>NC_134990.1:8227500-10727500 GCF_050947335.1 Megachile rotundata
CCAAAAAATAAAAATAAACTTCTCCAGTCCCTAGCTAAATAGGTCACCAATAAATGTAATTAGAACCACAATGTAAATAATTGTTTAGAGTAATATTTTCCAAGAGCGCAATAAATTGACAACGAGAAGGATCGCAAACGAAATGCAGCTGCAATTAATGTTTACTCGAGTAAATTAATTTATTTGACTGTTTCTTGGAGGAACAATAAAGCGTATGTTTTTCAGTGGCTCGCGCCATGTGCTGTGTAATTTCCTCTTCTAGTTTATAGAAAGAGAAATTTTGTCTCTTCCGTCGTGCCGCGTACATTGTGTAATAGGAGCGAACTTTTTCAAGGAAAAACTCACCGTGAAAGGGAAGTTTTATATTGCACCGGCTATGTAATGCGAGAAATCATAATTACGCGTTTATCATGCAGAACAATAGGTTTCTTACCTGTCTCAAATTTTGCAGTTACATTATTCTTGATTATTTTTTAATCGAATTAAGACTGGGTCTAATTAGTGGAAATTAGCAACATTTTCTTGTGGTGATGGTCCAGAAAAATTCAACGTGTAATATTGTTAATTATTTGTAATTAACGTGCAAATATCTTACAAGAAAAATAATAGAACTTCTGTACAAAATTAATGTAAAATTATTTGACAATCTACGTAAGTAAAATTTCTTGCGTTTTAAAATTTTTGAAATTTAGTCATAAGACGTAAGATAAGTGAAATTTTCGTTTAAATTGATATACCGAGAATGATGGTATTTTGACAATAAATACATTTTCAAAGAGTACGTAGAAAAATTGTATAAAAGTGTCGTTTCAAGTACTCGATACAGAAATATCAGAATTACGATCCTCGATGATAGGTTAAAAGCTTTCAAGTAGATTACACAATGATCCTCCAGTATTTTAATCCGCGCAGATATCGCAAAAATACGTCTCTCTCTCGAAAGAGTACAATTTCCAATGGTTGTATGAACTTTTCTTTTGTCGGCAAAAGAAATATTTTCCTAGCAAAGTTGATCTTTCGAATCGTTTAATATTTAACAAGGTAAATATTAAACAAAGTCTGTAAACGAATATTTAAACGGTGAAAACTTTTAACGATACGAGAAATCGATACGTACACTCTTGTAATTTGTTCGCAGTAAATGAACTAGCTTTGTAATTAAAATTGACAAGCCAACAGGAATTAAAAAGACTAGATACAACTTCAGTAATAATTCAGTAAATTTGAATATGTAATATTTTTGTCTCCATTTTGTGCATCCCCGTTTATCGACTTGACAGGTTGTAATTCCTTAAATCATTTCTATTCTACAGGAATAATTCATTTAATCGGTATGACGTCTTTTCGATAGATATTTCGATATCAGAACATCTCCTTCGCTGTTTTCCTTGTTGCGAAACTTAATTCGATTGCAGTCACCGATAACACGGTTCCTTTTTCATTACTTCACTCGTCGAGTTCGTGAGGAAATTCTATCATTTTATCCCTTTATTATGTTACTTCTTTATTATTTCATTGTTATATCATCTATCATAACATTTTACTATGACATCCACTATTATTATATTCAGTGTTTTACTGGTCTATTATGATGCTATTTACTCTGTTTTATTATTTCAGGACATTTCTGTTTCAGTATTTTATTATAGTATTTTTGGTATTTTGGAATTTTAGTATTTTGGTATTTTGGTACTTTGACACTTTGGTATTTTGATATTTTGGTATTTTGGTACTTTAATACTTGGTACTTTGGTATTTTGGTATTTTAGTATGTGAATGTTTTTGTATTTTAGTATTTTAGTCTTTTAGTATTTTAGTGTTTCAGTGTTCTAGTATTTTAGTGTTTTAGTATTTTAGTGCTTTAGTATTTTAGTGTTTTAGTATTTTAGTGTTTCAGTATTATAGTGTTTTAGTATTTGAATGTTTCAGTATTTTAGTATTTCAGTGTTTTAGTATTTTAGTGTTTTAGTATTTTAGTGGTTTAGTATTTTAATGTTTTAGTATTTGAGTGTTTTAGTATTTTAGTATTTGAGCGTTTCAGTATTTTAGTATTTTAGTATTTCAGTATTTGAGTGTTTCAGTATTTTAGTATTTGAGTGTTTTAGTATTTTAGTATTTTAGTATTTTAGTATTTTAGTATTTTAGTATTTGAGTGTTTCAGTATTTTAGTATTTGAGTGTTTTATTATTTTAGTATTTGAGTGTTTTAGTATTTGAGTGTTTTAGTATTTTAGTATTTTAGTGTTTTAGTGTTTTAGTATTTTAGTATTTGAGTGTTTCAGTATTTTAGTATTTGAGTGTTTTAGTATTTTAGTACTTTAGTATTTTAGTATTTTGGTATTTTAGTATTTTAGAATTTTGGCATTTTAGCATTTTAGTAATATAGAAATTTAGTATTTTAGTATTTTACTATTTCATTGTTTCAGTATTTCACTATTTCACTATTCGACTATGGCACTATTTCACTATTTAATCATTCTACTATTTCGCTATTCCACTCTTCTATTATGTTACTTTTTGCTACTTCATAGTCATACTATACTGCTACAAACAATCTTCTATACTATTTTGTTTCTCACAATTAATACTCGCCACTTGGCAGAAATGTTCCTAAATATCTATATCCCTAAATCCCTAGATCCTTAGTTTGCTATTATCTAGTAACTAGTATATTCATGTATCTCCGAATACCTGTAGCACCACACTCCTATATTTCTATTTTCCTAAGTTTCAAAATCAAAATAATTAATATAGGACCCTTACAGCTCTAGGTCCCCCTATTCCTAGATACTCAGGTCTCCAATACCCCTATCTTCCAATAGCTCCCTATATCTAGTATCACCCCACCTATGATACTATTCCAATTTCTCTATATCCCAGTATCCTAGTATCTCTCTATATCCCAACCCCTCCACATTCCCTCTATCTCTATATTCCAGCACGTATCTCACTATCTATCCCAATATTCGAAGAGTACCTCTAGACCTCTATATCCCAGCACATATCTCAATATCTCTAGATCCCTGTAACCCGGCGCATATCTCTACATCTCCATTATCCTAGTACATACCTCAATATCCCGAAATCCCGATATCCCATTTTGCCGGAATAATTCAAAATTCAGCGCGATGTCGTTTGAAGTTTTCGGCGAAAGGGCAGAAACCGAAATGCAGCGAGAAGGGTGGCAGAAGAGGTGAAACGAGAACACAAAGGACAGGACGGACAGAAACTTAAATTTCGAGGAAATAATATTTCGATGATATGCCGAACCGCCGTCACAGCTGCGGCACACGAGCAAAGGTCCCTCGTCCCGCGTCATACAAGATTGTTAAAGCTCAGATCTTGGGGGTGAGATTGTGGGTGGGTGGTCTAGGTTCTGGAGGGGGCGGATTCAGCGGGAGGCTAGTAGTGAAACAGCTGGCACACACTGGCGACAGCCCGCCCGTCACTAACTCAACCGGGATACACACGCGCCATGTGCGCCAGATACAAACTTCATTGATGTTGCCTGAAAAGAACGACTCAGACTTCCGTCATTCCGAGACCTTTTGATGCCACTTCGTGCGCTGGATTACCACTTTCACTGATGGTTACAACCTTCTATACAAATTTAAATTCTACTTTTATGGATGTATTAACACGGTGACACAACTATTTATCGGCTACTGAATGTAGATGGAGATGTTAGGGTGACATGGTTGACAATTTGTAGACGGACTGAAGTTTTACTTTAATAGATGTAGTATTATGTGACTCATTTTGCTAGCAGTCAAAAGTAGCAGGAGATGCAATGTTAAGGTCAATGAAGTTGGTTAATAACTTATGGACAAACTGAAGTTTCATTTTAATAAATGTATTTACCCTGTGACCTAACATTTTGTCGACTGCCAAAAGTAGCTGGAGATGCAATGTTAAGAAGAGTAAAGCTGGTTGACAACTTATGAACAAACTGAAGTTTCATTTTAATAAATGTATTTACCCCGTGACCTAACATTTTGTCGACTGCCAAAAGTAGCTGGAGATGCAATGTTAAGAAGAGTGAAGCTGGTTGATAACTTATGGACAAACTGAAGTTTCATTTTAATAAATGTATTTACCCTGTGATCTAACATTTTGTCGACTGCCAAAAGTAGCTGGAGATGCAATGTTAAGAAGAGTAAAACTAGTTGACAACTTGTGGACAAGCTGAAGTTTTATTTTAATAAACGTATTTACTCTATGACCTAACATTTTGTTGTCTGTCAAAAATACCTGGAGATGCTATGTTGAGAAGAGTGAAGCTAGTTGATACCTTGTGGACAAACTGAAGTTTTATTTTAATAAACGTATTTACTCTATGACCTAACATTTTGTTGTCTGTCAAAAATACCTGGAGATGCTATGTTGAGAAGAGTGAAGCTAGTTGACACCTTGTGGACAAGCTGAAGATTAATTTCAGTAAACGTATTTACTGTGTCATCTAACATTTTGTAACTATCAAAAGTATGTGTTTACTAATGCAATATTAAAGAGACTGAAACTGGATGAAATGTTACACTTTGCATTTAGAGAACCTTGATTATTTCAGTTATATTTAGAATTAAATTGTTGCTATTTACAGCGGTGATCCATTTGTACACAAATTGCAGTTTTGCTTTAATAGACATATTAACCTTGTGACTCCAAATTTTGTCGGTTGCAAATGGTAACTGATTGCTGATGTAGTTTTAAGAAAAGTGAATGTGGTTGTTGTATCTTGCATTTAGAGAACCTTGATTATGTCAGTTATAATTAGAACTAAATTGTTTCTATTTACAGCGGTAATCCATTTGTACACAAATTGCAGTTTTGCTTTAATAGACGTATTAACCTTGTGACCCAACATTTTGTCGACTACCGAAGGTAGCTGGTGATGCGTTGTTATGAAGAGTGAAGGTGATTAAAATGTTATACCTTGCATTTAAAGATACTTGATTGCGTAAATTAAAGTTAGAATGAAGTTGCTGCTATTTATAATGGCGCTCAATTTGTAGACGAACTGAAGTTTTAATAGACGTATTGACCTCGTGACCCAACATTGTATCGGTTGTCAAAAGCAGCTGGTGGTGTCCTGTTGTGAAGAGTGAAGGTAGTTAAAATGTTATGGCTTATGTTTGGGAACCTCTAATTGTGTAAGATACAATTAGAATTAAGTAGCTGCTATTTACAGCGGTAATCTACTTGTGAACAAATTGAAGTTTTGCTTTAATAGATGTGTTAACTCCCTGATCTAACGTTTTGTCGAGTGTCAAAAGTAGCTGGTTATGAAGAATAAAGGTCGTTAAAATGTATTTATGCATTTATGTATTTTGTATTAAAAGATCCTTAGTTATGTGAATTGTAGCTAGAATTCAGATGCTACCATTGACTGGTACTTGTGAACAAATAGAAGTTTTGCTTTAATAGACATATTAACTCCCTGACCCAACATTTTATCAAATATTAAAAATAGTTTGTAATGAAGAGTGGAAGTGGTTGAAATGTTACAGCTTGCATATAAAGATCTATGGTTTTGTACATTACAATTACAGTCAAAAGTTAAAACTCAAAGGTAGTGAAAGGTTGAGTTGAGTTTCTCAGGGTTGAACTATAGGGTGCGTCACAAGTGCGTCATGGTATTTACAAGTAATAGGTCAATTGCAAATTTTTATTTAAGGTATACTGTAGTATATTGGTATTAATATATGAAGTAGAATAAAGAAAATGGAAGTCTTGTTATTAATTATTTAATTTGGTATTTTGTTTGAGACTAAAGATCAGTTGGAGGGTCTTGATTATGGGTCTCTTTTCTAATGTTATTGAACTGCTACGCTTCTGTCGTACAATTACACTCTATTACCACAATAATATCCTAAAATTTAAACATTTTATAATTTACGTACAGTATGCTAACATTTAAACGTATTATTAATTATAACAGTTATGAATACTTTCACAACAGCCCTAATAATATTCTGAACCGATACACCAATTTAATTTCTTTAAATTAAACTGCTAGTATCGTCCTAGCAACCAATATATAAAATTTTGAATTACAAAGAAAATTATTAACACTTTGGAACCGAAAGCATGCAGAACAACACGCAACAAAATTAACATACATACACAGGTCCTTAGTTATTCCCGAAATAATAAACGCCCCTTAACACCTCCCTCCCGCGGGCAATGTGTGCCACACAGAATGAATCTCCCGCTTCTTTTAATAAATGCTTTTGCAAGAACAGCTTCGCATTTACACAGGCTGCGACTTTAATTATACACCGGGTACCATGGTTGTCTAATGAAAAGTGTAGACGAGCTTTCCATTTATCTCACCTACGAACTCTGTTTTAGCTCGAACCTTCTCGCAGTAGATTAAGGGCGTGCTTTGGTCAGCCACGATTCCCGTTATCGGGACAAAAACAAAGGAAATTCCTTTGGCCGGTAATTATACGAATGGCGAAAGAAAACGCGAGAAGAAACATGCGATTTCTGTTAATTCGAGAACCTGCAAAACGACTGTATTTTTGTAGTTTCGATATGTGAAGTTTGTGGTTTAATTAAAATGATACTGAAATATGTAACATATTTCACTTCCAAGCTTTATTTTGTCACTGTTTTATCTTATAAATTCTTTATTTTCGTTCAGTTAATTTTTTTAGCATTGTTAGATCACAATATTTGTAGAATTTTTATATCAAGCAAAGGGGTGGATTTTGAAAATTTATTACAATACTTAATTTTATATTTATTGTATTTAATGTAAATTTATTTAATGCGATATGGTTCTCTTTTTAAAAAAATAGTAGTACGTTTGAAACACCTTAACCGAGAATATCCAAATTAATTTTCATAAATTTAACATAATAAAAATATTAAAAAAAAAATAATGAAGTCATGTAAAAAATTCTTTCAATGACTCTTAAACTTGCAACCAATTAATACTAATTAATTACAAATAGTATAATGAATTAGTACAGTAAATTATTCCTAAGAGAAATACACCTAAAATTTAAAACTGCATACAAAACGATTAAAAATTCCTCCAATATCCAGGACAAAGCACGGATTATAAAATCGCCACGCCAATTCTCCAGAATTTTCAAAGGTAATTAGAAAAATTGTTAATGACCCGAGATCTGTGAGATCACCTGCGTCCAATTAGTATCCGACGCTTAAAGATTCCCATTTTTGAAACCGTATAAGGACCCCCATCCGCTTAGTAAACCGGCAAAAGCTTATTCAAATTTAATTTCTTTACGATTAGCAATCAGGCGAACACGATTCCTGTTTTAATCGTCGCTCGTTCCCGACTATGGAAACGCTCCTAATCCCAGCCAACGAGATCGCTGTTCCTTAAAATATTCCGCGTTAGTTCGCGCCGGATTACCGAGCGCGTAAATACACGCGTACGTGAAATGCGCTCGCTTAAGGACACGTGCGACATCAAAGATGCTTTACGATCTCCGATGACGTCGTTTTATATTCGCGACGATTCGTTAATGCTTTAATGCATGTGCTAATTACCTTACATTTTTGTTCGTGGAGTGATCGGTGATCTGTGATTCGATTTTTGTTGAAATTAATTTTGAGAGGATGGTTGATTAATGTGGAGAATGTTGTTGTGTATATCTGTGACTATGGTGGAAGTTATTTTGTTGTGAATGGGGGTGTAGTAGAGAAATTAATGGAACTGGCAATGTAGAGATATTTTTAAATAGCTTGCGAATGATTGAAAATTTTTTAATTTTGGTATTGCTGCGCTGGAGGTTATATATTAAGGTATCTTCAAATGCCGAAATGTCGATTTTAAATATTTAAATGTTTAAATCTAGAAATTTAGGAATTTGGTACTTAATAATTAAGAAATTTCCAAGGTTGGAAATTTTAAAATGAATAATTTAAGAATTTTTAAAATATCAAATTTTGGAAGTAGCAAATTTGAAAAATTATTAACCTGGAAAGCTGGAAATCGATAAATCTAAAAATGTAGAAGTAACAAAATTTAAAAATTACAAATCTGAGAATCTGTATGTCTAGAAATTTGTAAATACAGAAGCTTCAATATTTGCAGGAATTCGAAGCATTTGCAATTAATGACTGAAAAAATTAAATCTTCAATTTGTAGATTAAAAAATGTACATTATATAAGTATATATTTTAAAAGTTATACATTTTCAAATATTAAAACTTCATAATCTGAAGATTAAAAAATTGAGATATTTTCAGCGGTTCAAACTTGATAATACGAAAATGAAAAAATTGAAATATTTTCAAGCTTACAAACTAGATAATTTGAAGATTACAAAATTTATAAATGTTCAAATATGCCAGCATGGCAATTTGCAAATTAAAAAATTCAGGAAAAGATTAATAAAGGTATTATAACATAAGTTATGAGCAACTTTATGTGACATTTTCACTGAGATTTAGCAAGTGCAGTAATTATCGTGCATAACGAAATGTCCACGAGAAGACTGGCACCGAATTAAGCGGAAGTCCAAATTTTCTTTGATGTCGCACGCACAGGAAGTGACAAAACCTCAGTGACAAAACCAGAAACAATTAGAAACAATTATAACAGAATCATTTAATATCATTTGTAAATCCATACTTTTGATTAGTTATTAATATTCTTTAATTTTATATAAAATGTACTTGAACGTTCGAAGATGTGTATTTTATTACTGAAAATTCTATTTCTTGTTTTTTAATTAAGAGGTTCTCTAAAGATACTCAGAGCCTTCAGGAATCTTATAGTCTTCACATCTGTTATTATACTATTACATAATCTTCACATCTATTATTATACTATTACATAGTCTTCACATCTATTATTATACTATTATTATACTATTACATAGTCTTCACATCTATTAATACATACTATTATTATATTATACCAGGGGTGGCCAAGTTCCTTGATAGTTCAAGCCATTTTTCAAAGTTTGAAATGTTTCGCGAGCCGCAATTTTCGATGGCGCAGTTTTCGATGAGTCATATTATTCTTAACTTGGACGGAAATGAAATTTGTTACAATGTTGCACTTAGTCTTTCATATTTGTCGTCAGTAATTTCAACGACATTTTGAAACACATATGTAACGATAATAATTTTTTAAAATATAATAGCACAAAAATGAAAAGGGAACTTGGGTACATTTATCGAGAGCCACAAATAATCCTTCAAAGAGCCGCATGTGGCTCGCGAGCCGCAGGTTGGCCACCCCTGTATTATACTATTATACTATTATACTTAAAAAATGAACATCAGTAGCTTCTTAAATCATTTCCATACATGACTCTGTATTACCGAGATTATTTCATAATTCCAAACTATAAAATAAAGATATTAAAAGAAATATTTCTCCCTAAATAATTCCTCTGATAAACGACGTACCGATGTCAACCCACCAGTCGACGCGTGAGCTATGACGCACTCGTGACGCACTCGCAGTTCAAATATTGTCAATTTTTCTCGTATTTTTGGTACGCGTGAATTTTCAATTTAGACGTAATAATTTACGTACGGATATCAATCCACGAGTTGGCGCGTGAGGATCCAAAGTAAAGGAAGCTCTATCCCCACCGTGAACACTTTCAGCGTTACATACAGGCGCATAATAATAATAATGACAATAACAACTGCTGAACGTGATTCGCGCTATTTCGCTCACTTGAGATACGTTTACCGACTGTCATTGTTTTTCGCCTAATTGGTGTGCATGACCGCGAAAGCCAATTGTTTCGAAAATACGTGCGAAGCGTCCAATTTTCTGTTCCAACCAATCGGAGCCTTGGCTCTTTCAAATACGTCAGCCTCTTCACGCGCCAACTCCTGGGTTGACATTAGTACATGCGAGTAGATTTGGGATTTGTTTCAAGTGTGCAAAAATGAACGAAAGAAAATCCTGTCGTAGCGCGCTTGTTTCGTTAAATTCATGAATTCGAATGAAATTTTCGCGAGCGCATTTCACTTTACGACCCCATTCGGGGTCGCGACCCACAGTTTAAGAAATGGTCTACGCGACACTCGCAGCGATCGCGAGTCAGCTGACAATTCTGTAGCGGGAAAAAAAGGAAACAAAAATAGGGAACATCCAAAGAATTCGAAAATTCACAGTCATGCCTGTTTCTCCGCTCGCCAAAGCGATTCTCTCGTGTCATCAATTCCAAGCGTGCCTGAACTTTCCGCACAGCGTTCACCGACAAAAATCGCCGGGAACTACTTCCTGTGGGAAACGGGATTCATCCCGATAACGTCAAACGAACTTTCTAGCGAGCATTTCGAACGGCTGCGTTCTTGTACACGACTAATACGCGAGCGTAACATCAAAGAAACTTTAGCGGGTAGGATCGGTGTCGTTTAACACGTAGCGACGATCCTCGTAGATGTTCCTCCACGACGACGGTAATTGTTGGATATCCCGGTGTATTCAGGCCTGTGTATCGTTACGCGACCCCAGAAAATGAAGAGCAAATGGAGTTTCGTTTCGTTTCGTGACCGTACTGAATTGTGTCCACCTACGATTCTGGTTATCCGACAGTTCTCTCTTTGCCTGTTCGTGCGCGCTCGATCCTTTTTGCTCGATTTTCCACCAACTTCTGTCGGAGAATAAAACTAGATAATATGATCACGGTGATAAAACGCTCCACTGTTATTTTAGGTACATAAGTAAGGATACAGGGTTGCAACTGATGGGTCGGAAGGATTACGTGAAGGTTCTTTTTGTGTAACGTTGTTGATAAGTACTATTTTACATCTTTTGTTAAATTGTTGGGAATATGTCTACCACTTGCAGTCTGACATTTGTAAATTTTATATTAAAGTTCTAAATTACAAAATTATTAAATTATTAAGCTACGAAATTATTGTATTAAATTGTACCAAACTATTGTGTTATCATCAGAATATGAAATATTTTACAAATATTTTTATTTACACCAAATTTGTAAATTTGAAAAATTCTTAAGTTTATAAATGTATAAGTGCACAGATAAATTTCTAAATCTAAAAATTGTAATATAAAAAAATTTCTAAATTAAATGCAGAATCTAAAAATTTCTTAAATAACTTACCGATAGTAATTGCAATTAAGTTTATAGTTATTTTGAATGTATCTCGTGAATATCAACAATTAGAACGAGCTGTCTTGCAATGAGTGACGTTTTACCTATTTTAAACTAAATTTGATATTGTTCCACCGAGCGATTGAATACTTATTAGATTTGTAATTTTCAGATAAGTGATCGATGAATATTTTAAAGCGGTAAAATTTTCTATACTTTCCCAAAAATTGAATCGAGCTCAAAAATTAGCTGGGTGATCTGTTTAGTGCTGACATTTGAAATACTCGATTTACAATTTAGAAGGAACATCCTGAGTGCTATTCTATGTTTATCATCTCATTAATTTTTCAATTATATTACCGATAACGAACGTACTTCAGAACTTAAAAATAAAATTTATTTGATTAATTTCTACAGTACTATTACTGATATAGAGGCAAATATTACAACCTAACATACGCAACCAATAATTTTGAAGAAAGTGCGCAATAATTATCATAATTCGAATCATAATATGTACAAATCATAGGTATTATACAGGGTGTCTATCAACTGGAGGTCTCTGAAATGGGGGGTAGCTAACGTGATTCTGAATAAGATTTCCCTTTGCAGAAATGAGATTTGAAGCTTCGTTTTTGAATTATTAAGGAAAAACACGAACCAATCAGAGCGCGAGGAATACGCATGCACAGACGCGAGAGCGACAGCTTCGGATAACGCGTAGTTATCCAACGCTTGGTAATCCAATGCGTAGTAATGCAACGCGTGGTAATCCTACGCACAGTAATCCAACGCGCAGTAATACAACGCGTCGTAATACAGCGTGTGGATATCCAACGCGTAGTAATCTAGCGCGTGCATATTCAACGCGTAGTAATTCAACGCGTAATAATGCAACGCGTGGTAATTCTAAGCGTAGCAGTCTAATGCGTGGTAATCTAACGCGTAGTAATCCAGCGTGTGGATATCTAACACGGAGTAATCCAGCGCGTGGATATTCAACGCGTAGTAGTCTAACGCGTAGTAATGCAACGCGTTGATATTCAACGCGTAGTAGTCTAACGCGTAGTAATCCAGCGCGTGGATATTCAACGCGTCGTAGTCTAACGCGTAGTAATCCAGCGCGTGGATATTCAACGCGTAGTAGTCTAAAGCGTAGTGATGCAACGCGTGGTAATCCTACGCACAGTAATCCAACGCGCAGTAATACAACGCGTCGTAATACAGCGTGTCGATATCCAACGCATAGTAATCTAGCGCGTGCATATTCAACGCGTAGTAATTCAACGCGTAATAATGCAACGCGTGGTAATTCTAAGCGTAGCAGTCTAATGCGTGGTAATCTAACGCGTAGTAGTCCAGCGTGTGGATATCTAACGCGGAGTAATCCAGCGCGTGGATATTCAACGCGTAGTAGTCTAACGCGTAGTAATGCAACGCGTTGATATTCAACGCGTAGTAGTCTAACGCGTAGTAATCCAGCGCGTGGATATTCAACGCGTCGTAGTCTAACGCGTAGTAATCCAGCGCGTGGATATTCAACGCGTAGTAGTCTAAAGCGTAGTGATGCAACGCGTGGTAATCCTACGCACAGTAATCCAACGCGCAGTAATACAACGCGTCGTAATACAGCGTGTGGATATCCAACGCGTAGTAATCTAGCGCGTGCATATTCAACGCGTAGTAATTCAACGCGTAATAATGCAACGCGTGGTAATTCTAAGCGTAGCAGTCTAATGCGTGGTAATCTAACGCGTAGTAATCCAGCGTGTGGATATCTAACGCGGAGTAATCCAGCGCGTGGATATTCAACGCGTAGTAGTCTAACGCGTAGTAATGCAACGCGTTGATATTCAACGCGTAGTAGTCTAACGCGTAGTAATCCAGCGCGTGGATATTCAACGCGTAGTAGTCTAAAGCGTAGTGATGCAACGCGTGGTAATCCTACGCACAGTAATCCAACGCGTGGTAATCCTACGCACAGTAATCCAACGCGCAGTAATACAACGCGTCGTAATACAGCGTGTCGATATCCAACGCATAGTAATCTAGCGCGTGCATATTCAACGCGTAGTAATTCAACGTGTAATAATGCAACGCGTGGTAATTCTAAGCGTAGGAATCTAATGCGTGGTAATCTAACGCGTAGTAATCCAGCGTGTGGATATCTAACGCGTAGTAATCCAGCGCGTGGATATTCAACGCGTAGTACTCTAACGCGTAGTAATGCAACGCGTGGTAATTTTAAGCGTAGTAATCTAACGCGTAGTAATCCAGCGTAATAATCCAACGCGTAATAATCCTCGCGCTCTGATTGGTCCGTGTTTTTTCTTATTAATTCAAAAACGAAGCTTCAAATCCCATTTCTGCAAAGGGAAATCTTATTCAGAATCACGTCAGCTACATTTCAGGAACCTACACTAGTTGTGATACCCTGTATTTACTGTATATGCATCATGTATCATATATCATAGCCCCTACAGTAGCTTATATCCTAGCTATATCACAGGTACTATATGTTGCACATATGTTGTTTATCTTCACATTTCTTGCAAAACATACACAAGTACATATTTCACTTGTAAACATTCGTCATCTGTCAGTAACCCTCCGGCAATCGACTCGACTCGTTAAAATAAGAAACCCAGAAGAGTTTCGTCTCATATTCAAGAATCAATGATCTCAATAGGACGTTTTCCACAAAACTTTCACAGCGTGTCTTGGTTGAATCACGTTGAAGTCCACAGGAACTTCCCGGTTATCCGGTGTATTTCCTTCGGCCAGATCTGATTATCCAGAAAGTTGTAATCGCGTTAGATCCACGTCGGTGTTGCTTGAAAATTAATAGAAGGCAGCTGGGTCAAGAATACCAGGAACACCATAATTCAATGATGTTGATGACGGATTTCCTGGTCAACTTACTGGCTTGGGCTGGGTTTTGTTAACTTTAAGAGACTGGAATTTGTGGATGTAGAAATTTGAAGATGTAGAAGTTTGCAGACATTAGTACTTAGGGTGTAGAAATTTGAAGACATAGGAATGCATTAGTATTTATGGTGATTTAGGGATCTACGGATCTAGGATTAAGGAAACCTACAAATTTGAAGACGTGAGTATTTGGGAATTTTGGGATTTGGAGAATGTTGAGATTTGGGAACCTTGGGATTTGGGGAACCTTGAGATTTGGGGAATCTTGGGATTTGGGGAACGTTGGAATTTGGGAAATTTGAGATTCTGGGAGTTTTAGATTTGAGTAGTTGAAGATTTGGAAGGTTTGGAACTTTGGTAATTTGAAATTGATATACTTTGGGACTTGAGCAGTTCGAACTTTGGAGATCTAGGGATTTGGTAGTTTAGAAATTTCAACACGTAAAAATTTGAAGATCTGAAGATTTGAAGACAAGTAAATTATCAATTTCAGTATTTATAGTATTCACTATTTAAATCTAGTGATGCAGAAATTCTGAAACCTGATAATTTAGCAAATTTAGAAATTAGACCATAATAATTTAAAAACTTAAAAATTTCACAAATACGAAAACTCGAGTATCAAACTCCATGATCCATACATCGACACATTAACAGATTTCACGAAACATCTCCGTCGAATTACCATAATCCCCGCACGAAAATCGCAACGGATCCTAATTTCCTGATCATTTCATCGCACAATGCGTTTTACGATTTGACAAAAGCTCTTGTTGTCGAAACTCAATTCCGAAACGACAATGTACCCGCACGTTTTATTGTTTCGTTTTAAACGATGCTCTTTCGGAAAATTGCTGAAGTTTCATTTCGAAACGAGGGAAAGAAGAGGGTGTTGTTAAAAAAAAAGAGCGAAAAAGAATTGAAAGGTATGTGCTAATAAAAGTGCACGGTAAAAATATTCAATAAACATAGAATTTTAACTATCAGTGTAAATAGAGATGCATATTTGTTTGTTGGATAAACATTCAGTATTTCGGTGTGTGAAGATTTGATATCTATATGTTGTGTTTTGTAAACATTTTCCTGCGTTATAGAATGAATTTGTTTGCTGTTACGGTGATTGAAAATGGATTTCGTACAAATTAAGAGGGTATTGAAATTGAAACAATAAAATTGATGTAATTTAGGATATTTATTTGTGATATCATAGAATATAAAATTATAATAGAAATTTAGTATGAGGCATGAAATTTAATATTGGACGATAAATATCATGAATTATCAACGTTAATAAACACTTGAAAATTTATATTTTTATTCACATTTTTATTAACATTTAGGATATTTATCATATGCAAATTTGTGATGAATATTATAGAATATGAAATAATAACAGAAATTTTTATTTAGTATAACTACCCTGCAATTTAGTATTAAACAATAAATATCATGAATTATCAACGTTAATAAATACTTGAAAATTAATATTTTTATTCACATTTTTATTAACATTTAGGATATTTATCATATGCAAATTTGTGATGAATATTATAGAATATAAAATAATAACAAAAATTTTTATTTAGTATAAACACCATGAAATTTAGTATTAAACTATAAATATCATAAATCATCAAGCTTAATGAGTACTTGGAAATTAATGTTTTTATTCGTCAAAATTTGATATCTGTTCAACAAACGTTCCTATACTAATTTAACGACGAGTCACAATTTTTGAATTAATCCAGCATTACACGTAAATATGGGATGCCAATAAACGACGCATAAAATTACGATTGAACCGATAAGTGTCCCACGGCAGTAATTAACAATTCAATGACCCATCCATTAACACTAACAATAGCGCGACCATGCGCAAAGTATGAGCGTACCAATCAACAATAATTAGCATCGAGTTACGTACAGAGCATATTATACAAAGAAACGTGACCGGAATTTCTAAACAAAATTAACTTTTTACGTAAGCACAAATTTGAGGATTGTCGAGGAAGAAACGTGTTGGGTTTTAATATTAACGAAGGAATAAACGGAGAGTAACAAAAAGATGCAAAGATGATGAGAGCGTGAATAAAAAAGCAGGAAGATTCTGAAGGGAACAGTGAGGATTTTCTGATGCGATCTGGCTGGATGATGGAACAATATGGCGGCGACACGTGAGTGGAAGATTTAAGGACGAATAGGTTGACAAAACGAAATCGCAAGAAAATTGTGAGAGAATCGATACTACAAAAATCAGAACGACGAAATTGTCGAAAGACATGAATTTGGTATAATTTTTAATATGTGAGTAAAATAGGAGAAGAATAAAATGAACAGAAAAGACAGAATTTAATCAAAGTTTGACAAATTTTTCGGATACCAACGCTAATCACTGATTAAATAACGCAGGAAGTTAAAGCAAGGTGTATAAAATTTTTCGTTTGTAACAAGGCCGGCAGGAATATTTTACGAAATGACACAAAGAAAATCATCCGAGGAGGACAGCCGCGAACGAGGATCAAAATTGAAAAACAAAGGGAACAGAGGAGTACATAAAGTACGCTTTCGGAGGAGCGGAAAGAGAGGAGAGTGTAAAAAGGTGTGGAAAAAGAACGGGGAGGAAGGAAATGCGTGAAATCAAAGTGAAAGACAAAAACGGAACAAATGGAAAGTAACGAGAAACGAAGGGACAGAAGAGTTGGGAGAAGGAAAAGCTTGATCTAATCGCAAAGACGTCGTGACTGTAGTCCTTTCAAAGGATAAAAAGCTTCGGTAATTTGCACCGAAACGCGGACAACAGAGAGAGCTGTAAGACAATTCGTATCGTGAGGACCACAAGGACAGCGATTACAACCGGAAGGACTTCGGATACTCCGAGTGCACTTATCCTTATTAGGTTTATACAATCTTAATACAACAACATGTTAGTTAATTGAAAAACTTCTGATGTCTGCCGTTTCTCACAAAATCTACCGAATATTTGCGAAGCACAATTGTGTGACAAATTGCATTTCGAGATTACAAAATCCTGTGTTAATTAGAATTTATTATTTATAAGAAGGTGTGTTCTTTTCGAAGCTTGCAATTTTTTTACTGGTGTTCAGATTTTCGTTTAATAATATTAGGGGATATTGGAGTTTGAGAGTATTGGCTTCTAGGGATATTGGAACCTACGAGTATTCGAATCTAGGGATATTGGGGTTTAAGACTATTGGGATCTAGGGATATTGGGATTTAGAAGTATTGGGATTTAGGGATTTGGGGGTTTAGAAGTATTGAGGATTTAGGGATTTTGGGGTTTAAGAGTATTGGGATCTAGGGATATTGCGACCTACGACTATTGGAATCTAGGGATATTGGGTCCTATGGGTATTGGGATCGAGGGATATTGTGACCTACGACTATTGGAATCTAGGGATATTGGGTCCTATGGGTATTGGGATCGAGGGATATTGTGACCTACGACTATTGGGATCTAGGGATTTTGGGGTTTAGGAGTATTGGGATTTAGGGATATTGGGACCTACGAGTGTTGAGATCTAGGGATATTTTGGCCTCTCAGTATTGGAATCTAGGGATATTACGCTCTAAGAGTATTGGGATCTAGAGATATTGGAATTTGTGATTTGAAGAGTTCAGAGATATTGAAATATTGAAATATGGGGATTTAGACACCAGAAGCTTCCAAATTTTAGTCTCAAAGTCCCAAAATTGTAAATTTTCAAAATTTCAAAGCTCTAAACCTCTAAAATTGCAAAGCTGAAAAATTTGGAAGTCCCAAAATTGCCAAAGTCACTAAATTAGTAAGATCCATGTTTCAGAGTCCCAGACTTCCAGCATCTCAAAGTCTCCAAATACTGAGATCTCACAAGTAATAAATTCAAAAATTTTTGAATTTCAAACTTTTTGAAATCAGTCTTCAACCTCCGAAATCCCACAGATCAACTACACTACCACTTCCACACACCATCCTCGTTTCTATCTACCTTCCTATCTACCTCCACAAATCCTCACATCCCAAACCACGCCATTATTCCCCCATCATCTACAACCAGTGTAGATCATCACGTTTTCCAAAGTTTACGTCTCTCTCTTCTCATTATCTTCGGCATTTCTCTTTGCATCGTTTCTTCAACTTCCATTCTCCATTATCTTATCCTAGTAGTCTTCTCCATACTACTATTTTTCATCGCCTTATCGTTGATGGCTTCTCCATACTTTAATTCTCCATCTTCCTCTCTGCATACTGTTGTTCATACTTCTCTTGTCTATCGTTTTATAGCTGTAGTCTTTTACAAATTTTTATTTTTTATAAATATTAGTATTGTACTCTTCACCGTACTCTAATTGGGGTTTAAGAGTATTTGGATCTAGGGATATTGTGACCTACGACTACTGGGCTCTAGGGATATTCGGGTTTAGGAGTATTGGAATTTAGGGACCTATTACTACTATCACCTTATTTCTGAGGTGTTCTTCATATCCACATTGTCTATCTTATTGTTATTGCTTTGCTCCATGTCCATATGGCTGATCATCTTAACGCAAATGCTCTTATTCATACTCCTATTCTGTATCATTAATTTTTGATACTCTTCATACTATTTCCCACCATTATCTTATTTCTATATTATTCCACATATTCACAAAGTTCATCATCTGATCCCTCAACTCTTTCTAATGTATTCGTTCTTCATAATATTCCTCATATTTCTATTGCCTATCATCTTATCTGTATAGTCTTATCCACATCCACATTATCTATCATCTTATCCCTATAGCCTTCTCCATACTCCGATTATCTATCATCTTATCCTTACTTCTTCAAACTTTCATTCTACATCATCAGTTTTCTCACAGTACTTTCCTTCATCATGTACTTGTACATATTTACATTGTTCCATCTTATCCCTCTCCATACTTCTGTTCCTCATAATCTTCTCCCTATACATTCTTATTTCCCATCATCCCTCTATACCATACTCCACATCATCCCGATACTTCTCCATATTCTTCTACTCCCATTCTCCATTCTCGATACTCTCCCACGTTCTCCTCTACTTCTTGCGCTTCTTTCACATGCACCCTTCGCTGGTCCCATTCTGGTCGGCGTCGCGACGTCCCCTCTCGCGGCGCTCTTCGTCGTTCCTGCGCTCGGACGGGCTTGCGCGCCTCATCCTGTACGGAAGAGGTCTCCTCGAGGAAGGAGGACCGGCAGGATCCCGATCAGTTTACCGGCATCCCTCAGTCCGTGCGTACGCGTGCGGGATACCAGTGGTCCGTTGCGGGTCACGTGCGTCCGGACGTGCTGTTCTCATCAGGGATGCCAGTGGAGTTTCCGGTCCCGCGGAGAACATCGCGAACCAGGTCCTGAGCTATGAGAAACTTCTGCCGGTACAACGGACCAGGTTTGAGCAAAATTCTTTGTCCATCGGACGAGCGGATCTCTTAGCTGGACCACTTCGAACAGATTCCTAATCTCATAACGTGCCACGAATAACCCGTTCAACGGACGACAATCGCGAACGCGTTCTTCCGATCCGAGTTGCCGCGAATCGACGACCACCACGCGTACTGATGGAACTAGACGAGAATTTATGTAAGTTTCAGCCGAGTTTCAGCGAGAACTTCAGACCCGAAGCTGCTAACTCGATTGCGGTTGTGTTAATGGGGGAAGACCGATCGGGAGTGCGAAAACCTGCCGCGTCTACTTCGCGAGCAAATTGCCAGCCATCGATATTGCCTGGCTCGGATACGTGATCGTACTTGCTTTGAGAAAGTTCCTCGAGATACATCGCCGAGTAGCTCTCGACGTTTAGAATCGGTGATCCACACTTTGGAAACGGTCGCGTTTGTTCGTCGATCATTCCGCCTGAACGCAGTCAGCTTTTTCTGGCAGGTGTTCCATCATCACACTGCGACGATTCAACTTGGATACATCGATATCGAGGTGTCAGTGAATCGGAAATGATCATTCAAAGTATTGTTCCGGATGCTTCAGATTTACGGTGATTTCTCACGGTTTCTTCTTTCTGATTAGGTGATACGGTTCTTCGGAACTATGTGAACGTGATATCGTAAGTAGCTCATCAAATCCGTGATACAAGTGTCGGTTCCGTGTCAGAAAATTGTAAATCATGTTGCAAAAATATCTTCATGGTGGTTCCAGATTTCTTTTGTCGTAAAGTGATCAGTTATCGAATCTCGAAATAGGAAAGTTTTTCAATCATGGTGTCACTAGTACATCATTCAAAACCACTTTGGACGATAAGTTGATCTTGCTAGTTGAAAGGAAGTTTCTTCTTGAAATAATTAGAAGATAAAATTGTAATTAATGTGCAAGAATATATTTTCTCTGCAAAGCGTGTAAAATCACTGATGAAATTTTCTTCAAACATTGTTAAACTCTGTCAAACATTGTCAAAAATAGCTGTAATTCAAATACATATTGTGTCAGCAAAGTCTGAAGCGTTCAAAATATTCTTCGTCAGCAACTAGTTGATCTTCAGCTTCAAATGTTCAGCTTCCAATGTTCAATTAGCGAATTATTGTTTATGGTGATTTCAATTTCTATTTTGTTGTAATTTTTATGGAAACAGCTAAGTGAATGCTATGAAAATATATAAGTAAAATTTTTAAAATTTGATTTCGTGTAATATATTTCAATATTGTGAACGAATCGATTGTACATCATACCTGGAAATATTTTTGGTTTTATTGATATATTATCGAAGTTAACATTTATACTCCAGATGTTTTGTCATTGTTAATACTCAGTGAATTATTAAACGATGTTTTATTACAATTAAGTGAAGAGTATAAAAAATTCAAGGAGAATTTATAACTCATTTTTGATGTGAATAAATAAAGCTTCTCCCTGTATAAAGTTTCTGAAAACCTATAAAGTTTTCTGGAGTTGCGAAATTAAATGAAATATTAGAACTTGCAAATATTTATCATAATATGAGTAAAAGATATTCTGTAATAATAGTTGTTTTAATTGTTAATATTTTTTAAATTGTTGTTTTTTTATTACGGCAACTGAATGAACACAATGAAAATTGTAACGAAAATTTGTTAAAAGTAAAAAGTTTCGCATCAGTGACAAAGTTTGACCCAAGTATCCTGAAACACTATCAAGGAAATTCTTACTAGGAGATATATTTAATTAAAAACTGTCGAAGATAATGGACTACGCTTTCAAAACCTCCAGATAAATCCTCTTACCAAACTTTCTTGCGGATCCGTTCAAATAAGATTACGAACAATTTAATTTTACACGAGTCCTCCTTACTCATCTTTAAAAAATTAACGTCTTAAAAATCTATTCGTTATTATACTCCCATTTTAAAATACAATCAGAAAATTAATTAATAAGTCCGTTACCAAAACTTTAAACTATACAATTTTTACATTCTACTGATACATTGTAAAGGAAGTTATGGAAAAAATTTATTTTCTCTGGTAATTTGCAACCTTCTCAAACAACGCAACTCCCTACTAAAACTTGTTAAATATTTATTATTTCCCTGATACATTAGAGTACAAAAATGTACCTTCCATCAATCGAAAAATGCAACAAAGTTGCATTTGAAATTGAAACTGAAACGACCCGGTGAAATTGATTCAATTAACCCGAGCCACTATAACGAAGTAGACTCCTTTGGAAAAAAGGTACGAGCCTCGAAATTCTTCAAATTCCAGTGCTGAATAGCAAAGCACGTGTCTCTCGTTACTTCCGAACAAAAAAAAAAAAAAAACAAAAAACGAAAAATAGGACAAAATCAGAGAGAAATTGTCGACCAGTTTCGAAGCGTGTGCATCGAAACAACAGGCGGAGAAGAGTGTCGGTGGCGTCCTTAGGCACCGAAATAAATGGCGAAACGCCGCGGGAATAATTGGATTGGTACTTCTCTGTCCGGTGTCTTCGTTATCTTTTTTAATTGAGACACATTGTACAGGGCAAAAAGCGTGCCCGTTACTGAACACGCTTGTCCCCGGAATGCACGTACAGCCGAGAGCAAATCTGTCTTCCCTAGGGAAATTGGAGACGTAGGGGAAGGTTATCCAACCACTCATTGCATTTTAGGCAGTCAATTTTTAAATCGGGAATCATTTACTAGGTCTTGGGTTGAGGTGAGGAGATTTGGGAATTGGAATGGTTGCAAATTATGCAGTTTACAGGGTTAGACATTTGGAGACTTGGGAGGTAATATAAAGAAAATGAAAGTTTAGACAATTTTTTATTATAATATTGTTTAATTTTGCTATTTTGAAAATCAGAAGGATAAGCATTTTGATAATTGATCAGTTGGGAGAAGTGTGAATTTGGACATTTCGAAAATTGAGAGATTTGAAAAAGATTTGGTAAGTCAGAAATTTCGAAGATTCAGTAATAAATTTGAAAAATTGAAACACTGAAGAATTGAATGATAAGAAGAATTGAATAATTGAAGAATTGAATGATCGAATAATGGAAGAATTAAAGAATTGAACGATGGGAAAATTGAAGAATTGAAAACTTGGAGAATTGACAAATTGAAGAATTGACGAAATATAGAATGGAAGAACTGGCAAATGAGCAAACTGACACATTAAGGAATGGAGGAATTAAAGAATTGACGAATTGAAGGATTAACAAATTGAAGAATTGAAGAGTTGACGAATCAAAGAATTGAAAATTTGAAGAATTAACAGATTGAAGAATTGAAAATTTAAACAATTGGTAAATTGAAAAATTGAAAATTTGAAGAATTAAAAAATTGAAAAATTGAGAATTTAAAGAATTGGAAAATTGAAGAGTTGAAAATGTGAAGAATTGAAAATGAGAAGAACTGAAAAATTGAAGAATTGAAAATTTAAAGAGTTAAAAAATTGAATATGTGAAGAATTGAAAAATTGAAGAATTGAAAATTTAAAGAATTGGAAAATTGAAGAATTGAAAATTTGAGGAATTGAAGAACTGAAGAACTGAAAAATTGGAAAATTGTCAAATTGAAGAATTGAAAAATTGTCAAGTTGAAAAATGAAAAAATCGACAAACAGAAAAATTGCAGAATTGAACCATTTTTAAATTAGTAATTAAAAAATTGTAAAATTGAAAAACCGTAAAATTGAAAATCAAAGACAAACAATTGAAAACTTAAGAAACTAAAGATCGAAGAGTTTTAAATTTTTTAAATTGAAAATCGAAAACTTGAATAAATTGAAAATTAAAAGAACTCACCATTTAATTACCTAAAATTGAAAACACCGAATACCTTAACCGTGTCCCACTGAAAACAACCCGTATACCTTAACAAAAATTAAGATTGCAATCGATTCCAAACATATTGGCACATCTCTACCAATAATACCGATAACTTTCCATAATTCGGCAATTAACAGAAACCACTTGATCGGGAAACAACGCGGAATTGATTTACCTTCATCGAAAAGCATGCTGTTTACTTCCTTTTTTACGCGGGAAACAAGTAAAAGTCAACGAAACGGTAAAATTTCCTGGTGGTTCACGTTTCGACGGTTCTGAAATAAAATCTGCGACGGAACGCGTGTGCATGCGGATCTAAATAACGATGACTTCCGAATCTGTCATAATTTACGAGGCAACTTTGAATACGAGGCCCATAGGGATCGCTTCTCTTACACGGTTCACTTAATACGCTATCATGCGCGTTTTTATCTGAACGAATTTATAACATTGTCCGAATTTACGTTCCCTAATTTTATGTATAATTAATTGGAGCAAGATACTATTATTTTAATAAGTACTTTTACTGTGGGAGTGGACGAGCAGGAAATTTAGAGAAATTTGCAAGTGCTTTATTTTTGGGTTCTTTGAAGGTGGTTTTAAAAATGTGGTTTTTATCAAAATTTGATTATTAGAATGTTTTTTAGGTTTCTGAATTTTTAAGTTTCTATAATATTCAATTACTGTATTTTTCAATTTGAAAATTTTCAAATTTTCAAATTTGTAAAATAAAAAATTTTTGTTTTGGAAATTATAGAGTTTGTTAGCTTTGGTATTCGGAAGTCTCCAAATCCCTAAATAGCAAAATTCCCAAGATTTCAAATTCCCATATCTCCAAATCCCCAAATCTCCAAATTCCTATATTAGCAAATTCCCAAATCTCCAAATTCCCATATTAGCAAATTCCCCAATCTCCAAATTCCCATATTAACAAATTCCCAAATCTCCAAATCCCCATATTAGCAAATTCCCAAATCTCCAAATTTCCATATTTGCAAATTCCCATATCTCCAAATCCCCAAATATCCAAATTCCCATATTAGCAAATTCCCAAATCTCCAAATTCCCATATTAGCAAATTCCCAAATCTCCAAATTCCCATATTAACAAATTCCCAAATCTCCAAATCCCCATATTAGCAAATTCCCAAATCTCCAAATTCCCATATTTGCAAATTCCCATATCTCCAAATTCCCAAATCTCCAAATCCCCATATTAGCAAATTCCCAAATCTCCAAATTCCCATATTTGCAAATTCCCATATCTCCAAATCCCCAAATCTCCAAATTCCCATATTAGCAAATTCCCAAATCTCCAAATTCCCATATTAGCAAATTCCCAAATCTCCAAATTCCCATATTTGCAAATTCCCAAATCTCCAAATTACCGAATCTCCAAGTTTTCAAATCTCTAAATCACAACTTCCAAATTTCCAAATTCCCAAGGTTCTAAATCTCCAAATTTCCAAATCCCCAAATTATCAAACCCCTAAATCTCCAAATATCAAAACCCCAAAATTCTTACATTTCCAAACCTTCAAATCCCCAAACCTCCAAACCTCCAAATCTTCAAATACCAAATTTCTAGAAACCGTTTAATTCCACTTCCTATCGCCAATTTCTACTTCCCTCCTAACCATACACCTCCAGCAAAAAACCCCAAATAAGAACTTCTCTAAAATTAATAACTATGACAGCACTCGCCAGACAAAAAACAGCAACATCGAAACCCAGAAAACATAAAAGAAACCTTTCCCATCACGTCAGCTGATAATTAGTAACGTCGACAAAAACTGTTACCATAATTCCACGTGTTTCTTTCGTAATTAACGATCAATTTACGGAAACAGCTGCCGCTGGTTTCATTCAACGCGGCAAGTAGAAAAATACGTAGTGCAGTCAGAAACGTATCAGACGCTCGACTGGTTTCTCTCTGGCCGTTAATTCCGTTGATTGTTAACCGTCGCGGTAAGAAACAACAGCAACAACAACGGGAAGAGATATGAAATTTGCACGAACAGAAATTAGCTCCCCGCTAAGAGAAGTTAGAGCCGCTGTTGTCCGCTGGATGCACGGATTCACTTTATAAATCACGTTTCGTTCGTTCACAGCAAACGTTCCCGTGAATTTCACCCCGCATTCAGCTGCGGTTTTTTTTCGATACGACCGAACGTACATCAATCCACGGTTTTTCTCTACCTTTTTCCCCAGGTTTCTTTCAACGATCGGTCGAGAATCGCTGAGAACGCGGGTTAAGGAATTTCTGCCTCGGGTTATCAAATTTTCTGTTTGGATGCTCTGTTATCGTTACATTGCGACGGAATCACGCTTTCAGAAATCGGAGGGGAAGCTTAGGAAGATAAATGTTTTAGGCTGCTTTCGGATTAAAATATCTGTCGATTTCGAACTCTATGGGTGTTTTATCTTTTTTCATATTTTTCATATCTTCTTTATGACAAGATTTAGAGCGGCAATCAATCTGAGCTACAGTTTTTAGTTAGTTTTTACTGTTTTAATATCTACTGTTAGTATTTGGTATTTTCGAATTAAAATATCAGAGGATGATTTCTGATGTTTGGAATATGAAACTCTATGGGTATTTTCTATTATACAGGGTGTCTCATAACTAGTGTGGGTCTCTGAAATGTAGCTGACGTGATTCTGAATAAGATTTCCCTTTGCAAAAATGGGGTTTGAAGCTTTGTTTTTGAATTATTAAGGAAAAACGCGGACCAATCAGAGCGCGAGGATTATTACGCGTTGGATTACTACGCGTTGGTTAACTACGCGTTAGATTACAGTGCGTTAAATTTCTACGCTTAGAATTACCACGCGTTGCATTACTACGCGTTGGACTGCTACGCGTTGAATATCCACGCGCTGGATTACTACGCGTTAGATATCCACACGCTGGATTACTACGCGTTAGATTACCACGCATTAGAGTCCTATGCTTAGAATTACCACGCGTTGCATTATTAGGCGTTGAATTACTACGCGTTGAATATGCACGCGTTAGATTACTACGCGTTGGATATCCACACGCTGTATTACCACGCGTTGGATATCCACACGCTGTATTACCACGCGTTGGATTACTACACGTAGGATTACCATGCATTGCATTACTACGCATTTGATTACCACGCATTAGTTTCCTACGCTTAGAATTACAACGCGTTGCATTATTACGCGTTGAATTACTACGCGTTGAATATGCACGCGCTAGATTATTACGCGTTGGATACCCACACGCTATATTACTACGCATTGTATTACTGCGCGTTGGATTACTATGCGTAGGATTACCACGCGTTGCATTAACACGCGTTGGGTTACTACGCGTTGGTTAACTACGCGTTAGATAACCACGCGTTAGATTCCTACGCTTAGAATTACCACGCGTTGCGTTACTACGCGTGGGACTACTACGCGTTGAATATCCACGCTCTGGATTACCACGCGTTAGATATCCACACGCTGGATTACTACGCCTTAGAGTCCTATGCTTAGAATTACCACGCGTTGCATTATTACGCGTTGAATTACTACGCGTTGAATATGCACGCGCTAGATTACTACGTGTTAGATATCCACACGCTGTATTATAACGCGTTGTATTACTGCGCGTTGGATTACTGCGCGTGGGATTACCACGCGTTGCATTACCACGCGTTTCATTACTACGCGTTGGATTACCACGCGTTACATTACTATGCGTTGGATTACCACGCGTTGGGTAACTACGCGTTATCCGAAACTGCCGCTCTCGCGTCTGCGCATGCGTAACCCTCGCGCTCTGATTGGTCCGTGTATTTCCTTAATAATTCAAAAACGAAGCTTCAAACCCCATTTTTCCAAAGGGAAATCTTATTCAGAATCACGTCAGCTACATTTCAGAAACCTACACTAGTTATGAAACACCTTGCATATTAATATTTCTCATGTTTGAATTTTTTTAATGGTAAGATTTAGAGTTTAGCTTAAGTCAATCTGAGCTACAGTTTTTAATTATTGTTTCCAATAAAATTCATCACAAATGAAGTACAAGTGCATCCTAAGTCAAACTCGTCAAAAAGCAAGAGATTATTAATTATTAATGTTCATAACTGATGGAAATTAGAAACAAAAGCAATACTTACTTTTTTATAAACCTTTGCTCAACCCTGGAATTGAGTTTTCAATTAATTCCACAGCTGATCCAAATTAAATTGAGAACCTTAGCAAAACACTACTTTAATTTTTTTACGAACTAGCTATTTTCTTCCCGTGTTGAGCGCGATTTAGAGCTGAGTTTTAATTACCGTTCGCAGGTGAGGTATCTCAGTTTGAAGTATAATAATTTATGGACTTTACAAAATAATTTTATTTTAAAATTTGAAGAAATATCTGATATGGTAATATTTGAATATACTACAATAAAGTCTTCTTTAAATAAGAATCTTCAGAATCCATTCATAAAGCTTGCTAACGTGAAAATAGAAACTGAGTATATCTTGCACTAAAGAATTTATTTATAACATGACACAGTATTTTGCGACTTACGTGTCAGGGTCATCGTAAACTTTCGTAGAGTCTCTTCAATGGTCTTTGTCTAAGCAAGAATTTGGGTCACATTAAACAAAGAATAAGTTACGGTTTTAAAGAAAAATGTCAAAAATAATTATTATCAAAATAAACTAAACTTCTATGAACCTAAATTTTCATTAATGGAAAATTTGCATTATTCGCACTATAAAATATTCTAAATAATATTCACGTAAAATTTTAATATTATATTTTGATTATTTAGCTAAAAATTAAAATATCGTAAACTATGTGAAATATTGAAATATCTTGAATATTTAGTTAAATATTAATATAATTTAGCAGAATGACATATATGGACATCATAATGACATCAGGTTTATACTTATTTTATATTTAAAGAGACAAAGTATGGAATATTTGGTGAGTAATACATGAAAATCAGTTTACCACTTGAACATTTTATCAAATATAATCACGAAAGCACTTGTGCCAAAAATCGATAATAAAATAAAAACACTTTAATATTTTATGTATATTTGCAATGTACAATATACAATGTACTTATGAAAGAGAAAACGTATTTGCAACAAACAGCAAAAAAGTTTGCAAATTAACTTTGTAAAATGTGAGTACGTTTGCGAGAGTAAATGATGAAGTACCTCTAGCCAGATGTACTTCAACATGATATTTGTTTTATTACTACAATTTACTTGTTATGATACACGTAAGTTACAATGGTGCTTCATGGAAAAAGATGAACAAGAAAGTTTTGAATTCACAGTTGGAATTTGATACGCTACCTCACAGTTGCATGAGTGTGTTGGAAATCCAAGGGTCCATCTTCGAACGCTGTCGTTGGTGTTTTTAATTGTTATTGTAATTATTTTTGTGTATGTTTATCTTATGAATTTATGCATGCATATGTAAATTCACAAATTCTCATATAACCATAATCTTTATATTAATAAATTTTCAAATTTTCGGGTCAAAATTTACAAATTTTTATATAGCTAAACTTTCAAATATCACTAATTTTTAAATTTCTGAATTTTTAAATTCTTAAGTGTCCAAATCTCTACATCCCTAAATTCCTAAATTCCCAAATTCTCAAGTCCCTAAATTCTCTTATCCTCAAATTCTCATACCAAATTTTCGATTTCCCAAATTCTCACATTTTCAAATTTCCAATTTCCCATTTCCAAAATTCCCAAATACTCAAACACCCAAATTTTCACATTCCCAATTTGTCAAGTTCCCAAATTCTAAAATCTCCAAATACCAAAATTTCCGAATTTTCAACTCGCCAAATTCTCAAGTCCCTTAATTCTCCCATCCCTAAATTTCCAAATCCCCAAATCCTCAAATCCTCGAATCCTCAAATTCTCAAATCCCTAAATTCTAAAATCCCCAAATCCTCAAAGTCCCCAATCTCCAAATCCCCCAATCATCCACCATCTTTTTAGATAAAACAATTAAAAAAGTTGTACACCTAATTTTTACTCGATATGTCACAGTCAACCTCTCACATTATAGCAAAAATATTAGATGGAGATCGAAATATTAAAGGACTGGAATGTTCTATTTAATATTGAAAAACTTTTGATTTTAATATTAGAAATAGGATATTTCATTTTCTCTTATTGGATTCCTATTTCAATTGCGGTACCATTTTATTTAAAAAAAATCAGTTTCAAATATCAAATATAACATTCGAACGGTATGTTTCTATTTTAATTAACGATTCAAAAACTCTCAATACTGCTTATATATGAATACAGGATATCCAAATAAAATGTACATACACTTCATTATGATACGGTTTTGATATTATTCCACATAATAATCACGTAATATAATTTAATTATCTTACGGAGGCCTTCATCAGAAAAAATACGATCAAATATTTTTATTATATGCTGATACATTTGATATTAATTATTCATTTGACATGCATTATTCATGGTGAGATATTAAAATATTCACCATGTGTTTATTTTATCGGGACACTATGTTTTATTTAATGGGACAAATAAAAGAAAATTAATTAAGCCCAGGGTCTGTAATTTATTATAAAAATATGTATTACTTTATCAAAGAACAAATTATTCCGAAATATTATTAAACAAACGAAAGTTTCTAATATTGTAACACTAAATAAAATTCTTCATAATGAATCGGTTAATTAACCTCTTCAGAGTTGATGAACTTTACATCAATAGCACCGAGTCGATTAAACAGATAAAATTTCTCCGAGGCCATAAAATATTTCTCTATTCCTAAAAGTTCAATTATGTATTACTCGAAGAGAAAATAAAATAAAATGAACTATAGTCTCTAGAGTCATCAAAAATATAACTACAAATATAACTGCACACTCAAATGTAAAATAAAGATATTAAAAGAAATATTTCTCCCTAAATAATTCCTCTGATAAACGACGTACCGATGTCAACCCACCAGTCGACGCGTGAACTATGACGCACTCGTGACGCACTCGCAGTTCAAATATTGTCAATTTTTCTCGTATTTTTGGTACGCATGAATTTTCAATTTAGGCGTAATAATTTACGTACGGATGTCCCATGAGTTGGCGCGTGAGCTATGACGCACTCGTGACGCACTCGCAGTTCAAATATTGTCAATTTTTCTCGTATTTTTGGTACGCGTAAATTTTCAATTTAGGCGTAATAATTTACGTACGGATGTCAGCCAACGAGTTGGCGCGTGAGGACCCAAAGTAAAAGAAGCTCTATCCCCACCGTGAACACTTCCAACGTTACATACAGGCGCATAAGAATAATAATGACAATAACAACTGCTGAACGCAATTCGCGCTATCTCGCTCACTCGAGAGACGTTTGCCGACTGTCATTGTTTTTCGCCTAATTGGTGTGCGTGACCGGCGAGAGCCAATTGTGCCGCCGAAAATACGTGCGAGGCGTCCATTTTTCTGTTCTAACCAATCGGAGCCTTGGCTCTTTAACACTCCTCTCCGCGCCAACTCGAGGGTTGACAGCAGTACATACGAGTAATTCTAGAATTTGTTTCAAGTGTGCAAAAATGAACGAAAGAAAATCCCGTCGTAATGTGCTGTTTCGTTAAACTCATGAATCCGAATAATATTTTCGCGAGCGCATTTCGCTTGCTTCTGACACTATAACAGTAAATAAAATTCTTCATAATTAATCTGTACCTCCGCCCACACGATAATTTTTGCGTAAAATAACTGAGTCAATTAAGCAGAGAAAATTTCTTCGACACCATATTCACGCAATAAAATATCATTACCATATCGTTAAAACTGTGCTTTCGCCAGCTCCACTTCGATATATTTACTCGAAACGATTATCGACAAAATTATCGGGGAGAAAGAAGAAAACCGTGGTATTTTTTGCGGGATGCTGTAACGTGTAGCAGCAACACGTACGGATTATCGATGTTCGTTTCCCGAGCGGAAAAGCCGTAAACCGCAACGCAATCTAACTTGGTCCGAAACAGTGGGCCATGCACCTAACCCGTTGAGAAAAAGAAATTAACTGCTCATTACCGGTGAACCGAGAATAAGTAGGTGAAGGGTTTTTACCCCTATTTTCTGCGGACTGTATCGCAGTCGAGCGTGAACTTCGAGAGGTTTCAACGAATCGCGAAATTTTCACTGCGGAATCGCGTTTCTAATATTGCTCTCTTTTCTCGAACGAGCTATTTTCCTGCACCCCTCTACGTGCCGATTTTATAAAATTAGCGCCTTGATTGCTATGGTACATTGGAGGGCTCTAAATGTTACGACAATTATGACGGATTGAGAGATGAAATTGAGAGATCTTGCTTTTAATATGCTAATTGTTATGATGGTCATATGTGACGCAAATTCATATGTGATGCATATATGTGACGCTGCAAAGTCACATGTAAAATTCAGTTAAATTAATTATTTATAACAGGAACAATTTTTGAAAGTTTTTTTTGGACAGATAATTAACATGAACATATTAAGAACATATGAACATATTACTAAATTGAAAAATTAAGTACTTGTATTCTTAACATATTGAATAGACGAAAAAATGGGAATTAAAATGTTTGAAAACCAGAAAATTAAAAAACTGAAACTAACTGATCTGAAAACTATGAAGCTAAAAATCTAAAAATCTAAAAAATTTGCGAGTTTCAAAACTAGAAGACTAGAAATCTAAACGACTTGAGAACTACGAAACTAAAAAATTTTAAACTACGAAGCTAGAAAAATAAAAAAATTAAAAAATCTGAAGACCCACAAATATAAAAACTAAACAATTTGTTAAATAAAAAAAATTGCAAACCACCAAACTTGAAAGCTAGAAAACTAACAAATTTGAAAACCAAAAAGTCAGAAAAATAAAAAATTTAGAAAGTAAAAAATGAACAAAAAAGTTACGAAGCTGGAAAACTACAAATCCAGAAATACAAAAATTTCGAAATTTCTTCAGCAAATTACGCAATCTATCTCCCCTAAGCGAAAGGAAGTCTATTAAAGTTGAGTGGAACGTAATCGAATCAAAAGTAAAGATCTCTCGAAAACTATACTGCCAAGCAGGCTGATTACTGAAATGCGTTAACTCGTTTTTCCCAGTAAACGGCTTAGCAAGAGTCATGAAATACAAGTGCATCTAGAAACGAACGATGTATCATCCATTTCCATAAATCTCCATAAAAGGCAATTTTCAAAATGCGTTTCATCGTTGAAAATCATGTTGAAAATAAAACAATACGTTATGAAAAATCGTTCTAATCTTGTTTCTGCTGTATGGATATAAAGAAAGATAACGTAGATAAAGTGAACAGCCTTAATATACATGAAATTAAACAGATACAAGCGTACTTAAATATTTTCTTTATTTTAATGTAATTATTATAAGATGATACGTTATTATTATAAAATTGCAAATGTTTAACGTGACCATAATTGACATAAAAATCTGCTATATTTTCGACATTATTTTTGTATTTGATATCGAAGATTACATGTGGCATTAATCACATGTGATATTAATCACGTGCAATATTAATCACATATGATATTAACTCCCATATGATATAATTACATATGATATTAACTCCTATATGATATTAATCACATATGATACAATCACATATAATATTAATCACATATGATATGAATCACAGATGATATTAATCACATATGATATTAATCACATATGATACAATCACATATGATATGAATCACATATAATATTAATCACATATGATATAATTACATATAATATTAATCACATATGATATAATCACATATGATATGAATCACATATGATATAATCACATAGGATATGAATCACATATGATATAACCACACATGATATGAATCACATATGATACAATCACATATAATATTAATCACATATGATATAATCACATATGATATGAATCACAGATGATATTAATCACATATGATATAATTACATACGATATGAATCACATATGATATAATCACATATAATATGAATCACATATGATGTGATCACACATGATATAATCACATATGATAATAACCGTATTTCATTAATACACCCCATATAACAAGATAACGTATTATAACAGTGAACTAATATGTAGTAATTTCCCGAAAATTAGCAGGTACACCCAAAAATTCAGTAAAAAGAGGAGCAGAATTCTGCATTCACGTTTCAAAGAAATTTTTCAAACGGTTCATTGTGTTCATGGAACTCGATTCTTTTGAACGAGTTTCACACACGTTTTATGCGTTAACCGTTATTCTACTCGCCGCAGAATTTTGTGATTTAACCATCGCCCGCGTATGAAGGAAAACGAGAAGGTGACGCATTATTCGTGAATTTCGAAAACGTATTCCATGCACCAAAATTATTTAGCAGCCGCGCTTTTGAGATAGCGACAACGTCATTATACGCACATAATACTTTCATCGCACTCTTTGAACGAGTCGGTTGCTAGTATTTCAAATGGCTTTTTAGCGTTCTAGGAAAGTACATTTAACATGGGGAATTTTGGATATAATTATTTTCATTGTAATTCATTTGGAAAAGTAGTTTTTCTAATTTGCTAAATTAGTCATGTGAATATATTAATTTTTTGGGGAGGGTTTGAAATCTGAAAATTTTTGAATTGACCTTAGAAGTTTAAGGTTAAAATTAAAGTTTTTCATTTTAAAATTTACAGTGAAATAGGTAATCTTTTAAATTTTGAAATTCACAAATTTATAAATTAAAAAGTTGCTCATTTATAGATTTGTAGAGTTGTATTGCAAATATGTGAATACAGAACATTCCAAATGATCCTACAAAGCCTTATAAAGCCAATCAGCCGTGAACAAATAATCGAAGCCCAAAAGAACGGAAGCTCGAGGTATTTCGGAATGTCAGCGGAAAAAGTTTGAGATTTATTCATTACACCCGCGTTGTTACCGTCATCCTCGTGTGTCGCATCCATCGCGGTGAGATATGAAACGGTTTCGGACCATGAAAATATTTTTCTAGCGCATTAAAGGACAGGAATGCGGTGAACATCAAGGAATCCCAACTCCGTGTTCCAGTCTCGCTGTTTATCGAGAGAGAAAGAAATGGAAAAAACGGAGTCGGGCAGAGAGCGGTAGAAAAGGGTAGGAAAAAGTTTCACGGGCGAAATTGTGATTCCTGTTTATCATAAAAGTAAAAACGTTAATGCCGGCGGGAGGGCGGGGAGCTCGTTTCTCGAGGAAATGAATGACGATTGCAGATAGCGAATCGGTATCTCTCGATGCTCATTTACCTGGGAAAAGGATCGTGCTTTCCGTAGTTGTGCCAGTTACAGCCACGACGTTGAAACCGTCTACATTCTTTTTCGTCTCTTTTTCATTATTATCTACCCTCGGGTGGAAAAAAAATGTTTGATAAACGGGAATCGTTTAACCGGATGCGCTCCGATTTCGTCGGTGATTTATAGTTGAGCCACGAGCCGCGCGAGCAACTCGATTAGCTCGACGTGAATTATAATTACACTCTGCTTAGAGAGGTTCATTGAAACGCAATTAAGCTACTGACGCAGAAAACGATATAAGTGAAACAGGAGATGAACCCCACAATGGAGAAATGCCATGGGGTAAATCTATGTGGATGTCCTGTATACTTGTGATTTACTCATTCATCAGAAATTATCAAATTTCACTGCTTGTATATGTAAATCCAGGGATGGTTCCAGTTTTAAAAAAACTTGTATTTCTACACGTTTTTTAAAACTTTCCTCAACATCAAAAACCCCTAACCCAACCTAACATCAACATCAAAAATCCTCAATCTAACCTAACCGCAACATTAAAAGTTCCTAAACTAATCTAACCTCAACATGAAAAAACCATAACCTAACATAACCTCGACATCAAAAATTCCTAACCTTACCTAACCTTAACATAAAAAATACCTAATCTCACCTAACCTTCACATCAGAAAAGCCTAACCTAACCTAGCCTCAACGTCGAAAATCCCTAACCTAATTGAACCTCAACATAAAAAATCAATAATCTAACCTAACCTCAGCATTAAAAATTCCTAACCTAACCTAACCTCGACGTCAAAAATCTCTAACCTCACCTAACCTTAATATAAAAAATTTATAATTTAACCTAACCTTAACATGAAAAACCCTAACATAACCTAACCTCGACGTCAAAAATCCCTAATCTGACCTAACCTTAACATAAAAAATTTATAATTTAACCTAACCTTAACATGAAAAACCCTAACCTACCCTCGACGTCAAAAATCCCTAACCTGACCTAACCTTAATATAAAAAATTTATAATTTAACCTAACCTTAACATGAAAAACCCTAACATAACCTAACCTCGACGTCAAAAATCCCTAACCTGACCTAACCTTAACATAAAAAATTTATAATTTAACCTAACCTTAACATGAAAAACCCTAACCTACCCTCGACGTCAAAAATCCCTAACCTGACCTAACCTTAATATAAAAAATTTATAATTTAACCTAACCTTAACATGAAAAACCCTAACATAACCTAACCTCGACGTCAAAAATCCCTAACCTGACCTAACTTTAACATAAAAAATTTATAATTTAACCTAACTTTAATATGAAAAAACCCTAACATGACCTAACCATAACATAAAAAATCCGTAACCTAACATAACTTCAGCATAAAAAATTCCTAACCTAACCTAACCTCGACATAAAAGGTTCCTTACCTAACATAACCTCATAAATCCGAAATAAATTTGTGAACTCGTTCCTTTCAGTACTAAAGCAGACTATCGTTTCGCGCTAAGTGATAGTATATTAAGTCATTTTACAAGGTGATAATATATCAGTGACACGGAGGCGGAGCCAAGTGGTATCGATGACGATAACCAACCCCCGGATATCTTTCGATGGCACCGGTTTTGCGGGAATTGATAACATAAATATTGCGGAAGACAGTGGCCAGGATTTATGGGCATTGTAATGACCCTTAATGCTCATGAGTAGTTTGGCTACAAAGCCCCCATAACTCTTACGGTGAGCAAACGTTGCTAATTTTCTTGCCCGTCCGCCTCTGCTTAGGCTGGCCTGTGCCGCCAACTTACACCCCCGTAAAAACGTAAATTACACCTCCGGAAAGCGAGATCATCGTTTTCATTCTTATCTGCCACACCACTCGCCCACGAATTCATGAGATGATTCATGTATGCTAAAGCTGGCCGCGCGTGAGCGCCTAATTTCTTTTTTCAGACGGAACGGGTTTAAAGGCTTTGAGAACTTAGTCTTTCATGCATTATGCGATTACATAGTTTTTGTTATGTTTGTGTATTTTTGTTATTCTGGGATTTGAGTGGAGGGTATGTGATTAGGTGTTGAAGCATGACCTTGGGGAAGGGGATTGAACTGAAACTTTGCAAAAGTATAGAGGATAGCTGGAGTAATAAGTCTGTGCAATTATAGGGTGCAATTTTTTCATATACGAGAGAATTACTGATCGAAGTTTTCTGTTAATAATACCTTTAATGATAATCAATCTTAACTATACAGAACTAAGTTTTAAGATTCAAACGACATTTACAACTTGAAAGAACTAACGTAAAATTTAACAAAGTACCAAAAAATTATAACTAATAAATCTGAACAAATAAGCTTATAACCTTAATAAGCACGCAAAGGCAAATTTATACACGTGTACCAAGAAAGATCATCGACAGATTAATTTCGTATAATGAGTTCTTAATAAGAACCTGGGTGAACAGTGCAGCCTGGAAAGCCTAACAACTGCTTTGCATCGCACACGCGTTGTTTGCGGAAGCTGGATTAGAATTTCGTGCTGCTGAGTTTCGGGTATGAATTTCTTAACGTGTAACACTACTGTGCGCCTTACATTGTGGAACAGTTGTCGCAAACTGACAAAGTCTGTTACTCAAACAAAAACATTGAAAATTTATAAGATACAGTCGTGATAGATTTGCATACAAAATTAATATTAATTTTTCCAAAAATATCAATGTGTTTATTTTATGGACTTGAGTAAAAATTTATTGGACGGAATTTTAAGGAGTTGCGTGATAATTAAATCAAGTAACGTTAGAACTGTGTACTTTTTTTAAAGCAACCCTTCTTTCGTTGTAATTTAATTTAATTTTAAGCAGCAAAATTTGAAATAAAATAAAAAGCAATAATTTCACAAGTTTGCGTTAAAATTTGCTAAACTTTTGGTAAACCTTCTCATAAACTATCTTGTGAATTTTCAACGTTATCACGCGAAAGTGTAAAAAAAGTCTCTTCCAAAAATTTCGATATTTGCGATAGCAAGATGTGTACATTTGTCTCCATTTTTCCGCAGTTATGCGGACATTTTCGCCGAACAATTACACGATAATACCGCGATCGAGAGATTGCAATTAACAAAAGTCATAAAACAGCGGTGTGTAAATGAAACTTATCAAGGTAGATAAATTTTTTCTCTCCTTCCATGATACACGAAATATTGCGGATATGCGTTTATTTCGAACGATACGGTTTAAACGAACAATCGACGATACGCGAAATACCGATGGTACCTATCGATATATCGGTACTCGTAATTAGCGATCGTAACGATATCGAATCAATACTATCGATTGTGGACCACAAATTGTGGTACAGTATCGAATGCTGTCAAACGAAATCGATAGCTGTTAGATACATTTACCAGGGTATCGATATTCGTTTATTTCCAATAATATCGAGGAGATATTAAATATCGAATTATCAAATTTCGTATTAGATTATAAGTAACTTTGCTTGGTATTGAAACGATATCGATATAGGTATCGAAATCTGATATTTAATATCTGAGATGTTGACACACTAACGGTGAGACACTAGTTTTTTAATTAATCTAGCATTTAGGTGTTAGCATTTATATTTCTTAATTATTAAATTATTATATTAATTATTAAATTCACAAATATCCAAATTTCTACATAAACTTGTAAGTTACTGTATTTTTAAATTTTTACATTTTTAAATGTGCATATCTCTGAATTCCCAAATCTATAAATACCTAAATCTGTAAATTCCCAAATTCACAAATCTTTAAATTCCCAAATCTCGATATCCCTAAATCTATGAATTCCCAAATTCTCAAGTTTTTTAATTCCAAAATCCCTAAATTTTTAATTTCCCAAATCCCTAAATCTCTAAATACCTAAATCTCCAAATTCCTAAATCTCCAAATCCCTAAATTCTCAAATGTTTAACTTCCCACATCCCAAAGTCTCCAAGTCCCCAAATCCCCAAATCCTCAAATCCTCAAATCCTCAAATCCTCAAATCCCTAAATCCCTAAATCTCCAACTCTCTAAATTTTCAAATCTCTAAATTTCCAAACCCCTAAATCTCCAAATCTCCAAATCTCCAAATCTCTAAATTTCTAAATCTTCAAATCCCTAAATCTCCAAATTCCTAAATCTCCAAATCCCTAAATTCTCAAATCCCCAAAACCTCAAATCCTCAAATCCCTAAATCCCTAAATCCCTAAATCTCCAAGTCTCTGAATTTCCAAATCTCTAAATTTCCAAATCCCTAAATCTCTAAATCTCTAAATCTCTAAATCTCTAAATCTCTAAATCTTCAAATCTCCAAATCCCTAAATCTCCAAATCCCAAAATTCCCATATCTTTAAATTACCAAATCCTTAAATCTCCAAATCTCCAAACCCTCATACTAACATGTACCATATTACTCTCCTTTATTCTATTTCTATGCTTGTTTCCTATCTGCACCAAGTTTCACCAATGTACCTACCCATCATTTGTCCATTTACCCCAAAATCCCAAAATACCCCAAAATTTCTTAAATTTTTTCGAAAGTAATTTAATTGACCCTTTCAGCAGCACCCCACCAACCCACTGAAATTTTTTGTCAATTAATTAAAATCGTTAGACTCAAAATTCGTTTTAAAGACAAAAGATTTCGACCTTCTACTAAAACGCTACAACAAAAGTACAATAGAACGGTCGAGTGATCGTCAATCAGTGATCCATCAGTTATATGGCCCGTACACTCAAAAATTCTCTCCATTTCTCTCAATATTTCCCCGGAATAACGTTCTTTATACGATGTTGCGCTTTGCATCGTTCATATTTCTCTCACGCGTTCCAAGAAACGTTCATTTCGTGAAACGGGATCACCATGCACGATATTCGGCGAGCAATTTTTTTATTTGTTTTTTTTTTTCGCTATCCGAAGACTCTAACAATATGGACAAGATAAAATCGCGAATGAAAAAGTGGAAACGTTAAACGACGACAGAGGTTGTAAATTATTCCGGACCGGTGGTGCCGGCAATTAATTACGCGTTTCCGCTGAATTTTTGACACGGATGAACCGTGGCGTTCCCCGAGTACCATATATTCCGACGAATCGCGAAGAGAGAGCAGAGAAAATGGCTTCTCTATGCCAATTGTACCAGGAGTAACGTTCCATCACTAGATTCGCATAAGCACTAGATAACGAGGACTGAACGAACCTTGAACCACTTATGTTCACATTTATGGCTGCGACACACATTACCTACCTAATGCTCATTTCCTATATGTCTATTGAATGAAAAATGATCTACCTTTTTAATATAATATACACATTTTTATGTGGGTAACATTACTGGGACGGTTATGTAATATTATGCTGCATTAATACTGTCATTTTTAATGATACAAATATTCTCATGTAGGTTGTTTAGATTTGGTTGAAATAATCATGTTGTATTATACTATAATATTATAGTATATTATACTGTAATATTGTACTGTGTTATACTATAATATTATACTATATTGTACTTTTATACTGTGCTATATTATACTATAATACTTTACTATATTAATGTTAATGTAATATAATGTTGTAGTGTAATATGACATATGTGAATTTTGAATGCTACTGCAACATCTCTATATCCTCATATGTGTCTTCACCACTACATCAGATTGAAATAATCATACTGTATTATACTATAATATTGTACTATATTGTAGTATAATACTATACTATATTAATGTTAATGTAATATAATATTGTAGTGTAATATGACATATGTGAATTTTGAATGTTACTGCAGCATCCCTATATCCTCACATGTGTCCTAAACACTACATCTGATTAAAATGTTCACACTGTATTAAACTATAATATTATAATATATTATACTGTAATATTGTACTATATTATACTATAATACTGTACTATATTAATATCAATAATATAATATTGTAGCATATGTAATATAAGACATGTTAATCTTGAATGTTACTGCAGCCCGTATATTCTCATGTCTGTTAACAGTAAATTGGGTTAAAATAATCATGCTGTAGTATACTGCAGTATCATACTACATTACACTGTAATATTGTATAATATATCTGCCTACATATCTGCCTTTATGTGTCTAACACTCAGTCCACTTAAAATTATTACACCACATTAATATACAATATTAATTAATATAATATACCATATATTACTACAAATATACTATGATATAATATATTAATACTAAACTAAATATCCAATGCCCAAACTAAATTCATCCCCCATCACACTCTACCTTTATCCAAAAATCAAGCCACCCCAATATTTCCTCTCTAAATCAAATACCTATTAATAAATAATAATTTAACAATGATTTAATGTGACTAAAGTTCCTTATATTTTATGGCACAGCATTAATCGATATATTACGTTCGAAAGGGAGTTTGACCAAGTACTTTTGACTCATAGTGTACGCCACCCTTTTGAGCCGAGCTTAAACGGTCAAAGTGCGGGAGTTAAACTGTTTACCAGGGTACACACACGGAAATTCTGCGTTGAATTATTTCCGGGGCATTTCCAGCCAGAAGTTTGGCAAAGGAAATTTGACAGAAATCCTTATTCGTCGAGATTTCACTTCGGATCGGAGCTCTTTGTAACACGCACGTCTCGAAACTTTGTGCTGACAGTTATGTCTTTCGTCCGTCTTCGGTGATCGTAAAAATGGAAAAAAGGATTTTCGGGATTCCGGCAATCATTTTCTCCACGGGAAACTTTCTATTAGCAATTCGTCTCTGAGTATTCGGGTAGACCTCAATAACTATTTTAAACAGACCGCGTCTAATGATTTCTATAGCTACACGTATGTATGTGACTACACGTATGATTATATGTGAACGTATTTGACTACATGTATGTTTATATACAAACGTATGTGACTACATGTATGTTTATATGTGAACATATGTGACTACACATATGTTTATATGCGAACGTATGTGACTACACGTATGTTTGTGTGTGAACGTATTTGACTACATGTATGTTTATATGTAAACGTATGTGACTACATGTATGTTTATATGTGAACATATGTGATTACACGTATGTTTATATGTGAACATATGTAACTACACATATGTAATTACACGTATATTTATATATGAACGTATGTGACTACATGCATATTTATATGCGAACGTATGTAACTAAATGTATATATGTTTACATATGAACATATGTGACTACACGTTTATCCACATGTACAATTTTGTATAAATTCACATGATAACGCGCTGTATGTAAATTACACATATGCATGAGTACATACTTTATATTACATGCTGTATAAACATACATGACTACATACAATTTTGCATAAATGTATATGGCTACATACATAAAAATGTAGCCATGTAATTTTACATAAATGTACATTAAATAATATACAACGCAAATATTTACAGTTTGATTACCTTAAAGTTAATGTACTTAATGAAAAAAGAAAAAAAGTAGCAATGTTTAATATCATTAATGTAACTTAGCTAAACAACACTTTTTATCGAGTTGAAACTTGAACAACCTCCTCAGAACAATCTTTTTCTACGAGCGCTCCATATTTAACGAAGGATTAGTTAAACCTTTCGAAGAGGAACTTTTCAACAGATCACTCGAAGCTAAACTAGCGTCCCAAGCTTCCATTTCCATGAACAATGGCTCATTTCAATAACAACGAACCTGCCGAGCTCGCGTCTCAAACAACACTTTTCACGCATTAGAAGCACGCAGACTTAACGACTAGGATGGAACGACAGCAGAGTGATGTTATAAAATATTAAAGTGTTTCGAGCTATACTCTGTGTCATAAAAAAAAAAAATAGTAAAAATAAATCTGACGTGGATTCTCGAAGAATTGTAGGCATTTCTGAACAATGAAATATGCAATTATTTGTTACGTTGAGGGGAATATTTTGAGTATGTAATGTCTTGGCTTATGACATCTACTCGTGACACCACAGTTCTAATATCACAAAAATTGTGTTTGCCTTGCAACTGAGTTTGGAGTTCACCAGTTACAATTTGTAGCAAGATTGCTAAATTTAAAGTATGTCTAAACAGTTCAAATTTTGTTATTCATTTTAATATTATGAGAGTGATTAAATATATCTGACTGATGGAACTGTCGGCAAAAATCGTAGAAAATTAGAACTTGAAAAATTTCTAAAATTGAAATTTGAAAAATTTGATAAATGGAGCCGTGGAAAATTGGAAAAATTGAAACTTGAAAAATTTGATAAATTGAACCTTGAAAAGTTTGAAGAATTGAAACTTGAAAAATTTAATCAATTGAACCTTGGAAAATTTGAAGAATTGAAATTTGAAAAATTTAATTAATTGAACCTTGGAAAATTTGAAGAATTGAAACTTGAAAAATTTGATAAATTGAACCTTGGAAAATTTGAAAAATTGAAACTTGACAAATTTAATTAATTGAATCTTGAAAAATTTGAAGAATTGAAACTTGACAAATTTAATTAATTGAACCTTGGAAAATTTGAAGAATTGAAACTCGAAAAGTTTGATAAATTGAAACTTGAAAAATTTGATAAATTGAATCTTGGAAAATTTTAAAAATTGAAACTTGAAAAATTTGATAAATTGGACCTTGGCAAATTTGAAAAATTGAAACTTTAAAAATTTGATAAATTAAATCTTGGAAAATTATCAAATTTCTAATCACGAACAAAAATTTGAAGCATCAAAAATCCTAAAACCCCGAAAAAATTAATAAACGAAAAACACCAAGAAACAGCTATAAAAATTCCAAAGCAGTAGAATATCTAATGTAAAAGATTTTTCTGATTTTTCCGACGAGTCGCATTCGGGCCAAAAACTTTTACATTTTACTACGGTATCCTAGGAGGCGAGCAACCGGAGGATGTCAAGGAGAAATTCTTCTTCAAATATTTACAAGGAAATGTGGACGTATCCCGAGTTGGACCGACTTCGACATTAAGGGAATATACAGGTTGACACAGGGAAGAGAAATCGCGAGAGAGCTTAAGAAGGATCTAGTCAGTGATTTGCCGTGCCAGACGTTCTCGTGATAAAATTGGAAATGGAAAAAATTGACCCAATTAAGGAGAGGGATTAAATATCGAGACACGATACGAAGATTGGAGTATCTTTGGGTCTTGTGCCCAGTACCTCGTCAGGCTTTTCTCCGAAGGATATCCGGCTAAATTAAATCGTCATTAATTTATCGTCTTCTCTCTATCCGTTTTACTAATCTGATTCGCTGTGGCCTTTGCACTTCTCTTTCTCGCAATCTCCTGAAAGCTACTTTCTTCGAAATGTCGCCTTTCTGCTACTTTCATGCATGTACTATGGTCTCGCTTTCTGTGATATAATAATTAAGTGTGTATGGTGATCGTACACATATGTGTGCACACATGTGGAGATGTAAGCTTTCATTCACATGCAATTTTCTGTTATATATGCATGTGGACTGAATTTTAATCATTATGACTTAGAAATAATAGACCAAAAGCTTCTCATATGGAGCAAATATTAGTCAAAAAACTAATTAAAAATTTAGAAAGTAATGAAAGTGGTAAAATTAAAATTGCACAAATGATTTCATAAAAGAATTTAATTAAATTACTGATAGTGAGGAAAAATCAGTGTGATCACACTGTGAGTTGTTTCAATATATAATGTATACTTACAGAATTATTTAAAAGAAAATAAAAAGTAAAAATAACGAATTATTGAATATTTCATGGCGTAACCAGTGTATGGAAAATAAACGACAAAATAAAAAATGATTTGTAGAACAAGAGATTTTGAATATTCTGACTACAGAGATACATTTTTCATTTTGCATCTATTGCATATTCTGCATACTGCATATATGGTGCACGGTGTATCATGTTTATTGCAACAGGCACTGTATCGAAATATATGTGCACCCAAATGTGTGAAAAATGTAAACGTTTTTACACCGAAATGGTAACTTAATTTATAGAAAATAACAGTTCACTTATTCCACGGAAAGTGCGCGAACACATAAAAAAAGGGAAGAACCATATTTGAAAGAAACCCGCCAGAAATGCTTTCATGAAATATTACTCGAGCAAAAATATAAAGTTCGCATTGCGAACATTTATCCTGAAATACGACCTCATTGCTCGGTTAAAGACTGAAAGTAGCAAGGCTACGTGCATCCCTTCACATGAGGATCTAAACAATAAAAAACAATACGATGTTCTGCATTTACCGTGACGCAAGTTTTCGTTGTTTCGCGAAGAAACGAGATAACAACGGATGTACGGAAACAAAGTCCACCTTTCAATATGTTCGTATAGGTAGTTAAATGTAACTCGTTGCTTTTTAATTTTTAATTACCTAATTGCTGCTAATATGCAAGTAGCTGGATGATTTATTGAAAATTTCGAGATGTGATATTAACAAATGAATTATGTTTGTTTTTGTATCCTAAGATACAATTTTTAATTTCTTTATGAGAAGAATGAAGAAAAAAGAATTATACTGTGGGTAGTAGTGTTATGAATGAATGTATCGAGGTTAACCCCTTCCCGTGCTCTAACGAGTCTGACTCGTGACGCACTTACTTCTCAAATGTGACAAACCTTACTCAAATTTTGAATACTCTTTAACTGAAATTTAGGTGCAGCTATAAGTTGCATTATCAAGGATCCCTGAATATAAAATACGCACAACATTTTAATTTTCTTTGTTCGGTTTAATGTTATAGCCCTGATTAGTTAGTCTTGACTGACGCATCTGATAAATAAATGGCACGGGAAGGGGTTAATAATAAATGTGTTAATATTACTGTCTGTGTGGGTACATATACACTAATGTTATAGTTATGAATTAGTATAGTAGTTGATGAAATAATGGTGTATTTTAGTAGTAGTAGTATAGTTACCAGTTACTATAGTACAGTCAATGAAATAGTGGAATATAGTAACGGCAGCAGTATAGTTATTAACCGATGAAGCAGAGTCATTCAATAGTGGAATATAGTAGTAGCACTGCTTAATATAGTAGAATATGTGCAAATGAAAAATATGATAAAAGTAGTATAATAACTAGTAAGTATAATAGTGTTGATAAAATAGTAAAATACCATAGTAGTGGTACAATTGCTTATTAGTAGAGTCAGTTAAATAGTGAAATATAGTTGTAGCTTGGTATAGCCGAGTCAGTGAAGTATTTATAGTAATAGACTACTATTATACGGACGTTGATTAATAGAGTAGTATCAGTGAAATATAGTAACAATAGAATAGCTGATCATCAGTGCAGTAGCAGCAATGAAATAGTGAAATATACTAACAGTAATATAGTTGTAGTAGTATAGTTATAAGTATAGTAGTATCATTGAAATAATGAAATATAGTAATAGTAGTATAGTTGCAGCTTAACAGAGTAGAGTCAGTGAAGTATAGTAATAGTAGTATGGTTGTTGATTAATATAAAAGTTTCACTGGAATACAGTAACAATAGTATAGTTGATCATAAGTACAGTAGCATCATTGAAATAGTGAAATATAGTAATAGTAGTATAGTTGTAAATTAGTGTAGCATAATCAGAAGAATAGTGGAATACAGCTGTAATAATACAGTTGCTGATTAGTATAGTAGAGGCAGCGAAATATAGTAATGGTAGTCTAGTTGTTGATTAATATAGTAGTGTCAGTGAAGTATAGTAAGAGTAGTTGCTCCTCACTATAGTAGCATCAGAGAAATTGTGAACGTTAGTAATAATAATATAGTTACTGATTAGTATAGTAGTAACAGTAAAATAGTGAAATACAGTAATAGCAGTACAATTGTAAATTAGTATAGTAGAATCATAGTAATAGCAGACTATACTAATAATACTATACTAGTATCAGTAAAATAGTGAATTATGGTAATAGTAATATAGTTGTTGATTAATATAGTAGTGTCAGTGAAGTATAGTAACAGTAATTGCTCTTCACTATAGTAGCATCAGTGAAATAGTGAATGACAATAATATTAGTATAGTTGATTAGTATAATGTAGTAGGTAAAGCAGCCCAATAGTGTAATGCCATTATAGTTAAAAAATTATAAAGCATACAATTTGTTATTAAACAATTGAATGTTCTGCACTTTCAGTTTAACAAAACATCTTGTACTGCTATTTGAACAGCACAATAAAAGAGAAAACAAAGTAAAGAGAAAACGTGCATCGTTAATGAAAATGAATTTTCATTAATTATCGCAGTAAGCTGTCCCCGTGTATCTCGAAGAGAGTGGGATTTATCCTTTGACCAGAAATGACAGAAAAAGTAAAAAGGAGAAATGGCACGGTAGAACGCGAAAGGTTAAAAAGCGTCGGAATGATTCTGTTTCCTTGGTAGCGGTGGATAAACATGTATTACTTCCGGAACCTTTTGCGGCTTGTAACCCAATGTTTTCACAATTTTTCGCTTTTCCGTGTCGCTGATGATCAAACGATCCGCCATAAAACTCTCTCTCGGCGCGTGTTACGAGTTTGTCGCGTGTACTTTCTGCGGACTTACACCGCGGGGAAAACCGACCGAATTGCCGTAGTTGCGTCCTGGGTATACGTTGTTCTCAAGGGTTTGAAATTTTAAATAAACAACAGCAACGGAAGTTTCACCTGTGCAATCTGCGGCCGCCGTACTCTTGGCCCGAGTACTTGTTGAAATCGGATGAGCTTACGTGAAACGTTATTTCATGCGCGGCGTTGTTTGGTAACTTTGCGCGATACGAGTATCGTTTATTTGAATTACATATCAGGTCATCTTGGAAACCACTGCACTCTTCTTCAAGAATTTATTCCTTTCATAAGTGCACGGGAAGATTCTCTCGAAGAGGTACGAAAATATTCAAACAGGGGTATTTCGCTGGGACTCTTGCTACTTTATTTAAACGATTAATTTTATCGTTCTTGTACTACTGTATAATTTCAGTGTTTCACTATTTTACTAATACACAAGTTCGTTATTTTATTAATTTACTGTGTAACCATACTATAACTTTACTATTTTATTACTATATTTCTGTATAACTGTACTATTATATTACTGCACCACTGTACCACTGAGTCACTATACTAGTACGATACCACTTTACTATTTTTAATACTGCATTACTATAGCACTATATCAATGTGCTACTATACCACTACACCACTATATTGCTATACTACAATACCACTTTACTATTTCTCCTACTATACCACTACACCACTATATTATTATACTACAATACCACTACTCTTTTTCCTACTATACAACTATACTACTATACCATTACACAACTATACTGCTATACTACTATACCGCTATACTACTGTACTACAATACTACTTCACTATTTTTCCTACTACACCACTACACCACTATATTACTATACTGCAATACCACTTTACTATTTTTTATACTGCATTACTATAGCACTATATCACTGTCCTACTATAGCACTACACCACTATATTACTATACTACAATACCACTTTACTATTTTTCTTACTATACCACTACACCACTATATTACTATACTACTATACCACTATACTACTGCACTACAATACTACTATACTACTATACCATTACACAAGTATACTGCTATACTACTATGCCGCTATACTACTGTACTACAATACTACTTCACTATTTTTCCTACTACACCACTACACCACTATATTACTATACTGCAATACCACTTTACTATTTTTCCTACTATATCACTATACTACTATACCACTATACTACTGCACTACAATGCTACTATACTACTATACCATTACACAACTATACTGCTATACTACTGTACTACAATACTACTATACTACTATACCATTACACAACTATACTGCTATACTACTGTACTACAATACTACTATATTACTATACCATTACACAACTATACTGCTATACTACTGTACTACAATACTACAATACTACTATACCATTACACAACTATACTACTATACTACTATACCACTAAACTACTATACTACCATACCATTATACTGCTATATTACTATATCACTATACTACTATATTATACTACTAAACTACTATGGTACCATAGTACTATATTATACTACAGCATAATACTACTATACTTCACTACTACATAATCCTAATATACCATACTACTATGTTATACTATTAACTACTATTTAATAACTATATCACTATAACCATTCATAAAAATCTAAATACCCCTCAAATAACTTTCCACATTATAATTCATAAAATTTGTCATATTCACCAACTTGTAACACATATAACCTTTTCGAAATTTTATAAAAATTTTATTTTACAATATGAACGATTACATCACCGTTGTTATGTAACCCAGAATTTATAGACTGAAAAATTGGTAAGTACTATGAAACACGAGAAGCAGAAAATAAATGTCGGTTATGAATCTCGACGAACGGATATCACGTACTATCGACACTCCAAAATTACTCGGTTCCTACGAAGCACGTACGAATAGTTGGTAATTCGATTCTCTTTGCATCAATACTAATATTGATTGCGTTCTTGTACCGTGCATCCTGACGAATGGGATAATCGTTGCAAAACGATTCCTATTCCAGTCAGAAACTCGTCTGTTCTTATGTCATCGAGTTTCGATCGAACCGAAAACGGATTCGTATTTTGTTATGGGGAAATTGCAAAATTGGGAGGTGAAATTGGGACGCTGTATTCACATCCTCAAGTCTTGTAATTTGTAAATTTATGAAATTATATTTATACTTTTCAAATTTATGGAGATTCAAATTTTTCTATACTCAAAATTAAAATTAGTCAGGTCTTAAATACTCAAATGCTACTAGGTCCAAATTGTGGGATCTAACTTGCCAGAAACCCTCAACTAATAATTCTACAGATTTGTAAATTAACAAAGTCTCCATCTCTCTAAAACGCAAAACTCATCAACGAGATCCCTAAACTGGCATACATCCAAGACGTCCCCCAACTGACCATCAAAAATATCTAAACGTCGCGGAACAACGAAAGAACATTAACGGGTCCCGCATCGAAATCAATTAGGATCGAGATTCCCGAGGGGCGTGCTATCAAAAACAAGGACACGCCAGATTGGAAGCTCGCATCGTTGCCGAAGGTAAGGAATCCTGGCAAGATTTATGAACAGCAGGCGAGAGCCTGGTGCTTTGACTTCGACGTGAGCCAAATCTATAGACGACTCTCCGGTGTCGGCGTGGCTCCGTTTCCACCGAAACCCAACGAGAACTTAAGGAGAGGAATATATCTGACGTTTCGAGATATATATCGGCCGGTTAGATCTCCTCGGTCTGTACTCTGATTTATTTTGCGCCGGCGAGCTGGTACCCGGTCTACAATTTCGAAAAGTCAGCAGACTACGGGCGTGTTCCCGTGTACACGAGATTTCCGGAAATTCCTGGATCCTGCTGGCTGCGAGATAAACACCTCTTGTCTCGCCAACTTCCACTGTGATGACAGACAGCCATACTTAACTCTCGTTTATCCGCCTCCGCGAATATTCAGTTTTTCTTTCGGTATTCCGTGTCTTCCCATTGTCGTTACCTTATTTACAGTCCTCTTTGTCCGATGGATATTGTTATTTTCACGTGAAAGGTTTCTTGTTTAACTCTTCATTTTATGTTCATGTTTTGTCTCCACAGGATTTATATGATTTTAGACATTTTTTTATTCTTTTTTAATTTTGATAATTTTAGTACTTTTTGACGGGTGCTTATTCATTATTGTTTAAATTAGGAGTATAATATTAGTATACTAGTGTATCATACTGATATAATATTATATTGTTATAAGTACTCGTATGCATCAGTAGCAACCCACATGTGGACATATGTGGACACATGTGGACGTGCTCACTCGAGATTATCGATAAAATTTAATACAAGTTCCTTATTCTTTAATTCATTATCAAGTTCTTTGAATGAATTTTCTTTTCACATATGTTTGTACACGTATGTTCCTTGTATACAATTTGAAAACAGAAGTTAGAAGTTTTCTTGAGCTACTCCTCACTCTTAGCTATAAGACACTGATATGGATGCTATAGTAGTATAGTCACTAATCAGTAACTAATTATTATTAACTTGTATCTATACTTGTATTAATACAGTACATATACTTGTATTATAGCATTGCTAATCAGTAATAACAATAATTAGTAATTACTACTAATTCGCAACTACAGTACAGTGTGAAAGAGGTATACCTCTGCCTCAATGTACAAAAATTATTCAAAGTATAATTCTTTCCTCTAAAAAATAATTAAACAAGTATACTAATAGTATAAATCATCCCTTATTTAATCTCTCATTTCCCTCCTCTCACAGAACGTCGAAAACCATCTGTATATCGAGCATATTTCAAACGTTAACATAAATCACCAGTGAAAATTGAAGTCTCACGCAAAAGTCCCAACTCCGCTCCACTCTCAGTTAAAGGGACGAATACCCGGAACAAAAAGAAGTGCCTTTCTCATTTCCAGCACTCAATATAAAAAACGTCGGCCAGCCGTTGCCCGAAAACAGACGGCATCTAAATCCTAAATTTCACTCGGCCCCGTAACGAGACACGCGCGGCCACGAGTTTCGGAAAACTCGGAGAATCATAAAAACAGCGACGCAGGGTGTCGAGGGTGCAGCGGCGACGATGTCGACGACTTTTCAGGGGGTGAGAAGCGAGAGAAAGACGGACAAACGGGGGAATCAGAGAGGAAAAGCGCGCGGACAAAGTCCGGGAAAGTTTTCGCGATCGAACACGACTTCCTTCGAAACCGAGGCCCAACCTCCATTATGAGAATGCGATCCCTTTCGCGTTTGTTTTCGCGATTCCTCTGTTCTTCCGGGATCCTTCCATTCAGCATTGTTGGTCGTGAAATTTATAAACGTTTCTTTAATTTCGCGGTAGGATAATCAATCGATCATGATGGGATCATTAGTCAGGAACGTCAGGGACAACGAACTGTGACCCTAAGATGGCTTACTTTCTCGTGAAATGTTGTGTGATCCTTTGGGAGGAGGTTCGGAAACTTTTGGGGTCATCTGTAGAGTATATGTGGATTAATATGTGTGAAAACAAGAGGATCGTTATCTCATGTGGACACATGTGTGTAGCACATGTTTCAAATATTTGGACAATGAGCTATAAAGTGATATGTATGTAATAATATTAGAATAGTGGAATATTAACACATGATACATACATATACTGTTATCCACTGAAAATTCACATATGAGTCAATACATGAGAAAACTTATTGTAAATACACATGTACATACACATGTGAATACATATGTGTAAATTTCTTGATACAAGAAAACTTCATGTAAATACATATGTACATACATATGTGAATACATATGTGTAAATTTCTTGATACAAGAAAACTTCATGTAAATACATATGTACATGCATATGTGAATGCATATGTGTAAAGAGCCAATGATCAAAGCAATCGAGGCCCCAATAAAATCAACATGTGTGAAAAATTAGTTATACATATGTGTAAAAATACTTATACATCTAGGTCAAAATTTAATAGCACAAATCTAAAAAAAGACAGTAGTACAAACCTCTATAAAGTCGTCCAAATTTCTACTGAACACCTCATCCAATCCACATATCTTACCTAGTCCACACATGTGATCCAAGTTCATGTGTGAAGCAATCTGATCAACCTACTTTGCACATATAAGTTGAAACATAGACTGACAAACATTCGCTTATAAATAACCTATTAACCTGAACGAAAATGTTATAATTTTTAATGACTGAAACGACCTACATAGAGGATCTTTAAACTGAGATTTGAAGCTCTTTGGTCTACTCACTGTAGAGATGTAAGTAGGTTAAAATATATTTATACCTGCTTGTAAATTACCCATCAACCTGGGTTAAAATGTGATATTTAATAGCAGAAATTCAGCACATTTAGAATCTTTATTTTCAAATTTGAACCACTTTGGTCTGCACAGACTCGAGATGGAAGCTTAAAGATAGGTCAACGTATATTTATGATCGCTTGTGAAATATTCTCTTCGGACCAACATTTTCCGACATTTATTGCCTTGCTTTACTTTTATTGAACGCTGGATGAACATTTGTTTTAGTAATAAGGCATTCTCGGTTATTTATTCGCTAAATGATTGATGGTCCAATGGTAAATTTTTTATGAAATTGTTATTTGTCTTAGTGATTGTTCATTTTTAAACAGTTCATTATTTTTTAAATATTGAACTATTGCGTACTGAGTCATTCAAACATGGAATTTATTTATTGTACACTTTACAATATTAGTATAATATTATTGTTATTACAGTACGTATAATACAATAAATTATACATATATGTTAATTCCTGAAATCAAAGCTTAATAACAAAAAAATTGTTTCCTGTTAAATACACAAGATTGATTTTTACAACAAAAATAAACGAAAAATCATACAAACTTTTAGCAACTGACGTTTAATGACCATGAATGAAAAACATAAAAATAAAAGAGAAGATAGTCAAATTTTGAGCGATTATCGTATTTACACCTGTTATGTACTGGAATATAGAATAGACGGGGTAGTACAAAATAAAATAAAGGGAAATCGGAAAAAGATGAACATGGTCGGCAGCGTTTTTTTTCTCGTTACGAGGATTTAATGACGAGAATAAAGGTAGGTTCGCTTGTTTGTGGACGCGGTTTTGATTTACACGACCACTATCCAATTTTGGCATTTCGTTTGCAAGGCTCTTTAACCACCTCGTTATTAAGGTTGAAAATCATAATGCGATATAAAGGACTCGGATTTGCAAACAATGGAGATGGGATTTTAAAACTTTTTAGAGAAAATGAAAATTATTTATTTTTTTATTATGTTTGTGTTGAAGTTTGAAATTTTTAGTTGAGGAATAAGTATGAGAGGAAGTTAAAGAAATTTGAAAAAGGGGAAATTTAAGAAATTCTGAAATAAAAATATTTACAATTTAAAAAATGCAAAAATAGACACATTGGAAATTTAAGAAATTTCAGAACAAACGTACTTAAAATTTAATAACCATAATTGTAAAGTTCAAACGTTTCTAAATACAATATTAAAACGTCAAACTCTTAATATTCCAAAATATTAGAATTTAAAAATACTAAAATTTCAAAGTTCCAAACTTCCAAAATAATAAAGCTTAATGATCTCAAAAATTTTTTAAATATTAAAATTCCAAAGTTCCAAAGTTCCAAAATAACAAAACTTCAAATTACTAAAATTTCAGTGTCACAAAATTCTAAAATACTAAATTTGCAAAACCCCAAAATCTCAAAATACTAAAATTGCAAAATTCTAAAATACTAAATTTGCAAAATCCCAAAATCTCAAAATACTAAAATTATAAAATTCCAAAATTTAAAAATATTAAATTTGCAGAACCCAAAATCTCAAAATACTAAAATTGCAAAATCCCAAAATTCTAAAATACTAAATTTGCAAAACCCCAGAATTTCAAAGCACTAAAATTGCAAAATCCCAAAATTCTAAAATACTAAATTTGCAAAACCCCAGAATTTCAAAGCACTAAAATTGCAAAATCCCAAAATTCTAAAATATTAAAATTTCAATGTCTTAAAATTCTAAAATACTAAATTTGCAAAACACCAAAATCTCAAAGCACTAAAATTGCAAACTCCCAAAATTCTAAAATACTAAATTTGCAAAACGCTAAAATTTCAAATTGTCAAACACTTCAAAACCCCAAAATTTCAAAGTTCCAAAATTCCCAAGTACCAAAACTTCAAATAACAAAAATTTCACTATCCCAAAATCCAAAGACACTAAAACCTGAAATCCCCACAAAAATTCCGAAACTTCCATCACCTCATTAATGGTTAAACAACAATCTGCTTAAAAGCAGCCAACATCAAAATTCGAGTGTGTTCATCAATTTTCGATCAAGCCGACCACTCGAAGGTCCCCCACGTACCACATTCGATTAAGTATCAAAAATAGGGGTGGCATTCGCACGGGAGGGTATCGTTGTTTCGCGAACGAGAAGGGCGAAAGAGGATCGGGAAAGAAGCTGCTTTTATCAGCGCTATGAACATCTACAGGCTGAGATAGTAGGTTTCGTAATACCGTGGATGATCGTCGTTATTCTTTTTATCGCGGACTTACCGTGGCGGGATCGAAACGAGCCAACAACGAACGAACGGAGAGTCGCTGACAATAGCAAAGGGAAGCAGAACCACGGCCATCCTGTCCGCCATTCAACTTCCATTCGTTCCTTCCTGTTCTATCGGGAAGCCTTGACCACGTGGCAATTGCCGGCAAACAGAAAACACAGAAAAGTTTGATGACGGTGTTCGTGAGGGGAAAGTTTCTTGGTTGCACGTGATACCTTCGTATTAGAGAATAATGAGGTGGGTCCCTTTGGGATGCGGATGGAAATAGGTTTTTGATAGTTTGATAACTGATGTCGGGGAGGGATGAAACGAGGCGTGGATCAGCTAAATTATTATTTATTTTATGCGAGGTTGTTTAAGATGAAACGTTTAGATGTGTTCTTTCGTGTTATTTTATGGATTGGTTCATCGAACTTTGTGTATTTGTGAGTTGATTACTTTGAGTATTTAAACTGTTGGACGACTGAAAAATTGAAGATTCAAGAATGAAAATTGAAGGACGGATTAAAAAATGGAAAAATTGATTAATTGAATAATTGAAGAATTGATAAATAGAGGAATTGAAGAATTGTCGAATTGAAAATGGAATAATTAAGTAATTGAACAATTGACAACCTGACAAATTGACAAATTCACAAATGGAAGAATTGAATGAGTGATAAATTGAATAATTGATAAGTTGAATAATTAAAAAGTTGAATAATTGACAAATTGAATAATTGGCAAATTGAATAACTAACAAATTGAATAACTGACAAATTGAATAACTGACAAATTGAATAACTGACAAATTGAATAACTGACAAATTGAATAATTGGCAAATTGAATACCTGACAAATTGAATAATTGACAAATCGAAGAATTGAATAATTGAATAATCGATTAATTGAATAATTGAATAATCGATTAATTGAATAATTGAAGAATTAACAAATTGGGGAATGGAAGAACTGACAAATAAAATAATTGAATAATCGATTAATTGAATAATTGACGAATTGACAAATTGAAGAACGAAAGAATAGAAAAATTGAAATTCCAAAAATCTTTCAATTTGAACATTTGAGATTTAATCACCTATTAATTTTAACACAGAATCACTTTAAAATCTATCATATCTTGAAATGAATTATTAATTATTCCTTCCAGCAATAATTAGTTCTTGCGTTATACATATATTCAGATTCATCCTTGCTGTGTATTTTGCAGCCATCAATAAGTTAATTATATGTAGAAAGAACTTCGTAGGGTGTCACTGATGGAAATTAAATGAATTTATTGAAACGTTATTGGATTATTCAAACGAGTTATTGGCATTTCGTCAATTAATTATTCGTAATTACGTCACGATAAGGAGATTGTAATATTGATGGCGTCAGCTTAACGCTTATTAAAATCAATCTTTTTAAATGTAGCTTCCAAAAAGTGAACTTTTCAATACTGATTTTACAAAGTACCCTCAAATACAGATTTCAGAAATTAAATTTTTCAAAGGTACTTCAAACTGGTATAGAAACTTGAGATATGAAAATTGAGAAATATAGAAATTGAAGTACACAGAATACAGGAATATAAAAATTTGCGATATGAAAATTGTAAAATATAGAAATTCAGATATACAGAAAACTGGTTATATAAAAATTAAAAATAAAAAAATTGAAGAATAGAAAAATCTAAACTACAAAACTTGTAAACTATAAAAATAAGAAATACAGAAATCGTAAACCACAAAAATCTCAGACCCCAGCAAAAACAAATTTTAAAGAACAAACTCCCACAAAACAACACATAAAACAACCGCAGCCCATAAAAACATCCCCTAGAGTTACTCGTAGACGCAGGCCGCGAAAAACGAGAGAAATTCACATCGTTTATAAAATGAGCCGATAGTGGTCCATCGGTAGCAACGACGAAGACTCGCTGTTGGATTTCTTCTTTCATTAGAAGGAAAAACTTGCCGAACAAAAAGTTGTCCAAGTATCAATGTACGCGTCTTCTTGTACCGTCTGTCTGGCCTTTTCTTCTTCCCGACTCGGTCCATCTCTTTCTTTCTTTTTCTTTCTACCGTTTATAACGTTAAGCGGCACGGTGAAAGCACTTGCAAACAAATTACGATTACAGATCCTCCGTCGGTCGTCGGTCGTCGTCGTCATCCTTGACGTCTGAATTGTCGTGCTGAATACGGCGGAGGGTTAAAAAAAAAATGAGGGTGGAATTGGCCATTATGCGCTGACGACGGAGGGAAAAGGAGAGGACGCCTCGCAGCGAACAATCCGGCCAACTTTGAAAATGTTTTAAGAGACGCTCTAGCCCGTTTGTGTACCTGCGGGAAAATTAATGCCCTTCTCTTCCGGGGAATGTGTATACTTCCGGTGATCATTGCTGAATTCGACTTCCATCTTCATCGATCAATTGCTTCAGAGTTGTGAACGTATCTTGCTAGTTTTTATTTTTTCTCTTAGGGCTAGTATCATGATAGAAATATAAAAAATTAGGAATTTGGGGGTTTTTTAATTTTTATATCATGTGGTTGTTTTGATTTTAGATATTTGATGAACAAGATATCAAGGACTATTAAATTTCAAGTTAGAATGAATTTTGAAATTTGTGAGCTATGAAACTTTGAAGTGCTTTAATTTTAGAGGTCACTAATTCCTTGTATACTTAAATTCCCCAGATTCTCAAGTTTTTAATTACTACCCCGAATTCCCCGAATTCACCCAAATTTGTCAAAGTCCCCATAATTCTTCAAATTTCTAAAATTCTTAAAATTACCCAAGTTCTCAAATCCCCAAATTCCGGAAATTTCCCAAATTCACGAAATTCACCAAAATCGCCAAATCCTCCAAAATTTCTGAAATGCCTCAAATTCCCTAAAATTCCCGAATTTCTCGAATCTCCAAATCCTCAAATTCACTAAATTCTCCAAATTCACCAAAATCCCCAAATTCTTCAAAATTTCTGAAGTTCCTCAAATTCCCTAAAATTCCTCAAACTCTTAAAACTCCCGAATTTCTCAAATCTCTAAATCCTCAAATTCCCCAAATTCCCTAAATTCCTTAAATTCTTGAAATTTTCCAAGTTCTTAAATCTCCAAACTTCTCATAATTCCTAAAATTCCCAAATTCCCCAAATTTCCTAAATTTCCTAAATTTCCCAAATTTCCCAAAATTCCTTAAATTCCCCAAAATTCCTTAAATTTCAAAATTTCTTAAATTCCCCAAATTGTCAAATCTCCAAATTCTCGTATTCTCGTATTCTCTCGTATTCTCAAATCCCTGAGGTTGTATTGCTTTTAGATATTTGATGGACAAGATCTCAAGGATTATTAAATTTCGAGGTCTGAAAATATTCTATTATCGAATAAGTGAATTTGGAAATTTGAGAATGAGTTGATAAATTATTAAAAGAAGTTTAAGAATATAATTTTAAAACATAAAAAACAAAAGTACCAAAATAATAATTAGAACTCTTAAAATAATTAGAATTTCCAATAACTTCAGGTAACAACACTGGCAAAGGTTTAATTAATTTATTTAAAGGCGATTGTCCGCCATTCCTCGATGTCCAATTCTTCAGTCGAACAATAAAACAAAAAATGGATCGAAGCTTCAACAATCAGGCAATTCTGCTGAACTTTCTCATTCAATCGAAGTTGAGCGAAGAAAAACCGGGCGATCGTTTTGCACGAGAGCAATAATCAGCAGCATCATTCGGTAAACTAACTGTAAAACTGGCGGGGAACGAACTTCCATTATATAGCCGGTAAGCATGCTAAAAGTAATTAATTAACCTCTTTTTGTTCGCCGGGTCAATCTCCAGTGAAGTCGACTTGTTTGTTCAGCGGAAGTATGGTTAGATCGCGATTAATCTCATTACACATGGGTCACTAAACTTTTTGTCAAGTAATTGGGTTACCACTAGGTGTTACACGGTGCTGAATATTCAAGCGACTCATGCAGAATGATGTCTGCTCGCAAGAAATTACCTTACTTAGGGATCAATATATTCTAGGAAAAATTAGCCCATAATTTATCGACTTTATTAATGATTTTGTATTTTCAACAGTAATACTTGTACAATATTAAAAATTGTCAGATTCATTTTATAGATGTACCTTCATATATTTTATATTAATTCAGTCTTTTTTATTATTTTATTTATATGATGTTTCATAGGTGTTTTTACATGTAACATTTTATACAGTTTCTCTGTAAAATAAGATTAAAAATTAAAAATTATCAGATTCATTTTATAGATGTACTTTCATATATTTCATATTAATTCAGTCTTTTTTATTATTTTATTTATATGATGTTTTATAGGTGCTTTTACATGTAACATTTCATACAGCTTCTCTGTAAAATAAGATCAAAAATTAAAAATTATCAGATTCATTTTATAGATGTACTGTATTCTCATATATTTTATATTAATTCAGTCTTTTTTATTATTTTATTTATATGATGTTTTATAGGTGTTTTTGCATGTAATATTTTATACAGTTTCTCTATAAAATAATATTAGAAATTGAAAGTTATCAGATTTTACAGAAGATGTACTGTATTTTCATATATTTTATATTAATACAATCTTTTTTATTTTTTTTATTTATATGACATTTTGTAGGGTTTCTGACATGTAACATTTTACATAGTTTCTGTGTAAAATAATATTTTATACAATTTTTGTAAATAACATTTCTTACAATTTTTATGTACATCCCGCATTTTTATTAATTTAAATTTGATGTATTTTAGAAGTCACATTTTGTGAAAAATTTAATGTATAAAATGTACGAAACATATAGTCAATTTATATTTTTTATAATTCTACGTTTTACAATTTTATATATTTTAGAAATTTGACTTTTGTTTTAATAAAAATTGAATCTATAAAATTTGAAAAGTATATAGTACAATTTATATTATCTACAATTTTAGATTTTACAATTTTATTTATTTTAGAAGTTTAATGTGTATCTCATGAAAAATTGAATCTATAAAATGTACAAAATATACATAACAATTTATATTTTCTATAATACCACATTTTTATGTTAATGTATATTGAATTGTAAATATAAAATCCTAGTACTAGCTACTTTATTTTACTTCTGCAAATTTGATCACAAAAATAATTTATTAATTATTTGTCCAAATTTGTGCAAGTATATTCATAAATTTAATTCTTTAACAGAACTGTAAAAAGTCTGTCTTCAATATATTTTACAAAAAGAAAATTCATCTAAAATATTCCAAAATTTCTCTCTAAAACGGTATTATCAAGATCTGCCAATAAATTTAAAAATCCCCTAAAATATTTGAAAAGAGCAGAAAAATGTCTCCATTGAAAAACAGCAATTTTTCGCGTAAAATAATCACATCATAAACGATAAAGGAAACAATGAAATTTAAACACAAACGAGCGATATATCAAGCAGGCGCACTCGTTTCAATTATTCCAATCGATTAAACGATTTGGCGTCTCTTTTTTCTGAGAAAACTTCTCGATCACAATGCGGTATTAATTTTCGAATAATGCAAGGACCATCCGATACCAATTAACGTCACTCCGGCAGAACTGACAGAAGGCTTTTCCTCTTTCCTTTCCCCGGCCATTTTATTCGTTTCGACACATTATAATGCTCTTCAAAAGTCTGAAGCTGCATTGTGATAGCCACCGGGATCGTATTACTTGAATGAAAAATATCGACATCGTGGAATTCGGAGTTTCGTAATAGAAAAAAATAAGGGGAAAGAAATTGATTCCGTACGGCTATTCAGGAACAGTATAATTACTCATTTATCGACGATTTTTAAGCTCATCGATTACTTTTTCCTCCGACGGAATCAAGGGAATATATTAATGGCCTAGCAACGAAAGGACTTTATCGAGATTCCAACAGAGCAGTTTATTTTAGAATCTTTTGCAGGCACATCGATGAAAAATTAATAATGTCTTGTATAAAATATATGTAGAATTCGAAATAACCTCCGAGCGTTTTTTTTCTGCCACGCGAACCTTGCGTCCTCTCGGATTTAATATTTTAAATTAGGAATTCGATGATCAATATTTGATCGCCAGATAAGGTTTCCGATAAAATCAACGAAAAAGTGAAGGGAATTTTTATGAAATTCGTATTCACCGTGTGAATGTGCAAATCCCTGTATATCCACCGAGTTTTTAAAAATCTCAACTTTATTATACTATAGTGATAAATCAAGTTATTTGGAAAATTTCTCGGTTCAACAAATTTGTTTAAACCCTCCAAAACGTGATTATATGTTAACGAAATAACACTCATTTTTTAAAATTTAATTCTATTGATGGTGTATTCCATTCAACATATAAAATAGTCGATATTCCACTGATTCTATTTTGAAATTTTCAGATAAACGATTTGAAAAATTTTATAACCTGTATATTGAAAAGTTTTAAAAATGTCTATCGAAATTTTCAAAATTGACAAATTAACAAATCTGGGAATCTGGAAGTTTAAAAAACTTGATAAAAATTATTAAGTCTAAAGATTTGAAATTTTCAAATTTGTGAAAGTAAAAAATATTCTCATATCTCAGATTATAAAATAATTTTGTCAAGCAAAAATTTCAAACTACCACAGTATTAAATTGTATAATTGTATAATAATAAACATGTGCCTGATGGTCCAAAGATCACAAAATTTCTTTAAAAAATGCAGTAACAAAAATTTATTATTCGAACGTAATTAAAACAGAAGTAATCTCATTGGAGTAAAGTATGGAATATAACGGAGATATAATTTAAAATTAGCTTAAGAATAGCAAAACTGTAGTTATTTATCTTGGTCGATGCAATTTATCGCACACTTGGTGCGCTTTATTATTTCGCGTCAGAATATTTAGTGGGCTGAATTAAAAATGATTAAGTACGGCCCTGGTATGGGCTGTTCTAAAGTGTCCTTAAACCACGACACCCTAAATTATGTCATACACAACAACCCTTGAAGCGGCATAAGCAGATCGCTCGAATATTTCACAGTTTCTGTATCGAAACAACGTATCGAATATATCAGGCACAATTTTGCTTTTTACGAATATACATCACAGAAATAAATCACTTCGTCGAGGAAATAAAATCAACCGTATTTCTGTATACCCGGTGAAAAATAAATACCTGCTATTACAAAATTGAATTTGACATTTAAAATAAAATGATTGTGGTTACAGAAGTAAAACATTTTCGTAGTAAGAGGTATCAAATTTTTTAATTTACAAATCATTTGTAATAATCATTTATGATAATCATCAATGATCATTTACAGATTTCAAAATTTAGAAAGATAGAAATATTAAATTTTGATACTAAAATTTTGTAGAAATTTAGTGACTCAGAATTTGAAAATTCTTTAATTTAAAAATTTGAAAATTTAAGAGTTTGGGGAATTTAAAAATATGAAAAGTTGGGGAATTAAAAAATTTAGAAATTTGAGGGTTTAGGGGATTTCTAAACTTGAAAATCTAGGGATTTTGAAACTAGAGAATCTAGGGAACTTTAAACCTTGAAAATCTAGGGAATTTGGAAACCTTAGAATGTAGGGGATTTCAAAACTTCAGAATCTAGGGAACTTTAAACCTTGCAGACCTAGGGAATTTGGAAACCTTAGAATGTAGGGGATTTCAAAACTTCAGAATCTAGGGAATTTTTGAGCTTGAGACTGCAGGGAATTTCAAAGCTTGAGAATCTAGGGGATTTCAAAATTTGAGAATCTAGGAGATTTCAAAAATGGAGAATCTAGGGGATTTCAGAACTTGAGAATCTAGAGGATTTCATAAATGGAGAATCTAGGGAATTTGGAAACTTGAAAATTTAGGGAATTTGGAAACTTAAAAATCTAGGGAGTTTCGAAACTTAAGAATCCGGGGAATTTGGAAATATTGAAAATTTATGAATTTTGGAAACTTCAGAATCTAGGGGATTTCGAAATTTGGGAATCTAGGGGATTTTTGAAGTTGAAGATTTGAAAACTGTATTTATATATCTATAAATGTTAAAATACATAAATATACAGAAGCAAATTAAACAATTTGTGAAGCTAGGAATATAAATATAAAATATAACAAATACTAAATACAAAAATTTGTTAATTTAAAATTTGAATAATATGGTATTACTCTCGCTTCATTGCATGAATATTTAACGTAATTTATGTTCAGGCGTCTTTTAGTATATGTATACACTGTTTCACTTCCGAGTTTATTGCTACGGTCCACCAGAATAACCGATAGCTTTGTAAAGATGGAAAAAGTTTTAAGAGAGTCCCCATCCCGTAACTTCTTCTGAAAGAGATTTAAAGAAAACAAACTTCAAAAGAACTTAACTGTTATAAACCTATTCTCAAGCTGTAAAAATTACTCGTACGAAGAGACAACTACTATGGAAACTACTAGATGATGCAAACCACCAACTCTATTACTTGTAATTGTGCAATAAATAAATGTAATTAATTTTGTAATTAACGTAGATAAAAAAATGTGAAAAAGATACTCATTAATTAGGAGGAAGAAGAAGTAGACTGTTTATAAATTTTACTGAAATTAATTTTCGTGTTTCAAACTGTTTGTGTTTTAATGGAGACTGTATTAGGACAGATCGATGGTAATGAATATGTATTGATTCTATAGTATTGGTGATGAATGTTAATTACAAATTTTTATTTTTTTGAATTTTTGAATATCAAACTAAATTATGATATTAACTCTCCAGATGGGGGATTTTTAAAATTTCCAAATTTCTGAACTTTCGAATTAGCAAAATTTCAAATTCCCAAATTCCTAGCTCATTAAATCCCCAAATTCCTCATTCTTAACTTTTCAAAATTTAATTTTAAATTTCCCTAAATTATTTTCAAATTTCCAATATCTCCCAATTTTCAAATTACCAAATTTATTTCAAGATTCCACAAATTCCAAAATTCAAAACTGACAAAATTAAAAAATTTCCGAAATTCTCGCTTCCAAATTAAAAACTGCCCAACTCCCCTTTTAACATTCCACCATTACAACTTAAAAACCCACGCGAAAACTGTCCCATAGCAAAAAAGTTCTGAAATAAAATTCTCCCAAAAGACACGCTGCTTAGCCATAAAAACAGATATAAAATTACAAGGGCCATTGATTCCATAAAATATGCAGCCATCAAATTGTTCCGAAGTTTGTACGCCCGAAGCAACACTTGTATACTCAACGTTGTCCAAATATCCTTCGGTCGATTCTTAATTCCCGCAACTTTCCGTATCTCTTAAAACAGAAACAGAGTCGTTCAAGAAGCTAATCTACATTTGAAATTTCATTCGTGTCGAATGTAGAATGAGCCAACAGGAGGGCCAGCCGAGGCTGACCTCCTTAAATGCGTTCCACGATCCGTTAATTTAAGGAAATTTTCAAATAAAGTTCGCTCGTTCATCAAACCGCGCGAACAATCAGTCGTCTAGAAGGGAAATTCATCCTGCTCCCTGCTTCTGGGACATTGTATGTACCAAACTTTCCGCGAAACCAGACGCCGTTGGATAATCTTTTACCTGAAAGCTTAGCGAAAAATTTTAACTCGAGCATTAAAATTGTTGATATTGAGTTTTTGGTTAATTATTAAATCTTGTGTAATAATAGTTTAGAAATTGAACAGTTTTACTGTAGAATTTGATCAAATTAGAAATTAGTTAAATTCCCCAGATTCTTATATTTTAAATTCTTAAATTCTAAATGTTCATCCACATTTTCAAATCCCAAATTCCCTAGTCACCTAAATTTTTGAATTCTCAAATAGTCAAATGAGGAATTCGTAAATCTCAAATTTTTTAAATTCTCAAATTCTTAAATCCCCCAAATTCTCAAATTCCTCAAAATTCTCCAAATTCTCAAAAATTTCCTAAATTCCCCAAAATTCTTAAAATTCCCAAATTCCTCAAATGCCCCAAATTCCCCAAAATCCCTAAATTCTCAAAAATTTCCTAAATTCCCCAAAATTCTTCAAATTCCCAAATTCCTAAAATTCCTAAATTTTCGAAAACTTCTTAAATTCCCCAAAATTCCTCAAACTCTTAAAATTCCCCAATTCCTCAAATCTCCAAATTCCCCAAAAATTCCTAAAATTCCCAAATTCTCAAATTCGCTAAATTTCTCAAAATTTCTCAAATTACCCAAATTTCCCAAAATTCTTAAAATTCCCCAAGTTGTCAAATCCCCAAATTCTCGTATTCTCCAAATTCCCCAAATTCTCAAATCCTTCAAATTACCATATCAACAAAATGTCCCTAGATTACCATCAAATCAGTTCCATCCATCAAACTACATCAACACTGTACCCACAAATAAACCAACTAAGCACAACAATCGATAAACTGATACGTTAAAATATCAATACCTCGATACAAAGATGATTTTCATCGAAATAATCGATTCATTGTACACATAATATCGTTCGTGTATAAACGTAATTGCTTTGGAGGCATTGTTTGCTCAGAGTTGGCTGTTCAGCAGACGCCAGCGTGTCGGCTTCTTGTTAGCCGAAATGCAAACCCAATATTACTATTCCTTGTGTAATCGATAAACGTGTACCCATGCATTGAATCGAATTATCGCGAATCAGGAAATTATAAGCCTAATTGAGTTATTGTATGCTTGTAGATATTTTCTAAAATTATTTTAGATGCTTTTGAATAATCTTACTTGTACTCACATTAAATAATTATAAATAACTAGATGTACCATATGCATGTACCTTTTATGGTAACTGAACATCTCTAGAAATCTATAAACATGTATATGTTAGATATTTTGTCAAAAATGAGAACCGTTCCCAATTAAGGTGCTGGGGTAAGTGCCGAGAGATCAAACTCAATCCTCTTACCAAAGGCATCCCTACCTCCCCACTCCGTGGCCAGATCCTCAAGGAACAACGTCCCTATTCGACTAAGCAATACAACAACAAACTATCTATCCTTTTCTACAATCTCAGAAACTAACAAAGCAGGCAATCCTGCGACATTTGATGACCATACGACTCCAAGTCAGTAGCCATCATCTATCGCCACAATTGGACTCTCATAAACGACCTTTCGCTTAGACCTCACGTAGGCTATCCCTATCATAAATCGTTCAAAGGCAAAATAGCACAGGCTAATTGCCCTCGACGACCCTCCAAAATACGTAGACGCTAACATATAGGTTAGTCTAGGTATATTTAAATATCCCTAGATACCCTTTACTGTCATTGAACATTCTTGAAGGTTTCTAAATATTTAGAAAAAAAGAATAACTTAGAATGTGTTTGAATATTCGTATATTGATATCTTCCAAGGTAACTGAATATCCCCTAGAAATCTCCAAACGTCTGTAGATCAGTCTGTACATATTAAAATATCACTAGATGTCCTGCAATGTCTCTAAACATCTCTAATGATTCTTAAATGTTCAGAAACAAAATAACTTGGGATGTACCATAATATTTCTATAAAAATATTTCTCAAGGCAGCTAAATATCCCTAGAAATTTCTAAACGTCTATATACAGTTTGAACATATTTAAATATTCCTAGGTATACCACAATACCTACAAACACCTCTAAATGTCCCTAAATATTCATAAACCACTTTGGATCATTCTGAACATCTTTATATCTCACTGTCTCTAAACATCACTAGAAGCACTTGTAGATGTCTACCAAAGCCTCTACACATCCCTAGAATTCCCTAGATATCCATAAACAATTCTGAATACATCCAAACAGATGTAGATATACTGCAACCTAGAAATCTTGAAATATCTCTAAATAGGTTATGAAGTGGGTCCACAGTTTCCAAGCCAAAAGTCTCTAGATTCCCATTACCCTACAAAAAATTATAAAATAACACCGTGACGTTATCAATAACGAATAACTTTTTAAGCTACCAACACTTGCTAATTACGGTAATTAAAAAATTTGTCAAGTCGCTGTAGAAAATTGCAAAAACGATTAGCCGCTGGTTTTAAAAGGCGCAACGAGGTATTATAATTAATATCACACTGATCGACTGGTGAAGAGCTCAACTTCTTCGCCGTTCCCTCGGGAGACTAATGAAGAGTAATAGCCCATCGCTATATCCTTGCAAAGTAATCCTTTCCAGTGGGTGCTTCCCCGATTCGGTTTTCGGCTCTGTCCGATCCAATCGAACCATATTACTATTACCGCAAACATTTCTTTTTTCTCTCCCCTCCGTTTCTATCGGGCTCTTTTCACCGTATTTCACAGAGCACGAAACAAATTGGAATTAAATTGAAGCAGATTGCGAATTCCCCGATCACTATATCGTTCCATCAGAATTTCATACGGATACCATCGCTTGAATTCTTCAATTACCGATTTCTTGTTAATTAACGACCCGTTGCCGTTTCATCCCGGGCCGATCTAATACGCCTGATAAAATGTACAAGGATTCGGAAGATCACGTTCGTTGTTCGTTAATACCGTTCAGTAATTTGTGCGCCCCAAAAAATGCATCATCGATTCAGATTATGACAATGGGAAATTTCGATACGTAAAGTCAAATAACTGGTATAATTAATTAGTTATTTCGCTCTTCGCGGGTTTAATTAACTTTTTCCGTTGTTTCAGGTGGATCGATGACTGTGACAAAATGGTGGATCGGCAAAAAACACTTCTAGTGGTGTTGATAGCTCTTCTAATTTACCCGAACGATATTTTCGGTAAGTTCCTCGCAAAAGAAATTACAAAACGTTAACTGAAAGTTCTCAACCAACAATCTTAAATTTTGAACTTCATCAAGTTTTTTAACGAATTTTTAATAGTAACAAAACAGAAGATGGAAATAAAAAGGCGTTTTGAGGGTGAGAAAAAAATGTCATTGATGCGTAAACATTCATTACCGAAATGAATAAATATTCGGCGGAAATACGATATTACCGATAAAAGCGATATTTACGAAGAGATTAATTTATAAAATGTATTATCGACAGGGGAGGGAATTTGATTTACAGAGTTCGAATTACATCGTCGAAAATGAAAATAAAAAGTGTCGAAATTCAATCGGGAACAACGAGATCGATTTATTAATGAAACTGACGGTGTTCTCATTTTTCCGACGCATATTACGCGATCGCGAAAAAGCGGTAGAAAGAGAAAAAAGCTGAAAAACAAAAATTATTCTTTGCTGGAGGATATTCGGCAACGCAGCAGCCGGTTTTGAGAGCGTCAATTACCGAGGAAAGTTCTTTCCACGGGAATTTTAAAACCGACCGAGCCCGACGAAATACCACGAGTTATGATGCATCGCGATGCAATTTTGCAACTAAGCCGTTCACTTCACGACCACCTGTAAATACAATACCGGAACTAATCCGCTTTTGAAACGCACGCTGTCACAGACGATACACGCCTATATTGGCCTTACGATCTTCCCTGCCGCTGAAATATTACTTTTTTTTCATCCAAATCCCGAACGAACTTGCACGAAATGAACAAGAAAACACGACTCGTTAAAGTTCCATACGGTTAACCGCGTCGATCATCTCTTCGTCCTAGTTTCAAACTTATAAGATTCCTGAATTTTTGTGATAGTGAATTTTCTGTGCTTAATGATTTTTTACTTGATTAGTTTCTGAAATAGTCAACTGATAAATTGTTAAATCCTTAATTGCTAATTACTGAATTCCTGAATTCCTGAATTACTGAATTTTTGAATTCTTCAATACTTGAATTTGTGTATTTTTAAATTACTGAATTCCTGAATTCTTCAATACTTGAATTTGTGTATTTTTAAATTACTGAATTCCTGAATTCTTGTATTCTTGAATTCTTATATTCTTGAATTCTTGTATTCTTGAATTCTTGTATTCTTGAATTCTTGTATTCTTGAATTCTTGTATTCTTGAATTCTTGTATTATTGAATTCTTGTATTCTTGAATTCTTGTATTCTTGAATTCTTGAATTCTTGTATTCTTGAATTCTTGAATTCTTGTATTCTTGTATTCTTGTATTCTTGAATTCTTGTATTCTTGAATTCTGGTATTCTTGAATTCTTGTATTCTTGAATTCTTGTGTTCTTGAATTCTTATATTCTTGTGTTCTTGTATCCTTAAATTCTTGAATTCTTGTATTCCTTAATTCTTGAATACTTAAATTTTTAAATTCTTGATTGATTGAATTATTAAATTCGTGAATTCTTGAATGATTAAATTATTAAATTCTGGAATTCTTGAACGCTTGGAACCTCTTGGACTTCTGAATTCTTGAATTTTTGTATTCTGAATTCCTGAATTCATGTGTTAATAAACTTTATAGCTCTTGAATTTTTGAATTCCTGAATTTGTAAATTCTTGAATTTTTGGACTTCTAAAATCTTGAATTCCTGAACTTCTGAAATCCTAAATTTGAAAATGTGCAAATTTGAGAATTCCTAACTTCTAACATTACTAAATTTCTTAATTTCTAAAACTTCGAATCTTTAAATTTTTTAATTTTTAACCTTCTGAATTCTTGAATTCTTGAATTCCTCAATTCCTCAATTCCTAAATTCCTGAATTGCTGAATTTCCGAATTCCTATATTCATAAATTCCTAAGTTCTTAAAATTCTGAATTCCTAAATTCTTGAATTCCTGAATTTCTAAATTCCTAAAATTATGTAATTTTCTAATATTTAATTTTCAAAATCCTCAATTTCTCAACGCCCTATATTCTTAAATTCTTAAATTCCAAGTTCTTCCATTTCCGAAATCCCTACACCCTCAAATCCCTAAATTCCTAAACCCTTAAATCTTCAGCTCCCTAAATTCCCAACTATTACACTTCCAAACTCCCCAAATCCCAAATCCCCTAAAATTCCAAATCACAAATTCCAAAATTTCCCAAACTCCCCAAATCCTCAGAACCTGCCCTCAATCTCTAAAACATCTTCACGAACAATTTACACCACCGTGCTCCATTATCACCAATCGCTAATATTTCAAGTGATTCAAGAAGATAAAGAGCTCGAACGCTTTCAAAACTCTCAAGGTGTTCGAGAGTTTCAAGAGACACGAAAGATTTTCAGAAGTCCCCCGCTTTGAAGTGATTCGAAAATTTCATCTCTCGCGCATGACTTTTTACACAGTTTTCTCAGGCATTCTTCCACGAAATTTTCAGCTCAATTTACCAACCGGCACTTTATTCTTTTCGTTTAATTGGGATCAAAAGAATATATGCAAAGCTAGGTGTATTACCGCATTATCTGATAAGTTTATAACTGCGCCGTTCTATTCGCTTAATGCGCGGAATTCAGTTTTCAACAAAGGAACTCGAGGAGACGCAATGATGATTCCGCGACGCGAAACAGCATTTAATTACAAAATACCGTTCAACCGTTGTCTGCATTGTTCCCCTTTGCGAATGAATGCGCTTCACGCAAAAATGTCTTCCTATATTATTAGCTGGCATAATGGAAAAACCACATGGAGGAATGCAAGCCTAATTTTCTTTCCACAGAGAGAAACTGTGGCAGGAAATCTGTAATAAACGTCAGTTTTCTATTTTCTTCATCAGATATACCGTTTAATGATTCTTAATTTTATTTTGGTAAAATAATTTAAATTTGAGAAGAAGGAAAATGTGCTGAATTATTACCTGGTACATTGGTACTACTTTGTGACAGAGGAAGATGTTCATAGTTTTAACCACTTATGTTATATTATGTTAAGTACGTCAGTTAGAACCATCTAATCACAGCTACAACATTATAACACGTGAAGAAAGTTGAAATATTACGTCAATTTTACATTCAGCAATTCTTGACTATCTAAAAATAAGTTGTAATTGGACTCGAATTACAAGTCGAAACGTACTAAAAATTTGAGGAAGATTTGTCACAGTTGAACCATGAGTGCCTCAAGTGTGAATATTGTAAGCTAAAGGCTAACTCAGAAGAATTATACCAGCTTTTAGAGTAACAGGTTTTAAAGATTGAAGTATTCATGCAAATATAATTTAGATACAAACTGAAGAATTAAGACTTAATTTTAAAACGTAAACCATATTTCAAACCCAATGACCACTTCAAGACCAATTATGAACCACCGTTCCAAAGAATTACTTTGCTACAGTTTCGCCATTTGCGTTCCGCAGAAGAGCATTCATTATTCGTTTGATCGAAGAAACGATTCGTTTCGAAACGATGTCAACAAGTAGACCAACGATCGAGGATCCTATCTCGAAAAGGTCCCGGTAATTCGGATTCCCTCTTCTCCTCGATTATGGTGATAAATACAAGAGAAACGGCAACTGCCTTCTCTCAATTTCTCGCTTTACTACTTCGCCTCTCCCTCGAGTCGGACTTCTTCTGAAAAGCGTGTAATACGAAAGCTCGTATCGTGACCTCTTGAAGTACACTCCCGGATGAATCGCGACTTCGCTTCAACTTTTCCTCCGCTTCATTATCCGTTAAATCTTCCGTGAAAGTTAATGAATAATTGGAGCAAACGCAATAACCTTTGCACAGAAGACTTCGCGTAACCATGCTTGCGCTTTGCTTTGTATGAAATCAATTATTCGCGAGTTTTCGCGCAACGGACCAAATGTTTTATCGTAGTCGTTTCGTTCCTCCGGTAGTGGAAACATTTTAATTCATAATTATCAAATAATTACTAGCTCTCCATGTTTCTAGATGTCGTAAGCAAGAAAGAAGATTTCAGTGTTTGGAAGTGTGCAAATCTATAGATTCGGGGATTTAGGAATTTGGATTTACGAATTTGGGGAGTAAGCGATTTGGGGGTTTAGAGATTCGGGAATTTGCAAATTTGGGAATTTCGGAATTTCAAGATGTAGGGATTTGGGAATGTAGTAATTTGGAGATGTAGGGATTAGGTGATTTAGGTATTGAGGATGTAGGGATTTAAGCATGTGAAGATTTCAGGATTTAGGGAACTTAGAGATTTAGAGATATGGGAGTCTAGAGATTTAGGGATGTGGACGTGTGGATATGTAAAGATAAGGAGGTCTAGAGATTTAAGGATGTGGACATGTGGATATACAGATATGGAGGTCTAGAGATTTAGGGATGTGGACATGTGCATATGTGGAGATATGGTGGTCTAGAGATTTAGAGATGTGGACATGTGGATATGTAGAGATATGAAGGTCTAGAGATTTAAGGATATGGACATGTGCATATGTGGAGATATGGTGGTCTAGAGATTTAGAGATGTGGACATGTGGATATGTAGAGATATGAAGGTCTAGAGATTTAAGGATGTGGACATGTGCATATGTGGAGATATGGGGTTCTAGAGATTTAGGGATGTGGACGTGTGGATATGTAAACATATGGGGGTCTAGAGATTTAGGGATGTGGACATGTGGATATGTAGAGATATGAAGGTCTAGAGATTTAAGGATGTGGACATGTGCATATGTGGAGATATGGTGGTCCAGACATTTAGGGATGTGCACATGTGCATATATGGAGATATGGGAGTCTAGAAATTTGGCATATATTTTGGTCTTTTGGAAAGAGTCTATTTGCTTTTTCCAACGACAAATCAGTCACAGTGGCACCAGTTCCTGACATGATGTAAATTCCCTTAGGAAAGAGAAGTGCACTGATGAAACCTTGACAATTCGTCCGTTCCTATTTTTGTAACATTATAAGATCTTATATCTTATATTATTTAATCTTATATCTTATATTACATCTTATTGAATCTTATATTTTATCTTATATCTTATATTACATCTTATTGAATCTTATATTTCATCTTATATCTTATATCCTATTTAAATCTTCATAAGACGACAATTCTTACAAAACATTCCGAAACATATTCATAAGTGTTCAAATTCATTCAGGCTCCCGTCTGCAGTAATTAAACATGTCGTTAACGCGTCGAAGAAAAGCTCGTCGAAAATCTGCATACACCATTCGCAAATTCGACCGATTCTTTAACGATTTCGCAGGCAACGTTTCCAAGCAATTTACAAGGGTGTATATGCAGCCGCGTTGAAGTTATCCTCGAGGATACATAACGCCGGCAAAGTCGCGATTACATCGAATAGTTGGCGCGACGTGGAACTCGTTTGAAACAAGCATCGAGGCTTTATTGTGATCGTGAAACTACCGTTTCGCGATCGCGGTTATTCCGAGCTGTTCCGTAGGGAGGTGCACGCCCACGCAATAAGACCGGCTTTCTTGGAAGAGGGACGACTTACACAACGCTGTTTCTTTGTGCATCGATTTAGATTGATCGACCAGAAGTCCGCTAAACTGCGTCGCAGTATGTTGCAACATTAATTAACCGCGTTTCTTGGAGATGATCTTCGAAGCAGAAGTGGTCTTAATTAAGCACGGATTTATGAACACGTCCTTTATGCTCGGTTAATGACGCGGATTAATAAGTACGTGGGGACGTAGTCTTTTCTGTTATTAATTGGATATCGTTAGGAACGAAAAATATAATATTTGGAGATGTGGAGATGGAGTTTCTTTTCGAATATGTCGACCTTGTGTGGATGTTTCTATTGTAGGAGCGGAATGAATTAACAGATTGTCCAGGTGTGACATACAATATTAATTATGTCATGATTTAATGTATTATTTAAAACGAACTGAAGAGAACATAAGGGAACATAACTGTTTTGTGCGGGGAATTGATGATTTATGAAGATTGGGTTCAGATGTCAATATAATTTAAGTAAAACTTATCAATTTTACAATGAGCTAATTTTCCAACTAAGCTTTCCGTATAATTTCGATTCCCCAGATTTCCGAATTACCAAAATCCTCGATTACCCCAAATTCTCCGAGTTCAACGATTTTACTAATTTCCACATTTATAAATAAATCCTTTATGTTCCAAAGCTGGAAACTTCACGAACTTAATAATTTAAAAATATAAAAACGAAAGAATTTCTAAATGTTCACAAGAATTGAAAATATTTGATAAATTGATTAGATTCTACACACCCTATAGCTAATGATTCTCCATAAGTTTCTCGATCACGTGTGCTGAGTAACTCATTGGAATTTCGAATCACGTGCAATAGTCATTGACACACGCTGAATCGACGCCTTTTTATGGTTACTACAAGCATTACACGCGTTCAGGGAAGAAAGGGGGTTCACGACGCTCCCGGGAATTTCGACCGTACTTAAAAAGCCCGAACTCCACCAGAATAAAAAAAAACCAAGCAAGTTTTTCTGAACATCTCACACGCGTACAAAAATATTCATTAAAAGTTTCATAATGCTGAAATTAAACGGATGTGTTCGTGCACTCTGCTTTTGTTCGAAGAACACTCGAAAAAATGGACATCGCAAAATACATTTCAATATATGATGAAACTATAGTTCTAAACTATTGTTCGTGGAAGTACCATTCAATTATAAAAAATTTTTCGCTGTAATTTGCAAAATTTGTTCATTATTTAATTTTCCTAAAAAAAAAAATAAATAAAAATTAATCGGTAATATTAAGTTACCAGCAAGCTATTAATTAACGAGCTTTCATACAGTAGTTTGTTAAATGAAATAAATTCATTTATTTCAAAAATGAAATGTAGTGAAAACACCCTTAACATCGGGTGTCTGAAAAATTGTTCACAATAGGTAATATTAAGTTACCAGCAAACTATTAATTAACGAGCTTTCATACAGTAGTTCGTTAAATGAAATAAATTCATTTATTTCAAAAATGAAATGTAGTGTAAACACCTTTAACACCGAGTATCTGAAAAATTGTTCACAATAGGTAATATTAAGTTACCAGCAAGCTACTAATTAACGAGCTTTCATACAGTAGTACATTTCGTTAAATGAAATAAATTCGTTTATTTCAAGAATGAAATTTAGTGAAAACACCCTTAACATCGGGTACTTGAAAAATTGTTCACAATAAGAATAACAAGTTCGTTGTGGCAAAGTAAGAGGGCGAAGGGTTGAGTATTTTCGTTGTATCGAATATCGAGCGTTAATGGCCAACAGTGAAAGGGATAAATAAGATCCTGAAGGTACGTGCAAGGTGTTGAAAGGAGACTTCCGGCCAATTGGGAACTTCTGCTTATCGGTTGCTTAACGAACGACGAAGCGAAAGGGAGGCTATTCAACACGGTCAAACTCAAGAATAAATTAAGTTGAATCAATTCTAGCCTGCCACTTACGAACTTCCTCGAGTGTCGTTCAACGGTTTCATTTTGACAGCCATGAAGAAAATTATATTCCCGACGTGGAGTGACAAAAAAAGAATGAAAAATTATCAATGCAATTTCTCTCTCGTTGACAGCACTACCTTTCGCTTTTTTCCCCTTTCAACCGACAAAAAAGTAATAATTAATTGGATCTGCATATTTCATTGACAGCCCTAGCTGGCCTCCCTCGGATGTTCCAGAATTAAATTACGGGAGCTGAAATTTCTCATTAGACTATTTCGTTCTATTTATTTTCGTGTGCGTTTAGAAATTTGGAATCTCACTTTTTAATAGTTTTTCAAATTTTTATATGTGGAAATTTGGAATTTGTATATATCTTTTCCAAGTTTATTAATTTCGGAGTTACCAAAGATCTAAATTTTTACGGTAAATATTTTTGTATATTTTTACGTTCATTTAAAAATAATTTATTCGTTTCATGAAAGCTTTCTACGTAAAAATATGACGAGTTTTAATCGATATAAGCATAGAGTACTTTTTCTCTTTGCGTTCACGCCATTATCGACATTTACATTTATGAAACAGAATATTCTTAATATGGAAGCGATTTTCCGATTACGTTTCCTCTCATTCATGTTTCGAAACGATATCCCGTTATTACAAAAGAAACAAAAGGATCAAATACCAGCGGCAGCAAGAAAAGCTGGAAAAAACAAATACACAAATAAAGCGCATACGCAAACTGTTCAAAAAATAACATAAATTAACAAACAAAAGAACCTACGTACACGAATATGTATGAGACCAAAAAAGAAAAATAACAATTGGGACGAAGATTAAAAATGACGAATATAGTTCAGAAGGAAACAACAAAAATTGAAAACTAAGAAAACTAAACATGAAATGGAAAATCGTTTTAAGGGAAGAAGATAAGCTTACCAATCGAAAATACTGGGAAAACCAGTACGCAGGAAAGCGGAAAAGACGGGTACGAGGTTAGAAAAAGAAGATAAAAATAAAACGAGAAGCCGCAGAACTTCAATAATCAGGATGGACAAGTGGAAAATATCGAAACGTTGAAAATTGTGGAAGAGAGAAATAAAAATGACAAGAAAGTTGTAAATAAATGTGAAAAATAAAAGTTAGACCAGAGAAGAAATATGTTAGGATGTACTGATGTCAACATAAGAGTTGGTACATAAGCTATGACGCACTCGTGACGCACTTGCAGTTCAAATATTGCAAATTTTTCTCGTATTTTTGGTACGCGTGAATTTTCAATTTAGGCGTAATAATTTACGTGCGGATGTCCCACGAGTTGGTGCGTGAGCTATGACGCACTCGTGACGCACTCGCAGTTCAAATATTGTTAATTTTTCTCGTATTTTTGGTACGCGTGAATTTTCAATTTAAGCGTAATAATTTACGTACAGATGTCAACCCACGAGTTGGCGCGTGAGGACCCAAAGTAAAAGAAGCTCTATCCCCACCGTGAACACTTCCAGCGTTACATACAGGCGCATAAGAATAATAATGACAATAACAACTGCTTAACGCGATTCGCGCTATCTCGCTCACTTGAGAGACGTTTGCCGACTGTCATTGTTTTTCGCCTAATTGGTGTGCGTGACCGCGAGAGACAATTGTTCCGAAAATACATGTGAGGCGTCCATTTTTCTATTCTGACCAATCGGAGCTTCTTCTATACACGACAGTCTGCGCCAACTCGTGGGTTGACATCAGTACGTCTGGTGAGTTCACAGCCGAGAGCTATTTTCTCGTGTCAACTTACCTGACACTGTATACCTTTCTTTATATTTACATTATGCATAAGAGAAATTGTCCATAAAATATTTTCTGTAAATATTAAAATATCTGTGCAAAGTGAAGTATTTACATGACAAGTTACGTACAAAATATTATCAATAAAAATCAAGATATCTGCAGAAAACAAAATACATATAAAACAGGTTATGTATAAAATATCAGTAAAAACTAAAATGTTTATGAAAAGCAAAATATACATATAAGACAAGTTAAATACAGAATATTATCCCTAAAAATATTATCTAATTATAAAATATTAATAAGGAAGCGATTTCACTTCAAAAGCGATGAAAACTTATGCAAATTCATAATGACCAAGTCATATGTAAAACAGTAATGAAACTGAAAACCTATTCTCACTAAAAAGTAAAGATCTCAAGAAAATTCAACTATGGAAAACTTTCACGAAACTTCCTTCATGAAAACTTATCAAAAAACGACAGAATTTTTTTTGTTAACTCATTCGAAAGAAAACGACGTCGCGATTGTAAAATATAAAAATGTATAAAAATATTGAAGAGCTAAAATATCGTATGAACACAATTTTTCGATTTACTGATTCGCTGCATATAAATGTGAAGAGTTCTTCAAATATTTTGACCGTTCCGTGAAATTCCACTCTCATAGAAATATTTATCAGCGAACACGCGAGAGTTTCATATTTTAGATTTATTTAAATAACGCGGAATTTTCAAATAATGCGTGCTGTATCGTGGAATCTTTTTTTTTCGTTACAATTGGTCGGCGATTCATCAGATACCTGGAGATAACAATTTGGAGAATTTTTTTTGCGATGCTTAATTAAACGGGAGGTACAAAATTGTTTTCGTTTTTATTTGGGAATTAAGATATTAATTTGCGTATTTTATTTGGGGGGATTTTTAGTTTTAGGAGATTAGAGATTTAGGGATTTAGGCAATTGGAAATTTAGCTAATTGGAAATTTAGAAATTTGAGGGATTAGGTAATTGGAAATTTAGCTAATTGGAAATTTAGAAATTTGAGGGATTAGGTAATTGGAAATTTAGAAATTTGGGAGATTAGGTTATTGGGACTTTAGAAATTTGGGGGATTAAGTAATCGGATATTTAGAAATTTGGGGATTTAGGTTATTGGGAATTTAGGGGGTTTAGGTAATTGGAAATTTAGAAATTTGGGAGTTTAGGTTATTGGGACTTTAGAAATTTGGGGATTTAGGTAATTGGAACTTTAGAAATTTGAAACGTTAGGTAATTGGAAATTTAGAAATTAGGGGATGTCGGTAATTGGAAATTTAGAAATTTGAGGGATTAGGTAATTGGAAATTTAGAAATTTGGGAATTTAGGTAATTGGAACTTTAGAAATTTGAAACATTAGGTAATTGGAAATTTAGAAATTTGGGGGTTTAGGTAATTGGAAATTTAAAAATTAGGGGATGTCGGTAATTGGAAATTTAGAAATTTGAGGGATTAGGTAATTGGAAATTTAGAAATTTGGGAATTTAGGTAATTGGAACTTTAGAAATTTGAAACATTAGGTAATTGGAAATTTAGAAATTTGGGGGTTTAGGTAATTGGAAATTTAAAAATTAGGGGATGTCGGTAATTGGAAATTTAGAAATTTGGGGGTTTGGGTAATTGTATATTTAGAAACATTGGGAATTTAGGTAATTGGAAATTTGGATGTTAGGTAATTAGATAATTGGAAGTATAGTAACTTGGAAAATAGAAATGTTAACTTTTGTAATGTGAAATTCTTCAATTTTATAAAATTAGAAATTCAAATATAGAAGCTCAAAAATTTGAAAACTGACAAATTTAAAAAATTACTAATCTGCAAATGTAGAACTTAATATCCAAAAAACTAGTAATTCAGAAATTTAATAATTTAAACACGTTCTAACCTAAAAATAACATTTACAATTTTCTGTGATCTAATTTGACTTCGTCCTTTCCAAAAACCCTTGCAAAAACTTCAAAACTACATCCAAAACGTGTTTTCAAATCATTCCCTTGTAATTAACTTCCCGTAAACGAAATTACTTCAGCAACAAATTATGATCGACAGGTAATTTTTAATAACGTCGATACAGCAGCTTTCATAAAAGAAATCGAATTAATTATCAGCGAATAAATCAATTTTATAGCGAGTCTTTGACAAGTCGCGTGCCGACCTTTGCAGTAAAATTTATTCAAAGAAAGTAAAAAAAGAGAATGAAATATCAGCGACACAAGTTTGCATGTACCAAAAAGGAGGGTAGTAACTACAAAATGGTCTCCAACTAATTTTAGACAGCTGTACACGGGACTGAAATGAAACCCCGTTTAATTTAATTCTATGGAAATAATTTCACGTCACCTCTACAACATTTTACCATAATATCACACTGTTCTGAAATTAATTAATTGCGTTTCGGTGTTTGTTGATCACCGTTCTAAATGCACTCCGTATTTGCCGCGTTTTTTTTCGTAACCACTCTATCATCGAATGAAATTAATATTTCGTTAGAAAATATTACAACAGGGATCCGTAAAAACAATCGACAAGGGAAGAGGATATTATACCGAAAGAATAACTCCGCGGTCCAAACAGTTTCGTATTAATAAAAACTTCCGTTCGAATGAAACTTCGATTCGTGTACTTTTTTCCAGATTGTACAAAATGTTTAATAAAAGCTAGAAAGCAGCGAAATACTGAAATATTGAGCTGCTCTGAGCCCGCACACAAAGGAAATTGTTATAATGAAACAGCTCATTGTTTTCGGTCGAATGCAGAAAAATAAATTGGATGAAATGTACGCTGGAAGTCTAAAATATATATTTATAATGATTCGAAAAGGTTCGGACTGTGTCGTTTTTTCGTTACGAAAATGTTTGCAGTATAAAGAGCAACATTAAACATCGTACATTTTATCGAAATATCGATTACAATATCCTACTTGTTGAAAGCAATATTTATTCCAATAAATTTATCATCATTATATTCTGAATTCGAGTGAAATTAATCCCCGTCTACCAGGAAAATTTCACGGTGAATTTGTAATGGAAAATTCTTTGATAAATACAATTCGTTTTCATTTAACAAAAAGGTCGCAAAATCACCGAAGAATTGGTAATTAATAGATATTGAAATAAAATTCAGAAATCATTTTTCTCCGAACAAAATTCCCGCTCCCATTTGAATATTTCTGAAATAAAAACAAACGTAAGAATGAAATCAAAGTCTGCCAATATACAGAAAGAACCGAGTTAATTCTGTGCTCAGAATGAAGTATGCACGCAAAGTGAATCTCTTCATTTTCTTCAGCATAAAAGACACCAAGCTTCCTGAACAAATAACTCACGCTAAATCCTTCCATGCTTTAATTAAAGTCATACTTTTTGCAGGGATACCATCGTTTTACGCGAGGTGGCTATCTTGAACCCGGAGAGAAAAAAAACAAATAAATGATAAAATGCCTTTGGAGATTCTTGTAGTTTTATACCACAATAAGTAATTCGAGTAGCATATTTGTTCTGTTACATTTACGTCACAAGGGTTTACTGCTTATGGAAAAAAATATGCAGCATTGTGTTGTAAAATAATTATATTTAAAAGTTAGGATAAAGATGTGACATGAGATTATTTGCAAGGATAATATATTTCAAAATTTTATAAAATTGTGTATATACTAATGATTATAAAGTGTAAGACTTATTTAGAAAAAAGTTATAAAAATGAAAGGGAAGTAATTAAAAGAGATCGACCTGTATCTGCAAGAATCTTTCAACGAAAAATATTGAAAAAGATGAGAATTTTTTGCAAACACGCAACGTTTATTTTTCTTTCAGTTGCTCGTTGGATTAATTTTCTGTCATTAGCGAGGGAAACAACAAATTTTCCCCGAGAGCTATACTTTATCGATCTACCTGTCGTTTACATGGCCATCGTTTCTCCCCTGCTGTAACGTCTTACCCTCGCAATCGGGATGGAAGCCGTTTTGTTGATCATTTCCTTTGTTTCCGTTTCGTCTTTCAGTCTTTTCCCTCGTTTCTGCCACCGTTCGACGGAAAATAGTTTCCCCTGTTTGTTATTACCTTCAATTGAAAACGGATCGAGGTTCGGAGAACGCAAACAGTATTAAAGGCATACGTTAGCGCAAGGTGAACATAAATCTTTGATATATGCTGTATTACGGGAGTAACGATGGAGTGTCTGATTCATGATTCTGTAAAATGAATTTAGGAGACTTTAAAAATTTGATACCTTCAAGTTCAGAAACTTACATATGTAGAAATTTGAAATTTTCAAGTTCAGAAACTTACATCTGTAGAAATTTGAAATTTTCAAGTTCAGAAATTTACATATGTAGAAATTTGATATCTTCAAGTTCAGAAACTTACATATGTAGAAATTTCATATCTTCAAGTTCAGAAATGTACATATGTAGAAACTTGATGCCTTCAAGTTTAGAAACTTACATATGTAGAAATTTGATATCTTCAAGTTTAGAAACTTACATATGTAGAAATTTGATATCTTCAAGTTCAGAAACTTACATATGTAGAAATTTCATATCTTCAAGTTCAGAAATGTACATATGTAGAAATTTGATATCTTCAAGTTCAGAAATTTACATATGTAGAAATTTGATATCTTCAAGTTCAGAAACTTACATCTGTAGAAATTTGATATCTTCAAGTTCAGAAACTTACATATGTAGAAATTTGATATCTTCAAGTTTAGAAACTTACATATGTAGAAACTTGATGCCTTCAAGTTTAGAAACTTACATATGTAGAAATTTGATATCTTCAAGTTCAGAAATTTACATATGTAGAAATTTGATATCTTCAAGTTCAGAAACTTACATCTGTAAAAATTTGATATCTTCAAGTTCAGAAACTTACATATGTAGAAATTTCATATCTTCAAGTTCAGAAATGTACATATGTAGAAACTTGATGCCTTCAAGTTTAGAAACTTACATATGTAGAAATTTGATATCTTCAAGTTTAGAAACTTACATATGTAGAAATTTGATATCTTCAAGTTCAGAAACTTACATATGTAGAAATTTCATATCTTCAAGTTCAGAAATGTACATATGTAGAAACTTGATGCCTTCAAGTTTAGAAACTTACATATGTAGAAATTTGATATCTTCAAGTTTAGAAACTTACATATGTAGAAATTTGATATCTTCAAGTTCAGAAATTTACATATGTAGAAATTTGATATCTTCAAGTTCAGAAACTTACATCTGTAGAAATTTGATATCTTCAAGTTCAGAAACTTACATATGTAGAAATTTGATATCTTCAAGTTTAGAAACTTACATATGTAGAAACTTGATGCCTTCAAGTTTAGAAACTTACATATGTAGAAATTTGATATCTTCAAGTTCAGAAATTTACATATGTAGAAATTTGATATCTTCAAGTTCAGAAACTTACATCTGTAGAAATTTGATATCTTCAAGTTCAGAAACTTACATATGTAGAAATTTGATATCTTCAAGTTTAGAAACTTACATATGTAGAAACTTGATGCCTTCAAGTTTAGAAACTTACATATGTAGAAATTTGATATCTTCAAGTTCAGAAATTTACATATGTAGAAATTTAATATCTTCAAGTTCAGAAATGTACATATGTAGAAATTTGATATCTTCAAGTTCAGAAGCTTACATATGTAGAAATTTGATATCTTCAAGTTTAGAAACTTACATATGTAGAAATTTGATATCTTCAAGTTCAGAAATTTACATATGTAGAAAGTTAATATCTTCAAGTTCAGAAATTTACATATGTAGAAATTTAATATCTTCAAGTTCAGAAATGTACATATGTAGAAACTTGATGCCTTCAAGTTTAGAAACTTACATATGTAGAAATTTGATATCTTCAAGTTCAGAAATTTACATATGTAGAAAGTTAATATCTTCAAGTTCAGAAATTTACATATGTAGAAATTTAATATCTTCAAGTTCAGAAATGTACATATGTAGAAATTTGATATCTTCAAGTTCAGAAACTTACATATGTAGAAATTTGATATCTTCAAGTTTAGAAACTTACATATGTAGAAACTTGATGCCTTCAAGTTTAGAAACTTACATATGTAGAAATTTGATATCTTCAAGTTCAGAAATTTACATATGTAGAAATTTAATATCTTCAAGTTCAGAAATGTACATATGTAGAAATTTGATATCTTCAAGTTCAGAAGCTTACATATGTAGAAATTTGATATCTTCAAGTTTAGAAACTTACATATGTAGGAATTTGATATCTTGAAGTTCAGAAATTTATGTACATAAAAATTTTAAACAATCAAATCCACAACTCAATTTAAAAATAGCACGACTCGAAATTGTAACAATTGAATGCAACAACAAGTGGTAATATAACGCGTGGCGATATGGCAAAACACCACAAAACGCAAACAATCCAAAAGTTAAACGAAAGATTTAAGAACCGAGTAAAATTTCCACTGACATGCAACGAAGAAAAGGGAAACACGCGAGCGGAAGTTGTACCGCGTCACGATTAATAAAATTCCTTATTACGGAACAAGAAGACCAACATTATGTTGAAGGTACTGATTCAACGCTGACGCGAACATTCCACGGGGGTTAAGAATTTTACGATATTTAATATTGGTAATAAGCTGGCACGGAAAGTTCGATAATAAGCTGTTCGTGAAAACTTTTGGTTGCCTGTTGCGTGATATATTGATAAATCTGATGGACACGAACGATTTATGGCCGTGGTATAACCGCAGTTTCTTCTTTTAATCGAATGGAAAGGAGCTCCTGGTGGTTATTATTTTCTCATGAAAAATTTACGATTTTTCTATAAAGACTCAGCGTGTGACGCAAAAGAAAGGTTTCGCAAGTAGAAAGAGTAGAAACAGTTGGCTTTTGGTTGACAATAATTTTTGCATAATCGAAGATGATAGATGCAAGTTTAAGTACTTTAGCTCAGTGCTATGTGATTGATTGTTTCTATTCCTTTTTAATTTTAATACGTTCTGTAGCAGTGTGTGATATGTTTATTAGATATGATACATTTAGTATCTAAATTCTTATCACAGTACAGTGTGATATGGGTATTAGCCAATTGTTTAGATGTATTAGTATATTAAATATGGTTGTATGCTATATGAAAGTTGAAGCGTATACCATGTGGTACGTTTATTAGATATCTAGGTGTACATTAATTGTGTAATTATTTGATGTAATAATACTTTCAAAACTGACTTGTTTCTGAATTTTCCATTTCCAACATAATTTCCTAATTTCCCAAACTTCCCAATTCTCATCAATGTTTAATTCTTACAATAAAAAATAAAAATATCACAAAATCAATATTGTGTTCACCGACCTTTAAAAAGAGATAAATATACTCAGCAACTTAATATTCCCAATATTAATCGATTATCAAAGAACAATATTTGTATAACCATAGAACAATATAATCGTTACAAATACCTGAAGAACCAATTGAATCGTGACGGTGATATTAAGAAAGGAAAGGTCTTAATGTCTAAACGTTTCCTGTGATATTTCGATATCGGTATCCGATAGAAATACAAAATCGATAGACTGCTCCGCCGAAGCGTCCAGACTCTTCTGGTATTTCAAATTTAGTACAGAAATTTCAGTTTTGTCGGTCGATTGATCGCTAATATTGCTTCTTGTAAACATTCCGAATAATGTACACAATTTTTACAGTAGACAGAACTGCAGATTACATTCTCCTCTTTTCATAAACATAAACAAGCTAACTTAAATTTTGAAGATTTAATGAAACATAAATTTGCAAATTCGTGAACCTTTGAGAGGTTCAAAACAAAATTGGAGACAATTTGAAGTGATTGTAAAAGTTTGAAAAAATTTGAGCCTAAATACTTAAACTTTTAATTTTAAATATCATATTTTATCGATAGATATATATGAAAATATTACGAGTATCTCTATTATTTACAGAAAATTCCTCATAAATTATTTTTTCAATCGGTTTCATATTTCCACGTTCCTTCAATAGACTGACCTTCTAGAGGGAATCATATTGATGACGTAAGGTCTCCATTTCTTTGATATGCTCCTCAGAAATATCGAAAAACAATTTATGAAAACTATGTATCACTTTCTGAACAACCCTTACAGAGTCATGTATCATCAGAGGTCCCTCATATCCACACATGACTTATTTTTTGTGGAATTATTTTACTTTGAACCCTTTAAACTCTCAGAAATGAGTTAGTCGGTGAAATCGATGATCGAATACCTTAATATTACAATACGGTGCTATTCGGCACTTGAGAGGTTCAATACAAGAATTTCATCTTTGCCGGAGGAACGTTTATTTCGTGTCTTTATTTCCGGGTAATACCGCCGCCATCAATTTACTTTGCTCTCGGCCACTCGGGCAGACTGCTTGTCCCACGGCGATTGTCACTTCTACTTATAAATACTTTCCGATCCTATTACCGTTGTTATGAGACAAATAGGTCAAGCTTGTCTCCTCTAAGATCCCAACGGCTCGACTTCGAGCTTATCTTTGCCCCCGTAGTTCCTCTTTTACCCACCCCCGTATGCTTCGGTCCCTCCTTCTGCCATTTAACTAAAAACTGTTGCCTCTTATTTCATTACCAAGCAGGATTTCTTAGTTGGTCTCTTTCGACTTTCGTCCCTCTTTCTCCCTCGCTTCTCGCTGCTTGACATCCGACCGAGCTTTTCCCTTGTGCTTTGCAAGCGACGCGGAAAAACAGATTAAAAAGAAGCCCGAACGCCGGACAACATCCAGCTAATTATTGTAATTTCATGCCTTTGCAATCGGATCCACCGGCGGCTGCTACTAATTGGACTCGAACGACTACCGGTGACTCGTCGACAGCGGCTTTTGAACGGATAATTTCGCGCCGGAGAGAGAACAGGAACGTAGATTTATTCCGTCCTGTTTTTATTCAAAGACGAGCCCGATTAATTGACATGGGAACGGTGCAACGTTTCTTCGCGATCCGCCGTGTTTAATGGATCGACTAATTTACAATAGTTCGTTGCTGATCAAAGAAAACACTTTATTTCAAATTTGTGGCTTCTAATACTTCATTGTCATCTGAGGACTATGTTGCTATTATCAAAAATAGATGGTGTGGTCTCAGATGAGGGCAAAGATTCAAAGAAGTGGGTGCAAATAGGGTTTTAAGGTCATTGTTAGTTTCTTATGGAAATAATTTATGTGATGGTGTACTTGGAATTAATTGTGTACTGATGTATAAGGGTTGTACTGATTAAATTTAGGTATTATGTAGTGGATGTACTGATCAAGCTTATATTGGTGCATATGGGATGTACTGATCAAGCTTATGTGTATATTAGCGCACAGTGGATGTACTGATCAAACTAACTTATTGGGGTATAGTGGGTGTACTGATCAAGCTTATGTGTATATTAGTGCATAGGGGAGGAACTGATAAAATTTACATATGGAGGTATAGTGGATATACTGATCAAGCTTATATATATATTAGTGCATAGTGAAGGTACTGATCAAATCTACATATGAGGGGATATACTAATCTAATTACACATATGTTAGAGTATAATGGACGGACTGAACAAATATATATATGTATATTAGCATATAGTGTATGTGCTGATCAAACTTACACATATGTTAATGTATAATAGATGTGCTTGCCCACCTTATATGTTAGACTACAGTGGATGTACTGATCAAATTTATATATTAGCATATAGTGAATGTGCTTATCAAACTTACACATATGTTAATGTATAATGGATGTACTTACCCAATTCATATGTTAGACTATAAAAGATGTAATAATGAAGTTTCAAAATTAGTGCATAGTGGAGGTACTGATCAAATTTATATATTAGCATATAGTGAATGTGCTGATTAAACTCACACATATGTTAATGTATAATGGATGTACTTACCCAACTCATATGTTAGACTATAGTTAGATGTACTAATAAAGTTTCAATATTGATGTATACTGGATATACTAATCTAAGTTAGTGTATACTGTATCAATTTTATATATTCCTATACAATAGATATACTAATCAAACTTCTATATATCATTTCAATGAGATTGATCTTAATTACATTTTAAAATAAAATATGCTGAACCATTTAAGTTTATTAAATACATATACTTATTAAACTTACAAATTATGTTAATTTTATTTAGAAATTTTATATTATACAGTATTCAACCCTACAAGAACCTCTACAAAAAACCGCACAATAAAATTAACTATCAACCAAATTAATCTTTGTACAAGAAATAAGAAAAAAGTATCGACGAATGAATAAACGAAATAAGATTGAAAAATATTTTAATAAGAAATCAAGTTATCACGATAAACCTAATGGTTAAAATGAAGTATCAAAGTTGATCGATGGAGATAGTGAAGCGAAGGGTGGTTAGGTCTAATCAAGTACCGTTTAATATCGCAGGAAATGTGAGGCATTTGATATTACGGGCATCGCGCAGACACGGCTCGTTTATTCTCTATCAAATTACCCTAGCACGCTGCGCCACGAAAATGAAACATGAAATTCTATGTGTAACTGCGCAAAGTACAAAGCATCTGTACTGCGACGACGCTATGCGTCTTCCAAGCAAGCACGTATCAAGAAATGGAATGTTCACGTTCTTGCGAATAAATCTCAGCGAGCTGACGCTATTAACATGTTCCATGCTGCACTTCATTTCGAATATAGTTTACTGCTAAATAGCCTTAACTTGTACAATGATAGAGCAATTCGTTGTTTCCTGAAAGATATAGGAAACATTTTCTATGCTTCTTTGAATATTTGTATTTTGGGAAACCTTCAGATTTTTACCTTGAAATTACTATTTCTTACAAATTCAAATTACTGTAGATTCTGTATTTATTTTTGAGAAATTATCTTCAGATTTTTACCTTGAGATTACTATTTGTTACAAATTCAAATTACTGTATTCTGTATTTATTTAATAAATTGGGCTGAATTTTCGAAACCGAAGTTTCAGAATTTATTTACTATCATAAATGCTATAAATAATATTCTGACGAATTGTAGTCGTCTTCCTGGGTCAGTTCCAACACGTTGACACCGAGAAGTAGAAACACCTTGCACAAAACGTAATGGAAAAGTATCCGGTTTTTGATATTTTCAGCTGCGCTATATCAGCAGGTGAACAACTGTCCTCAAGAGTGAAAAATAAAACGTAGCCTACGTGCTCGCTTTTCCAAGCAGGACCGAGCACTAGCTAAATCCCCTGCTACGCCCTGCGTGCGATCGCTAAGCTGTTTGTGCTTTGTAATTAATTACGAGATTAATTATTTAATGCAACGTATACAAACTGCGCTGCGTATTGGAAACGTGATCTTTCATCTAAAACGTATCGTAATTTCATGAGTTCGTTAAAATGTAAACGATAGACTGCAACTGTGAATCGCGCGTGTTTTTTAATAATGCAATGAAAGGGAAATGATGATCGAAATGAATTCTGTGAAATATTTTTAATAGGGAAATCGATGGGGTCAGAGTATATAGGGTGTCAGAATTGTGATATTTGGGTACATTGGTAATTTAGGAATTTGTAAATTTATAAATATGGGAATTTGGGAGTTTGGAAATTTGGGACGTTGGTAGTTTGCGAGTTCACAAATTTATAAACTGTGGAATTTATAAATTTGAAAATTTCACACTTTGGGAATTTGGAGATTTATCGACTTGAAAATTTAGATGGTTAAAATTTGTTAAGCTTAAAAATTTTTAAACTTGATTGAAATTATAGAAATTTTGGAACTTGAGAATTTTGTAATTTAGAAATTTAAGAATTTTGTAATTTAGAAATTTAAGAATTTAGCAATTTGACAATTTAATAATTTGACAATTTGACAATTTGACAACTCAACAACGTAACAATTTAACAATTTGGCAACTTGACAATTTAACAATTTGGCAACTTGACAATTTAACAATTTGACAATTTGACAATTTGACAATCTAACAATTTAACAATTTGACAATTTACCAACTTGACAATTTGACAACTTGACAACTTGACAATTTGACAATCTAACAATTTAACAATTTGACAATTTGACAATTTAACAACTTGACAATTTGACAATTTGACAATCTAACAATTTAACAATTTGACAATTTAACAACTTGACAATTTGACAATTTGACAATTTGACAATTTCACAATTTGACAACTTAACAATTTGATAATTTCACAATTTCACAATTTCACAATTTAACAACTTAACAATTTAACAATGTAATAATTAAAAAATTAGAAAATTCAAAACCCAGAAACTTTTCCCTAAATAAAAAAGTGATTACATGAAAAATCAAAAATAAAATTCCTACAATGAACAGAAAATTTGGAAAAAGATTCAACTTTTATTTAAAATGAGAAGGAAACTGAAAAGAGTAGAATGAACTGTTTCATAGAAAGTAAAGTTCGTCGAGTAAATTAAAACTGTTTATCTCTTTGTAAGATCCGTGCAATCTATCGTTTACATAGTGATACCAAAGTTTTAGCCGACGGTATATACATATCTCGTTGCTAATGCAGCGTTTTATCTAGCCAGAATGCAGTTTTCGTACAGACTTGTGTACCAGAACATCCAGTGTAATGAGGATGATGTTAACGTTTAGTTACCAGCGGAATAAATTCCAGACTTTGTGCAGCTTTTGTTTAAAACAATGAATGCGATAAATAATTCTCTAATTTTTGTAAATAATTATCGGTTGAACTGAACATCTGTTTAATTGAACATTGAATTGTGAGAGAGAATGAGTAGAGGGGTTGTTAATTTTAAAGGATATTTAGAGCTCTGAAAATTTTAGAATTTGGAACTTTGAGAGTGTGATAATTTTGGAAATTTGAAATCTTGAGATTTGAGGTACTTAGGGATAATAATTTTGAAAATATCAATTCTGGAACGATTAAAAGTTTTCAAATTATCGTTTAGGGATTTTGTCATTGGGGTATTTGTAGATGACAATTTTTTAAATTTGATATTTTTAAAAAATTTTTACATCAATAATTGAGTAATTTCTACTCCTTATATTTTAATTCTACACATTTGAAAATGACAGTATTTTAGGATTCGAAAATTTGAATATTTTTAAATTTAATTTATCGTACAAATGGTGAAACCTCGTATGGCCACTTTCGAAAATGAAATTAATAACTTCAAGAATATTTATTACGCGAAATACAATAACTGGAACAATCAACATCAGTAATCAAATAATCAAGAATACAATTATTCGACAGATTGCACGGAAAGCAAGATAATGTATTATCGAAAATGCATGCAATAATGGAAGAAAAAATATGACACGATCTACTTGATACAAAATGATCGAGACTCACGTATCGAGTAATATATGTATAATACGATGGTGTTTAATGTCAAAATAATTTAATAGCTGCATTAAATATGAAATATAACACGCGAACGTTGCTCCCTTTCCGAAACAACGTAATATTATATCGATCCTTTCCTATTATATTTCAGTCCCCGGTAAATTTTACTCAAAATTAAAATAGAGGGTAATAATTTGAAATTATGGAATCATTTCTCTCATTTTAATACCCTTATCGTTGAAATAATGAACAAAAAATATTCATATTGATTTTTCGTTACAATGCTTCGATGTGAAGTTACTTTGTGTTGGAACCAATTGAATTTATTTAATTAAATCGTATAATTAAATTATACGATTATAATTAAACCGCACAAATAAAATCACATAGGTTGCATTCATTTAACATATAAATTGCTGGTATTGGAAATTTGGAAATTTAAAAACTTGATAGTATTTATATCTAATCATAAATATCTAATTTTGGGAATTTGAAAATGTGAGAATTTTTAAATATAAATACTTGACAATTTGACAATTTGAAAACCTACATATTTAGAAATTTAAGAATTAAAAATTAACAGATCTAAATATTTGAAAATTTAATATTTTGAATTACCAAACTAATTAATGTTTTTGAATTACCAAACACCTATTTTAATTTCCAAATCATCCAATTATTAAAAACGTCTAGATTTAACCTCTTCCACAACAAAATACACAAATACTAACATAAAAATTGAAGAGTAACACAATTCAGCACACAATCAAAGAGTTAACCAAATAAATCAATTGTTCAACACTCTACTACACGAAACAGGTCGTTTTCATTACTCTTATTCGACAAATTTTTATCAACTACATTTTGCTTAGTAAATAAACGTCGCACTGTCAAGTTTCACCCGGAAAGATATGCAAATTCCAGTTTTCCACATGAATCGTGTATTTGTTTCAGGCGGCGCTTTGGCACCGGATTTTTCTGGCCCTATCGCGAATCTAACGGTGCCACTCGGAAGGGACGCAACTTTTACGTGTCTGGTCAACCATTTGGGGGGTTACAGGGTAAGTTACCCCTATGAAAATTCATCGACCGACTGACGTACAAAATCCTTGCGACACATGGATGCTGCATGCATTATTTCGAACAAATTCTACGAAAAGATAGCTCTGTATACCGATGTTTTCCCACACGAATTGGCGCGTGAGCTATGACGCACTCGTGACGCACTCGCAGTTCAAATATTGTCAATTTTTCTCGTATTTTTGGTACGCGTGAATTTTCAATTTAGGCGTAATAATTTACGTACGGATGTCAACCCACGAGTTGGTGCGTCAGCTATGACGCACTCGTGACGCACTCGCAGTTCAAATATTGTCAATTTTTCTCGTATTTTTGGTACGCGTGAATTTTCAATTTAGGCGTAATAATTTACGTACGGATGTCAACCCACGAGTTGGCGCGTGAGGACCCAAAGTAAAAGAAGCTCTATCCCCACCGTGAACACTTTCAGCGTTACATACAGGCGCGTAAGAATAATAATGACAATAACAACTGCTGAACGCGATTCGCGCTATCTCGCTCACTTGAGAGACGTTTGCCGACTGTCATTGTTTTTCGCCTAATTGTTGCGCGTGACCGCGAGAGACAATTGTTCCGAAAATACGTGAGAAGCGTCCATTTTTCTATTCTGACCAATCGGAGTCTCTTCTAAACACGACATTCTATTTACGCGACAACTTATGGGTTGACATCGGTACGTCTGGTAAGTTCGCAACAGAGAGCTATTTTCTCGCCCCAACAGAAGAACTACGAATTTCTCTTATAAAATAAGGATCAAAGGATGTCCAAACCCATCCTGTTACTTCTATAATTTAAAATTGTAAGTTAAATTGTAAAATAATGGAAGCAATATGTGTCGCGACAGAAATTAAAGACGATTATCGTATTCCTCTTTAATATTTTATTATTCACCGGCAATTGTAGCAGATACCAAACAGACTGTAACAACGTTATAAACGTGTTACAGTTCGTAATAGAGAAAAAGGTGGAGCGAGTATTCCAACATGCCGTAGTACACGGTCACGTTTTAAATTGAAGATAAAAAAGTTGTTCAAAACTAAGTAATCGACGAAAGTTGCTCTCGTTTATTTCTTAAACTGAAACCGGAATATTCGTTTCTGCTAAATCGAACTGCACTTTTATAATCTCAATAAATTTAAATAATTTGAACAATCTGTTACTTATTTTTATGTTTTTAAACTTTCTGTTTATAAATTTGTATATTCTCAGTTTTCAATTTACAAGTTTTTGGTTTTAGAAATTTTCCAAATTTTCAAGTTTCTAGGTTTCTAAATTTCTAAAATTCCAAATTTCCAAATTTCCAATTTCTAAATTTCTAAATTTCTAAATTTCTAAATTTTCAAGTTTCTAAGTTTCTAAGTTTCTAAATTTCCAAAATTCCAAATTCCCACATTTTAAAAATTCCAATTTCTAAATTTCTAAATTTCTAAATTTCTAAATTTCCAAATTTCTAAATTTCCAAATTCTTAAAATTCCAATTTCCATCCCCCAAATCATCCAAATCCCAAAATAAAAATATTCCCAAATCCGCCTCTCCCAAAAACAAATTTCTCAAACAATCCATATACACACCATTAAATTCGGGAACACTCTGTCTAATTTGATAATCTCGTTCCTCAGCCCCTGTTTGAACACAAAAATAGAACCATTTCCCCATCGTGTTGAATTTCATATCCGTAATCATGAAGACAATTTCATTACCTAACACCAAGTACACCACCCGAGACGTTCTAAACGAATAGTAACTTCAAAAATTCTGTTTCCATTATAACAAAATATTTGGAACATTGTATATTTAATTTCTTCTTTATCAGCATTGCAGTCTGATTAATCTTTTCATGCATTAACATTTGTCTTTACTAGTATTAAAGTGCTATTTCGAACTGGCTGAGCTTATTTACATTGTAACAGATTCAATGGACTTTTGAATCAGTTAAAACTGTCTTATACTTGGCACAACTTTAATCACGTATTTTAATTTATCGCTGTGTCTCTGTTCTACTCAGTTGCTTTAAATGTATTTAAATTTTAATTCTTAAATTAATTAGAAGAGGTTTTCTGCTAGTTGCTACAAATCTAAATTTTTTATAATAGACTATTTCTTAAATTTTTTATTTCTAGACTATTCTATTATCACCCTTAAATAATTTACATGAACTTCATATATTATGAAGAATTTTAAAACTTCATTTTATTGAATTTTATTTATCTTTATAATATATGAAGTTAAATATATAATAGAATATAAAGATACTTGTATCCTTGTAAAAAATAATTATTCATTCAAAAATAAATTCTTTGCCGAATGGTACATATATGTATACATAACCTAACTATAATTCATCCCAAAGAAAGATTAGAGAAGATATAAAAATGTTGAACTCCATGAATTATGAGCCAGCCAGTATATACAAAGAAAACTTATTTGTCTGAATATATACCGTGTCGAGCACTATATCCGGTCGAAAGCTCAATAAAGAGAGTGCAATCCGACTTTCATTGGCCATAGTGAATTAAAAAAAAAGAACCACAAGGTTATCGTTCATTCTCTCCGCCGGCAAGTTTTAATATCCTCAATATTGCCGACATTTAATCCCGGCGGTTTCCAAATACGAATGAAACGACCAGGCGAATGAATTCGTGTTTGCTCAACAGGAACGACTTTCATCCCCGTTAACTTGCATTACACTTATGGAAAATTTAACGATTCGCCGTAACGTGGCCGTAACACGTGTTTCAATTTCGCCGAGCCGAAGAAAGAAAAAAGGCGGGAATAATAAGGGGGACGTTGAAAATTCAAAAGCGAAGCCCTCAGAAGCAAGACTTGTGTTGTAACAAGCCCAAGCTGGCTCTCGTTAAGGTCTCTTTGACACAGCTATAAAGAGATAAATAATTTGGTTACGAGCGTCTAATGACATTATGCGAGAGTAAAGTGGTAACGAGCAACTGCTGCTAATTTTTCATTTAAAGCTTAATGCCGACTACGGCAAGTCTGACGGCTCGGATGAAGCGTGCATTCGCAATTTCTCCTTGATTATTTCTGTAATTCAATAGCCCCTGTACGACGAATTTTAGGCCATTATACGGGATAATTAGTCTAATTGCATCGTATTTTGATAATACCATTACAATCGGCCGCGAAGTCAATTTATGTATAATTCCGTGAAAATTGAATTAAGGTTAGAACGATGATTGACAAGGACACGGTGCACGTGGTCTGTTATTTAACGTTATTAAAGATTGAATAGATACTATATCTTAATTTCATTGAATATTAAATTTTACTACAATACAAATTATTACTACATATGTACATGCACACGTACAACAAAATTGAAGGTTTAAGATAATCTAAATAATTTACTCTGTTGCAATAATAAAGAACTGTAGTAACATCTTTTGCAATTATTACCACACTACCACCGAATAATAATAAATCAACACATTTAACTTTGAATCATAAATGTACATTTGTAAACTTTTCTCAATTAATTAAGACAGTAACCGAGTTATTCAATTTATCTTTAATAGCGTATCAACTCAGAGTAAGAAAATACAATATAAGTACAGTAACTTCAAAGACAAAAGTATCATGTTTTATTATTAAACCTCAAACTATAATTTAATATTCTCAGAACCAATGTACTGCAATGAATTTGGAAGTAGTGTAAGCTTCTTCCACATAATACAAGTTGTATAAATTTTTGCATAATTATGAGCTTGATATAGACTTTCAACAAGAGCTACAAAGCAGATCAACAAAGTTCTTTGCATTTTAAAATTCTCAACCTTTCAACTCAAGCAAATCAAAAACAAAACTTCTTTTATTTGAAGTTATTAGATTTTATTTACAAATTTTATTATCCAAGAAATCTTTTAGCTTTTTATTTGAAGTATATCTGATGCAAATTCAAATTTTATGGACTTTATCATCTTTTTCGTTTAAAGGTATTCAAAGGAACATAATACTATTATCGTATACCTATTTGTAATGTATTATAATAATATTATTGCAGATATTCATTAATCTTTGAAACTCAATCAATGTAACTTCATTTACTAACATTTAATTTCTCTAATGATGCAGTAATTTCTCTAATTATGCAACAATTTGGACAAAGTAAATTACACTACAAAGTGAAACAAATACTGTAGAATTACAGTAATTTGGTTTATGCTTTTGATGTTTCACTTCTCTGCTTGATTTAGTTAATTAATTATTTTTAAATTCTATCGTATTGAAAATATTGGATTGTGATATTTTGTATAAGTGATAAATGGAATTTAAGATTTACTGAAAGTTTTGATTCAATTCTATATTGTGTCAATTAAAAGAATAATAATTGGTCCAATAAAAAAGCTATTCATTTTATAACAAAACTTGTCTATCGCTTTATTATTTCTTTGCACAAATTTTGAAGAACTTAAATGTAAACGCTTAAACTTTATTTACTAATATATTTTGACTTATAAGCTTCCAAGGGTGAATCAATTTGTATGAATATTAAAATATCATTTTTATAAATTTATACATCAAAGGTCAGTATTTGAAGTAAAACATTAAAAGAATAATTTTCCTTTTCTTAATAAAATTTAAAACTTACCAGTTGTTGCTCAACCTTCTATGAAGTGGAAAAATTGTTAAGCCCCCTCACTTCTTACAAGACAGGAACAAAGTTGTTCACCTGTCAAAAAATATTAAATTTAGTATGTGCATATGAGAATACCAAAAAAAGTATAAAACTTCTATTTTTGCAATAAAAATTGACTTTTCACCTGAAATTTCAATAATCTTGTAGTTTCTAGAAGCTTCTTCCTGGCGTCTGAAGCACAGATTTTAATATTCGAAAATAAACTATCGTATAATCTAATTTTCTCGATAAAAACACTCAAAACGTTTAAATGTCACTTATATTAACAATATTATTAACATAATCAACAAAAACAACAACTATTCTAAACAAAATCATTAAATTTAACTGCTGTCAAAAAAAGTACACCCTAAGACGCTTCGACTTCCCACGCACTATAAAAATTCAAACCAGTTTAAACATGATAGTTCGAGAAACTTCGGCAGAAAATTTAAATCACTTCGGGTCACTTCGTGAAGCTTCGGTTACCACTCGGCATGTTCGTTACGCGCCAAAATCAGTACAATATGTGGCGTCGTTTTGTGAAGTGTAGTGTTGTGCAAAATCAAGACTTCTTTTTCGTTGAACCCGAAATATTTGCTAAAGGTATTATCAATTATTTAATACGTTAATTAGAGATACTGTTTTATAGTTCTTTATTCTTATTTGAGAATATTTTCGTGTTAATACTTATAAACTCAAACGTTATGTTCCAATAAAGACAGTTACTACGTTTTATCTTACTACCTTCCTTTGAATAGTGACATTAACACGTTATATTATAATTCGAATCTATTTATTCTTCTTTAAACTTCAGATTTACTCTGAACTGATTTTATACAGATTTGAATGCTGCAGTTAAATCTTAAATTAGTTTTTAATGAAATTACCGATATTTTCCATTAATGCTGTCAATTTTAGCATTTTTAAGTATTGGTAATAGTAGATTAATTTCATCATTTTTAAGTATCGGTAAAGTAGATTAATTTCATCATTTTTAAATATCGGTAATAGTAGATTAATTTCATCATTTTTAAATATCGGTAATAGTAGATTAATTTCATCATTTTTAAATATCGGTAATAGCAGATCAATTCAGCATTTTTAAGTCGGTAAATAGTAGACGGTAGGTCTATTAGAAACGCTCGGTGGGAATAAATTTCAATTACATCTTACTTACCTTGAGAGCCACTCTTCGAGAACAATTTCAAACACCATTACAACATCTCTCGAGCACATCCGGCAGCCCCCTTTTCTATTAATCCAAGCGTTTCTCGAGGCCTCGTCGCGAGATTTGGAATATTGTAAGGAAAATGCAAATATCGGCCAAAGTTTGGCCAAGGAGATGGGAGACGCGTACGAGCTTCCTATACGTGTCTCTTCCGCTCATGGCGTACGGGTATCCGGCTTGTTTGTATTCCGTATTCAACCCTGTCTATAGGGAAATTGCGGTACTACTTGCCCGTTGAAATCTATGAACACGTTCTGTGGCCTTTGATCGTCCTCGTTCCTTCCATGTGTTGTCGTCTCATTAACCCTTTCGACCTGACCGACCGACTTACACTTAACTAACGGGATCAAGCTTAACTAAATTGCGCGCTAAATTCAGTTCAAAAAGCGCGCGCTATATGTTACAGTGATTCTCACTTTCTTTCTCTTCTCTTAGGACCTGTCTTACTAAAGTTGCATATTACGTTCGGTTTATTGGGTGAATTAGTTACATTCTATAAATTATCTAATATTTAAATTTCTTAATTCTCAAATTTAAAAATTTATAATATTAAATTTATAGTTCATAAATTTTTTAATTTATAACATTTGTAAACTTTAAAATTGTGATATATTATTTTAAACTTTTCTAAGCACATTGTTCCATTTTTTGGGCCCTAATTAATTTAAATATACTTTAATAGCAATTTAATATTGATATTAATAAAGTTACTGAACTCTAATGTTATGAAAATGTGTTCGGCAGGTTGGATGGGTAAAAGCGGACACTAAAGCGATCCAGGCTATCCACGATCACGTAATAACTCACAACAAGAGAGTTTCAGTGTCCCATAGCGATCATACCACGTGGAATCTTCACATAAAGGGTGTTCAGAAGGAGGATGAAGGTCTTTACATGTGTCAGATTAACACGAATCCTATGAAGAGTCAGGTAAGTTCACTTTTCAAACTATTCTTTACTTTGGTAAAAAAGAAAGTTTTTTTAATGTCTATCAGTATTTATCTGCGTCTGAATATATTTTTTATTATTAAAATTATTCAATTTGTTTAAATTATAATTTTTATATTCTTTAATATAAATTTATTAATATTTAAATTTAAAGCTGTATATTATTTATTATGTATTACTGTATATACTCTTGTGTACTTTTATACATACATACAACATTTGTTTATATAATATGTTATGCATATTCTTATATATAATATGTACAATATAATATACTTTATTGTGTAGTAGTGATTTATGTTTGGTTTCAATACATTTTAGGATGCAAATTAATTTTCAAAATTTGCTTCATTTAAATTTATCAAATTTTTTATACAAATTTTTAATTTGTAATTTGTAATTTGTAATTTGTTATTTGTAATTTGTGATTTGTCTAATTGTGAAGATATAATAATTTAAATAATGTAGTACAATAATATAAAATTTATGAACTCTATATACTAATGGTGAATGTAATTATGCGTTGAAGACAAAAAGAGCTTAAATCGGGTTCTTATATCGACCGGTACAATTATGAGAATTTTTATGCCTTGTAGGGTATTCGGAGACCCCCGCAGTAGTTAAGGGTTAATTACCTTTACATAAGAAACAGTAATAGATGTGCATAATTGAACAGGGGTTTAATGGAGTCAACCTCCTCTATAGTGGAAAATGGCTGAAACCTATACACTATTTCCAAGGTGTTCATAAACGAGAGCTAACATTCCTGAACTTGTGAAGGCGGCCTGTTAAGTTTCCTGGTATGCGGTGCTTCAACAGCTCCCGCTCAAATACCTTCGATACTTGCACAGATTGTAACATAAGGCAACTAATACTCATGTACGTGGATTTCCATATTTCAGTTAATAGCGTTGCGGCTTTCTATCACTATTCCGTTCATAAACATTTAGGGACTGTCAGAAACACGAAATCGTTCGATAGTTTCTCTTTCCTAACTAAATAACTAAGGCATTAATTAATAACTGTTCCACTCGTCAAATGTGCGGCGAGAAGATTATATGCTTTATAAAATAATTTGTCAAAATTCTGAACTTGCTACATGTTAAATTTTTAAGAAAACCTGAAGGTTCCAATAACGTTTAGCAAAGTTCTAATAGTATTCAACTGGTTCTGTTCAACTAGATCTAGTATTTAATAGAAGAATTATCTCTGTATTTAAAGAATACATCTCTGTATTTCTTTTGTTCGTGAGAACAAGAATCTTATATGAAATTTTGGAAATTAAATTGTTCAGTACACGTTCCTAACTCCGCAAAGTGATACATAAATAAAGAAGCGAAGCTTCCTAGCTTTCAATGAAATACTTTGATGTTAAGATTACAGGAGTAGGGAATTAGTCACTTTGTCTTTGAATGGTTCATTTATAATTTAAATCGTGAATCAGAAACGGTTTTCTATGCATTGGTCTTCTCGAAGCTCTTATCAGATTTTGTGGTAGTCGGGAAATTAATAGGTAGAGGTTTAAGTACCCAGGGCAAAGAAATCTGATAGGTAAGTGGTTAAAGATCGTATCGGGGAAAACGTAGAGAGTCGCCTAATTGGAATTGATGGGTCCCAGAAGCAATGCGCGTCCCGGAACTTTATCGATCTAAATAGTGTCCGTGGTACCGTTTCCAATTAGTTATTTCACCGAGTTTCTCGGCTTACCACCATTCGTCCTGCCCGGTTAAACTGCACGCAGAAAGCTTTGATTTCGACCGCTTAGTTACCGAAAACGCTCGAAATAGCAGCTAAACGTGCCCGATAGCCATCTGTACCTAAGTAAATCCTTAATTCCTTCCCTGGCTTTCGAGTTTTCAATAGGGCCAATGATAAATGTCCACAATCGCAGTAATGTTTATCTATCCCTAGATAAATACACGAAAATCCTTATATACGTATGATTTATACTTTGGATTACCTGGAAAGAGAACTATTTATACCCAGAATTCACTGCAGAGATGTGTGTATTTTTGAGACATGAAATGCAAATTCATTTTTAATTTTACAACTCTCCTTATTGTCACTTGAATACTGTTCTTGTAAAAATAGGTTTTGATATACAAATTCAAAAGAATTTGTTTGTGTCAACTTCAGTTTGATGCCTCTCACATTTTATTGGATATCGCATCAATTCATTCTTACTAATTAGATTGTATGATTAATTGTTTTTCAGGTTGAGGTCTGTTTCTTTATCAGAGATATGTCTGAACCCACATAATTTCAATGGATACAGAATTAAAGGAATTTGTTTGTGTCAAGTTCAGTGTTGATATCTCTCACATTTTATTTGATATTCCATCAAGTGTAGATTCATTCTTACTAATTTGATTGTATGATTAATTGTTTTTCAGGTTGAGGTCTGTTTCTTTATCAGAGATATGTCTGAACATAATTTCAATGGATGTTCTACTAGTTATGGCCATTACAAGATGTCGCAAGTTCTATAAAATTCTTTAAGGACTCAGTTATGATCTTCTTATTGAGATACTTCGTCACAAAACCGGTATTACACCGTAAAGAGTGTAATGAAAGTCGTAATTAGTTTCGTAATTAGTTGATGATCGAGTGTAGAGAGTCGTGTAGAATACTAAGTTTTGTTCAAAGGGTTACACGACAGACGATCTAAACGCCAGCATGAAATTTGTATTTTTATCTGATCCCCAGGCTGTCTCTTTTTCAAAAGCGTGGAAAGCAAATAACCTTGCATAAAATTGACGAGCTGCGAGACGACCCATTTCCTTTCCACGCTAAAAATTTCAACGCACTCGTGAACACGGAATTCACGGTGGAATAAAATTTCGCTGTTGAAAAAAAGGCCACAATGCAATCTCGTCTGTTCGAATAAAACCGTCAGAGAAGGCCGTTCTCCGATCGATCCCAAGCGTCCGTCATATCGAATAAATTCGCAAACAAATTAATGTCTTGTGGTGTTCAAGTTTCGCCGAAGTTTTCTTGTAAATAAATCATCTAAGCCATTGCGTGCGGTTCATTGTTCGTTAAGATACTTTCTGCGCCTGTAAAATCTTTAAGCAGTAGGTGGACGTAGATATTCATGAGATGAAATATTTATAGATTAATTCAAAGAAATCTACATGTGAATCTTCGTAGATATGTGAGTCTTTGATATGTGAATTACATAAAAATTCACGTGTGTTTTTCTCCTGAATCATTACAACTTTTTCAACTTAGTAAATATTTACTAGTTCTTTTTGTACATCCTCAGGTTTCTAGATTCTTAGATACCAAGATCCTACATCTCATCATCTCATATTCTCTGGTCTTTGTGATTCAAATTCTACTTCGTACGTTCATAAAATCCGAACTTAGTGAACTTTAAATTTTTTCTATTGAATTCAAAAATGTATCTTCTTATAGTATCAGCGTATGAATTTTCTTCTTTCAAAAGAGATTTTAGTGGGTACCAGAAGCATCATATTTTATAACTTTATTCAGCATACATGTAAGCTTTCATGAAAGATATTTGCCCTTACCAGAGATGTATTTCGTTGCAATTTTCTTTAAAAAGACAGAAAATTAATTTTCTTGTATAAGGTGCATTTCAAAGTCTTCTTAATGCTTTCTGTATTTAATTTACTCTGTGAACTGTCAACAGTTTTAATTCACTGTACAGATATATTGTTTTGATATGAACAAACATGCGTACTGGAAATTTTAGTTTCGGTTTAACAATGTTTTCACATTGTATAATACAAGAAAAGTGTTCATATATCAGGGAACGTTTTGTTAATTTCTTTATACTTTTACACATATGAATGTTTAGTTTATTTTAAATTCATCAGCTACATACGTATGTGAACACATCAGACATGTACTTGATAGAGGTTAAATCTATCAGCCACGATTAAAAAATCAGAACCTTCAAAATAACACAGCTAAAGAAGTTAAACCTGCAGGCTAAAGAACCATTAAAAAATCATTATTGAAAAGGTTAAATCGTTCTTTAAGCCACGACTAAAATATGAGAATCAATAAATTATTTTCGAAGAAGTTAAACTTGTAAGCCACAGTTCAATAGTCAGAATCTTCAAGAAAGTCTGCAAAAATTTCAAGAAAGGTCGTCTGCAAAACTGTTCTTTAGGCAACGATCAAGTTAGAAAATTAAAAAAATCATCTCTAAAGAAGTAAGCCACGATTGAAATTCTTAAAAAAATCATTGCTTAAAAGGATAAACCGTTACTTGAGTCAATAGTTAAGGAATCGGTCTTTGAAAAGTCACCTTCCATTTCTCCGACTTTCACCCAGCATCTGGTTGTTGCGTGGCGGCGCACTCGTACCATCAGGCACACTTTGTAAAGCATACGGAGTCCTCTTCTTTCCACTTTGCAGACGAGTCGTCTCGCTCCGACAAAGTGTGATATGGCTCGAGATAGAGTCGAGTTCTCCCCTTTGAGATCTAATTTTCCGACGTTTCAGATTGAATCCAGGCTTCCATGCCTGTCCAGGAATCTCCTCGCAGAAGCAGTAATCTTAAATAGTGTAGGAGATGGTTGTCAAGTGGGGAACTACCTCTGAGGTGTCTCTTAAGTAATGAGCGAGAACTTGCAAATGCTTTACAACGAAGCTTTTGTGACACGTACATACATACTTTTATGTGGGCAGAGATACAGGGTTTGCATGCTTATGCGTTATTAGTGCACAGTCAGAGTTTTGCTTCACTAGGGAAAATACGGTAGATAAGGTGAAAGGGTAACACTTGTTGATCTTTAGGAAACTTTGATGATTTGGGAATGGCTGGATCTGTGGATTAAGATTTGGGGAATTAGGAAATTGTCAGTTTAGGAAATGGAGATAGAGATTTGTGGATCTGGAATTTGAGGATTTTGGGATTTGGGGACTTAGGAGTTTTGGACTGGGGATTTTGGAGTTCTTAAGATTTGGGGATTTAGGGTTGGGGGATTTAGAGATGAGGGATGTGGAGATGTGGAAATTTTAGGACTTGTGGATTTGGAAACTTAAGGATTTGGACAGTTGATGGTTTTGGGATTTATGGATTTGACAATTTTGGGATTTGGACATTTTGGAATTTGGGGTTTTGAGAATTTGGAGAATGGGAGATTTGGGGAATTGGAAGTTTGGATATTTGGGAATTTGGTGATAAGGGAACTTAAGTATGTGGAGAGTTGGAAGTCTTGGGATTTGGGGTTTTGAGAATTTGGGCAGTTGGAGATCTGGGGATTTGAAAGTTTGGAGACTTGGGGATTTTGGAATTTGGGCATTTAAGGCTTTAGAGAATTGGAGGTATTGAAATTTGGGAATAAAGGAATTTATAGAATTATTGACTTAATAGTGTGAAGAATCGGAGATTTTATATCTGTGGAGATCTTAGATTTGTGGATCTGAGGATTTCGAAGTTTGGGTGTTTTAACAATTTAGGGACTTGAAAACCAGGATATTTAAACATTTACAAGTTCTGAGATTTGAAAGTAATTTAAAAACGTAGACACATGAGAATTCAGAAATTCTAAAAAGAAATATCACAATACTCATATTGTCCCTAAAACTAGTCCCCTCTTCTCACACCACTTCTATACATCTCGCGTTTTCAGAAATCTCCACATCATTTGCCCACAAAATCCTCTTCCAAACTGTACCTAGCACCACATAATTATCACGGCTACATAAAATTGTTACCACAGTCCGTGTTTTTGGCAACATTCTTTGAAGGAAGCCTTTCACCCTAAGCGGTTAATTTTTTTTCCCCGTGCCAGTCACATCGGTAAAGCCTCGAATTCGCTGTTCTTTTCTTGGTGAAACGTTAAAACTCGTGGCACCCTTCCACAAGGGGAATTCTATGAGCAGTTTCGTTTCGGCTAAACGTATTTCTCCGCTCGTTTCCGCGCGACTCCGGCGTGGCGGGTCTTTTCGAGCATGCTTGTCGTGCCGACTAACAAAATGCGCCTTGGGATAAAGTATATTCGCCAGGGGTGAAAAGGGAGAGCCTGCTGCTCGTTTTTCCGCCGTGTATTTAATACGTGACAGTTTAATTCTTTTGTTTACGGCTTTAATATTTTGCCGGTCGCGCGTTCCGCGAGATCTATGCGCCTTTTAATTTCGCTTTTCTATTTTTGTTTATAGAAAGGATTTATTAATAAGATCCACTCCCGACGTTTCGGATTTTCTGCTCCCTTTTATTCTCTCAAAGGAAATTGATCCTTTCATCCCTCTTTAAGGCAGACGCCTTTTGATGTCTAAGTGATGTTTGTAATTGGACTGACAAAATGAGAGGTTAAATGTAAATAATTATTTATTTGAGGAAGTGCGCTTTAAATGGCGAAATGGGGAATTATAAAGCAAGTGTTATTTAACGTCTTTGTTTCAGTAACCATTACTGGTATTTTTTGTAACATTATTTTATTAATAATTAATCATTTAAATAACAAATTTTCTTCTGACATTTATGTTGCAAATTTAAAATTGCTGTTTATTTGAAAAAGAGTAAGATCATAAATGAAAGATGGCATTAAAGTGTTACGAATTTCGGCAATACATTTATTAATAAACTTTAGTAATCACCAGTTACCACTAAATCGCGATTAACATGCGGTATACTGCACATGAAGAATGTGAACTATGAAATCGATCGGTATTACTAATACGTATATTATGGCCAATTATTTGGATAATAGGATGAAATTATAATGATATCAATTACGTTTCATTAGTGCACAATGAGGATTTATATTAATGTTCTCTGATTGATACAAAAGATCGTTATTTTCTGATTTCATAACATCGGTGTAATAATTATTCATTGGCAATTTGATAAAAACACAGTATTCTGCGATGAATCCGAAGCGTGTTAATGAAAGAGAAAATTCGTAATAAAAGCAGTGAAACCGTGGTTAAAACTTTTAATTATAAGATACAACAACGAAGCAATAATTAATCGCACAATTTGTTAAGTACTACGTGCTGGTTTCCCCCGCATCCGCATTAAATATTCCTCACTTAATCACGCCGAAATTAATGTAAATTATTGCACCGCTCGAAAAGCAGATTCGTATGGCATAATTTATTGCTAATGTGGTTGAAACGTGGCAGCTTTCACGATTAGTGGATGATGCGATTTTAATGCTGCCAGAGGAAACGCTTTGAGAAAAAAAGAGAAATACCGAGGAAAAGCATTCGGGGACAAAATCTTGAAGAGGGTAAAGAAGATGATAAAATAATAGGAAATCTCCGAATAGTCTGGTTCCCGCTAATTGTATTTCCTTCTAGTTTCCGTACTGTCTCGACGGATGTCGAGCTTCTTCTCCGTTGCTTTTTCACAATTCTGTTTGTACGAATACCGAGATATATTCGGCTATTAAATGCATATAATTATGGTAAATGTTGTTATTGCATAATTAATTTAAGCACGTTTTGAAGATACGAAATACTTTACAGTTTCGACTATACAATCGAACACAACTATTTAAGAGCGTCATTCAATTTAATTACTTTATTTTGTTCGTTTTTATTAATGTTATCATTTTAATTTCCATCGAAATAATTAGTGTACTTAATATGTCCAGATTGATGAAATTATAAATTCTAAATACATTTTTTTATTTCACAATTTGTATCTCCAAATGGAATATTCGTATCTAGAAACATTCTTCAAGATTTTGGAAGTTAGGGTTTTGGAGATCTAGCAATTTTTGCGATTTAGGGATTTTCGGACCTAGTGATTTTTAGATCTAGGGAGTTTTGGATCCAGTGATTTTGAGATCTTTTGATTTGGGGATCTGATGATTTTTTGATCCAGTGATTTTGAGATCTAGAGATTTGGGGATTAAGGGATTTTTTGATCTAGCGATTGTGGGATCTAGTGATTTTGAGATCTAGAAATTTTGGGATCTAGGGATTTTTGGATCTAGGGAGTTTTGGATCCAGTGATTTTGAGATCTTTTGATTTGGGGATCTGATGATTTTTTGATCCAGTGATTTTGAGATCTAGAGATTTGGGGATTAAGGGATTTTTTGATCTAGCGATTGTGGGATCTAGTGATTTTGAGATCTAGAAATTTTAGGATCTAGGGATTTTTGGATCTAGTAATTTTGAGAGCTAGATATTTGGGGATCTAGGGATTTTCTGATCTAGTGATTCAATCATTTAGTCATACAGGGATTTTAGGATCTAGTGATTTAAGGAATTAATGCTTTAGTCATCTAGGGATTTAGACACTTAGAGATATAATCATTTAAACATTTGGGAATCTAGGAATATAGGAATATAAGAGTGTAGGTATATGTTTATACAGATATTTGGAACTAGAAATATTTGAAATTTCAATATTCAAAAATCTCAGAGTTCACCCATCCCAATATTCCTACAAAACATTCTTCGATACTTGTACTTCTGTTTTCTTCTCCCATTCATCATTAATAAATTGAAATATTTTTTGATCCACTATATTTTTAAGCCGTCTCCTAAGAAGTTGTTATGAAACGTTTCAAAGGAAGTTTGATGGAAATGTTTATGGACTTTCATTCGTAATTTTCATCTTCGTACTTCATCTTCTTGAAACACATTTAATGGTTTTTCCTTTGAAACGAATGAAGGTGGAAAAACGGTGTGCTGGTTTGTAGCAACATGTCATCTTTTTTCGGACGCGTTTTAGAAATACCCACTAAGTACAGATTAAAGAATTTTCAACAACGTCAGTCAGAATTATTCCAAAGAACCTTGTTACTCTGTTATCGTGGCAGGACTGACGGAGCAAGCATATCAGATAGGATCAGGAATTGACACGATTATAGAAAGGTATTAAATTTGCAATTTTATCGAATAAGTTTCAAGGGTGCACTTCTGTTGACAGAGATATATTTGCTGTGTTGTATGAGCTGTGCAAAACATGAACTGGCAAAACCAGTACCGAATAATGGAGCGTTAATGAAATACACATACATATTGATTAATGTCAGTAATATGTTAATATTGTGTACTAATATTGATTTATTTTATTATTAATACGGATGAATAATGTGTGAATATACCTGAATTAGATCAAGTAAATATTTTATATTATACTAGAACTGTCTAATTTCACAATTTAGTATGAAATATTATTTAAAACTGAAAATTAATTTTTTCAAGCTTCTTAAATCTTCCATATGATTGATTATGTTACATATGATGTGACATATTCACCAATATGTAACAATAGACATGTGAATGTGAATGACCAAAACATGTGCACCTATGTAATGGTACCAAAACATGTGCACATAATTGCATCAACACATATTCATCAGCCAATGCACCAATATGATCACACGAATCCCCCAAGTGGATGCATGAATGCACCTCGAGATTTTGCCATTAATATTCGACCTGCATTGACGCATACACACGTCGTTCTCAGACAAAAGGAGTAAAAAGGCGACTGCAAGTGGTGGCGTCTAAACAAATCGATCGATCAAACGGCGGTCCGATTAACGCTGGCGAATACGCCAGCATCCCAGCCGGATAGAATCATTTCCAAGTAGGCAATAATTAATTTATGGAACGGAGCCAGGGGTTTCATAATTCACCGGTGACACCGGCAAGTTTACGTGTTCAGGCACGTGTCTATCTGTCACCGAAGTGTCACGCGGCAAGGATAAAGGACACGAGGGTAGCAAGGGGCGGAACATAGAGACACGTTCGCAGCGACGTACATATTCGTCGGGACTGTTTTAAGCAGTTCGGTGACTTGCGAGACAACTCGGTTATAACGATTGAAGTTTCGTCGTAGCGTAGATTACATCCTCGTAATTACGGGCGCAAGCTTCCGAGCAGGTGGCTGCCTGTACACCTTCTGCCGACTGTTAAAGCTGACTCCCTTAAACCCGTAAGTGGAGTGGAAAGATATTAAGGTTTGGGCCAAGTCCTTCTGACGTTACGTGGTTTGACGTATGACCGCCTGGAAAAGTCCTGACGCAGACTCAACTCCGAATCCCTATCCGCGGGGAATTATGACGCTACGCTAAATAATGGCAGCTTGTTTGCTGATAAGCGCTGCTTGCACCGCTTGTCTTGGAACATCTCGAGCCATACAACGCGACTCGTGCGCGGATTCTTGAATGCGTTGTTTAGAACTTCGCGATCGTTACCAGACTCCTCGTTGCGGAGTTGCGCCAATTTCTTTCGGGGTTGTTGCCAATGCTTCGCTGTTTGATAATGCACCACTATCGTTAATGGAGGAACGATCCGATCACTTCTGTATTGCTTCATGCTAGGTTGGCTTTTTATTGAAATGTGGAGTCTTTTCATACTTGTGGAAATTAGTTGGACTTTTGAGAATATAGGGATTTTAGGGTGGGGGAGGGTTAGAGTGGAGGGTTGTTGGAATTTTGGGATTTGAGAGTTTGGGGATTTGGATTTTTTGGTATTTGAAAATTATGAGATTTGGAGATGTGATGATTTAGGGATTAGGAGAGTTTGGTACCTGGAGATTTGGAGGTTTGGTGGTTTGGAGATTTTGGGATTTGAGAATTTGGAGGTTTGAAGATTTCAGGATTTGAGATTTTGGAGATTTGGAAATTTTGGTATTTGAGAATTTGGGGATTTGGAAGTTTTGGTATTTGAGAATTTGGGGATTTGGAAGTTTTGGTATTTGAGAATTATGAGATTTAGAGATGTGACGATTTGGGGATTAGGAGAGTTTGATACCTGGAGATTTGGAGGTTTGGTGGTTTGGAGATTTTGGGATTTGAGAATTTGGAGGTTTGAATATTTCAGGATTTGAGATTTTGGAGATTTGGAAATTTTCGCATTTGAGAATTTAGGGATTTAGAAATGTTCGTATTTGAGAATTATAAGATTTGGAGATATAACGATTTAGGAATTAGGAGAGCTTGGTACATGGGGGTTTGCTAATTTCAGGGTTTTAAGAATTGGACGCTTTAGGGTTTGAAAATGACAACACTTGAGATGTTTGAGAAAACTCGTAATGTTTGCAAAATTTATGAATTTGAAATTGAAGAAATTTCTCTTATAATCTCCCCATCGAATCATGTATATTTTCCTTTATTCCAACGAATGAAGTTCGAGGAACCTGATCAAACTTTTTCAAAATCAATCAATGTACCTCAAGTATACGAAGTTTTGTAACGTAAGAAAGAACAAAACGTGTCCAAGAAAAGTGTGCTTTCGCGTCAAAACGAGATTATCCCTCATTGAAAGTCTGCTGCTCGAATCTCGTATCTGAATACGAAATCGTGCGAAAAATGCCTAATGAACGAGCAGTTCCACGGTGATTTAACCCATCCTGGAGGAAAAAGAGGAAGCTTGGAGAAAACGTATTAAGCGAGAACATAGGGAGACTTCTGTAGGAAAAATTACATGGGGCTAAAGACAATATTACATTAGCAATTTTTTCATTTCTTGGTTTACACAGTTATAGAATATTGAATTCTTAAATTCGGGGTTTAAATTTGGGAATTTGGGGATTTGGAAAATTTGGGAAATTTGAGTTCAGGAAACTGCTATGATCACATGTGACTTGTGTTGCAGGTTTCATTAAATTAATTTTTTATAGGAAATGCAATCGGAAGTAAATTTTGAGGACTTCAAATATTGAGAAAATTGTATTCATGAATATATTAAATGGAAGGTTAAATTGATTAAGTAGTTTTGTCCTTAACTCCTTAATGGTCCTGGTGATCATATGTGGTGATACATATATTGCTGCAGCATATGTGACGTATACTGCAAATTCAACGAAATAAATTATTTAGAAGAAAAATGAAATAGAAAGCTTTTGGAGGCTCTAGAAGTTCTAACAGAGATATAATAGTAGTTTAAAAAATGAAATTGAGAGAAAAATAATCTTATACTTAACACGTTAATAAACATACTGATCACGTGTAACCTATACTGCAAATGTAGTTAAACGAACTACCTGTAGAAAAAAAATGAAAATATTTTCAGGGTTCTAAACATTCAGATTAAGAGACGAAACGAAAAGATGAAGTATCTTAGCCATAACACAGCCATAAAAGTGTAGGTTAGTCAAGTTTCATTTCTTGACAAACCACTCTCTCAAAGATCCACCATTAAGAAACTTAACGTTTGATGTTTGTTCAGGCGTTACTAATTATTATCGTCTGGTGGTTTGTCGTTAATTAATGAAAATCCACGGCAGCTCATCGCCACCCTTTATAACCCCGTGATATGTTGTTGCTGCCCTGCAGAGAGGTTAAAGGGAACGAAATACAGCCAGGATTTAGGGGCTCTTACGTTATTCAGTCCTGCTCGCGAATAGAGTAATGTGTACGGACATAATTTAGAGATTCGGTAAGAAAGGAAATTTACTTGATGCATTGTGCAGCCGTTAAGCGTATCATTAACATTAAATTCTGGCTGGTTCCGGTGCGTACCGGAAAATATATCTCGTGTGGGACGAGTTTTGGCACGCCTGTTAAAATACTGTTTTGCAGGGTGTAAGGTGCAACCCAATCCTCCCCTCTGCTGTAATTCTACCGTGGCTTTTTAGTTGGAAAAGTGATACTTTTGTGATCCCGGTTATTTTTCACGATTTTCTTAATATTTGGAAGTAAATTAGTGAGAAGTAATGTATTGTTTTTCTGCTTTCAGACAGGCATGTTGTCGATCGTTGTACCGCCAGATTTTATTCCTGAAGAGACTTCGAGTGATGTCATGGTACGCGAAGGAGGACAGGTAATAATTCATTCTTAATTAATTGCCGATTGTACTGCTAATTGTGTAAATTACACTAGTCATATTAAGGGTAACGTGAAATTGTCTATTAGTTATAGAATGTATTATATTCTGTGTCAGTTATTTATGTCTTGTAAGATTTTATTACTGAACAATTACTATATGATTACTGAATTGAATTGGGGGATTGGGAAATCTAGAAAATGGGAAATTTGAGAAATGGGAAATTTGGGAAATGGGAAATTTGGGAAATGGGAAATTTGGGAAATGGGAAACTTGGGAAATTTGGAAAATGGGAAACTTGGGAAATGGGAAACTTGGGAAATGGGAAACTTGGGAAATTTCGGAAATGGGAAACTTGGGAAATGGGAAATTCGGAAAATGGGAAATTTGTGATTGATTGATTGATTGATTCTTGTTGCGGGCGTCGACTACTCTGGTCATTAGTCCGGGAAATTTGTAAAGTGGGAAATTTTGGAAATGGAAAAATTAGCCAATGGGATATTTTTGGTATTCGAAATTTGGAAACTAAACATTGTCATACTAAGTAATTACCAATTTCAACAATATTTAAAATACCATTAAACATTCATGTTATATCACAACTTTCAAATTATATCTCCCATGTAAAATACACAAAAGGATTTCTATTCATAAAATATTCCTGCAATTTAAATAACTGTCCCATAACATTCCAAAAATGTAAAAGAAGAAACAGAGGTTTAACTATTTCACGATTTACGTCCGTATAGATTTGAGCCACAGCGTTATGAAAGAGAAAATCCTCCGAATATTGCTAAAACGTCTCAATAACCTGTTGCACGTGTACGTATCACGGTGCCGTCGTTTTCGAGACATACGTCTTACATAATGTGTAAATATTTCCCTTTTCCTGGTTTTCTTATCAGGGCTGAAATGCAACGAATATTACCTTTGCGAATCGTCGGCGAAATTCCTCGAAAAACCCTTTTCACCGAATTTCCTTCAATCACGACGCTGCACTTTCTAGTCGAAATATTTATCGAATCATTTTTACTCGTTACCGCGGCAAGATTTTACGAACAAAATTCGAACCACAAAATTTGGAGTGATGTATGCGCGTTGCAAGAAAGTTCATGTAACAAGCTTGTAAGGGAACTTGGCAAAACTTTAAAATTAGTTACGGAAGAATGAATCGTCTGAAATTTGCGGAGTTGCCATAAATTTCTGAATAAAATATTGGAAATGTACATTTATGAAAAATTTTCAATTCGTTCGCTAAAACTTTTTTATCTTAAATTTGTACCAATGTTAGCTCGCGAATTGGCGCGTGAGGAGATTGTACAATATTACTAACTCAAAAATCTCAATATCCCTACATTACAACATCCCTAGGTCCAAAATTATCGCTAGATCCCAATATCCCTAGATTCCAATCTCGCTAGATCCCAATCTCCCTAGATCCTAATCTCCCTATATACCAATCTCCCTAGATATCAATCTCCCTAGAACCAATCTCCCTAGATTCCAATCTCCCTAGATCCCAATCTCCCTAGATACCGATCTCACTAGATCCCAATCTCCTTAGATACCGATCTCACTAGATCCCAATCTGCCAAGCTCTCCATCTTCCTAGATTCCAATCTTCCTAGATCCCAATCTCCCTAGATCCCGATATCCCTAGATTCCAATCTCTCTAGATACCAATCTCTCCAGATACCAATCTCCCTAGATCCCAATCTCCCTAGATCCCAATCTCCTTAGATCCCAATCTCCCTAGATCCCAATCACCCAAGATCCCAATCTTCCTAGATTCCAATCTTCCTAAATCCCAATCTCCCTAGATCCCAATCTCTCTAGATACCAATCTCTCCAGATACCAATCTCTCCAGATACCAATCTCCCTAGATACCAATCTCCTTAGATTGCAATCTCCCTAGATCCCAATCTCCCAAGATCCCAATCTTCCTAGATTCCAATCTCCCTGGATCCCAATCTCCCCAGATTCCAATCTCCCTAGATCCCGAAATACCTCTAGATCCCAAGATAGCCCTAGATCCAAAATATCCCTAAATCTTTAGTTGGCCCATAAAGAGGTTGACCCAGGCATTTGTTTTCACTCACCAATTCATGGGTTGTCATCGGTTTTGATATTATTTTCCTGAAACAGAGATGAGATGTATTTTTCGATTATTGAAAAGTTTCGGAATTACAAAAATTTTTATGTAATTTTAGCATAATTGCTTCATTAAACTTCGCGACGACCTTTTTTCATTACTTTTTCCATGTAACTTTTAATGAACCACGCTTTATGAGATGGTTATTTGAATTTCGAGAAAAATGGTTTTCGCACGGACTAATATTGATTTCCCCTTTGAATTTCTCGCCAATTTCATTAAATACAGTTTTACACTCGCCGTATCTCCTTTGGGGATATAATTAAAAGAAAATACAATTTCAATTTAATGTTTCAATCAAAATGTACTGCTGATTAAAGAACCGGAATAATGCTACATTAGGGAACTCGCGAAATCAAACCGGTTAATTTCGCAAGAACAAAAAGTGTCCTATACATCAACGGCAACGATGTTAGCCGAATATTTCGTCACTGTGACGTTCACGACTCGTTCCGAGTTAGTGTTATTAAAAATGGAAGTTTCAATTTCAATCCTCGACGATCCAATGTTCGATTGACTGAACATATAAAACGTATCGAACGATATGTTTTCATTTGAGCCATAGTGCGTGTGTCATATATCGAACTGGATGTGGACCCAACTTCTGTATTACATTCCCGGACTACTTATCTGATCACTAGATTTCTAGGTTCCTATATTTTTAAATCACTATGTTGGTTTTTAGATAACTCAGAAGATACTTATGGATCTAATGAATAAATTGTACATAGTTCAAAACAAAAAATTTTGTAAATAACTGAGAAGTTAAATTGACTATTAAGAATGTTACACTAAAAGTTAGCCTTTCACTAAAAGTATTTGAACAAATTAAAAAAATTGAAAGCGATATTCTTGGGTGCGATTTAATCTTGGAAACGGTGGTTAATGTTCTTTGCATTATTATTTCAATAGTATTCCACGTTGGGACGTGCCCATTATCTATTTGGCAAATGGAAAACGCAGGAACGGAAGGAAGTTTCTTGGGTACCTAATATTAATGGCACGTAGCCCGCACGATTTCCGCGTGTTTATAAAAATCTCGTTGCCCGTTTAGATTCTCCTTTTCCACCCCGGCCACGATACGTTCTCTACTTTATCTGAATTTCAATGCGACCAGGACTAAAACTTTGAAACTCGTTTCCCGTGTCATCTCGCATTTAGGATATCCAGTCCCGCGGAGCCTATCTGTGTCCTTAATTTAAAATTGATAAGCTCGTTCGGCGAGATCCCGCGAAACGACGAGATCGAGAAAACGAGCCTTTCGCGTCGCTTGCTAGGAAAATCTGTTCGTTCAATGTTACCTTTTTTGTCCTTTGCCTCCCCGATAAAAATAACGATAAAATCCTGTGGCCAACTATCGACGTAAAATGTCGAACGTTTTGTTCTCCTTTTTTAATATGGCCGGAGAGCTCATCGGCGGAAACGAACGAAATCCTTGCTCGATTATATTCCGGATTAGCAACGTTGTTCACGTTGATCGAACTCTACGATTTTTGTTTTTGTTGTCCCGTGACACCGGTAGATCGACCGTCTACGGTTGTTCAATGGTAAATTGATTACGATTTGATCAACCGTACCCTCGATATTCTTTAAGCCAATAGAGGGAACTTTATCTTGTTCGGTCGATCGACAGAATTAAATTACGGGGGTACCTCAATTATTCGAACCTTCAACTCTTTTGTTCTCCTATAACCACTGTCGTTCTTGAACGTTTGTTTTGCGTTTGCGTTTTTATGCTACGGTTTAATTATTCCGATCGTTTGTTGCTCTATTCCCTCACTTTATTACTCGTCGAAAAATTTCGTTACGCGGGAAATAAATAAAATGTTTGATAACCGCTACGCAACTTTCGATATGTTTCCACAATTTTATATATTATTTAAATTTGAACGATTTTTATTTGAACCGTTTTAGAATTGCAAAAGTTCGTAAAACAGTGTCATATTTATTTTAGTGAACTTTTATAAATGATGTAGTTTATATTATATTTATCTTGTTAATACTTGAATAAATTATAATAAGAGATAATATTACAAGATATTTGCTTTTGTTTATTTTTAATTGGTTGTTGAACTTATCAGCAGTAATGAAAAATAAATATTTTCTAAATAATTTCAAAGTAATGTCTGGCTTTAACACTAATGTCAGATTTCCTAAATGCTGTTCATGTGAATCTCATGTAAGAACTGAACTTTTTAATTATCATCGCAACCCATTCTCTTTATTTTAATGTATGACTATAATTTCGTATTTTATAGATTCGTTGATTTAAATAAATAGATACTACGTATTTTAACCAACATATTAAAAGAAAAATAATGTACAAAGAGTACATAACAAATTAAAAAGATGGTGAGTCCACATCTGAGAACGCAAGCAGAAACAATATGGCGTCGATCGCGATGCGCAGGAGATTTAAACCGTGTTATTTGTTCACGTACCTTTTACATTATTATTTAAATATTCCAATACTGTTTTTATATTATCATTAATTTCTACCTTTTATTTATAAGCTATAATTAAGTGCTATAATATTGTTTTTAAGTTATCACTACATACTATTTTTAAATTATCATTACTTACAGTATTTAACCAAAATTTGTTACCAATACCCATAACTTTTAGTCCTCGTTTTTAACTCATAATTACCACAACTCTCTAAATTACAAGAATACAAAGACTTAACATTTTCTTCGAGAGTATAAGTTTGTATTTTCAAGTACGAAGAGCGAACTCGCATGCAGGACAAACATATTCATAGGTATAAAACAGTACATTTGTCACTTACGTGCGCTGGAGAATTGTCGAAGCACTCTGATGGCAACTTCTCGGGTCTCTAGAGTCCTTCTTTCCGTTGCTACGTTTTCTCTCAGCACACACTTCAACACTCGAATATCTTTTACGCGGAAAACCGAGCGGTACGAGGTTCATTCGTTCAAGCAGCGAATGCGATTGTTCCCGAGTTACTGGCTTGCTTCGTTTAATTCACTGTCGGTGAATTGAGAACGACCATTCGCGTTGTTATTACTTACGATACAAAAGGTGGTGTCGATAAACATAGAAAAATTGTTTACCGATTTCTATTGGTTCTTGAATTCTTGAATTTTAGATAAAATATATTGACTCTAAACGAACTTCTGCTGCAAAATTTTGCAATCTACTTACTGTGATTAATTTTACATTAAAATTTTTTTATTTATTTTTTTCTTTATCCGGTATTCGTACAATATATTTTTATTTAATATTCAGACAGTTCATTCTTTTTATTTCTTATTTTTCCTATCTGGTATTCGTGCAATTTATTTTTATTTAATATTCGTGCAGACAATAAATTTCTTTTATTTTTTATTTTCTCTATCTAGTATTCGTTCAATTTATTTTTATTTAATATTCGTACAGTCAATTAATTTTTTTTAATTATTATTTTTTCTATTTACTATTCATACAATTTATTTTAATTTAGTATTCCAACAGTTGTGTATAACCTTCGGAACTGATTGCGATCTTTTATCACAGTTCTGATAGTTTATAATTGAAGTAGAACGTGTCACTCACCATCGACATGCTTCAGCAATAATATGAGTACCGCAAATTCACCGTGTATGTGTGTAATCATTGAATAACTCGTGATTCATGAGAGTCAGTTCGTGAAATGCTGAACCTTCTGGTCAGCATTTTGAGATTGCATGACGTAGCTGCTGTTGCAAGATTTCGAGTTATCACGTTAATTCCGCGTATTCCATAATATTCTTCATATTTTTAAAAATACTTCAAACCGACACTATTATTCAATTTTTTTATACAAAATTTGGACAGACATGTCTCCGAACATTGTTGATATATAAATATCTACTTGTTTCACTTTTTCAATTTAAGAGTCTGTACAAAATTTGGACAGACATGTCTCTGAACATTGTTCATGCTTAAATATCTACTTGTTTCACTTTTTCAATTTAAGAGTCTAAACAAAATTTGGACAGACACGTCTCCGAACATTGTTGATGTTGAAATATCTACTTGTTTCACTTTTTCAATTTAAGAGCGTTAAGAGTCTCAATTGGACCATTACATCCACGTATCATTCAACTCTCACGTAGCCATCGGTTTCAGGCATGTTCGTTCTCACAGGCTCTAATTTTTCCAAACATATTTATACGTGACCCGATAAATAACGAACTTTCGATTCTATGTATAATTCTGGTTTCATAACACGTACAGGTGAAGTTAACGTGCCGTGCAAGAGGCGTACCGCCGCCCCGCGTGTTGTGGCGCAGAGAAGACGGGAAGCCCATTATAATTCGGAAGCCATTTGCACCAAACACCTTGAACCAAAAGTCTCACGGTAAGATTTAATATAGATACACCTAACTTGTGTCGATGTAATGTGGAATATACAATTATGCTCGACACGCAGTCTCCGATTCGTTGGCTATTTTCATTTCCTTATTTCACCCTCGGCAAATCGTAACTTTCCGATTGTTAAGCAACACTTTTGTGCAACCTCTCGGCAATCGATATGGCTCCTGTTTTTTACGGGTCACGTTCGCACTCGTCTCTCAGAATATTGCTGCTGTTTACGAACGTGCGCACTGTAAGATCTGCAATGTTTGTCATATTCATTAAATTCGAGCGGAGATAATTGTATACTCTAATTTAGGGTTTCGCTGCTTTTCTTTTAGAAGTTCCCTAATTTTCTCTAAAAATTTTTTACTTTAATTATTTTTATCTTTGATAAAATTTTTAATTAGACAACTTTTAATTAGTAAGTTTTTTTAAGGAGAGAATTTCTATCGGTAAGATTGCTTTTTTTTTACTTTTTGCACTGGTTATTTTTTTAACACCAGAACTCCAGTTAACTGGTTTCATATTTTATATCTCAAAATTTTGTAGCTTTTTTGGTGAAATCTCTGTCATGTTTTTTTGAGATAAAAAATTGTTACTTCATGCTTCAGTATTTACTTATTTCTTTTCAATTTAAAAGTGTGTATCTACTGGGGGTAGTTCTGGTGTTTTTGGTGTATGAATAAATGTTTTATAATTAAGAAATTGCGTCTCTGATTTTTGCATTATCTTCTTGCATTAATATTTGTTTACTTATGCTGTTTTTTAGTGACAATGGTAATTGTTATTGATACATATTATATACGTGGTAATTATTTATATGATTGCTGTCTTTTGTCAGTTTTTATGTTGATATTAACGTAATGTTTTATAGACATAATATTAATATATTAGTGTATAATAATGTACATTAATGTACATTGCAATTATTGTTCAAATGATTGTCTTTTATCAGTTTTCATATTGATATTAATATAATATTTTATGAAGAAGTAGTTGTTGTTGTTATTATTGTTGTTATATACATTGCAATTATTTGATTTGAATGATCTTTTATCACTGTTCATACTGCCATACAGTGTTTAATTAAGACCACAAAAGAACCCGTGCAGTTATTTTTGCTAAAACATAAAAACTAGACTTGCAGAAAAATCGATAAAAACTGAATAATAAAAACGATGGACTTGGTTAGTTCGGTTGTGAGATACGGAAATATTGAAACCGTGAAATATTGATATAATATATTGATCGTTCGACACAAGCATATTTTGATATGTCTGTTAAATCTCAGCACGTGTTTGTGCCCAAATAAAAAATGAATTCGCTCTATGACTCCTAAAAGAACGGTGATGTACAGCTTTTGCGATGTTTATTAAATTCTTTAAAAAAAAAAAGTCCGAAAATGGAGGACTGTGAAAAAACCAAGTGTTAAAATCGCGAAGCAAGGCAAAGTAAATTAAAACGAAAGGCAAACAAGCCGTTCGAGGAAGCGTCACGAAATCAAACATCGGGCATTCATTGGGCGAAAATAAAAAGGGAAGGATGATTCCCTGGACGCGGACCGTTCTTTAACAATATCACCGGCCATTCATGCAACTCCATTACGCTCTTCAAATGTCGCTTAACTACCGACGCTTTCCGTCGCGACGTCCATGCACACACGTGTAAAACGAAATCGTCGGACGTAGCGTCCCGTCGCTGCGTTGAAAACGATCGGTGGATAGCGTTCGTGAAATTGTGGAATACCTGATGGACAGAAACGTAGCATGCCGGAGTTACCCTCGCACGTCGGTGTTTCAGACTAAACGACGTATTTAGTATTCGCTTCAGCATGGTGTTACTAATAGCGGGTAAATTTCGGTGCGACGTCTCTCTCTCTCTGTCTTTGTGTGTATACGTGTGTATGTATACGAGTGCAACCCTTGCAACACGTGCTAAGTGCAGCGACCGTAGCTGCGCGCCAAGGGGATAGCTTATTGTTGGCCTACAATGGCGATAATTATTGGATATCGCGAAGGGGGAAAAGTTGCGACACCCGACTACGAGAGCTGCAGTTTAATTGCCGTAAGATTTCGATTTAATGTGCTGCGCGGTTACTTCGAGAAATTGTAACAATAAAAATGAGTGTCAGTGGTACTTTCAAAAGTTACTGGTATTAGGTCTTGAGTGGACTTTGCAGCAAGTTTAATTTCATGTAAACGGGTAGCAAAGTATGTAAACTTTTGAGGAGAGGATTTTTAACGTTTTCATGTTTTTTAAGTGTAGGATTTATTATACAGAGTGTCTGGTAATTAGAGTTACTCCCTGAAAGGTAGGGGATGTGATTCTGAATAAGATTTCCCTTTGCAGAAATGGGGTTTGAAGCTTCGTTTCTGAATTATTAAGGGAAACACGGATTACAAGGATTTGCGCATGCGCAGACTTTGTCGCTCTCGCACCTGCGCACTCAGTCAGCGCTAAACTCGAAGCCATTGCTCTCGCGTCTGCGCACGCGTAAACCTCGCGCTCTGATTGCTCCGTGTTTTTCCTTAATAATTCAAAAACGAAGCTTCAAATCCCATTTTCGCAAAGAGAAATCTTGTTCAGAATCATGTCAGCTACATCTCAGGGACCTGTAGTTGTGAGACACCCTGTAGTTTTTGCAATGTGGAAAAGAACTTGTATGGATTTATGAATTGAAAAAATAAAAATATGTCGAAGTTGCTCTCAATTACCAGAGAACCATGAAGCATAAAAATATTCAAAGAACGGAATTTAGTAAAATAAATGTGTTTTAATAAAATTTCTCCGTTCTCCGGAATATTGCCAAGCATACGATATTCTTAGAGTATCTCGCGAACGTATCGATTTTCCGAAAATTTCGGAATACGAGCGTCGCCCATAGAACTCATAATTTCTTATTCAATTACATTAGAGCAGAGAGTAATACGATCTTTCAACCAAAGTAAACTGTGCTTTCGCAGTTTCATTAACAACGAGAGTAGAAAGTTTTGTTAACATTGCTGGTAAAGTTTCTCGTTGTTTCGCGGAAATTTTCATTATTAAAATACGCGAAGGTACATGACTCTTTCGATCTAATTTGTCGTTCTCCAGAAGAATTAATTACGGAAACAATGTTATGTGCGCTTTATTGTTCAAACAAGCGTCGTCGTTACGCTACGGTAATTAATTTATTTGCCGACGTAAAACCTGACTTACAAAAGCAAATTTAATTTTTAATCTTTATGGCAGTAACATTCCTTGTTATATGAATTACATCTTATTTGACGTTGCATCGAATTTTTCGATTTCTTTGAGGAAAAATTCCTTTAAAAGGAGTAAAATATGACATTAACTCGACATCGTATGAAAATCTGCGTTTTGAAAGGTATTGTCATAGTCAACCGGTACACCTGGTACGTTTTCCTCTTACTATTAAATATATAAAATTAAAATAATTCATAATTTGTTACGTCAATAACTTACCATAGTAAATAATTTATTTTGTAGAAGTTTCAAAAAATTGTCAAATGTTCATCCTTTAGTTAACGTAATTAAAACGTTATGCAATTATTTTCGAACATGTACCTCGTTAGATGTTATACAAAATTGTTCCTAATTGTTTATTTCATCTCGTTAAAGTGCAAAAAAGGAAAAGAGAGTTTAATTTATACAAATTGAAAGATATTATGTGTGAATGTAATTTTTTCATTTAAGGGTTGCTTGTGAATTTGCTAGAAAACTATTGCCTTAAAAACAAAGTTCCGTAAATTCGTCGAACTGCTTTCTACCCCGTTCCAACAGAGAAATCGCTAATTAATGAGTTTGTAAATCATAAATCATCGGGTTTCGCTTAACTTCCCAGCGAAGCCGTGTTACGCTACAGATTCGAAAAGCAACACTGGTAATTACAAAAGTGCAGCAACACCGATTTCTCGCGAAACAGACGTTTTCCGCTTAAACCGTAAACAACGTCATTCCGAAACAAACAATTACTTTTAATGCTGTCACTGGAAACCAAACAACTTACGAGTATTTCTGTAATATTGTGCAAGCATAAAATTTAACGATTCCAGTGATTATTTACAATAGTTGCTGATTTATACAATGTAGTAGTTTTAATTAACGTTTTATTTCATAGGGAACTGCAAAGTGAATTGTACAATCTGAAATGAGAAAATTTGATATTTTTGTATTTCTAAATTTTTTAGTTTTTATATTTAAAGATTTTCAAGTTTCTGAATTCTTAGAGTTTCATATATTCAATTCTTAGATTTTCAAAGATTTCATCTTTCGAAATTTCAAAATTAAAAAAATTCCAAACTCTCAAATTTAAAAATTTCTACTTCCTGAATTCCAAAATTTTTAACTTTGCAAAATTTCCAAAAAGTTTAATTGTTTATAATTATATATCTCCAAATTCTAAATCCCCAAATTCTCAAATTTCTTATTCCCAACTTTCCAATTTTCCAATTTCATATCTCCCAATATTTTTTCCTGATACGTTTGAAATTAGAATGCAGTATTTATTATTAAAATAATTAAACACTAATTAAGTTTGACGATTCCTAAAATTTCTCATAGTTTTACGATCGGTCATAAAAATTTCTTCATCTGCCAAATGGCTCACATTAAACGAAGAAATAATTGATTTTATTGGTGGCAATAAATTTCATCCCATTTTAGTCGATTTAAACTCTTTAGGAGTATAATTTCCTTTGCATAATAAATCAATAATTCCATAAGCAACGAGGATAGCGTTTCTTATCCTTTATTTAGAATACAAGTTTTGTTATTTTTTAATTCAATTTAAAGAAGTCCAAAAAGTACTATAAACATTTTTAAATGTAATTATTTTATTTACATATATAAATTTCTAAATAAATTTCAAACTTGTTAACAAAACAAAATTAATTGAGAAGTGAATTAATTCTTTTATACTTCATAAAAATAAAAGTAATATTTTTTTATTTAAAATTAAAACGTACGCGCACGAAAGCTTGTTTAAATCTACAACATTTTATCAGGAACAAAGAACTTTATTTAAAAGCTTTACTTCGCGTCGACTCTGTTACAAGGACCGTAAAATTCAAAGTTAAAGCTTACCTGGTTCGCGACAGCTCGAATGTTTTGTGCTAAAAAACTTAAAATATTATTAAACCGCACTACGCGGTTCATTACGTTAACTTATTTTACGTTTTTGCTGAATTTGAAGGAAAAGTTCGAAAATTTGTGCAAAAACTAAATTGACATACAATTTGTAGAAAAATTAAGTTGACATATTCACTCATTAAATTGAGTGAATTTAACAAATTATGTTGAAGAAATTGAAGAAGTTGGAAAAATAGAAAAAATTTAGTAACTACAACAAATTGAGATAATCAAGTTAAGAAAATTAAGAAAATTGAGCAAATTAAATGAACTGAGTAAACCGAGAAAATCGAAAAAATCGAGTAATTTGAATAATTTGCGAAAATATAGTAAATTGAGTACATCCAGTAAATTATAAGAATTGATCTTCGATACGTCCCTTCAACAATATTCTACGCTCTAACATACAGGGTGTATCACGATTAGTGTAGGTCCCTGAAATGTAGCTGACGTGATTCTGAATAAGATTTCCCTTTGCAAAAATGGGATTTGAAGCTTCGTTTTTGAATTATTAAGGAAAAACACGGACCAATCAGAGCGCGGGGATTATTACGTGTTAGATTTCTATGCTTAGAATTACTGCGCGTTGAATATCCACGCGCTGGATTACTACGCGTTAGATATCCACACGCTGGATTACTACGCGTTAGATTACCACGCATTAGATTCCTACGCTTAGAATTACCACGCGCTGCATTATTACGCGTTGAATTACTACGCGTTGAATATGCACGCGCTTGATTACTACGAGTTGGATATCTACACGCTGTATTACTACGCGTTGTATTACTACGCGTTGGATTACTACGCGTGGGATTACCACGCGTTGCATTACCACGCGTTGCATTACTACGCATTGGATTACCAAGCGTTGGATAACTACGCGTTATCCGAAGCCGCCGCTCTCGCATCTGCGCATGCGTAATCCTCGCGCTCTGATTGGTCCGTGTTTTTTTTTAATAATTCAAAAACGAAGCTTCAAATCCCATTTTTGCAAAGGGAAATCTTATTCAGAATCACGTCAGCTACATTGCAGGGACCTACACTAATTGTGATACACCCTGTATTTACTATATATGCATCCTGCACATCATAGTTATTATACTATAGTAGCTATATCATAGCTATATCATAACAAGTATATAAAATATATGAAATATATAAATTATATGAAATATGTAAAAGGAGATATTTTGAAGGATATTTTCCTTGTTTCAGTGACTCACGTAGCAGAGTTCCAAGGCGAAGAATTGAACATGACGAAGATCTCAAGGAACGAGATGGGAGTATATCTTTGTATCGCCAGCAACGGTGTACCACCGGCGGTCAGCAAACGTATTTTTATCAACGTTCATTGTGAGTAATAGTGATTGCTATCGGCAATAATCTATCGATTTCCCTTTGCTCGAACGAGAGGAAACACTCGACTGTTGTTCGACTGCAAACCCCTATCTGGAATTCTGTTTCACAGTCTCGCCGGTAATTCATGTACCTAATCAACTGGTAGGAGCTCCTCTGGGTACAGACGTGGTCCTGGAATGTTTTGTCGAGGCTTCGCCGAAGTCGATTAATTATTGGGTCAAGGATAACGGTAAGGATCTTCCTCTCGTCCACTTGCCCTACAGTTTCATGCGAATCCTCCACAATCCTGGCACGTACGCTTTTACTCCGATCGTACATCTTCCCCTTTTTTTCCCTTACGTGTCACTTCTGGACGACACAATCTGTTTAAGGATCGTTTCATTTTCCTTCGAAGGTTACCTGACAATTTTCTACGAGATTTCTTACGAAATTCTTAAATACGTTTACTTTCGAAAATCAATATTACCACTATCAGTTATGTATTCAGGTTTTTTATTCAATTTTCAAGTTAGCAAACTTAGAAATGTACAATTTTCTTTTTTTTTACAATTTATGTTGGTTTTATGTATATTTTATATTGTTTATACATATTTTTTGTATATTTCTTTTATCATTTCTGTGAGTAACGTGAAGGTTCCTTGCTGTTAAATAATTTTCCTCTGAAATTCTTAAATAACCTTGTTATATTCAAGTGTTTTTTTTTTTTTATTTAATTTTCAAGGTTGAAATTCAGTACTTTTCATACAGAAATTTAAAACTATAAATTCAGAAATTTATACCTTTAATTTTTGTAACATTTTATATTGATTTCATGTATATGTTACGTTAAATTCTTCATACTTATATTTAATTCCAATAACCATTAACTATACCCTATATTTTGTAAAACCCACACGTATATCCATTTTTATATTTCGAAAGAAATGATGTTTTTGCTGCCGAAATTGGATTATGATTGCTCAGTTCTCTACATTCGTACATGGTTTCAATAAATTATTCACGTTACGTATCATTGGACCAATAAAATATAATTGTGCCGCAGAAATAAATGTTGCTTTTATGTGAACGAATGTGTGAGCAACGGTACATACAAATTTGTTTTCTGGTTTAATATAATAAGGAAATACGAATATTTTCGAAATGTTTGCTCCTGCGATTTACTGCGATTTAACACGGACCGTGTTTTTATCCGATCATTATGAAAGAAGCGAAAAATGTTTGCTCTTATAAATTTGAATTTATGATCAATAATCGAGATTTAGTCGCAGAGATAAATTAATCTTTTTTGTATTAAGAAATATTTTTTTATTTTTGACTTTGACAAGTCAGTTAATATTTTTAATGGAAACTTTAGCATTTGTAATTGATTCAAGTTACTAATTAAATATATAAACGTGTATAAATGTATAAAGTTATTCATATTTTATAATTATACTGATTCCAGTTACATTGATTTGTATTGATTGTGATCACACTGATTTCAATTATATCGATTTAAGTTGATGATCACATTGATTTTAATTACGTTTATTATAAAAATTTCTAACTGCGTCAATTTACCTTGATTAAAGTAATACTGATTTCAATTACATTGATTTGTATTAATTATGATCACCTTGACTTCGATTAAATTGATTTCTATTAATTGTAATCACATTGATTTCGATTAAATTGACTAAAAAAATTTCTAACAACACCGACTAAAATTATATACAATTAATTTGCAAATATATTTAACCAACGAAGGAAAATTTTCTAAGCAAAAAATTCGGCAAAATAATCGATTTACCTATTTTACCGCTCGCGCCTACATTTATTAAAATGGTAGACGGATCGTTGTAAGGTAATTATTACGAAACCGTCGGTGTAATACATCAAAATACGATTAATGCTCAATGTAATCTGGTAATGTGCGGTTGTATTGATCACTCGCTGTTAAATGCAAACAAGAATAATTACATTGTGCAGTGTTCCCGTACTAATTCATTTAAAAATTACGCTCGAGTTGCGTTCGAAACTACACCACTCAGATTAATGTAATTTCGAATCGTTTATCCCTCGAGAAAATCGATACCATACAACGATCGATGCCACGTAAAAGACGAACAGTTAATGTTTGTCAACGATGTTCAACCTCTTGACATGATTTTACTTAAACAAATCTAGTTAATTAAAAATTATTCGTGTCAGACATTTTTGACCCAACTTATTTATGTTAATACGTCAATTTTTTTTATTCTTAACACGATACGAAAAAGTATTTAGGGAATACTGATCATAATTTCCTATCTGAGATTATCGAAAATTTAGATTATTGAAAATGTGAAGGGTTGATGCATTTATGAGACGTTCAGATATCAAGTGTTATGAAACCAAGTTTAATATCTCTGTACATTCTTTTACATAATTTACCATTTACAACTTACAAATTAATAATTAAGGAATATTGACGTCAATTCCCTACCGAAAATTCAAATAATCAAAAACATGAAGGGTCGGTACATTTATGAGACGTCCAGACATCAGGTGTTATATAACACAGCTTAATATTTCCTCAAATTCCTTTACAAAATTTATCATTTATTTCTTAAATTAGTGTTTAAGAAATACCGACGCTATTATCCTGCTAAAATCTCACATCGTCAAAAGTATGAGGGTTCGATCATTTATGAAACGTCCAGATATCAAGTCTGCCGTAACCCAGTCCATTTTCGAAAATTTTCATTCACACAATTTACAGTTTACATACTACAAATTAGTATTTAAAGAACACCAACGATAATTTCCTGCCAGAATCTCACATCATCGCAAATATCAGGGTTCGTACATTTATGAAATATCCACATATCAGGTCTTGCGTAACCCAGCTTAATATCTCCGTAAATTTTCTTCCACAATTTACCTCTTACAGTCTACGAATCGACTCAAAGAACATTGACTGTAATTTTCTCAAAAAATCTCAGATTATTGAAAACATAAGTATATTTACGAAAGGGAGCGCACGAACGTTTAGCTAAATCGTATCGGTCGTATTTCACGGTGTTCGGAAGAAACACAACTGTTCCTCTCTTCTTAACAGGTTTAATATTTCCGCGCTGAAGTTGGCTGCAAAAAAGTTGCAGACAAATGCGAGAGTGAATTACTCTCGGCCGTTCGCGAATATATTCTCCTAGCAGTTTGTAGCCTGCACGAGTAGACATGCCTTCGCTTCAGCGCAACTTCTGCGAAGCACTTCGTCCCAATGCATTCGTATGTAATTTTCACCTCGCACAGGAAAATCCTGTGCCCCCTTTTTCTCTGTGCCGCGTGTACATATATGTCGCATGTAGGTATGTAAGTATGTACGTATACGAGAACGTTTCAGACTGTAATAAGGAGACTCGGCGCGCGTTTAAGAAGTGAATTTTCGCATACTTTTATACGTCGTTCCGTATGCCTCGGCTCGTTTGCAATATTCAACGGCGTCGTGTATACGCTTGTATTTTATATTTATTCCCGCGCATCGGAAACGGTGTGCCAGCGTCGATTTTTCTTTCGCTGAAAATTGCACGTTTGTTAAATCGAAGCCCGGACATAACGAGCACCAGAAAGAAATATCTTGTCGGAACAAATTCGTATGGTGCCATCCTTCAATTTGCAATTTCAGTATGCTCTCGCGGTTTATTGCGCGGCAGTTTGCGAATTTAAGGAAATAGAAATTTACCGATTGGAAGATTTGGTAATGGATAGGGACATTTAGGAGATTGCATGTATAAGAATTTAGGAGTTTGGAATGTTGGCAGTTTGGGGAATTTGGCATTTGAGCGTTTGGGGGGTCGGAAGTACCAGAATTTTGGAATTTGTGGTTTGAGAATTTCGGGATTTAGGGATTTAGAAATCTAGGGATTTTTGGATCTAGGGATTTTGCGGTGTTGGGAGTTTAGGATCTAGGGATTTTAGGGTCTAAGGATTTTGCGGTGTGGGGATTTTAAGATCTGGGGATTTTGGGATCTATGGATTTTGGAATGTAGAGATTTTGGTATCTAAAGATTTTGGGATCTAGGGATTTTGGGACCTAGGGGTTTTGGGACTTAGGGACTTTGGGATCTAGGGATTTTGCAATTTTGAAATTTTGCAATCTAGGGACTTTGGAATCTAGAAATTTTTGAATCTAGGGACTTTGGGATCTACAGATTTTGAGATCTAGGGATTTTGGGATCTAGAGATTTTGGGATCTAGGGATTTTGGGATCTGGGGATTTAGGGATCGAGGGATCTAGGAATCCAGAAATCTAGGAATCTACAGATCTAGTGATCTAGAGATTTATTAATTGAGGAATTTAGGAATTTGTAGAAACTTGAATTTTAGAATTTAATAAAATTAATAATCATTATCAAGTTATTAATTAAAATTTTATATATGAACTTTACAACACCTTAACAATGACAAACATTTCAAAAATACATCTTCTAACCCAAAATCAACCCAACACGTAAAATACTTACAAAATTGACAGTAGACTAAGGAGTATACTAAAGTATAATTATACTTGTAGAATTATTCTATATTTTGTTTACCTATATCCGAAGTTTTCCTATTCTCCCAGTTAATTGAGATATTCAATTCAAGTGAAGATACTTTGTTAAAAATAGAATTTAATTTTCTGTTCGTACAGCAATGATAATCTCGAGCCAGCAACACGACGTGCAAGCACTCGTGAAATCACAGTTCGAGGTGCGAATGATATTAACTATTCGCTATTTGCAAAAACAAGACGTGGGTACTTACAAATGCGTGGCGAAAAATTCTCTCGGAGATGTGGAGAGCAGCATACGATTATACGGTGAGTGTTCATCGTTTGTTTAATTGCTTTGCGAAACATTTTGTGGCCGGACTAAGAATGCGGTTTTTAAATTACATGGAGCTCTGGTTTTGCACTCATTTGGAAATACTGTATGTTAGGTCGAATTTTTAAATGATTTTTAGGTTTGTAAGTTAACAAATTTTTATGTTTATAGATTCCTAAATTTTCAAATTCATATGTTCTCAAATTTCTACGTTTCGAAATCCTTATGTTCTCAAATTCTAAAATTCCCGGATTCCTACATTCCTAAATTCCAAAATATCAAAATCCTTAAATTCCCAAATTTCTACAATTTTAAATTCCAAAATAATCAAATCCCTAAATTCCCTTTCTACGTTTTCAAATTTGTAAATTCCCAAATCTCTACGTTCCCAAATCCCTAAATTCCCAAATCTCTACGTCCCCAAATTCCTAAATTTCCAAATCTCTAAACTTCCAAATCCCCAAATTCCCAAATCCCTAAATTCCCAAATTCCTAAACTCCCAAAACCCTAAGTCTTCAAACTCTCAAATTTCCACATGGCCATAATCGTCCTACATCCATAACCTCCCTAATCTCTCCATTTTACTTTTGATCTATTGCATAATTGAAAAACGTTCCACATGTTACGATTATTGTGATCAGATCGCCGAGTGAAAATGGAGAAGTTTCTCAGGACGGATCAAGGTTGGAAAGTCAATCTCTTACGAAACGCGTCGGTGAATCATCGCGAAAGCTTTCACGATAAACGAAAATATACGTACAAGGTGTACAGGAAATAAGTAAATCCCGGTGTCACCGAACAACATTGATTCCCAAGACGTGAGAGAGGCTGTAGCAACGATTTACGAAGCGGACACGAGCTTGCGAGACCCTTCAGCCAAAGTGCATCTCGAGTCTATGTTTCCTCCCGAGTGCTTTGATCCGATCGAAGGATTCCCAGGATCGTATGCAGGAAAAAATGAGGATTGACCGAAAGAAAGCAGACTCTCTGATGTCGGGGAAAATCCTTGGAGGTTTCCGTGGCAAAGTGAGGATGCTTGTAAACAGGAACGTGTTTGCAGCGAGGCTTCTTATTTCTATCAGAAAGCGATCAGTTTCTCGACGAGCAACAATCTCCGAGAGCTCTCGCAAAGACTCGTTCATCCGCTACGATCGATGGCAAAATAATAGCGAATTTAGATAAATATTCTGCTACAAGCTAACCGATTAGTCTGTTGACTATATTCTTTATTCTGATACAGTAATTTAGATAAGGTCTGAGAAGATGGATAAGTTTACATGAAAGAATTAGTCTGAATAGTTTGTAGGTTCAATAGTTACTTTGTTGTGGTAATATTGTGTAAGGGTAATCAGGAATGTTATTGGTGAGGTATACCAAATAACTTGTGGGCGATTTTTAAAAGTAGACTGCAATACTTTACTAATGATGTTTCGCGGAAAAAGCCAATACAAGAATGTCTTTCTAGACACGATCCCGTCTTGAGGACACCCCCGTCAGCATGGCTGTTTATGGCACTTAGGCCCAGCAAAGTTTCCCTGAGGAAGGGGAATGTACTGACAAAAAGCGCGTTCGTTGATTTTCTATTTCCTTACAATTGTGACAATGTTTAGAAGATGTTATACAATTTTTTATAGTATTAGTACTTTTGATATTTGGTACAGACTCAGGTACATGTGATTATACTTATATTATCTAAAAACTAGAACAACCATATGCAAGGCTTCATAGAGGTGTCATAATGTTGATACAACAATTGTCATACATAAATCATTGCAAAGTATATTTGGAACAGAAATCAAACTCTGAGAATTATTATAACCAAATGTACTTTCTTTATGACTATAATCAGAATCACATATTATTGCTAGAATCAAGAATTATTAGAATCATATATTGGTATTAGGATCACATGTTGGGCATTAAACTCACATGTTGGGTTTTGCTATCAGATCAAGACACACATATGCAAGAATTTTTTAATTTGTAACAAGTCTGACAGACTTTACTATTTGGTACAATCTGAACAGTATGAACATGAAATTAACATAAATATTAATATACCTATTTATACAAATTTATACTAATATTTATACTAATTATCTATCTTTCTGTTCAGAGATTTCGGGACCCACAAAGACGCAAACAGCAGCTCGGCCATCTTTCTACGACGAGGAAGATGAAATCGTGTACGGATCGGCGGAAATGGAGAAAATGGAGAACAAGCCATTGTCCGTGGACAACGCTATCAATGGACACATGGGTTATCCATCAGTCGCCACACCGGTGCCAACCATGAGAGTCGGCAAGAAAAGACCAGCGATCAGTGCTAGTTCTAGATCCAGTGATTGTCATTCTGCTTCCAGTCTCTTCGTCATCGTTTTGTTGCTGATCATAGCTCGTCTGAGATGCCAATGAACGAATGGACCGAGAAAGGTTTGGAAAATTTGTTATTTCGTGAACGATGTAAGAAAGAATCGATACGTGCGCGCTTTGTTTCTCGGAGTATCGTCTTCCCTGAGTGGCTTATTCTTACAATGATGTAGTTTAATAATGAGAGAAACGTGTTGGAAAATTTCGAGCAAGTTATAATCATGTGATTAATTGAGTGGTAGTCGGGTACGTATGCTAGGGTATTTTTTTATATAAATAATTAGATGAATTATACAGATATGTAGGTAGTTTAATTCCTCGAAATTTTATTTGATGCGTTTGGGAATTAGGTTTCGATTGAGAACTAGTATATTCAAAAATGTTGAACGTCTTTCTTTCTGAATTCGCGGCAACATATTGAAATATCCCTCTACGTGACAGATGTACATATACACATTTCCTTAGCCTCGTTCCTGAAATTCTCCCACTTTAAAACACGCATCTGGTGAAAAAAAGGTTTTCAAAATGGACTGATATTTCTTATTACGGGGTGATGTATCGGTTTGTTTTTACGTGACTGTCGTTTGACGAGCAGTCCACGAAACTTCTATTTCTACGTGACCTGAATAATAATTTATAATAAATATGAATCGATCCTTTACTTTTTTAAATTTGTGTCAGACATGTACAAGATGATTCACTTGATGTGTAACTTACATCGCTTGCACACTCTTATACGAACAAATGTTTTAAAGGAAATTTCTATATTAACGTTTATTAATTTTTGTTATATTTTTTTAATCAAAATATCACCTCAAAATTTCTGGTAGTTAAACTTGATTTTGTAATTGGAAAATTTGTTAAACACTGAGTAGACTATTAGTGTATACTGTATATTTATTTATATTAGTTCAAAAATTAATATGTAATTGTTAAAATATCTTTTAGTGAATTACTGTATATTCTGTTTAATATAAAATCAATACCACTCATTGTATACTATATTGTTCAATTACATCTTGTTCAACTGCTATAATTTCAAAAGATTTATGAGTGACCTTGACAGTGGCCTTGAGCACTAAACATATGCGCAGTCGACAACGAAAGGTAATATACCTGCGCAGTAAAGTTTACGAAATAAATGCACTAAAATAAAGTGTAGTAACTTTACTGCGCATAATTATTATATACAGTTAACAATTGCGCATATATTTTATTCAAACTTGCCAGCGTAACGCTTTACACCGCCATATTGCAACAAATCTCACTTTCACTTTACGATATTTACTTATTACCGTTCTGAAAGTAGATTAAATTAAAATATTAGACTTCTACAGTAAAGTGAATCATCCTGTATTTATCTGACAAATTACATACAAAAATTTATTATTCCAGTAATCCAACTGTTTACCATCGACGTTTTTGCACGAAACAACGTGATTTTGATGCTCGATTTAAAATTCTTTCGCCTCGCTAGAATACAATTGTTTCAGTCCGAATTGTTCAAAATGTAAAACAAACACGGACACGGGCAATGTTTATTTATTATGAGTAGTAGTAGTCATAAATCACGCAGTCGTGATTCGCAGCAAAATGAAAAACACGACCCAACAGACGTCGAAACTTTGTTTCGCTCTGGCGGGAAAGAGATCGATGAAATATTAACAGCTGCATTCTCGACATGTGCAAACATTCTGTTTGTATCGATGTAGCATTACCGATCGACGATATTCCGTTTCGTACGTTTGCTAATAAAAAAAAATTCTTTTTAAGCTTTGCAATACTAGACGTGATGCGATTATGTCGCGATAGCTCCGATGAAACTTTTGGGGACGTTTGCTATACTTCATTTCGTGAATCATGCGAAGGATTAACGGTACTTACCTTGATTTATGAAAATTAGTGACAGATACGATTATTTATTTCTGGATGAAGCAGGAGCGAGATAATTTATTTGCAGTTTCTTTCAAGTTTGATTTGGTGTTTGAGGTTAGTTTTTGTTACTGCATCTGTAGTATTATGTCTGTTGGTCATTATTAGAGATCATTAATGAGGAACAGGCAAATTGTGAATTATTTTTAAATCATTCTAATAGTGAAAGGTATTAAACTGTAATCTGAAATCTGTGCAAATCATTTATAAAGTTTCAGTATGTCTGACTATGCATATCCATTACTACTGTAACAATCAAGTTATTTTATTGTAGCTATCAAGCAGTACAAAATTAACAAAATGTCAATCTACGTCTTAGTACACTTATTTGAAAGTGACCAAATTTAGCAAGTAACTCCCAACTTTCGTTTATAAATAAGTTCAAAGTACCCTGCATACGTGCTCAAAACTACCACCCGCACCGAACAAAATGGTGTAAAAAACTACAACGTTTGATTTCGGAAGGCATAGGTTCCTCAGAAAGCGATTAGAATTCAAAACTATCGAACGAGAAATATCTATGAGAAAGGGCATGAAAGCAAGAAATACGGCCCTGGCGATCAAAAATTAGCTAAACGAGAACCTATACATATTCGCAAGCCAGGTACGTAGTTCTTCTCAGTTTCAGCGGCAATAAATTCACGTGATGTACATGTACATATGCTTGTACACGTATCAATGTATCATACACACGCAAGGCTTGCACGTGTACATGTGTGTGCATACTGACACGTCAGGGTAACTAAGATATCTGTATAAGTAGACCTCGTAAAGGTGTATCGCGTTTTTAAATGACTGTCGGCAGCTTTTTTATGTGTCGAGCAAAGGACACCATGGCGAAGCTATGGTTGTTTTAGCGGATTCCTTCGATCGGACCAAGCGATTTTAACGTGTACTACCACACGCACACGATTCATCTTTCATCCTCATCTAGACGATACCGGGTCTTTTTGGACCCATTTACTATTATAGTTAACTTGTTATTTTCATTTTTATTTGATGTTATTTGATGGTGTTAGACAATGTGATGGTTCACGTAATGTTCCGGGTTAATATGACCCGGTATCGGACACGCGGTTCTCAGTCGGTTTTGAGGGCTAGTTCGAGGACGTGCGATCTGGGCTTATTTTGTCTTTTGGTTTATTTTGAAATTAAATTATAATTAGCAGAGATTTATAAGTTGAAGTGTAAGAAAATATGGAAGTAGATGAATGTTAAGTATTTATGATGTGGAAAATAAAAACGTAACCTGTTGAGTTATCTTCGAGTAACATATGTGATCACTAATTAGCTATAACACTTATGATATAATTTACATATTTAGCTACCTATGATATTATTTGTATATTTACTTATTAATTGTTACATATGATGCACCATTTATTGACACTTACTACTCATGCCTGCTTATAGATTCAACTTCTTTCATTACTTCTTAATTTTTCAAATATAGAAAATTAATATACTAAATTTATGTATTTCTTAAAATTTAGTAATTGATCTGAGGTTTCTCTAAACCTAAAACTGACCGCCCTGTAATATTCTTGAAAACATTTCAAGGTCATCAAGATTAATACGTTTTCCAAAACATACCACATGAACTACCAATCTCTTCAAGACCAGTTGATTAAATTTACAAAAAAAATATCAGAACCATATTCTTGACGGAATATGTCGATGTGAGCATAATCTCAGCAATATTTACCAGAATCTTGAAATCCCAAAGCAAATTTAATCGCTATCGCACCTCAAAACGAAATTTGTCCCGCAATCGCACGTCGAACGAGGAACACGTTATTCCGATTTCAAATTTATCGAGAACAATCGAACCAGCCTGGATCGCACGATCAATCGTCGAGGTAAACGAGCGTAGGGTTCGTTTCCCAGACGAAAAAGGGACATCGTGAGCGTGTCCGGTAGACGAGAGTCCTGTTTTTTCTAGGCGATTTTAGTTGAATAGAAAAACGAACGGTACGGAGAATGAGCGTGAAAGAGAGATGTACCGACGATATTTTTGTATTTCCGACTGTTGATAGCGTACTTGTGTTCCCTCTCGTTGATCGTTTATTTATCGACGCGGAAAGTTTCGGTTTAATCCGTTCGTGTCAACAAGGAAAGGAGGGATTCGACGAAAGAGGAGGAGAGGAAAGGTAGCAGAACTTGTATAGAGTTAGTCGAGAATCGTGGCGATTGGAGGATTAAACCGCGACAAGTTTAACGTTCGATTACGACATCGACAGACGCTTTACGCCGACGTCCAGACGGTGTGTATTTAACGCTAAATAAATGAATGCTCTTCAGCTTGCTCGGCTTCTTCGAGACGATGAAGACGTAACGCGACTGGTGCTATCAATGGATCCTTTCTTCTTCAAGAGCTCGCGACCTACGCGTTCTCTGACTTTCTTGTATCGGCTGAACGATTTACTTTTTCCGACTGGTTCCTTCGCTTTCAGTTGTTAACGGGATTCGAGTGGATTCTGGCAGTTATTCGAATCGTTCGTGACTGACGGCCAAGTGGGATTACAAAGGGACACTGTTGTTACATTGTTACTTCATGAACAACACCGGTTGAGTGATCTCTTCAAGGTGCTTAACCTTTTGCTTCTCGAGTAATTAAATTAATTCGTTTAATTACTGAAGTTTGGTGACGTTGCAGGTGTTCTGTTACTGCAGCAACTTAAGACGATTGAAGTTTCTGACAATAGAGTTAACTTTATACCCCATGGTTACACAATGTTACATTTATCTTGTTACATGTGTGTAGGTTACAGACTTTTCGATGAACAAAGACTTGATCGACGCGTGTGATCTTTTCCAAATCCTCAATCAAACAAATTCCACAAATTCTCAAGTTTTCTGAGTACCTAATTTTCAACTCTTAAAGTCCTAACTTTCAAATTCCATAAATCGAAAACCTCTCCAAGCACAAATTCACGTTTTCGCCGCCATTTTCACCACAAAAAAAGAGCAAACGATTTCCAAATATTTGATCAAGGTACCCTCTGTGTACACAGACCTCTGTCAGTATTATTAATCGAATTGTCAAAATGGCGAGGTATCTAAACAGCGTCCCGAGATAAATCGATCATCGGTACGCTGTTCGAATGCCGCTTTTAAGGACTAGACGAAGAAGATCTTAGTTCGTTCATAAATAAACACAACTGCCCGAACATCTGGCGCGGACGTAATTCATCGCGAATTAATTTAAGGGCCAAGCCCCTCCTGTTCCTTCCCCGTCTTTCTAGCCGGCACTGTTCCTTCTTACCCGACGCTGCTGGTACTTTCATTAAAGGTCTGCCGGCGCCATTTGGTAGCTCGCTTTATGCTGATTTTATTTCCTTTCTTTCGAGAACTTGAGATCCACGGTAATTGTGCGGTATTATTACCCCCTCCCGCGTTCGCATAATGGCCGTGTGAAATATGGCCCATCGAAGCTGCACTCCGACACCGCACCTCGTGAAGAGGATTTCACGGTTCGATGAAAATCATCCTCCTAGACGACCGTGGACTTCATTCGTCGACTTGGATCACTTTCACGGATTCGGATCGTTTCGGATACTATCGAGAACTTGCTCCAATGTGCGTGTTTCGCTTTTGTTCCAATCTAACACTGTGACCGAAGTTTACCTTCCGGCCTCTTCTTCTCACTTGTGGTTTGTTGTTTCGGGAGTTTTGAGATGGTTTTGTAAAATAGTCTTTATTGGGTGTTGAATCTTTGTTCGATGAGGCAACTGAGAACTCCAGGAACGTGGGGTACGTGATGTGTATTAGGTAGTGATGGGTTTGAACCTACAAATTTGTTTGAAATCTGATATCATTCATTTTAGAAATATAGTCCTATATTTTCAAATTTCCAAATTTTTTAATTTCTGTGCATGTGAATTGAGAACTCCAGGAACGTGGGGCACATATGTTTCAGGTAGTGATGGGTTTGAACCTACAAACTTGTTTCAAAGTTTGAAGGATCGTCACTTTTATTTCTGTAAATTATCAATATAAATTTTTATGTTTCTATATTCCTATGTTTTTAAATTTGTAGCCTTTCGAATATTAAATTTTTTAAATTTGTAAATTTCGAAATCTACAAATCTGATGTGCAATATTTCCGCTTGTAACATTTACCTAGTGAATTTTAATTTCCATTAAATATTAATAACGAGTCAGTTTCCTTGCAAGCATTGAATTCACATTTTAATTTTAATCAGAAATAGAAAACTGAATAAATATCTCCTTAGCATATTCTGATATTAAACATGAAATTTACATATCCATTCACAAAGAATTTATTTTTAATTCAATTTGACAAATTAATATATCCACATCGAATATTAACAGTATCGAAAGAATTTCCATCTAAAGTAAAATTTGCTTTTGACTCGATAAATTAAACTGACGATTAAAGTGCAAAAAGAGATTTAAAGAAAGATTGTATTCTTAATGTATCGCGGTCTTCTTTAGGCTTACGTGTATTAAGAAGTTTAAGTGAAACAAGCGTTTCAAGTCGGTACACAAAAATTGCGAAATAATTTATCGTATTTCTTATTAAAAGTGTGCTAGAAAAAAGTTTCGCTTCTTATGAAACTTGGTAATGTTTTGAAGCTCAACGCAGCTCACGAAGCTTTTACCTTAGCATAGTATGAATAAAAAACAGGAAACTGTTTCCTGTGACCATGAATAACACTAGCGGAAGAAATTTTTCATACTGTACGTTTTCAAATTCATATGTTTGTCATTCAAATCGTACTTTCTGTACTTTTTCAATCTAAAAATCTCACTTTTTCAATCTCGTTAAATCCCTTATTAAATTAAAATTTTTCTCATTTGGAATATTTTGCTGTATATTTTATAAACACATGAAACGATGGAATTTGTTACACACAATTTTTATATTACTTTATTTATTCTTAATTTATTATTTACAAATACAGTATTATACCAAACGATGAAAATATTAACTTTTGTATCGCATCTGAAAAATATCAGAATATTTCAGATTATTATGAGTAAAGTCGTTGAATCAATTTTTTAAATGAAAGCCAATTGAATAATTTTTACAGGAAGTGATTTAAAAATATAAATTCTGGTTAAAAATTGTAATGAGTGATTGACAAAAAATATGTAATAATTCATAATATTGGTTAAATTATTTTATTAAATATATTTGTTACCTTCCAAATTTTTCGTATAATAGGTTTCTCAAACGTTTGACAATTATTCGCTCTTAGTCGAGTAACTTTAGATATTCAATTATACAAATCCGTAGTGCTTGTTAAACGTTTTAATTGAAGAATGCATCAAAGACCGAAGGATCTATTGGCCCTCGAGATTTCATCGCAGGATCAATTATTTATTTAAACAAGTTCCCCAACAATTTACTCATAGACCGACTTTCAAAGGGCTGTTGCACTCGATATCTACCTCTCCGACGTTTACCAACTAATTTCCTGCACTGGCTCTGATTTCCAAGCAAAATAGTATTCGAAAGTTCAACTCGATGTTAATCGAGTTAAATTTTGTCATCAGAAGTTTTCTCTTCTTCCACTTACAAAATTGTAATACTCGCTGTCAGTCACAAACGATACCAATTAAAAAAGGTTAATCACCGTCGAAAATTTGTCGATGCGTTTGCATCTGTGTTATAGTGAAAACGTGAGTTTGAAATGCGTATACTGAAACGTACAGTGATCATTATATTTATTATAGTAAACGTATGTTGTTACTAGTTAATGGATTGGTGCGTTTTGAAAAATGTATGAATGTTAGACAATTTTTGGTTAAAAGTATTTCTTGTTTTTTTTTGGGACTGAGTTTTTGGTATGTTGAATAATTCTTTTAGATTTGATTACTACGTTAATTTTATTTTAATTGATAATAGTTTTTCTAGTTGGTCAAGTGTGTAATTTTTTTATTAGGTTGGCAGATAAATTTGATATTTATTACAGAACATAACGAAGTACACAAATTTGATAAATGACAATTTGCTGTTCAAGTGAATGGTAACTCAACATTCAAGTCTTTGAGTACTCAAATCTTAGAATTTCAATTCGACAAGTACATTAAAATTTCTCAGTATTCAGATATTTGAATATGATACCATTACTTGAGTAATCAAGGTTAAAATCATATACATATGTAATAGTAATTATATAAAAAATCAATCTTACAGTTCAAGTATATTTTACACAATCTAAGCCCCTACGTATTAATGTTTCTATACCCAAATTCCTATTCCCAAAATGCCAATGTTATTAAACTGTTAACTCTCAATATCCCTATCACCAAATGTCCTTTGATACCTATACATGTATTCTTCGTTTTTTAATGTTAACCTCTCTCTAGACATTTCAAGATCTGTATGACCAAATCCTTATATCCCTAAATTTTTAAATATCATACCTCAGTTTGCAATAATTTTTCAGTCCCACAATAAAACTTGAATAGTTCTCAACTACAATGAATATCAAATAGCACTAAACAAATTTAGTTGCCAACTTAATATATTTTTAGAGTTCACAGAAATAATTCCGTTTACTAGTAACTATACATGACACAACTTTGCTCATGGTTTGACTGTAACGATTGTCTACCTGAACATATCTCATCCTCGGTAGCTAGTGACATAAAAGATTATTTTTCTCTAGTTAGACGCTTGTAAAGAAAAATTAAATAGAAATACATCATGTACCATATCGATATTCCTACGTAGTCACGTTGCCCGTTGGTTTCCATGTCTGACCATTCACGCTCTGTCTCTACTTTCAAATTTTCCTGTAAAAATGAAACAAAGCAGAAGAAAAAGGACAATATGAGCGAACGAATTCTGCGAAATTGACGCAAATGGTTCGCAGAAAATTTTATAAAACGAATAGTGTACCAATGCCAACCCATGAGTTAGCGCGTGAGCTATGACGCACTCGCGACGCACTCGCAGTTGAAATATTGCAAATTTTTCTCGTACTTTTGGTACGCGTTAATTTTCAATTTAGACGTAATAATTTACGTACGGATGTCCCACGAGTTGGCGCGTGAGCTATGACGCACTCGTAACGCACTCGCAGTTCAAATATTGTCAATTTTTCTCGTATTTTCGGTACGCGTGAATTTTCAATTTAGGCGTAATAATTTACGTACGGATGTCAACCCACGAGTTGGCGCGTGAGGACCCAAAGTAAAAGAAGCTCTATCCCCACCGTGAACACTTCCAGCGTTACATACAGGCGCATAAGAATAATAATGACAATAACAACTGCTGAACGCAATTCGCGCTATCTCGCTCACTTGAGAGACGTTTGCCGACTGTCATTGTTTTTTGTCAATTTGTCTGTCAATTGTTCCGCGGAAAATACGTGAGGCGTCCATTTTTCTATTCTGACCAATCAGAGCCGTAGCTCTTTGCGTCAGCCTCTTCCCGCGACAACTCATGGGTTGACATCGGTACTTCAATAATTTCTATGAGGCTATACACTCAATGTATCGTTTATATAAATTATCGCATATACGCAAAAGGGACACAGTTGATCGAATGTTGAGAAATCCAGTGTCTGTGAATTGTAAATATCTAGTTTTCGTTGGTAGAGATTATTTTAAATATCGAAAAATTACGTATTAATTTCGTTTTGAATCTGATACGTTACTTTCACGTCTGCCTGTTGATTTAATAATATTACGTCAAATCTTATGAAGATTGATATGTTGCTAATATAAATTTAAACGTCGTGGTGCACCAAGTGCCAGTTATTATTCTGCTTCTCATTTCATCATTTTAAAATATTAAATGATATTTCGTATCGAATTGTAATATTTAAAATGAAGGAAATATCGAGTTGTCGATTATTTATAGAACACGATGTCGGTTCTCATTTTCCATTTTTGCACTTGTTAAAAATTGAAATCGTTATTCTGCTGAAACTGCTTTTTCGAGATGAAAAATGTTTATGAGTTTGAGAAATTTTAAATGACAATGTTAGGAAAGGCTGGAACGATTGCATTTGCAAAAACTTGTATAATTTTCTGTGCCTAATTGTTCGTCGTAGTAAACTTTTGAATAACGTCGATGAGATGCATGGATTTCCAAATTTGCCTGTAACATGTGCGCATACACGAGCTAGATTTCTCTGAACTCTTCAGGAACTCAGTGTCTGATCTTCCATTGACCTATTTCACTGAGTATTATGTGATTTGTCACGAAAATAATGAAACTAGCTTTCGAACAAATTTCCTGTGTGATTTTGATAAGAATAAGTTATTTATTTACTGATGCTCGAATAAACAAATTTCAGATTTCTGAATAGTGGAATATTTGAATTTCAATTTTTCTATTACTCAAATCTTAGGACTTCAATTCTTCGAGTACTCAAATCTTCAAATTTCAATTTTTCGAGTACTCAATGATTGGAATTTCAAATTTTCCAACTTCAATTCTTTGAGTACTCAAATCTTTGAATTTCAATTTTTCTATTACTCAAATCTTAGGGCTTCAATTCTTCGAGTACTCAAATCTTCAAATTTCAATTTTTCGAGTACTCAATGATTGGAATTTCAAATTTTCCAACTTCAATTCTTTGAGTACTCAAATTTTCGAATTTCAATTTTTTTGTTACTCAAATCTTAGAACTTCAATTCTTCGAGTACTCAAATCTTCAAATTTCAATTTTTCTATTACTCAAATCTTAGGGCTTCAATTCTTCGAGTACTCAAATCTTCAAATTTCAATTTTTCGAGTACTCAATGATTGGAATTTCAAATTTTCCAACTTCAATTCTTTGAGTACTCAAATTTTCGAATTTCAATTTTTCTGTTACTCAAATCTTAGAACTTCAATTCTTCGAGTACTCAAATCTTCAAATTTCAATTTTTCGAGTACGCAAATCATCGAATTTCAATTTTTTGACTACTCAAATTTTCCAACTTCAATTCTTCGAGTACTCAAATCTTCAAATTTCAATTTTTCGAATACTCAAATCATCGAATTTCAATTTTTTGGCTACTCAAATTTTCCAACTTCGATTCTTTGAGTACTCAAACCATCAAATTTTAATTTTTCGAATACTCAAATCTTGGAGCTTCAATTCTTTGAGTACCCACATCTTCTAATTTCAATTTTCGAAGCACTCAAATATTCAAATTTCAATTCTTCGAATACTCAGATTTTCGAATTTCACTTTTTCAGATACGATAAATCCATAAATTTCGAGTCTCCGAATATTAAAGTATTCGACTTAACATGTACCTCAAATTCTACATTTTTATCTAATTTTACATGCACTTGTTTTTGAATGCAATAAATAATTTATTAAACATGTAATAATTTCATACTTGAGCTACCATCTTTAAATACTTTTAAATTGAAATTAAATTAATGTGTTGAATAAGTAAATACTGAAGCACCGAGTAACGTACTCAATCATTCATCCGTATAAAATATTACAAACATTTCGATTATGGCAGAAAAATTTTGTAATATGAAATGTGAAACCTGTCAATTTGACTGACTGGTAGTTATTAGTATAAATGAAGGTATATATACTTCATATTTAGGTATTAATCAAAATCTAATTTATTTATTGTCCACATTAAAATTCAAAACATATCTAAAACACATTCAAAGCATACATATAATAAATATTGTCAAAATTTCTCTAAAATATCAATTTTACTTTATTATCAATTTATTATTATAATTATTGTTATGATACTTATGTAATATTATATATTGCAATATATTGTTACTAGTTAATATTATAACAATATAATGAGTTGTGACGTGGTATTTTATACCCGTCACAAAATATTATGAATTTATGAATTTATTCTTTAATATTCTTTCACCAAAACATCAAGAGCAAATATAAATTGTTCCCAAAAATAATTACCCCTATCAATAAAAGCTCAGTTTCCTTTATTTCGTGGCAGATCACGTGTACACCAGTTGTACATCACGATCAAATCTTTAAAGCTCAAGCTTCCAAACGCTTCTCCAATTGTAACAGCAGACAATACGAACGAAAGAACTGACTTCACATCGAGTTAAAAGAAGATATAAGAAAAAAAAAACACGAGCGAACGAGAGAACAAATTGTACAGTGTGTAGGTTCCCTAAGGACAGTCGTGTACATTATCGCAGTCAATTCTTATTGTTTTCGAAACGTTTGGTTGGTCGTAGTCATAGCGATTCACTCTCATCTAGGCGTGAAAATTGTACAGTTAGTTTCATTAGACTGGTTACCTGTTGAAAATTTTTCCTGAGTTTTTTCCAACACATTGAAGAGGAAATTATTTTGTGACCAGAATTAGCACGAGGCCTCGAGGTTTTATGGGTAGAAGTGTACAGTAGTTTGAGTGGAAGGAAAATGGTGGAAAATCGTGGTTCAGATGTTAACAAAATTTAATGAATTATTTTGAGAAATTTTTAATTTTAATTTTGTAGGAGACTCGAAGAAATAATTTTTAGGAAAATTATTTGTAATTAAGAAGATATTTTTATTTTGTTTGAGATGTTTCGATCACAATTTTTACTTATTTCATTTTCCTAAAGTATGTTTATATTTATATTTTAAGCTTACAATAATTTGCAAAACGAGAAACTGAGAATCAATTAAAATCGACCTCGCAGAACCACAGCCATTTTCCATTATCCTTCATCCGGTTGCCTGACATTTTCGTTGTTTCGTTGAAAATTAATGTGTTGCCGTGTTAAAATGGAGGGAAATTTGACGAATTACGAATTCACTTGCTCGTAAAAATGAATGAACATATCTATAAGAAAACTGAATTAATGTAAATCGATATGCAGTTCGAAGTATTTATTCGTAATGGGAGAAAGATTTCTTTTACCGGATCAATTTTTCTAATTGATAATGGATGAACTTTCTAATGGACGCGGAGTAACTCGCTTTCATTAAACTTCACACCGTGGAGTTAATTATTAAGTTACATTGGATTCTGATAATCGTTGCGTTCTACGTAACCTGCAAACATGAAATTAAATTTCGGTCCGCGATGCAGTAAACTAGTAATTCGTCGGAACAGTTAAAACCGTTTCGCGATTCTGCGGAACGAAATTAACGCGCGTTTCGTTAAAACTTCATTTTGTATATGTTCGCATCAATCAGGGTCCCCTCGGAAATTTTCCAAATAATATACCGAACTTTTGATCGTTATAATTACCTGCAAATTGCCTGTGATTTTAATGAATTCCGAAATTATTCGCGGAAAATCGCGTTCAAATTGATCAGAAATTTTTCGCCGTGCGATGTTCAGAATTCAATTTAAAACGTCAGTCACATTTTATTCCGTAACAATTTGCGTTAACATCGTTGCGTAAATTCGATGAACGAAGAATTTCTCCCTGACAAGAATGTAACAATGGCACGATTGCCTCTTCGGTTGTCGATGAGAGACGGAAATACGGTGTTTTATTGTGTAAATGATACGTAAGCGTACCGTATGGTTTCCTATTAGTCTGACAGTGCAATATATGTATATTATTAGGTGTACGATAATTTTATATAACTGCACGTGTTGTAAGTTTGTGCATACGGGCTCAGAGTTGAATATTCTTCGAATAGAAATAGTTCAAGGAAGATGTTTATACAAAATCATTTTTCGTTGAGATATTGGACCCTCGTTATATTGCTAGGAGGTGCGAGCTATGTCACTGGGTTCGTTGACGGTTTCGGTGTAAGAAATGGCGATTTTACGTGTGAATTGTATGTGACGATATAACGCTTTATAACGCATGGTGATATAATGCGATCCTACGCGTGGAAATATAATGTTTGGCGGTTACATATGTGGAAATACAACACGTGGAAATTTAACGCGTGGTAACTCGGCGCTTTGAAATATAACGTGTAGAAATACAATGTGTGATGATTCCACGCGTGGAAATACGACGCGTGAAAATACCATGCATGCAAATACGACGCGTAGATAACCGACACATGGATATAGGATGTGTGGATACATGACGCGTGGAAATGCAATGCGTAGATATAGAACGGGTAATGATTCCATGCGTGGAAATACAATGCGTGAAAATACGGCGCGTGGAAATACAATGCGTGGAAATACAACACGTGGAAATACGACGCGTGGTAATTCAATGCATAGAAATACAACGTGTGATAATTCCACGCGTGGAAATACAATGCGTGAAAATACGACGCGTGGAAATACAATGCGTGGAAATACGACACGTGGAAATACGACGCGTGGTAATTCAATGCGTAGAAATACAACGTGTGATGATTCCACGCGTGAAAATACAACGCGTGGGAATACGACGCGTGGAAATACAACACGTGGAAATACAACGTGTGATAATTCCACGCGTGGAAATACAATGCGTGAAAATATGACGCGTGGAAGTACGACGCGCGAAAATACGACGCGTGGAAGTACGACGCGTGGAAATACGACGCGTGGTAATTCAATGCGTAGAAATACAACGTGTGATGATTCCACGCGTGAAAATACAACGCGTAAAAATACAACGCGTGGAAATACAGCGCATGGAAATACGACGCGTGGAAATACGATGGGTGGAACTACAACGTGTAGAAATATAATTCATAGAAATACAATGCGTGGAAATACAATTTATTGAAATCCAACGCATTGAAGTATAACGTGTTGAAATACAACGCGTAGTAGTTCAATGCATAGAAATACGATTTTAGGAAGTGGAAGTGTAACGCGCAGAAACTGTGCGCAAGTAAAAAATGCAATATAACGAGAGTACTCTATAATACTCAAGATTCAAAAAGAATTTCTTTCGTTTCAAAAGGTATGAACAAAATTGAACCCAAACTAAAATTTATTTAAATAAAAATTGATTCCATACATAAATCACTTGTTACTTTTAAAGCAACAAGTTATGTAGTATAATAAATTTTCATTTTACTTAAAATTGTAGTTGTGAAATCTTTGAACGAATTTTCATTAAAAAACAGAAAAAATGAAGAATGATTTGTAGTTCACGAATACATTAATTATATTTTAAGGTTGTATTTGAAATGTTTGAATGATGTCCAACTCTGTGAGAGGTTTACGTGAATTATTAACGTGTGCAGAGTTGTATAAAAGATAATGCAACGGAATCTTTGTAAATATTTGTGAACATATTGTAGTCAATATCAGGAGGAAATAAAGATAGAGCTTCGTGTGGCATATGAAGCTGTACGATAAACACCATTTGATTGTACTTTTTCTTCATTCACATTTAGCTGACTTTTCATTTTTCTAGTAGATGAATTTTTAAGGTTATATTCATTTTATGGATTATCAGTAATCATGATTATATTCCCTTTATAGATTATTAGTAGCCATGACTCTACATGGTTGTTCCTTTTTTTTTAAAGAAGTTGAATTAATATAATGATTTATTTGATGATATTAGTTATACGTGAATTGCGAATATTTGTAGAAAAATATACTTGATTTTCATACAATATTTTCTGTCGCATTTTGTTTCACATATTTTAAACAATTTATTTCGTTTCTTTTGTAGGTTTCATACGCTTCGTTTTGTTTCTTCAGAACAGTGGAAATTATGTAACAGTTATCAAGATACCTTCTGCAATTCTTCGTTGCTTGATTTCGTGTAAGTTCTTTTATTATTTTTATATTTATTGATTCACTGGCTTACTGAATTACTGATTTATCAACTTATTCATTATTTACTCATTATTGACAATTTTCAAATATTAATTTTTAAATTTTCGAATATCATTCGAACATAGCTTTTGCTATTTTTTTATAAATATCTTCATTTCATTCCTAGAATAACTAATAAAATGTAAAATTTAAAATTTTGAAGTCCATCTTCAATTATTTGAGTTCCAATTAACGCTTTCATTTTATAAAAGAATAGCGAAGCATTTAAAAATATTCATTTTATTCATTAATTAACAAGCTCCACAAAAGAAGATATTTATTTGTTTACTACATCGAAGCTGTGAAGACAAAGGTACGTGTCACTTTTAATATATTATATTTATATCACACATGCACTTCAAACAAGCTTGGAACTATTATTTTATTTTAATACGATTTTGCTATATTTATCACTTCACAAAAACTTTCAGATACGTTCAAAAATTTGATGATATACATTTTATATATATTTGGAAATAAATTACTTAAATTTCTGTTGAATTGTTAAAGACCTCAACAAGGATTATTCTGTAAATGCTTGTAAATATCTATATTTCATAAAATATAGCATAAACACAAAGTATAATGTGATAAAATATAATATAATACATATACTTATAATTTTATAAAATTCTTAAATTATTTACACAATATTTATCAAGATACATAAACACATTTTTTGAGAAATTGAGATAGTTACAAGAAATTTTATCAGTCTCAATAATTGGACTCAATAATATCTTTCTACTATAATTATTTGTAAAATGTTTATTAATTTAAACAATTTTGTTTATGAAACATATATTTCCAAAAAGTTTCATTCACTTTCTACGACGAGTAAAATCAATAATTCCTTCTTGCAATTATTATTTATAAAATATTTAGTAATATAAACATCATTTTCTATGAAAGATACTACCAAGAGATTATATACAATTCCTCTAAGGCTTAGAACTGATAGCTCCATTCTGCAACTCGAAATTTTTGTAATCGTCCCATGTAATGCCGCTATAAATATTTTTGCCCGTTTGATTTTAATAAAGCAACGTTTCCATACATGTTTCCCTGGCTTTGCATTCTATTGGATATGCGTATACCGATAGATCGATACAGCCCAGCAATTTGATATCGGGTACACATGTCAAGTACGTGCTTGTAAAGCAAAGCAAGAAAAGCAGTCAGAATCTGTTCGAGGTGAAGAAAATTCTGCGGATGTTCGTCGAAAGTGCACGAAACTTTCCGGATACAAATACTCGCCGAAAAGTGAAACTTTTAAATGAAACGATATTAAGCTTTCAAAACTCTTTGCTAATGAAACTTTCCCTTTTCTTAAAAACCACGAAATTGATTTTAATAAAATTTCAAACTCGATTTAAATTAAATATTAAAAATGATAACCGAACTTAGATAAAATTATTTTGAAGTTACTCCTTACTCTTCAATAAATGATAATAGTTTTATTCATTTAGGTTTCATAGATTTTATGCACGGTTGACTTGGATCCTAAAGTTAACAAGTCTCGCGTAATACGAGTTCTGAAATAGCAAAAGTAAATTAGCGGAATTAACAAGAAATTATATTCAGTATTTCAGGAGTGGGTTAGCTGAAAGTAAATTTACGACTGTTTCTAGTATTTGGTTTCAAAACCGCACCGAATTCTACCATAGAGGGGTTGTAATATCTGAAGAAATATAGCACGAGATTTCTGATTACAACAAGGTGAATTTTCACTGAAAACTGCTGCGAGTTCGACTATAATAAATAATGTGCAGGAGGTCGCGAATGTTATTTAGTGACACAGAAAATTATATACTGTGCCATGTTCAAATTACGTACAATTTAGAAACTAAAAAATTCAGTAATTTTTGTTTCGTTTCGAAACGACACAACTTTTGTTTAGTTTCATTAATACAAGACAAGGCGAAATTAACACAATAGTTTAAACTTTATATACGTAAACAATTAAGCAAGAGTTCTTATAAAGAAATAATTCTACAAGTTGGAGTACATACAATATATTTTAAGTCTATTAGCGAAATAATTATTACAAACCAAAGAAATGACAAATTGTCACAAGAAAATACAGATAAATGTTACAGAGAAATAATACAACATTTATTAGAAATAAATTAGTGGTCAATATGAAGGTTAAAACTGTTCGCCGGACGCCATATTGCGCAGTGTGCGCATGCGCACTTCGAACCCTACCGATTCTTGAGTATTTAAATCATTCTCTCTAAAAAGTAGTTTCTTGCATCCCTTTGCCATTACCAAGTTCATAAAAATGTACAATATCGAAGGAAGTTGTAATACAGCAGATTTGTCTAATGACAGCATCGATAGAGCCACGAGGAGGAAGACAGGATTACACGCGAAATGAAAAGTCGTAAGAAGGTGTACGAGGCGGAAGGAAAAATTCGTTCAATATTATTTTAAAGTTCTCTGAAACACGGACGAAGGATATGCCGGGTTTCTCACGCACGTGCAGCGTAGGGTAACAGTCAAACACTTGGCACCAGCCGGTGCCGGGTATGTGACATGAATATTTGTTTCTAATAAGATATGCCGACCCGCCACCCGCTATTCGACGTACCTTCCACTGTGCTTACCTTAAATCTATTAACTAAAAGAGGACGGAAAAAAGTGCGGCTATAAAATCATTACTTTTTCTTCTTTTTTCTGACATCTCAGGAATCGGATTATTTCAATGGACACACGAAGAAATTTTTTTGTAAAACTTTGGAAATTGAGCTTTGTAGGAGTGATTTAGGTTTCTTGTTTGAGTCTTCAAGTTTTGAAACGTTCGGGCTTCATGTTTGTTGTTGTATGCAAGTTCATTATCATAATCTATCCATCTAGTCATCTAATTACCACTAATTACACATCTCTCTTAGAACTTAAGTAAAATAACCTATCTCCTCAAAATAATAAGAAAAAATAAATGAACTATATTCCCATCTATACAGTTCAGCTTTCTCTCAAGCTACCAAATTTACAAATTTCAATCACCTAAAGTTCAAACTTGAAATTTTCTCTCAACCAAATTTGAAATTTTCCAAAGCGTTCCAGTGTAACAAATACCCGAGCAGAACAGATTACGAACTGTTTATAGTAGCTCCGGTACCGCCATTAACCACGCGAGAATGGATCACGTCTCTTTTTCAGCTCGTAAAGTAATGCGTGCCGGACTTTGTTTAGTTGCTCGTGAAAATGCACGTAAGCGAGTTCGACACCGTTTTCACTGCTATTTTCTCGTTTGTTCTGCTCGCTCCCTTTTACGATGGCGTTACGAGTAGCCGCCAATAGGACGAACTGTCACGGTTAAATTGCATCACGAGCTGGACCAGATACCCGTCCACTTTTCCCTTGTTACTCGAACAGCAACCTATAGACCCTTGGACGACACGTACAGACATCCTTTCCTCGTTCGACGAGTTTGATTAAGCCGTTGAGCTGCTGGTGTGATTCGAGGGAGCCTGATAATTGTTGGGGATTTTAGTCTCTCGCTTCGCGAAATCTGATTTGGTACACTTTCTTCGGATTACATATGTGAATTACACGAATTCTTAATTCTCTAATTTATACATTTTTGGTTGGGTAATAATGGGATCCACCGTGATCCATTATTTGGTTGGGTTCCTTTCGCAGTTTTTTAGTTTTGAATTTTTTCAGATGTTTAAATTTTTTAGTTTCTTAATTACCATTTGCAGATTTTCTGTATGTGATATTATTCACATGTAGAACTTTGGGAATATGTGGATTTGGAAACCTAGGTATTTGAGAGGACGAGTATTTGGAGATGTGGGATTTTGGGAATATGTGGATTTAGAGGTCTAGGAATTTGGGAATCTAGGGATATGGGGATTTAGAAATTTGGGGATGTAGAGATTTGGGGATGTAGAGATTTGGGAATGTAGAGATTTGAGAATGCAGGGATTTGGAGATTTAGTGATTTGGGGATTTAGAAATTTGAGGATATGTGGACTTAGAAGTCTAGGAATTTGGGGATCTAGGGATTTGGGGATGTAGAGATTTGGGAATGTAGGGATTTGGAGATGTAGGAATTTGGGGATCTAGGGATTTGGGGATGTAGAGATTTGGGAATGTAGGGATTTGGAGATGTAGGAATTTGGGGATCTAGGGATTTGGGGATGTGTGGATTTTGGGGACGTGTGGATATGGGGACATGGGAAATTGGGGATGTGTGGATTTGGGAACGTGTGGATTTGGGGACATGTGAAATTGAGGATGTGTGGATTTGGGAACGTGTGGATTTGGACACGTGTAGATTTGGGGACATGTGAAATTGGGGATGTGTGGATTTGGGAACGTGTGGATTTGGACACGTGTAGATTTAGGGACATGTGAAATTGAGGATGTGTGGAAATTTTGAAATATAGTAATTTGGGGGATGCAGGAATTTAGAGATTTGGGGATCTAGGGATTTGGGGATTTAGGGATTTGGGAATGTAGGGATTTGGGAATATGTGGATTTGGAAGCCTGGAATCTTGGTAATCTACGAATTTGAGAATCTAGGATTCTGTGATCTTGTGGACTTTGAGGTCTATTAATTTAAGAATTTAAGAATTTCGAGACCTACGATTTTTTGGATCTAGAAATTTCAAGCTCTACGAATCTTGAGAACTAAGAATTCGCAAGCTTAAAAATTTATTGCTCTACAAATTAGCTTAATTGAAAATTTAAAAAATTTCAGAATGTATAACTGAAAAATATGAAAATTTCTTCCCTAAACTCACTTGCATATGCAGTTTATGATTGAAATCGTGTTATATGTTAATTATCACAATTTTGTGTTACAACGGGCAGTTTCTGGTCCAAATTACTCAACTTTCAATTGTATAGATGAACAATAGGAGATTTTTACACGAGATCGGTATTATGATTTTGCGTGAACATGTGAATACCTGTTATTGAACTAAATTTACTCCCCAATTCTACCTGTTTGAATAATTGCTGTTCCATTCTGTGTATGAGAAATCAATGTTCGGTAATCATGGTCTAATTATTACTTTATAGTCATTATGTAATTACTGATCTATTCGCGCTAACCATTTAGGTAATGTTGGAGTTAGTTGGTCTATTGTCTATTGAATAAAAAAATTTGTTTTTATTTATTATGTAATTGTTATACAAAAAAGATACTTTCGACAAATTGTATCTACTTATGAATTAATTGTGGTATTATTTAGTGCAGTTATTGTATAAAATTATTTTTCATTGTTTATTAAGGTTTTTATAATAATATAATAATTAATGTATTGATGTTCATTCACTAATGTAATCTTCACTAAACACTGAAATCTTTCTGAACAAAGAATGTGACATTACTTCATTTTCTAGAGTCGGTAATTAAAATACACACCGCAAACTTTCGTAAATTTACAGTAAGCTTGAGTAAAAAGTTTTCCTACGACGAAGTTAATTAAAACGTAAGAAACCACTGTGAACATTACAAAATGGTTCCACAAATTGAAAGAACGAATGTCTAACCTAGGAACGAATTAAATGTTAACATTAACTTTCTCTAATTCTATTTTAATTGGTTGCAAAAAATAAATTAATTATTCACATATGTAAAAGATACATGTTCACACATGTAAATTTATACGATATTTATTAACAAATTTTATTTTTCATTATATTGTTCCATTTAAATTTTATTTGGTTTGATACGTTGCTGTTTTCTATCTCGTTTGATTGCATATGTGAGAGAATTATTTTTTAATTATACAATAATGTTATTATCAGATTTTGGGATTCGCGATCAATATACTCGTATGTTAGGTAGGTTCTTAGAAACTGTTTAGAAATTATTTTTAATAAATATTTAAATAGATGTACAAGTATCTAAAGATATACATATATATTATAAGAATATATACATGTGTGAATATGTGTGAGTATAAATGTATGTGTATCCAATATATGTACGGATGTGTGTGTGTAATCATTAGATGTATATTCAACATATGTACATTCATAATATGTGTATTCAGTATGTGTGTGCTCAGCACATGTATATTCAACATATGTACATTCAGTACACATATGTGCATTCAATACATGTAGGGATGTGTGTGTAATCATTATATATATATTCAAGATGTGTACATTCAGTACACATGTGTGTATTCAGTATGTGTGTGTAATCATTACATGTATATTAAACATATGTACATTCAGCACTCGTATATTTAATATGTGTGTATACAGCACATGTGTATTTAACATATGTACATTCAGTACATGTATAACATACTATCCATAACATAGAATTAATATATATTGCAAGTTCGTAGAAATTGAAAATACCTTTCACTAATCGTGCAAAATCTTCATAACGGAAGCACGATTGAAAATTCAATTGATCCTATCTATTTTTCATTTCCGTTTCGACATGAGACGAGCTTATTTAGGAATCACACGAGTATCACGTAGGCAAATCCTTGCTTCAAACTCACGTTTCAATTTTGATTAGCCCGTCAAGAAGTTACACCTATTTCAAAGATATCCTGACGATAATTTGAAAGGGGATTGATAGCATGAATTATTGTCAAGTCACGTCCCTAAAGCAACTTCGATAAAATGAAATACGTCTGGCTAGTGAACTAATCCAGCTATTAACATTAACTTTCCCTCCTCTGTTCTCGATAAGATATAAATGAAAGTACGAGGTCTGTCCCAAAAGTATCCGACCTTCTTTAATTTCTTCGCACCTGACAATTTTAGCGTCATTTGCCGGGTATGAGTATCAACTACAAAGCTTTACGAACTCCCACGATATCGCAGTTTTCGTCGGGATGCCTTAGTTCATGTGCAACGTGCATTTCTTTACGAAGCGTTTTTTACGTTCGTCGCATTCTGCTGCTGTGAAAAATGGGGGAAGAATCGAAGCAACGAATTTGCATCAAATTTTCCTTAAAACTCGAAAAGAGTTGTTCGGAAACCATCGATATGATGAAGAAAGCATTTGGGGATGAGTATATGAGCAACACACAAATCAAAGAGTGGTATAAGCGGTTCAAAGATGGCCGCACATCTGTTGATAGTAACTCACGCTCTGGATGGCCTTCCACGACAACAAGACCTAATAATATCGAACGTGTGCGACTTGCGATCAATGAAAATCGTCGATTGACTGTGCGAGAATTAGAATATGATCTTGCAATACCGAAAACTAATTTTGGCCTCAGTTTTGGTCAAGCGGTGATTGGCTTCTTCATCACGATAACCCGCCAGCGCATGCATCGAATCTTGTGCAGCAATATTTGACGAAGCACAAAGTCATACAGCTTCGTCAGCCTCCGTACAGTCCTGATGTAGCTTCCTGCGATTTTTGGTTGTTTCCAAGATTGAAAATGCCACTCAAAGGACACCGATTCGACGATAAAGAAACGCTTGAAACTAATACGACGAAAGCTCTAAAGGCTATTCCGAAAAACGAGTTCCAGGACTGTTTCCATAAGTGGAAAGGTCGTTGGCAAAGTATTCTACAATCAAATGGGGACTACTTCGAAGGATGCCACCAACAGGGAAATATAAAGGAAGGTCGGATACTTTTGGGACAGACCTCGTACCTAATTAAACCGTGGTCCGAGATCTATCGCGAATTATTTACTCATCACTTGTCACCTAGGATGTTCCTTTCTCTGTGGAGCAAATTTGATTAACTACCATTATACGGGTAGTAAGACCGGATGGTCACTAATTACTGTGCGAATTATTCGTCTAAAATGGAGGTTTTTAAGATCTATGGGGGTTTTTTATTTTCATGAAATTCGAGGATTTTATTTGGGAATTCTAGGGTTTAGGGATTTGGGGGTTGGAGATATGGGGTTTAGGGATTTGATGATTTGGAAATTCAGAATTGGAGGATTTAGGTTTGGAATTCGGGGATTTGGAAATTTTGCATATTTAGATTTAGAAGTTTGGGGATTTGGAAATTTTGCATATTTAGAAGTTTTGGAATTGGGGATTTGAAAATTTTAGAATGTGCGAATTTGGGAATTTCAGGATTTGCGGAATGAGAATTTGAAGATAGAAGATTTGAAATGCTGGAAATTTGGGGATGTGGGAATTTGTAAATTTGAGAATTAGTAAATTTGAGGGTTGGGGACGTTGAAAATTTGAGGATGTAGTAATATGAAACGCTGAAAATTCGGGAATATAGGAATCTGTAATTTTAGAAATATAAAAATTTGGAAATTTGAGAATTTACAGATTCGAACCGTTCGAAATTTGAAACGCTGGAAATTTGATAACATGGGTATTTGATGCGTAAAAATTTTAGAAACGTAATTTAATAACATAGATTTATCTAAAATTTTGAAATATGATATTCATGAATACTATCTAAATTCCATACTTTAAAAATTATAAAAATAAAAATAATCATCAATTTGAGAATTTCATAATTTCCCTCAATTATCTCTATATGATATTCAAACCTCTTTTCCAACATACAAACAAACACGTCCTATTATAAAATTCACCAAATGTGACCATTCAACCAGCGCACTAAATCGTGAAAAATTTTCCGACTCTCTCATAACACATCCGCCATTCTCTTTTTTCAAACCTGGCTTGTGCCAATTGCATGGAAAATGGTGAAACAAGGGCATCGTTCGTTCGCGAGAGTGCGAGAATGAAATCAATAAAATAAATCGGTTTTCGATCAATAATAGAAGCGAAAGTACCTGTTGATTGACGGTCCTTCACTTTCGTCCATGTTGAACGCATCGATACGTGGTTAATTAAGTCCGATTGCCGATCAATCCCCAGATTTACTTCAACTATTTGTTCACTGTCGTGACAAATGTCGTTCGATTGGCTGTCACCGATGACAGAGAAAATTGCATTTTTTTCTTTTCTATTAAATCTACCCCGGTACACTTTTTGAAAAAGTATTCGACGTATTATTTGTTTTGCTTGATCGATTGGTTCGATGAATAGATGAAATATTAATATGGACTTGGTGATAAGATATCATTAGTATGCATGCATGTATGTATGCATGTGTGTGTGTATGTATGTATGTATGTATGCATTTATGCATGCATGTATGTATGTATGTATGTATGTATGTATGCATTTATGCATGCATGTATGTATGTATGTATGTATGTATGTAGTGTATGCATGTGTGTATGTATGTATTAATGCATGTATGTATATGTGTATGTATGTATTAATGCATGTATGTATGCATTTATGCATATGTGTATCTATGTATTAATGCATGTATGTATGTGTGTATGTATGCATGTATGTATGTATCTATGTATTAATGCATGTATGTATGTATGTATGTATGTATTAATGCATGCATGTATGTATGTATATAATTAAAATCTGAAGTTGAGCCCTTTCTAATATTTAAAAATTATGACGTTTTCTTAACAGAAATATCTTTTTTATCGAATATGCAGATAAACATTTGTTACCAAAGATGTGATTCTTCATATAATAAAATATTCCAAGCAATAAATCAGAGGCAGAGAAACAATAAATGCAACTAATAATAATTTTCATCTAATATTGATACTCTATTTTAATAAATTAGCAAATATATATAATTCTTCTCATTAATACATAAATATAAATATCATAAAGCATCTCTATAGAAAAATTCCCTTCATAATGCATTAATAATTGTTCTCAACATATGTCCACATATAAAATTTCACATTTTATTATATTATTTAAAAAATCAGAGATCACACGTGTAAATGTATCCACCTTTTTAACTGACCATTCGAAAGATATATTTCAATGATTTATACGGTAAAAAGTCGAATGCAACAACAAGGTGCCATAAATTTGGCTGCCCGACCGATTCAACGTCTTTTTCATGAGTCAAAGCAAGCGAATGCCTGCTGATAAGACGATTCCTCTTTCGTTTGTGCGGTGAAGAAAATAATCCTGAATTATGCGATATTTCTTCACCGGGAAATATTCAACAATGTGGCCAAGTTTAGATTTTCAATACGGCTACGATATCGCGAGGAGGTTGACGATGAATAATTCGACGGTGCTGTCTGAAGAATTAGAACGTGGAAATAAATAATCGAATATACCAAAATAGTCGGACGTAATAATTTATGGAACATTATGGAACAGCAAGAAATTAAGATGTACACGAATATTTTATAACTGTCGCGACTGTTCTATTATTTATAGGGAATCTTAATTGTAGAAAATTTAACTTTGCATCTGTGTATAGAAAAGCAAATTAGGAAAGTAGAAGTTTCATAATAAAATTATTTGTAGGTCACAGAGCAAAGTCTCATGAATTTATCACATATGCTACATGTGTGATGCACAATAGAAAGCTAGAAATTTATAAATGACGTCAAAAATCCAATTGTCAACACAATTCTGTGTACTCTAATAACATCCTATGAATTCTCTCTGAGGTTTCATAATAAAATTATTTGTAGATCACAGAGCAAAATCTCATGAATCTATCACATATGCTACATGTGTGATGCACAATAGAAAGCTAGAAATTTACAAATGACGTCACAAATCTAATTGTCAACACAATTCTATATACTCAAGTAACATCCTACGAATTCTGTCAGAAATTTCATAATAAAATTATTTGTAGATCACAGAGCAAAGTCTCATGAATTTATCACATATGCTACATGTGTGATGCACAATAGAAAGCTAGAAATTTATAAATGACGTCAAAAATCCAATTGTCAACACAATTCTGTGTACTCTAATAACATCCTATGAATTCTCTCTGAGGTTTCATAATAAAATTATTTGTAGATCACAGAGCAAAATCTCATGAATCTATCACATATGCTACATGTGTGATGCACAATAGAAAGCTAGAAATTTACAAATGACGTCACAAATCTAATTGTCAACACAATTCTATATACTCAAGTAACATCCTACGAATTCTGTCAGAAATTTCATAATAAAATTATTTGTAGATCACAGAGCAAAGTCTCATGAATTTATCACATATGCTACATGTGTGATGCACAATAGAAAGCTAGAAATTTACAAATGACGTCAAAAATCCAATTGTCAACACAATTCTGTGTACTCTAATAACATCCTATGAATTCTCTCTGAGGTTTCATAATAAAATTATTTGTAGATCACAGAGCAAAATCTCATGAATCTATCACATATGCTACATGTGTGATGCACAATAGAAAGCTAGAAATTTACAAATGACGTCACAAATCTAATTGTCAACACAATTCTATATACTCAAGTAACATCCTACGAATTCTGTCAGAAATTTCATAATAAAATTATTTGTAGATCACAGAGCAAAGTCTCATGAATTTATCACATATGCTACATGTGTGATGCACAATAGAAAGCTAGAAATTTACAAATGACGTCAAAAATCCAATTGTCAATACAATTCTATGTACTCAAGTAACATCCTATGAATTCTGTCACAAGTTTCATAATAAAATTATTTGCAGATTACGGAGTAAACTTTCATGAGTCTGTCACATGTGATAGATGTGTGCTACACAGTGTTTCAAATCATCTAGATATATGAAGTAATATTTTAGCCCATTATAATCTGTAGTCCACTTACAGCATAGTCTGAAAATCCAACATTATCGAAGTTGAAACTCTCCATCCCAGAAACTGCAACTCGTAATACCCGAGGCAAAGTCAACGCATGTTGCAAATAACCGCAATTAATTATCCGGTGTATCCAGCAGCGTGCGTTCCCCATTTTTCATCAAGCGGCCTTAATTAGAATCGCCTTAACGATAAGAACGCAGCCGCACAGAAGAATCTCAGCCTCGAACGCGTCCAAACTTAATCCTGAGCGGAGCTGGAACTCGGAGGCTCACAAAGGCGAGGGTCAGAAACAAACGACGAGGAGGTGGATGAAGAGGATGTAGGAAGCTGAAAGAAGGTCGACGGAAAGGGATAAGGCAGAGTGGCGGTCAAACGCTGTAGTATCCCCGGAGTTATCCCGGTTGTCCACGGTCCCAGCACGCTCGCCGCATTGTTTTTCACCCTTAAACCGTGAAATTTTCCCTTTACAAACTCGGCTCCGGCAGTTTATTGAATTATTCACTAGATAACAAGCCAGCGTGCGGCTCGTACCGCTAAAAGGGAGGACAATTACCAGGAAACAGCTCGAGATAACAACAACAACAACCGACATCCCAGAACCCGATGGTGTCGCGGGACTTTGTTGTCGGATATGGTGCCGCGACTACTCGAACAACACAACCTCTGCCTCCCATTTAACCGACCTACAGAATCACCCCCTTTGCACTGACGTACACTGTTATCTTTATAGTCCCGGACCCGTGTATCGCGATCGAGACCGACTGTTAATTAACGCGCTTCTTTCATTAAACGTAGCCCCGCCAACGTTGCTTCCTTCTACCGTGATTCCGACGATTGCACCACCATCTTCCGCCTTTGATACCGTTCTACCATCTCTCGATCTTTTATTTCCATTCGAACCTATTCTTCAAGACTTGACACTATAAAAGGGTACAGTTTAGGTTGGCGATGTCTCGTTACAGACAACACGATCTGAGGGTAGCTATATTATAGCTAGGGTCGCCGCTTATTTTTACTACAACCCCTTTGATAGCCAATCAGAAATAACTAATCCGTAATATTAAAATACATAACAAAACTTCAAATGTTCATACACTAAATTTAACTATTTGTTATTGTACAAATTGTAAGGGGTATTGAGCTCAAAACTCAGCTGCAAGACTAACTGTGGTTCACGAGTGTGACTTGATGTCATTAGAAATTTTCGAAGTGGAATCAATTTTCAGAAGAATAAATATACCTTCTGTAAATCAAATACCAAACAAATCTTCAAAAAAATGTAACTTGAAAAGTGGCTGTCAAATCAAATCTTGACTCAAGATTTTGAATTGACTTTACAAGTAATAAAATAAGTTTATAGTAAGAAAATGTTTAACATTTGCGAGGTGTGTTTGATAGAACACGGAAGGTAGAAGAAACAGAACGTTCTTAAAAACAAGTCGGTGCGCACCGCTGAACATGACATCCCGGGTCATTTAACAGCAATCCTTTAAACGAAAACTAGCCAAATACCCGGGACGGTTTATACATTACTTGGGCTGCGAAAACTCAGCGGACAATCAGAAAGATTAATGGACCTGGCTCCGTAAAAATCGAAGCTCACCCCCTTCTGTTTCTGTATTTTTGTCTTCCGCGGCCACACAATTATGAAAGTTCGGTCATTAATTATTTTCACGATACACTTGATTTTATATCGACGCCAAAGGAGGGAGAGAACGATCGATACTTTCGGCAACGACGCCTCCCAGGATCCGTTCGTTAATAATTCACATTCAGTCTGACGCGGCGAGAATTATTTAAAAAATCACTTTCGAAGGAGAGCCAGGAAGAACGTGGTTGCTCGAAACGGGCCAGACGTGGCCCCAGGTGGATCTCTAGTGCTCTCCTGTCAGACCATGTCCTATTAATTTTGTCTCACTAATCTCCAATCTGTGTCTCCTCGGCTCCCAAAGTATTACGAGGAATCCGTGACTCCGCGACAACCAATAGCGGTTGTAATAAATCGTTCACAGTGATAAGAACACTCGAGAACATCGGCGAAATTACCGAATTTCATTTGTATTCGATACACTGTTTGTGTTCCCAGAATTTTATCTATACTGGCAAGTTTATGGCCATGTTAGTTGCTCAATTGGCGAGTGAAGATTATTTAGAGAGAGATTAATTGCGGCGGTTATGTGTGATTACGTGTGATAGATGCTTGCAAAATGGGTGTTATGGATTAGGGTTGTTTTATGACCGATAGGGTAACTAGATAGGGCACTAGGTTTCCATGATCATTTGTATTTTATTGTTATCCTTACCTACAATTTTCTGGGCAGTTTACGTTGGTATTTTGTATTTAATCTACCTTACAATTTTCTAGGTAGTTGAGTCATTTTCAACTTGATAGTATTGTTACAACGTGAAGATAGATAAAGAAATTTGGAAAATTAGTCACGTTTTGTATTTAACGATCCTTCATTGTGATTGTAATTAGAATTGAACGTAAGATTCAGTTACAGTGAAGATAAGATCTGGTTTGTCACATATGAACTGTAAGGTGCGTCATGAGTGCGTCGCGAAGTGGTAGTACAAGAAGTTAGATGTTAAATGAAGAATGTAAAAATTTGACCAATTTCAAACTCTCCAAATCTTCAATCTTCAAACTGTAATCTCCCACAAAAATACCAGAAGTTAAATAAATATTTAGCAGAAATCAAACATTACAGAAAGCGTAAAGTCTCCAGTTTCAAAACGTGAATGCTATTAATTAATACGTAACAATTTCTGCCGCTTCGCTTCGTGTTCTCGACAGGTTCGCTCTGAAATCATAAACCCTGAACAATAACACGTTGATGTTTGTATGCATCAAAGGGGGAGCGCGATTTCTGTTCGAATTAGATTTCTGTTTAATTACTACACCAAGAATTGGACCAAGAATTGGATCTTTTCATGCGGGACGAACGCAACCGCAGATCTTAACTATGCGAAACTTTATATCAGACAGTCGTGGAAGATCAGTCTTCTTGTTCTGAATTGAAATTGAGCAGAATGCTTGCTACGTATCCACCGGGGAATTCTAGTTTGTTCATAAAGCAACGTTTCCAGAATTTGTACGTGTAAGATCGTGTATATAACTGCACTCCTGTTTCTACCAAGCGTTTTTATTTATTATTTTCCAGCTCTCAAATTTACTTTCTTGTTAAGTTTATACAAATTTATTTAGGGAAAGGAAATTTTTTTGGAAGTTAATTTATGGTTGCAGAATTTTCTTATAGTTATTTCTGATTTAGTTTTGATTATTACACGTGTGTGGTTTTTAGTGCAGTTACTGATTCAAATTCCAAATTTCTAAAATTTCAAATATCCAAAATTCCAAAATTCCAAATTTCTACAATTTCAAATTTCCACAATTCCTAATTTCCAAAATTCCCAATTTCCACAATTTCCACAATTCCAAATTTCCACAATTCCAAATTTCCACAATTCCAAATTTCCTCAATTCCAAATCCTCACAATTCCAAACTTCTATAATTCCAAATTTCCACAATTCCAAACTTCCAAATTTCCACAATTCTAAACTTTCAAAATTCCAAATTTCCACTATACTAAATTTCCACAATTCCAAATTCCCACAATTCCAAATTTCCACAATTCCATATTTCCACAATTCCACATTTCCACAATTCCATATTCCCACAGTTCCAAATTCCCACAGTTCCAAATTTCCTAAATTCCAAATCCCCACAATTCCAAATTTCTATAATTCGAAATTTCCACAATTCCAAACTTCCAAAATTCCAAATTTCCACTATTCCAGATTTCCACAATTCCAAATTCCCACAATTCCAAATTTCCACAATTCCATATTCCCACAGTTCCAAATTCCCACGGTTCCAAATTTCCTAAATTCCAAATCCCCACAATTCCAAATTTCCACAATTCCAAATTTCTATAATTCGAAATTTCCACAATTCCAAACTTCCAAAATTCCAAATTTCCACTATTCCAGATTTCCACAATTCCAAATTTCCACAATTCCATATTCCCACAATTCCAAATTTCCTCAATTCCAAATCCTCACAATTCCAAACTTCTATAATTCCAAATTTCCACAATTCCAAACTTCCAAATTTCCACAATTCTAAACTTTCAAAATTCCAAATTTCCACTATACTAAATTTCCACAATTCCAAATTCCCACAATTCCAAATTTCCACAATTCCATATTTCCACAATTCCACATTTCCACAATTCCATATTCCCACAGTTCCAAATTCCCACAGTTCCAAATTTCCTAAATTCCAAATCCCCACAATTCCAAATTTCTATAATTCGAAATTTCCACAATTCCAAACTTCCAAAATTCCAAATTTCCACTATTCCAGATTTCCACAATTCCAAATTCCCACAATTCCAAATTTCCACAATTCCATATTCCCACAGTTCCAAATTCCCACGGTTCCAAATTTCCTAAATTCCAAATCCCCACAATTCCAAATTTCCACAATTCCAAATTTCTATAATTCGAAATTTCCACAATTCCAAACTTCCAAAATTCCAAATTTCCACTATTCCAGATTTCCACAATTCCAAATTTCCACAATTCCAAATTTCCACAATTCCATATTCCCACAATTCCAAATTTCCTCAATTCCAAATCCTCACAATTCCAAACTTCTATAATTCCAAATTTCCACAATTCCAAACTTCCAAATTTCCACAATTCTAAACTTTCAAAATTCCAAATTTCCACTATACTAAATTTCCACAATTTCAAATTTCCAAATTTCCAAAAATTCCAAATTTTCGAACTTCTCACTAATTTCTTCTGTTTTTATCTACCCACATTTTCATATCGTAATTTAATTACGATTAACTAAACCGCTTCACCAGAGCAACAGTTATCGTTGTTTTTTGATGTTCGAACAAGAGGAGAAAATGATTCTGCACCACACTATTCGCTTATACATAACATACATATATTCCCCGCAGCATACTTGAAACAGTCCGTTTTAATCAAAGCGTATACATCAATTTCCTTAATAGAATTTACTGATTTATTATATCAGCTACGTACTGAAATAAATATGCACTTTTCTGGGGAATTTGATTATCATACTGTTGCAATTCCCAGATGCAATAATAAAAGGATTGGCTATAAATGCAAAACGATGAATATTTTTTTCATGCTCTGAATTCATATTCCAATTTCATTTTATTATACTGCACGTTGATACTTCGGAGAAATTTAAAACATATTTATATGTTTGATTTATTAGAAAAATAACGCATACAAAATTATTGATTTTATAATATGTACTCGATATCGATATGTATTCATGTCAACAATTTTTTATTTATATTATAGCAAAAATATAGGTAATATTAGTTTACTAATTACAGGTAATTAATATTATAATAAAAATTATACTAGAAATGATAGTACTTTGCAAAGATAAAATTGCAAAAATCAAAGAATATTGAAATAAAAGTTATGGTACAATAATTTTACAAAAACAATGTCATTGTTCAAAAAGTAGATCACTAAATGAATAATTAATAAATTTAAATAATTATTTTCCACAACAGTGAACATAATTCTCTATATTCATTAACATAATTAATAATTTTCTGGAGTAATTACTCCAGAGTCAATAGTCAATAATTTGTTTACATAACTTTGAATTTTTATTCAAACAGTTATCCTTTAAAATGAACTCCCTTCAATTACACCGCTTCCATCACGAAGAACCTCAAATTTGCAACACCTCAAAATCCGATTATTCGAATCCAATTACGAATCATTAACGCCCAAAGATTCATTAATTATTATTCCCTCAATGACGAACAGCATCAACGAGTCTAACAGTAAACTTCCAATCGATAAGGTGTTAATACCAAAAGCAAATGTTCATTAATGCCATGGAGTATCAATGGTGCTAATCAAGTCCCGATATCGGTAAATCCGAATCATCACAACCAACAAAACATTCAGCGATTTAGTATTTGGTTAGCTAAAAAGTTTTATCGTTTTTTAATGAGATGTTCTACAACATCATTACATTATTAAAGAACATATTAATTATAGGTGTTAATATGAGTAATATTAGTTCAAGTCTATATTGACTAACATGTTATTTTACAATATATTTATTTTTGATGTAATAGGAGAATTGTTCATCAAGACTTTCTAATATTGCTGTGATAGCTCTGTTAGAGAATTACACTATTCATACAAATATTTTTAATGAAGCTGGTACTTGCAATCATTTTGTGCAACTTACATGTCTTTTTCGACATATATGATACATAGGAGTATGATGTGTGATGTATGATAATGTTAGATATGACATACGACATACATATAACACATAACATATGACATAACATATGACACAATATATGACATAACTTATGAGATAACATATGACATAACATATGAGATAACATATGACGTAACATATGACGTAACATATGACGTAACATAGGAGATAACATATGACATAACATATGACATAACATATGACAAAACATATGACATAACTTATGAGATAACATATGACATAACATATGAGATTACATATGACGTATCATATGACGTAACATATGACGTAACATAAGAGATAACATATGACATAACATATGACATAACATATGACATAACATATGACATGACATATGACATAACATATGACATGACATATGACGTAACATATGAGATAACATATGACGTAACATATGACATAACATATGACATAACATATGAGATAACATATGACATAATATGTGACATAACATATGACATAACATGTGGCATAACATGTGGCATAACATATGAGATAACATATGACGTAACATAGGACATAACATATGACACAATATATGACAAAACATATGACATGACATATGACATAACATATGAGATAACATATGAGATAACATATGACGTAACATATGACGTAACATATGACGTAACATAGGAGATAACATATGACATAACATATGACATAACATATGACAAAACATATGACATAACTTATGAGATAACATATGACATAACATATGAGATTACATATGACGTATCATATGACGTAACATATGACGTAACATAAGAGATAACATATGACATAACATATGACATAACATATGACATAACATATGACATGACATATGACATAACATATGACATGACATATGACGTAACATATGAGATAACATATGACGTAACATATGACATAACATATGACATAACATATGAGATAACATATGACATAATATGTGACATAACATATGACATAACATGTGGCATAACATGTGGCATAACATATGAGATAACATATGACGTAACATAGGACATAACATATGACACAATATATGACAAAACATATGACATGACATATGACATAACATATGAGATAACATATGAGATAACATATGAGATAACATATGACATAATATGTGACATAACAAATGACATAACATGTGACATAACATATAACATAACATATGACATGCATATAATATATAACATAACATATAACACATGACATATGATTGACATATGACATATAACATATATGATATATGATATGACAAATATATGTACATGTATGATGTACGATATGTGATATAAAGAACGTTCTCTGTAACAATCGAACTCCATCATACTTAACAAAGTACTAACATAACTAGAAAGAGGTGAAGATATAAGCTTGATAAACTACATATGCTCTGTGGAAAAATATGTTACACATGAATCAAACAAATATTACTAATATTATTTACTAACATCTTTGATCAGCCCAGTCCACATACACCTAGTAATCCATTACGTCTAGATCTCCTAATCTGTTACTAGGAACATCTACCAATCTACCACATCCTAGTTAACAGTTCCCATAATTCCCCTAAATAATTACAAATTACTATCAAATTACATCCCAACGCTTCGTCCGACATTCCCCATGTTTTATATCGTTGAAGGATTTTTTTATCACGGCCATAAACCCGACGACATCTGTAAGTGGACTGTTTATCGCAATCTGACACCTCCTGCTACGACTAGGTGTACATAGAATATGTCTGCACGTAAACGGCCCCTATGTACAACGAGCTGCGCGACCACCATAATGCCTTGTAGTATGCCAGCACGGGAGATAACGTGGCATAAACCGAGTAACACATACCGAGGGTTCGAGATGCACGCACAAGGAGGATCCTAACGTCCACCAGAGATCAGGATGCTATGCTGATTAACGAGGGGGATCCTCGAAGGAGGCAGCCCTGTTCGTTGCCATTGTTCGATACCTGCCACACGACGCTGTTTCCGTTTCTTCCTGTGGGAAGAGATCATCTCTTCCTACCGACGCACTGTCGTTTCTAAAGCGGAGATCGTCGAGGTGCCTCTTAGGTTAATTCATGGAGCTTGATGAATGTATCTCGCTTGAAATTCAACGGTCAATGTCTTTCTGTTGTTAAGATAATGCGATGGGAATCAAGTGTTCTAATTGCCAAATTATTTTGGGCCGATAGTTCCACTACGAAAAATATTAGGCAGAGTCCCAGTCAACACGATTCTAGGGATTTTTGAAAATTTCGGACATTTGGAAATTTGGCATTCAGACTTTCGGATTTGGAAGACTTTTCGGTTCCATTTGGGAATGTAAGGATCTGGAGATATAGGGGTTTGGAGTTATTGGGATCTAGGGATATAGTAATTTAGGGACGTAGAAATTCAGTAATATAGGAATCTCAGGATATGGGGATCTAGGGATATGGGGATCTAGGGATATGGGGATCTAGGGATATGGGGATCTAGGGATATGGGGATCTAGGGATATGGGGATCTAGGGATATGGGGATCTAGGGATATGGGGATCTAGGGATATGGGGATCTAGGGATATGGGGATCTAGGGATATGGGGATCTAGGGATATGGGGATCTAGGGATATGGGAATCTAGGGATATGGGGATCTAGGGATATGGGGATCTAGGGATATGGGGATATAGGGATTTAGGAATCTAGGGATATAGGGATCTTGGGATATAGGGATATAGAGGTCTACGGATCTAGGGGTCTAGGGATATAGGGATATAGGGATCTGAAAATATAGGAATCTGAGGGTATAGGGAACTGCGAATACAGGGATTTTCGAAATATAGGAATTTGGGGATTTTGGAATCCTCCCATGTAATAACCTCAAATTCTACCAATTTGATAATTCAGCTACATAAGAATCTAGGGACACCATTCTACGGAAATCTAGTAATATATTCACCTATGCATTTAAGAATTTCACGACCCAAAAATTCCGAAATTTATAAATTTATAAATTACAAAAATGTCCAAAATTGATATAAAGCTAATTAGCATCCAAAATTCGTGACCTACTAAAATTAATATATGCAATTATAAACCTATTTACCGTTACACTAGATGAAATTTAATTGTTTAACTGTTTTACAAATAATAGAATGTGGTAATAATTGTTAGCGATTTGTATGCAGTTATCAGTTTCATTCAACGTTTAACCGTGTATTTGTTTGCGAATGATACAGTGTATTTATTGCGTCAGATCCCATCGCAAATAACACATACCGTGTTTCACCTTATAATCAAGTTAATCTAACTAACCGCGTTCTTAATTACTTCTGCTATTGTCCGTTAGCCTGCACAATGCACCGTAACGTTTAATATCGCAATATTTTATACGCGCAATTGTACCGGTGGCGCGAAAGCGAAGTCGGTGAAACATTTTCTGGGAAAATGGTGGAGCGGAGTGGCGCGCTTGTTTCGCAAAAATGCAATAAAAGGTTTCTTGACACATTGTCTCGCGTCATCGAACGAAATATTCGTTACGAAAAAAATAAAAAAGGAATGAGACTCGGGTGACCAAAATAGACTTCGCACATTCTGCCCTATAGCCTTTACGTGTACTAAAACTTCGTTATATTGCAGATTTTAGTATCACATACGGACGCATTAATAAATTTGATAAATGTGTTACAAATTTAATTATTGGGAATTGTATTTGGTAATTTTTAAAGTGTAGACAGTATTTTGTTATTTGTTGTAATTGAATTTTTGAGATTTTTTCAGTTAGAATTTCAGGTAGTTAATTTAATATTTGGTAATGTGACGTGTGGTTTGATTTAGTACGCGTAGATAATCATAGTGTCGTGATACAATATGTAGCGATTTAGTACGCGTAGATAATCAACGTGTGGTGATATAACGCGTGGCGATGTAACACATGTGGTGACACAAAGCCTAGTGACACAACGCATGACGACATAACATATGTGGTCATACAAGGATTAGTGATACAACGCGTGGAACTCTAACACGTATGGTAATACAACGCGTAGAAATCTGACACGTGTGATACAACAACGCGGAGAAATCTAACACATGTGGTAATACAATGCGTGGAAATCTAACACGTATGGTAATTTGATGCATGGAAGTTTAACACGTGTGATAATACAATGCGTGGAAATTTTGTCACGTGTGGTAATATGACGCGTGGAAATCTTACACATATGATAACACAATATGTGGAAATCTAACACGTGTAGTAATTTAACGCGTGGAAATCTTATACGTGTGGTAATGCAACGCATGAAAATCTAACACATGCAGTAATACAACGCATGGAAATTTAATACATGTGGCAATATGACCCGTGGCTATCTAACACATATGATAACACAATATGTGAAAATCTAACACGTATGGTAATACAATATGTGGAAATCTAACACGTGTAGTAATTTAACGCATGGAAATCTTATACGTGTGGTAATGCAACGCATGAAAATCTAACACATGTGGTAATACAACACATGGAAATTTAATACGTGTGGCAATATGACCCGTGGCTATCTAAGACATATGATAACGCAATATGTGGAAATTTAACACGTATGGTAATACAATATGTGGAAATCTAACACGTATGGTAATACAATATGTGGAAATCTAACACGTGTAGTAATTTGGCGCGTGGAAATCTTACACGTGTGGTAATACAACGCACGAAAATCTAACACGTGTGGTAATACAACACATGGAAATTTAATACATGTGGCAATATGACCCGTGGCTATCTAACACATATGATAACACAATATGTGGAAATTTAACACGTATAGTAATACAATATGTGGAAATCTAACACGTGTAGTAATTTGACGCACGAAAATCTAACACGCGTGATAATGCTACACATGGAAATTTAACATATGTAGTACAACGCGTAGAAGTCTAACACATGTAGTAATACAACGCGTAGAAATCGAACTCACGTAATGTAATGCATACCTCAATAATGCATCACACATATACATATTTAACATCCCGCATAAATTACCGTTATAATCAGATATTTCATGTCATCCTAATCAGAAGGGTTAAATACCAAGGCGATAATATTGAGGCGAGATATTTGACGAGCGAGAAAAATCAAAAAATAAATAAAAAAAGGGGGAGGAAAATTCGCGACAAACGCTCGGAAAAATTTAAGAGACGAGCAGCTGTTGAGAGAGGAAAGGCTGGCTGTTTCAATGATGAAAGCACGTTGGGGTGAGATTAGAGTTTGCAAAGGGTGAGAGGAAAGAAAGACGAAAGGATACTAGCTCATTTCCTAGACGATAGACATTAAGCCGAAAAGATGGACGAAAGAGATACAAGGCAGATGCTTTTTGCGCGGACAAGTTGTAGATTAAGCGCGATTGCGGTAAACGAGTCTGTCATTTCTCGAAAAATTTTTGAAAACATCGGATGATGTTTATTTGATGGTAGTAGTTAGGGATTTTGGGGATTTTAATACGGAGATGCAGATATAGGGATTCGGGAAATTTGATGAGAACCTGAGGATTTGGGGTTGTGGGAATTTGTAGATTCAGGGATTTGGGAATTTAGAAATTTAGAAATTTAGGGGTTTAGATCAGGAATTTAGGAATTGGGGATTTAGGTATATGGAAATTCAGAGCTTTATTGACATTTTAACATTTTGACAATTTTGACATTTTAGAAATTTCAAAATTTTTAAAACATCAGAATCACAAAATTCCGAAACTTCAATGAAATAATTTACAATATGAACATTTCAATTGACCAACCCTTAATTTTTTAACTCAAGGTTATTTCATTGTATACGATATCACTAAAAAAGATCAGTGACCTCTTGAACAGTTTATCCAATAAGGTTAGAGACTACACTCTGTGTCATTTTTTTCGCTACTTAAATAAACTAGCCTCCGAACTGAATTAAAGGAAGGAAACTTAAGATGTTCGAACTTTTTTTCTACGATGTAATTTTTAAACAGCTGTTACATGCTATGTAGTTTGAACCTAAATTTCATGGAACTCTGTAAGTTGCGAAGAAGTTCAAAAAGTTATCGAACGACTGAACTTAATCAAAGTTTAACGTAAAATTATATTCCGCATCTTACGAGTGCTTCACTTAATCTCTTCATTTTTGAAGTAACTTCGAACTAAATTATATGCTAATATTGTCGAGAAAAAAAATTTTCAACTACTGAAGAAAATACGAAAATTTACACCATCATTCTGCTCCGTAAGCTGCTTACAATCAAACAAATCTAAATTCCAATTTCCCAGAAGCTGCACTCTGATGTTCCGCAACAGCATTTCCCATTACAATTTCTATGAAATAAAATCTAAATAGTTTCGTTGCCATAAAGTATCCCGACAATGCGCATAACTTTCATCGCCAGTAAATACAAAACAGGCTTACCTAATACCATACGGTGTTCTGTTCTCTTTCAGTCGTTTATTTATCTTTTTACATCGACCGCGTTCGCAAAATTGCCACATCTTCGTAGCAGAAATTTAGCAAAGAGAATTTCATTGTTTCGTGAAAGGCGCGAAATTTCGTAGCCATATTGCGAAGGCGCATTCCGTTGGCGCATATATCGCGAGTAATGTCGTGTAAATACAGGAAGATATTAAAACTAGCGCGAATGCGACTGGAAAAGGACACGCGACGATCCTTTTCGGCGGAGCTGGATCTTTCGGGCGGAACGTACGCCTTCTCGATGAGAAGTCAAAACAAATATTTGCCACGTACTGGCCAATCTCTGCTATTTGCATGCGCCGAGGCTGCTGCACGGCCGAAGATATATTGGTTTACCTACTGAAATATTCGATCGCCCCTCAGCCAGTGTAAATCTCATTCATAATAACGAACGATTCGGTCCTCGCGTCTGACGCATTCTCGTAGATACCTTTTTTATCGAGTTTCGGGGCAGAATGATACTGGACGATATTAGACATCGAATTTTTTCACGTATTTCGCTTACGGATGAAATCAACCTGTGTGAGCTTATCACCGATTAATTCCTAATTTTTTTTTAGAAATTTCAATTTCTGACAGACTATTTCATATGGTATACTCATTATCTGTTGTGTATAATATATTCATAACTTCTGTCTTCTATGTGAAAAGCATCGATTTTTTTTTCAAAAAGATCATTGAAAATAGGGGATGGTATATGCATTTTCATTACTAATTCAAAAACAAAACTTCTATGTTTGCAAAGGAAATACTTCTTCATAATCAGCTACCCCTTTCCAGGAGTTACACCTATTGTGAGACACCCTGTACACTGCTTGCGTATTGTATTATTGTTGTATACAAATGCATTGTTCATTTTAATTTGTTTCATTTAATTTTAATTGCAAGTTATACATACACATCATACACCCTTACAAATCTTAACAAGTACAGCTATAACCTTGATGCTAGATTATCACCGTACTAAATGACACTTAATTCTCTGATAATAAAAATGTTAGAATTTTTGTAGGTAGCTAACCCGAACTTGCCCTCTGAACCCTGCTATCTCTAGATATCCAGTGTCCCGCAAGAAACCGCCCGAAACTGACGTATCACCCAGAATCATCGCACCTTCCATTCCGACTCACCCTTAAGTGGCACACTAATTACGTAACCACCACTTTCACCCTGCAAGAAATTCCATCCCCAAACCGTCGCGTTCCCTGAAAGCACTCACACCCATTTGCACCCTCGTATCGGTGAATTCGCACGTATGTTTAACCTTTTATCCACGCACTCGGCGCGCACACACGCGCGTGTTCACCACATCAATGCACCGGCGTTCACATCCATCTCTCGGTGTTCTAATTCGGTGGAAAGCACCGCTGGCAAAGTTCTCGGTCTCACCCCTGTTCTTTTTTTTCCACGAACTCCACCATCCGGTTTCCCTCTGTTACGCTTCTTCAATTGCACTCGGTCTGCACTTTGTCCTTGGACCAACGCCGATGGGTGCACGCCCATCGAAGGCTCGTGTTTGGCCGGTCGAATCCTTTCGACTTGTCACACCCAGACAGGGCAACGATCGAGCCTTCTGTGATTAAAGAAAATTACCGAGCACCTGGCTGCGAGATAATTACAGGAGAGGCCGGAAACGAAGGACCCAGCTGCAGCGAGAATCATGGTGTGTCACGGTGTGCACCGAGAAACCCTGCAGCCTCTTCGGCGCCAACTAGCCGGCGACCAAGTCCGGCCAGGTTCTCCGGTGTCGAGATGAAGAGGAAAACCGAGCCGGTTGTGGGAGCTTGTTTGGAAAACTTCCGTAAACGTAACTAAGTGACGTGGATAATGCCTGTCTGAGAACAAGGCCTCGCCAGGGTGTGAAACTACGGGTTTGTTTGTGACGATGGTCTTTGGACTTTGCAGCAGAACGAACGGGAAAATTGATGGGGCTTTCAGGCAAGAAAATTTGAAGGCAAACATGGGAATTAAAATGGGATTCGACGCTGTCGAACTCTTGAATTTTTAATCTCTACTCTCCATTATGCGATTAAATTATAATAGATAATTCAACGTTATAGAAGTCATTAATTAAATGGGTTTCAATTGGAAATTCACATCTGGTTATCAGTAGAATGATCTTGTAATTGAGAACTGATATAGTAATTCTACTTAGGAGGTGCAAAGAGCTATTCATTTTAAGATTAACAGTGTTATGAGAGCACTGTCTAATTTCATAGCTCCCTTTCGCACATATTATAACAAAATTCAATTCATCATATTTACAATCATTTTAGTGAAATTAATAAGTAAAGCTAAGGTCATAGGACAATTATCAATGTAAATATTCAGCAAAATTAAAAGTGATAAATATTCTTTGAACTTAAACTCATTTTTGTTTTTCAAATAAAAAGGACATATTATTTGTGAATTACAGTGAAGTGTAATTTTGCAAGAGAACTAAAGATTATCAAACAGTTAGGCTAAATTGATGAAAGTTTCGAACGAGCGCACGTGTGAAGAACAATGCATCATCGTCATGACATCGCAGAACATCGTTGGTCAGAATTCGTAATGATATATGCCTACGAGTGTCAAGTTTGCGTCTGCGAAAGCGCGATCCGCGTAAATTAACGTGCACGGTGAATCGAAGCCCGGAGGGGGAAAAAAGCAACACGGATAGAGAGGGCGAAGAAAAAATATTAGAATGGATTTTCTGGAGTTTCGACGAGAACATATGCGATTTCGATAAGGCGACGGAACAATGTGCATTGTGACTATGAAGTTACGAAGTTCAACAAACAGCATCGTTACGATAACCGAAGAATTGTGGTAGCTCGTCGTGAAACTGAAACTTTGCTTACTGAACTGTGGGCTGTGAGATATGTACATCGGAATTTTCTTCTACTTTTTCTTTCCTGCTCTTAACACGTTCTTGTTTACTATTCCACTGTTATTTACGCATTTTTAATATAGTTTTCATTGTGGAGTTTCATTGTGAAAAATCATAAAGCTCTACAGACTATTACTTTTCTAAATCACACGACTTAACTATACTTCAAGAATTAATTTTTATAGAAGATTTCGATATATCATAAACTACAGACATTTGCAATACGATAGTTTTATTCAAATGAGATTTCGCTCAAAATTCTTTGATTTTACATTTGAAAGACAAGTAACATCAACAATTTTACATCAAAGAACCTTGAGATCAAGTTCGTACATTCTTTGAAGTATGCAATTTACAGTATAATTCGATATACTGCAATTATAATTAAACAGTTGCAGATCAAGTTTAAAGGATAGATTACAAGTCAAATAAAATATGAATGAAAATTAGTCAGGTTAGCAAAATATTCGTCGGGTTAGTAGAGCGAATATTATAACCGAGAGAATGAACAAATGTTGGCTGGACCTTCACGTTCATCCTGAAAGCTGACTAACGTGTTTATCTTTCTTTTAATCGTATTCTCCTCGAAGGGACATAGAAGAACAACACACGCGTAGTTTCTCGCAAATTTTATGACACACCGAACGTTCCATCCCTTTTTCTCTCTTGGTGTTCTCGTACGCCAAGAGAAACTAATTAGCATCACTCAGGTGGGCTAGCACAGCCACACAAGGCTTAATCAAACCTCAAAGTATTCCGTGGCTGGACGTTGTTCCATGGAGACGACGAAACCATCCCTCGACAGACCCTAAACACTTCCTCCTTCTATTTTCCCTTTTACTCTGCAACTCACTTATCCATGCTGTTAAAAATGCATTTGAGATTTAAAATAAGAGGCGGACCTTGCTGTCCTTTGTGTTTGCCATGTCTCATACTCAACTTTAATTATTGAAAAATTCGAATATATTTTTATATCGATTTTAAATTAATCGAACATTCAAATAACTAAACATAGATTCTAATACCTGAAGTATTTGAACAATGCGAGAAATTGGAATATTTGAAATGATTCTTCTTATGAATCATTCATTAATAATAAAGGAGATTCTTACAAAATATTTATAGGAACCTTAATTATAAATTATAGAAAGTAACGAAAGAACTGTATTTAATGACAAAAATTTTCAACCAAAGGAGACACGTCGATAATGTTTCCTAATTCACCCCAAATCTGTTCAGCTTTAAAGGAATCCTCGAAAGCTCAAGCAATTTCAATTCGAGGAATTTTCTTCGTGACTGAATTCGTGCTTAATTAAGGATTCATACCACCATAACAATTCCAGTTATGACTGATATGTCTTACGCTGATTGCTATTAGATTTCGTTCATTAGAATACATTACGCTGTATCGTCATTTTATTCTAATTATATTGAAACAATATTCCATTATCCCGTACCAATTTCAGTCAGACGTTATATTTCACTTTAGTCGTTCTTATTATATCACTGCAGAATGTTTAAAAATTTCTTGTTACGTGAAGCATTTAAAACTGCATTATTGAATGAATATAAAATGTAATATTACTGCCCTAACTATATTAATATAAATGACTAAAAATAATTATTCTTGTAATACGAATTTTTTAAAAATATTAAATATTGAAAAATATATGAAAAGTAAGGATGTACTTCGTTGTTATGGAGCCTTTAACAGATAGAAAAATATTTGTTTGACGAGTTTCTAAAGAAGTTCATGAGTACATGCACAAACATTCTACAGAGGAGATATTTTCTCAAGCGAAAGATACAAGTTCGAAGGAGAATTTTTAAAAGGTTTATTTCGATCCCTGCTTATAGCGGTTATGTCTGGCGCTAACATAAATAATTCATCGAGATCTCTATTGTGCACTCTTCGCTTTGTCGTCCGTTTAACAGCGATCAAAGCGGATCGCCGGGAGTCGTGCAATGTAAAGAGAGGTATTTCTTTCGTGTACGGTTCCATTATCACAGGAACCACGTCAGTAGAAAGCGGTTGACGTTAGATGTCCCGAATAATCGTGGTGTTCCGGTTGCAGAAACTGTTGCTGCTGCAGCAACCTCGTCGTAACAGTAGCGCGCAGATGTCATCGATGCACTTCGTGTTTCGAGCAAATGGAATTAATGTCAGGCTAGCGAGCAGCTCCCACTCGATATAACCATTTGCATTCGCCAATTATAATTCTATATACGGTGTTCCCACGAATCGAGGAAGGTAAGAAATAACCGTTTCTATGAAAGTCGCTAGAGAAGCAATCTCGTCCTTAATTACCACAGAACGCTCCGAGACGAGTTCTCGTGAAAAATTTCTTCGCCTTTCGGGGAATCTAAATGAAACGTTCGGAATATACCGTAGTAATGGATGGGGTTATTTATAATCGTACAATCCACCGATATAGTTCTTAAGTCTTCTTAGCATTTTATTCGTTCCAGTGCATTTGCATTAGGTTTATGGATAAGAGGAAACAATTTGATTGCAATTTTAAGAAATATTCACTGTTAAAAATTCAGAAATTTTGAAACTTACGATTTATTTATTTCAGGACCCTAATTTTCAGATGTCTAACTTTACAATTTTGTAATTTTCAAGCTCTACATTTTCAAATTTCTAGCTATTCAACTTTCTAAATTCCAATTTATCACATCTCTAACTTTCCTAATTTTCTAAAAGACCAAATTTCCAATCCTCCAAATTTTCAAATATTAAAATTCTCACACTCCCTAATTTCCAAAATTCCCATCTCAGAAAAGCATTTAAACTGAATTAAAAACCCAAGAATAAGTTTGATCCAAAACTCTCCAGTAAAGTTCACATACCCTCAGTATTAAACTTTCCGAAAATGTCCAGAAACGTCCTCAACTTTCGAAATAGCAAAAACGTGATGCTTCACCCCGTTTTGCAAAGACTTACGACACGGGACATCACGGAATACGTATACGTTAGTATGTTCGTGTTCGATGGTCTCAATTTCTTGAATGTCCTCCTCTCTCACCTATGCACGGAACGTCGGAATTTACAATTTTAAATTAGGCACGCTCGACTTTTCTTGAGCGGATGATTTTTCCGCGTGAAGTTTCACGGTGAAAACATAAGTGTCGCGTCCACGGGAAACGGGCTAAAAACTTTTTATTAGATATGAAAACGGCTGTTGACGTACCGTGAAAACTTTTCGCAGAACGCTGCCGGGTATTTCGTGAAACTTTTCCTACACTTTACATTCTGTTCTTTGGATAATTTATAATAAGAAACCGAACGCTGACCTCGGCAATCTTCACCTCTCGTCTTTGTATTTTTATCAATTATTCAAACATTTATTTATAGCATCGTTAACAAGACTGTTTATTTAAAGATTGGTTGAAAGAGAAACTGTTAGTGTGTTCTTTTTTTATTATTTTTTATAAATGCTTTTGTACAGACATTATAGTTTATGTACATAGAGTGTGTACATATGTTATATGATACATATATGTATATATTATATGCAGACATACTACTTTTTATTGAATGAATGTCATAATTGTATAATTTTATGTATGGTTGCATATGTATGTCATAAACATATAAGCATACATGTAATCAAAATTATGTAATTTTGTGCATCAAAATCATATATGTATGTATGTAATCCAAATAATGTGAGCATATATGTTCACCACAATTACATAATTACGTATGAATGTATGATAATGTAATCACATATGAATATCACAATGATATAGTTACACATGAATATATGATAATGTAATTACATATGAATACCCTAATCATATAATTACATATGAATGTATGATAATGTAATTACATATGAATACCATAATCATATAATTACGTATGAATGTATGATAATGTAATAACATATGAATACCATAATCATATAATTACATATGAATGTCATAATCATATAATTACATATGAACATATTATAATATAATCACATATGAATATCAAAATCATTAAATTACATATGAACATATGATAGTATAATCACATATGAATACCAAAATCATACAATTACATATGAACATATGATAGTATAATCACATATGAATATCAAAATCATATAATTACATATGAACGTATGATAATATAATTACATATGAATATCACAACCATATAATTACATATGAACGTATGATTATATAATTACATATGAATATCACAACCATATAATTACATATGAACATATGATAATATAATCGCACATGAATATCAAAATCATATAATTACATATGAACGTATGATAATATAATTACATATGAATATCACAACCATATAATTACATATGAACATATGATAATATAATCACACATGAATATCAAAATCATATAATTACATATGAACATATGATAATATAATCACACATGAATATCAAAATCATATAATTACATATGAACGTATGATAATAAAATTACATATGAATATCACAACCATATAATTACATATGAACATATGATAATATAATCGCACATGAATATCAAAATCATATAATTACATATGAACGTATGATAATATAATTACATATGAATATCACAACCATATAATTACATATGAACATATGATAATATAATCACACATGAATATCAAAATCATATAATTACATATGAACATATGATAATATAATCACACATGAATATCAAAATCATATAATTACATATGAACGTATGATAATAAAATTACATATGAATATCACAACCATATAATTACATATGAACGTATGATAATATAATCACACATGAATATCAAAATCATATAATTACATATGAACATATGATAATATAATCACACATGAATATCAAAATCATATAATTACATATGAACGTATGATAATAAAATTACATATGAATATCACAACCATATAATTACATATGAACGTATGATTATATAATTACATATGAATATCAAAATCATATAATTACATATGAACATATGATAATATAATCACACATGAATATCAAAATCATGCAGTTACACATGAATGTACCATAATATAATAACGTGTGAATATCCTAACCATATAATTATATGAATATCACAAAAATAAGCAATATACCGTGAGATTAAATGAAAAGATATTTGATTATATAGTCCGTACACAACTTTATTAATACGATTCGGTGTTTTTCAATATTTTACAAAATTTTCGTCGGTCGAAAATGTTCCGCGTGCGCAGCGACTCATTATCATCTCGTTTTTTAATCACCGGCCGTTTAATCCGAATTTTTCAGGTTTTCGTTGTTCGGCGGACATTATGAAATTACCATGGCCGGAGCACGTATCACGAAATTATCCCGGTAAATCGGCCAGTGACAGTAATTATGTCACCGTCAGGCCGCGTCTATCTCAATTATCTGGTTACATTTCCAAATTTTCGTCCGGTTTAATGGCACTGCTTAAATTTCTAGCCTGGAAACACGCGTTCAACCACCGCGTTCTCTTTCGTGCTTTACAGCGAATCGATGCTAGGTAGGCTAATTAATTCGCGTCTGGATTTCTGACAATTTAACGTTAATCAGGTGAACATGATACGAGGAAAGGAAACGGGGACACGTTTATTATAATTGCTACAAAGGCATTGTAACCTTGATCTGATGTCGCTAATATCGATATGACATGGCTCAGGAAATTTTTATTTGAGAAGGGAGACTTTTTAGATAACTAGTTATAATTAAGTTTTTAGGGATATGATGTATCTTATAATGTTAGACGTTGTATAATCTCATTATAATAAATGCAAATTTGAAATTCTTTGTTACATATAAAATATAGAAATATATAGGGCATTTAGAGGAAATTGTGTCAAGTTACAAATAGCAGAATCATTTCGCAAGTATGTAAGTAGTTTGTTTCACAAAATTTTTACTCTTTTTGAAACGATTAAGAGAAAATAAGTATTGATAATGTTTTATAAATAAACATCTTATCAAACATTTGGAATTCTTGGGAGCAGAATACCTCTTCACAATGTGTGTTCCCCTGACACGAAATTTCGGTTTACCATTATTAATTAAATGTACCATTATAACTGTTAACCGTTCGTTCTAGTCGTAATACAAGAATAGCAAAGATGCAAATTTACTGTGAAATTAAATCAATCCTAAATTCAAAGTATAAAAATTTGAAATATTGTTAATTAAATATAATACAATAACTGACAAACAATTAAAAATGTATAACATAGTCAAATGAAACGAATACTGTTTTCTAAAGTTAATAAATACATAATAGAATAAGAAATGAATAGTAAATAAATAAATTGATAATGATTAATAATTAATAAATTATTAAAGCAGCAAGAAAACAGACATCTTACCCATTCGCTGTTCCAGCGACGACTGACGCTTGTTGAAGCCGTTTGTTTCATTCTGAACTACGTGGAGGGGATGATTCTTGCAGGAGGGGGTAGAGAATCACTTTATCTTCTTGTGCACGAAGTCTCAACTATGAATAAATATTAACAAGTTCCTGTAAACGTTTATCTAGTTATTAATTTTGTTCCTTTGCAAATGTACTTGTAAAAGTTTATAACGTTTCGTTACTTCTTCAAGTCATACTAATTCTTGCAAATGTATTTTGAAGACTATTTTGGTGCTTTTGAGAGGCATTTACAAGTGTTTAAGTTTGATACGTCCAAACACTCAAAGTTTCAAATTTTCAAATTCTTTAATATCCAAAATTCCAAATTTTCAAATTCCAAAATTCTCAAATTTCCAATTCCCCAAATTCCCAAATTTTCAAATTCCAAAATTCCCAATTTCTCAAATTTCCAATCTCTCAACTTCCTAAAACTCTCAAATTCCCAAAACTCTCAAATTCCAAATTTCTCAAATCTCCAATCTCTCAAATTCCCAATTTCTCAAATTTCCAATCTCCCAACTTCCTAAAACTCTCAAATTCCCAATTTCTCAAATTTCCAATCTCCCAACTTCCTAAAACTCTCAAATTCCCAATTTCTCAAATTTCCAATCTCTTAACTTCCTAAAACTCAAATTCCCAATTTCTCAAATTTCCAATCTCCCAACTTCCTAAAACTCTCAAATTCCCAATTTCTCAAATTTCCAATCTCTCAAATTCCCAATTTCTCAAATTTCCAATCTCTCAACTTCCTAAAACTCTCAAATTCCAAATTTCTCAAATTTCCAAACTCTCAAATTTCCAATCTCTCAACTTCCTAAAACTCTCAAATTCCACATTTTTCAAATTTCCAAACACTCAAATTCCCAAAACTCTCAAATTCCAAATTTCTCAAATTTCCAATCTCTCAAATTTCCAATCTCTCAAATTTCCAATCTCCCAAATTTCCAATCTCCCAAATTTCCAATTTTTCAACTTCCTAAAACTCTCAAATTCCAAATTTCTCAAATTTCCAATCTCTCAACTTCCCAAAACTCTCAAATTCCAAATTTCTCAAATTTCCAATCTCTCAAACTCCCAATTTCTCAAATTCCCAAATCTCAAAATCCCCAATTTCCCAAATTTCCAAATTCCCAGAACTCCAAATTCACAAACCCCCAAATGTCCATACTTTCAAACTCCTAAATTCCCAAATTCCTAAACTCCTTATTTCAAAAATTCTGAAATCCCATAACTCTCTATACCCCTAACATTCAAATTCCAAAATCCGCAAATATCCTCAAATCAAAATTCCTAAATACAAAAATTCCAAACTTCCGAAATTACCAAATTTGTAAATAACATTTCCATTATAAGACTCTGCTCTCCTCATCTCACCCATAATCAACATCCCAAAAATGTGTCCCTTTTCCAATAACTCTCATCTCCCTGTTTCACAACTCATTTTTCAAATTTCACATTCTTAAAAACCGTCAGCAATACTTTTCCATATTCCAGTACCTCCCAAACTTCATTTCCCGTATCTCATTTAGCTAACTATTTCAATTTGCTGAAATATGAACGTCTAAACTGATTCGTAATTAGAACAAGAACTATGAAACCACAGCACGTTGGTCGAATCATTGACTTGTATCACTGAAAATCCAACTACCTAGTACTCCAAAACCGTGCGCAGCTTTTGTTCACCAAAAATGCTATCAATTCTCCCGCATCATTCACCGAATCAATCAAGCCATTCAAAATTACACGTATTGTCTTCTTTACAATGACAGACCACGCGATTTTCGTTGTTTAATACCGCGAGTACATCGCCCGACGATGAATATTGATTGATAAAAGGTGGACGTTCAATAGCTTTGTTTTATTCATCGCGGACGTATTAGCATAATACAATTTGAGGCAATGGATCTTCTGTTAAGAGTGAAGGCACTTCATTCTGATTTCTTTATGATTCTTATTGTTTTAATTTTAGTAATATTATGGGGATGTTATGTGGTTTATTTGCATCCACTGTTTCATAAATTCTAAATTCTTAAATTTTGGATTTTTAAATTATCGGATTTTGAAATTAAGTGCGGAATATTGGGATTTGTGGATTTTGTGGGCTGAAATGTTTCAAATTTGAGAAATTCATATTTTTCGGTTTCTGATTCCTTATTTTTCCATTTCTTAAATACCCCAAGTTAACAAACTTTCAAATTCACTAAATTGTCAAACTGCCACTTTCTCGAAATCTCTGAATAGTTAAACTTTTATCTGCTCGAATTCCTTAAATTGACAAAATTGTCAAACTTCCATTTCGATTACCAATTTGCCAAAGTTCCAATTTCCGAACTTCCCTAAATTGTCAAAATTGCAATTCCTTAAATTTCCGGTACCAATTCCCAAAATTTCCAAAGACGCAATTCCCCAAATTCCCTAAAGTACCAAACTTCCATTTCCTCAAATTCCCCAAATGTAATTGCCAAAGTTCCAAATCCCTATCTTCCCTAAATTGTCAAACTTCCATTTCCTCAAATTCCCCAAATCTAATTGGCAAAGTTCCAAATCCTCATCTTCCCTAAATTGCCAAAGTCCCATTTCCTCAATTCCCCAATTACCAAAATTCTAAATCCCCAAATTCCTCAATTACCAACCATTTCCACAAATTCCCCATACCTATTTCCCAACTACCATATTTCCAAATTCCAAAAATCATCAAACAATTCCCGACATTCCCTCAATACCCAATTTTCAAATCCCCCGACAAACAGAAATTCCCAAATTCAAACTAAATTCGTATATTCCAATATCCTGTTTGCAGATGTCGATACTCGTAAATAGGATCAGCTCGATAATTCGTCCAAATATGTCTCTTTGACTCCCATACATTTAGAACCTGACTTAAACTGAAGTATCAAACAGAAATTTCTATTATTAATTTCTATTATTATTAAGAAAGTTACTATTATTTTTGAGCGTTCGCATTGATCGATGTACCACTGTCCGAAAGGTAGTATCAGGGAATAAGTCGGAAGTTGAGGAGCGCCCCTTAAAGCAGGAAATCGTATTACTTTGTCCATAATTTAGTTAAGAGCGTCATGCGTGTGACGTGGCACCGTATAGAATAGATCGGAACAACCGAAGCGCGAATAGAACTGGCGTGCAGCCAACCCCCTTGGTCCAGGATCCGTGTAAGTGACTTATTATCCGCCGTTTATATCTGCACTCTCTATTAGAATGCGCTATATAACACGAGTCCTGTACAGGCACACGACTAATTCTTCCTCGTAATTGCGTCTATCATTAAAGGTTGCGTGTAATTGAGCTCATTCGTGATTGTATACGAGTCACTGTGCCTCCATTCAGACTGACCTGTCTCTGAACGTCACCAGGGCTTACCAACTGTTAAGGCGATCCTTCTGTCACTGTCGGAGCCATTTTTCGGGGGTGGGAAATTTAGGCATTTGGTTTAGTAGAAATTTGGGGGTTCGGGGATTTGGAGATCTGGAAATTGGGAATTTGAGAATTTGGGGATTTGGGGATTTGGGGATTTGGGGATTTGGGGATTTGGGAATTTAGGGATTTGGGGATTTAGATATTTGGGAATTTAGATATTTGAGGATTTGGGAATTTAGGGATTTAGCGATTTAGGGATTTAGGGATTTGGGAATTTAGGGATTTGGGAATTTGGGGATTTGGAAATTTAGGTATTTGGGGATCTAGGGATTTGTGGAATTTGGGGATTTGGGAATTTGGGAATTTAGGAATTTGCGAATTTAACTTGAAATTTGACTTGGAAATTTGGGAATTTGAGAATTTAGGGATGTAAACACTGGGAATTTAGGAATTCGGGAATTTGACAATTTGAGGAGTTGGGGATTTGGAAATTTGAGAATATGGGGATTTTAGAATTTGGATATAGAAATTTGGAATTTGTGGAAGCTTGGAATTTTTGGAAACTTGGAATTTGTAGAAGCTTGGAGGTTTTAGAAATTTGGAATTCGTAGAAGCTTGGAATTTGTATGGGCTTGTAAGTTTTGGAAATTTGGAATTTGTAGAAGCTTGGAATTTTTGGAAATTTGGAATTTTTGGAAGCGTGGAATTTTTGGAAACTTAGAATTTTTGGAAGCGTGAAATTTTTGGAAATTTGGAATTGTTGGAAGCTTGGAATTTTTGGAAATTTGGGAAAAAGCTGAAATGGGAACCTTGAAAACCACAGATGAATGAATTCTTATGAATTTTGCATTACCAAACGTACCAAACATACTTAATTTGCAACTAGTACCTCCATCGCCTAATTATCCCTATTTCGATACAATTTCCACAAAGAAAACCTAGAGTACCCCTATCACTCCTATCACTCCTCCCTAAAATTCATCAAAGACATAAATGATAAAAACGTCGTCAATTTGCCGTAAGAACAGCAGTTTACACAGTTCCGAGTTTCGCGGACATAAAACAGCGCGTGACAAAGAAATCTCATGAAAACGGGCCCACAGTCCCACCATTTGTTTCTCACAGGACACAAATGTAGGCGCCGGAAAAATGTGGCTGGAGAATTCGGCGCATCTGGAGCCCTTAATCCTTGTTTATAACGACTAGCTGGCTAGCTAAAGGGTCTGGTTGGCAAGAGAAGAAAAAGACTCGTTTCACGAACGAATGGCGAGTAGGTATGCAGAAAGTTTGTCGGTCTACGTACACAGTACAACGTTCCAAGTTCACGGGAAAAGTTCCTCAAACTTTCTATGGATAACCAGCCACGTATGATGCAGAGTCAGCTTGGACCACTGCGATTTCTTTTCACTTTATCGACACTTGGGAACAGACGAAAATTATATTGGCACTTTTAAGGTTCGTCATTTTAGCTTCTTCATTTTGGGAAAATTATCTTCTTTGTGTTGGGAAATGTAATTGGGAAAATATATTATTTTGTTGGTCTTTTGCTATTTCATTATTTTATTATTTTGTCATTTTACTATTTTGCTATTTAAGTATTTTACTATTTTTCTATTTTACTGTTTTACTATTTTATCATTTTACTGTTTTACTATTTTATCATTTTACTGTTTTATTATTTTATCGTTTTACTATTTTATTATTTTAATATTTTACTGTTTTACTGTTTTACTATTTTACTATTTTACTATTTTACTGTTTTACTATTTTATCATTTTAATATACTGTTTTATCATTTTATTATTTTATCATTTTACCATTTTATGATTCTACAATTTTATCATTTTATTATTTTATCATTTTACTATTTTATTATTTTACTATTTTACCATTTTAAAATTTTACTATTTTATTGTTTTACTACATAACTATTTTACTATTCTGTCACTTCGCCATATTCCCATTTTTATTGCCTTTATAATTTCCATCCTTCTCTCTGTACTCTATACCAAAAATCAAATATCACAGCTTCAAGCACAGACAGTTCAATAAAACCTAATTACAGAAAATTGCCACAAAATGCCACCTATATTACATCAATTTAAAGATCAAAGTTTAATAAAAACAATTATACAAACGCTCCATTGTTCTTCATACAAAATGTACTTCAAAGGAACAGATCTAAATTTACAATTCAGAACTTTCTATCGTTTCATATCACTCATTTTTTATTATGAATAATTAAGATGCAAAAGGATTATTCTCTAGAAGCTTTGTAAATGATATTTTGTGTCATGGAATTAAACTGCGTTTCGAAATTAGTTACAGAGTTTAACATAACGTTGCAGTTTGTTTCAGCTACTGTTTCCATTAACTGTATCCAATTTATACTCCTCTACACACATACAAAAATAGCTTAAAATCAATGAAACAAAACTATAGTTACTCAACAAAAATTTCTCTACAATGTTTATTTCATTCGATGTTCACTAAATAATCAAATTACACGAATATTAAACGTGTCGAATTTAGCATCATCAAACTACAAGCACTAATAACAATTTATTACGTTATTTAGCAGCCAGAGTATAGAGTAAATTATAACTCATCAAATTGCACTAGTGATTAACCGCTAGTTAGTAATAACACGATTAATATTGTCCACTTCGAACGTTTCGACTGCGAATACATCCGAAACGATTATCGATATCGAAGCTCTTTATCCAGCAGGAGCAGCTTTATATCCGGTTTCGTTGAACCGTGCCGTTCGTATTTTTCGCCTCGGTGTATCACACTTTCACAGCATTAGAGTGTCAAAGCTGGTGTATCCCAGGAAATCGGATTCTCAGTGTCAAATATTCAGAAATATCCGATAGAATGCGTCGGACATTGGCGAATAAAAATTTGTCGCCGTTTGCAATCGAGCATCTCTCTTTCCGAATAATGTCACCATACTTCAAATATGTACATTCACTCATGAAAAATCACTGGGATATCTGTTACCTACGGTTTAACTAAAATCTTTGCTGTTATGTCATATTTTTTTACATAAATTTTAAGAAACTTAATACCAGGGTGTTCAAGTTTCAAGAAAAATTATTTTAATTTTCGTTGAAAGATATTTCAGTGATTCTAGTTTACACGTATGTCAAAGTCTTATCTGAAGTCATTGATTAAGTGTTAGATTAATTTCGTCGTAAGAAATTCTTCCAATGCAAAACGATTATAATTTTGTATCAACTAATAATACAAATTTAATAACAGTCATCATAATCATTATAATACCTTATAATTACCTACAATTTCAATTTATTTGAAAGCACTCGATTAACATCATTTATCGCATCAATTTCGCAAATCAAATTGATAGAACACGATTTTAATCTCGACTCAACGGATAAAAGAACAATACGATTCAACAGACGTAAAATAGTATAATGACATTAAAATCTAACAGTTAATCAAACAGGCAGCTACGAATTTGGTGGCCGTGAAATTTCATCGAATCCGCAATCTACCAGGAATAGGAGACCCGATGTCCGACTATTTGTCTCCCGAATACTCGTCCACGATCTTCGTCGACATTTATCCCGTGGAATATCGCAGCCAAGGTGAAGTATCGGCCGTCACATTTCCCGTATTGAACATCAATCGAACAATGGAATCGCACGGTTCCACCACCTTCTTTCGAAGTCGAACCGAACGAACGTTCTTATCCCGTTTCCATCCTGAAACACTGCATCTCACCGGGCTGATATTTAATAGAAAAATCATTTGGATCTCGTCCAATAAAATTCATACGACGCTCATTCCACTATTTTAAATTTGTTTACTTCTGCACGATGTTCACATCTTTTTAGCTCAGATCTAATATTTGAATCTTTCGAAGAACTACCAGCGCTAGAACGAAACTAGCTTGTATTAGATCTAATCCTCTCGCTGTATTATAAGACCTAACACATACAATTGTATTTTTCTAGTGACGGCAATTATATAGATGTATGAATGTTTGTACAAGGTTCTTTCAAAAGGTGCAAAGTAACTTGACATTTTCGTGTTACACGATCCAGCGATTTTATCAAACATCGTGCCGGGTAGTCGCAACCCTCTGTCACCAGGATCAACATAAGGAAAGGGGTGAGAGTATAAACCCCCAAGATGGTCGTGAGCAACGACGACAGCTCGTGCTTCGTTAAAACGTCTTACACGGTTGGCGAGTACATACGTATCCTCCGTGAAATTTTCACCGGTCGAAAATTACGCGAGATTCTCCAAGCCGGTTAGTAATTACGCGCTCGCCAGACGAGTGAACTCTTCTGTAACCGTAAGTGCTTGATATTGTAACCGGTATCAGGAGTAGACGGGGCGAATCGAGGCATAAAATAACGTAATTCGCTGAAAGAAAACAGACTAATATCTCGCTTCCTTAGAGCTTCCAAACGTTCTTGGATATTTTATGCGAGAAATCGTGGGATTTTGGAGTTCTGGCTTGAAATTTCGATTTATTTTTAAGACAGTGAGTTAGTAGATAGCAGGTTGGTGTAGTGATGTAATGATGACTGGTACAGTGAAGTAAGATGGCTGACTACTGACATTGTGAAGTGAAATGACTGACTACTGACATTGTGAAGTAAAATGGCTGACTACTGATATATGTAGTAAAGTAAAATGGCTGATTACTGATGCAGTTCTGTAAAATGGCTGACTACTGACATTGTGAAGTAAAATGGCTGACTACTGATGCACTGTTGTAAAATGGCTGACTACTGATATATGTAGTGAAGTAAAATGGCTAACTAGTGATACGTGTAGTGAAGTAAAATAGCTGACTACTGATGCAGTGCTATAAAATGGCTGACTACTGACATTGTGAAGTAAAATGTCTAATTACTGACATAGCGAAGTAAAATAGCAGATTACTTATGCACTAAAATAGCAGATTATTAATACAATAAAATAATGAAGTAGTGTAACAGTAAAATAATAAAAAACAGCTGAGTTGTATAGTAAAATAAAAAAATGACGAACAAACAAAATAGTAGAATAGTAAAATGATCAAATACCAAACTTCCAAATACAATACTCAGGTAATAAAATAATAAAACAGTAGAATTATAAAATGCTATAAAAGTAAACTAATTTTGACCCAAAAAGTATTACAGAATAATATAAAAGTAATTAAAAAAAATCTTCAAAAATTTCATATTAGAATTTCAAATTTCCATTCTAATTAAAAATTAAATCATGACAGTTCGCACCTACATAAAAGTGACAGGTCGAAAAACGAGAAATTAAGTTTAACTTCTATGCTCCATCTGACGGTACTATTTCACTATCGATTTTCCTTGACATCATCTTTCTATTAAAACAGAAGCTAGACGGAGAAGAATTCAGGGAAGAATTTTAATCCACGAACATCCGCGATCTTTAAATAAAGGTAGTTTACCGTTTTTATGCAACACCCGTGTCTAACGTGGAGGAAGTTTCGGGATATAAAGAAGCATACAGAGTCGAAGCCAGGTGGTGAAGAGTATGCTTACTCAATATTTATGTAGCGAAAGTTTCTATTTAGTTACCGACGTGTTCTTTCCACGCGAACTTGTTGCTGAACTTTCGACTCTTGATACCATAGAAATCGACCGTCTCTAATTTCCTTCTTCGCTCATTATTTACAGATATCAACAATTACTTCCATTATGTAGCTTGTACATTATTTGGTTTACATTCTTCTTTCACTGGTTTGCGGAAGAAAATAATCTTAACATGTTCACTCTATGCTGCAAGTTAAATTACTTATTTACAGAAAGTATTCACATAATTAATTATTTGTTTGGAGGATGTTTGAGGGATCTTAATATTGAGATGATACAATAGATTAAAAAATGAAATTGGAAGATTAAGTCTTGTTAACAATATGTATTATAGGGCCTGATGCACATCAACTTGTTAAAATGACTAGCTTTAAATTTCACACTTTACATCACAAAATTTTGTTGCTTTTAAATAAATATTTTGTTAAAATAAAAAATGAGTGTACATGTTATTTAACACAGAATTAACTTTCATACGAACAAACACAACCCAAAATTGAAAATATATGAAAAGAAGAATGAAAGATCAGTAGACAGAAATAGGAAAGAAGGAAAAATGGCCGATTTTATTTATCTAGATCCTGATATTCGAGTATATTTCAGCGTCGCGCATGAAGTACGAATTCCGTCAGATTGCCGGATGATCGAGAATATTCGCATAGTTTTGCACAGAAACTCCGATAGGCGAATAACGTGGTTAAGGTGAGCAGAACAGAGTAGCAGCTATCCGCAACATGTCTCTGCTTTCAGCTAGCAAGATCGTTCTTAACTTTTAGCGTGTTGCTTCGTGTTATAATTGTCTGGGCCGTCGATAATTGAAGAGTTGAAATTGCGAACGATGCATACCACTGTATCAAAGTTTCACTGTTAAACTTATTATTTATTAATCCTCAGGCACTTTTAACTCTCCACTTTAAGATAAGTACATCTTCATTGTTATGTGAGGTATTTTAAAAATTATGATCCAAGGTTTTTTCAAGGATGTGGTATAAGGATATATGAAGACATAGGATGTACATATATGACCACACATGATAGAAGTAGTGAGTTGGTGACAATTTAGTGACTGTAGTGACAATCTGACAGGGTGTTACAGTAACTGTAACAGAGATTTTCAACCATCTATACTCTCAAATTGATCAATTTTGTTAACAAGGTTCTTTGAGATACTAGGTCTCCAAGCTGACCTAACAAATAACAGTAAAGTATCTCTGATAGAGGTAGTGAGTCAGTGGCAATGTAGTGACAATTTGACAGGGTCTCACAGTAACTGTAACAGAGATTTTCAATCATCTATACTTGCAAATTGATCAATTTTGTTAACAAGGTTCTTTGAGATACTAGGTCTCCAAGCTAACCTAACAAATAACAGTAAAGTATCTCTGATAGAGATAGTGAGTCAGTGGCAATGTAGTGACAATCTGACAGGGTGTTACAGTAACTGTAACAGAGACTTTCAACCATCTATACTTGCAAATTGATCAATTTTGTTAATATGGTTCTTTGAGATACTAGGTCTCCAAGCTAACCTAACAAATAACAGTAATGTATCTCTGATAGAGATAGCGAGTCAGTGGCAATGTAGTAACAATCTGACAAGGTTTTACAGTAACTGTAACAGAGATTTTCAACCATCTATACTCTCAAATTGATCAATTTCATCAACAAGGTTTTTTGAAACAATCTAACAAAGCCAATAACCTCCAGATTTAGCATCTAAGCAATCTGGCAACTGAAAAATTCACAGCGATTAACGTCCCCATTTTTATCTCGTGTGAGAAATTTTCTCGATTTCTCTGGGTGTTCGAGTGTGGAACAAACGAGGCTCGCAGTTGATGATCCCTGCAAAGAATGGTAGACGAATACTGTTCGTAAATAGCGCTCCGCGTCTCGTCGTCGGGATAATCCGGAATATTCGTATAGTTTTGTAGGCGGCAGGCGATAGGTGAATAAGGAGTGGGTTTAGGCGAGGAGAGCAGAGGAGGATCTGTCCGCAACACGTCTCTGCTCTCAAGCGGAGCGAGCTCGCCCCGAGGCATCCAAGTTTACTTACAACTTCACTGCCAACTTCTCAATATTCATCCCAATTATATACCGAAGCTTGTGCGCAATTGCGACGGTATACAAGCGTCGCGACGACGACGATACGCGATGCGCTGCTAACACCACGGGATGTATGTACACATGAGCAAAAGCACTCGGTTGACGTTCCGAGAAATGATCTCACCCTTCTTCGCACACCTCGTTACACCCGTTACGATACCTCCCGGGAGTCTAAGGCTATTCCTTCGCTTTATATCACAGATTATGCTAATTTTACCTTATGTAATGTTATATGCTTTTGTAGAGAATAATGTAATATATCTTTTTCTTCGGAGTACGTTTATCGTTTTGAAATATTGCAGATGGGTTGTAATTAAGAAACATTTTATATTTTAGTAATAGACTTCTCGAAAAACATGTAGGTTCGATTTAATATGCTGTGAATCTATTGTTTTTAATATTATTCTGTTTAAATAAATATTTGGGGTCTCTCAACTGAATTTAGTTTTGCATCAAGATGTATATTAAATATCGAAGTTTCTGTATTTCTGAGTTTTTAAGTTTCGGAGTTATATTTTAGGTTTTTAGGTCTTTGAAGTTCGAAACAGTCAGGTTATTAAATTATTAAATTCTTGAATTTCCAAATCCCAATTTCTGAAGTTTCCAAATTCTCAAACTCTGAAATTTGCGACGTCCTAAATTTCCGATTCTATAAATTACTAAATTCCCAACTTTCTGGTGACCCAAATTGTATTATCAGGTTCCTAAATTTCTGTAATTCCAAATCCTGAATTTTCCAATTTATTAAATTTGCAAATCTCTAAAATCTTAACTCCCAAAATTTTTAAATCCCTAAATGTTTTATCTCTTGAATTTCTAAATTTTTTAATTGCTACATTTCTACATTTTTACATTTCTAAATTTCCAAATTTCTAAATTTCTAAATGTCTTAATTCCTCAATTTTCGACTCGTTAAATTTTTAATCTGGCTGCACTATGTTGAAATTATTAATTAACCATTTTAATTTCGCTAATTTAAAATTTTTGTAAATTAGAAATTACAATTTCAAATCTATCTACAGGTAAATTTGCAAATATTCTTACAATTCTTGCTATCTAAACTAAACTTCCTAATTTATAGACTATTAGATCTTCAGTTTAGAAATATTTTGAAGTAAAATTTAAAATCTTGAAAATTTGCAAATTTCTGAATCTCATAAATTGAAAAACATGCAGATATAAAATTTCTTTCTAAATCCTGAATTTTTTAAATGAAATGTTTTTAATATTCATATTATTTGCAGTGTTCCCTTGTATGACAAACACAAGCGTCACAGGATGAGACTTTGCTACATCGCCGAGGCGTTGACTATTCGAGATTTCATCGATTAAACTTTTTGCGGTGAGTATCATTGTCTGAATCGGTGTGGTGCACTTGACACAAAACTTTCATTTATACGAGGCGTCGGCTTATTTGAATTCCAAATAAACGCGTAATGTATTTATTGCCTCTGTGGTGCAAAACAAACTTGAATCAACTGAGATGAACTTGTTGCTTTGTGAGTGCCACATAAGTAAATACATATATCATACGCTGCATGATCAGAAATCTCGTTTCGTTGTTTAAAACTGGAAATAAAGTTTGTGTTTCATCAAGATTCGCATGTTATTTTGATTAAAGTACAACAGAGTTAAAATTAAGTTTCTTTGAGATGTTGATTTTGTAGTTTTTTGTTGGGAGAAAATTTCAATTATTGTTTAACTATTTTGTAAGGATGATTAATAACAAATTTTATTTCTTTCTTGTTATTTGATTGATGGTCAAGTTAGTAAGGGTTTGATTGTTGATAGAATTGTATAAAATATTATTTATCAGTGTATAACTATTTTATTATGAAATGTTATTATTCTAAATTTTAAATTTTTAATTCACATGTAATTTTTCATTATAAGAGTACTAAATAATTATAGCAAACTAAATAATATTTTTATTAGTAATAGTAATAGTAAATAGGCAGCTAAATAATTCAACAAATAATTAGTTTGCTAACTAATAATATTTTATTACAATTATGAAGTACTAAATTAATTTTAATTATAATATTATTTCTGTTGCTATTTTTGTTAAAATATTCACTCACTTTAATATTAAAAAGCACTGTTACCCTTCTCAACCAACAAAGTATTTTTGCCTCCTTCAAACTTAATAACAAAATAAAATTAAATAAAAAATTAATGAAACTCGACACGTTATTTCTGTGAAAAAATCCTAAGTTAAATTATACGAACTAAATGAATAAAATTTCCGCGGAGTTGTTTCAACAAATCCTTTTTCATTAAAGCATTTTCATTGTTAGGTCTGCGATATATGCTGGAAATAACGTTCACTGAATCCGATAAATTAAATTGCCTAGATGTTTGAAAGCCACTAAATTATTTCGACCCATTCTTCAGTATTTCATTACGTATTGAAAATAGACTGTATAATGTAAAATCGGATGCAAAATTATATTATGTCTGTGGTTTCAACAATTTTAATAAAATAATTAAAATTTTTAAACATTATAATAAGGTTAAATTGTAAAATATTAACCTTTTCAGTGATTATTTAATGAAAATTTATTCTTTGTTTTTAATTAATGTAAGTGGAGTGGTTTTGTTCATAATAAATGGAGATTTTATTTTTAATATGTAGGTTTTAGCAGGAATATTTTATAGTAGATTTTGATAGAAATTAATTAGTACCACGAGTTTATGTACTTTAAAATCATATTATCTATGATGTCGACTTTCATGTTCAAGTAATATCTCCATAGAGCATAAAATATTGATACCAGCAACCAAAACCACGATAAAACAATGCATGTCGTAAAGTATCAAGCGTGGAACATAAAACTTCAGTCTTTATCTTGAGCATTTATGAAAGAATATCTTGCTATCGAATACAAAATCAAATGTACATTATAGGTACATTAAGTCAAGTTGAAACTAGAGACAGTTTTATGTGGTTATTGTTCAAAATCATGTTTCATTATTTTTACATGTAAGTAGTTTTATATGTAATAGTAAATAAAATTCTATGAAATTATTAAAGTTTTTAAGTTTGTGAATTGGAAAGTTGTAAAAGTTCAAACTTTGTTAAATTAGATATTATAATAATTTTAAACTTTGCAAATTTAAAAATTACTAAGTTTCAATCTCTGCTGATTTGAAGGCTACGAAATTTCAATCTTTCCAAATTTTACAGTCACAAAATTTCAATCTTTGCTAATTTGAAAACTACAAAATTTCAAACTTTGCAAATTTTGCAGTCACAAAATTTCAAACTTTGCGAATTTCACAGTCACAAAATTTCAAACTTTGCAAGTTTAAAAATGACTAAGTTTCAATCTCTGCTGATTTGAAAGCTACGAAATTTCAATCTTTCCAAATTTTACAGTCACGAAATTTCAATCTTTGCTAATTTGAAAACTACAAAATTTCAAACTTTGCAAAGTTTGCAGTCACAAAATTTCAAACTTTGCTAATTTAAAATTTATAAAATTTCAATATTTGTTAATTTGAAAATGACTAAATTTCAGTTTCTGAAACTTTTAAACTTAACAAATTGAAGTCTTCTAAAATTTCAATCTCTGCAAGTTTAAAAATCTAAAAATTTCTAACCTTCCCAAACATAAAATTTACAAAATAAATTAAACAATTTTACCATAACTCAATTTCTAAATTTTCCAAATAAAAATCATTCCCCCTCAAACCCTCTTTAAAAATTCAAATCTTCATAAATTCACGAACAAAAAGATTTGTAATGCAAAGTAATGTACATACAATTCTCTACGAAGTGTCGAGATTTTTTGAATAAACATTACTCGAAACAAAAGACGGTAATACACGAAGGCGCAACAATAATGTCATAGGTGATAAGAGTTATGTTGTCCCGGACGCTATATCAGCAAGATTAATTGCACTTCTGACAAAACCGTACATGGTGGATAAAGTTGCTCATAAAATCGTTACCTGTTATTGACACACGTGGTATCGCAATAGCCTCTGGGGGTCTTTCGATGCTCGGATAAATACGATTTACTCTTTATTCCCTTTTAATTCGACTCGGGTGCTTCTCGAACACGCCTCTCTTACATAATAAGATTACATTTGATCGAACTTGAAACGTACTTCGAGATACGTTTTGAGAAATTGCTGCTTGAAGCATTCAATCTCATTCTCCGTTATTTTAGTTACGTTTAAACGTTAATTTTAACTACTTTAGACGTTCTTTGTTAATATTTGAAGATAATTACTGGACTTTAGGGAATTTAAATTTAAGCTCCTTGAAGATTATTTGATTGTACTGTAGGAATATTTGATGGCTGGTGGGACAAGTTGCAGTTTTTACATTTGTGTATTTTTTGGTTTTGGCAGTTTCAAATTTTCAGATGATCAAAGCTTCAAATTCCTCAGTTTATGTATAGCTATCAGTAGTAGTATACTGCCCTAATATATTACTAATAAGATCTAATATATTGTTCTAATATATTATAAATGAGTTGAATTTGAAATTGTCAAATTTCTCGAGTTCTCAATCTCTCAAATTTCCAGTTTCGCAAATTTCCAATCACTCAAATTCCCAATCTCCCCAATTTCCAATCTCTCAAATTCCCAATCTCCCCAATTTCCAATCTCTCAAATTCCTAAAACTCTCATATTCCAAATTTCTTAAATTTTCAATCTCTCAAATTCCCAATTTCTCAAATTCTCAATCTCTCAAATTTCCAATTTCTCAAATTTCCAATCTCTCAAATTTCCAATCTCTCAAATTCCCAATTTCTCAAATTTTCAATCTCTCAAATTCCCAATCTCCCAAATTTCCAATCTCTCAAATTCCAAAAACTCTCATATTCCAAATTTCTTAAATTTTCAATCTCTCAAATGCCCAATTTCGCAAATTTCAAATTTCTCAAATTTCCAATTTCTCAAATTTCCAATCTCTCAAATTCCCAATCTCTCAAATTTCCAATTTCTCAAATTTCCAATTTCTCAAATTTCCAATCTCTCAAATTCCCAATCTTCCAAATTTCCAATCTCTCAAATTCCAAATTTCTCAAATTTCCAATCTTTCAAATTCCCAATGTCTCAAATTCCCAATCTCCCAAATTCCCAATTTCTCAAATTTCCAATCTCTCAAATTCTCAATTTCTCAAATTCCCAATCTCTCAAATTTCCAAAACTCTCAAATCTCTAAATTTCCAAATTTCTCACTTTATATATAGCTATCAGTAGTAGTATAGTGCCCTAATACATTACTAATAAGATCTAATATTACTACTAAGCTCTAATTTATTATAAATGAAACCTAACATATCAGTGCGATCTAATACATCGTCCTAATATATGATCAATACTATCGTGCTATCTATGTGACCTAACATATCCTACCGTATAATGGATTCTCATATATTATCCTATCAAATCATCAGTAGGATCTAGTATATCCGAATATATTACCAATGCAACCTGATACATGGACCTAGCCCACTAATAGAACCTAATATGGTATTCTCACACATTACTAATAAGACATATTATTCTACCATATTACATATGAGACCTAACCTCTCAGGGCGATCGATTTGTCGTAATATATGATCAATATCACTTTGTACACCACCACAGCTAACCTATTCTAACCTAACTTAACTTATTACTCTACCATACAGATCTATATTACTCAACGAATCATCAGTGCTAATATATTCTATTACATTATCAATTCCACGTGAACACATTATCTTAATATATGATGTATACCACCTTATACACCTTGATATCTAACCTAAACTAACCTAACATATTACCCTACCAAATCTATATTACCCTATAAATCATCAGTACTAATACGTTGTATTACATTATCAATTCCACATAAACTCATTATCGTAATATATAGTTAATACCACCTTATGCTCTCTATACCTAACATGATGTCTGACCTAACATAGACCACCACAGCTAACCTAACCTAACATATTACCCCACCACATAGCCCCCAAAAAATCATCGTGACTAATATATTCTATTAAATCATCAATTCCACATAACTACATTATCGTAATATAAGAATCGATGCGGTTAACATTCCCAGTGCACTCTCAGGTCCGCGAGCGTAGAAAAGCTCGGCTGCTTTTTTCCCCGAAGGATTAGTACAATGCTCGAGCGTAATAAACGACGCCACTTTCCGTTGAGTTACTTTTTCATGGCCCACTGTATATTCTTTTAGGGACGACAGTAAAAAGTTTGACGGTCTACTCTAGAAACCACCCTCGCTACCTCGTTTCGATCCTGTCTTTCTGACTCGAGAAAGAAGATGCCTGTCTCGAGCGTCACGATTTAGACCCTCAATCATTCTAAGATTCTGTTCTACGGAAAATTTTATGGCCACCTTGGATTCGAAACGGTGATTTTGCGTTTGATGCTCGTACCTGTGGGCTATTCGTGCTCTTGTATCATCATTTGTTCATTGTTCTGGAATGTTTAGGTTAATTTTCAGGGTTCGTAACTGTAATTGTTACTGTAAGGTTTTAATTGTGATACGAATTGTCAGCTGTTTTGTGTATTTGTGGATTTGAGAGGGTGGAAGTTTGAGATTTTGGAAATTTAGGAATTTAATTTTTGCTGGTATAATGTTCAATGACGAAAATAAATTTTTATTCTTCTTTTAAAAAATAAATTCAATTTGCATTCCTGTTTGGAAGTTCCACTCAAGTATTAAAATTTAATCACGACTTGATAAAATCTTCATCGTGCAATTTTCAATCTTCATTCAATTATTTATCCTCTTAGCTACTTAGCAATAAAAATCAAGAACTAATCTTCAATTTTAAAGTTACTCAATTAACCACAGTATAATTCACAACTATAAGTAAATATATGATAATTTTTCAGTAAAAAATGAGTTGTAAATTACTACAGAAAATGTTTGAAAGCCAGTGCTAGACCACAGTCTAAGAATTTAAATCCTGTACCAGCAGCCCTGATTAAAAATGAAAAATGTCGGTTCTATCCCAAGAATTAAATAAGAAATAATAGAAGGGTTCGTGCAATATTCAGCAACCTTTTATTCGGAATCCAAGAAGGCAGGAAATCTCGTTTCAATAACTTAACAGTTCATCACAGGATCACGCTAAGAAACAGTCACTGGGCTAACGGAGCTGTAAAGGTAAGCTGATTGGCCATGGAAATTATCGAAATTTCAATTTCCCGTTCCCCGGTAGTTACAGTTAAAATACGTTCCCGAGTATCTCGCTCATTTTTATAGTCATTACCGTCGGCATAATTTTTCGTACATCCAGCGCCGGGAAACGAGTAAGTCGTCCCGTATTTCTGCCACGGAAGAGAGAGAGAAGACTACGCGGGAACCAGCGAGAGAGATGGTAACAGAACGTTGGAGAGGAAGAGAAAAGATCCGGGGAAATTTGTATTCAATTTCGGTGGAACTGTTTTGTTTTACTCGGTTTCCCTGCATACATTACACCGAAAGACGTGCTCCGCGTTTCAAACGCTCTTTATATTAGGTCATTAAATATGAAACTTGACAAACAGAACGTAAACCTTCTATTTCTTCGGGAAACGGAAATCGTTTATTCTTTATCGATTTTAATGTAGGTTGTCCATTTATAAGGCGATCTATAAGTATATCTAGAAGTTATGTAGTTTTGTAATTTTAAGGGTTTGTGAGCAGTTGTTGGTTGAAGAGGAACTCCTGCCAAGTCTTTTAGATATCGATAGGTTTTTGGTTGTAGAAATGGTTAAATCAGAGAAAGAGAGATGGAGGAAAGAATATGATAAAGAAAGATATTAAAAGTCATAGTTGGTGTTACAGAGTCTATTAAGGTTCACATATGGTGACTATTCATAACATGTGATGTGATATATTGTCAGCGGGACGTATACCCGCTGATCTATGGTACTAGTACGATTTAATATATCATCCTGATATACTGTCAATACGACTTAATTATTCTGAATCCTATATATTATCAATGCGATATGTTATACTGATATACCATTCAGTGGACGTAATATACATTATCTTAATTTGCTGTTGTATCGATTTGCTCCTGCATCAACTTGTCTTAGTATTAACTTGTCATTGTAACAATTTGCTCCTGTAACTTGTCTCAGCATCAACCTGTCCTATCAATTTTCTTCTTTATCCATTTTCTTCTCTCTCAAATTGCCTTTGTATCAACTTATTTCTTTAGCAATTTGATTTGCATCTATTGTATGAGTATGTAGTAAGAATTGTACTTGTATCTATTTGCTCTTGTATCAATTTATCTCTCTATCAATTGCTCCTGTATGAATTTACAGCTCTATCAATTTGCACCTATCTGAATTTACTCTTATATCAATTTTCTTTTGTATAAATTGTATTAGTTTATCTCTCTATCAATTTGCTATTGTACAAATTTGCCCTAGTATCAATTTGTTCCTATCTAAATTTGCCCTCATATCAATTTTCCCATATATCAATTCGTCCATGCATCGATTTGCCCTTGTGTCAATTTATCCTTGTATCACTTCATCTCCCTATCAATTTACCCTTTTATCACTTCATCTCCCCACTAATTTATTTCTCTCTCAATTTTTCTTTGTGTCAATTGTGACTATATTAATTTACCTCCACCTCGATTTGCTCTAACATCAATTTTCCCATATATGAATTCATCCTTACATCAATTTAACCTTGTATCAATTTATCCTTGTATTACTTCATCTCCCTATTAATTTACCCTTGTATCACTTCATCTCTTCACTAATTTATTTCTCTATCAATTTTTCCTTGTGTCAATTATGACTATATTAATTTACCTCCACCTCAATTTGCTTTAACATCAATTTTCCCATATATGAATTCATCCTCACATCAATTTAACCTTGTATCAATTTATCCTTGTATTACTTCATCTCCCTATTAATTTACCCTTGTATCACTTCATCTCTTCACTAATTTATTTCTCTATCAATTTTTCCTTGTGTCAATTATGACTATATTAATTTACCTCCACCTCAATTTGCTTTAACATCAATTTTCCCATATATGAATTCATCCTTGCATCAATTTATCCTTGTATCACTTCAACTCCCTACCAATTTACCCTTGTATCACTTCATCTCCCCATTAATTTATTTCTTCATCAATTTTTCCTTGTATCAATTGTCACTCTATTAATTTACCCCCACCTCAATTTGCTCTAACATCAAATTTCTGATATTTCACGTCATCTTTATATCAATCTTCCTCTCCATCAATGCACCTGGAGTGCAACTTGCCCTTGTATCAACCCGTCCCTTCACCAATTTGCCCCCAGATTTTGAATTTTGCAAAAATAAATAGTAATAACGACAGTAGAATTCTCTTAAGCTCTGATTTCCGGAAGTGGCTTGAACGCGCGCGCGCACAGCCCCAACTTTATTCTATCTTCGAAATTAGTTCAGCCGTCTTGGCACGTCTTTGTCGAGCTGTTGGTGATAAAGTTTAGTATGCTAATTCGCAGAACAGCTGCGCAGCTTCTCCGTCCCGAGCAAAATACCAAAATTATTGAATTTAAATTGCTGTAATTAAAATGTCTTACGCCCGCCGACAAATTTCCAGATTCACGATATTAATTCCGACCGCTTGCCGCCTATAACGGGAACGCATTGTGGATACTTAAATCGGGTAAACGGCAGTCAAGATGTTCCGTTTCCTGTCTGTGTATTTTTTCGATCACATCGTTCAGTGTCTTTGACATTGAAACTAGAAAGTTTGACCAAGGTGGACAGATGAGGTAGTCAGACCAGGGTGGTTTATAACTTCTTATTTCTGGTTACAAATTTTGAGAAGGTCTTCTTGTAATCTGTGGTGATTTTTGTGGAGATGAAGAATTAGTACGGATGGGGTGTACTAAACTTGCAAATTTTAATGTTTGAGAAATTTTTAATTAAAATTTGGTATTTTTCTGGATTTGCAATTTCTGTATTATTAAATTTACTAGTTTTTTTTTATTTGTAATTTCTATATTTCTAAATTTGTAATTTGTACATTTGGTAATTTGCAATTTTCAGATTTTTCAATTTGCAATTTCTGCACTTGTAAATTTGTAATTTTTACATTTTTGAACTTGCAATTTCTACATTTCTAAATTTACAATTTTTGCATTTCAGAACTTGTAATTCCTACATTTTTAAATTTATAATTTTTACGTTTATAAATTTGTAATTTCTACGTTTTTAAATTTACAATTTTTATATTTATAAATTTGCAGTGTTTACATTTGTCAATTTATAAATTTTTGATTTCCCAATTTGCAATGTCTGCGTTTGCAAATTTACAATTTACAATTTTTTGATTTCCCAATTTGCAATGTCTACGTTTGCAAATTTACAATTTACAATTTTTTGATTTCCCAATTTGCAGTGTCTACGTTTGCAAATTTACAATGTTCACTTTTGCAAATTTATAATTTCTACAACTTATAAATCTACAACTTCTACATTCCTAAATTTAATTACTGTCTTGTCAAATTTAAAAGTTTCTGAATTTGAAAGTTTCTTGATCTAAAATTACAAAGTTTGTAATTTCTAAATCTACGCAATCCTCAATTATTCCTTTAAAAGTTTAATATGTCTATATTATTAAATTTCCAAAACTGCAAATCTGTAAAACTTGAAAATTTGAAATTTCCATATTTTTAATCTCTTCATCCCTCGATCATACCTTTAAAAGTTCAATACTTCTCTATCATTAAATTTGCACGAACACAATTTTGTAAATTCGAACATTTGCAAATTCCACACACCTAAATCTCTTAATCCTTAAATCCCCCGATCATTAATTTTCCACAAACACAATTTCACGAGTTTCAAAATTTACAAGTTCCACATATGCAAATCTCCACACCCCCAAACTTCTTTCATTAAATTTCTACAAACCCAATTTAAAAAATTGAAAAATTCACAAATTCCACATATGTAGATCTACCAATTCCCAACTCCTCGATCATTAAATCTCCACAAATCCAATTTAAAAAATTCTAAAATTCACAAATTCCACACATGCAAATCTCCGCACCCATAAACTCCTCTATCATTAAATTTCCACAAACCCAATTTTTCAAATTTAGAAATTCACAAATTCCACATATGTACATCTCCAATTCCCAAACTCCTCAATCATTAAATCTCCACAAATCCAATTTAAAAAATTCACAAATTCTCCACACATGCAAATCTCCACACCCCCAAATTCCTCTATCATTAAATATCCACAAACCCAATTTCACAAATTCTAAAATTCACAAATTCCACATATGTACATCTCAAAACCCTAAACTCCTCCTCTCATTAAATCTCCACAAATCCAATTTAAACAATTCTAAAATTCACAAATTCCACACATGCAAATCTCCACACCCCCAAATTCCTCTATCATTAAATATCCACAAACCCAATTTCACAAATTCTAAAATTCACAAATTCCACATATGTACATCTCAAAACCCTAAACTCCTCCTCTCATTAAATCTCCACAAATCCAATTTAAACAATTCTAAAATTCACAAATTCCACACATGCAAATCTCCACACCCCCAAATTCCTCTATCATTAAATTTCCACAAACCTAATTTCACAAATTCTAAAATTCACAAATTCCACATATGTACATACATCTCCAAACCCCCAAACTCTTCAATCATTAAATCCTCACAAACCCAATATTTCAAATCCCAAAATTCACAAATTCCACATATGTAGATCTACCAACCCCCAAACTCCTCAATCTTTAAATCGCCACAAACCCAATTTCACTACTTCTAAAATTCACGAACTCCATAAACATAAACCTACAAATCCCCACATCCCTACTTCCATCACCCCTAAAATTTCACTTCCCCCAAAAAACTTAACAATTCCCCTCTAAAACCCATAAACCCTCCTCCATCATACTTTCAAACCGCATCCATTGAAAAGCATATCGAAAACAGCAGGATACCTCCACAAAGCGGTATCCAAAAGTGGCACATACAAACCGATAATCGACGTTATTGTTGGGTGATCGTCGAAAAAATAGTAACGGGCGTTGATCGCGCGTTAATGGCCTATAACGAGCGTCTCAATTAGAGGGTGACCAATTAAGATCAGGTGGAGAGGGGGTTGGTTTAAATTCAGCGTGAGGGTAGCGCGAGTCGTACGCTCCATAAGTTAACGCTCCACCTGTTCGGCGTTGAGGGAGGGCTGGCGCTTTTCAGCTTTCATGGAGGAATGAATAGGGCAAGCCTGGCAACCGGCCAGACAGCAAGTAACTTATTATATCTGGCATTAAATTATTATAGAGCTCGGTCGACAATGGGCACGGCGGAGTGCATAGGAAACGATTAAACTGAATGACAGATCTAGACTGCTCCATTCGTAATCCAACGTTTGCCCGTGCCCGCCTTGTTATACGCCCGCGTACACTCTACATGCGAATACTCCAATGCATAAACAGTCGATCACTTATCGGATTTGATATCGATTTTTTGGTGTATTAGAATTATTTTGTTGTATTAATTTTTTAGGGCGATTTGTTAATGTCTTGTGCTGTCGCATTTGTTATGTGGATAGGTTAGGTTAGGTTAGGTTTTACGGATAGTTTATATGGATGAGTTAGGTTAGGTTGCGTAGTTTGTTGGGGACTTGGATTAAATATTTGTCAAAATTTTAGATTGATGAATTTTGAGATTTTCTAGTATTTTGGTCTCGAAATTGAAATTGTCAAATTTGGTGAATTCTCATTCTCTTAAATTACCAAAACTCTCAAATTTCCAATCTTTCAAATTCCAAATTTCTCAAATTTCCAATCTCCCAAATTCCCAATTTCTCGAATTTTCAATCTCTTAAATTCCAAATTTCTCAAGTTTCCAATCTCTCAAATTCCAAATTTCTCAAATTTCCAATCACTCAAATTCCAAATTTCTCAAATTTCCAACCTCTCAACTTCCCAAAACTCTCAAATTCTAAATTTATCAAATTTCCAATCTCTCAACTTCCAAAAACTTACAAATTCCAAATTTCTCAAATTTCCAATCTTTCAAATTTCCAATGCCCCAAATTCCCAATTTCTCAAATTTCCAATCTCTCAAATTCCAAATTTCTCAAATTTCCAAACTCTTAAATTTCCAATCTCGCGAATTCCCAATTTCTCAAATTCACAATTTCTCAAAATCGAAATTTATCAAATTTCCAATCTCTTAAATTCTAAATTTCTCAAATTTCCAATATCACAAAATTTCCAATCTCTCAAATTCCCAATCTCTCAATTTCTCAATCTCCCAAATCCCCAAATTCTCAAATTCCTAAACTCACAAACTTCCAAATTTTTAAATTTCCAAGACTCAAATTTCCAAATTCTCACAAAAGACTGCTTTTCCCTGCTCTTACAAAGTAATTTGAATAATAGTCTTGATATTATTAATATTCTTCTTAATGTTATAAAATACTATATAAATATCCTTAATACTATTTAAATTTGCCTAAAAATATTAATAATTTTAAAAAGAACAAAATGGACCACTCATATGTATATATATGTACACACAAACTTCATGTGTGAACATAACCTCCAAATATATAGAACAAATTAAGAATACCCATATAATCTCCAAATTAAAACAAGTTTAAGATAAGAACATAATCTTTAAAATTAAAAAATGAATTAAGAACAGCAACATAATGTCCAAACTTAAAAATGAAATTTGAGATAACAACATAACCTCTAAATTTGAAGAACAAATTAAAAACAGCACCATAACCTTAAAATTTAAAAAACAAATTTGAAATAACAAAATAATCTCCAAGTTTAGAGAACCTATTAAATGTATTAAAATAATGTCCATATTGAAAGAAGGAATCAGAGGCAACAACATAAACAGTATCGCTAATAAATTACGCAGGAAGATTAACGGTACGAAAATTGGCCACACAGTGTCGGCACGTGGTTGAATATTTCATTACTGTTTTAATGTTCGCTGTCATAATTTTCATCGATTGCGGTTTTATGCCTGTGACGGTGTTGTACGAATACGTGGCTGATGTATTATAGCTTGTCGCTAAATTTATTCTCAAGCTGACGCCAATGGTGGCTACTTGTTCTTCAATTCTACCTCAGACATTTCGGCTCAATTATCTAAGCTGCATTTAATCGACCACGTTACGTAGATTCCAACGATTCAACGTATATTTGCTTCTACTTCATTTGCATTCCGGCATTCGATTTAATTGCGCGTTAAATTAGTGCAGATTAGCCATCTTTCATAGTTCAATTGTTCCTTGCATTTTGGATGATGAGTTCCTGCTCGTAAGTTTCATAATCGGGGACGTTTATGTTGGACGTGTTTAATTGATCGTATACGGGTGAACGTGTAAAATTCATTATATATAATTGAATTTACATAATGGAGAATGTATGGTTGATTGTGAATGATTGAATATGTACAAATAAATTTATATAATTGAGTGTATGCAAATGAACATGTGTGATGGGACATTTATAGACATAAATAGTTGAATATATGTTATTGAACATATATGATGGAACATATGTAATCAGACATAAATAATTGATCATATGTTATTGAACATACATTATAGAACATATGTAATTAGATATAAATAATTGGACATATTTCATTGAACGTATATGATCGCACATATGTAATTAGACATAAATAATTGGACATATCTCATTGAACATATATAATCGTACATATGTAATTAGACATAAGTAATTGATCATATATTATTGAACATACATGATGGAACATATGTAACTAGACATAAATAATTGGACATATTTCATTGTACATATATGATCGCACATATGTAATTAGTCCTAAATAATTGGACATATCTCATTGAGCATATATAATCGTACATATGTAATTAGACATAAGTAATTGATCATATATTATTGAACATACATGATGGAACATATGTAACTAGACATAAATAATTGGACATATTTCATTGAATATATATGATCGCACATATGTAATTAGTCATAAATAATTGGACATATCTCATTGAACATATATGATCGTACATATGTAACTAGACATAAATAATTGATCATATGTTACTGAACATACATGATGGAACATATGTAACTAGACATAAATAATTGGACATATTTCATTGAACATATATGATCGCACATATGTAATTAGTCATAAATAATTGGACATATCTCATTGAACATATATAATCGCACATATGTAATTAGGCATAAGTAGTTGATCATATGTTATTGAACATACATGATGGAACATATGTAACTAGACATAAATAATTGGACATATTTCATTGAACATATATGATCGCACATATGTAATTAGTCATAAATAATTGGACATATCTCATTGAACATATATAATCGCACATATGTAATTAGACATAAATAATTGATCATATGTTATTGAACATACATGATGGAACATATGTAATTAGACATAAATAATTGGACATATCTCATTGAACATATATAATCGCACATATGTAATTAGACATAAGTAATTGATCATATGTTATTGAACATACACGATGGAACATATATAAATGGATGTATTATAATTGAATATATTGACATACATTCAATATATTGAATATGTCATTGAATGTATATAATTTAATATATATAATCGAACATGTGTATACGAATGTATAATTGAATACTGTATATCATTCACTCTGTATATAAAATTGAACGTCTTTGATTAAACAAGTCTAGTTGAAAATATATAATTGAATGTATACAGTCATGTACATATCATTCAAAGTAATATTGAACATAATGAACATATTGAAATAATTAAATATATATAATTGAATATATTACTGTACACATTTAATTGAACAGAACATATAGTGCAAGTCTTTCTCTATTTTATACAGACGCGCGTTTTCTAGTGACACCACTGTTGCCATCTTGGGAAACCTTCCGGAAAGGGCCAAAGTAAACATAAAATTCCTTTTACCTTATTAAATAAATTATTTTGAACATTAATTTATGTGAACGCAAAATTCTATAGATGTCATCGTGTAATTTATATAATAGTATTTTGCTAGAATTGAATTTTTGCTTTGTCTTTTTTTTTTTTGGCATGAATTACTATGCTTCAAGTTTTGAAAGTTTGTGTAATTTACGAAGTGAATTTTAAAGATACTGATACACTGATAAAAATAACGAAAAAGAACTAAATTGTATAGTGTTGTCGAATAAATTGTATAGTGAATACAAATGTTCTGCAAATGGTACCGCTCGTGTTATCTAGCGGGGATATATTGAACTGTCATCAAAATGTTGAATTATCAAAAGAGAATAAGGGTTCAACGCCCTCTGTAAATATTTTGCTGACAGTCGGAATATTACTTACAGAAGAAAATTTATATTCTTGTGAAACAATTTTTCTTATAAATTGATAGAAAAAGAAAAGAAAATACTTTTAGTATCACATACTACATTTGATATGGTCAAATGTAGCAGTTAAATAATTAAATAGTTAAAAGGAACATATACCTTCTTTCGGCAAACTAGAAATTACCATATGCGTTGTAAACAAAATTGTTTTAATAAAATTCTATTCTCAAATATGCATCGTAGCATTTATCTTCATATCATCGATTACTATTTAGCCATTTAGTAATGGAAGTAACAGTAACCAATGATAATAGATCAAAATTCTAAGATTCTACAAATACTAAGATTAATTAATTCTAAGATTAAGGGGACATATAATCTATGAGGGGACATTTAAAATGGTAAAATAAGTTTTCGGAATGCAAAGGGTTAAAATTCTAAGATATTTTATCACTCTAAATAATAAATACCGACGTACCATAATTGTTGAACGCAGGAACGCTTGAATATTTCATTTAGCTTATAATTACCGATATTTATTAAATGTGTTACGATTTTGGCATTTAGTTATTTGATTAAAACGTCTCACGTCTTTATACACATATAATGATTTGAGTTGTGAGGACGCTTGTGAAGTATACAGAGGAATAACGAGTCGAAACGAGAGGCATTTAATTGTTAATTGTTAATTGATGGACTGGTTGGCGATCTCTTTGCGAGCACGGGGGCGCTTTATGCGAACCAGGGGCCGTCAAGCACTGGCTAGGGGGGGCGTTTAAAACGTCCCTCTGAGGCCTCCATTAAACCCCGTTAGGGAGATGCAAGGCATCTCTTGTTGTGAGGGTCCACGGACGGAAATTACTTCGGTAATTTTCCGAGACGTTCAGGCTAACCCAAGAGCAAAGTCACCAGGCTTTCGAATCGGTATTGTCCGGAGTGGGGGAAGGACCACGTGACTCGACGAGGTCCGAACCGCGACGGATTAAGACCCGTTATCACTCTTTCGATAGCCGCCGCTCGATTTGGTCGTAGATCGTTCCGTCCTTAGCGTCTCGTATCCGTTGTATACAAAGCAATACAAATTTAATTTTCTTTCTTCGATTTTCACAATTATTATTTCTGAAATATTGCGTTCCTTATTTGACAATTATTGATTATTCCATAATTATTGCATATTATTAAATATTTGACCATTATTGTATCATTACTTAATTGTTGTATTATTGCAAATACGTATTGTGATCCTTTATAGTATATATCGTCAATTATTATTGTAAATTATTGTTTTTCGCCAGTGTATTACGAGTTGTATACTTTCGTCGTCTTTAATAAATAATTAATTAATTCCGAACCGCCTGTTATTTTTCCTTACGCATTCAACAGTAATCCTATAAAAAGAATCAGTAATTTTGTTATATGTAGATTGAAATTAAATTACTCTTTAAATCAGGAACAATGAATTAAGAATTCACTAAGAAAACTAGCCCAATCTAAAATTATATAGTACAAAGAAAATAAATGCAATATAAAGAAAATTTATACTAATATTATTCCAAAATTGTACGATAATATTTACAACAACCATACTCATCCATACGTATTAAAATACATATAAGAATCTAACTATTTCTTGTGTTGTTTCAGAGCATTCTACGACAAGAGCCAGAGGAGTCGTAAAGCTTGAGACTCATCGATCGCTGACTTATATCACTGCAATCATCTCAGACCGCATCTTGACCCATGATCGATTGGCTGCTTTTATACCATCAGAATCAGACGGCTTCTCGAGCAGATTGACAAAGAAGCAATCTCCTGAAAACACAAGAAGATTACGACGATAAATAAAGTCCTTTTATGGAATCGGATTTTGGGAATCATATATTGTTCTTTGAAGTATTTAAATTTAATTGTGTGAACATGGGAGAAATAAGATTTTGTAACTTTGTAAACTTAATGTAGAAGTAGATACAGAAGTATGCATGCGAAGCTACAGAGATAAAATTGTATTATAAAATTGATCACATATGACAGTTTTAAATATGAACCGATAAAAATTGATAGGTGATTCTTAGTGGTAAATTAATTGTTAAATTGTTAACGCTAAAATATCAATTATTTAATTGATACCGTATAATTATTCTGACTCAACGTTGTAATTATTTCATTGCAATTTAGTTTACTGCAATTTGTAATTTTATAGTTACTCATCAACTGAATTGTTACTGCGACTAGTAAAATTGCTTTCATAACTTTCTCGTGCGAGTCAGATATCAAATATTTGTTAATTATTATATTAATATTTATGTTATCTTAATCTTTACTTTTGTAATTATTGATTAACTAAATTATTATAACTGTCAGGATTTAGTGATTGTATAACTTTCCCCTATGAATATTATACAAAATATTTGTTATTTATTGCATACATAGAAATTTAGTTTCTTAAGCTTCATAATTGTGCAACTATTTATTTATCAAATTGTTGTTATATCTATTCAAATTTATTATTTCTGTAATTTTCACATGCCCTTATTTTGCAAAATATCTGCTGACTGCTGTATTAAAAATTATTTTATTGTAATTCAATTTGTAGTCACTTACCGAGTGAATTACTGTTATGTCTGACACAGTCTATTGATTTTATAACTTCTACACGTGATAATATGCAAAACATTTGTTAATTATTGTAATAACTGTTAAAATTTATCATTTCTATAATATTTTTAACCGTAGATTTATTGCAACTTGTTTAATTAATATTAAAAAGTATAGATTATAAATTCATTTCAATGTAACTTTTGAATTATCTAAATAAATATTAAATTATAACTTTAAGTTATAATTATTGAATTCGGGAACTTCGTTCTTATATGTATTTTAAAATCAATACTCCCGCGCCGACAAAAATTAATACAGTCGCCGCCATCCATACGTTAACAGTGGAACTAATAAAACTAAAATTCAGAAACAAATTTTTGTATTACTCGATCATTCCGACTTACTAACGTCATGAAGACATTCAGCAGACAGCTACTAGTACATTCCCAAAGCACATTATTGTTTTTAAATAAAAAGGATCAATATTTCATAAATTACATTAAGTACAAAGCAACTAGCGACCCAACAGACTTGAGATTGCGTTATCATAAGATGTTAAAACCGCTGAAAACATGCAATAAAAAAATTACATTTAATGCACGCTTAAATATTTAGCCATATTGCTTTTAACATGACAAAGATTAGCATTCATCAATTATTCAAAATAAGAAGAGAAATCAGTTCGCCTTGACGAAACAGATAGTACAGGTAATGCTTTGGATTCGTCGGTAAGAGAATATACGGTCAGCGCCATCTAGCGGCTGGGGCTCAGAAGTTACTCCTGGTATCAGGATCGCAGAAAAGTAAAGGAGGTATGCCGAGTAAGAGGTATCCCGCGCAAACGGCGCGCATGCGCAATAGCGTCGCGTCACCTCATACGCGGTAATACGGGAATAGAAAAAATATTAATTACTCCTCTTCTGAAGACAATTTATGCACTTTTATGATCGGAGAATGCTCAGTGGTGCCTCAGCTGCTTTCTCATACCACATTTGTTCAGATTTTTATTGTTTTTAATTAGTTATTAAGTATTAACCCATTGCAAGTCGACACGTCACGCGACGTATATATCATGACATAAAGCAATTAATTAGGCACTTCCGGAACATAATTTATGCACTTTCATGATTGAAGAATTATCTGTAATTCATAAGCTGCTTTCTGGTATCTCATTTGTTCAGATTTTTATTGAAATTATTTAGTTATTAAGTAACAACCTATTACAAGGCAGCACATCGCGCAGTACATATAAAACGAGTTAAAATAATTAATTGAGCATTTTCTGAATGTAATTTGTGCACTTTTATGATTGAAAAATAATCAGCGATCCATTAGCTGTTTTCTCGTATCAAATTTGTTGTGATTTTTATTCAAAGTAATTATTATTCATATTTCACTACATGCGCAGTACCGGTACTATATTGTGTTCATTTACCCATGTAAAGTATAAACAGACTGATTACAATGAATTTCGGTCAGCGGTACGCCGCGCTTGGGATCTAAAATCTATTTTTGGTATCAGGATCACAGAAAGGTAGAGGAGGTATACGGTGTAAGAAGTATCCCGCAGCCGGGGCGCATGCGCAGTAGCGTCGCGTCACTCCGTATACACGAAGTATAGGTATAAGAAAACATTAATTACTCACTTTCTGAGCATAATTTATAAACTTTCATGATCGAAAAATGGTCACTGATTCTGTAGCTACTTTCTCATATCAAATTTGTCCAGATTTTCGTTGTTTTTAATTAGTTATTAACATTCAAGCATTAGGCGTCGAGTCTCCGTATACACAAGAGCAGCTTGAGAATAATTACTTAATTACTCATTTTCTGAATATAATTTATGCACTTTTATGATCGAGGAATGATCACTGAATGAGTAGCTGCTTTCTCATACAAAATTTGTTCAGGTAAGTATTAGTATTAATTTATTATTTATTAATATTCCACTGAAAGTCGCTACAGTTCTTTACTATTTCACATCAAATTTGAGGTAAAACATGACTCAATAGATATATTGTGTGATGCATCCTGTATGCAATGACACGCTTACATATGTTCACTTTAATACTTATTTTAATATTTCAAATGTATAATATATGTAGAATTATGTATTCTTGATAATTGTTATATAAATTTCTAATAAATTTTGTGTTATGTATTACAGATTAAATGCGAGATTGCGACATGAAACTGATCTCTATCCACCAGCGCATACTGCAGGAAGATTGAGGCTAATTATTTGAAGAGAACTATGGTTTTGAAGAACGTTGATATGCAGTTCCATTAGACATACTTCACATCTCACCGCACTGCAGCATATGAAGATAAAAATATAGATTACTATGTTCATTAGTATTGTATTATGTAATATATGAAATATTATATTGTAATATTATATTATTGTATTACATTATAATCTTCATTAGTATTGTATTACAAGTATTATATTTATTTATTGAACTTCGTTGTATGCGACAAAAGTGATTTAATAAACATTTCAAACGAAATGAATGTGTACTTTACTTCCATCCCTTCCATTAATATAAAATAACTTAATATTAAAAATAAAATTTATACTAAAAGTAGTAGTAAAATAAAAGAAAATAATGGCGTATAAAAAATGAAAGTAAAACAAGAAAATTAAAATACCTCCTAATAACTTCTATTCTCCTAATACAAAATTTCGATGTCGGATATCTGGATTTTGCATAATCAATTTTCGAGAATTCCTGGAATTTGACGTCATCAAAATTCCAGGAAGTAGCATTTGTGCCACCTCCTCGCATATCATGTTCTCCTGATACCAAATTCTAAAATCGGGCAATTGAATTTCAAAAATCGGCTTCGAGAATTCTTGGAAATGACGTCATGAAAATTCCAGGAAGTGGCATTTGTGCCACCTCCACGCATATCATGTTCTCCTGATACCAAATTCCGAAATCGGCAGCTGGGATTTCAAAATAATTTTCGAGAATTCCTGGAATTTGACGTCATCAAAATTCCAGGAAGTGGCATTTGTGCCACCTCCTCGCATATTATGTTCTCCTGATACCAAATTCTAAAATCGGGAAATTGAATTTCAAAAAGTCGACTTTGACAATTCTTGGAAGTGACGTCATCAAAATTCTAGGAAGTGGCATTTGTGCCACCTCCTCGCATATTATGTTCTCCTGATACCAAATTTCAAAATCGGTAACTTGGATTTCAAAAAATCGATTTCGCCAATTCTTGGAAGTGACGTCATCAAAATTCCAAGAATTGGCATTTGTGCTACCTCCTCGCATATTATGTTCTCCTGATACCAAATTTCAAAATCGGCTGCTGGGATTTCAAAATAAGTTTCGAGAATTCCTGGAATTTGACGTCATGAAAGTTCCAGGAAGTGGCATCTTGTGCTACCTCCTCGCATGTCATGTTCTCCTGATACAAAATTTTTATTTCATCTTCTATTTTGCAAAACTGATTTTTGTAATTTTTGCAATATTTTTTATGGTAACGAAATTGAAATTTATTCCTCCTAGTCCCTCTATTCTATTGGTAGATAGTTATATATTTTACAGTCCGTCAAATGCGATATTTATCTTTTTATTTTTTAATGCTTTTATTAAAATATGATGCATTTTCGGTTCCATTGAGAACATTTCTATCGGATTGAGGAAAGGGTGAAAAGTGTAGGTTTTAAAAAAAGAACACAGTTTTCTATTTTATTAATACAGATTTTTATTGAAATCAATTGGTTACATACATTTGGATATAAGTACAACAATGGTATAATGCATTCAGTTGTCAATGTATGGAATAAATGAATTGCAGGAGGAAAATTGGATCAGCGCCATCTAGCGGTTGCGGTTCAGACGCTACTCCTGGTAACAGGATCGCAGAAAAGTGTAGGAGGTAGACGGAGTAGAAGGTATCCGCGTAGGCGGGGCGCATGCGCAGTAGAGCTGGTCTGGACACTCCTATTCCATTATGGCCGCTGAGGAGGTATCCCGCATAGGCGGGGCGCATGCGCAGTAGACCTGGTCTGGACACTCCTATTCCATTATGGCCGCTGAGGAGGTGGCCCATGCACTGGTGCGCATGCGCAGTCGAGCCATTGAACGATATAGGCTATCATATGTAACAAAAAAAATTAATTATTCATTTTCTGAACACAATTCATGAGTTTTTATGATCGGAGAATGATCACTGATGCTTTAGCTTTATTCTCATATTATATTTGTTCACATTTTTATTGTCAATAATTAGTTATTAATGAATATCCAACTGCAAGTTGGCGCATCATTCGGTACCGCTTGCAGTAAAATAATAATAACTAATTAATTCCAATAAAAATCTCGACAAATATCGTGTGGGAAAATAGCTAAGGACTCACTAATCATTCTTTGATCATTAAAGTGCATAAATTGTGTCCAAAAAACGAATAATTAAGTAATTATCCTACAGCACCTCGTGCGTACCGCGAGACCCGCCGCCTCGCCTTGTGCTTAAATATTAATAACTAATTAATTCTAATACAAATCTGAACAAACTTAGTATGAGAAGATAGCTAATGAGTCACTGATCATTCCTCAATCGTAAAAGTGCATAAATTGTGTGCAGAAAATGAGTAATTAATGTTTTTTCCATACCCATGTTGTCTATACGGAGGGACGCCACGCTACTGCGCATGCGCAGCGGCTGCGCGGGATACCTCTTACTCCGCATACCTCCTTTATTTTTCTGCGATCCTGCTACCAGGAGTACCTTCTGGGCCCCAGCCGCTAGATGGCGCCGATCGAATTTTCTCTTACCGACGAATCCAAAGTCTTACCCGTACAATCCTTTTGGTCAAAAGGAAATTCATTTCTTCTCTTACTGAGAATAATTGATGAAATACGTATGAACTGATTGTTTGACAGACTCTGATATGACAAAATGCTTAATTGTTATAAAAAGACGAGTTTTATTCGCTTGGTAGTTTCACAGATATCCGGTAGATTGGGCTCACTGTACTATTCTCAGACGGCGAGGCGCCAGAATATAGATTTTAGAATATATGTTAGAGGCTTCCGAATGCTTCTAAATTTTGAAATTAATTACTTTGCATTAAACTAACGTCTTCCATATATTCTTTACGTATTATATCATTGCTATTCTTGTGTTATTGATTTAAATTCTAATATGTAATTCCATAATAAAGAGTAACTTACTTACCTTCTGATGTAATTCTTGTAATCGCCTTTTCAAAACGTAGGGTGTAAAATAAAACAACGTGATGTTAGAAATAAATATGTAGTTGTGGAACTTTTATTCTTTATTGATTTCAAAAATACTTTTCATACATTCTTAATAATCTGAGCGATTTCGCTAATGTATTACCAGATCTTCACTTTACTCCGCCATGAAACACTTTACTGATAACTATGTTATAGTAGAATTCTCATTATTTCACAAAAAGCAAATTTGGCTGTTTTTGAATAATTTTGCTGTTCATAAAATTGAACAATAATATTTAAGAAGCTCATACACCTTAACCCTGCTACTATTCGCAAAAATATAACAAAGTAATATTTAATTTACTCAAAAAGAAAACCACAATTCATAAAAAAATAAGAATGTAAGCTGCTAATAATTGAATTAAGTGCAAAGGTACAGCAATTCATAATTCAATGTTCTCGCTAAAATTATCACAGAAAAAACGTATCATCACATCTTAAAGAAGCTCAGAGGAGTTTCCAAGATTGAATTTCTTAAAGCGAGAAACGTAACCCAGCCACTTGAAGAGTACACGTTGTTACGTTGATCAATCTTGAAGAAAGTTCACAGCCACGAGCATCGTGAAGACTCTGGTAACACTTACCTCTGCTGATATTTGAATAAGTGTGCAGTGGGTTATATACATGCAGATTCCTCTTTCGCTGCCGCCATAAGTGACTTCATCGTCTATGCAGCAACTTTAACGGGGGAAAGTTTAATTCGATGAAACTTTAACGCTTCAAGTCAGCCGTCTCCCAAATCTCGTTGAGTTATCTTGGTGGGTTCAGCAGTGAATTAAAGACGAGATATTTTAAGCATCCCATTAAACGACCAGTCGTCGCTTTCCAGATCGAGGCACTATGATTCCCTCAATTTCGACAATTTCTTATTCTAATTGCGGTAGGAACTTCCTCGAAATCTTTAAGTACTGAATTCACTTGATTGCATTGAAGAGTATGTTTAGAAGTTTATTTTTATATTGCATATTCACATTAACTTAGAATATTTTTATTTCCAAAAATTAATATTAGATTTTGGGACACTAGAGTGGTTAATTTTTATATTTATAGAACAATTTTCTGATTCATAAACTTCCAAACTTTCAAATATTTACATCCAAAAATACTCTTCAATTTCCAACAACTAAATTAACATATTCATCTGCCCACAATTGCACATAAACATTTACAAAATTTCGAAACAAATGTACACTAAAAGATCCTAATACAGATACATAATTTTTACAAATAATTACAACGTCGGATTTTTTAATATGTAAGAATAATTTCATATTGAAAAATTGTATCGGTACTTATAGTAAGCAAGGAAGTTATACGCTCTCAAATAACCGATATTACATTTATCTTTTCCATAATTTGCACGAAATTTTCAAACGACGTAGACGTGAGAAGCTTGGCCTGAAATGGTTCTGTAATAACTCAGGACCTTCCGGTGCATATCCACTCGATTGTACCGTAACTTCCGGTTAAATCGTTCCACCGAGGAATATTACGTGTCCGACTTAACATGCACGCAACTACTGCGAATTCATCGTGCAACCTGGCTTCTTCCATCTTGAGTCAGGCATATTTATGATAACTAATAATATTTCATTCGCGAGTTCTACAATAAATAATCTATGTGCTCCAATAAAAATTTGTTAGAATGAGTTACTACTAATTTTTGTTTACAGAAATTCTTTCTGATACTTCTGAATACTATTTTTTAATTAAAAATAAACATATCAGAGCCTGTCAAACAATCAGTTCATAATTATTTCATTTCAGATTATAAAATTTAAGATGTTTACAAAGTTTAAGATATTACAGAATTAGTGTGAGACAGAATTAATGTCTATGTACAATTATATTTTATCATTTGTTCATTTACTTTACTACTCTGTTTTTAATTTGACATTATATGAGGATTATACACTGATTAGATAACATTGTATTCAAACAATATCTATCTCTGCTGCTATTGTTAAATATGTATATTGAAATGATTGTACCTTAAGTTATAAGTAAAATAAATACAATAATATAACAGTATAAAGTTTGTATAGATTTTAATAAAACATAAAGAGAGTTTCTTTAGGACGTATTATTAAGAGTAGAAAATTTGATCAATTGCAATACTTGGTGCAAGACTAATTTTTAATTCTTCACAACGTATCGTTATCGATAACTGATCGATCAAATTTCTTGCTCTACGCGATTCCGAGAGCAGAATAACTTAAAGGTACTCTTAACTGTGATACATCAAATATGGATTTTTCCACATCGTTTGATTTCAATTCCTTTTCCATTTCACTACTTATTTGGAGAGTATTATAGCATTTACATATTTACACACGAGCAGTAAACATAATTAGTTATATTTGCACATTAATATTTAGTATTTGGACATTTCTATATGTGTGCAAGTAGTAAATATAACTAATCATATTTGTACAGTAGTATTTACAATATGTACTTAACTGTAATTGCACATTTGTATGCAAGTAGTAAGTATAATTAACCATATCTCTACATTAGTAATCAATTTGTACAATTAATTGTATTTCTTCAAAATTCAAGGTTTCAAAATATCAAAAATTTGAAGTTCACTCTTAAATTCTAAAATTGCAAATTCCCACAGTCTGAACATTTCAATACCAAAAATTAAAAAACACAAAAATTTCTAAATCTCGAAGTTACAAAGTTTCAAAACACTCGCATAAATTCACGATCACACTATATCCTTTGAATCGACGATACCGTAGCGAAGCAATAAAAATTCCCTGTTCAGAATGCAACAGAGAACAAAAACCGTATCGTCGTCGTTACTCCATCGGTGTTTCCATTAAAACGTGCCAATTACAGCGTGGCTGTGTGGCAATTAATCAACGAAAAGGAAAAATCCCGTGCCAAGGGGGAAACTGTGCCAGTCACCGGGCCATTATTACATACACAGACCGAAGATTAAGGAAGATGTACCAAGGGTAATGGCCCGTTTACACCGTAGCGTGGGTTAGAGCATCCAGGAAAATCGATATCATTCGCGTTCAGACTGTGGGAAGCTACAGGATGGATCTTAAACCACGATTTCTTAGTCCACGAAGAGAAACCGCGCTACTTGACAACAAGAATTACCCAAATTCCTTGTGTACTCCTTGCTAAATGCACTTTACATTTCCATTAGAAAACATAAGCTTCCTAAACTGCGATAATATACGGCCGGTAATTAAACCCACTGATAAAACTGCGAGTTACAGCGTTACATTTACTAGAGCGCAACGTAGACTTCTTGTGGATGATGCATACATTTTAGTATTTCTGTGTTTTGCAGTTCTTGCAATTTCGGATTAGAGAATGACCATGTTTTTGAACTCTCACACTTTCAAATTTTTATATTATTAACTTCCTATATGTTCAAATTGCTAAACTTGTAACATTCTAAGTTTATATTTGTCAAGTTTTCAAAATTTCATATTTTAAATAATCCAAATAAACAAATAGTTAAAATATACAACTAATTGAAAATATACAAATAATTCACATAATTTAACTAACTCAAAACATGTAATACAATAAAAATAATTCAAGTAATTCAAACAATGCAACTACTAACTCAAAGTATACAAATAATCTAAATAATTTAAATCCTTGTTAATGTTAAAAAAATAATTAAATATCAAATCTCAATTGGAATTCATTAGAATTACTTGAATACTCAAATTTCCGCCTCACTGATACAGTTTTCTATACACAATACTTACAACCTTCTTGAATTTTAAATAATTTTCCAAGTAACTAATTACGTAACAAAAAAATTTACTCGCAGAAGTGTGTAACCGACACGTAACTAAATTTCCGGAGTTCAGGAGCCTGGTCATTTCGTTCAAAATGTATAATAATTTTTGTCGGTTAATGAAACGTTCGCAAGTGCCGAGGCAAGAAGTCACGTAGATATTCGAGTAGGCGAATCTCGGGTCTGCCGGTCGTTGACGAAGGTAACGAGATGAAGAGAATCGTTCATGCAAGTTGCCTCGCTGAAGAGCTATCAACCGGTTTGCCACCTTTTCCACCTACACCGGTGATTCTCCTCGGCCCATTGACAAGAAAGGGCTCGCAAACGATTGCCAGCGAGGCAATTGAGCTTACACAACGAGTACGTGGAGAACGTGCATCGGAATTAGAGGGTTTAAAGGAACAATCGACCGGGAGCTTTATCTTCCTCCATGGTTAGTACAACGATGCGATGCGATGCGATGCCGATGTTCCAGCTTTTTCACCTACGATAAGAATGATTAATTTTCCGAGCTCTTCTTATCCTTCGAACTGACGAGGATTATGTTCAAGCTTCTTTCTCCAGCGGAGTTCTGGATTTCCTGGAAACAGGTATATCCAGATATTATTTTAGAGCTTTATATAAGCATATTAGTTATATTTTGTTTGACTCATGGAATACAGTGTGAATTTGTATTGTATGGTGTAAGTTTTACATGCGATAAGAATGATTAATCTTCAGGCTTCTTCTCAGTTCTGCTACCCATGAGAATTTTGTTTAAGCTTCCTTTTTCTTAGCAGAATTCTGAATCTCCTGAAAACAAATATATTGAAGTGTTGTTTTAGAACTTTGTATGGGCATGTTAGTACAATTTTGATTGACTCACAGTATACAATGTGAATTTGTAGTATATGCAATAATATTTTTATGTGTGACAAGAATGATTAATCTTTGGACCCCTTCTTAGCACTGGAATTGATGAAGATTACTTCCAAGCTTCTGTTTTCAATGGAGTTCTGAATCTTCTGAAAACAGATACATCCAAATATTATTTTAGTGCTTTATATGGGTATATTCGTAGAGTTTTGTTTGGCTCACAGAATACAATGTGAATTTGTATATTACATACAGTATCACTTTTACTTGTGATAAGAATGATTAATCTTCAGACTTTTTTTCATTCATCCAACCATTGAGGATTATGTTCAAGCTTTCATAATTTAGCAGAATTCTGAAACTCCTGAAAACAGATATATTCAGATATTATTATAATCCTTTGTATGGAAATATTAGTACAATTTTGTTTGTATTACTTTTACCTGTGATAAGAATGATTAATCTTCAGACCCTATCTTGTCCTTAAAACCAATGAGGATTACGTTCAAGCTTTTTTCAGCAGAATTCCGAATCTCCTGAAAACAGATTTATTGAGATATTATTTTAGTGCTTCATATGGACATATTACTTCAATTTTCTTTTACTTATAAACCACAATGTGAATTTGTATTACACATATTATTTTTACCTGTGATAAGAATGATTAATCTTCAGACCTTTTCTTATCCTACTAACAGATGAGGATTATGGTCAAGATCCCTTCTTCAACAAAAGTCTGGACCTCCTGAAAACATCAAATATATTAGGACATTGTCTTAACATAATCAAATAATGTTTAACTTATATTTACATAAATATTCAAATATTGTTTAAGAAATAATGCAAAGTAGTATGAATAGAGTACAGTACAATATTATTTCTTAAAAATTCTTTAAAAGAAATGGAGGACATTTAAACGTATTTATTTATAATTTTCTTGTAGTAAGTCCCAAACATATCTCATCATACTTTCTCTTAAATAATTTCTTCTGAGTCTATCTTTTTATATTTTCTTCCACAAAATAGAGAAAGGTACAAAAGACATTTTAGCATATTTCATTAAATAATTCATTTGCAAAATATTTATTTACATTTTCTGCCATAATAAAAAAATAGTAAACATTTCAGCAAATAAATATTTCTGCAAATTTTCTAGATAGCAAGTAAATATTTCATCAAATTTCCTAGACAGAATTAACAGTAAAAAAAATAAAGAAAGACAAAGTGTAGGAACTACAGATGCTTTGTAAGCGAAGATCCACGGAAGAGCAATGAATCTCAGAATCGTCATGTTGTTCGTGTCGAATAGTGGCAATCGGTATCGCATTATCACCGAATCGACACCATTTCCTTGGTTTGGTTTCAAAGTGCATTCAGATGGTCTCGGTAAACCGTGGTAGTACAAACGTAACGAAGACCGTGAACAGTCCGTAGTTTCTCGCTCGTACCGACGTGTAACATGCAGAACACATTCTGCTACAGATCTGTTCGATCAATCCGATGTGAAAGGTGTTTCCAAGCACCGGCTGGTACGTATCCTTTTCACATTGATTCGCGAAAGCCTGGCCAACGTATGTACAACGAAGTCTAGAAAGCCGCGTAGAAAAGCGATAGAGCGATAACGTTCATGAAAGAAAGTGGCCGTTCCGTTTCAACGAATCCGACGTTATTGGAACGTTCCCTAATAAAAGAAACGAAGGAAGAGAAAAAAAAAGAACGAAATTTGTTGGATCAGGCGAACGAATGACGTTCAGCGGTTTCCTTTGGTCCACGGAGAGATTAATGGAACCGCGATACGGTATCGCGTTGATTAAACTATTAATGAGGGGTGTGTTGCGCCAGCCTCTTTGTGCTTTTCGGTTTTACCAATGCTGTCATGATAAAGCCGAATTCTGTTTAATTCGGAAATGATCGAACGGGGGACTTTCGTGGTACTGTCAGATTAATTAATTTGTGATTTTGGGGGAAATTATGAGTCGATTTTTTTAGAGTTTTTTGGGACTTTCTTGGTGTCTAGGTTTAAGATGGGCTGTGTAAGAGAATGATAAGAAAATTGTAAAATTGTTAGAATAATAAAATGACGAAATGTAGAGTGGTAAAGTAGACAAATGATACAATGATAAAATGATAAAATGATAAAATGATATAATAATAAAATTGTAGAGGAATAGTACACTGATAAAATTGACGAAATAGGAAGATAATAAAATAACTTAACAGAATCATGAAATATTAAAATAATAAAATGACAAATAATAAGTTATTGAAGTGCATAAATAATAAAATTGTAACGTGGTAAAATGATGAAATGATAAAACGTTAAAATGATATAATAATAAAATTGTGGAGGAATAGTATTCTGATAAAATTGATGAAGTAGGAAGATAATAAAATTACTTAACAGAATCATGAAGTATTAAAATAATAAAATGACAAGTATTAAGTTAGTGAAGTGTAGAAAAAATGAAACAGTAAAATGGTAAAATGATAAAATGAAAAAATGGTAAAATGATATAATAATAAAAAAGTAAAGTGCAGCAATAGTAAAGTGACAAACTGGTGAAGTAGTAAAAAAGTAAAATAACACTATACAATAGTGGAATATTAAAATAGTAAAATATCAAATAATAATATAGTAAAGCGTTGAAATAATAAAATAGTAAAGTAGAGTAATAGTAAAATGACAAAGTGGTGAAATATTAAAACAGTAAAATAAAAAATAGTGAAACATTAAAATAACAAAATTACAAATAATAAAACAACAAAATATCGAAATGATAAAATAATGAAATGGTAAAACGGTGAAATGAGAAAATGGTAAAGTAATAAAATATTGAAATAGTACAATAACAGCATAAAACAATAAATTAATAAAATACCTCAGCTACCCAATCCGTCATTAAATAACTATTATTTCCCAGGAATACTATAATTCGTATAATTTATTCAAAGCACCCCAATAAACCAGTCTACCACGACCAAAAACTGGCTTGATCTGAACAACACCCGAAACCAAACAGTGATACTTTAATTAATACTGAATATTAACGAAAAATATTTAACCACAGCCGGACATATGTACATACGTATGTAAACGTTCATCTGGGTCAGCGTAATCATATTCAAATTGAAACAGTTCCATAAAATCAATGATGGCGTTGATGACACGTCAAATAAACTAACACAATCTTTTCATAAATCCAAATCAGAATAGAAAATTATTCAAACGGTCAAATATAAATTAAAAATTAAATACAAATATTCGAAAATAATTCTTCTAGTTTAGTAATTCGATTGTTATATTTTCATGTTCAATTTTATGGAAAAAGAGTATTGTTTAATTTTTAACCCATTGGCTTATGACATTAAGAGGTATGACGCACGCTAAGGTTCAAATTTAACAAAAATAAATTATATTTGCCTTCCAATTGAGTTTTAAGTCCACCACTTAGAATTTGTACAATTAAAGATCGCTCAACTCACAATATGTCTAATATTTTAAGTCTTTTTATTTCAACATTGCAACAGTGATTAATTATTTCTACCTGACGCTACTGTCAGAAAAATCATAGGTTAAGGAGTTAAATATCTTTCAATTTTTATTACTATTTGTTGAATACGTAAGGAAAAATAACAGACGATTCGGAATTAATTAATTATTTATTAACGAAAACGATATTGTACAACTCGTAATACACTGGCGAAAAACAATAATTTACAATAATAATTGACGATATATACTATAAAGGATCGCAATACGTATTTACAATAATACAACAATTAAGTAATGATACAATAATGGTCAAATATTTAATAATATGCAATAATTATGGAATAATCAATAATTGTCAAATAAGGAACGCAATATTTCAGAAATAATAATTGTGAAAATCGAAGAAAGAAATTAAATTTGTATTGCTTTGTATACAACGGATACGAGACGCTAAGGACGGAACGATCTACGACCAAATCGAGCGGCGGCTATCGAAAGAGTGATAACGGGTCTTAATCCGTCGCGGTTCGGACCTCGTCGAGTCACGTGGCCCTTCCCCCACTCCGGACAATACCGATTCGAAAGCCTGGTGACTGTGCTCTTGGGTTAGCCTGAACGTCTCGGAAAATTACCGAAGTAATTTCCGTCCGTGGACCCTCACAACAAGAGATGCCTTGCATCTCCCTAACGGGGTTCAATGGAGGCCTCAGAGGGACGTTTTAAACGCCCCCCCCTAGCCAGGGCTTGACGGCCCCATATTCGTATAAAGCGCCCTCGTGCTCGCAAAGAGATCGCCAACCAGTCCATCAATCAACAATTAACCATTAACAATTAAAATTCAAATGCCTCTCATTCCTCCATATCCTTCACAAGCGTCTCACAACTCAAATCATTGTATGTAATACCAAAATCACAACAAACTTAATAAACATAGGTAACTATAACTAAATGAAAATATCTGAGCATTCCTGTACTCAACACTATTCAAATCTTTGAATCCACTTTAATTGTTAGGTTTTTTTTACAGCATAATGGGTTGGTAAAAGTGTTATGTGAATGAGGTTGGTAAAAGTACTGAGTAAATGAAGTTGGTACGAGAATTTTATAGGTTAATATGCAAATTAAAAGAAATGAGAATCGGATTTGCCACGATTGAACAGAGTGTGATTCGAATAAGAAATATGCCCCATTGGTACATTGATTAAAACGAATTAAATATTGAAATTATATATGTTAACCATTAAATATATATTCAATATAGAAAAAGAAGTCTTCAATATTTTTCTCCCACATCAATAACTAACCATAATTCTCAATTATCCTCTCATAAAATTTTCCGTCAAAAGATTATTAAAATATTCAGCTCCTTAATACGAGATTTCAATTTTTATTACCCTCCGTTCTCCGACTATACAATTTTAATTATTTCTCATTTCATCGGTATCAAACAACGAATCAAACATTCAACAGAATTCCTTCCTTATTACTTCCCTACGAAATACAATAAAAAACTGCTGAAATCTCGATTCGATGCGGCACAGTATCCCAGCAACGAGCAATCAATCCTTCGTTAATTAATTCCAAAGGACAAGGGTTTCTTCGTCATCTTTTTAATAAAAATCGCTTCTGAATGCTCGATAATACCCATCGTTATTTATAGCCCGTTTCTCGACAATCCTAAATCCACCAAAGTAATAACTTTAAGCACAGCAAGGCCGATAATTGATGCCGAGTTCCAACAAACGACATTTCTTGCGGCCATGATTGTTTGCCCTTCGGTTCGCTAATTATTGAATTCAGCGCGCAAGTTCGGAGACATTGATAGCGACACGTAATCTGTTTCGGTTTACTGTAATTTATTGCCACGAAATACTGTGCCAAATATACATAATAAGGTTATTAATATTTGCAACGCTGATTTTCCATAACTCTTTCACTGAATTAATTAGTAGACCCATCAAATTCCTCAGACACAAAAGAAAGACGTTAGAATCAACACCTTTGTCCATTTATCTTTTCACTCATCGTCCGCGAATGTTCAGAAACGTGTTCAGATTCTCGAGGAATAAATTGAAAAAGCCACGATCAGACGATGAACTTGTCCCAGTATCTTACCCCTACCGAGTCTCGGTTCCGAAACTGCACACCTCCCCTGTTATACACATATGGATTACACGTCGATATATCCTATTTACATGCGCGTGTCTCGTCTTGCCAAACTTGCCTTTGTGCGTTTGGACACGTCGGTTGTAATTGTATATAATATAGTAAGTTATAATATTATTAATCTGAGTTTCTAGGCAGTTGTGTGTTGTTTATGTTATGTACGTTAAGATTTATCTCTAAGGATCTCCTATGACACACGCTCGACACTTTCGCCCTCAACGAGAATTTTTGGCCTCTTTCGCTAAATCGAAACGAAACTACGCATGCATACGCTATATTCGTTAACCTCTTAGGCACTATAGTGGCTTTCGGATAGCATCTCTGTACGACGGTCTATAGTCTCGAATGTCATTGTTCATACAGCGCCGCTATAGGCTCACTCTACTGGCTCACTCGCTCATTGTTTCAATTCAATCATTCTTTCCATATGTTTTCATTCACACTTTTTGCCTTCATGTTTTCTAAGAGTAAATCCCACAAAAGTACATTATATGTAAATAAAAGGTAACGCCAAGTTTAGACACCGACACCTCTTTGCACTAAAATATTGGAAACATTTGGAAATACATATTTTGTGAATTTCCGAAAAAAGTGCATTATCAAAGTTGAAGTATATCTTTGGTAAAAGTTTAATCATCGAAAACTTCCAATGTATTCGCTAAGAGAACAGTATTGTAGTGTTGTTTACGTGTATCTCTGTGAAGCAGCGTCTTCCGTAAAAGATTAATCCTGAAAATGACAATAAAATTTATTGTCAGCGAATTTCACTGAGCCTCCACAAAGAAATCACTCAGTAATTTGAACGTGCAAAAAAGAGAAGAAAAAGCAACCGAGACACAATTTCAAGAAAATTGCGATTCGAAGTTGTAATGAGAACGATGGAGCATTAAGTTCGTGAAGATGTTTCTCGTCAAGAAGGAGAAAACTGTCTCGCATACCTGCACACAGAGCGTTAAAACGTGGCTGCATTTTCTTTTCTTCGAGACAGTACGCTTTCGAAGGAGAACGTGAAGATTAGTGCTCGTCTCGTGGCTTTCTTAGATGCAACGTGGCGTGGCTGGCTGGGCGGATTTAAACGTAGAATCCGCGATAACGAAAGCTTTATACAGTCCGTGGAGTCGCGTGGTACACCGGCGAAAACATAATTTATGTTGGATCCGTGCGAAATGTTTGCGGATCCCATAACTTCTTCGCCGGTGAGGAGGACGCCTCCCATATTTTCCTAAACGGTGGCCCGCCACCGTAAATTTCCGACTCGCCGCCTCCATTAATTGCAGTTAATGCTATAATTTGCTGGCAACGCGTTAACATGTTGCGATGCTTTTCGTTATTATCCTCGTTTTCGAATTGTTCATCTTTTTTATTAATTTTTAATTATTCGTTGCTTGTTGTTCAAACATGTATTTATATTTCACTTTATATTCTACTGGATATTTTAAGGAGTGAATTGTGGGTGGATGATATGGAAGGTAATTATTAGGTTGGTGTTTATTGGACGGGTCGTTAACGGATAGGTGATTGTCAAACGGGTAGTTATCTATTAAGGTACTTATAAGATTGGCAGTTATTTGTCGAGGTAATTATCGAGTAGACTATCTGTTAAGGTAATTTTTGGATTGGCAATCACTTGTCAAGGTAATTATAGGATTTATAGTTACTTGACAAGGTAATAACAGAAGCGGCAGTTACTTGTCAAGGTAATTATTGAAGTGGCAGTTAGCTGTCAAGGTAATTATCGGATTGGCGATTGTCTGTTAAGGTAATTTTTAGATTGTCAATTACCTGTGAAGGTAATTATTGAATTCACAGTTATCAGGGTAGTTATCGAATTGGCAATTATCTAACAAAGTAATTATCGAACTGCTAGTTACCTGTGAAGGTAATTATTGAATTCAGATACCTATCAGGGTAATTATCGAATTGGCAACTATCTGACAAATTATAGGGCTGGTAATTATTTGGTACGCAATTATCGAACTGATAGTCATCTATTTGCTAACTGATCCTGCAAACATCTAACAGGTAATTGTCAAACTTTCAACTTGTGGGACGTAACTATTAGACTGGCAATTATACGACATATAATAGTTGGGTTAGAAATTATAATTAAACTAGAGTAATAAGCTATAATGATAGACTATAACTATGAGCTTGAATGTTAATTATTTTGTAAGTAATTGGGTGGATATCTATAGATTCTTGCAAAAAGTTTTATCTTCATGTCTACAATAATCAAAAGATAAACAGCAGTATTTTATACTATCATTCGTAAAAAATTGTTGAAAAATCATTAAATATTTGGCGTCGTAACTTAGGCTAACTTCGACAACGTTAACCTCGCTTCATTCCAAAAGTACAAAAACATGTTTGATCTTATTGCTCCACAAATTATTACATGAAAATTTCTGATTCTGCAGTTCCAAAATACTGGATAAAGTCCTCCTTTCATCTTGCTACTTCATAAATTATGAAACCAACTTCTCCTAACAATCATCACCTCCACAAGTCTTGAATTCGCAAAACAAACTATAAAACATTTCATACTTCCAAGTAAAACTCCCCTGAAAATACACATCTAAGTACCAATCTGTAATTAAGCAACGACCATAAAATCAGCGCAACCTGCTCGTTAACAACTTCCCACCTAGAATCCCACCAACCCGATCCTCCATAAGAGGGTGTGCTACCCAACACCGGGTCGTTGAAAGAATTCCCAGGATTCCGTCGGCGCAGTCCGCCTCAGTGTCCTCAAAGACGGTATCGCGCTGCTGACCGTAGGACAACGTCGTCGAGGAGCATTCTTGCATCGAGCAAGTAGTCGAAGCTGAAGAGCGCGTCAAGTAGAATCGTTCTGCGCGTGTATCGCGGCGTCTTCACGTGGCGCATGCGTTGCCGCTCGACGACGCCAGCCAGCAGAATCATTTCGCGCCGCGACGCCAAGCGGCACCGCATCCGTGATATACGCGGCTGGTCCATGTGCGTTCGACGTCGTCCTCGTCGGTCAGGACGTCTAAACCCGCGCGTGTTCCCGCGAATCGATGATGATCGTTCAGTGATCCAGTGATCTCGTCGCGGTCAGTGTCGCCAGTCGGATCTGGGGGAAAAGATGCGAAAGACGAGCGAGGATCGCGGCTCGCAGCTCGCGATGATCTTCGGCGAGGATCCACGTGAGATCGAGCGTGGCTCTCAGCGCGGCGGAGCTTGCACGAGGATCTTGCGAGGATTTTCCGCTCCGAAACGGATCCACTAGTCTCTCGACTCGCTCGTCTTCCGGGAATAAACCAAGTGTTTGTGAACTGACCAGAACCTCCCGGTGAATCCCCGGGCCAAGTGTTTTCTCCTGACGTTGCGTAACCGGTGTGTGTGCGCGATCGAAAGCTGATCGAAGGTGCCGAAGCGGATTAGATCGACAGTGAGAACCGTGTGAACGAGGTGTTAAAAATGCTGTGTCGTTGGCCCGCCGTTCTGGTATTCGCTGCTCTTCACATGCTTATCGATGCGATCGCGGTCAGCAAAGGTACGTGGCTGAACACTCGGCAAAAATTCGGGAAATGTGCCGGGGCGATTGCCTCGGGAATTCGAATTCGAGGCGAGATAAAGGCTCCTTCAGGATGCATTCGCATGCACCCTGCGGTTTCTCGGATGTTCAACGGACGATTTGAAGGGAATCGAATGGAAATGCTCCCTGGCTCGGTATTTTCTGCCCATATGCACGAGATCTTCGGGAGTGGGGATCAGTGGGGCAAATTGCAACGTGAATATTCGAGAAACTTTCTGTTTTCGACTGCGATATCGTTCGTTTGCTGGAAGAGTGATTATGTTACGAACTTCGCTCTGTGATCTGTCGAAGTAGGCTTTGGGTGTGAGATATCTTGTTTCGGGTGGAAGTGTTATAGATATTGAGCTGAATTATTCAACGTTCTAACACAGCGGTTACTATAGTGAAATTTTATTTGATTAATCACTGATTTTATTAAAAATTGTCTTTTATGGTCAGACATTCGTTAGATTGAAAATTAACTTGTACATTCAGATAGTGACCGAACTGAAGATTAACTTGTATGATCAGACATTCATTAGATTAAAAATTGACTTGTACGTTTTGACGTTGACTAGATTGAAAATTAACTTGTACATTTAGATAGTGACCGGATTGAAGATTGACTTGTATGATCAGACATGAATTAGATTAAAAATTGACTTGTACGTTTCGACGTTGACTAGATTAAAAATTGACTTGTATAGTCAGACATATGTCAGAGCGAGAATTAACTTGTACGTCCAGATGTTCACCAGATTGAAAACTAACTTGTATAGTCAGATATTGACCGGACTGAAAATTGACTTGTACGTTCAGACGTTGATCGGATTGGAAATAGATTTGTATGGTCAGATATTCATCGGATTGAAAATTGTATGGTCAGATATTCATTGGATTAAAAATTGACTTGTACAGACACTGACGGAATAGAAAATTGACTTATATGACTAGACATTAATTACACTTAAAGTTGACTTGTACGTTGAGTAAATTCTAAACTGATTTATGTGATCATTGATGAAATTGATAATCGACTTACATCTCAGAAATACATGCAGTGGATTTTTCAGTTTTATCTTTAAAATTAATGTATCAATGAGTCAAATATTAGAAGTACTTTAATTTCTTTCTTCTGTTGTTTGCACAGATTTCAGATAATTGTCTGTGGATATTTATGCATTTACGATATATTGAAGATCACAAAGTATATTACTGAACTCCATAATTTCATGGCTTCGATGTGGACAGTTATTGTGAACAACTTTGTAATTCGATTATGTTTCTGTGGTAGAATTAGAATTCATATTAGGTGTTGAAATAGCAATAATACTTGAACACCTGCGGCCTAATAATTGATTTTACTGAACCTCTGTGAGCGTAACTCACATAGTAATCAATGTGTTAGAACAATATATGTATAAAAACAAGTAGAGCTAGTTTAACTATTGCTTTTGTGTTACAGCAAGATGATTAGCTAAATTGTCCAAGAAGATGAAACTGTGTCAATGTTAATTAGATCAATATCTCTGCCCAAAACTAAAAATGTTACAAATTCATTTTTTTTCCAAAATTTGTTGTGTTTAATTACTCTTTTAGCAAGGCGATGATATGAATTTAGCTCGAAAATGTTTTAGTACAAATTTATACGAATACATGCAAAGTGATATGACAGCAACATATTCATATATTAAACTGCATTTAAATTTTCTTGAAACTTATTGAACTCCTAATCTACATTATCATGATCATAAAAAGGATATGAATTAAAAAAATTGAACACGTATTTTCTCAAAGTAATATTAATTTTCTTTCGTTGTGATATTCCATTTTGTTCACTAATTTCTAAATAAAAATCATTGCTTTCTCTAATTATAAAAAAGTCAGTAACCAATGTTTAATTTTCGGTTTCATTAAAATTTCTTAGAATTCATAATAAATTTTATTTGTTAACTATATCTGTCTACGTAAGTCCGAAAATAAATTACATAATAAACAGCAATCAACTTATGCACATTCTACAAAGCTAAACTCCATTATATAAAAAGCATACAACTAAATGACCAACCATAAATTTTTACACAAAATCAGAAACAACATTATTGCCTTACATTATCGATTATACAATGTCGATTGCAATGTCTCTTATATAACACCAATTACCCATCGAATAATCAGTTCGATTATCTAATAGGTGCGAAAGATCGATCAATTTCCACGGTTTAACGACTTTGTACACGTGATCGTAGCACATGCATTAGCAGCCATCATTCCTCTAACTATATCTTTGTACATTGTTGCATAATGTGGAGCCAAGCATCCGGCCTAAGAGTTTACGAAGCACTTTAGAGGCGGAGGAACCAAGCTTGAGTTTCAAAGCCAGAAATTTCTTAGTAGCAATTCTCTCTTGATAATTGAGGGTTCAAGTGGTAAACGGTATTCCTAGCACAAAGTCAGATCATTTCTCGATAATAACGTTAATTAAAATTCTTAAATACTTAGCTGCTAATTATAAAAATATTAGAAACTAAAAATATTCTATTACTGAATTTATTTGGTGACAGTTTAAAATTGTTATGGAGATTCATGAAAAATAAGTCAAAGTAAGATTCACTATTCACTGCTCTTTTATGTCATATATTAAGAGTGTCATACTTAAGTTCATTTTGATAACTTCTTTGATGAATTAGGTAAAATTTCAACATAACACATATACTACAAATTATATTAAGATTGAACTACATTTTACATATGTATAGTGTTTATAATAAACTATACTGAGCTTCAAAGTATACTTTATAAATACTTGACACTATTTTATTATACACGACTTGTCATATTTCCACGTAGATTTAAAAATTGCAAAACTATGTACTCCCAAAATTTTCACAATGTTAATGCGGTATAGTGCAATTAGTAGACCGGAATGGAATAATTTAATTAGAACAAACGAGTACACAAGAGAAGTGCAATCAACTAATATAGTGCATACAAACAGTATGCAGTACACAATGTAATATCAACGGGGACGTGTTGATACAAACACGTTCGCTCCAAGTTGGACCAACAAGAGAGTTGTTAGCTCAGGCTGTTTAGAAATTAAACGAGATTCCGAGGAGTGTTTTATGGGACACCGGTGCTAATTGAATAATTAAAAGTCAGCCTGCTGATCCTGTGTCCGTTTCGACGCTGGAATGCAATGTCCGAGTGACACGCTGCGGAAAAGCAAATAATCACCGGTCGTAATTGTGCAATCATAGGAACACGATTGCTCAAGTGACGATGCCGTGAGATTTCGCGGGAAATACGAACGTGTCGGTGATAACGCGAAATTGCGAGTAATGAAGGATGACAACTTTCTATCGATCCGACGGTTGCTGTTTCGGACAATTTATCCTACTACTGAAACAAACGCTCTACCTAGATTATTAATAGCTAAAATACTTGGGAATTTATTTTCTACGTACACCTGCAGATTCGCTATTAATTTCGAGTGATTTATTTAGTTGCTTTTAATCGATTTATATTATTTTATGATACATGCTGCAGAACGTTTTGTGAAATAAAGATATCGCGAGGTATGTTTTACGGTTGTCTAATTGAAGGATGTGTATCGAGCTACTGAAGTTAAAGTATTTTATTAATAATTTGTATGAAAGTAATTTACGTTTCCAATTACATTGAAACAGTATTATATTAATAAAATGATGGGTATATTCAACTATTGATTTTGAAGTGGTATAAATACTTCTGGGAATGACGTAAGGGATCGATACTTGGGAATTTAGTAAATTATTTCGAGGAACATACTCAAAGTTTTGAATTTGAAATTTTTTGAATTCTCAAATTTTGTAGTTTTTAAAATTTTTCAAGTTTTTCAAGTTCTTCTAGTTTGTCAAGTTTCTCAAGTTTTTCTACTTTCACAAATTTCTCAAATTTCGCAAGTTTCTGAAATTCTTCAGATTTCCTGAAATTTTCACATTTCCCACATTTTTAAATTTTACCAATTTTATAATTATTCAAATTTCTCTAATTTATCAATGTACCAATTAATTAATCTATCAGTCTGTCAATCTACTAATTCACCAATTCATAAATCTATCAATTCACCAATCTATCAATCTATCAATCCACCAATCTACCAATCTATCAATCCACCAATTCATCAATCTATTAATTTACCAATCAACTAATTTAGCAATTGATCAATCCATCAGTTCAGTAATCCATAAATTCATAAATCCATCAACCAATCAATTCAGCACTCAATCCGTCAATTCAGCGATCAATCCATCACTCCATCAATTCAGCAATAAATCCATACATCAATCTATCGATCGATCAATTCATCATTCCGTTAATCCGTCAATCTGTCAATCCATTAATCCATCAATTCATCAATTCATAAACCCATCAATCGTCCCATCTACCAATCTGTCGGCCCATTAATCCATTAATCCATCAATTCACCAATCCTCCCATGCACCAATCTATTGATCCATCAGCTCATCAATCCATTAATCCTCCTTCAATCAATCCATCAATTCACCAATCTCCAATCTATTAATCCATCAATCCATCAATTTACCAATCTCTAATCTATTAATCCATCAATCCATCTATCCATCAATCTATCAATGTACTAATCGATCAATACACCGATCTATCAATGTATCGATGTATCAATCTACCAACCTACTAATCTATCAATTTCATAAATTCCTCAATTTCTCAAATTTCTCAAATTGCAAAATTGTCAAACTCCAAAAATGAGGATAACGTCCGGCCGGCAAATTACGCGAGGGCGTAAATCGCAGCACGTCCTTACGTCCGTTGAATATCAATATCGATGATCGATAGTCAGAGCCGCAGCACTCAGGCCGAAAAAGGTGGTCACAATTGAATCGAAAAGGTATCAGGGAGAAAGTCAGCAGGAATTAAAGCGTAGATTTCACGTTTTGCTGGTCGTAGAATCGACAAGCGTGTGCCGGCATACAAGCACAGCTCGTACAAATGGTCGGATCTTTTAGACGATAACCAACTTTCAGCGCAAGCTTGGGCAAAGCTCATTCATCATCGTGTACCTCTGGCCGGGCGCATTGTCCGCATCACGTGCACGCGCCCCGGGAACATTAAATCGATTCTCGTTCACGTGTGATTTACCGTGGCGAATTGAATCGCGAAAAGGTGATCTCGCTTGCTTACGATTTTTCCCGTAGTCCCGTGTATCCCGGTTAACCACCGTCGAAAGTAGCACGGGCACCATCCAAACACGAACGCACAAACATCGGTCGGAGCGTAATTTTCTACGACAAACAGGATTTCCATGACATTCGCCGGTACGAATGAATCGTTTTGATCGTCATCTATTGTCCATTGTTCCGGATTAATAGAATTATTGCGCGATTGCTGTCGTTGTTCCTGATTATGACGCGTTTGCGAGCTTGTTATCATAATCGCCGATACGGAATTTTGTCATACACGAAGCGAGACATATTTTGCGGGGACGCGTTATGAATCTGTTACCTATTATCTCCATGTGGTAGTTTCGGTCTGGTTCTTCTGTAGAGGAGTTCTTGATACGAGTTCGTAATACGAAAGTAGTCTCTTGAACATTTTTCTTGTGGACACAACTCTAGGCAATTTATGTCCTTCAGACTTAATTTCTGGCTCAGTTATGTTAATTATTAAGTAACAACAAATGCTTTGACCATGTAGGATTTTCATCAGATGAGTTATTTGAATAAAAGAGTTTGATGAGAAGCAATGACTGGTTTCTTTCAAAATGTGAATAATGTGCTAGCTATAGTGCATACTTTGAATAAGACGTTTCTTTTCCCAAATTTAAATTGTTTCTTAAGAAAAAAAATTAAGAACTTGGAACTACAGCCATGTATTGGTAATTTAAACTAAAAGTTTCCTATTTTAAACTAGTAAATAAATAAGTGAACTGATCACCACAACGATTACTGAGAATTAAGGAGCCACGTTATGAGAGTCGAAACTCTCTGTGCTTAAGAAAGTAAGCTTCAGGTAAAGTAAGCAGCACGAAGAGAAACGTGAAGTGCACAGTAAGAAGGTGCTACCAGTCCGAAACACTAAATCGCGTTAGAGAAGTTGCACCTTATCATTTGGAGGAGCGGTAAAAGGAGCCCCCAGACGCGGTCTTATTTATTTTCTCTTAGCTTCAAGATAGCATTCTGTCTGAGGTGAAGTTGCGTCACGTGCCAGGAGTCGTTTAGCGGTCGGTTTTTCTCATTTCTTGAATCGAATCGGAATTTTTGGAGCTGCCTGATACGTCGCGACACCGCTTTGCCTCGCCTCGTCGACCAGAATTACTTCCTTCTATGTATTCTTCGACCAATCGGGGAAAACTTGTTAAATCTTCCGACGAAGAAAACATCGATGGGTCCATGTTACTTGGCACCGGTGGAGTCTCGACTACACGCTGTGTCACGAAAGAAACGGAACTTTTTCGGTGGGAAACGAAATCTTTATAGGACAAGTCACAAAGGATTAGGAATTTAATTGCAGATGCAACTGTAATATTCTTTTCTGACGGAATAAAGACACTTGTGAAATGGTGGGATAAGTGCATTGAAGGAAGGTTATGTAGAAAAATAAGTTTCACATTTCTATGATTAGAATAAACTCCCCTTTTCTCTAATGTCTCTTTGGTTTTTGACTTTGTATCTTGACGAAAATTAAGGTGCTTGATTGATATTATGCTACACACGTAACAGTGATATGTAGATACACATGGACTGCGTAGTGATACACCTTAACATGTGATACCACATGATCTGTATGTGGTCTTGATGACACAAGTTATAGGAACTTATATATTTCGCAATGCAGTATACTCTTATATGTAGACTTGATCATTTTTTAATTTTTAATATTCCACACTTGTATAAACACTAACAGTTGTGTATTACAAAAATTATTCTTTGAATTTTGATTCGAAATAAAAATTTTGAGTTTTGAATTTTTTTCAAATAATAATCGAACTATGAATACTTGAGTATTAAATATTTGACAATCATCTTTAAATATCATATTTCAACGTGTAATGTTAATTTTACCAAAGGAACTGAACTTTGGTAATTTTTACAACACACCGTGTACATGAAGCACGGAAAGAAGAACTTGAGAAGAAAATGTTATTTAGAAAAGTGTTGGCGACATTGAAAATGCTTTCTGGCAACGTTCAATGCTTTTCGAAGAGACTCGCTCCTTTCTGGAGTAAATTTATGCTGATACTTTTGCGGTTTTTGCGAAGAAGAGACTTCGATCAGACGTCAAGGATGTCTCGCTTTGCTTTCAATAAAAATGGACAATTTTTTTTTATATATACAAGAATCTTTTAGAGAATGTTTACGCTTCTTTTTACGTGGCTGAAGATTTAGTTTTTTTGTTAATATTGTCACTGCGACTCGTTTTTAAAAAGTATATTTCTTTGATGTATTCGGAGTTTATTTTTGTCGTTGGGAACTTTTCCTGGGAAGAACGTTTTACAGTGGGATGCAAATTTTGGTACTTATAAATTTACATTTATTTTCGAGGTGCTAAGTGGATCGATTTGCAAGTTTTCGTATTTTTTAATTGAAAGTTCGAATTCACAAATTTATAAATTTCTAAATTTTTGGATTTCTCAATTTTTAAATTGCTAAATTGCTAAATTTCTAAATCCCTAAATTCCATAATTCGTGAATGCCTAAATTCCCCATTTCCATATCCCTAAATTCTCAAATTCCCAATTCCCACTCCCCAAATTCTCAAATTTCCAAATTCTTAAATTCTCAATTTCCACACCCACAAACTCTCAAATTTCCAATTTCCGCACCCCCAAATCACCAAATCCTCAAACTCCTAAATTCCCAATTTCCACATCCCCAAATTCCCAAATTTCCAAATTCTTAAATTCCCAATTTCCACACTTCCAAATCTCCAAATCCCCAAAGTCCTAACTTCCCAATTTCCACATCTCCAAATCCCCAAATTTCCAAATTCTTAAATTCCCAATTTCCACACCTCCAAATCTCCAAATCCCCAAACTCCTAAATTCCCAATTTCCACCTCTCCAAATCCCCAAATTCCCAAACTTGAAAACATAGCCAAAAAAATTCCTTCACACCTCCAATTTTCAACCTAATAACAACCCCTAACCCGTACCTCACTTACTCAACTAATCAAAGTAATTTCACACTTCCACAGTTCAGCACACACGCTAACTTTTCCTACACATAAATTCCGAAATGTTTTCGCAAAACGAAAGCATGAAAATATCCCACTAGTTCGTTATTATCAGACAATAACTAACTTTAGGTCTATCAGCGACGAAAGTTGGTCGCTTTTACTTGCTAGGAAATTAGAAAGAAACGTTTTAACTATCGTTAAACAGCGATTTCAGGAAACTTATAATTTGTTCATGGGTGTATTGCTTGGAGGGAATTTCTGCCAACATGCAAACTCATTAATTTTAATACCGTCTTTCAAGATATGTACGTGAAACGCCTTTAACTTCGTAGCCACAGCTTTCAACGGGTATGGCTGAACCGTGGGCTAAGTTATTAAGGATTAAATGTGAACGATTATGGCAGGGTACCGCAAGCAGTTTTACGTATATGTCGCACAGTGGCTTTTGAAAGAATTCAAAGAAGCTATTTCGCATTTCAATAATACGAAATTGAAATTCTCTGCTTGAATGTTGCGGAAAATGAACGGATTCTATTTTCATTAGTATTGTACATTAAATTCTTGAGTACAAAAATTTAAATACGTATAATACAACTTATTCGTAACTACTCTAGTAATATACTAATAATGAATACTGGTCACACCAAGCCAAATCACGTTCGGACTAACCTAACCATACCTGTATCTATACATATACGTTAACCCTATCTAACCTCTACGTACAAAGGCTAATCTGAACTAACGTTTATACGCAAAGGTTAATCTAACCTAACCCAGACTAACAAAGGTTAGAGCAACCTAACATCTACGTCAAAATGTTAGTCTAACCTAACCTCCATTTGCTAAGGTTAGGCTAATCTAACCTTTACGTACAAAGGTTAGTGTAACCTAACCATTACATACGAAGGTTAGACTAACCTAACCTCTAGTTACAAAGGTTAATCTAACCTAACATTTACACACAAGGGTTAGCCCAAACTAAGCTCTACTTACTAAGGTTAATCTAACCTAACCTTTACACACAAAGGTTAGTCTAAACTAACCTCTATTTACAAAGGTTAATCTAACCTAACCTTTACACACAAAGGTTAGTCTAAACTAACCTCTATATATAAAGGTTAATCTAAACTAACCTTTACACACAAAGGTTAGTCTAACCTAACCTCTACATACAGAAGTTAATCTAACCTAACCTTCAGGCACAATGGTTAATCAAATTTAACCTTGTTTTATACCACTAGTTGCCCTCGCTAGCTGAACGCGTCACTCGCCTACCCGAACATTTTATGACAAATTGACGAAATTAAAAAAAATATTCCTTTATGAATAAAACAAATGAAAATTTAGCTAAATCGGTTGAGTAGTTTCTGAGAAAAAAATTCGTAAGTAAAGCCTATTTTCGCAAAAATTGCAAACTTTGAAGGCTTGTTATTTTTTAACAAACTCCAAACCTGCAAAATGATGACTGAAACCCTAAATTGGAATTTTATATAAATTTCATGTAAATAGAGTCTTTGGAAGACTAAGTAACTAAACGTCGTAAAAATTGCAACTTATCACGAGCTCCCAAGAAACAATATAAGAGAATAGTGTTATAAAAGGATAATTTACGAGCGCAGTGTCGCGAATGCAGCTTCCATTACAGGACGATTTTCGTTTCGTTGATAAGAAGCTGCTGCTATGCCACTATAATAATAGTATGGTGCTTTCGATAAAAACCGCCGGCGGTGTGAACTCTTTACGGAAATCGATACCATAAGATGCTCGTAACTAAGCTTGATGCTTTTAGATTTCCGTCTGATATCAACGCAACTGAATTTATACGAAATTTGTTGCGATCGGAAAAATATTTTTATGGTGGCATCGAAAACTACTTCGCTATGTCATACTGATTATTACTTTCCTACATTGTAGTTTAATATTGTCAACGATAGTGAAGTTAATTGCTATTAGGCAAAATTTTGTAGGTATACTCAAATTTCTAAATATCTGCGTTTTCATATTTTTAGATATTTCTGAATTATTGTACTGAGAAATTGTAGAAAGAATTCTTCTAAAAATGTTGTGAAATATTATTAAACTCTTGGCTGAACCTTAATCTTAAAATAGTTGTACTACAAGTGCCATGTTATCATATACATATGTTCACATATATCACATGATCGAACCTCCCAAACTTATCCTTGCTCAATACTTATTTACACCCAACAAATATGCAAGCAAATCCACAAATTTCGATAACACTATGATTTACTATATAATATAATATTACTAAACTGTAAATCTTGATCAAACTTTAACCTCAAAATTCCTGTACCGCAAGTGCCACGTTATCACATATGTACACATATGTCATATGATCAAACCTCCCACATTCACCCTTGCTGAATATTTATTTACACCCAACAAATATGCAAGCAAATCCACAAATTTCAATAGTACTATGATTTACTATATAATATAATATTACTAAACTGTAAATCTTGATCAAACCTTAACCCCAAAATTCCTCTACCACAAGTTATCACATATGTATGTCACATGATCAAACTTTCCACATTCACCTTTACTTAACACCTTTGCTCGATACTTATTTACAGCCAACAAATATGCAAGCAAATTAATCCACAAACTTCGATAATACTATGATTTACTAGTTATACAGTATAATAGCCTTTGAATGTATAGAATAGGGTCACAAGGGGACACTACACAAGCACTTTGGGGCGCCTTTAATCATATTAAGTCTATACATTGGAGAGCTTACGTTCTTGAACTTGAGACAACATTTTCACCATACATAACACGTTAACTTATATGTATATATGTAGAACACCGTGTACATAGAATGTCTACATAGGTTCGGAAGTTAGTAACGCCTTAGGCGGATCTAAATCTTCACCTAATATACTAAGATTTGTAGATGGAGCACCTCTAATGCTGCTAGCATTATCAGGAAATTGTCGTCGTTAAACTATCCTATTCGAACTACCCTCGTGTCAATATTGCAGTTTACATGGTACTCTGAGTGTCCATTAAATCAACATGCAGATGTGCTTCAACTGAAACTGACTTGATTTATCTGGTTAGGCTCATTCTGAAAAATGTGGTGTCTCAGGAATCTCCAAATTGCTTTACTATTATTAGTCTGAACGATTTAATATAATATGCAGGATTTAATATAATAAATGTACAGAGAATTTTTTTATTTTTGTATTCAGTGATTTTTGCGTTTCAAACGTGAAAATTGTTGTTACACATTATTAGTTCCTGTATTTTGTATATTTGGACTAAACTCACTGCGTCTTTTTACATATCAGAATTTTTGAATTTTTTTACAGTATCAAAGTTTTTAATTTGCGAACAGTAAACTTTGGAATGTTCAGTTTTTTAAATTTAGGATTTCTTCTCTATCGCAAAAAAAGTATCGGGTTTTTAGTAACAGGAAATTCGAGATACGTTTCACAACTCGAAAGGAAAATTAGTTTCGAATTGCGTGCACCGTTTGCCTGACAATTAGCGTTCGAAATCGTGGTTCAGCATTTCCTATTGAGCATTATATTGCGTTGAATAAACAAAGCAGTGTTTGATGGCAATTGCAGCTCACATTACAGTCCAAATACCATAGTATTCAAATACACGCAATTATTTGAAATTATCTCACAACATCTATGAATTATCGACACAGTTTTTCAATGAAAAATAATACATGGATTTTAAAAATGGTATGACAAGTACCATCGTTAATATTCATCTCGTCAGTACTCCATCACTGATTCATTAATAAATCATATTTTAATTCAAGCGTTATCATTTCAGAAATTATTGATTCGCTACGGTGTTATTATTGTTATTGTCATTAATCTAAAATTGATTTTTTAAATTTGAGTTTGAAAACATTTGATGTTTTTATTAAAAATAAATTTGATGCTGTAATAGTCAATTATTTTTCAATTTAATACAAATAAAAAAATTCATTTACACAGAGGAGAAAATGTTATAATTGATTATTTTCGTCAATCAACAAATAATGTTTTAAATTTGAGTGCGAGAACATTTTATGTTTTTATTAAAAATAAACTATATTTGATACTGTAATAGACAATTATTTTTATTTTTGATACCAATAGAAAAATTCATTTACACAGAGGAGAAAATGTTATAATTGATTGTTTTCGTCAATCAACAAATAATGTTTTAAATTTGAGTGCGAGAACATTTTATGTTTTTATTAAAAATAAACTATATTTAATACTGTAATAGACAATTATTTTTATTTTTGATACCAATAGAAAAATTCATTTATACAAAGGGAAAAATTATATAATTGATTGTTCTCAAATATCAACATTTGATTTTTTTAAACTTGATTTCAGGAATATAAAGAACATATGATACTAAGAATGAATTATAATAATGGATTATAAACTTAAGCTATAATAGTCACATCATGTATCCATAAGTACATTACAGTTTCAAAACGAAATAAAATCACAAAGAAAGGAAACAAGTCTCTGATTACCTGGATGCTAGTAATAATACTAAGAAAACACAGCCACAAAAATCTCCATAACCTTTCGTACAAGCACCCATAAATCATCGTCCCTCCATGTTCCAACACTTTCAAGCATCCCGACGCGAGACTTCTGGCTTTATATTGCGAAGCCGTGCCCTGATTTATATATTACATGGGACGAGCCGAGTCTGTTCGTTACTCGATAGCGTTTCTATCTACTACATGCTAGAAATGGGCTACCTATATTTTCTCTGTTTACTATCCTTAGTCAAAGTCATTTTTTACGCTAGCATTAATTCTCGAACGATACAAATCCATTTATCAGGTGATAGGTAGAGGTACAAGCTTTGCAAACTAAAAATCGACAAATTATACATTGGTATGGTTTAAAAATTATTTTCGTTCTTTATTTCTAGCTTGTGAAAAATTTCATTACCTTCTATTGATTCGGATTTTCTTTATTTAGAGGGTCATTCTACACCATTCCACACTTTTGGATCTCACCATCTGCGATTTTGCTCTAATCAAAATATGTTCTAAATTAGGTGAAATTCGGGGGGGTTTAAGTCATCATTTTCCCGGTTTCGAATTTGTTAAGAAATAACAAGCCTACAAAAGTTTACAACTTCAGTCCATTTTTGCGAAAATAGGCTTCACTTACGAATTTTTTTCTCAGAAACTACTCAACTGATTTAGTTAAAAAATCTTTTGTTTTATTCATGAAAGATTGGGGTATTTTAAAATATTTTTTTTAATTCCCTCAATTTGCTATAAAATGTTTTAGTTAGGCGAGTCGCGCGCTCAGCTAGCGGGACGAGTGGTATAAAACAACCAATCATAATTCAATGTGCATTGACACAGAAGAACTTCAAAACTTGAAACAATAATTAAAAGAAAGAAAAATCATTCTTGATATAGAATGTCAACACTGAAACATCAAATTGTAAACTTGTATCGAAAAATCATTTCATTTCGTTAAAATAAATGCAATTAAAAGTGCAATAAGTGACGACAGAACCGCTTTCGAAAACTTATCGGTACAATCGCGGTATGATTTTCTCAAGAGCTTTTCCGCAGCAGCGAAATGTCAAGCAACTATTGAAAAGAATATTTCAATCGTGCTATCAACAACAATCGACGCATTGTAAGCCCACACGCTGCGGGAAAGAAGTCAGAATTTATGGGTCAATTCCTTTGGATAAGAGATTTATTGTGTACTGTCCTTGAACAGTATGATTGCAGTGGATGTGCAGTATGCACGTAGGTGTTATGAAATAACACTTTTTCTGCTCATTTTCTTTTCAATCTTTTTCTTTCACGCCTCCGTAAATTATTTGAAACAATGACGTAATCGTACGCTTTACAATTTTCATTTCTTGGAAATTTATATTGGAGACTCAAATGAAATGGGGCTGTATGACCTTTTGAAAATTATATTATAATTATTGTGTGATGGTGTGAGATTTATAGTATGGTAGAGTTTAGATTGCAAATAATTATATGAGTGAATGCTTGTAGTGATAGATTTAAGCATCCATAGCTTTTCAGATTTACAAGTTTCTAATATGGCTGATTTCCCACATTTTTGGATTTTTGCATCCTTGGATTCCTATGTCCCTAGAATTGTACATTTCCCAACTTCTACGCTTCCAAATTCCTACACCCCCAAATTTCTACACCCCCAATTTTTACACTTCCAAATTTCTACACCCCCAAATTTCTATATTTCCCAATTTCTACATCCCCAAATTTTTACGCTTCCAAATTCCTACACCCCCAAATTTCTATATTTCCCAATTTCTACATCCCCAAATTTCTACGCTTCCAAATTCCTACACTCCCAAATTTCTACGCTTCCAAATTCCTACACTCCCAAATTCCTACACCCCCAAATTTCTACACCCCCAAATTTTTACACTTCCAAATTCCTACACCCCCAAATTTCTATATTTCCCAATTTCTACATCCCCAAATTTCTATGCTTCCAAATTCCTACACTCCCAAATTTCTACACCCCCAAATTTTTACACTTCCAAATTCCTACACCCCCAAATTTCTATATTTCCCAATTTCTACATCCCCCAATTTCTATGCTTCCAAATTCCTACACTCCCAAATTTCTACGCTTCCAAATTCCTACACCCCCAAATTTCTACGCTTCCAAATTCCTGCACTCCCAAATTTCTACGCTTTCAAATTCGTACACCCCCAAATTTCTACATCCCCTAAATTTCTATATTTCCAAATTTCTACACCCCTAAATTTCTACGCTTCCAAATTCCTACACCCCCAAATTTCTACATCCCCCACATTTCTTCATTCCCCAATTTCTACGCTTCCAAATTTCTGCACCCCCAAGTTTCTACATTCCCCAATTTCTATGCTTCCAGATTCATACACTCCAAAATTTCTACATGCCTCAAATTTCTACATCTCTAAATTGTTACACTCCCCAACTTCTGCATCCCTAAATTCCTACATCTTGATATTTATTTAGAGACCCCCACATCCCTTGATTCCACAGACTATTAATGCTACAGATTACAATTTGCTGAGTTCTATAAGTTGTCAACCCTGAAAGGTTGTATTTGTTGGTAAGAGTGAAGACAAAAGAATGTACGTACAGTTGGACGAAAAATGCGGTTATTTTATGGACAGGGAAATAATCTAAAATAATCAAAAATTTATTTTTTCTGTTGAACCAGTATAAGATGTACCAGCTGTTACTGCATATAACAAATTCAGCGAGTTTCATTAGAGCACTTCAACAATCTTTGCACAAAAATATCTCTGCATGTAATAACACTCTAATTACGTGTAATCACCCTATTAACCGATTTAGCAGAAAATCCCCCTAATTCCGAATAAACATCAGGATGTGATTAGCGAACGTTTTTATTTCGAGGTGAGGATTTGTTTAAAAGCTTTTCCGCAACGACGCTGGCGGAAAAGTAGGGGTCTATTAATTACCGAACGACGAAGTTGAAAGGAAAAATAGGGGAAAAAAAGGGGGTGAAACGAAAGCTGTGACGACACAATTACGCGGCGGTAGCTGGTGTTTCCGGCGAGTTCGCGAACACTGCTTCCGTAATTACCTGACGCATGCCTCGCATGATCAGTTTCAATTTGCGAAAAAAGCTTAGTCGGCAGAGAAAAAGGTCGGGGCTGCCACGAGAAATTTATCGCGCCGTTGCATAGTCACAGATGCGAATGAACTTTGCTTTTATTGTTCCCATAACCCACCTCTCATTTTTTAGACCGATTGTCGAACATAATTCATTTGTCTCCCACTTCTGCTGTCGGAATGCTGTTTTTTTTATGCACCGGATTTTTGCTCCTTGTAGAGAATTGTTATCCCTTGTAATTTTTGTATAATTACCAAAGTAATCAATTATTCAACTACCCTTTTACTTGAAAAAAGAATTAAGTGTTCGTTTTATGAAATTTAACTAAAACTTAATTGAGCCAGTTGTTGAAATAACATGGTATATGCGTATTACACGTATCAACTGTCAAAATTTATTAAAAATATAATTATCAAATTTCTATGTTTGACTACTCCATAATTAATATTTGAATGATTACTATTACGTATTAATATCAGATAATGTTTCCGACAAATATAATTGTTCATTTACAGGTTTCAATTGATACCCTTCTTCAAATATTTATTATACAGAATTAATTAGTGGATTAAATCCTAGTACAGAAATTGTGGATTCGCAATTCAATTTGACTGAAACAAATCATTTTCGTTAACATCGCAATATTGTTAATTATATTATATAACATATGTTTTTCACGGTTATAAATACTGCCAGATTAATTGGTATGTTTATTGGTATGTTTCAAGAATGAACTGGTTAAATGTGAGCAAGTATTTATTAAGGACGTTAGGTGTAATAAAAGACCTCGCAAATGTCTCCTATAAAAAAGAAAATTGGATAAATTTGAGCAACACGAATCCGGTGTATTTTTACCCCATCACCGTTCGACTAATTACAGCGTACCGAAACGACACAGGGGGTTGAATGGTTCGTTATTACGTTTCAATTAGCGAGCAGAGATATTTACAGTGATTGCAATCGGTTAGGTTATTAAGCGAAACCAAGTCCTCCTAACGAAGGGGTGAGAAGACGGTGAACAAAGACAAACGGAATTCAAGTAATTTCCTGCATCCGTTTCTGGTGCTCGTTGTTTCGAGATTAACCCGGTCAGTTGTTTGGGATTTGTTTAAGATTTCACTCGGGTTAATTAATCTCTATATACCGCTGGGAGGGTGAATAGGTGATCGTGTGTTTGCAGCTAGGCACTGCTTTAACGAGATGTTAGTGCTAATGGTTTCTGAGCGAAAATGCTATTAGCTGGACTAATTGCAACATTATAATTTTATATTTTAGGCTAATATTAATTTTAATATTGAGTAGGTTAAATTACTAATATTGGCTATAATAGTATAGCTAATATATATATTAATATATTAAGATTAATGAGTCATTCCACGTCAAATCTTTTGGTCTTCACCATTTGCGATTTTGCTCTAACCAAAATATGTTGTAGTCCATGTGAAATTAGGGAGGGTTTAAGTCTCCATTTTGATGGTTTCGAATTTGTTGAGGAATAACAAGTATTTAAAGTTTGCAATTTTTGCCTACTTTTGCGAAAATAGGCTTCACTTACGAATTTTTTTCTCAGAAACTACTCAACCGATTTAGCTAAATTTTGTCTTGTGTTATTCATAAAGGATTGAGCTATTTTTTAATATTTTTTTTAAGTCCCTCAATTTGTTATAAAATATTTTAGGTAAGCGAGTCGCGCTCAGCTAGCAAGCGAGACCAGTGCATTTAATGCATGCAGATCTAACAATAAGTTGTGTCTCATTTTCTTTAGAGTCACCACAGATTCATCCTACAATTTCTCTACATTTTAGGATTTCTCAAAGTAGAAATTCTTTTACAATATATTCTTGTTGCATCACCATCTGCACTGGTTAATTCTTATATTTTTATTTTCTTATTTTGAATGAAGAAAAGTGCGAAGAATAAAGCAATCTTCAAAAAGATTGAATAATAGCAACTTCTATTTGGTTTGTAACACCGCAAAAATAAAATTTAGCGGTTTGAAAGATATTGTTATAGCAAGAAAATAATATGAGTTTAAAAACTGACCGGTAAACTTGATATCTGTGCTAATACTATTCCACTATCTCACTATATCATAATATTAAAATATTATTTAATAATTCCACAATTGACCTCGCTTACAAGTGGAACATGTTCATAATTTCCCGATTCATCAATATCGAACTAATTTATTGTGAATACTAGTTTATTGTGAGATCCTTATATTCAGCAGCCCCGAGCAATTAATTTCACCGGTGTATCGAGAGAATCGGTTTTAATTTGAAATCTATTCTTTCGGAGTCGATTGAACGGGATTCAGCCATAAATAAAAGGAAAAAAAAAATTCACGATATTTGTATCCGTTCAGTTATCGCGGAGGAGTTTCTGTGGTGGTATAAGCATTTAAAAAAATCCATTTTTAACGCGAACGCGAATCGAATGGGCTTGTTATTCGATTAACGTCACGCAATAACGAGGCCGCGCGAGGAAAATTTCGCTTGCGGAAAAATCGCTCGGCTCGAATTAAAATTCCAGTACGTTCGCTGTTTACGCTCCCCTATAATCCTCTTAAAACCGTTTTGCAGAGTTAAAACGGCTAGAATTTGTATTATTACCGTCATTACTTTGCCTACCGTTCCAGTTTAATGCTCTCTATCTACTGATCGCAGGAAGAGTATTCTTTATATCGACAAAAACCGTAGTTTCGTTTCACTGATATACCAGAGCCGAATATTTATACGAACAACGGGACTTTGCGACAAAACTGATATTTATGTACACTGTTTTCAACAACGAAATGCACGTGCCGTGTATTATCGAACAAAAACGTCGAAATACATTAATGTCGACTGGAATAAAACATGAATTGTAAAACATCGATTCTTCTTTTAATTGCCATTGCGATTTGTTCATCGAAATTGATTTTCGTTTTACACAATCGCTTTTTGCGTGTTCAATATGTTCATTTTGTGTGGCTGTAAATTTTATTTATTGTTCTCGTAAATTAAATATCCGTGAAGATTTATAGAACAATCTGATGTTATGAAGTTTTTTAGTAAAATTAGGAGACTTGCTTACAAAATTTAATAAATCATAAATTTTATTAGTTGTAAATTCCAATCAAATTGATCGTACATTTTATTGATCACAAAATTTAATTAAAACAACTTCATATGAATTTTTATATGCTCGTATATGTTCATATAAATATTCATATGAAGTTGGTTTAATTAAATTTTGTGATCGATAAAATGATCGATTTAATTGGAGTTTAAAACTAATAAGATTTATGTTTTATTAAATTTTACAAGCAAGTCTCATAATTTAATTAAACCAACTTCATATGAATTTTTATATGAGCATATGTGAACATATAAAAATTCAAATGAAGTTGGTTTAATTAAATTTTGTGATCGATAAAATGATCGGTTTAATTGGAATTTACAACTATTAAGATTTATGTTTTATTAAATTTTGCAAGCAAGTCTCATAATTTAATTAAACTAATTTCATATGAATATTTATACGTTCACATATGCTCATACAAAAATTCATATGAAGTTGGTTTAGTAAAATTTTATGTATGTTCATATAAAAAATTTAAATTGGAAATGAATGTGAACAATTTAGCAAAATAATTCGTTATAAACATATGTGAATTTTAATATGAACATATGTGAACATATAAAAATTCATATGAAGTCGGTACCAATGTTGTATATGTTCATATAAAAATTTTAAATTGAAAATGAATGTGAACAATTTAGCAAAGTGATAAACTCCTAACGAACGTTTTGTTAATAACATAATTTAAATTCTATTATACTAAACTTGTCACGATATAATCACCAGAGTCAATTTCCATGAAATTAATTTTTAAGAATATACCAACGCATTCGGTGGCCAGAACAAAGCTTCGCAGACTAAGAATTAATTTATTCATTTTTTAATCAGGTATAAGTGAACCATTGAAACTTTGCAGACTGAAGTTTTTAGAATCGAGAATACGAACGAGTCAAGCAAATTGACTGAATAGAATACTAACGAATGAATGAATCGCAAAGTTCATGTATTCAATCGATAAACTGCGATATTTCACGTATTTGCATTTTATGTATTGCATCTTTTAAAAATACCAGAAAACGTGTGGAAATTTATTCCATTCTGATATGTATGAATGCAAGAAGAAACTGATACTGGAAAACAATAAAAAATGTACGAAAATTTTTGTACGAGTGCAATTCAGTTGTACGAAGCTAATAAAAAGAACTGTATGTTGTAAATGCAAAGACTGAAAAATTGGTACAATATGAGATTTCTAAATTTCGAAGTCTAAAAGTTCTCAAACGTAAAATAAAAATTGTTTAAAATTCTAAAAGTTTCAAATTTGTGAAATAAATGTGAAAATTTCTAAATCGTCAAATTTGCAACTTGGGAAATTCTTAAAATGCTTGGAATCTAAAAATTTAAACGAATCCGAACAATAAAGAAGACTGATATCGCAAAATGTCGTAAAAAGCAAAAAAGCAAGTGGCATTTTTGTCCGTGCATTTATGGAGATTGTCAATTCCGTAGAGCGCGATGATTTTGGAGGAAACGAGGACGAAGCGAATGGATGCAAAAACTAATTCCAGTTACAGTTTCTTCTCGGTTTTATTTTTTTTAAACGAAACGACCACGTTATATCGAGCACGGTGAAGTTACGATAATGATTTTACAACGTGGAAGCGTGGCAACATCCGCGGTAATACTCGGACCAGGAGGAAAAAGAAATAAAGATTATTCGCGCATCGTAGCGGCCGCAAACCGAATCGAAAAGGATCAGGACACATCCAGGACGAAAATCCCTCTGAGGCAATAATCCCAAGCGAGCGGTAGTTGCAAATTAACCGCAACGATTGCACACAAGCAGCGCGTGGCTGGTTTTCAAGCTGCCGCGCTATAAAGCTCCGCACCAAGCGGATCGCGAGCGGAGAAACACCCTAATGAGCATGAGAAATGATAATTTACTCTTTGGTACGCACGCTCGTCGTTTCGTCCTTTTCACGGCTTTATCACTCTCGCAATTCTACTAATGTCTACTTTAAAAATGCAATTGTACAATTTTCCGTTTTAAAATCCAGATCTTAATGCAGGAATGTTATCATTTTAGTTTTGAGTTTGAAGCAATTATCATAGGTTCTTTACATAAAATTTCACCTACCTGGGGATTGCATTAGCAATGCAGAGGTCGTCGATCAGACGATTTAGGGTCCTATTTTTGTGATGAAACACGACACTTATTGACCGGTTTCTCTCGAAATGTGAACAATTTTTTGGGGAGGACAAGATGGTAAAATAGTTAACAATGGTACTTTGAATAAGTAGAATACTTCCATCTCTCACCACTCGATTAAACAATTCACATTACAGTATTTTCCCACGCTCGATGTAAAATCGCGTAACGCGCCAAGATATTCCAATAATTTCGGTACAATTGTTTCCAAACGAACGATTCTCGTCGATTTTCCTGCAAATTACAAATTTATGACGGACCGCATTTTCCTGGCAACGTTTCCCATGAAAATTCCAGCTACTTCCCCAAATTAACATCCCTCTCTTTTTCTTCTTTTCGCCCCACTTTTACGAACGGAACGTGAACGTCCTTAATTGCGAATAACGAAACGTGCTCCAAATAAATGTCCGACCTAAACAGGAGCGTTCGTCCGATGAAATAATTTGCCGGTGAACGAATTCTTGCGTAACGTAGCTCTTGATAAAGCGAATGAACGACGCTCGCACGTGCACGAAACTGAACGAAATGGCGACTAAACTCATAACGATCGAAACGCGTGCTTAAATGCCTTGTTCTCAAGTAGATGGGAACATCGGGTGACAATGTTAGAACAGGAACGGGAACAATCTTGTCTGGTAATTGGAATTGTCACGCGGTCGTTGCTACGTCACACGATCTTTCCATCGATTGCGACAGTTTCATATTTCTAACCTTATCGAATTGCTTCAGATGCTTTAACATGTTTATTTAATCCCGGATTTATGGGTGTTTAACTGGGTATGATTAAATTATATTTCAATTTGGATTTGTGTTAAAATATGTAGTAGATAATATATTAGCTAGTTTATACAATGATTTCCTTGATGAAGGTAATCATATCGTACAGCATATGCTCTGACAGAGGTTCTTAATAATTTTCGTAATTGAAGATGAGAAATCTGAGATCTGTTATTTTTATAAGTTCACAAGGTATACATTTAGTGTCAAATTAATAGTTCAATATAGACAAAGTGAATTCAAATTAAAAGCGTAGGAGGCTTTGTTTATCATATTTCCTCCAGAGCAAATAACTCACCCCTTTTGGGATCATAAGAAATTATAAAAATATCGCTCTGTAACACAGTAAGTGAAACATTTTGTAATATTAACACATTCCAAAAATAATGAAAGACACCATCATTAAAGCTCAAAAATTTCTGCAATCATTACAGAAAAAAATGTGTGACTTCATTAAAAAACAGAAATTCGTACCATCAGTAAAAATCAGAAAAAATGAGAAGTAAACAAAGAAATTAATCCAGACTGAATTTATCAAAAGATTCTACCGCCCCTTCTCTCACATCCAAAAGAAAGTTTTACAGATTTCTACAAAAGCACGATTACTTCGAACCGTTAAATTTTCCAAGTACCATAAAAATTATACGTACACATCTCGCGAATAAATGGGTAAACACTTTTGAATAGTATAGTCGTTCGTACAGAAAGCTTGCAAATGAGAAAACGTGTTGGAGAAAACTTGAGAGAAAGTTTGTAATTACACTGTATTTTTTCGCGGATTTGTTCCATGTACGAAAGCTTTTTAGAAAATTGCTGAGAATCTGTTGTTGAACAAGGAAAATATCTCGATCGACTAAGATGGAAATGGCAAGTTTTGTGGCAGGTAGATTTGTGGGATACTTGTGTTTCTGCGGAGTTAACACATAGCGATTAAATTGATGTACTGTGGCTTTCGATGGTGTTTACAGGAGCATTAGACAAGTTGATAGATACTCTTTCAATATAAATTTCAAAGGGGTATTTCGGAAATATATTGGCGGAAACTCTTTTCTAGAAATAGACAATATTTTAATAAAAGCTAGCATAATTGCAAATTAAGTTTCTGTAATTTCAAAGTTTAGGATGATCTGGATTTTCAAATTCTGAAATCTTTCAGAGGAAATAAATTTGTGCTTTAAATTTGAGGAGCATTTTCAGCTTGCGGTAAATATGAGATTAGGTTGATTAAAAATTGACAAATTAATGTGAGTTTCAAATTAATATGACACTGGGTATTTTGGGAACTCTTGAAACACTAAGATTAAAAGTTTATAAATATAAAGTCTATCTATAAGCCAACTTAACTATTATTATTATTAACAACTGAAGTATACATAATACTACCATTATAAAAATATTATTGTATGATAATAATCACTAACAAGAAATGACTCTCCTTACATAGTCACTCTTTCTACCAAAACCCACTATTAGTCTTGAATTTCCCCAAAATTTTACTTCCATAAAACTAAATAAACCATAAACAGCTCCATAAAAACCAAAATTTCACGATCGCGAAACCGTTCCTTTGAAAGATCACCCTCGTATCTGTTCACGTGCAGCCTTTCAACGAATCCGGCGACAAAAATAGCCGTCGTATAAAACAGAAATCCTCCATTCCAGCGTTCTCGCCAATTAAACCACCCTTAGGTAATCACCCCTTGCCCCGGGGACTCGGATTTCACCGCGTGGCACGTTCCATTAGCGAAAAACACTCGGATCGGAGTTTTCCCAACTCGAAAATCCCGAAGGCACGATAAATAAAAGAACGTTATAATCTGGACCGTTCAGAGGGTATCTTACGTATGTATGAAGGGGCGCTTTCGGGGCGGACAGACAGGGGCGTAAGAAGTTTGTCCCAGAAGTTGATGTAGAACCTCGAGAGATAGAGGCCGCACAGGGATTGAATTATATAGGTAGTCCCCGGGTTAAATCGGGAACTTGTTATCCGAGGTTATGACAGCGTAAAAATGCCCGTCGTTAAGCAGTCGTCGGTGACGAGAGTGACGGGTTAGGGGTTGCACGGGGAAAAAAAGGGTCAATTGGAGTTTTTCGCCGTTGCGCTAGCGGGATGCTTTTGTTACGAGGGTTCCTGAAAGCCCGCTCTTTCCCCTTTTTTTTATTTTCCTTTTCTGCTTTGTGGTCAACAGTGGAGTTTCGGATACGGCTGCTGTCTCTTTATGCGAAGAGCTGATCGCGAAACGACAGAAATAAGGAACTGGAAGGAATGCATGAACTTGGGAACATTGGTTCATATGGCACGATTGTGGCTCGGGTTATGAATACTAATTTTCATAAGTTATGGAGTGCAGCTATCTGAAATGAGGGAGGAATTTTATTGATTCGGGGTTGCGTTTGATTAGATCTGATATTTGGGGATTTGGTGGGAGCAAAGGAGATAATTTGAATAGTAATCTGGGAACTAAGTAATTGTTATTGTTAAATTGAGTGGTTTGAATTATCAAATTGAATATTTGGAAATTTGATAATTTGACAATGTGATAATTTGACAATGTGACAATGTGAGAATGTAAGAATGTGACAATGTGAGAATGTGACAATGTGAGAATGTGACAATGTGAGAATGTGACAATGTGAGAATGTGACAATGTGACAATGTGACAATGTAAGAATGTGACAATGTAAGAATGTGACAATGTAAGAATGTGAGAATGTGACAATGTGAGAGTGTGACAATGTGAGAATGTGACAATGTGAGAATGTGACAATGTGAGAATGTGACAATGTGAGAATGTGACAATGTAACAATGTGAGAATGTGACAATGTGACAATGTAACAATGTGAGAATGTGACAATGTGACAATGTGAGAATGTGAGAATGTGAGAATGTGACAATGCGGGAATGTGAGAATGTGACAATGTGAGAATGTGACAATTTGACAATGTGACAATTTGACAATGTGACAATTTGACAATGTGACAATTTGACAATTTGACAATTTGACAATTTGATAATTTGACAATGTGACAATTTGATAACTTGACAATTCTTAAATTTAATGATCTAAAAATTTGATAACTTGAAAATTTAACAATATGAAAATTTAACAACTTCGACACTTGACAACTTAAAAATTTGCCAATTTAATCATATAAAAATTTAGTAACTTAGTAATCTAGTAATCTAATTATTTAGTAACTCAGTAATTTAATAATTCAATAGTTTACAAATATCATCCTTCAAAAATCCAAAAATCTGAAAATTAAAAAATTTCAAAAATTCATAAAAAAATCAGCTTTGACAATTAATTTCTACAAGTACACTTACTATTTTTGTCAAGTATTTAAAAATAAATGAGTACAAAAACAGACGCTTTTACGATCAAACAAAGCACTTAAGCGATTAAACGTTACAATGAAAATAACCATATGTACCTGGCGCTACAATTGAAATTATTCACATAACGATCGTTTTATCGTTCGATTAAAACTTTCCATTTGGTACCTCTAGAAATTATGCAAACCGTCACTTTGGACTCAAAATTGTTATTAGCGAAGAAGGTGAGAGCCAAATAAGCTTTTATAAAGTCCAAATTATGTTGGTTTTTTGCAAGCTTATTATTCTTCATGAACCGCATTTTCACCGAGTACTTCTCATAACTTAATAGAAAGAAGTTTTCACATAATTACAGCGAAATGCTGGGGGAAAAAAGCTAATTAACCTTTCGAGGTAATGGAGTTTTACTTGTTATTCGGTTTAAGCTCGTTGTTCGTTAAGAATAGAAAAAGCTTAATACTAGACTCCCTATTTAGGTTTCAAAGATATAGGAATTCAGTACTTTCTACACACTAGTAAATTTCTAACTCAGAGATTTCCGTGACCTTAGATTTCTATTTTTATGGACTTCTACTCAGAAATTTAAAAAGGTAAAAATTGCAAAATTGAATATACAAAATTAATTAAAAAATACTCTCGAACATAACAATGAAGCTGATAAAAATATCGTTCAAGTGGAATTAAAATATCGTAAACAAAAGAAAATTCATTGTATCGGGTTTCTGATTGCGGATAATTGAATCTCATTATCCGATGAACAATCCAGTGCAATTTGCGTGGTGAGTTATCGAAAAGCAGTAACCACAGTGAAAATTGAAACGTGGCCGTAAACGAGGTTTCCTTTCTTCGTCGTGTGCAGCAGTTTCGAAAAATTGATTTACGAGAAGAGTTTCGGGAACGACGGTGCATTGTATTGTCGGTGAAACAATGGCCAACAGGGTAGCCGATATATCGCCGTGCGGTTTGTCCGATAATAATCTCTCTCAATTTCAGTAATTTCAATGAATTCTTTGAACTAATAAATTAGTAATCAATTAAACGGGCCATGTTAACGGCTTATCAAATAATTGCAAATTATGCGAAACGAGGTTAGTCGAGGCAACTGCAGGGCCAAACAGATCGCTGAGCAGAGTGTGCCAGCATTAAAGCGGTGCGAGGGTAACCGGATATTTAATTATCAGTCTGCCATAACCTGGATTCAATTGTCGATGGTTCGTGTTCGATGAAAATGCTCGGGATTCAACTGCGAGTTCGATCTGCAACTTCTCGCGCCCGATCCTCGTCGAATTTGCCCCGTTCAGGATGCGTCCATTAATCGACGCGCGAAAGGTAATCGAATTTTCGATGCAGATTGAATATTGTTATTTGGCTTGTCGTTCAAAACGATGGCTCAATTTTCATCCCGAATTATCGATTATGATTCTGCCGTTACGGAAATCTGAGGCTACGATTCTACCAAATTTTACTTTTTGGAAAACCCTTTTCTTCAAGATTTTTTAACTACATCTTTACTGGGTCATTCCACCCCAAATCACTTCTGGACGTCACCATATGCGATTTTCCTCTAACCAAAATATGTTCTGGTCCATGTGAAATTAGGAGAAGGGTTCGAGACATCATTCTGCTTGGTTTCGAGTTTGTTAAGAAATAACTAGCCTTCAAAGTTTGCAATTTTTGCCCATTTTTGCAAAAATAGGCTTCACTTACGAATTTTTTTCTCAGAAACTACTCAACCGATTTAGCTAAATTTGATACTGTTTTATTAATAAGGGATTGGGGTATTATAAAATATTTTTTTTAATACCGTCAATTTGCTATAAAATGGTTAGGTAGGCGAGTGACGCGTTCAGCTAGCGAGGGCGACCAGTGGTATAAAACAAGGTTAAATTAACTTCTGTATGTAGAGGTTAGGTTAGACTAACCTTTATGTGTAAAGGTTAGGTTAGATTAACCTTTATGTGTAAAGGTTAGGTTAGATTAACCTTTGTATGTAGAAGTTAGTTTAGACTAACCTTTGTGTATAAAGGTTAGGTTAGATTAACCTTTGTATGTAGAGGTTAGTTTAGACTAACCTTTGAGTATAAAGGTTAGGTTAGATTAACCTTTGTACGTAAAGGTTAGTTTAGACTAACCTTTGAATGTAAAGGTTAGGTTAAATTAACCTTTGTAAGTAGAGGTTAGGTTAGTCTAACCTTCGTATGTAATGGTTAGGTTACACTAGCCTTTGTACGTACAAGTTAGATTAGCCTAACCTTTGCTGGTGGAGGTTAGGTTAGACTAACATTTTTACGTAGATGTTAGGTTGCTCTAACCTTTGTGACTATGGATTAGGTTAGATTAACCTTTGCCTTTAAATGTTAGTTCAGATTAGCCTTTGTACGTAGAGGTTAGATAGGATTAACTTATATGTATACAGGTAGGGTTAGGTTAGGCTGTATACGTACAGGTTGAGTAACTATCGTGTGACTTAAACCTCATATAATTTTGCATGGGTAAGCTATTTTGATTAGAGCAAAATTACAGATAGTGAGTTCCAAAAGTGATCGATTTGGAATGACCCTATTATTATTATAAGATGCAACAGGCAGTAGTTAATAATAAAAACCTCCGCTAAACAAAAATAACCGAGTAAACCTAAACCTTATTTTCTTATACAAAGGGAAAGTAATCCAAGTGAAATCCTGTTGCAATAATTAACGAACGGAAACAATTTGAAAGTACATATTCGCAAACGAGCCGGTTCATTAAGTTTCATTAGAGGAAAAATTCCGTGAAATTTGATCGTTAATTCTTGAACACGGGCACACGATGAAAGCTTAATACGAACATCGGATCGTCGAAAGCCAGCTTGAACAACGTAATCCGCAAGGGTTGTGGGCCCTCAAAGTCATGCTGTATTAAATTTAATGTCGGAATCGTTTGTGGTTGGCCGTGCTAATTCGACCGTGACGATCCTGCACCGTGACCCATATCCACCGAGGATATTATCTCGTTAAATCACCGAAACCACTCGTTTCGCGAACGAAAATCCATTAATGCTCCGTATGGTGTGCCCGTTCTCTTTCTATCTGTTTCCCGTCCACCGGAGACGGTTATATTTGAGGAGAAGCAGGGATTCGATCAAATCATTTCATCGATTCGAACGCAATTCCAGCGACGTTCTACCCGTCCTTGAAACCACATTTTCCGTCCGACTTTTTCAAATTGCTCACCACACTTTCTATCGGGGTTGTGTACGTCTCAGATCGAATCGTAAATCTGATGTAATGACGGAATGAGCTTGTTGATCGTGATGTGAGCAACGATGACCCTTTCAGTGCAGTCGATGCGTACAAATGATGTTGACCATATGATGACCATGAGTTTTGTTAGTTATGACATTTGTGGACTCTCGTGGCATTTGTGGACGGTTTGAAATTTTATCTTGGTTAAGGGAGAGGTTGAACAAAATGATAGGTCTGATTGTTGTAATAGTAAGTGTGTTTGGGACATTAATATATTTTTAGGTCCCTGTAAAAGGGGACTTGAGGTGTCTGCTAATGTTGTGGATGAATGTTGATAATATTGTAATGTGATTGACAATTTGATATACCAGTAAGATGTCCTTAAGGAGAATAGAGATAGAAATAACTGATGTGGTAAATGTACAAGTGTCTAAATATCTCAAACTCCCTTCCAAATCTTCAAATTACCAAATCTTGAAATGTTTAAGTTGTTAGCCCTACATATCACATCCTACGGAAACTGAGTATTACATCTGCAACATATTAAGCTCGCAAGTTAAAAAGGCAGTTAACTGAATCCCGTCAGAATCGATTCCCAAAATGTTCCCAGAGTCCGATTGGCATTTATAGAGAAATGGATTTCAATTTCATCAGCATCGAGCGGATCGAATATTCGGCAACCCTTTGTAAAATAACAACTCTATTAGTAGTAACTTCGAGCGAGAGAAACTGGAGAAATTCTCCTTTACAGTCTGATTCGGAATACCTAGCGAATTGAGTAGAAGCGTCCTTCGTGTATACGAGCAATTCATTCACTTCGTTTCTTCGATAAACAGCGAACGAAAGCCAAAGAATTCTCTCTCTCCCACTCGTTGGACATTCCTTCCGCTGAACTAACCGTCGAAATGTATTCTCTCTATTTATCCTGAGCACTGTATTCGCAAAGCGTCCTCTCTCGACAGTTCTCTCAACGCACCACATGCACGCTGACCCGAGTAAGTGCTTGTCGAAAGATGCAAAACAACGAGAGATCGATTCTCCGTTATGCATGCACATTTTCCCGTCCCGCTGTTATTGTTATTCGAGAATCGTGTCGACGCAAAGGATCATGTATCGTCGTGATTTCGTAAACGATTTTATTTAAATATAAAACCGTACACGCTTCGGTTACCGCGGTATCTACAACGTGGTTTACCGATTCGAGGATTTTTTGATACTTGAATAATAAGTCAGATCCTCCGTTGTAACGGCCACTTCCGTTCAACAATTTTGCCCAACAATGGACGATAATAAGCCATTGAATGCTCGCTTTGGCGAAAAACTTGGAGAAACGGTTCGGGGAAATTTTGCGGGATCACAGCGACGGACAATGGCTGGTGATTGTACATAAGAAATTAACTGGAAATTCAGAAACAAGGTCGCTTTTGTGCAAATATTTATTGGGTTTTGTGAAATATGGCGATGCGCAGATTTAGCTGTTGATAGCGTTAACTTAGGGGTTTTGTGGAAACATTTAACGAGTTTAGTGAAATATGGCGAAGTGTGGATTCGGGTCATGTTAGGTTAGGTATTATCTACTTGCCAGAGTTCAAATGTAAAGAATAAAAATGATTTAACACTTCACTTATTTTCAATTTTGAAACAATTTTAAAAATCTTGAAAGTAGACATCATAAATATTTTTTATTAAAATAATTTACATAAAAAGCAATTACACAATACTGCAGTTTTTGAAAAAATAGAAAAAATTTGTAATTACGAAATATTAACAGTAATTTCAATAATTATAGAATTTGCTATTTGTAGCTTCCAAAGTACAAATAATTTACAGTATGTTATTTCGTGTAGTTTATTTGTACAGAATGCAACGAAGGGTAAAGTGCAAAGTGCATTTCAGCTTTAAATCTCTAATGAACTCGTATAAATTTCAATTGCAGTTCAATGAAGTGAATTTAGAATTCCGACTGAATTAAAATTTTACTCCTAATGGATTAAGTTTGTTGCTGATTCGACGATGTAATGAGTCAGCATTTTATGAATGTTAATTCATAAAATATGAATGAATGTATAAAATTGTAGCTCGTAAACAGTAATTCATACAATCATAAAATAATAATATAATTACAAATTGTAAGGTTATAAGGTAATTATAAATTATGAATTACGGGATTGTCATTTAATTAAAAATTATAGGATTATATGATTAAATTTTAAATTATTATGTTATAAAATTATAAGATTGTGATTATAATATAATTATGAAATACAAACAAAAGAATATAGAAAAAATATAGAATTTTAATTACTAAAATTCCAACCGTATTCAACAATTAAAATCTTCGAATGTTACCAATGTAAAATATTGAGATATTTCATAAATTCGATAACCGTTCAATACAGGGCATTTATCGAAAGTTGGAAAACTCGCAGGTCAAAGGCTGATATAATTAGCAAGGTAGCTAACACGAATTTCCAGCTGTCAAATCCAACGCTATTTCGTTCGAAATACCCGTACGTAAATTGAACAAAGGTGCGCGTTGAACGAACACGAAGAACCAGCAACATCCTCCATTTTCGATAACCGTCCAGAGACGGGAAAATAGCGAAACAAAAATTGACAAAGAAAATCGGGTATACAGCGAATTATCCGCGGAGAATGCGAACGTGCTCCGCAGAAAAAGGAACCCGTGCTGGAACGAGCAGAAAAGAAGAACAGTGACTGCCCGGGGACCAATAATTGCACAACTTGCCATACATTACATCACAAACGTGGAACGCATTAGTGAAATGGCGCAATACCAATGGCGAAATAACCGTGGTCAGTTCGCTTTGAATATCCCAACGATATTCCCTACGATTTTCGTCCGGTCCATTTATTTCCCTGTAGATCTTTCTGCCACGACTGGAAGTCTATTACGGCGATACGTGTCAGGTGAAAAATAACCCCGTTACTGAACCAGCCAGAAGAGGGGTTAAACCGCGTACAGACACTTAAATCTGTTTTCATCGATCGAATTAGTACGAAAGCTAAATTACTACCAATTAATCCACTACTCGTACGCTTTCGCAATGTCGAAAGGGAATTTGTTCATTTATCTTCCTTACTTTTACGGAACATATTTATCTCAGTTACTTGCTATTACTTTTACATTCATCGTCAAGAGTTTTTATCTCAACGGTAAAATCGAACGATAACATTCATTTATATCAGTTGATACAAGTTCATATGTATACTTGTTCCATAGGGTGAGGCACTTAACTTGGTCACCCAACTTGGTCGCTATTGCTGATAGAAAAAAATGCATCTCACATAAAATAATTATAACATGAAAATGATAATTCTTTAAGCAAATGGTCAAGTCTGATGCCTTTTTTCTATCAGCATTAACAGCCAAATTATTCAGGCAGTCACTATTAACCCCTTCCCGTGCCATTTACTTATCAAACGCGTCAGTCAAAACTAACTATTCAGGGCTATAACATTAAAACGAACAAAGAAAATTAAAATTGTGAGTATTTTATATTCAGGGATCCTTGATAATGCAACTTATAGTTGGACCTAAATTTCAAGTTGAAGAATGTTCAAAGTTTGAATAAGATTTATCACATTTGAGCTGTAAGTGCGTCACGAGTGAGACTCGTCAAAGTACAGGAAGGGGTTAAGTACCCTGTAAATATTCAGTGACAAAAAATCTTGAAGTGATTCTGAATATCGCTTGAAAATTAATATGTACCGCGAGTAGGACACACAAATAAGAAAAGTAATCGTTTAAATGAAAATCGTGTATCATCTAGAGCGTTTGTTTCGTAAATTCCTGTTGGGAAGACTTCTCGCAGCGGTAACCTACTTTATGAACTTTCGCCTTATCCCCTTTCATCGTACTCTATTGTACGGAGAGGCAACGTGTACAACGACAAAACGTTATAGAAAATCGGCAGCCGTAAAGGAACAGGCTCGATATCTCGAGTGTTTTTCATAACGAGATACCGTGTCTTGAAAGTTGGCAAACGCGCAAGCCTATTGTTCCGAAAGAAGCTTACGATCCGCGCAATAATGGCGAGTTTCTGCGCCCCTCTGCGATTCTTGACTCGCGGTAAATCCGTGAAAAATGTGTACGGTATACGCAGCAATCTGTATCGGGCTAAGGAGGAAACTTTGAAACTATTGTGAATGTCGAGAGTATTCGAGGCTGAATGTAACGATGTCTTTCCCTGAGATTTGATAGTTTCGTATCGATCGGCACCCGTTAGATATTCAATTTGCTACGTGTGGGCCGATGGCAAATTGAGCAGGAAAGAGATTTCGTTGGAATTATTTCGTCAGTCGTTCTGGTACTCCTTCAAGTATGACAGGCTTTTAGTATACGGTTTTATTCTTGAGGTCACAATAACCAAGGTCTGCTTTTACTGACCCAGTGAAAGTACCAATACTTGTATTTCTTTCTACATACACAGATACAAGATTTAGATGTCTCATTGACCTAGCACAATATTGTCACATGAGAAATGGTCATTGACGCTGACTCAGCACTCTTATATTGACGTACGCACTTTCGAAGAAATGTGGGTCATGTTGGCCATTCATGACTCTTCCATTTACGCGCCTTATATTCGGTCTTACGTCTCGAGCATAAAATGAGATATCTAAAACAAACCCTATCGGAAAAGACATTTTCCCGTATTTCCTGAGAAAATTCGTATCAGATCTGAATGGTTTCTTGTATTATTACATAACGTACCAATTACTATTTTTATTTCGTGAATATACTTTTGAAGATCAATTTATTTTAAATTGATATTCATGAAGATGTGAAATTAGTTTTCAATTAATATTTCATATTAGTACTTAAATTAATGTTTCACTGTAATGTTTCAAACGAATATTTCAGAATGATGTTCCAAAGTAATACTTCATAGTAGTATGTCAAGTTACTGATAAATTTAAAACAGTTTCGAGTTACTCAAAAGTCAGACAAAAATCTATTACCTAAAATCATTTTCAAAATCGTCGAAAAGTATAAATTATCAAAGACGTTTTATCAGTTTTAACTAAAAAGCCATAAATATAAAACACTCATTTATCAGCAGGTACAAAGGTCGAGTTCCTATATCACAGCGCACTATCGAACCAGGAACAAGAGTGAAGACATTTATGAACCATCATCCGTCGAACCATCGGATCCTCCATTAATCTTCTACGGTTCTTCGCCAAAAATTTTCTAATTTCGCCGCGCAGCACGGCGGAAGTCTAGGTAGTTCGAACAACAGGATTCCGATACATCCTACCGGGTTTAATCCCACTTTTCTCTCTGGTTCCCACTGTCATATACCCCGCTGCGTCTGAAAGCATTGTTGCAGTATCTATACGTCCCATAATATTGGCTGTATATCACGATTATATCCCGGAAGGTTGCTCGATACGTCGGCCACCTATCGCTCCTGACGGTTTTATGCACACCGTTAGCAAAGCAATGGTCCATTCCACCATTTTTCTCTGCCTTCGGTCCCTCTGTCGAATAACCCTTCTTATCTGTTCCTGATTCACCGGTATCGTTTGCAGTTCTTCGATTTAGATATCGGGATTCTTTAGGTATCGTAAAGTATCTCTGTGGGAATTGAGGTTGCACTTGTTTCTCGATTGCTTCCTTAATGGGAGACCTTTCATAGAAGTGAACGGAGGTTATATGAGAGAACGTATGCTGATAAACAAGAAAAGTTACTTGTCAACACGTTTGTTTTCACATTTTAGGATAAATGAGGGTTACAGCTCTTCATAGCTCACGTATCATCCGTAATGTGATACATATGTTATGGTGTCACATATGTATTTTTGATGAACAAGAAAACATGTCAATATGTTGATTATCACCTTTTAGAGTAACTGAGGATTAGAGCTCTTCATAACTCATGTGTTAAATCCTTACGGTGTTATATGGTCACATATGTGACATATGTGATACATATGCTAACAAAATATAGTACCTAGTATGGTCAGACTACATATGGTTATACAGCATAGTACCTAACATAACCTAACATACCTAATATACTAGTATTTAGTATAACTCATATGTAATAGACCTGCTGTCATAAGTGTGTGATGGGTCTACATATGATCCTAAATACTCTCATCACACATATATGAAGCTAAAAAGTGATACTATCATGTTCTTTTTAGTGATATCACTAAAAAGTGATACTATCAATTTCCTAAGAACAATCTGCATGATCAGATCCTAGTATTTTACTGACCTAACGTCAGTACATCACTGAAATATCTGTGACAGTGACAGGTGCGAAACTGCATCAATGGTTCCACCGCATCGTTCATGACAACCTAATTGACAACCAATTGACAATATTTTCCGGCGACGCTCAGCTAAACCGCATAATACTACTTCATTGTCTACGTTGCAATTTATGATGACTGCACAGTGCGGTTTCAAAATGGAGTCGACGTAAATAGCAGTACCCTTTATACCAATTATCTAGTACTTCCTTAGAGGAAGCGTGATTCAAAGGATACATCCACTAGATTGACCTAGTACATCTCTGAAATGTCGCTCTAATTAATATTTAGTTAGTTGTCACTATAGGTGACCACGAGTGTATAACATCAGAAACTTTATATGGAAAGCGTGCACGTTTTGGAACGTGGAGTGAACCTGAACTTTGTGTAATTATAGCACAGAGGTACTATTTTGCATAGTTATGGCATGTATTTGATCGACGTATGGAAGCTACTTTGGCTCAAATTTTGTTGGAAACGTTAATTGCTACTAGTATGTGGAAGTGGCCCTATACATACATGTAGGATCGAAATTATCGAGGATGACGGATTACTGTTTTTTGGGTATAACAATAACAAAATAGTTTTAATAACTTAACAAGAATACAAAATAGACAATTATACAACGACTTTTCCGGACAACTAACTACTTCAACCGTTACGACACGACTCCCTCGCGACGCCACGCCGTTTTCCTCATTCCCCCTTGGTTCCCGCGTAAAAGGAAACAAATGCCTTGCGATCTTTTATTCTCCCGCTAATTTTCCGCGCCAAATCATGGTAACGCCGAATTATCTTGGCGCCAATTGTGTGAGTCGCCCGCTCACCCGATCGCACCCGACGACTCTCGAACAAACCGATCCCTCATACATTACGACATACGTATTTGTAAATTCAGAGACACAATTGTGGGATGTGGACATTTAGATTTTGAGATTTTAGGAAGTTTAGGACCTTAGGATGCTCACAATTTTTAAATTTTGCATCTTTGACATATTCAAGTTTTGATACTAAGACTTTCCGAATAAAGAAGTTCCAAAAGTGACTCGTAACATTCAAAGTGAGAACCGACTTCGACAACAAAAAATATACGATGACACATTATAATGTGTCCAATCTCATAATGTGTCGAAACGATAATGAGTTCGAGTTGAATATTAAGGTTTAATACTAGTGAAAATGCAGGTCCTGTGTCATAAGTATGTAGTGACTTAGCAGTTGCAAAGTGCGATAGTATTAATCCGCAGGTAGAATTGAACCGAAGCAGTTCACAGTAGGAAGAAATGGGTCTGGCAGCTAAACAGCGAGCAACCCGTATAAAAGCGGGTCTGAAAGAGCATCATTATCGCGACGCGTGATTACAACTATGCTCGTTCGTTTCCGACGTTGGTCGACCACAATGGAAGTCCGACTAAAACTCGATAACGTTGGCTCGTTCTCCACGTCGGGAATCACGATCCATTGCATCCGGGGCGAAATAATCGAACAACGAGGCGATGTAATTAATCGATCACGCGAGAAATATCCGATATCGTTCGCTGTACTTAGCGTCGCGTTAACACATCGATCAATGGCGGGATCATTATTAGACATATGGACTACAGTGGCTTGTTCGCTGATTCAATTACACCCACCACCGCTCACCACACACGCTCACACACATTTCATCGTGTTTGGCATACTTGTACGATCTGCGTTTGACGCCGGTTGATTCATTCCGGCGTGTTAACAACGAAACGCATTTTCCGCCGGTTAATGCCGCCTCGAAAATCACCGGCAGAACATTGAAATAGCCGAGTAATGCCCTCGAAACGGTACAATAGCGTTGCTGGATTTTCGATCAGATCCGCGTGACCGTTCTGTTGCCAAACGGGCTTTGCGTCGTCGAAAAATCTGCCCGCGTCGATGACCGTTCGAGTGAGCCCCTCGATTATGCCCGGCAAACGAATTTGCGAACTGTTACGTCCGCGTTTGCGTTAATGGTCAGATTAATTCGTCCAATGATCGATCGCCGCCGCTTTCGTGCGCCAGTTAGGTTTGTTTGTCGAGGATCGAGTGGGCTGCAGACACTATGATTTCAGATAAATCTCAGAGTGGTTTCCAATGGAACAAAGGTTGAGATTGCAGTGCTAGACACACTACTATCAACTACATTTATAGTAGTAATACACTAAGGATATACTGAATATTTTGATACAAAGTTGGGACCAATGTGGCTGGGTGAAGTAGTCAAATGAGCGAAGAATTATTAAATAAATTTCATGAAGGTTTCAAAGGTAGCGTTGAAAATAATTGTTTTGCAGTTTGTTCCAACTAGAAACACTGCTATCGACTATATTTATAGTAACAATATACTAAGGATAGACTGAATATGTTAATGCAAAGTTGGGACCAATGTGGTTGAGTGAAGTAGTCAAATGAGTGAAGAATTATTAAATAAATTTCATGAAGGTTTCAAAGGTAGCGTTGAAAATAATTGTTTTGCAGTTTATTCCAACTAGAAACATAGCTATTGACTATATTCATAGTAACAATATACTAAGGATAGACTAAATATGTGGACACTTAAGTTAGGAGTAATGGATGTCGATGGGTGCAGTAATCTGATGAGACAAATAAATTTCATGAAGGTTTCAAAAATAACGTTGAGAATAATTTACAGGTTGTTCCAACTAGAAATACTGCTATCGAGTATATTTATACCATCGATATTTGAAGGATAGGCTGAATATGTTGAGACAAAGTTAGCTTGAATGGAAGTGGCTAGAGTAGATCTTGAAAAACAGGTGTGAATGACCGTTCAGATTTGAAAAGACGGTCATAATAAATCGACAACGATGGCGTTGAACTTTTAACAAAAGCGCCACTTTACACAGACGCTCTTTCAAAAGCCACTTTTATTCCGTGTTAAAAGTTTCCCGCTATTATAGCAGTGATTTGACCCGATACATTATGGTACATCGGTTGACAGGTCGAATTGTAAATGCCGAGGATGGTTTCCTGTTCGCGGTAACTCATTATAACTCGTATACACTGAGAAACAAGGCGCAAACTTCATCGTAATAGCATGGTTTGTTGAAACGAACGAGAGAGAAAGAGGATAAGAGGGAGAAAGAGAATGAAAGAGAAAAGGAGACAGTTTGGTCCGTGAACGAGTAACGAGGCTATCCGGAAGAATCAAAAGAAGAAACGAGTGGAATGAACATTGTGCGACGAGAAGAGGCTGTAATAAGTTGAGATACGCCGTCAAAAGTAGAAAGAAGTTCCGAGATTTGTATTCCTGTCCATGGTGTGGCGATGCTACAGCTATGAATTTCGCTCTTTCATATTTTCCTTAGTACGCTTCTAAAAAGGACGTATTCATGAAGCTGCCTCATCGCTACTGCTTCCAGAAAAACGAACAAAAATCCTAAAGCAGTTTTGTTTGTCGCAGAACTGTCGAAGAAACGATCTTCAACTTTTTTTTCGTTTATAACAAACAATACTTTACGATAACGACCTTACTTTAACTGCTTTATTTTCTATCAGACTATGTTCTGCTGACATTAACATTCTCTTTTGCTGAGTATTATAGCTCAAGTTTTAACAGTAGCTGTCTTTGCTGTCGATATTTTTTTTATCGCTGTTTTTACATTTTAAGTGCATCTCATCTTGACGTATTAAGTACGTCATTCTAAGTATGTGGATATATAAATTTTTGTATGTAGATATTCATGTGGAATTTTTGTGAGGTCATTTACTTTGCTGGGAAGATCAAATATTATAAAAATTGTTGAGAACAAAATTAAACCCTAAGTGATACAATTCCGTTTGTTCGCATATTAAGATATCTGAAGTTCATGCATTTGAAAAAAATTGATAAACATTAAGAAATTTGAATAATTTTAAGACCATCCACCTGTTAAATTCTATTATAGCAATAGAACTGTTGAATTCAATTAGTCATAATTCATGAAAAATAAACACTAGTCCAGGAACAAATGTAGCACTTTATAAAAGTGGAAGAAAGTAGAAAAGATAAGAATATCAAGGTGAAATTCTCATTTCCACGATAATGACAATTGACAAAGAATTTTCTGTGACAAGGAAACTGAATATCAGCGTTGAAACATTTCTGAGAGCAGCACATTAAGCAACGTAGCTTTCCCAAGGAAAATCCAGTTTGACTGTCGACTGGAGAGATGCTCGAAGTGATTCGAGTTCGCAATTTCTCGAATCGTAAATCACTGTCGATCCGACGGTATTTTCTCTGGTCGAATCCCGGTGGCTGACAAACGCATTCTCTCTCGATTAGAAGTTACGGCCACGAATCGGATAGAAATACGTCATCCTTAAACACGGTATCGAGCAAAATGAGTTGTGAAGTTCTCGCGAGTGCCCTATCGAATACGATATGACGCGTTGTGTCTCGGTGCAGAGCCCAGAGCTTTTCTGCCCCTTTTATTGATTCAGCCTCCGTGAATCCGCGTCGCGAAACGCCTTTGACAAGCGAACCTGAAAGTAATTGTCGCTCGAAGCTCGAGAAAGTGGAACGGAGCTTCTGGAGTTCGCCTTTTAAACGCGCTACTCTACGCGAAATTAATAGCTAGTGATTATTAACTGGCTGCTGCTGGCTCTACATCCTGCTCCTTGTCTTCGAAGTATCAGTCATTTTTATTTCTTGTACTCGTTGAATCATATAACTGATAGAATATACTTTTGATTGGATAAAATGTCAAATTAGGTAAATTGTTATCAACGACCTGAATACAATGGATAACTGTCGCAAAATCATCGAAGCAATTAATTAAAAGGATTAATTTTGAAAGTTGATCGAATTTGAATCTGAAGAATAGAATTTGTTTAACAACGCCGTAGCGTAATAGAGGCAGCTCGAATTAAGTTTCCAAACTGAAGGAGAAAAATAGAAGTTCGTTCAGTTTTACAAGTTTCATGAATATTTCTTGGCGTTTTCTGGAAACTCGAGACGCTTCCGTTTCGTCTAACTTCGAACGATGAATCGAGTTTGAAGGTCCGTGAACTTTCTTCCGCTTCGATCGTAGTGTGGAGACATTTTAAACAGAACTCACATGTCCGGACACAATGAACCTTTGTCTCATTTAGCTGATGGACATCGACAAAGGATCGTCTGTGCTTTAGAAATCAAATAGGTCTCTTGGTTCAACGTTGAAAGCGGAACAATCCAATCTGCTTGTAACCACGAAGAGGAAGGTTTACGGACTGAGTACGCACCGCTTTGAATCTTACTGAAAATTTAAAGGTGTTTCGTTTATCACAAAGCTGCTGCGAAATATAAAAGGGGAAATATTTTTCATCTCTTTCTCTAGGATGGAATCGAAATGAATCTTGCTCAAAGAAATGGAATTAACTGGCAATTTTTTTAAGTAGATTATTTTGAAATCCTCGTGTTTGACAAACTTTGTTCCATTTCTTCAGAAAGCGCTTTCAGACTTGTAATGCTAAATAAAGGACAATGTAAAATTTACTTTGTGAAAATATTTCACATTAAAAACACTAACCAGATCTTCGTACGGTTACGTTCGTGCAACCATAAATTATACTTATATCTTTATACCGTCAGAAGAACCGCAAAATTAATTTCGAGATATTGAATTTTTAATTACGACAGGAAGCTCGTGTTTAATGAAGAAAAATTTGCAACACGCGAGTAAATAAAAGAATAATTTTTCACGATTTCCCGAGTACGATGGAGCCTTTCAGGAGAGTTTAAACGTAAAAAGACGAGACTCGAGTGTGCATAGGTGTGCGTAATTCAATATTAAAAAAGTACAAGCTCGATACGAGCAATCCGGGTTTAACGTTTTTTGGTGCAGATTTTTGCAAGTTGCTTTAGAGCCGTATGGAAACCGCATTCAACGCGATGCTTTACGGGTAGTAAATATTAAGTAAGGAAAACACGCTGACGGGTGAATAAAAACATTTGGTAGATTTACTTTTCCATTTTCCTTTGCTAGGTAAATGCAACTGGGATCTCCATTAAAACTCGACACACAGAAATCATGCTAATTTAATTGCGTTCAAGGAAAATAGAGACGCACGACTGGTACTCGAAATGGAAATGCAAGGTCAAATAACTGTTTTGTGGATCAAATATTGTTAGAATTTTTCTTATTGAAATAATCAAATTTTTATTGAAATTTTTATCTGTTGTGTCATCTATTGTTTTATCTGCTTTTTGCTATTGTAGTGTGCATTTTATTGTATTATAGTATTTATACATTTGAACAGTATATTATGCACAATAATATATTAAAATTATAGTTGATTACTGTATTTGAATAATATATTACTGAAATGTTACATTTAATCGAGTCAAAATTTGTAAATAATATTTGAAAACAATATCATAAAATTGTTAAAATTAACATTATGCACAAAAATATTTCAAAACACATTTCATCACATTATTTAAATAATACATCACATGTCTGACTCCAAAATTCAAAATCACCACGCAACAAAAAGTAATTATAAAATAAAGAGTAAATGTAAAAAATTGAGATTAACTAAAACGTAAAATCATCGTAGCGAAAAGTATTATGCAAAGTAAAGAGATTTGAATAGCTGATCCAAAGGAAAACAAATGAAGTTACGCAAACATTTTTAATAAAACTGGATCAACAAAGCTCAGGATGATCAGGTACTAGTACCACAAGAGGGAGTTAAACATCATTCACGATAAAACGCAAATAAATATTTTTCTTCTGGGAACGCGACTGATATCAAGTCCAAACACTCGTGTGTTTTCTTGATATACGAAGCACAAAGAATCCTTTGCTGTTCTCTTGTTCAGCCTCTCTTCGTAAGATCCATAAGCTAGCGTAAGATGATCACGGAAGGGGGTAAACCACAACGTTATAACTGGGTCAAGACACGATGGAACGTGATACTAGCTGCGAAACCGAAAATTGAATTACCGAAGTCTCGAGAAGCTGCTCAACGTATGTTGCGCTAGGATTTAATTTGTTTTCTGAACAAGCTAAAAATAGCTGGGGAATTTTCTTCCAGATATGGAAATGAATTTCAAAGGAATCAAATATGTACTATTTTCACTAATTTAAGTAATTACAATATTAATTAATTGTGAACGGAATTAGATTAGCAAATTAGTTTAAAAAATTGGGAATTTTACTTCTGAAGTTTTCTGAAATTTATGCTTGAAAAATTTTTGTTTCAAAATATTTAAAAATAAATACAAGTCAATAATTGATGATGTAACGTCGTAATTTAGTAATTTAATTATTCACTAAATAGTACTTCAAATTAGGTATTCTTCAATTTAAATATGGTAATTTTAAAGTAAAAATGAGTAATTTAAAAATAAAAATTTATCAAAAAAAAAAAATGTAAATTTAAACTCAATTTAAATTAATGTAGATGTATAAAAAATAAAATAAATATCACAGCAGTCTACAAAACAATAAAAATTCCGTCTAACAATAACACACTTTCATTATATCAATTTATTCACACTGAAAGTGCAGAGCGGAGATTTGTCCATTATTCCCGAAGTAAAAATGACGAGATAACGATCTTTCGCCGGAACGAAATACAAACTGAGAAATGAAATTTAAGTATTCTCCCCGGGAAGCAAGTAATTATACCCTGACCCGTATTTCTACAGTTGTACAATTTGTAGACTTCAGGCAAGATAATTGCTCGCAACACGCCGCTCGAATTCTACGAAAGCTGTAGTTGTAAGGCATCAACGAGTTCTTCTTATTCTGTTTCCTGCGTTTCGTAGCTCACGTTCGAGAGAACTTAATTAACAGGTTGAACTGTTGCATGATCACCGAGAAGGCGGGTTCGCTGAACGAGAAGGCGATCGCGTCGAAAACCGCCGAAGCAAGCTGAATTGCTTAAGAAAGAAAAGTATCGCACGGTCAGCGAATTCGGGGCCGATTCTATTTTACATAGAGCTGCAGCGTGAACTTTCAAGCTTGCATCTGATAGTGGCCGAAGAATTGAAATGCACTGTAGAGAAAATCGTAGATAGCGTCGTGAAAAGACGCACAAGAGAACAGTATACAGTAGAGGTGAAAAGTATTCATACTCTTGAAATATAGAAATAAAAGCAGCAATATTTCCTATATTATTAAGTATATTTAATCATATATAGCTCTGAATTATATGTAACACTTACAGCAAGAAATGTCCCAAAAATGAAGGCAGTAACATCAAAATGTAACTTGACAGAAGAACTGACTCTTCACTCGAGAAGAGTCAGTTGAAATGACTCGACAGAGTCCTCTTCTGTAGTTGAAGCTATGACCATTTTTCAAGTTGAGCATCTCGCTGAGAAATTAGTATATTTAAACATTTTTAAAGGGACTTTTACATTCCTCCACTTACAAATTTATAAATTTCAAAATATTTCGTTTCGCAAATTTTCAAATCATCAAATCTGCAGACCTTTAAATTTTCAAATTTTATAATTACTATATTTTTACATTAAACTCGATGAATGTATTCTACATCGCTCCGCCTCATCCATCACTGTTTCCCTGAACAAATTCATAATTTCACGGTTCACACTACAAGCACCGCAATTCTTCCAACAGTACCGCATTTCTCCTTTCAAATCCTAAAACTCCCTCACCCCATAAAAATTGCACATACGAGCCTAACGACAGAGAAATTCTAACGAACATTTCTAAAATTCATGAATCATTGTGTCGTCACAAATTAGGGAAGAATGTCAACAAAGCTTTGTTCTTCGAGGTGAGTGTATGCACAGAGCAGTAGAGTAAGCGCGTATGTAGTCAGACATGTGATGAAGAGAGGTGTGGGACAAGTAGCTCACGAACACATGTGAGCAGTTTGCAACGTGCATACAAACCATGTTGAATGCCATAAATGCACACGAATGGGCGCAGGTTTGTGAAGGACAGTTTCCAAAGTGAATATGGACGGTGCATAAAGCTACGTGCATGTGAATAGTGTCAGCAAACATGTGTGACTTTTCTATAACTTAGCAATAACTCGACAATTAAGCACTTGTGTATATTATATTACTTCAAAGATTTTTAGCAGTTAATTTTGATAAATTTGTTATTTTAGCAGGTTTAAAAGTATTATTTGTACTATTTTAGTTAGAGAATAAAATAATGAAAAGGTTGCTCGATATCATAATAACAGTTTTAATAGATCCTACAATAATATACTTTATTTCAGATATGTCACTTTATATGCATATGTACATATGTCATTTTATTTCAAGCAGTCAAATAAAATAGTTATTCAATATTACATACACTTTAACACAGTCATTTTAAAAATTGCAAAAGGATTTCTAATTTCAAATGTGACTAAGTGAATCGGTTAATACATTCTCTTATCTGTTTTTAAAATTGTGGATGTTCTCCCAAAAAAATTTTTAGGGAAACCAGTCAAAAATAAAATATGACATTAATTCAAAGTCGTGTAAACATCGATCACGTCTAATAAAATGCAACATAAAAATGAAAAGTTATTAAATGGTAATATTATGACGAGTCAATTATGGTAATATTACATGGTAATATTATGACGAGTCAAAGTGACAGTACCAGTTTATCTGCGTTTCCAAACAAAATTTACCCAGATGCTCACGTATGTGCATTTCAGAGGCTGCTTACCAGGCACGTTTGTAAAGGCTCCGTGAAAGGAAAATCAGGAATTTGTAAATTCCACCACGAAAAGATTCTATTTTCGCGTGTGTTTTCGACGATACGCAACGAAACGAATACCGATAGTGTCCCGATTGCAGTAAGAGCACGTGTACATTTTGGACGTAGCTACAAAGTGAATATAGAATTGCATTGCGATTCGGTGTGTTCGCTTTTGGATCTTTCGGAGATGGAAAATGAGCGAGGTTACTTTGTGAAACTACCGCTTGTATAATATACGAGGTGATTTTCGAAAGTGGAGCGCGCAACAACTCCTTTTTAGGCGGGAACTCATAGAAATGCGAGTGGAACATGTGTGAATCGTTTAGGAATTCTGTTTTTCTAAATATATTGCCGGTACTGTAAATCTCGTTAGAGATTCTTTCGCTGAGTGCATGAACTTCCAACATTTTCAAGTTTAATTTAGCAAATTAATACAGGAATTAAATACGTCTTCAAATTTATCCCAGTAACTTTTCAAAGGTTTTCTAAAGTCGAATTTGTATCGTTCACAATTAAATTTGCACCTGTCACTTCGTTTCTTCGCAATAATCACGTGCTAATAGTTTGTAAATTATCCGTACGCAATTTACCTTCCATTTGTATCATTCACCGTATGTTCGGTGGATGTGGAATGCAGAGTCTCGTAGTAAATTCGTTGAAAAGTTACGTTTATTCGAATACGTGACTTGGTGAATGTTTACCTACGAACGTTTCCTCGTTCGTACACTGCAAACAGGCACACGGAAGACAGAACCGATTGGTGCATACATATATACGAGTACATAACAATTGCGCACGAGTTACGGACAACTATGCAGTTACGAAGAGGCCGTTACTATTTGGAATTAACCACTTTAATGGAAACGATGGGACTTAGTTATATGAGTTTTGTGGCTCATGTTCTATCTAAATGGATTAGGTGGTTAATGAATTTCAAACTACCACGAGTATTGTTTCGAATTACCTACGTTTTTGGAGAAATGATTTGAAACACTGAAAAAATTGCTAGTTCGATTTTTTTATATAAAACTGATATTACTGTTTAAGATTGTTACAGTGGTAGAAAGAGAAAGAAGTAAATTTTTTACCTTTTGTAAGTGACAGTAAGGAAATAGATTAATAAATATTTTATTACACGAATTTATTTGTGGAAAAATTATATAATTGCAAACTTGTAACGTTTTGAGGAATTGCAGTTACAAGTTATAATTATGAGAAGAAATTTTTACAGTAATTTTTTTTATTATAAAATTTATTTCTTTTGCAAGATACAAAATACAGCTCCATAACATGTTTGCAACGAGGATACTTTTCAAATTCCTACGTTCATTTAGCATTGATATTACTACTGAGATGTTAACCATAACCAAACTACCCATAAAAAAATATAAGCTGTGTCAAATTAGCCTACATGCAGAATCTTCGATAACTGATTATTCAGACAAGTAGCTCAAACTATGACAATCTACAAGATTTCTAAAAGCTGAAGGTTGCTAAATTATCCCCATCACTTATCATAGTTCTGGATACCTGTTTATAGTCCAAAACCACCTCTCATCGAGCATGTTCAAAGATGACACAAATTCACCCTGTACTAAATTACTGTCACACCATGATTAATCTAACCAAAATCTGCAGCCATCAAATGCTGGTACTCAGAATCTTATCCACACGAATTACATTCCGATAATCTTCAAACGGGCTCAGCATCTTATCTACACGAATTCGTATTTTCGAATAATCTGTTTCCTGGCGTATGAACGTTTTCCCCTGCCGGTTTACACGGACGATTCCGTAATTCGTGTTGAACGTTCCGCTTGGTCGAAAACTCATAAAATCGTAATATAAATTACGGAACAATAGGCCCACCGATAGACAGATAGTATGAGCAGACTATTGTATCGCCGGCAGCAAGGTAACAATGGTCCACAGGGACAATAATATGCCAGAGGGCGATGTAATTATCCTCGGTACAGGAGATACTCGACATTGTATCGCGGATGTTAATCCGACCGCCATTCGAGATGTTGCAGATTCGTCAAACGAATCTTGTACTTTCATCGCGCAGAATGAACTGTACTCCTTTTTGCAGTTGAAACGTCCGACGTCAAATGTAGTTTATGTAGTGACAAACGACGCTAATCTTTAGGATCGTCTTCAAACTTGTGAGTCTAATATGCAATCTAAGACCTAACATTTGATTTGTTAATTCAGAACATAAGATCTGGTAATTCAGAAATTTTATATCGTTTGGTGTTGAGTATTCTTCATGAAGAATTTATACAACTACAGCTCTTATTTAATTATACATTATTTGAACGTTGAAAACCACTGGTATCTGTGGACGAAGAGAAATCGGAAGGTGGGATGCATTTGACGTTACACAAAGTTACGGAGATATAACGGGCAAATTGTTTTATCGGCGATCGCGATTACCTTGTCCACAAGAGCGGATGACGTTTCGGTAATAGCCAGTCGGAGTGCAACGAACTGCGATGTCGTTTGGAAATGTTTTCGATAATTTGTGGAAGTGATTGCTTCTTTGATATTGACTCGAACCTAGTAATCCAACTGGCGCCATGAATGTATCGAAGTTCGGAAAACTTTTGAATATACATGTTACACAGTTTTTATAAAAGAATTTTGTGAGACTTAAAAGACTCAAGTAGAAGTATTAGTGAAGTTAAAAATTTCTTATTGCACGTTAGAAAATTTATCAAGATACTTTTCTGAAAAGTCTATGTCTCTTAAATTATCCTGCTTGAAATGAGATATTCTATTGCTCTTAACCCTTTGAGCATCGTGACGCACTTCATAGTTCAGATACAAAAAACTTGAGAAAATATGCATGCTTGTAATAACAGACATAACCGGAAACGTGTCCAAGGTAGTAGAAAATAAATCAGAGGTGCATGAAAATTCAGCGAAAGATTCGAGATACGATTGGAATTCCAAGAATCCTGCAGCAAGAATTCTCGTAGAATAAGAGTTTGGGTTAAGAAAAGCGGGCGTATATATACGATCGAAACACGCGAGCAAGTTCGAGACTTTTGTTCGAGCCAGTTATTTGGAAAGATAATAAAAATGCTGGCTTTGCCGTCTGCGTGGACAGCATGTTCAACCACATTGCGGTAGGTCATGGAATCGCGTAACATTTGTTGGGCTTTCTGCCGGCAGTCACTCGATTTTCGCAGTTGGTTACACGTTCTCTATGGTCTAAGCAGTTTTAACCCCACCTACGAGGAACATACGTTGCAACCAGTATTTCATCACGCAAAAACCTGGCGACCTTTTTATTCTGCTGGTATTTTTCTAACGAAAGATGGATGAAATTGTTCCTTTCGTTTTATTTTATTTTTAGTGGTTTTTAGGGTGATTGTATATTTTTTGAACAAGTTTGTGCAGTGATGTTTAGGTGAATTTGTGGAGATGTTAATCTAGATGTGACCTAGATCATATGTGGATCAAATTGTACATTGAACTAATATAGTGATCTAAATCGTGTGTGATGCAAATCATGTGTGGAAACAGATCATACATTAAACTATATGATTTACTGATCTAAATCATATGTTGATGCAAATCATATGTGAATTGACATCATGAATTAAACTAAATGATACTGATGCATATGAGATATTGATGTAGATCATATGTGGAAACAGATCATACATTTAACTAAATGATATATTGATCGCAATCATGTGTTGATGCAGGCTATATGTGAATTCAAATCATGTGTTAAACTAAATGATACTCACTCATATGATATGTTGATGTAGATCATATGTGGATCCAAATCGTACACCTAACTAAATGATATACTTATCCAAATCATATGTTGATACATATCATATGTGAATCCAAATCATGCATTAAATTAAATGTTACTGATCCGTATGATATGTTAATACAGATCATATACTGATCGAACTCATATATTAAAATAAATAATTTACTGATTCAAATCATATGTTGATACACATCATATGTGAATCCAAATCATGCATTAAACAAAATGTTACTGATCCATATGATATGTTGATACAGATCATATGTGAATCAAAATCATACATTAAGCTAACATACTGATTGAAATTACATGTAGATCCAAATCAGACGTTGAACTAAATCATACGTTTAAAATGAAATGAATATTCTACCGCCAATGAGTCAAATGATGTAATGACTTATATTTCTGAATAAAAAGAGGGTAATCGTAAAGAATTTATTCGATATGCGAATATCATTTGGTGAAAGAAAAAAGAAACGTATGGAACCATCTGCTATAATATGGCAAACACTGAATCCCGATGCAAGTATTGACTACGTGACTGAGCACGTTATGAGCGTACTTTCATGCAACGACACGGTCACACGAACTTCAATTAGGTTACGTGTGCGTAACAAAGTCATGAGTTTAGCGATAAGTGTCTTGTTAAGCAGTAATCTGCAAGTAAACTATCGTTCGAAAGTGAGTATCTATAACTTACGCTCAGAAGTTACGTTTCAAATAATTTCTTTCATTAATCAATTATTTCCAATACAATCACAGTTAATCAAAATTATTTCTATCATATGGGTTTCATTTTTTTGTTAGAACTCACCTCTGTTGTATTTTTGAAAATTTGTTAAAACAATTACAATGAAATTTAAATTCAAATGTTTTGATAATAAATCGTACAAAATATAACTTAAGAATTAAGTTCGATAAAGACATATAATAACCAAAATAAACGTAAAAATTGTTCAGTATTTTCGTTTAGAACCTCGTAGAAAGATGTGCTATAAACCTAAAGTACACTCCGTCAGTTTTTATTAGTTTCTTACATGAAGAGTATCCGCCTTTGTGTTTGAAGAATAAAGAAAGAGCCGCGAATTACGCACACTCCTTCATCGCAGCCACATTGTTACATTTCCTCACGCGAACTTGATCAGACAAAGAGTTCTCGAAACAGAAGGTCCCTTTTTTCTTTATTGTAACATCATTAACGGACAACAACTCGCAACAACGTTTCTTGAAGGCCACTCCAATTACTGTATCGCAACAGCCGAATTACTTTCTCAGTACACTCGTACGTAACATGCTCCAGATAACTCGAATAAAGACAAATATGTATCCCGTCAAAAGAACGCTGCGGAATTTCGCGATTGTTTGCCTCCTCTTCAAAATCCACTGATACCGTGGCGAAATTCGTTGAAATTAGCTGCTAGTTTCGTTTTTACTTATTAAATGACACGGTTCTCAAACTCGCAAAATTGATAAACTTGATTTTGGTGAAATTTGATTTGATATGTTAGCTAAAGGGTTACAGTTCAATTAAACTAAGTAATCACAAAATAATAACTGTAAGTGTATTACATTGAAATATTCCTACGATTACATTTAATAAAATATAAAAGTTGGCAAAAAAAAATAAAGGATACTATATTAAAGTATCATAAAAAATTGCACTATGTTACTTTTTCCCAAACTCTCAGATAGCACTCGCACCATGAAGATAGGTCCGCTAGTTTTTTCCCCTAGCAGTGTCAAACGGCGGTACGAAACTGGTCGAGTTCAAAAACCGCCGCTGATAATAACGAAACGGGGTTCTAGATAAAACGAGCAAACGGTTATCAGTTCCGCATCACGCTTCACTGATCCACTCATCGATTCCACTTCTTTTTGCTCTTCTTCTTTTTTCCCCCAAGTACCATTCATCGCGAAAAAAATGATCCGTGATATTTCGTTAACAAGAAATACGTACTCGAGCCTGTCGTTGCGAAGAAATCTCTCGTCAATGACCCGAATACAAAGCTGGCGAAATATCAACGGTAATAAAATGCATGCTTCAGAAATGTACAGTGCAGAATGTAGAATTTATATTCATTTGTTGCTATTCATTATCGGTTTTGTTGCAGAAATACTGCACGTGCGCTGATAAGAGTTTTGTGATTTGGTGGAGGGAATATTTAGGGGTTCAAATAATGAAACAGTGATATGTGGAAATAGGGGTTGTGCATGTGTAGCATGTGTGTTATAATGGATATTTGGTGAAATTTTGTATATTCAATTTTTGTACCTTTTTCTGAGGTGTTTTTCTTTTCTTGGAAGTAGGTTTTCTTAAGAAAGAGGGGAGGATAAGGAAGATATTAATTATTGGAGTTTGGAAGTTTGCAGTTTTGCAAATTATTCAATTATCAAATTGTTGTGTCATCAAATTGTCAAATTATTAAATTGTTACATTTTCAAATTGGTGAATTGGTAAATTGTCAAATTATCGAATTTTCAAATCCCCAAATTGCCCAAATCATCCAAATTCTCAAATTGTCCATATCTCAAAATCATTGAAATTGTGAAAACATGCAAAAATCGTCCAACTTGTCAACCTATCAAATTATCAAAGTGCAAAATGTTCCAACTACCAAATAATCAAACCATCCCTTTCAAACTTCCAATCTAACAAAACTCCAAGTTCTACCCACATTTTTTCTCTGCTATATCCAATCGCACCTATACCATTTGCAAGACAAATGTCTGCAGCAAAAACAGACATCCAACAAAACCAAATCCTCTCTAGACGGTAACATAAATTTATGTGTAAAAAATAGAAGCGTCATGCTGGTCGGAACGTCGATGGCCGGTTCGTTAACCGGGTAAAATTTCATTGAACCAAGCGCAGAGAGCGGTGGCACACATTAGCACCTGCAGCAGTCAACAGAGATCAGAGAGGTTGGCACGTAAAACGTGTCTAGGTGCAAGTGGATTCTCACGAGGGATAACTGGAGACGGGGTTGAAGAGAAGAGGCCGCCTCGTCAGCGTCTCCAACCTTTCGGCCTTTCATTAACTCAAACGGGCTGGCTCCGTTCGTAGAGCAGCTAAATGCAACCGTGGAAGCGGTGGGATTGCATTCTGGAAGGTTGCCGGCTACAGGCACCCGGTGAAACTACCCGTTTCTTTCCGCCTCGCTTTCTTTCTTCTTTTGTCCGCTCGGAAATTAACGAGTAGACAGGGAATCACGAGCTAGAAACGCGAGCCGTTGCTGCTTTAGCGCAGTTGCTTGAAAGAACCAGTCGAGCTGAGACCAGTCGAGCGAACCAATTGCCACAACACCGATATTTTCCCTAACAATTCCCCGAATTTCTTGACTTTGGATCGTTTCGAATTTACTGCGGTTAACGGCAAGTTTATCACCCATTTCGAATGAACAGTAACGGAACTTCATAAATTTAAGGAAAACTAGCACCATCTACTAAAACAATATCTTATCTGAAAACAGTATACCTCCCTTACAAAACACAACAATCATTTTTAGAATCGACCAACAAATTGTAAACTTAACGTTGTGTGAACGTCCCCAGTGGTGTATTAATGCGGAAGGGATGTATTTTGAATAAAAAACAATTTTGGCCAAATAACTTATTTTCTTTTTACTTAAAAAGTTCCGTTATTTTTCCAACATATTGTGTAGAATAAAAAACTTGCAACTTCAGTCATCCACATATGAACGGTTGAATTATGGCGGTAAATAATGTACAATAAACTTTGCTACTAAAGTAAGAAGGAGAGATATCAGTCAGAAACAGAAAGAAAAGCAGGAAAACATTTCTCCGAAAAAGTTAAAAAAGAAGGAAAAAGAAGATGAAACTCAGCGAAAGAAAAAATTGCGCTTTTCTTGGCGTGTTCAATTCGCTCAACCCTCTGGCAACCTCGACGACGTGATTTTGGGGTCCTGTACCCCGACCGGGAAACTTTTTTTCCTCAAACAAGGATATGTACTTCCAGTTGCTAGGGACTGCTTTGCACGATTGCTGAGTCACTGACGGAGATGGGTTCTTGAAGGAATTTTCTGGGAAAGCTTCCTTTCCACGTTTCATCGTTTCCATCGCGTCAGGACTTTACTAATTTGAGAACAGATTTGGACAGTAAGAACCACTTCTATTCATTTCTGATAAATTCTCACATTTATAGATTTTTAAATTTGAATAGTTATATTTCTTTGAACTAAAGATTAGACTTGTTAATGTTTAACTTTACTTTGGAAGCTATTGATTAAGGGTGAATACAAATTTTTTGAGGGCAAACAATTTAGAAGGCTAATGGTAAAATGTATAGCTAGATGGTACTTTGAATGTCTTTTTTTTATAACAAAATTATTAATAGGTACACCTAAAACCTCGTGAACAGCTTACACAGCTTACAAGATTTTTAGACTTGCTAATGTTTAAATTTACTTTAAAAACTACTGATTAAGGGTGAATACAAATTTTTTTAGGGCAAACAATTTAAAAGGCAAATGGTAAAATGTATAGCTAGATGGTACTCTGAATGTCTTCTTTTTATAACGAAATTATTGATCAGTACACCTAAAATCTCATGAACAGCTTACACAGCTTACAAGATTTTTAGACTTGCTAATGTTTAAATTTACTTTAAAAACTATTGATTAAGGGTGAATGCAAATTTTTTGAGGGCAAACAATTTAGAAGGCAAATGGTAAAATGTATAGCTAGATGGTAATCTGAATGTCTTTTTTTTGTACCAAAATTATTAATCAGTACACTTAAAATCTCATGAACAGCTTACACAGCTTACAAGATTTTTAGACTTGCTAATGTTTAAATTTACTTTAAAAACTACTGAAAAAGGGTGAATATAAATTTTTTTAGGGCAAACAATTTAGAAGGCAAATGACAAAATGTATAGCTAGATGGTACTTTAAATGTTTTTTTTTTCCGTAACAAAATTATTAATCGGTACACCTGAAATCTCATAAACACCTGCACGAATAATTTCAGCTACACCTAGGATTTATTACGTGTCGCGTCACCACTTGTCCAAAAATGTGATTGCGATTGTAGAAGACCTGACAAGACTAGTTAACGAGTTAATCAACGATTTCTAAGCGAACACATCCAGCAGGAAGTTCTCGCTGGATGAAATTTCAGTAGGAATCCAGTATCACCGCAAAATTGTGTTGAATCTCACCCCGATACACGATTACCAGCGTGTAAGGAAGGCGAAATTACGCGCATTCGCTGGTAACGAAGCCGAAAACGCTTTCGCGAATTCTCTCTGCATCGTGTAAGCAGTCAGAATATTCGGGGTTTAATTGAACAATTATACGCGTGTGTCGCGGTCTTTGGAATTTCCCCCTAACGCGAATATGAGGCTGCAAAGAGTTCGTAGGCGATTCGAAATAATTGAAGAACCTCCATTAAAATCCAACTGTAATGGGGGAAACTAACGTGATTTCTGAACGGAGTTCCTCTTGTGAAGAAGTTACCGAAACTCGAACATTTGTTCAGATTCTTTGCGTGTAGGAACTTGACTACCATTCCGAAACTTTCCTCAAATACCTCAGAGTTAATTAAATTTAAGTTACTTACGAGGAGGTATATAATTTGAAATCACTGATTGCATTGCTAGTTTATTTGATTTGAACTCATTTTTCGAACTTATAGGTTAATGTAGAAGTAGGTTGAATAGGATTCGATTTATTTTTATGAGGAAAGAAACATGACGTTAATCATTTCTTTTTTGTGTGACTTCGAATAATTCTGATTTGCATAATTTCATGTCGAGATTTGTACAATTTCTATGTGGAAGTTAAATAATTTAAATTACTTACAAATTCGAATGATCGAATTATTTGAAGTACTTGATGCAATTGAAGTAACTTGAATTATTCAAACTACTCAAATAATATGAAATACATGAATTATTCAAACACGTCGAATGTTACTTCCAGCTTTCTTATACACATTGTCACATGTGTATTTGAGTATAATAGTCATTGTTCCATACATTCATAGACAATTATATTAAAGAAACAGAATCTGAAATGATCAATTTTACGTTGATATAATTGAAAAACATTGAACCAGGTAATATTACTAACAGTATTTCACCGACTATTTCTTCTACAGACTTTTCTTTCAATTCACTTTGTTGATATAAGTTTATACCACTTTCTGCGAGCTCCTCTTCATTTTACCATTCATTTTCTTTTAAAATTAAATACACAGTATCAGGATATATTTTCTTTGCAGATCCTTGAAAAAATATTGCAGTTCATTTGCGGGAATTTGAGTTTTCTTTGACGTTTCTGAAAATATTTAATTTCGTTGGTAAATTTTGAATCTTTGACTACTGTTTCTTTTGTACACTTTCTTTAATTAGATCTCTTTATTAATATGTGAGTAGTAATATATTTTCTTGTCTTTTTAGTTGATGAAGAGTTGAGAAATCTGAAAACTATTGATCTTGGTGAAAACTGCGAAATACCGAATTAATTAAATGGGAAACTTTGAAAATTGGAAGTCGTAAAGTTCTGGAATTCGAAGACATTGGAGGACTAAAATTGTAAAATTCATTAAACGAGAAATTTAAGCATTTAGAAATTTAATCACTTGACCTATTAATTTCAACACTTGGGTCATTTCACGTCATTAAAAGTGTTAGTCTAACCTAACCTCCGATTGCGAAGGTTAGGCTAACCTTTAATGGTACAATTAATTTCCTTTTATCATTAATTTTTAAAACGTCAAAACGTTTTATTCGTCTGTAATCCAAAGGTGTGTTGCACTTAGTTTTAGCAGAAACCACTTCAGAAAGTTTTTCAGAGTACTTTTCTTGAGCAAAATAAAAACAATTGTCTTCTTGTTTACCCGCAATTAATGCATTTAACTTTTCAAGAAAAAGATCACGATTTACCGCAGTATCCATTCAGTATAAATTACGGTATTGGAAAAAAAAATTAAGAAAACGTTGCTCGTATCATCAAAGCTTGCATAAGATTGACAAAGCTGACTGACTCCCAGCAGAACGCAGGATTTGGCGGGAAAGAGCCAGTCGCTTCTTTGTCGGCTCCTCTCTTTTGGACCTCCACCAGAGCATATCTGTGATTGTCGACATACACCGGTGAAGGTCCGAATGTACAAGAATGTAATAAAATATTCGATCTTTCACCGACGTATTTGGTATGTGTTGACATTCATCAGTGAAAGTCGACATTCTCTAATTTCGGTCTTTCACGGTAACAGAATGACCCAATTAGAGAAATGACAAAATACACTAATATAGAATGAAAATTTGATTAGAAAAATCTGAAACACTGGATACCTGAAATCTTAGCTATTTAAATAAAGTAGAAAATGTCTACCACATTTGAAACCGATTTACAAACATCTTCCGCAGAAATATTTCAGCACAGATTCCACGACTGTACTCGTAGTATTTCATCATACTCTCGAATTGCGCTTATCTGTTACATTATTCAGCCGGTAAACGGTTACAAGTAACTGATACGACTTCCAATATTTCGTAATATCGCGAGACACTCGATTGCGATAGGGAATCTCGGCATATTACAGAAATGGGAAGATATTTCGGTAAGTTGGTACCAGGCAGCTGCACTTGTCGTGGCTGATAACTGCACGTACTTCCTGACTCGTACAGATTCCATCCACTTTTCCGGGCGGCGAAAAAAAACGAGGGACATGCACGTACCTTTTGTGACTTTTCAAGCGACTGATTTCTTTCTATTCTCTTCGACTATCGCCATTCCTGTGAACGCACCGGTAGACATTCGACGATATTCGTTTTCGCTTCGTGAACACTGACCATGCGTTACATTTACATGAAATTCGGCCAACGTATTGAAGAATTAAGTCTGAACATTTAATGTACGGTAGAGGTAACGTGAAAGGAGTATAAATTGAAGGGAGTGAATTAACAATTTGGGAATATAGAAATTTGGAGATTTGAGGAGGTACTTATATGAGAATATTCTGAACTTCTTAATTTTAATTTTATTAAATTTCAAAGCTTCAGTATGTTCACTTTTCTAAATCTCTGAAGCAATTTATAATTCCTTAGTTTACAAATGCCCAAATTATACTTCTAATTTTTATACCATTAAATTCTTAATTTTATAAAATTTCAAAACCGCAATATTGTCACTTACATAAATCGCCGAACGAATAAATAATTTTGCAGTTAGCAAACGACCAAATGAACAGTTTAATTATTATAACCTTGTCGAGTGGAACAATTAATTCCGTTTGTACTTCTTCTGTGTAGCGCAATTTGTCTTCAGTGAGTAAAATTTGTTAATTACTATGGTCAATAATTATATGTACACAGAGGAATTGCTTCCCTGTTTTATTTCGAGATTACCAAATAAATTTCTTCTTCATTGCCTTCAATATTTCCTAATGAAACAGCTTGCAATAATTTACGTGACTGGTGTTTACATAATTATCGTATAATTGAGGTTCAATGTTTCATAATAATGAGAAGGTTTATGGATTTTACTGCGTATTCCAGAAAATTTTCATAACAAGTAAATACGCGTTATGCAATCGCGGGCACCGACGCGTAATTTGTTTCGTGGATTCTTCGTGGAAATACTAATTTCTAGATGAGGTGGTGTAACAAGTTTGGACACGATCAAAATTTTACGGAAATAATGATGTCTGGTCGTTATAAGTCAGAGTCTCATTTAATATGGAAGTATAATTATATACATAGATATTGCTTGCTAAATTTTATGTTCATCAATATCTATCTATCAATATCAATATTAATAGATTAATCGAATTTCGAAAGCTGAAAATACTGAAGCTTTGAAATTTGGTAATATAGAGTTTGACAATATTAAAATTAAAAATTTCAATAATTTGGTTAGCTTGAAATTCCAAAATTACTAATTTATTACTGCCGTAATTTAGGAAATTTAAAACATTGAAATTCTGAAATTTAATAACATGAGGTTTGATAATATTAAAATTAAAAATATCAATAATTTGGTCATTTTGACATTCCAAAATTACTAATTTATTACTGTCGTAATTTAGGAAACTTAAAACATTGAAATTCTAAACTTTAATAACAAAGTTTGACAATATTAAAATAAAAAATATTGATAATTTGGTCATTTTAAAGACTTGAAAATTATTAATTTATTACTGTAACAATTTAGGAAATGTAAAACATTGAAATTTCGAAATTTAATAATATAAAGTTTGACAATATTAAAATTAAAAATATTGATAATTTTATCTTAAAATAACCTTAACTCGATAACCTCGCAAACATCAATAAATTCAAAAGTTCAATAATCAGTCAATTAAAAGACCAATCTTAATTTATAAATCTGTCCCCCAAAAGATTTCATAAAGCACTCGCTTAAAAGCCTGAACCAATGTAGTCACAAGATCAGGTCGCACATGATCGCACACCGAGTGTTCGATCGGCATTCAAGCATCGTGGATATGAGACGAGTAGAGAGCGACATGGCTATATATCGAGAAATTATTGAGCCGTTTTGGTGCGGCCTGATTGAACTCCACGTCGACGTGGGCGATCGTTAGACGATGCCCAATTATCGATCGCATCGATTTCTCGTCGCCGTTTATCGGTTCTCTTGTATGACGAACGAGCCTGACGGATCGCGATCCTCACGTTCTTGAGAAGAGCGTCGACAGATACTGGGACACTTGGAGATATCGAGGTCGTTTGGTTACTACTAATTACGATTGAGTGCTTTGAACTAATCTGATAATTCACCGGGTGTGAAGAGGCCGTTTCGAGCCCATTCGTGGTACGCGTTTCACGAATTGTGATGTACACATCCGTTCAAAATTGACAAAAAAGAATTATTTTAGAATTTGAAGTTTTCGGAGATATATTGGGATCAAGGAGTGTTACGTAGTGTTAGATCTTCTGATGCATATTACAGCGAGACCTCAGTACAAGCTTATAGCGATACAATAGTTTAATAGCTCTTCCTTCAATTCCTTACACATTTTGAGTTCTGATGATTCCACGTGTTTAAACGACATTTCTGACACACAGTCTAACCTCCATGTGCAAAGGTTAGGCTGATCAAATCTTTACGTATAAAGTTTAGTGTAACCGAACCATTACATACGAAGGTGAGACTAACCTAACCTCTACTTACAAAGGTTAATCTACCCTAACCTTTACACACAAGGGTTAGTCCAAACTAACCTCTACTTACAAAGGTTAATCTAACCTAACCTATACACACAAAGGTTAGTTTGAACTAACCTCTACATACAAAGGTTAATCTGACCTAACCTTTACATACAAAGGTTAGTCCAAACTAACCTCTATTTACAAAGGTTAATCCAACCTAACCTTTACACACAATGGTTAGTCTGATATAACCTCTACATACAAAGGTTAATCTGACCTAACCTTTACACACAAAGGTTAGTCTAATCTGACCTAACCTTTACACACAAAGGTTAGTCTAATCTGACCTAACCTTTACACACAAAGGTTAGTCTAATCTAACCTCTACATACAGAAGTTAATTTAACCTAACCTTCAGGCACAATGGTTAGTCAAATTTAACCTTGTTTTATACCACTGGTCGCCCTCGTTAGCTGAACGCGTCTTTCGCCTACCCGAAAATTTTATACCAAATTGACGGAATTATAAGAAATATTTTAAAATAGCCCAATCCTTTGTGAATAAAACAAAAAAGAATTTAGCTAAATCGGTTGAGTAGTTTCTGAGAAAAAAATTCGTAAGTGAAGCCTATTTTCGCAAAAACGAGGAAAAATTGCAAACTTTCAAGGCTTGTTATTCCTAAAAAAATTCGAAACTGTCTGAATGATGACTTAAACCCTCCCTAATTTCACATGGACTACAATATATTTCGATCAGAGCAAAATCGCAGATGGTGATGTCTAAAAGTGATCGATTTGGTGTGGAATGACCCACATATGACATGTAACATACACACATGTGGTACATGTGGTCATGGAACTTTTGAATATTCAGGTCTAGAGAAAATCATATTTAGGTCTATTCAATGCTGTCCTGTTTCAGTCCAAAAATAAAAGCATAAATATAAAGATTATTATTTGAGGGTTTAACATACCGACTCCAATAGTACCTTGTACAACATTCGTGCAGAATTTAACGCTCAGATAAACCCGAGATCTGTTGGCTGCTATAAATTTTACACACGTTCTACGCAATCTTTGGTTTAGGAAGTTTATGGTACGTTAATCGATACCGAAAAGCAGGTCGAACTGGAAACTTTTCAAATACAGAGAAAAGTTTGTACCCGGCTAAAAAGTGATAGCAAAGTAAATGGATCCTTGATCCCACCGCGTAACAAAAAGTCACGCTTGTATCGTAAACTTAGTCCATTTGACCAGCTTGAAAATGTATAAAAATACTTGTATCGCAATTTATTACATGTAACGTACGTATTGCCGGATTTGGGCGAAAACAAAGTACGAAATCTAAGCACTTCACTGTTCGAAAAATGGGTTACGAACGATATGTTGATGTGTTCAATACGAGATGTTGTTAAATTTCAGGATTGCCTCTAGCTTCGAGATACATGCATGGAACACGATAATTGAAGTGCTTTTACATATTGACATCTCTGGACTGCTTCGAGTACCAATTAAAATCTGAACTCTTTCGAAGGAACATTGTATTTTTAACGTTAAATGAAACGAATATAAATCTACCGTGTTATGCAATTTTTAGTAAATTAATAATTGATACTTTTTTGTAATTAATAGGTACAGTAATTAATTAATAAGTGATCGACGAAACAAGTGGTTGATTAACTGATGCTTTCTTGTATTTAATAGTCGTGATAATTTATTGACGAAATAATTGATACATTCCAACAGGAAAAATGTTTAAGTAAATATAAATATTTATTTGAAGATTATTTTGTATTCATAACTATGCTGATAATTTAGAAACTTATTGAATGAATTTGTAAGAGAAAAATTAATCTGTGAAGTTTGAAGTCAATTCGTAAAAATAATTTGAGTGTCTCAATTTCTTCATTTAGAAACTTGTGACTGTAGAAAGCAGTAAGTTTAAAAATTTTTAAATTTGAAAACATAGACATTTGAATATTTGAAATTTGAAAATTCATAACTCTAATTTTCGCATTAAAAAATAAAAATTAACTGCTGACATATTAATAAAAATAAATTAGATGCATAAAGTCTGATTAAATTATAAAAATAAATTAGATGAATGAAATGAATAAGAATAAATTAGACGAATAAAATCTGATTAATTATTAAAAATGAATTACATGAATAAAATCTGATTAATTAACAAAAACAAATTTGTAATTTGAAAAATAGAAACAGAATGTATTTCCAAAATCGATATCAGTTATGCTAATTATTAACAGCATGAAAATGTCATAATTCAGAACGCATGAAAGTTTTCCCCGTATGATTCTGCAATTTCCGAGAGACGTAATAGAGCGGAAAATGTTCAGATCCGTTTGCCATGTAATACAATGTAACGTGAAATTTATGGTTAGTTTCGGATATTATATTAGATAGAACATAATGTTTATGGTTAATATAGACATATTCGATGTGAACTACATTCTATGACATTGATTAATTAACGGAACAATTGTGGGAAACATATGCCACGCTCATTAGTAATAATTACGAAATTTTAATATACATATATATATTTCTATCGTTCTTTCTTTTTAATTTCACTCTGTTTTTTTATGTGATTAGAAATTATAATGCAAAATTTAATAGAATTGTATTTAAGTGAATTTGTATAATGGTTATTTCAGTCATTTCAATTAAGTTTAAATATTGATTATTGAATTATGTAAAATTGTTATGATATTTGTATTTTGTTGCCATTTTCTCCAAAAGCAATTTTTGATCAAATCGACGAGTTTCGTAAATACAATTTACTGTTTGACAATTTCATGTTAAATGTTAATCAAACCTTAATTTGTTTTTGTAAAATAAATGAGTGAATATTTATATAGAAACAAATTACGAGAAATGACTTCAGTAATGAAAATACAAATTTCTGGATGGTCAATAATATTCTAATCGTACATTTCCCCATTGCTATTAACAATCGTGTATTTAAATATTAACATATGAAATTGCAGAATTTAAAATTGAATAGTGCCTTTTTTATAAAAGAACGTGACATGTAAGAAATAATGAATAAGTATAAGTATAATAGTACTGAGAGTAGTGGTAAATATTAATGGTTGTAAGATAGTATTAATGATAGTTACAGAACTAGTAGTAATAGTAATAATAGTACCAGCAGGTAATAACAGTAATAGTGAGAGTATTAGGAATAGTATTATTGCTAGTGATAGTAATAACAGTGGCAGTAGTAATAATGGAAACGATAGCTACAGTAATAGTTGCAATAATAGTAGTAATAGTAATAATACTAGTAACAGTGATAATAGTAGCAGATAATAATAGTAATAGTAAAGCTAATAATAGTATTACTACTAGTAATAATAATAGTGGCAGTAATTGTAATAGTAACAGTAAAAGTGATAGCTACAGTAATAGTTGCAATAATAGTAGTAATAGCAATAATACTAGTAACAGTGATAATAGTAGCAGATAATAATAGTAATAGTAAAGCTAATAATAGTATTACTACTAGTAATAATAATAGTGGCAGTAATTGTAATAGTAACAGTGAAAGTGATAGCTACAGTAATAGTTGCAATAATAGTAGTAATAGTAAAGCTAATAATAGTATTACTACTAGTAATAATAATAGTGACAGTAATTGTAATAGTAATAGTAGAAGTGATAGCTACAGTAATAGTTGCAATAATAGTAGTAATAGTATTAATACTAGTAACAGTGATAATAGTATCAGATAATAATAGTAATAGTAAAGCAAATAATAGTATTACTACTAGTAATAATAATAGTGGCAGTAATTGTAATAGTAATAGTAGAAGTGATAGCTACAGTAATAGTAGCAATAATAATAGTAATAATTATACTATTAATAATAGAGTGACAGCAGATACTACTAGTAATAGTAGAAATAATAAAATACTAAAACAACAGTACTAATAATAATGATAATAGTACTAACAGTAGTGCAGTAGTAATACTAACAATACTCATAAAATTAGCAATAGTAATAGTAACAATCAACACAACAATAACAATAACAGTATTCGTAGTCCATTTCATTAACCGCTCAATTAAATCATTAATAAAGCGCGCAGCGCAACCAGCCTCCAGTAGCAGGCATTAACAACTCTTCACAGAAAATGCGACAACTTCATCCGACTATTTTCATAATGACAGCGAAGGTGTTAAATAGAAGGCAATTAACGGGCCACGTAACGACCGAGGCTCGTGGCTTCTTTTCCCCTGTGTCCACTCGCTTCGTCATCCGTGACCTCGTTTCCGGAAAACATCAGAATTAACCATGAAATTAGCATGTTCTGAAGTTTTGCAACTTAACGGACGAGCTGCACGTGCTGCATCTGAGCAACGAGATGACTTAAAGCTGCCCGTGCAAACAATGTAGTCACGTCGTTTTCGACGGGGTAAAAACGTCTCACGACTTGGCTAATTATCGGGGGAGAGGAACGTTTTAGGTTAGGCTATTCTGGGTTAACGAAGAACTGCGAATGAAGAAGTTCTACAAAGTAGAGTCAAAAGTTCTCGAGGAATAAGGCTCCTCTCCTTTGAACGAGTCCGTGAACACTTTTGGAATTTTAGTTCCACCAAAGACCACCTTAAATGCTCCGACAATGAACGCATTTTATTTTCCGAAAACTCGCACTTTGAGGTTTGGGAGAAATTTTAATGATCAGGATGTCTGATTTTTGCAATATTTCGAAGCTATGGGGTTTGAAGGATATCTCAGTGGTACTAGTTTTCAATTTTTATGATATTAAAGCAGTTTTAGTTGAATTTTGGAAAGTTGCACATGTAGCAATTTGGTGAATATTTTGACTAAACTGAATTTAAAAAAATTTGATGAATTTTGATAAAAGTTTAAACTTACGTAACCTAATAATTTGGTATTTTGTTGCAATTTTAGATTTGATAATTTAGTGAATCAGTAATCTAGAAATTGACTACTTTGCAAGTTAAAAAATTTCACCTACCAAAATTGATAAATGTAAGAAATGAGAAATGTGAGAATATGAGACACTGGAAATAAAATTTCATTTAAAATTCCGACGAGAATGTACGAACATAAAAGATATATAAATCTGCGGAATAGAATCAACATTTCACTAATTGTGGAGGAATACGCATCTCCTTCGGTGAGTTATAGCTGCTAAACCGAATGTTAACCGAGCACATTAATTACAGTACAGAACGATCGATACTTATAATGAGAGGTGCAAAATAAAATGAGAAATTCAGCAGTGCACCGGCTAGCGTTGATCGCGTAAACATCGCGTTCTCGAAAAATGCTCATTTGCATACATCGTGCATTATAATGAATAGGTTTACTTTGTATTCAGCTCGTAATTTACATAAAGAATTTATGTTACGAAGTCACGTACCAAAGCGCGTATAACCGTGAGCGCGGAGCATCAAATTAGAATAAATCTCTTCTATTAAAAACAATCGAGTCTCGGAAAAAATCTGTTCATTAAGGTAATTGATTATCTCTTTTCCAACCGATATCGTGCAATTTATTCTCTTGTGAACATGCAATTTTTAACTTTTCACGGCTCTGAAATTATTACAAATTTTTGTGGTTTCAAATTTTTTAATTTTAGAATTTTAGAATTTTAAAATTTTAGAATTTCATAATTTCATAATTTTATAATTTTATAATTTTATAATTTTGTAATTTTGTAATTTTATAAGTTTGCAATTTTACAATTTTATAATTTTATAAGTTTACAATTTTACAATTTTACAATTTTACAGTTTTACAATTTTACAATTCTATATTTTTACAATTTTACAATTTCATAATCTCACATTTTCACAATTCCAAAATTCAATAATTATAAAATTTCATAAGATAGTAAGTTCAAAGTCCCAAAATTTTCAAATTTCCAGAATACTAAAAATTTCAAAATTTTCAGGTCTTAAAATCCCTACAAAAGACTTGAAAGTCGAGCGCATCTGACATTTTGTGTAAATGCAAAGGAAAGGTGTAACACTATACGCCCTAAATAATTAAAATATGTTATTTATTCGTGGATTATATACATGGAGATTTCAGAACCCTACGACGGCGGAATTAAAGTTAATCCATCGTTTGACAGAGGCTTTCAGGACGAAATGAGTTCAGGTCGTTAATTAAACGGCATTTAAACAGAAAGAGAAGTTTCTTCATCTAAGAGCAAAAAGTTAAGGGGGTTATTTACCACTACTATTTACCAACTTCTGTATCACGGTTTCAGTTATCAATCTGTGTGAAAGTTGCCAAATTACCTGTACTCCGTTCGAACATCAAATTTATTTCCTCGATACTCTAATGACGAAACTTTTCTGCTCTTGGCTGGGAATGATTGAAATATATGGTACGGGAAAGTATGGTAATAGTAGATTAGAGAATTTAAAGAATACAACTTATCTTCCTAAAGAAACGCAAAAATATTATCCGATAATTTTCATATGGATCATTCCACGACAAATCGATTTTGGATGTCACCATCTGCGATTTTGCTTTAATCAAAATATGTTGTGGTCCATGTGAAATTAGAGGGGGTTTAAGTCATCATTTTGCTGGTTTCGAATTTGTTAAGGAATAACAAGTCTTCACAGTTTGCAATTTTTGCTCATTTTTGCGAAAATAGGCTTCACTTACGAATTTTTTTCTCAGAAACTACTCAGCCGATTTAGCTAAATTTAGTATTGCTTTATTCACAAAGGATTGGGCTATTTTAAAATATTTTTTATAATTCCGTCAATTTGGTATAAAATGTTCGGGTAGGCGAGAGACGCGTTCAGCTAACGAGGGCGACCAGTGGTATAAAACAAGGTTAAATTTGACTAACCATTGTGCCTGAAGGTTAGGTTAAATTAACTTCTGTATGTAGAGGTTAGGTTAGACTAACCTTTTTGTGTAAAGGTTAGGTTAGATTAACCTTTTTATGTAGAGGTTAGTTCAGACTAACCTTTGTGTGTAAAGGTTAGGTTAGATTAACCTTTGTAAATAGAGGTTAGTTTGGACTAACCCTTGTGTGTAAAGGTTAGGTTAGATTAACCTTTGTAAATAGAGGTTAGTTTGGACTAACCTTTGTGTGTAAAGGTTAGGTTAGATTAACCTTTGTAAATAGAGGTTAGTTTGGACTAACCCTTGTGTGTAAAGGTTAGGTTAGATTAACCTTTGTATGTAGAGGTTAGGTTAGACTAACCTTTGTGTGTAAAGGTTAGATCAGATTAACCTTTGTATGTAAAGGTTAGTTCAGACTAACCATTGTGTGTAAAAGTTAGGTGAGATTAACCTTTGTAAGTAGAGGTTAGGCTAGTTTAACCTTCGTATGTAATAGTTAGATTACACTAACCTTTGCACGTAAAGGTTAGATTTGCCTAACCTTTGCAAATGGAGGTTAGGTTAGACTAACATTTTTACTTAGATGTTAGGTTGCTCTAGCCTTTGTTATTTTGGGTTAGGTTAGACTAACCTTTGCCTATAAACGTTAGTTCAGATTAGCCTTTGTACGTAGAGGTTAGATAGGATTAACGTATATGGTATGGTTAGGTTATACTGTATACGTACAGGTTGAGTAACTACCGTATGATTTAAACCTCTCCTAATTTCACATCGAAAACCTATTTTGATTAGAGTAAAATCGCAAATGATGACGTCTAAAAGTGATCGGTTTGGAACGTTCCACATAATTTTTCTGCGGTAATAAAATTTATATCCAGCTGGAAAAATAGCTGTAAAAATACTATGTATCTACTATCCACTGTCTATTGTCGTGTGCGTAGTAAAATTTGTAAGAGATTAAAAATACGTTTTCTCTAAAATTGAAGACATGTACTGAAACATCTAACACCTATTTAGACACTTCTGTTTATATGATTGATCTACTCGACAGGAAGTAGACTGCGTTCGAGAATTTACTATCGTTAGAGAAGACGTTTACGATGCTTTGAGAGTAACAGTTTCGAAGAGGGTTATAAACACGAATATGGATGCCTATAACCTGTCGATGAAATAAATATGAATTCCAGTCCTTGAATTTTGCATAACCGTCGAGAAACTTTGCTACTTCGAGACCTTAAATATGCATGAGGTTATTCGACACGTGGTTAATTAGAAAAAACCTGCAACTGTCGAGGGAAGTTCATTTTGCTGCTAGTTGCATTCCCTGCACGGAAGCGTGGTTATGAACTAGAAACTTGGGGAATAATTCGCTGTTTTTGGTGGCAATGGGAAATTGTTTTTAATTGTGAAATGGGTTCAAGGTTGAAAATTCACGTTTACTATTATAAGTCAAATGCTCCAAAAATAGTACGTGAAATGAAAACTATTCTTGGAAAATTAATTTTGTTCTGTTGATTTTAATCTGTTGATACTTAGTAAGTATATTTGATTTTAGTTGAGAATTCGTAGTTTAGAAAATATTTTTAAGATGATGATTTTAAAGATGAGTTCTTTAATTTAGAAACTTGTTTTTTGAAATTGAACTTTTGTATTTATGAGTTTGACAATTCGTAAATTCCTGATCTCGAAAACTTCTGCATTTATGAGAAAAATTTCTCTACTATCAAAGTTATAAATTTGGAAATTTCCCTGTTTTAAAATTCTAAACTCATAAACGTGATAGGTTGCAAATTTCTCTGCCTAAAAATTTGAGAACTAAACCTTAACCTTAGCGTTCAAATTCCAAATTCCAAACGATGAAAAGCCATATCAAGAAGCTTGATCTCCAAAGATTTAAAGAAGAATAGATAAGAATTGAGAAAGTCGTTTAACCATAAAAATTCATTTTCCAATATCAGGATCGATTCTCTCTTATCTAGAAGGAAAAGATCGATCAGGTCCCTCGAATGGTCGTCTTATGATCGAAGGAAGGAAATCAGCTTTCTTTGCAAGTGTAATTACTAGCCACAATTCGTAGCTCGGTTAAGCTCCCAATTAAACTTTATCTTTAATCGGCCAATGTAACCCAGCGATAATGATTGCTCGTAGACTAAGGTCCAGCAAGAGGAATTCAAGAAAATCAGGAATTAATTATCACGCGGAATCTTCGTCGATCGATTCTTCTCTTCCGTGCTTCAAACTTGATTTTAAATTCTTTTTAAACTTTTGGAATATTCTACTCTCAAACTTTTACGGAACGTTGAGTCGAGGCAATAAAAGAGATGCATGTTAGGAAGGACTGCCGCAGTGTTAGGAAGGACTATTAACCTATTTGTTCCTAGGAGCATTTTTTTGGAATAGGGGCAACGATGCTTGTACAGATATTCAATACATGTTCATGGAGCAAATAAAACCTTCTGTTATAATAAAAATAATAATACATATCTTCATATTACAAAATTACTATATGAGCACATATGAGTGCACTATGAACACATGAGTACACTTATTGAGTAAATAATACCTTCTCTTATAATAAAAATAATAATACATATCTTCATATTCCAAAATTACTGTATGAGCACATATGAGTGCACTATGAACACATGTGTACACTTATTGAGTAAATGAAACCTTCTCTTATAATAAAAATAATAATAGATATCTTCATATTCCAAAATTACTGTGTGAGTACATATGAGTGCACTATGAACACATGTGTACACTTATTGCGTAAATGATACCTTCTCTTATAATAAAAATAATACAAATCTTCATATTACAAAATTACTGTATGAGCACATATGAGTGCACTATGAACACATGAGTACACTTATTGAGTAAATGAAACCTTCTCTTATAATAAAAATAATAATAGATATCTTCATATTCCAAAATTACTGTGTGAGTACATATGAGTGTAATATGAACACATGTGCACATTTCATGTTTTATGAAAACCAATGTACTCAAATGAGTAGACTCAATGAGTACAATTTATACTAAGGTCTAACCCTCTCTATAACAAGTCTACTTAATCGAAAAATTCTCTGATATAAAATTGCACAGCTAGCGTTGCACAAGAATAAGCAATATAAATAAATGCAGATGCAAATTCAAACAGAGAAAGCAACAGAAAGTTGATAATGTCCGGTACGTGGAATAATTAACTTTTATAATATAATCCCTCGCTCAGGCTGCATAATAAAGCAAAGGAGCAAGAGCACGGAATAAAAGCTTGTACGGCCGCTATATTACAGGAATACTTTTAAAAGACTTGGGTCGCTGCGATTTTAAAACCTCAGGAAATGCAAAATTTATCTCTCAACAGACTTTGCGTTTTCCTACAATGCAGCATGCACCAGATATTTATAGCTATGTGCTTCATTTACATGTACAGCCTCCTGGAATATAAAGAGCATCGAGTTATTTGAATAAAATCGTTTTGTAATCTGTGCACGATATTCGAGCACGTTGCCGGGACAATGCATTGAAACATCATTAAAGATACCTTGTGTTGAGTTTATCGCCGGAAATTTGATCAAATGTATTGCACTTTTATTTTGCATCGACAGTTCATTTTGTTTTGTGTTCATTTTGTCGCGATTTATCGACACTTTTACCGTAATATATTATTTTTACTTTAATGCATTCATTTCTCTATTTAAACATTTTATCGTGCAATTGATTTCTTAATGGCGTAATTTTTGATTCTCAACGTTGATGTTTTTAACGTTTGTTCGTGATGTATGAATTTTACTCTTTGCATGAAATAACAGAAAATATATAAAAATTATATCATTTACAATAAATTGAAGAATCATGATTCTGAAGAGGGAAAGTCAGGTTCAAAAGAACTATAATAAGAACATAATAATAATAATGTGAGATTTTATCAAGAATTGCTACACACATAATAAAAGGAAAGAATGTACTTTAACGTCCCTATAATAAAAATATAGTGATTTATATTTCGTTACGATGCTAAAAAATAGCGAATGCATCCAGAAATTGTCATCCTGTCAGATAAACGTTCTAGGTACATAAAAGAATTTTCTGTAGCAGCCATAAAGTTAAAAAGCACTATAAAAAGCAGGATATTGTTGATTCCCCTGTGTACACTTTCAGTGTTAAATTTCTTAAGAACTCAAGGCGTTTGACATTTACCACATTGCGTCTGCTAAAAGCAACATGTGGCCATTGTCCCCTAATTGGACCGTTGTCCCACTCTGTAGTTATCGCTTTTTAAGGAGAGAATTAGCTGCAAAGAGTGCTCATTCGAGATAAAATAGATGTTTGATGAGGCATTGAGTTGAACAGGTGCACTCTAAAAGGTGCAATCAACTTTTTAAGGCGTTCATAATTGAAGTGACACTCGTTTTAATCTCAATTTCAACTTTTAATAAAAAGCACATGATTCTAAACACATATCGTTTATTTATTAATCACAATTATGCGTTTTATTCGCAATAATTACGTATAATAAAGATACTTATGTACATTTATGTATAATAATGTAAATTTAATTATTAACGATAGTTACGTTTAATTACCACGATTTCAACATTAACGCAAATTTAATCACAAAATATAATTACGTAAATTGCGAATAAATTTGAATTATAAATATAATAATCCATAAATTGAATCACAGAGTTACATCGTTTAATTGAAACGTTTTCAGTAATTTTCACGAAATAAACGTTTTATTGATAGTTTGCGTTAATACAAATTTGAATTGTTTCAACAAAATAATGTAGTTTGGCGTTGAAAAGCGCTCTCCGTTTCAATCAGCTTCGTTCGGCAAATATTTCACGCATATACCGGGGTGCTGTTAAACATATTTGATGTATAATTCAAGCGCTTAGAACGCGATAATAACGGTACTATAAACTGTACCAGCAGCAAACAGGAGTGTCAAGAGATTTCTGTTAAATATACATTTAGTGTCAAATATTCAAGAACAAATTATATTCCGCATGGACCGAGCAATAAAATAGTGACTGCGTCAAAGTTGCTTAATTACGAAATCAGAAATGTGAAAATACAGGAAATAAATTTCCAGAAATTTTGAAAAGAAATAATAGAAAATTTACTTGGAAATTTGAAACAAAATTTAGAATTCCTTGAATAAAGCTTCTTCTCAAATTTAAGTTTTCTTAAAGAAATTAAAAATTACCAACCAGTATCAGGTATACCTCATTTCGCAAATAAATGATGCAAAAAATAAGCACTCAGATAATTTCAACTTCCAACCTCATCAGAAATATTGAACGTCTTCTCCATTCTTGAAGATTAAAAATCATCTTAAACATCGCCATTTTCATGGAATTGAAAACATTCAAAGGGTCGTGATCGACCAAGTGAACGCTCTAAAAGATGAAAACTTCCGAGGTCCCTACAGAAATGGGAAATACGTCTCCATCGATGTATCGAGTCCCAAGGGAGCTGCTTTGAAGACGATCACTTCGATGTTTAAAAATAGAACACAGGAAATCTTTTCTAAATATAATCTTGTTCGCTTTTCGAAGTGATTCGCATGTGTCGAAAGAGCAAACGAATCGTAAGCGAAAAAAGGTGATTCTCTGGGGTCGAAAGCGTGGCGTTAAAGGGTTTTTTGACTTTTAACCCAGCGAAAGGTCTTCGTGGAACAAGGTGAAAAAAGAATAGGAAGAAACTTAATCTCTGGTCGAGCTGGAAATATCGCCTGTGGCAATTAACCGTGAACATTTATTCCTCTGTTCGTGACGATGGGTCATTCGAAGTCTCGTCAGTTTAAAGGTAATTATGACTTCAGTGGGCTTTTTATAACTTCCTGTTCATGGCGATCGATAATCTTTTTATTCGAGTTTTACGGTTGATTGGCGATGGTTTGATAATTAATTTTATTTTTTGGAATGCTTTTAATGAAGTTTGGATGAAGACTGATGGATGGATTCACAAGTTCAAAGGTTCTAAGGATTCAAGGCTCTAAGATAGCAAAGTTCCAAAATTCCAGGGTTCTCAAGTTTCAAGATTCGAAGGTTCTCAAGTTTCAAGATTTCAAGGTTCTCAAGTTTCAAGGTTCTTAAGTTCCAATGTTCTCAAATTTTAAGCTTCTCAAGTTCCAAGTTCCTCAAATTTCAAGCTTCTCAAGAGTTCCAATGTTCTCAAATTTCATGGTTCTTAAGTTCCAATGTTCTCAAATTTCAAGCTTCTCAAGTTCCAACGTTCTCAAATTTCAAGCTTCTCAAGTTTCAGGATTCTAAGGTTCTCAAGTTTCAAAATTCCAAGATTCCAAGGATCTCAAGTTCCCATATTCCAAGATTTTCAAGTTCCAATGTTCTCAAATTTCAAGCTTCTCAAGTTCCAACGTTCTCAAATTTCAAGCTTCTCAAGTTTCAAGATTCCAAGTTTCTCAAGTTTCAAAATTCCAAGATTCCAAGGTTCTCAAGTTCCCAGATTCCAAGATTCTCAAGTTCCCAGATTCCAAGATTCTCAAGTTCCAAGGTTCCCCAATTTCAAGGTTCTCAAGTTCCAAGATTTGAAGGTTTTACGGTTCTCAAAAGTTCCAAGGTTCCAAGCTTCTCAAGGGTTCAACATTTCGAAATCTCCAAATGCCAACGTTCAAAAACTTCAAGTTTCCAAAGGTCTTTAGTGGTTTAAGTGGTTGAGTGGAAGGGCTAGGAAAAATGAAGGATAAATAGAGAGTGTTTTGTTTCGAGTCCTGCTATTGACTCGTCAGTAAGGTATCCTAGCAGGTCCTTGCCTTAAACAGGGGGATGTATGGAAGGAATGGCAAGAAGGAAAATAGTGTTTGGCGGTTCGGCTATGGTAGGGAGCTAGGAAAAGTAAAGGAGAGGGAGAACATTTCGTCCGGGACCTGCTAGTGGACTCATCAGTAAGGCATACTAGCAGGCCGTTGCCTTAGACGCGGGGATGTAAGGAAGGGATGGACAGGAACTATATTGTATATGAATAGGAAGGCTCCTTGAGTACCAGCTAGAAAGCCAAGTTTCGGTCTTATGCACCGTCTAATGACACGGAGCTTAGAAGTCAAACAACGACAGTTCCAATATCGCAAAATCCTAGTCATCAAATTCATATAAATTCGAAATTCCATAATACACAAACACCTAAAATCCTAACATCCTAAGAATCTACAGTCCTATGATTCTAAGATCCCACCCATGATCCCAAAATCCATCACAAATTTCCCACAAATAAACGCAAAGAAACAATCCTCCCGATCTGCGGCTTAACAAACCGCATCGTCCAACAACAATATTTTTCAGCGAAGCACCTGAAAAGAATAAGTAATCCATGGGTAACGAATGGATGGTTCGATCGTCGAAAAAGCAGTGGTCGTTACCATGGTCGAAGAACGTGAAAAACAGAGGAGAAACGTAAAGAAAAGCGCGGAAGACGATGTGGAAAGGAGGACGGAGAAATTTATCACGTACAGATGTCTAGGAGGACACATCAGGATAATGAGATCCGTGCTCCTTTCCCCGCCATAAACTTGTAAAAAACTTGTCGTCGTCGACATTGTAACAACGTCCCATGGCCGACGAATGATCCGGAGCTTGTTCCTCTCTTTTACGACGGATCCTAGGAGGCTCGACGTCGCTCGGATAACGAGTGACAGTTCCTTACGATCATCCGAAGGATGTTCATTTCGAAAACATTGTCGACTTTGCTGCACAAAGTGTCTCTCTTGCTACTTTTATGGCTACCTTTGTTGCTACACAGATTGATAGCATTGCTTACTGATGGCTACATTTAGGGGTCTTTACTGTTTTCTTGGGGGAGAAATTATGGCATTTTTTATGGGCTTACTGTTTTGGAGTTTTCACTGTTTTGAGGATTTTTATTGCATATTGAAGTACAGAGATGAGGTCTTAAGATTGATACTTGATATTCAAAGTTAGATTAATAATTCTGGGATATTCAAGGTTAACACTCAGGGTTAATTTTCGAGGTCAATCGAGTTTTCTTAAAGTTGAATTAAGTTCTGAGTTCTTCTAAGGGACGAATTCTTGTAGCTGTGTAATTTTTTCTTTCACATCTGCAGAGACAAGGTATTTTGTAATGAACGTTCCTAAATATGTGCATCTTTTTGTACGTACATAAACGTGCAAACATATCCTCAATTTCTGATATATATTTTTGCTGACTAAAAATTCTAATATCAGTACCACAAAGTTTGTTTAAATTTGATAGTACTCAGTTTGACTTAACTGCTACTAGAAATATAATGTCTTAATTCTTGTTAAGATAGTATATTCGGTATATTTATTCAGCAAACTGCAAGGATGTGAAATATTTATCCAACCGCGCATCTAAACTGATGTATTTTTAATTGAACAGTCAGACATGTCCTTCACACTGATTTATCTTCTAGTCGAACTACTTTCGCCTGATCTATCTTGGAGTTGACCTATCATTTAGACCATCTATCTTTAAATGGACTTATCTTGGAGTCGACCTGAACCGGAATTAATCTATCTTGGAGTCGATCCATTTCCAAATTTATCTTTAATTAAGTAATCTTGCTGCTGACGTATCTATGAATCCCTAAGTTGTTTATGGAATATGGATGATGTACATAGGTCAACTAAAAATAAACGCTATTGCTTGATTGCAAATATGAACAGTCATAATACGAAATTATGTAGTAAATTTACATTACGTTACCTGAAATGCAAAAAAAGTAAGTTAAAGGTAAAGTTTAGCTAATAAGCTAAAGTTGAATTATATTCATAAGATGAAAAATTGTATTTAAGAATTTCATGGACAATCTTCTTCAGTAATTGCTAGATCACATATGTCATTTATGATGTGGACAGCTCATATAATTTTCTAACATTTGATGGACACAGATGAATCACAAATAGTCATCATCAGATAAAAATTAGCAGTGTACAATAATATGACTTGTACATTTATACATTTTGTATAATTATGTATAATTACTATCATTGTCTAAATCTAATCATTTGAGGTGAATAAATATAAATGTACCATCTATGAATGTACCAACTCAGTTTGAATAGAGAATATAAATATGTAAAAGGTTTAGATGTGAATCCCTAGTATATGAGTCTTTCAAAGTTAGAAGAAAGGTGTGTGGCATATTAGTTGACGTGATAGGAGCAATCGATGAACGAGATTTCCACGCGAACTAATAACGTTCATCGCGGACAAGGAAATTCCGGATGTCGAGCTGCGAACTGAGTCCATCGACAAATTGCTTATTTACGTCAAATGCTGTGGAACATTCTGCAGAGAACCGATTGCAATGCAATTCCATCTAGTCTGGATATAATGCCTCGTGTCTGTACGAACGTCTGCCAAACAGGGACGTCGAGTTAACTGCTTTTGACTCTGAAAGCGCCTACGTAATTGACTTTGGCTCTCCATGCGAAACTAAAATCGTTTCAACGTTCTTCAACCCATTATTACAACTGTTGATACCACTTTCTTCCTTATCGATTTAATTTCGTACTAATACACTATTTTACTCTATTTCCAAGTTAACATAACACATATGGATTATCGTTTTTAATTTCCTACATTTGTATGTGGCATCAGCTTTGTGAAGAATATTGGAGCAACTTGGTTATCTGATAAATTTGCCTAATTATTAAACGTGCATAAAGTTTGTATAACAAAAATTTTGTTTAATATTTACTTTATTTAGTAAATATTCAGCCATATGTGATAATGCAGTGAATTCATCAAAACCACATCAGTTTGTGGCTCAGTATGTGGCATCAGCTTTGTGAAGAATATTAGAGCAATTTGGTTATTTGATAAATTTGTTTAATTGTTAAACTTGCATAAAGTTTGTGTAACAACAATCTTTTTTACATTTATTTAGTAAATATAGTCATATGTGATCATGCATTAAATTCATCAAAACCACATACTTGAACGATACAAAGATTCGATCACACATGCTTGACCAATACAAACAAACCTTGAATCACACATACTGAACCCAAAAAAAGAAATCCTAACTACAAAATGTAATTAGTGAAGTACTAAGTAATTTTATAAAGCTCATTCAAAAGCATTCTGATTTACAATAATCAGTGTTCCGAAGCACTCGGAATATAATTAGCGTAATATTTATGGGTGTTTTTGTCAAACCTTTACTCTTGCAATTTCAAACGGATCTTCAAGACCACATGGATGTCTCTACAGCTTGACAGTCTTAACTATTGACAATAGCCTTTTAACAGGCCAGAAAAGCACATCTTTATAACGCCAATATATCTTTCCTTAAAGAAGTTTATGTCCATAGTCCTAAACTGTGCACCCTTGCTGTGTGCAGTGTTTACGAAAATCCTTGCGTACTCGGCGGACCAGGCACCCTGACTCGGTCATTCAGCAGTCTCGCAATGTGTTTCATTACTTAGTTCTTTGAAGGACCCAAATCACTTAACTGTTTGGGTCACCTTATTAACGAAACGTTATTTACAACCCTGGAGTGAAGGCTAAAATCTTACAACCTCATTCGTCGAATCATCTCACCAATCACTGTCTTTTACAAATAACAATCTGTCCGGATTGGTCCCTTTTGGCAACGCCTTCACGTCCTGAACTTCTTCCTGTGCTTTCTTTTCTGGTTGTTTAGAAGCAACTAGTCAGTCTTAGATTAGCTTCGTTGAAATATACTTACTCTGGTCAGTCTTAGATTAACTTTGTAACTATCAACTACATCAACACACAACAACCAGTATAACTAGTGGGATGATGATCTACATCCTTCATTGACCTGGACACACCAGTGTGGAGGACTCTGAGCCACTATATAAACTCTACTTTACAATAAAATTCTACTTCATAATATTAACTTTAGAAATATTCCACGACTGTAACAGGTTTTGGAAACGCCATGGGTCGACGAAGATTTACAACCTTCGTAAATAACTGTAAACAGTTTATATTTTACCCATCGCGCGTAACAATCAGAATGTAATGGAAGCAATATGCTGTAGCTGTTAATTGAGTGAAGAAATCGAAAGCGGTTTATTTAATTGGTCTTACAATTCAAAAGCAATCGAGCAGAAGGACGAAAGGCGTTATAAAATGTTATTTTATTAGCGACAGGTGTGCTACAGCGGTGAAATTTCATCGGCCTCGGTAATTACAGCCTCTTTACGAATAGTAGCGAAATCCATTTAGCCGATTGGCAATTATTCTCGTTCGTTAGAATGCGTACCGGCAGAAGGTGCCCTGTCAAGTGTTACATACATATTTAAGTCCGAGTTACACGAAATTCCTCTCTGCTATTCGTCTAATCCTCTCTCATTTACATCCGCGAAATAGGATGTGTTAGAAAATTTGCAAACTGGTGACTTGGAAATTTTCAAAGCCCAATTTTGCTAAACTTTACTAAATTGGAGATTAAATGCGAGAATTCAGAGTTATAAAATGCTCGAAATAAACAGTTTGAAATATCTAAATTTCCCAAATTTCCAGATTCTGAAACTGCTTATGATGGAGTTACAAAAATATCAAATGTTCAGATCCCCAAATACTCTATTATGACCATATGATCATATACTCGATTATGATCTACGTTCCCAGTTCCCAAAATTTCCACATTCTGAAATTGCCTATCACGCCACAAAAATATGAAATGTTGAAATCCCCAAATACTCTATTATGACCACACGATGTCATCCCCAACAGAGAGATATCCCCATCTATTTATGGCAGATAATAATATAATGAAAAAGTATGAAAGTCCCTAAAATGGTGTTGCGTTATCTGTCGGCAGATCTTATCAACCCGTAAGGGTCACCGTCCCTGTTCTTTTTTCCAATTTCCTGGCTGGATGTGGGACCCCTGGAGATGCCAGAAGCAATAAAAGCTGTGCCTTCTGTTCGTCTTAAAAGTTCGACTGGTCTGCCAGGAAGAGACGAGTTTATGGTTGTGGCGTTGCGCTACGATCCGCTCGGGAGGAGACGGCTGCTACCAATTCGCCCGGCTCCGTTTCCTTCGTTGTTTGTCTTTCGTTGCTGCTCTTAAAACTAGTTCCTTCCCTCTTTCGGGCAACACCGTGAATTATTAGCAGTTCTCTGGGTCTCTTCAACCTGATATTCCGCTCGCCTCTCGTTTGGTAATGTTCCATATCCGCGTCGTTATGAAAAGAAATTCTGGATGTGGATTAGGAGAAATTAGTGCTCCATGACATTTGTGGAAATCATAGAAATTCATTTCGGTAATTTACTTCTAGTTCACTAAGTCACTGAATAGGTAAACAGCTGTGTGAGATTATATCTTGAAGTCCAGAAATATTTTGATGTTGAAAAGCACAGGTGTCCACATATGTAGACATGGTCTTAGGTGTCTACATATGGATGTCCACATGCATTGACACGTGTTATTAAATACTTCTAGATATTTTTAGCTGTCGATACATATCTTCAAATGTTTCTAAATATACCTGAATACTTTAGTACTGATACAATTGAATTAATACATATCAACACCACCAAATATACCTAGATATTCTTAGACGTTGACATATGTTATACCTGTATACGTATAAATGTCTCAAGATATTACTTGACAATGGTGTGTATCTTTAAACATTCTTAAATATGACCAGGTACTTTCAGACATTGATACATCTCTATATACTCTCAGATATTCATGAATGTACCTAGGCAATCAGAGATCCCTATATGACTGTACATGTCTCCACAATCGCATATTTATCTGTACATTCTTATCTACTGTTAAATATTTTTATATATTTCTGCAGATGTGCCAGATGCATATATTGTTACATGTGATCAAATCTTTGTAGACCTATATAATGATGGATGGATGTTAGAAATCAATTATTGCTTCTTAATAAGAAGAGAGATTGCTTCTGAACTATTGTATGAGTTCATTAATTGAGAACTAATGAAAGAACCGTCGAAGTATCATAAATTTTGTCAAGCCATGTTCCAAATTCGTTTACCTGAAATGCCATGTTACCACAAACATGTATCTCGCGGTGGTTTCCAGCACACGTTCCCCAAATAACATTCATACTTCTTCCGCAAACTGTTAACTCGCGAAATTCTTGCTCGACCACGAAACGAACTCGAAAACACGAGGAAATCCATCGACAAGTTGTGTAAGCTACACGATTTCGGTAACGCAACCACGTTCCAGAGCGGTAAACTCAAACACGTGAATCTGACTCCGGGAGTATCAACCGTGAAACAAATACTTAAACCGAAGAAGAAGGAGATAAACATCGATTCCAGTTATTTTTTTGGTGTTTTCGTTCTTACGTTGTCAGCGATACCCGAATCGCTGTTGAATAACCATAAACTTGTCGAGTGGATGGTAGCAAATCGAAGTTTGGTAACAAAGCATTTGAACAAAGTTGAACACGATGCGGAGTTACGATGGCTACTGCAAATGAATCAGTTTTATCGATCGGGAATATAAAAGCGATAGAGCCGGCCACGTTGTCGCTTTGTGCATCCCGTATTTTATGGACTAATAAAATATTCATCGTTGCCGAAGAAATTTATATGTAGGTTTTAACTCTTGTCCCTTTAGGATTCGACTCTTTGTGGCGGAGTGATTTTAACGGGAATGTGGAGATTTTTCATTTTGGGATTTTGGGGAGCTGGGATTTGAGGAGTTTGGTATTTTTGATTTGGGGAATGTGACAATTTGACGATGTGACAATGTGACAATGTGACAATGTGACAGTTTAATAATTTGACAATGTCATAATGTGACAATGTGACAATTTAATAATTTGACAATGTCATAATGTGACAATGTGACAATTTAATAAATTGACAATGTCATAATGTGACAATGTGACAATTTAATAATTTGACAATGTCATAATGTGACAATGTGACAATTTAATAAATTGACAATGTCATAATGTGACAATGTGACAATTTAACAATGTGACAATATGACAATTTGACAATTTACCAATTTGCTAATTTAACAATGTGGCAATTTGACAATTTGCTAATTTGCTAATTTGCTAATTTGCCAATTTAAGATTTTAATAATTTAATGATCTGACAATCTGGTAATTCCAAAAACTGAATAACACAAACTTGAAAATTCAGAACCCAAAAGCTGTGAATATAAAAATTCCACATTCAAAAATCACCAAATCTCAATAATTCAGCCCCTCAACTCGATTTCGACAAGCAAAAATTAAAGTATAAAAAAATTCTATCACTACAGAATTAAAAAATTTCTTTTTAAACTTAAGAATTCAGAAAAACTTCCTAAGCAAGGAAACTACAAATTGATCAATTCGTTTGCATGCAACCCACCCATCCGTTAAAACATTCCCAAGAAGCATACGAATCACTTTGAACGATATCAGAATGCAAGAGGGAAATGAATGAAAAGGTAAAATAGCAATTGAGCGGAATAAAGCGACGAGGGCATCGGGAAAATAGAGGGAAAAGTGGCAATTAGTTTAACAAAGAGCTTGATTCAATAGCCTTAAGTTGCTGATTTATTCACCCGTAATACAATTTCCGTCTTTGACATTACTCCATGTGAATTTTCTTGCGCTTTCGATTATTTCAGTCGCTCAGAATATAACAGATACCAATAAATCACGTTTGGTCCAAATAATTGAGCTACAAATATTTCCGACACAAAACATTTCACGTAAAGGTACACAAAAATAAATATACAAAATTCCAGTATAATCTGTTTCAAGTACGAGAAAGGGGATGCAAAATAAGCAAAGTAAAAGAGAAAATGTTACAAAAATATTTGCATAAGCTGCAGTCCGATAATTACAGTTTGAAATGTTCCGACGAAAACGTTGATCATTACCGGGCGGAATTTTATAACGATACACGTTCGATAATGAAATTTCGGCAATTTAAAAATTGTGAGGAGGTAGAAAAATGTGTTAAAAACGAATGGGGAAAGGCAGGAGGAAGTGAATTACAATTTTAATATCTGACGAACGTTTGTTTCCGCGGAAATGCAACGAAGTTTCCGCTAAATCTCTGAAATTCCCGATTCCATGGGCCAGGTTAAATGTAAACTTTGCTGCAGCGGCATGTAAATTTGAATTCTATCTGAACCATGGTTTTCGAAGCACTGGCCTATGTAAATCATTTTCCGCCACTACAGTCGAGAGTCAATTAGTATGCAAATATGCATTTTCATTATTAATCTATAACTCGGCAAAGTACCGGGCTGGAGGATGTGCCTGAACTTTTCCCTCCTTTTCCGAACTCGATTACGAATTCTTGTTTCGACTCGGAGAAATTTAAAACACCGCCAAGCAACGCGGTTAAGGAGCAAGCAAACGTTTCAATTAATGCCATCAAGAGTTCGAAAATTCAATCTCGCTCTATGCACGCGTTACTGAACGTGTTAACGAAACTTCCTTTCAACAATGACATACTCAACTGGGGCAAAATTGTATATTGCGAAGAATGCTAATTTCGGGAATTGATGATAGATAATTTGAAAGAAATATGGAATCAATTGTAGAGAAAGATAAAATTCTAGCTTTTTAGTGAAGAAGGTTAATTTTGGTAATTATTTTAATTTTAGTGGAAGATGTAAGGACTCTAAATTTTTCTGGAGCTATATTATATTGTGATATTATAAATATATTGTTTTGAATTAAAGAAGAATTAAAAGAGAATATGAGATATTTTAATAATTGTGTTAATTATTATATTAATTATTTTATATATGCGTTATAAAATTTAGAGAGGGTAGTAATTTATGAAAAGTGTATAGTTAATAGCAAATCTAGTTTATTTAGTGAAAATATGGTAACTATAATATATAGAAAGGGACCTTGAAATCACTGATTTTTGGGAATTTTTAAGGGTCAGATAAGGGAACTTTGAGATTTGGGGAATTTGGAAATTTGAAATGTAAGAATTTGGCAATATAAAGAGGTGATTTAGTAATTTACAAATTAGGAGATATGGATGAATAATTTAGAGGTATAGAGATTTGAGAATTTCGAAATTTTGAGGCTTTGAGATTTGGGGATTTAGGAATATTGAAATGTAAGAATTTGGCAATATAGAGAGGTGATTTAGAAATTTGCAAATTTTGGGATCAAAAGGAAATAATTTGGAGACAAAGAGAATTGAAAATTTAGGAATTTGTGAATCTAGATATTTGGAGGCTTCGGGATTTGGAGTTCCAAAAATGGAAATTTAGGAATTTGGCAATATAGAGAGGTGATTTAGAAATTTGCAAATTTAGAGATAAGGGGAAGTAATTTGCAGACACAGAAATTTGGGAATCTAGAAATTTTAGGGCTTTGATATTTAGGGATGTAAGAATATGGAAATCTAGAAATTTTAGGGCATAGAAATATGGAAATCTAGGAATTATGGGGGATAGGAATTTGGAGATATGAAAATATAAGAATATGGAAATGTTGAAATATGAAAACCTTGAAATTTAGTATCTAGAAATTTTAAGATCTAGGGACTTGAAAATGGCGAAATTTTGAAATTTAGAAATATAAAAATTTTGAATCTGAGAGTTTGAAAATTTGAAGACTTAACAACGAAATTTTGTAAACACGAATACTGCAAAATACACAGTTTCACAACTTGGAAATTAGAAAACTAGAAAACTAAAAAATATAGAAAACTAGAAACCTGGAAACTAGAAAACTTGAAAACTCAAAAATTAAAACAATTGAAAATTAAGAAATTTGAAACCCAGGAAACTTGAAAACCAAAAAATTCAAAAGAACGCGCCCAGAAAAAAAAAACTAAACAAAACTTCAAAAGAATATAAAAATGGCTAAATTTACATATGCATCCTCAAGCAAATTATATTCCACATTCTACATTACCCTCTACTGTACACACACGTTCAAACTTACCACATACTATAAAGTTTAAAGTCTAAACCATCCAGCGATTATAACCAACAATAATACTCTCATTCTATGCTTTCACCGTACCCATAAAATTCCTCTATTAATACTTATTGTAAGATACCCAAACATCGAGCTGCATTCAATTGCATTAAAAGGGTCCAGCATAGATTCCGGTGCATAACACGCATCCATCGCTCGCGGATACATACATACATATATCATTCACCGAAATCCCGGCTTCTGCATGGGCAGAGCTCGCGAGTACATAAATATTTAGTAGCCCTAAAAAACTACCCCATAGCTGTCGGGTAATTCCTCCCTGGCCACCGGGGCTGAAAGTTAAAAACTTCTCGACATCGGCATGAAACTTTGGTCGGTTGGAAAGAACGGATGAACGTGCGTGGAAACAGCCGCGAAACATTTTTCATCCTTCAAAAGACGCGTTATAGTTATGAAGAGTGTGGCAGTAACTCTGTTACAATGCAATATCTCCATCATTTTTAACGATACACGAAATATATTGGTTCGATCGATTGTTTTGTTCGCGGGGAGAAATATTGCTCTAAATAAAATCTCTTTCTTACGGTCGTATTTTTCGGGACTTCAAGTTCGATGTGTTTTTAAATGGAATTTTATTCGTATGATAACTTTTATAAGAATGATATAATGGGTCAATTCGGTAAGTAGGGTAATATAGTAGGATGTAATTGTACCTATAATCACCAAATTTTTGTATTTCCAAATCTTCCATCCATCTCTAAAATGTCAGAAGTTCAAAAATGAGAAGATCGAAAAATAAACAAGCTCTTACTGCTCGGTTGCCATATTTTTGGTAAGAAAGTCTGCTGTTGACTGTACTGCAGGTAGATATACGCGTCGAAATCTCTGCTCGAGGCGTTACTTATGCTTACGACGGACTTGAAAATCTCGAAAGCAAGGATATCCCGAGTCCTTCGATCCTTATATCTCCGAATCGTCGGGACACCATCATGAAAATGTGTCGATAAAATCGACGGTCCAACGTCCATTTCCGGATCAGAACAACACTCGACTCCAACATTGTTTCCGGCGTCCTTTAAAGCCTCCAAGGAAGAGCTTTACGAAAGAGAGCTTTATTCTCTGCGACCGCGTTCGAGGATCGTTAGTTAATCCTTCAAAGGCTGATTCTGCTCCGATGTTGCGTTCTTGTAACTTCGCCTCTTTTTGCCGCGCTTGTAACGAATTAAAGCCCAGGAGTTAGGCGAATACGCCTCGCTGAGCCAAGTTTCCTTTAATTTTTAATTAACATGCTTGACGCTGAGACAAAGCCGTTGCTTTTGTTTCCGACAGATTATATTCATTTTGTAGAATTATGCAGTTAAGATGCAGTTGCTAGGGAAACTCGAGCATCATTTACGGATTGGGTTAAATGTTGAGTGGCCACTCGCGTAGAAATGTTTAGCCCAGATTTTACAGAATTTATTTTACTGCGGAATCTGTGGGATGCTATGGAGATAAAAATCATAATGCGAAGATGTCTCAATTTAATTTTAATTGCAGCAGAGTTCCTTGTCGGAACTAAATATGCAAAAATGGAAATTTTTGCAGTTCTGAAGTTATAAGATTCAAAGCCAAACTTGAGTATTTCCAGACTTCTATATTCTATATCTGAGAACTGTCGAAATTTGTATCAAACCCTACTAAATCTCTTTGCAAACTCCAAACTGCCGAAATCCGCAAAATATCCAAAATCCGACTCATCCTCTGCCACTCAAACACCGCGAACATTACTCGAGAATCCGATAAAACCACAAATTCCAAACTCCTTTAAGCTCACAAGCGAAAAACCCTAAGGCCGAACATCAAAGCCCATGCCCCGCTTTGTCCGACGAAGAGTCGCCAGCTTATTTGTCGAGTAGTCTGTAATTAACGGATGGTCGAATGTATTGAAATTCAGAAGCTATCGAAGAAGACGAGTTGAATGCGTCAGCGGTTCGCAGTACTCTGGTAATCCTTAAAGGAAGAGCAGCGTGTTTGGCCAACCAGTGTCTCAGAATGCAGCGGAGAGACGCTTTATCGCTAGCTAATTTGCAAAGCTGTTCACATCCGAGGATTCTGTGTCAATGGAAGGATCGTGTAACCCACTCGGGCAGCGTAGATTTAGCGAAGAAGTCTTTTAACGAAAACGAACATCCTCTGTTGTCGTTTTTCCCGTTGGCAGCTCAAGGAATTCTCGGAATTTCGAGAGCAGACTTTACAGTCCAGCTCAGACCAGGATGCTCGGGATTTTCGTTGTTTCAGTTAGCGTGGCAAGTTACGCTCTGCTGGGTGCATTTGAAACGGACGCTATTTCTTAGTTATCTTTTATTTAATCCGAAGGTTTTTTACTGATATGTGAAGCGCTAGTGTTCTTTGAGGTATAGATTGGCGATTTTGGATGAAATTTGTTGAGGAATATTTAGATGCAAGTTCAGGTCAGTGATTCCTAATTTTTTTTTAGGAAGCAAAATTTGGGAAAAAGGAAGAAATGTCTCATTCAAAGTATAGGTCACTACAAATCATGTCTTCACATTATTAACCAGTGCACTAAAGAGTTTATGGTTGCTACCTTTCGACAGCAAAAATATCTTCGAGTTTAAAGGGTTAAGAATACAACTCTTTAACACGTTCACGCCGGGACGAATATTAACATTTTTCTTCGTGGGGCGGGGCGACATTGTTACTCCTTTGAAGCTTCGAACGCGCTAAATACGAGATCAAAACAGTTTTGGCATGCTTATAAATAAATAATTGTTATCAATTTAAAATAATGAATGTTAATGCTTCATAATACTCAATTTTTGTTTATAATGTTGACAAAAAATAAAATAAACTTATTTTTTGAAAACCTACCTGTGATGCACGTCGCCCCACGGGACAATCAAGTGTGACCCACCGGTGGGTCACGCCGCCCCTCAAAACAGTCAAGCGTTACCCACCGGTGGGTCACGCCGGCGTGAACGTGTTAATGAAGCAATTTGTGTTCTCTTTTGAAAGTTTCCCAAATAAGTTATGCAAAGTAACAGCACTTAATAGAGAAATCTCCACATATCAGTTACGACTGATACAGCTAGAGTTCTTTGAGGTATAGATTAGCGATTTTGGGTGAAACTTGTTGAGGAATATTTAGATGCAAGTTTAGGTTAGTAATTCTTAATTTTTTTTTAGGAAGCAAAGGAAAAAGGAAGAAATGTCTCATTTAAAGTATACATCGGTATAAACCATGTCTTCTTCACACTATTAACTAGTGTACCAGTGCACTTATAAATTCTTCATATTATAGCTAATAAATGTAAAGTGGAGGATAAAAGTATTCGTATACTTGAAATATAGGCAGCAATAATATTTTCCACATTATTAAGTATATTTAATCATATATAGCTGTATATTATATACAACTTACTGCAACAAATGACCCAAAACTGAATGCAATATCATGTAGTAACTTGAAATGACTTAAAATTCACGAGGCCGTAAGAAATCGTCGGGACAAAAGTATTCGTACATTATCATTTATGTTAATAAATACAACAGTTGCGATGGCATCAGGATATTCTGATCAATGCAACCATTACATTAGTAGATGTTATGTTAGTCTAGTCAGTAGTAATCGTGGCGAGTACACTTTAACACTAATATTTGCAACGTGAGGAGAAAATGCAAAGAAACAACATTGGAAGAAACAAAAATTGTTATATGGTTAGATGAAGAAGATAAATCATATAGGAATATATCAGAAATACTAAAAAGTCGATCGACTGTACAAAGTATTATAAACAAGCATAAAAAAGAAGGAATATTGTGGAATAAAGAACCGGTAGACCCCGAAAATTAACTACGAGAGAAGAGCGTAAAATCGTACGAATTATTAAAGAAAAACCAGGTACCAGTGCATCTGAAACTGCATCACACTTTAAAGAATATATGCTGAAGGAAATTCACCCTAAAACAGTACGAAGATGGGACTAGATATAACAGTAGAATTGCCAGGAAGAAACCATTCATAAACAAAGTGAACTAAAGAGATTAGAATTTGCAGAACGTTACATAAATGCTAGATAACTTGAAGATCAAACTTCAATCAGAAAAAAGCTGCAAAAATGCCTTCGAAATATTAGCTAGGAAGAATATCTTGTAGGTACACGTTTGGTAGGTCTGGGTCACAATTGATCCGACCAGCATCGTTCCATCTGGCCTCGGCAAGATTCATTAATTCTCGAGAGTAACACAGCCTTTGTCCATCCAGCGCCTCTTTTCTCCCATTTCTTTGTTTTCGTTTCACGACGTATCACCGTGATAAATCGCACCGCGATTCTGTCGTGGAAATTTAAGAATATTTTGACAGCTTCTGTATCGCCGGGATCCTTCGTAACGATCGCTCGTTTAAAGCGTGAATATTCCAGGAATATATTCGGACAGGTATGCATATTTCTGGAAACTTCAAGCTTTCATTGGAATTAAAGTACAAAAGGCAGCGAGACAAAGGATTACCAGATGTATTGTACAAGTGAGCAATATTGTATTATGTGTGAAATACTATGTGTACAGAGGCACGGTACCCGTAATTCCTAACCGATTACGCTTTTCGAGCTGTTCGAAAATAACGTAAGAAGATTAACATTTAGAGCTAATTTCGAGCTGTTTTATGTGTCCTTTCCTACAGGATTTGTTAAACGTTAATATTCTTATCGTAGAAATCGCTGGACAATAATATAAGTTTTAATAAAGATAATCCGTTATATCGATAGAATTTCAGATTCCAAGTAAAATAATACGGTAGCATCAGTGAAACGATAAAATGAATAACAAATCCCTCGAGATGTTTGTTTAATATTCGAATGTAAACTGGGCTTTACTTGAATAATGAATAAAACTGAAACAAACGAAGAATTTATTTTAGTTAAAAATTATGTTTCTCGTAAAATATTTTACAGCGCGGGATTTTATTGTATTTCATTATTTACGTGTTTTACATTTCAAATCTTTGCAAACGTTCAATTTTATTCAGTACGGAATTAAGGAACTATATTTACTTTACATAGTGTGTGTTTTTAATACTATAATTTATTAATATAATTATCGTGTAAGAGGTAATATTATAATTAAGTTTAAATATTCTGTATATATATTTTAAAGTATAGACTGATTTAGGTGAACAACAAAAATTATAATTTAATCTTTAATATAGCACTACTGCGTCAAAGGTACTATTATAAAAATTATTGTTTTTAGGTAGACTACTTTTATGAATAACTAATTTCTGCTACAAGAAGAGGTTTCCAAATTTTTACATATATAATTCATTATTTTAATTTATGTATTTGACAACTGAGTTACCATATTCAAAAATCCTTTATTCACAAATTAATTATAACAAAAATTCTTTTCAATAATTAAACGTTACTGTTTAACGATTAACAGCAAATAATGAAGTTTTCATACTGCTGACAGAATTTTCGACTGAATTTTTATAAATTCCGTCTCTCGCTTTAACAATGACGGGCTTTTAATTATCGAACTGTCGGATATTTTTTATTCTTGCCATTTTGCTGCACATGTTCAGTGATTTTAATTTAATTTCCTACATAAGTTTATTTTATAAATACAGTAAATTATAGTGTATTAGTTAATTCTAGTATATGAGTTGTTTATAGTGTATCAGTTTAATCAATCACTTTTGGACCTCACCATCTGAGATCTTGCTTTAATCAAAATATGTTGTAGACCATGTGAAATTAGGAGGGGTTTAAGTCATCATTTCACCGATTTTGAATTTATTAAAAAATAACAAGCTTTCAAAGTTTGCAATTTTTGCCCATTTTTGCGAAAGTAGGCTTCTTCACTTACGAATTTTTTTCCCCGAAACTACTTAACCGATTTAGCCCAATCTTTTTCTGTTGTATTCACAAAGGATTAGGCTATTTTAAAATATTTTTTTTAATTCCGTCAATTTGTTACAAAATGTTGCAAAATTTAAACAAATTCGCGGTTTTCTAAATAAGGGGCGTAAAGGGTTTAAATTTTAAAAAAATATGGTCATATTCTTTGAAGCTTCCCTTTTAAAATGAGTCCTTCAGAAGGAACTCGAAAACTGACGTCAGTACAAACTGGAAAAATGTGGGGTACCTCCGTTTTAGGTAAAGTGCGTAAATGAGTGAGTAAATGCGTAAAATGTAGGCAGTCTCAAAATTAAAACCTTTGAAATTCCCATAATTCCAAAGTTAAATTTTTGAATGCAATTACAGATAACGATATCGCGAAATTTTGGCACGCTTATTTTATCGGGGCCGAACGCACCGAATTCAGAATCGAAATTTATATTTTATTCAGCATGTGTTTGCGCATTATCAAACATGCACTACATTCGAAGTTTATTCAATACTCGCAAATGAATGACACATTTGATCGTCGATTACTGCATTCGAAAAATGGCGAAAATTTCTGTCTCATGAAAATTTCACGGGAAATAGAATACCTTGTTCTAGGGTGGATGATTAAATAACAAGTTGCGCGTTATTTTTTCGTAGACTCGTTAGCGAACGCTCGGCGAATAATTTCGTACTCATTAAACGGTCGATCATTGCCGCGACGAAACTTAGACAAAAACACGCGAAACGTAACGAGGTGAAAGTTCAACGAAATCCGTTTGATTGAAATGTTTACGAAATATCAAGCTACTAACGGCCGCTTCATTTCGCCGAAAGCGGATATTTTACAGTGAAATTTCAATTACGATAAAACATCGGATAACGTTAAAATATCGCGGTTTTAATTCACGCTGTTGACAACCCGTTTAATCACTCTTCCAACAACGAGTTCTCTCGGCTGGACGAAAAATTACTTGATTTATCTATTTAAACTTTCCACTCGAAACTCCCATAACTTGTCCCTAGCTCGCGCGTATGAACGCGACTTCGCTCGTGGTTATTTCCTAGCGTACGTTTCGCGGAACTTTCCTTTTTTCGACGAAGATTGTAAAACTTTTATTATTAGCGCCGTATATTTTAATAACACAATGCAGTGACAGCGTAACGTTTTCGAACGGCATTCGTATTATGCTTCATCCACTTATCGCTGCTGTTCGGAGCACAAAAGGTATCGGCGAATAAAGGAGAGGAAAAATTTAACCGTTATGTAAGCGATAACGACTACTTTTGTCGAGTTTTGTTCGATGGCGATATACGACTTTTTATGCGAACGCGGGGAACATCTAGTGTTATTAATTGATAACAGTTGTTTTAATTAATAGTCACACTGTGATGAATTTAATTTTACTGCGGTCAGTTTCATCGTTAATCACTATTCAATTTATTTATCTGTAATATTTTTCTGTGAAGGCGGAGAACATTATCTTCTGTTTCTAATTTAATCTTAATTAATAGACACTGTGATTAATTTAGATTTTATTATTAATTATACTACAGACAATTTTGTTCCATCATTAATCATATTTTAATTAATTTATTTATAATATTTAATTTGTGAAAACGGAGAACACTATCTCCGGTTTCTAATTTAATCTTAATTAATAGACACTGTGATTAACTTAGATTTTATTATTAATCACACTACAGTCTTATTTCATTCGATCAATAATCATACCTCAATTAATTTATTTGCAATTTTTTCTGTAGAGAACCCTATATACTGTTATTAATTTTGTTTTAATTAATAGTCACACAGTGATTAATTTAATTTTAATTATTAATCACACTGCAGTCAATTTCGTTCCATCATTAATCATACCTCAATCAATTTATTTGTACTTTTTTCTGTGAAAGTAGAGAACACCAAATATATTCTTAATTTAGTTTCAATTAATAAACACACTGTAATTAATTTAATTTTAATTATTAATCTTACTACAATTAATTTAATTCAATCATTAATCTCATTTTAATTAATTTATTCATAATTTTTGTTGTGAAAGCAGAGAACACTATTTTTTTTAATTTAGCTTAATTTTTTTCAATTTTATTTTTAGTTTTGTTTCGATTAAAAATCATGCTGTAATTAATTTAGTTCTTATTATTAATAATAAGAAAGTCAATTTGATTCAATCATTAATCACACATCAATTCAATAATTTTTGCTAAGTCAGCAGGGAACGCTAAATTATTTTAAATTTAATTTTAATTACTAATCACACTGTAATTAATTTACCTTCGATTATTAATCATACTATAAACAATTTGGTACAATCATAATTTTGCAAACAAACAAAGTTGAACTTAGATAATTATTAATACAGCCTCATTTAGTTAATTGCTTACTTCAATTAATTTAACTCTTCAATTACGGTCACAGTACTCTAATCGATTTAATTTCGATTAGTAATCGCACTCTGATTGATTTGATTTCATTTAGTAATCACTCTCTAAATAATTTAGATCTAATTGATAATCCCACTTCAGTTAATTTAGCTTCAATTGATAATTATACTATAATTATTTTAATTTAATTTAATTATCGTTTTCTGATTGATTTTGGTTATTGATTGTATATTATATTGAATTTAGTTTCATGTAATAATTTTATTGTAATTAATTTGTTTTTATAATATTTCGTACTAATTTATACTAATATTTAACTTTTACACTGTTTTGTACTAATTTATACTAATATTTAGCTTTTATATTATTTTGCACTAATTTATACTAATTTATAGCTTTGACACCAATTCAATTTTACTTAATAAGCTTTTTACTATAATTAATTTAATTTTACTTGATAAGTATAGTTTGTATTCGATTAAGGGTCATGCTCCAATTAATCCAACTACGATTTCATATCATACTGCAATCCTCGCTCACTCAAACGGAAACCGTTACAACTTGTGTATGTGGAAGCACAGGTTGTTCATAAAATGAAAAAATCTTAATGGTTTCGGGAAAAAACTCTCTGAGTTCTGATGCGAAAAGAAAGTTCCTAGTAACTCTGTAATTACACGCCAACGCAAATGTATTGCGGAAATTGTTAATACGAAAAAGTGATCATAGCAGCACTCTTCAATTATTTTTTCCATATTGCAACCATGAAAACATAAAAAACGAGATGTATTATTTTAACGTACAGAAGAAATTAAATATATTTACTTGTATTTACACACTAATTTTTATTAATATAATATTATTAATTTTTTAATTAAATGCACATATATAATTTGTACAATATTTATATAATTTAATAATAAATTAAAAAATTGCTTGCAAATATTCGGTACAGTAAAAACTCTACCTCCATTTTTATGTTCCTACAAATACTTTTTGCATAATTAAAAAGTATTTATTAATAATTTAATTCACAATGATTTTTAATTATGAATGAATGATTTAATTAAAAATGATTTTTAATTATGAAACATAAGTAATAAAAAAATAATTCTAAGTAACAAAATAAGTATAAGTAATAAAAAAGTAGTTTTAGGTTGAATAACAATTATTAATTATGATACTGAAAACGTTATGCAAGAATGAATCGAGAATACGATCAAGTATGCTGATTGTCCCGTAATCATATTTTAATTTAGAAAGGCTTCAATGCATCGTGACAATGGATACAACAGATTTCTCAAGGGTTGCCGAGAATCGAAACAATTTGAATAGAAACGAATCGATCCGTATTGGCATATTAAATTGGCAGATCAATGGGAGGCCATACTTACTTGTTTGCTTTTCAATTTCCAGGATAACCGAACCGAACTGCCAACACCATTTCCTTTCAGTTTGTACACACTTCTCCATCTCTGCACCGTGTGTCAAATGTTCGGTACTTGTTAATTAACCTGTCGTTCGAGATCATATTCGCATCAATAACGAACACGCAAGTGAAATAATTTACGACTAAGAGAGAATTAAATGCTTTACGAATGGAAATTCAACACGAGATTAATTGACATGTGTTTATTCGTATTTAGTATGAAAGACTTGTGGATTCGGAGATTTGGTTATTTGGTTATTTAGATATTTGAATGTTTGGAGGTTTGAGGATTTGAAATTTGGATACTCGTAAATTTCCACATTATCATTTATGATTTAAAAAATTTCTAATATATCAATTTGGTTAAACGAAGGTTTTGCAGAATTGAAAATTTGAGGACTGAGAAATCTAAAATACTATTTCAATTTACAACTATTTCAACATATTTTCGGAAACGTTACCTACACAATCAAAAATTCCTATAAAAACCATAAAATACAATACTACAATACAATAATATTTTTAATACTCGCTGTAACAGGATTTGCAGGCGAACTCTATTTTCCCTTGACAGGGTTAGCAGTTCCACACGGACAACACCATAAACGAAACGCTGAAACGGTGACTGATATCTCGCAGCTCTATCCCCTAAGGGGTGTGCAAATGCGAGCCAGTTAAGTGCGAATGGATTGAAAAGCGTAGCGCCAGCATCGAATCGACTGTGCGAATACGAGAACAGTAATAGTCGTTTGTTTTTCAATTTCCCATGGTATTGACAACAAGCTGCTCTACGTGTATACAGAGCGATTCAGCTAAATGCTCAGCATGCAGCACCGGTAAACTATTACGATCATTGGCATTAGGATTAGATGCGATTCGATATCCTAATCATTAGGATACGAGTTAATGAAAGTGGACTTCGCGAAATGAATTTTGAAACGCACTTAAGTTACAGATGACGCACTCGAGTTACAGATGACGCACTCGAGTTACAGATAACGCACTCGAGTTACAGATGACGCACTCGAGTTACAGATGACGCACTCGAGTTACAGATGACGCACTCGAGTTACAGATGACGCACTCGAGTTACAGATGACGCACTCGAGTTACAGATGACGCACTCGAGTTACAGATGACGCACTCAAGTTACAGATGACGCACTCAAGTTACAGATGACGCACTCAAGTTACAGATGACGCACTCAAGTTGCAGATGACGCACTCAAGTTACAGATGACGCACTCAAGTTACAGATGACGCACTCAAGTTACAGATGACGCACTCAAGTTACAGATGACGCACACAAGTTACAGATGACGCACTCAAGTTACAGATGACGCACTCAAGTTACAGATGACGCACTCAAGTTACAGATGACGCACTCAAGTTACAGATGACGCACTCAAGTTACAGATGACGCACTCAAGTTACAGATGACGCACTCAAGTTACAGATGACGCACTCAAGTTACAGATGACGCACTCAAGTTACAGATGACGCACTCAAGTTACAGATGACGCACTCAAGTTACAGATGACGCACTCAAGTTACAGACGACGCACTCAAGTTACAGATGACGCACTCAAGTTAGAGATGACGCATTCAAGGTAAAGATAATGGACTCCAGCTAAAGATGAGAGACTCAAGCTACATATGACGCTCTAAGGCTACTTATGGCGCACTTAAGTTACAGATGACGCACTCAAGCTACATATGACGCACTCAAGCTACATATGATGCACTCAAGTTCCATATGACGCACTCAAGCTACATATGATGCACTCAAGCTCCATATAACGCACTCAAGCTACATACGACGCGCATAAGCTACATACGACACACTCAAGCTACATATGACGCACTCAAGCTACATATGACGCACTCAAGTTACATGTGACACACTAAAGCTACATATGACGCACTCAAGCTACATATGACGCACTCGAGCCACATATGACGCACTCAAGCTACATGTGACGCACTCAAGCTACATGTGACGCACTCAACCCACATCTGCACGCTTCAAACCTGCCTCATCTTACTCAAATTTTGAATACGCTTCAATTTGGAGTTTAAGTCCAATTATAATTTGCGTGGTCAAGGATTGCCGAATACAAAATTGACATAACACTTCAACCTTTCTTCCCTGTTTTAATATTGTAGCTATGATCAGTTAGTTCCAAAGCACCTGATAAATCATAAGGCAAATGGTTAAGAACTAAGTGAATGTGCGTCACAGCGTCAGCAATTAAACGACGATTAAACGACGAATCATTAGGATACAAGAGAATATAACTGGACTCTATGAATTTCACTTCGAACGACTAGTTTATTTTGCAACGTACTTGATCACTGTTTGTTCGAGAGTGTCTCCGAAGAATTTTTACGTTTACAAAAGCTCGGAGTGGGCGTAGAATTTTTGTGACATTGGGGAGGGAAAACAGCTTCTAATTTTCTATCGATTTAGTTAAAGTTGGGGTGGAGATGGAAATGCGAGCGACGTATGAAGTGTGTCGGGGTTTACCCGCAGTGAGCTAAGCAAGTAATGAAAGCAGCAATACCTCGACACGAATAGTTCACTGCAAACGAAAGACTCTACTGCTAGGGATTCCACATATGACTAACAATAAAAAAGTACTCGGTAGAATGGGATGTAGGGGCATGATCGCAAAAGGTGAATCAACCTGTATACTTCCGAGGGAGAATAGTATTCGTACGGGATCAAGCGTGACAGAAGAATTTTCTCGTCGGAGTAACGACACAGGATTCTGGATCCTGTCGATCGAGTTTGCTCCTGATAGATAGCTCCAATGGTCGTCTAGACTTTCTGCTTAACCCTGATCCACGTTGCTGCGATCTATCTTCCAAGTAATCACCGACTGAAAATCCTGATCTTTCACTTCCATCTTTTCTTTCTCGTTATTGCGCCGTTTTACTGATAAGAAAACACATCAAGCATCCTTTTCAAGTTTCAATGAACTTCGACGAGGTCGTAAATCGTTACGAATTTCTTTATGTACGATTTATCGATTCATTTCAAGGTACTGGGTATAATCTCAATGGAATTCATTTGTGTTGTTGTAAAATATTGTTATTGTAATTTTAATTTTATAATAAGGATTTTTCTTATGTATAATTTATAGTCATTTTATTAAGAAATATTTAATAATACGAACTTAATGGAATTCATATGAGTTGTTATAAAATGTTACACTTGCAATTTTAGTTGTATAGTTACTCATTTTTTTATGTATGATCAAAAGGGGAATTGCCCAATTCCCCAAATTTTCTCAAATTTCCCATTTCCCCAACTTTTCCATAATTTCCCAATTTCCCATTTTCCCAAATTTCCAAACAAAATATTTCCCCATCTGAAAAATTTGCAACTACAAAAATAAATCCCAAAATCTCCATATCTCCAAACTCCCAAATTTTTCTCGACCCTCCACAACCCAATTGAACTACCAAATTTCTGCCAAAACATTCTACTGAAGTTTCTACTTTTTACTCTTGCATCTCTTGTTCTTGTCATTCGTATCTTTTTCTTCGAATTGTACCAAAGTACACACATTCGTATGCACACGGGAAATATTCATCCTCGTAAGTTCTTTTCTTGCTCCGTAAACGAGATTCGAGATAGTGTAGGAGGAAAGTTTGTCGCGGACAGTGTCGTACATTTCTTTTCGTCGTCGCGAAGCGATTCTTAGCCTCTGATAAATCGTTGCTCGTTGGTTTGCGAGGTGCACGACTTTGTACGTGTCATCGATGGATACGCAAAGAGCGATACTTGCTCGACATTTTGCTCAATTAATCTAACGAAACACTTTTTCCTTTCTCTAATACCTTCGTGTTTTATCGCCATCTTTCTGTTAGATCTTGCTATTTGAATTATAATAGATACGTCTCGATTTGTGCTGCTTGTTTGCGGTAGTGTTTCAAAATGTATTTGCTAATTTTTTGATTTGTTAAAAGATATACTCAGAGCTCATTTCTTGTTTTGCCATGTTTCATTGTTATTAAATTCTATTATTTTCACTGATTTTTCAGAATTTGTTACATTTACTCGACTTGGACTGTTGCTTTAGTGTTATGGAACTGAAAGTAGAGACACTTTTGTTTTCTGCAATTTAATTTTGGTTTATTAAACGAAACGATGGTGTAAAATTTTATTATTTCTCAGTATGGAATTTATGATTTCTGACACTTTTCTCAAACTGTAGAGTATATTCAATTTTATAGTTTTCTGGTAAGATGCATTAATACGTTGATCTTGGAATTTCAACAGGGGTAAGAGGATTAAATTACAGTACGTGTACTGGAAATTATCAATAATAGTTTAGTATAAATCAGTTTACAATGAATGTAAACTTACTAATCCTCAAATCTAATTAAATCTTGTACATAACATGGATCAAATATATTATTCACACTGAACGTGGATGTGCAGATGCTAATAGAATTTAACGGATTTATCAAATATCTGAACACAAATCGTACTTCGTGAAATTTAATGCAGCATCTATTAGTACCATCCAACCGCTAAGTACAGCAGCTTTATATATCGTTAAATGTAAATGTAGCAAATTTAAATATCGTGAAATAAACCGTCAGTATGAAATATAAAATGAAGAAGGTAAAATGTTACGAGATTAACAAAATTATGTCATAGTACATTGTATGCAATTTGCAAAAGTTATTTTGTTGTAAAATTAATCAAAGGAGTGATTAATTTTCGCACGACAAGAGAATACTGCAATGACACTTTCTGAATAATTACTCTTTGATCCTTAAGGTAAAATTTTAATTACAAAATTAAAATTCTAATTATAATATTATTTAACAACACAAACGAATTGTAGCAAGATCAAAGATTTACAGTTTAAGGGGGGAAATACCTTTAGACAGATGAAAATAAGCTGATATTTGTGAATTTTTTTGTATAGGACACCTTTGTTTTGCATTTTCGAAATTTCAGGTATAATTTATTATAACTTCTGCTTATTACAGAATATTTTCTGTTTTGCAAAATATTTAAAAATACCGGAATTATGACAGTTCATTCTGGAAGTGTTTTGGCGTGTCTCGTGAATCGGCGTGGGTTCTAGCTTTAGATATATTGGTCTGAAGCAAATTTGCAGACAATGTTTCGAGAACTAATATTCACAGTTAGTAGATGAACCTCAGAAATGTGCAAAATATGTAAAATTGAAAAAATGGCGCGCTTTTAAAGAAAAACTTTGAATTTTAATGAAAATTTTTGCAATGTTTTGCAATAAAAAGGACTTTAATGTTCAATTTATTTCATACATTTAGGTTCATATGTTAGATAATATTGTCATGGATATGTGCAAAAAATTTGAGCGCGAATGATAAACTAGTTTTTGTGTAATCAGCCACGCCAATTTTAAGAACGTGGTTTTGAGAAAAACGCGTTTAAAGTTTCAGTTCTCCGCACTGAACGCGTATATACCCGTGGCGATAATCGGCCATGACTTCAAAAGGGCTTCGTATTTCACTTGAAAATTTTGAGACAACATTTTTAAGATATTACACTAACATTTTATAGAAAAAAGAAATTTTTTAATTTTTTAAGATTCTGAAGGTATTGCCCCCCTTAAGAGACATAGAATCTGAGAAAATTATAACTCTAACAATTTACAGACTTGGAAAAATAATTCCAAAATTACAAACCATGAAAATTCAGAGATATAAATTTAATAATCTAAAAATCTGAAACAGGAAAGTCAGTTCACGCGCCAACTCGTAGTTTGACATACGTTCCAAATACTTTTTCATTTGTTTCGGTTAATTCATAAAACAAATCGCGTTCGCAAGAACATTACTCTCCGTTTGCGAGCGAGCTCCTTCGAAGGGGGAAAAAATTAGCGGGCAGATTACTCGTAATCCTTATTTATCGACGGTCGGGGTTGAGTGATTTTTTTTAATTACAATCACGTCTCTGTGAATAATAAGTGGCAGCTGTTCTTGATTACTTCCGCATTTGGATATCGATGAAACGGTCACATCTGGTCTACGTATTTTCGAATGGGAAGCTTGCAGATTCATCGAACAGTGACGCTTTAATTGCGAGCAATAAAACAGATAACAAGGTTCCTCGGATCGTGGGAAATATCCTGAACGATTGGATTTATTACGTGTTCCCGTAAAAACTTTTACGATTATACCTCGCGATACTTTGCTCTTTCCACGGCTTTCTTATTTACGACCATTTTTATGAATATTTTAATACCCACCGCATTTATACGCTGTTACATTCGTGCTTTATTGTTTACCGATATGTCAGACCGAATAAGGAAATTCAAGACTTATAAATGGAGTGATCAAACCGGAAATTATCAGAAACGCATAAAACTTCCGTGAATTACTTGCTGAACCAAGAATGTGATACTACGTTTGCAGAAAGCTTCATAAGAATTTCTCCTGTTTTGAATAAAAAATATTTTGGGAAGAAAGTGATTCTTTTATAGAAACAAAATTATTTACTGTCTTATCGAAACAATAAATATTTATTCTTGTATAGAAACAAAATTATTTACTGTCTCATTGAAATAATAAATATTTACTCTTTTACAGAAACAAAATTATTTACTGTCTCATTGAAATAATAAATATTTATTCTTTTGCTGAAACAAAATTATTTACTGACTTATGGAAATAATAAGTGTTTAGTGTTTCGTAGAAACAAAATTAGTTGACGTCTTTCAGAAACAATAAATGTTTATTCTTTTACAGAAACAAAATTATTTACTGTCTCATTGAAATAATAAATATTTATTCTTTTGCTGAAACAAAATTATTTACTGACTTATGGAAATAATAAGTGTTTAGTGTTTCGTAGAAACAAAATTAGTTGACGTTTTTCAGAAACAATAAATATTTATTCCTTTATAGAAACAAAATTATTTACTATCTTACAGAAACAATAAATATTCAGTATTTCATATAAACAAAATTAGTTAGCGTTTTTCAAAGACAGTAAACATTTCCTCCTTTATAGAAACAAAATTATTTACTGTCTTGAAAAAACCAAATTAATCAATATTTTATAAAAATCATATATAGAAATCTACTTAAAATTTCTTCAAAAAATAAAAAGCACAAAAATCTGTAAAATAATACACGTATCAGTGTCACGTGTTCTTATATAAATACTAAAGGTAAATTTTATCTACAATTTTATATCTTTCATCAACTTTTTAATTAAACTGGAAAGTGAGTTCATGTTGATATAGAGAATAAAAGTAGAAAAGATTAAACTGTTAATTACTTCGAAACAATTAATTGTTTCCGCCGTACCTGACCATTAATTAATAATTTAAAAGTACAACAATTTTCACGTTTGATTACTTCAACCTCTTTTAAACGCGTAATTACTAGCCTCTTTTTAACCTATAACATGTCGTACGAATAAAGTGCATTGAAACAAGTTTCCATACAAAATATTTTTGGTACGAAATTACAATCGAGTTTTATTGGACTACAATTTAAATTACTTTTTGGACAAAATATCAATACGGTTTAATTATAACGGTTTTCAAAATGTAATTTATTATCGATCCGTGAAGTATTGAACTGTATTTACACACGTTTTTCGAGTCCCTTTTATATTCCGCAAAATGGAATATCGATAGCGGATGAGTGTTGTACAAAATTCATAACGAATTCATGGAAAGCGAATTAAAAATGTATACGGACATATGTCTATAATTCACTGAAATGTACATATAAAGGTAAAGCGTAATAATGTATAAAAGCGTTTATTATCGTACTTGAAAAGATATTAAAATAAGCTAATATACCAAGTCGATTATTCCTGAATTATTAAATTTTAAAAAGGAAAGGTTGTAATACCTTTTAGAACACCGTCGATCAGAGTTAGCGTCATATTTTTCTGGTGTCTTCAAATAGCAGTTGCGATTATTCACCTGAAAGAAGTGAGTGTCTTGTGAAAACTTAAAACTATGTCCTAACGATACATGTTTTGTTTCTATTTTGGTAAAACACGAAAAGTCGTGGTTTGACCAACCATCACCGCAAGAATCACTTCGAAGACAATGTTATTTAGTGGGATCAGGTCATCACGAGCTGAACCACGTGAAAACAGTTAATACCGATCGCTACCGTCAGCGAATAATCAGTTTGAAGCGTGCATTGATCGAAAAGCGTCCAGATTGGGCTAGAAGACACGGAAAAGTGATTTTGCAATTTAACGCCGCATCACATACAGAAAACGGTTAAAGGCACAATTTTTGGACTTGGCTGGTACTCTTGCCTCACCCGCCATACCAGACTTGGCCCTTTCGGACTATCACTTTTCAATGGCTCACTTTTCCAGGAACAAGATGTCCAAAAATGGTTTATCTCGAAATGTGAACAATTTTTTGAGAGAGAATTTGGAGGACAGATGATAAAACTAGCGTTTGAACAAAGCACTTTTTCCTTCCGCCCAAATTTTAATTGTTTTCACAAAAAAAAAAGAGTCATTAAGTACAGCTAGTAAGAGACCTCAACGATAAAGCAGCTTTAACGCTTAGGTACTAGTATTTAAGATTTAAGTCACAATGAGAATTTCAGACGAATAAAAACTCTTTGAACGACCGTCAACACTTAAACCGTTTATAAACATTTCCGTTTGGAAAACAGCGAAACGTTTTAACCGAAACGAAATGATCGGGTCAACAACAATGTTTCAAAGCCCGAAGAGTTGAACGCGTTTAAAAATGTCACAACATTTCAAAAAGTGAGAAATATTGTTCCCCGTCAAACAATTACAGTTTCTACCGGTATTTTCAGCAGCGAACGTTGAATTATTGTCGACGCGGCAATTAAAAAAATAACAACAGCCACGAAGGGTGTTTAAAAAAAGGATTCAACAACCAAAAGAGCATTCAACGAATTCATAACTGTCATCGGAATATAAATCCAGCTGGAACATTTTTAACGGCCGACTTTTTATTTAGCGATATTAATTCGGTGAATATAAACTGAAACAAAAAGGAGTGGCGACAACGGGAGTCTTAATTGTTCGCAACACTAATTTATCGAGAATAAAAGGGGTGCTTTGCACGTAACACTAATTTATTGACTGAAAAATGAAAAAACTCGAGCGGGCGGCAGCACGCTTCATCATCCACAACACTAATGAAATTCTGGCCACCCATGTTTCATACTATGCAACACTAATTCGAGAAATCCACTGCAGCTGTCTGAAACTGCGTGTAATCGCCTGTGCAGCTGTTTTAACTGTTTACTGATTCCACAAGTTCTGCTTGAACATTTCCAGCACTTGAATTTGAAAACTCTACTTACGTTTGCAATACTATTATTGGAAGTTTAAGTAAATAAAAGAAGTCAGGACTGAAAAGTTGCAATATTAATTTAAATTCACAAATTCTGAAATTTTTTAATTTTCAAGTTTCCAGACTTTTAGTTTAAGTAAATAAAAGAAGATAGGACTGAAAAGTTGCAATATTGATTTAAATTCATAAATTCTGAAATTTTTAATTTTCAAGTTTACAGAGTTTTAGATTGATGGATTTAATAAACCTTATAGATATAATATTAATGGAACAAATACTGATCGTATTTAATGCAGATTAAAAATTTGACATAAGTTTGAAATATGGACAGTGAAATATGTACATTTCTAGTTCATTTATTTTCATGAATAGTATAATGTATACTCTTGAAAATTTAGCATGGTAAGTCTCTCGAGGACGATTTAATAACTCCTTCATCCACAGAATAATTTCTTTCATTCTATAGAATGTTCTGATTAACTCCTTGATTAGAATCCTCCTGCATAAATTAATCCTAATTAAATTTTCATCCCTCATTTCGTTCTCTTGAAACAAAGTCACCACTTCCAGATCTTTATTTCAATCACATTTTTATCCGAGAATTTTCAATTTAACATTCAGTGATTTAGAATCGGACTTCAGAGGTACTCTGCAACGTACAGTAGAGGGCAAAAGTATTCGTACACTTAATTATTGCTATAATTATTTTAGCAGGAATTTTATAAATTAATATTTTGTATGATAACCCTTCCGGCGAATCACTTCACTTGCAATGCTGTAGTTTCAGATGCACTGGTATCTGGTTTTTTTTTCAATAGTTCGGACGATTTTACGCTCTTCCCTCGTAGTTAATTTTCGGTTCTTTATTGCACAATATTCCTTCTTTTTTATTCTTGTTTATAATACTTTGTACAGTCGATCGACTTTTTAGTATTTCTGATATATTTCTATATGATTTACCTTCTTCATGTAACCATATAACAATTTTTCTTTCTTCCAATGTTGTTTCTTTGCGTTTTCTCCCCATATCGCAAATATTAGTGTCAAAGTGTACTCGCCACGATTACTACTGACTAGACTAACATAACATCTACTAATGTAATGGTTGCATTGATCAGAATATCCTGATACCATCACAACTGTTGTATTTATTAACATAAATGATAATGTACGAATACTTTTGTCCCGACGATTTCTTACGGCCTCGTGAATTTCAAGTCATTTCAAGTTACTACATGATATTGCCTTCAGTTTTGAGTCATTTGTTACTGTAAGTGTTATGTATAATATACAGCTGTACGATTAAATATACTTAATAATACAGAAAATATTGTTGCTTTAATTTCTACATTTCAAGTGTACGAATACTTTTGACCTCCACTGTAATTGCAGTGTCCCATACAAATATCAAATGTTTCTTAATGCTGTATTGATTTGTACGTATTAGAAAGGTGAGTTGGCAGACGAAAGCAATACAAGTTCTTCTGCCAACTTTCCAGACCATAGTGCACATCATACGTCGTTGAATTTCTTTCTATCCCCGAAATAACTCGACGACCCGTTGAAGAGTGAAAATTCTTAGCTCGAGTGCGACATAATTTCGCGAAATGTCTGCATGTCAGAGTCAAAAGAGACACAGATCGCGTTCAGGATGTTCGTTGCGCGGTAGATCAAAATTTTCCGAAAAATTACGCGTTAGACATTCTACGACCGACAAAAGCTTCCAGGGTTTTATTACTTTCCGCTGTAAACGTTGCATCGCGATACTTGGACGCTGTACGCAATCTTGTTTACATTCTGCCGCGCTCGTTCGGGCGCCCTAGCGCGGTTAATAAATTTCCAACATCCGTATCCGGCTGTGCCGTTGCGTGTCTCTCTTCGAACATTCCATTCGCGATAAATCGCCGTGTAAAATGTTTGCGGAACGGTTCCCATCGATTGCTTTTCGAAACGGGCCTTCGGCGGCGAACCAAGAACGTAGATACACTCCACTGCAACGCGGCAATCTTGAAGGAAGATGTACGTGTGTGTTTCCACGCTTTACTGTTTCCAAATCTTAGTATTTTGATGTTAGGATTTTTTCAAGGTTTGGGGCTTTCAAGTTATAACATTTTTCAATTTTGTAATTTTGTAACTTTGTAATTTTCCAATTTTCAATTTTCAGTGTTCAATTATCTAATTACCCCATTTTCCAATATTCAATTTTTCTAATTTTCTAGTTTCCCAATTTTACCATTTTCGAATTTTCTAATATTCTAATTTTTTATTTTTCCAATTACCTACTTTTCTAAGCAGCGAAAGTTCTGCAGTTTCCAACTCTCCATATTTTAGAATTTTTCAATTTCCCTATATTTCCCTAGATCATAAGTTTCCTATGTGACTAAAATATAGAACTAAATCCATAGATCCTCAAATTCTTAGATCTTCAAATTCCTAAAGTCTCCAATTCTCAGATCGTCAAATCCCTAGATCTTGAAATTTCTAAAGCACCAAATCCCTAGATTCACAAGATCCTTCGGTCCCAAATTCCAACAGCGCCAAATCCCTAAATTTTTATATCTACAAATTTTGAAATCATAAAACCAACAAACTACAGTGTCCTCCAATTACTAGTTTTCCAAATTTGTAGGTTCCTGTGTTTCTACACAGCACGATCCATTTTCATATCTGTTAATCCTCAGGTTCCTAAATCTCCAAGTTACATCTCCAATTTACATCCCCGAGTACCTATGTATGTCATCTAACTATCCAGACAATCTACCCCACAGATCAATTCCTAGATGCCGAAATTCGTGGACCACAAAATCCATGAATTAACATATCTACAATCTTCAAATTCCAATGTCCACAAGTTTCTAAGTACCCACTTCTTCCCATCTCTAAAGTTGTATACAAATACAACATATCTATGATAATAAATGCAACTTGTCTAGAATATCAAATATCAAATATTAGCTATTGAAAAATGTACAAATCCTAATTTTGTATTTAGCAGAAAATGTATAAATCCTAATTTCGTACCCAGTGAAAAATATTCAAATCTTAATTTTGTACTCAATGTCAGTGGAGAATAGACAGATTCTAATTTTGCACCCAGTGGAAAATGTTCAAGTCTTAATTTTGCATCCAGTGGAAAATGTTCAAATCCTAATTTCACATCCAGTGGAAAATGTTCAAGTCTTAATTTTGTACCCAGTGGAATATGTCCAAATCCTAATTTTGCACCCAGTGGAAAATGTCCAAATCCTAATTTTGCATCCAGTGGAAAATGTTCAAATCTTAATTTTGTACCCAGTGGAAAATGTTCAAATTCTAATTTTGCTCCCAGTGGAAAATGTTCAAATCCTAATTTCACATCCAGTGGAAAATGTTCAAGTCTTAATTTTGTACTCAGTGGAATATGTCCAAATCCTAATTTTGCACCCAGTGGAAAATGTCCAAATCCTAATTTTGCACCCAGTGAAGAATATTCAAATCCTAATTTTGCACCCAGTGAAAAATATCCAAATCCTAATTTTGCACCCAATGGAAAATATTCAAGTCCTAATTTTGCACTCAATAGAAACTACTTGAAATTACTAAAAATCCTCAGAAAATACCAATATCTGTCTTCAGTTGCTATAATTATCGAGGTGAGTTACTGAATGAGGCCAATCTCATGAAAGCTAGATTTTTGTGAATGACTGTATCCTAGTAAATAGATGAGCAACGATTTTCGTGGATGCTCGCATCTCATCGATATTTCAACGAGTGTCGCGTGGTTCACCCCCGAAAGAAGTCACCAACGAAAGATGGTAAATTCTATTCCCAATGTCGCACGCAGCTGTTGTCTCCAGCTTTTCCGTTGCATAATAGAACAACGCGACCAAGTTTCTGGCTTTGACGCGGCACCGCTCTTGGGAATCTGCCTTCTGTCACAATTTATGACCGTAATGGGACTCCATGGGTCGACTCATGGTTTTCGGGACCTCCGGCATTGTTCTACGTTACATACAAATGTAGAAATTTCGCTACTAGGAAATTTGAATATTAAGAAGTTTGCTGACTTCGAAAGTTGGATGTTTCAACATTTCGGTTTGTTGGAGTTTCGCAATTTATGTTTGGATCATTGGTAATTTCGTGGTGGATGGAAATTCAGTATTTTCGAGATTTAATAAGTTTGAAATATGGAAAATAGGAATTACGGAATTATATTCTGGAAAATAGGAATTACGGTTATGTGAAAATATTTAAATCGAGATATCTGGTAAGTTGTACATTTGGATGTTTAACAGATTTGAAATATGGAAAAATGGAAATAAAGGAATTTGTAAATATTTAAATTAAGAAATTTAATTAAAAAGCCAAGATATATCAAAAATCATAATATTAAAAATTTAGCAATTTAAAAGTGAAAAAATTAAATTGGAATTTAATTTATAAGCGTAACTTGGTCAAACGCGGAATGAAAAAGTGAATTTCGAAATTGGAGATGGCGAGAAATTGGGTGAAGGAAGAAGGCAGGAAACGCGGAGAATAAATGGCTGACAAGGATTTTTTTCAGTCGCACACACAGTTTTGATTGCACGTCGTTATTATCCGGATCGTCGTCGGTCAGCTATTCCTGTAGCGAGAATCGCACGCCGCCCTGAAAATCTAATTAACCGGTTGCAATTACTGACCCCCTATGTAATTAAAGCTGATTCTCATAACCACTCGACGTCACAGCGAAATACACTTTTTGATGAATTTCCGAGACTGAAACGACCGCTTCCTTTGCACAAATTTTCATGTTTAATTGCATATGAAAATTCGCGTCCTGAATGATCGACCATTAAGGGCAGGATCCCGCAGTAACTGTGCTTGTATACTAACACATAGCGACGCATGCACGTATAGGCGATGTGCGAGTGAGAGGTCCGATTTCGTACTTTTAAACTAACGTCTCGAAAATGGCATAAATTCACTTTCTGAGGATAACTTTAGCATCGTTAGCTATCCACAATATCGGGCTGCTATCTATTTTACGTCAATAAACATCACATTTTGAATAAAACGAAAAATTCTTCGGACGTACACGTGAGACAGATATAAATTTTGACAGTCAAGATGGCCGCTCCTAGACACATTGCGCCGTATTTTCGCTTTTACGCAAAATTTAGAGATTTACTCACGGAAAACGATAGCAGCCCGACATTACTGTAATGGTACGATGTCGGGTTGGTCCATATTTTATCAATTTATCACTTCTGAAAGATGTTAGTTTAAAAATACGATTTTGCACACCGGCGCCTGTCAACGATGTTCCGCCATGCAATTATAGTTTCACGATTATCTACTTGGAGCGCTTGTAGTATTAGTCGCATGTTGTCGCGGTTTTGGCCACATTACCTACAACGTCGATGAAAATACGAAACTGTCGGTAACTGCGTACAATTTTCGGGACAAGGTATGACACTGCGCATTGCATTGCGCATATCACGTAATTCAACTGTTCAGGGAAAATAGAAATCTCAATTTTCCACCTTTAACTTTTCCGTGCTTTATTAACAGAGATGGTCTTCGACCATTCGCTTCCGCAAACAGTGATGAACTGACTCGCACGAAAAAACATTCATCGCCACGCACGCTGACGCATTCTCGCCCGGAATCATTCCTCGAACTCGGACACCCAACGCGACACTCGATCCGATCATCTAAACATCCTCTCGCAAACGCTACGCAGCATTCAATCGGACTCAGGCAAACAATTCATTATCTCATTTCATACACACCGAAATTCTTACAGCTAGACTAAATATAAGTTTAAATCATATAGTGCATATGCCAAAGCAAAATCAAATCTTACAATAGACTGTGGTGCAAGAATAAAAATGTTTAATCGTTAGATTTTGGAGAATTTTTTATTCTTCACAATTCATTATTAGAATATCATCGGATATTATTTACGACATAATATTATGGAATTGGAGAGAAAAAGTGCGATATCTCGGTTGCCGGAATCGAACTCAGAACCACAAGAATCGTAGCAGCCAACCCTACGCGTTTACCTACGCAATTTCTTGCAAATTTGTTTTCTAATAGTCGTAATAAATGAATTACATTGCACCGAATTTATATAACAGAAAATAATATAACACATTACCTCTTGCCGGCTGTAAATTCTGTAGGATTACAATATATAACAAGAAATTTTATAATATATTTTTAATTAAAAATAAACTCGTAACACTACGAAAAAAGAATCAACTCGTTCGCTTCGCGGTTCAGAAGTCAGTCCGCTCGTCCTTTCCACCTCCTCGTGCGGTGCTCAGCCTCAAAATCTCCGACGAAGAAGATGCGTCACCGTAACGATGACGCCCTTCGTCGAATTTTTATATTTTCTTTATTGACCCGTCAATTCGCCTTCTTATTATAAAATATATTTGAAATAATTATGAATAATTATCAAGAAATTGTATATAATAGTATATGCAATAGTATTTAATATAATACTGGAACTATTATGGACAATATCACCTAACCCAACCCATATTAAAAGTATTACAAAAAAGAAAATTAAAAACATAACATAAAAAACTAAAGGATTCCACAAACTAACGGGGGATTCGATCCCACGCCTAGAAAACATCCACCAATTGCGAGGCAAGAGTCCTACCGCTTTCGCTAATAATGCTGTTGCAGTATACTTTTACGTTTCTAAATATAATCAGATACGACGTAAAATAAATAAATGCGTTTTTTCATTTTTTACAACTACAGTTTGCAATATAAAAATGTGAAAAAATTCTGTAATGTGTGCTATGTGAATCTCAATGTTTTAGAATTTTTTCGGAATTTTTGTACGAGATTAAATAGGCAAAATAGGCCAAAAACCGAAATTTTGTTTTTCCCTGTTTACTGCCCCCATGGTTGAGATAAGGGGTTGAAACTTGATGTAAGATGTCTTTTTTTGATATGCTATCGACTGTCGTATTGGATATTTCATTTGGCTCAAGTGCATTTTTGATCATCCCCTCCCTCTTTCTTCGAGTCGCGCTCGCTAGGATTAGGAAACTTGGCTCGAGCTCGTATTTCTAAAATTTGCTTGACGTCTAAAAATAGATTGATAGATATGGCAACAGCGTAACAATCCGGCAACGATGCCTTCGCGTCCTTTGTCTGTCAAAAGTTGGTTGGTAATAGGAATAGGAATAGGTGGCTAATAGAGTTTAGATATATTTGTAGATCTAGTCGATAGATGACGCAACGCGAGTTGTCTAGTTTATAGATTGTTTATTTATAGTATTCTCCGCTCATAGACATCGTCGCTTCGATCGATTCGGAGATAAGCCAAAACGGGATCCTGCCCTTAAAGCCGATCTACCTCTCTCTCTCTCTCTTTTCGATTCGACAGGAACACAATTACCGACGCATTATTGCTCGAAATCCGCTTCGTTACTATCGTTTCGTTGCGATTCGATGACGATTAAATTAAACGCGTTGGAAAAAGGAAGAGGCAGATTAAATTTCATCTCGCGATGTAACAGTAATACCGTGTGATTGAATTATTTGTTTGCATGCTCGTTTCTTTAATCGGACGAGAAACGAGCAATAAATTTTACATTCGAGACTGTTATTCAGCGTTTACAAATATGTTCGCAGATTGGGTTATCACATTTCTACTGCTGCATTTTAACTCTTTGGGGCACGGTGGGATTAAAAGTGTCCCGCCTTTTTGATGTATTTCACGGCATGGTGGGACATTTTTAGTCCCACCATTTTTAGCCCCTACTGCAAGAAATCTTGCAGTAGCTGCATGTGCATAAGTTTATATTTCGCCTTATTTACGTAAAGCAGTTGGTAATGTTTTCAAACAATGTTACAAATGTATTCATTGTGTTGGGAACATTCAACATGCAATTACCGGCTGAGCAATTGTTATAATCGGAAGGTTTATTGCACTCACAGTTTTTTCTTAATTTCATGTTAAAAATCGCAGAGGTAAGTTAATTTCTATAAAAATTAGTTTTTCATAAGCGAGTAACGATTTTTATAATATGAATCAATGGTTAAATTTGTTTGTAAATGATGAAAGTATAGTGGGATTTCATTTGTCCAACCATACAACTTGTGGAGTAATACAAAAAACAATTTTTCTTTATTGTTTATGTTGTATATTCTTAAAAATTTAATTAACTGTTACTAGTTTGTTATATTTTTACATAATGTTATACCTTTATTAATAAAAATATTCCAATTTTGTTTCATTTAAAACCCGATAAAGTTCTTGTGCAACATGGGTCTATTTTTGATCTGAAATCCTGTGCCGCAAAGAGTTAAGGGTTTTGTAGTGGTGTTAAGGAAATTAATACAATAAATAACTCTTTACGTCCCTTATTGAGAAAAACACAAAGATAGTATTTGTTTAAATTTTGTAATATTTTATAACAAATTGACGGAATTAAAAAAAATATTTTAAAATAGCCTAATTCTTTACGAATAAAACAATACAAAATTTAGCTAAATCAGTTGAGTAGTTTTGGAGAAAAAAATTCGTAAGTGAAGCCTATTTTTGAAATTTGTAAATCATAGTACTAACTTGAAAAATTTGCAAGTAAAAATATTTAAAAACTCAAAAATATGATTTATAAATTGAAATATGACCTTACACTACTTTTAAAATATGGTCCATAAAATGTCTAAATTTCAACCAAACTTACTTAATTTTACAAAGTAGAATAAAAAAGCCTCATCACCTAAATCTACCTTGAGTGCATCTTCTACAATATCCGTCCTGTTTTTCTCGGAAATCACTTTTCAGGGTCACAAATCCCGAAAATTGCGCAAGGAAATTCGGTATATAAACCACTTCTACCACAGTCATCGATTGAATTCATGATTCACGAGAACGGTGACCAAGGAGAGCAGCTTGTCTTACCGGATGTCACGTTCACGGAAATTCGAAGGTTGCCCTGAAATTTTCGAGGGACATTGGTCGAACATCCCGGCTGAGAAATTCACAAACTTGTACCATTTGTGGAATCCTTTTCCACGCGAATATGAAGGATCCCGAGGACATCTGTGACGTCCAAGGATTTATCGAAGAAACGCTCGCTCGAATACACACGGAACAAAATTCTATCGAATCACCTCCGTCATGTTTACTGACTACGTATCAATTCCGTTCAATTACAGCTTCATATTACTGATTCTGTTCGGTTATAAATTGATTCGTGAATTGTTACCAATTTGCCGTTGTAATGGATGCTAATCATTAATGATGAATGGCGTGCATTTGTTCACGAAAATGTTATTGTGTGGTAGAATTATATTGAAATTTTGTTTGCGAGTTTGGCTATTATATTAACAAGTGTATTGGGAAAAGTAGTCTTTTTGTTCATTTAAATATAGCCCGAGCATAAAAGTTTAGATCATTGAAAGTAGGTTAAGTAATAAAATAAATGATATTCGATAACAAGCTCAAATACGTTAAAAATTATTAAGCTTGAAAATTGTACCCACTCATAAATTTAAAAAATGTCCTCATAAATTTGAAAATTTGGTCTTGACAATTTAACAAATTTATAAATTAGAAAATCTACAAAGATGAATTTTAGGTAAAAATGAAGAAATGAATAAATTATTCAGCGAGGAAAGATAAGCTGATACGTGAACGTATTTACGTTGATGTTTTCTGCTGGTAGAGAAAAACTGTCCTTTATGTTTGATCGATCTCCGTCCAGCATGAAATATAGAGCTATCTAAATCGTCTGAAAAAGAGAATATAGAGAACGATGAATCACGGGTTATTTAATGAACATCGCTGTAGAAAACAACCCGCAGATAACCGTCTGACGGATATTAAATCCAAACAGGGAGGAAAGTTAACAGATCATTTCGGACAGAAGTGGAAAGGATCTCTTTGGTCCGAATTCAGGTTGCAGCGAGGCTTTTGTCGGGAAAAAGGGGTGACTTCCGTCCTCTGACACTCTGAAAGGAGATATATCGCCAGCTTTTTACAGTCGTCGTAAAACGACTTATCGGACGTCTGACGCGAAGGCTATCTCGCTTGTGATCTTTGTAATATTGCCCTCTAAAGCTACTACCATTTACAGCGCCCACGCACACCGCTTTTCAAAAGTCTGATCTCGACCACGGAAAAATGTGAAATTCGTTAACAAGTATTTTTATGCTTTTATAATTAAGGTTATTTATTCGATCTAGTCTCAATTAAAAGTTTTATTCGGGTAATGTATTGATAGCAAACTCCATCTAGTTTACTTCCATCTGGTTTGAAGTTGTAAATTTTCCAATTTTCTGCCTCGGAAATTCACTCATTTTTAAAACCACAAAATACACTTTCTGGGTTGTTAGAAATTTACAAGTTTAATTTGCATGATTTGTTCGTTTAAATATAGACAAACTTTCAAGCTGAAAAAATCATATACTTTTAAATTTTTTTACGTAGAAAATTACAGATTTTCAAATAGGAAAGTACGTAGCTGCTCTAAAAAGATTCATTAATTTAAAAATTTGCAAGTTCAAAAATGCGTACGCTTTTAAATTCCATGTCAATAAACTTATGAATGTTTAACAAAATTTTTATATTCGTAAAACTATGAATGTATAAATGTATAATATGAGTTATAAAGGAGTAATGTTTAGAAGCAAAGAAATATAAAAGTTTAGAATTGTCTCAAAGAACCCTCAAGTTTCGTGAAACATACAGTATAATAAATGTCCCTAAAAGTTTCTAGGTATATCGTGTATGGAGAGAGTTTAACTGGCCGCCGGGTCATTTCACGAAAGGATATTCAGTTTCGAATGTTGTTTTATCGCGCACCCGTGGAATTCTGTTGAGCCTTGGCGTGATCGAATTATGCAGATTCCAGCCCGGTTTCCGACGATGATGGAATTTTTATTAGTTTCACCGGAATTCGTATGTTAATTCTGTGCAAACGGTCCCCCTTTTTTTCGCGTTACCATTCAGTGAATATCGTTCGATTCGATTTTATCATTCTATTTGGGGGAAACTATCGATGCCGTAGAATTCGCTGTATTGTGTAAATTGTGTTCGGAGGAAACCGAAGCTGGTATCAAGGATGCAACACGTGAGAACGTGAGCATTGTTCGAATAACTTGTAATTTATTCCAGAAATTTGGGTCACCAAATTCGGGCTGAATTTTATACGTGAGAGGAAGTTAAACATTTTTAAACTTTACGTTTTGCAAATTCTATTCGCGGATCGGAAGATTCGTGTTACAGGTCTTACAGGGTCAGGGCGCTTAGAGCTCTGAATGTGCACGGAATTGGAAATTAAACGACTCGAGAATTTAATAGGTTGGGGAATACAGTCAATTTTTACGGTTAGAATTTATTTTTTAACTTGGAGCTATTTGTTAATTCGGAGTTACAGGAGGGTCATTTAGGAGGTAAATAATAGTGAATTGCTTTTGAAATATTGAAGCATCTTATTCAGGAGTTTTTTGGGTCATCAAGAATTAGAAATACTTCATTTTCAATTATTTAGTGATTTTGAAAATTAATTTTGAAAATTTCATATTTGGATGAATAGTACATCTTAGAGCTGGGAAATAAGAATTTAGTGAATGAAGAAAAAATAGAGGAGAAATAAGAAATTTTAGATGGTTGAAATGAGTTGAGACACACATTGAGATATAATGAGACATACTAGGATATAGTGAGACAGTCTGAGACACAGTGAGAGATGACAGAAGGCACTGAGAAATACTGAGAGACACTGAGAGATGCTGAGAGATTCTGAGAGACACTGCGAGATACTGAGAGACTTTAGAGGACACTGAGACACTCTGAGAGATACTGTAAGACTCTGAGAGACACTGAGAGATACTGAGAGATACTGGGGGATTTTGAGAAACACTGAGGATATTGAGAGACTTTAAAACACTGAGAGACTGTGAGAAACACTGAGAGATACTGAGAAGTTCTGAGAGACTCTGAAAGGCATTGGGAGGTTCTGAGAAACACTGAAAGGTAGTGAGAGATTTTCAAAGACAGTGGCAGACTCTGAGAGATACTGAAAGATTTTGAAACATTCTGAGAGATACTGAAACAAACTGAGACATACTGAGATGTATATACTCAAACAAGGTCTTAAACACATCATAACTGCAAGAGAATCATTTTATCAATAATCTGTAACCACCTCCAAAATATTCAACCCTCTACAAATTTTCAAAATTATAAAATGGAATATTCCACCACAACAAAGATATTTTTTTAAATAAAAATTATGAATTTATCACCACAAAAAATAGTTATTATAAAATATAATTTACTCTCAAAGCTTAAAAACTCTGATGAACAACTTATGAATTAATTTACTCCGCCAACAATATTAAAATTAATAAACGCAAATATAAAATTGATACCAGCATGCAAGTGCTAATAGTGTTATCCTGCAAAATATGAAGCTATAACGTAAAATTTCACGCATTCATTCGATGCAATTGACACAAATCGAATGACACAATAAAAAGCAGCGATCGCAGCAGCATTACCAGTGTTCGATGACGTTAAACTGGTATTTCGTCATTGCGGTTCGTTTGGTTCACAGTGATCAATAGATATGGCACACTAAATAACGGAGTTGTCGATTGCAGCGAGCAAAAATCGTTACATGTCCGAACAGTGCCTGGAGCATTTCGATGCCATAATTCAAACGTACCGTTTCGTGATTAATAATATGGCGGACACGATAACGATAGCCCTTTTTCCTCCGAAATCGGACGTTTATTTTTCCACGGAGAACATTCATGATATCAGTTATTCCGCGTTATAAATCGACCCATCGATTCGCTCGACTCGCGCGGAAGTGAAATTTTTGGGAGGTATAAAATCCCTGTCGAGGTTCATGGTTTAGTAAAAATTATTCGGTGCACTTTTGATAATTCGATCAATTTTGAATTCACGGTTAAGTCATCTATTTTGGCGAAATTTTAAAGTATTCTTGCTATTTTATGTTATTTCATGTTTAATGTTATTCGTTAATTCGAATAAGTCATACGTATCATACATTATAATTGATGCATTTAGATTTACATATGCCTTTTACAAATTATCTTAATAAAATTTGTAAAATATGTATTATCTATGAAATACGTGTGCATTATCTATAAAACACATATCATTAATTATAAATTACATATGCATCACATATGTGTTCTATATTCCACATATGCATCACACATGTGTTTCATATTCCACATATGTATTAAAATACTTTATTTACTACTTCAGAGAGTAGTCTTTTACTGAAATATTCGTTGGTTAATTAACAAAACATTTTAATGAGATAATCAATATATTACACATATGCTTTATACACATATGAACAATCTCTGAAGTAGTAAATGAAGTTCTTTGATCTTGGCGATTTCAAAATTCAGATCAACAGACCTTATTCTTCGCTTACAATATAATTAAGAACTTGTGTAAGAACATAAATAATTTGAGACATAATTAAAGATATTATTCTTGAAACGAAGCAAAAATAATTTGACAATGAAAGTAATAACATTGGAGCGATTTCATTTTAAAACAGAGGGAATCGGTGAACGGACGACATTTATGAAGAGTGTTCGGCAAAGAAATTCGAGAGATTCTAGGATCCAATCTCTTCGGTTAATTAGCAAAAATCCTTCCGTCCATCCTGGGATCGCAAGAACCTCCGAATTTCCTCGAGACCACTTAGGGCAACGAGTAGCAATATTCCCGGGAGCTGAAAGCTCGGCCACTCGGGAAAATAGAATATTAGTCTTTGAAGAAGAAACTGGTCGAGCCGTGTTAGGCGAACGCAATCTGCAAATATTGCGCCGCTTCCTTCGGCTTCTGTTAAAATTCTCGGATTAATAAACGAAACGAGATGCAGAGAGCAGAGAACCTGCATCTTCTGACATTTTCTCTGCGCTTGTTTTCGATCCGAATTGGCTGCAACGAATGCAAGAGCCTGCGAAAATGTCGGCGGCCCCCGTTCACAGATTGCGAACATCATTGCCGTGGAAACAATGGGAATGCAATTTAATTTGCTTGGAGATTTCTTCAAACTTGATTACTTAAGTCCGTGAAACTCTTCAATTTATTTTATCGTGTCATATTCTTGTTCATGGGACACTTTCAATTATATGGATTAATATTAATCAATATTTGTATGAGTAAGGATAAAGTTCTGTTGGAAAGATTTTTGTTCAGATACAGGATATTTATTATAAAAATTGTATGCGAAGATATTGCAGATTTTCAGAAAATGATTAATGTAATTTGAGATATAGAACAAGACTGTAATTGCAAAATTTCAATATGAGTATTAATGTCAGAGTTTAACGCTGGTTAATATTAAATATATAATGTTTATTAATATGAAAGGATGTTACTATAAATTAATAGATATAAATTGAAGACGCGCTGGTGCACGTTGCGCGCGCATCGCCGGTAGCCGAACACAGCAAGCAGGAATTAAACAAAAGACAACGCATATTACATTTCTACCAATTTATACATTCGGTAGCCTAGATAGATTATACTACCAACAATTAATAAATTTGTAATATTTAATAATAACTCGTTGCATTGCGTTATGTGAACAGCAAGGTTTGTAAACAATGAAATTATTTTAAATATCCCATGTCTTACATAGGCACAATTTTTTTGTTATTTTTCAAAGTGTTACGACTCTGCAATCGTACCTTGTTTTGTCCAAATAAACTTTAATACAAAATATTTATTTTCTCAATTCGTAATAATGCGAGTACAAATATTTAATATTTATGTACAAACATATTATTAATATAATATTAATACTGCTAATAAAATAACAACAATGAAATTATTATTAAATTATGAAAATTCAAATATGTATTTTTGTATGAAAATCAATAAATCACGCAACGAAAAGTGAATATGCAAATACATGTATTGAAAATTGCATAAATTTAATATAAAATTAGAGATTCAAGAAGAAGAAATTTCCAATTGCGTTATGAATGAGTGAATTTAATACTAAATTTTAGCTTCTGACGAAATTACCATTAAATCGAGTACCTATTAATGTAAATAGCACATCCGTGGCTTATTATCGAAAATTTATGTATCTTAATTACCTTGATATCCTTAATGAAATGGATTTAAAATTCGGTGAATCTAATGGCTATCGATGTTCAGCGATATTGATTTATAGGTACAAGTTTAAAAGCATGTTTACGTGAATCGATGCGAGAAACTAATAAATTAAACGGATGAAATATGATAAAATGGTACAATGATGAAATTCTAGGATTACATGATAAAGATGATGGAAGAAGGGAATATTAAAAAACTACGTAAAATGGTAAAGTGGTAAATTGATGCATTGCAAAATAGTATTAATGATAGGCCAATATAACAGTGAAATAGTACAATAGTCAAATACTAAATTAGTGAAATAACGGAATAGTAGATTACAGAATTAGTAAAATAGTAAATCAATGTTATATCACTAACGAATTAACTCACCCCACGCTGTATTGTTACGTCTCGTACCAAGCGTTATATTGCCATATGTGATATTACCACGCGTTGTATTACTGCACATTAGATCACCACGCGTTGAATTACTGCGCATGGAGTCACCGCGCGCTGAACAACTATGCATCGAGTCACCACGCGTTGAATTACTGCGCATGGAGTCACCGCGCGCTGAACTACTATGCATCGAGTCACCATGCGTTGAACTACTGCGCATCGAGTCACCACGCGTTGAACTACTATGCATCGAGTCACCACGCGTTGTATTACTGCACATTAGATCACCACGCGTTGAATTACTGCGTATGGAGTCACCGCGCGCTGAACTACTATGCATTGAGTCACCACGCGTTGAATTACTGCGCATCGAGTCGCTGCGCGCTGAATTACTGCGCATCGAGTCACCACGCGTTGAACTACTATGCATCGAGTCACCACGCGTTGAACTACTATGCATCGAGTCACCACGCGTTAAACTACTGCGCATCGAGTCACCACGCGTTGAACTACTGCGCATCGAGTCACCACGCGTTGAACTACTGCGCATCGAGTCACCACGCGTTGAACTACTATGCATCGAGTCACCACGCGTTGTATTACTGCACATTAGATCACCACGCGTTGAATTACTGCGCATGGAGTCACCGCGCGCTGAACTACTATGCATCGAGTCACCACGCGTTGAACTACTGCGCATCGAGTCACCATGCGTTGAACTGCTGCGCATTGAATCACTACGCGTTGAACTACTGCGCATCGAGTCACCACGCGTTGAGCTACTGCGCATTGAATCACTACGCGTTAAACTACAGCGCATCGAGTCACCACGCGTTGAACTACTGCGCATTGAATCACCACGCGTTGAATTACTGCGCATCGAGTCACCACGCGCTGAACTACTGCGCATCGAGTCACCACGCGTTGTACTGTAACACATTAGTCCACCATGCGTTATATCTCTGCGCAATAGATCTCCACGCGTTGTATTACTATAAATTAGATCCCCACGCGTCGTATTGTTGTAAATTAGATTACAATGCGTTAAACTACTACGCACTAAATCACTACATGTCCAACTACAGCACATTAAGTCTCCACATGTCGAACTACTACGCACTAAATACCTGCGCCTTAAATTGCGCATTACATTCCTCCACAATTATATCCCTATACCCTATAAAACCTAAACCCACAAAAATACAATAATAAATAAAAATATAATAATAAAGATAATTCTTCGAAATCCCTAAAATCCAAATAATAATTATCGTAAACGTCAAAAAGAAAACTAAAAATTTATCCCCCAAAAATCACCACCTTCCATTTCCACCGTTTACTATTCAAACTCGTATCCTAAAACGACACGTTCGTTGTCCAAACTCGATTCTATTCGGAGCGAATTCGGACAGGAATCAGCTCGTTTCAGTAAGAATCTCATTCATCGGCGCCGAAAGCGATTCATCGATCCACAGGAAGTTACTCTCGGCTTCACTATCGAGTCCCGGTTCTGAAAGCTCCAACTAATCTGTCGGTGACGATTTTGGTTCACGGTTAGCCAGGAACCCGTATAGTTATCTGCCTCAAACGACGACAATCAATAACGAAGTGTGTACACTGACAGCTGTCACTGGGAATCCGCTATTTCTCTTGATAACGCTAACAATGCCCAATAGAAATCACAATGCAACGCGGTGACGATTGCTTGTCGATGTGACCTCGTAATAGTCAACTCCGTAAAAGACTATTGTGACCTTCGGCACAATGGAGTCTCAGGTGTTAACGTTATCGTTGACACCTGGCCATTCGTTTCTCAATGGAATTGTTGAGTTTGATCCACTGTCACGTGGAACCATCCATGCATTATACGTATGTTAATTGTTGTACAGAGTAACAATGTTCTTGCTCAGACCAGACGCGATTAGTAGCCATTGTTGATACTCTAGGGCTTCCAATATTTGTTGACAATGCTGGAGCATTGACGTCATTGTGCCGCTGGTATGGCTTGTACTGATTATCCACTTCGAAATTTGACGAGTGCAAAATTTGGAGATTTACGTGATCTGAGTGGTTGGGAGATAGAAAATTTGAGTATAGGGATTTTTTGATTTTGGGATTTGGGAAGGTTGGGGTGTGGAGTTTAGAGATTTAGGGGTTTGAATATTTGGGAGATCGAAACTTGGAGATTTTGGAATTTGATGGTTTGGAAATTTGGGGAGTAACTTGGAAATTTAGGGGCTTGAAAGATTCGAAATTTGGAAAATTGGAATTCAGGGCTTGAAAATTCGGGTGTATGGAAATTTGAAGACGTAGAGATTTGAACATTTGGAATTTGGGATTTGAAAATTCGGGCGCGTGGAAATTTGGAATTCGGGATTTCAAAATTTAGGCGCGTGGAAATTTGAGAATTTAGAAATTTGGAAATTTGGAATTCGGGATTCGAAAATTTAGGCGCGTGGAAATTTGAGAATTTAGAAATTTGGAAATTTGGAATTCGGGATTCGAAAATTTGGGCGCGTGGAAATTTGGAAATTTGGAATTCGGGATTTGAAAATTTAGGCGCGTGAAAATTTGAAAATTTAGAAATTTGGAAATTTGGAATTCGGGATTTGAAAATTTGGGCGCGTAGAAATTTGAAAATTTAGAAATTTGGAAAAATGTATATATCAGAAAATTTGGGAATCTAAAAATAGCAATCAAACATTTATCAAAACCTTAAAATCCCAAAGTAAATATCCCTAAATTATTAGCAATATAATAATCAATAGAGCTCTCAATATGAATTCAAACATATATTAATAAATTCATTTTTAACAATGATTTTTCAAGAAGGAAAAGTCATCACATTACACGTACAATTACCACCAGATGTAAACTGTTGAAATACAACTGCAGCAACGCATCGAGCACGGCTCTCAAAGAATGCGCTAATTGAGTGGACACGTGCGTTAAACTATACAGCAGCAATTAATTAATTAAACGCGGCTGAAATTCGTCAGATTAAAGTCAGCAACCAGGTGTCGAGTTCGCATAATTAAATCTGACGCATAAAACAGTGGAACGTTTTATATTAATTGCATACTGCATGGTACAAAAAACAAAAGCAATTCAGTGCTTGTTGCTGCACTTGCTATTCGTACTTTGGTATCACTTTAGGGGATTAGTGAGACATCAGAGTAATTGAGGTGGTTGTTTTACAATTTTAGGATGAAATTTTAGAATGTTATTCGTAGGAGAAATAAAAGCTAATTCTGGGCAAAAATTTTAATTACAGAACACGTATGATGTTGATGAAAAACAATTTTTATTAAAGAAAAATGAGGTTTTACTATAACGGAAAATAATTGAAAATAAATCAAATGTGTAACAATGGCAAAAATTAAAAAATAAATTTTTTTGTCTAATTTTTAGAGAGTAGACTTATTTAAAATCAAAATATATAGATTTATTTAAAATTAATTATAATTTTAAGATATTAGCATGAAAAATAAAAATTAATTCCAGCTAAAAATTTTAATCATATAATGCATATGCTTTAATATAATACTAATGAAAAATAATTTTAGTATTAAAGAAAAATAATACTCATAATGGAAAATAAGCAGTACACCCAACAATAGCAAACAATAAAAAATAAATACTATCTTTATCTATTTTTGAAAAGTTAATTTATTTAAAATTAAAAAATTTAACATAGTGCTCTCTCATAATTAAAAATGCATCTCTAACAAATTTTCAAACCAAACAATTACATATTGATTTACATTTTTTATATCAAATGTTGCTATTTCAGTTGCAGTTATTTTTATTATGATTAAAAATAATTCACAAAGAAATATTGTAACAAAGTCAATGATAAGTCAACTCCCACAAAGAAATATTATAACAAAGTCAATGATAAAAATATTGTAAAAATTGCAAAAGTTACAAATAATTATTTTTTCTTTCCAGGAACTTTTGTTCGGGATCAAAAGTTGTTGGGAGGAAATGTCTTCGGCAATCAGAATGTCACTAACGCACCAACGTTTGAGATGAATGTCCCTCGAAACGTGACCACAGCAGTCGGTCAGACTGCTTTTCTTCATTGCAGAGTACATCAGCTGGGTGATAAAGAGGTAAGTGGATTTACCTATCTCAGGGTGGTAAATATAAAAAAATGCCTTTGCTGCTATTAGTGCAGCAAGATTTATTCTCATTATATTCTCTGGGATAATAATTTCCGATTTTTTTTCTTGATCACAATATTCTTGGGTAGAACATTGCTGCTGGGACATTTTCCTCATACTAATTTCTTATTAATTGACCTCAAAGATCATCTTGTTATGAAAAATTTTATTAATTCTTGCCCTTTTATGAACCTGAATATTTATGAATCATTCGTGCATTTTTAACAAATAAGATTCTGTTTTTATATGTTTAATTATTGATTAAACACAATTGAATTAAAAATAAAAATTTTCTTTCTGTACGCAAAAATTTTTAAGATCCGAAAATAATTATAAATTGCAAACGTTTTTAATTAAAATTTATTTCAGATCTTACACAAATTTAACCTGAAAACCAGACTTTAATTTCCAGTTAGAAAACCATTGAACGGTTGCAATACTTTTAATTAAAGGAGGTTTAATTACTAATCAACTACGAATATTTAATTGAACCGTCGAATTATTCTGATGCTCAATTAAATTTAAACCTTAATGAAACGAAAAAATGTGAAATCATCGGAGAGTATTGTTCGTATAAAATTTCGAAAACAGAATAGTAACATGAAACGAAAATCGTTTGACAATGCATGTTGCTCGCGCGAGAATAATATTCGTCAGTACAATTCATGTTTCGCCGTCAGCTAAAATCGGTTATAAATTGCACGTCGACGATTGCCGAACGGAATTAAACAGAAATCACAGTGATCAGGATTTCGCGAACATCTAACACGTAAAGTCTACAATAAATGTCAGAGTTTTGCAAACAACAGATTGCTCGCCCGTATACCGAGCCTGACAAATGTTCAACGTAACGGCGACTGCATATATTTATATATTAATCGACTTACTGTTGATACAAATTAATGATACATGCGCAAATACCTCAGCCGTTCGACCGAAATACAGGTGACATTAATAGCGGGGATTTCGAATCTGTAATCGGATTGTTGCGAATTTTCCTCGCCCTCATTAATACGGGTCAGGTTAACCGAAATATCAGCATATCGTACTAGAAAGGAGTTACGATGCGAAAGAAAAACTTTAGTGAAATCGTAGCTGAAGCGCAGAATATTCGATAGTAATATCGAACAATAATCGGATTTGATTTAAAATTTATTAGTTGATTTAGACGCGATAACGGGTTTAGTAATCAACACGATAATTAACAGTTTTCGGAGATAATGTTTAATTTTACTGTTTCGTGAACAATAATATGTTGCTGTACCATGGAAATGTGCAATGAATGCAATCGTTTATTGCTAATTTCGAAATTTTACTGGCAAGTAGTATAAACCAATTGGTCGGTCGATAAGCTTCGTTCAATTTTATATTATTGCTTTACAATTTTATTTACCGTATTTCTGCTACTTACTGTTTAATTAGTTCGTAAATAACTCTTTGTAATAAAGGAGACAAAAATTTTGCATTGGAAATCGCAATTTTATATAGAAAGTCGTTCAGTGAAATATGTAAGTAGAACGAGTCAACACATGGTCAGCCAACTAGACGAATTATATTGAATTTTATATATCAAGATATTTTTGCAATGTACTGTTGCATAATTTGTTCTTAAACAAAGAATTAAACATGTATTTATAATAATATAAAATGATCAGTGTTGAATGCAGTTAGTCGTAAGTAGTATAACTCGGCAACTGGTCAGACGAAGCCTTGATTGAAATTTAAATTATTGCTTCAAAATTTAATCCACTATTTTTCTGTTATCTACTGATGTTTAATTAATCAATAAACAATTATTCATATTAAAACTGAAGACAATTTTGTATTAAAAATCAGCGTTAAGTAAAACATTCAAGTAGTATAAGCACCTGGTCAGACAACGAATTCCCCCGAACTCCGAACAATTCCGCAACTTTATTCAGCACACCTCCGCTATCTTTAGCACCGTAATTAGTCCACGAACAACATTTCGCGATAAACAAAAAGGCACTTTAGTATCCGCAAACAGAAACTGAGAACCGTATACATATTTACTTTAGCATCGTACATCTTCCAGAAGATTATTTTCCTAAAGGCATAACTGCGAGGTCATAATTAACAATTTACAGGCTGTAGAGTTACGCGCGAGGCTGAAATTTTAAAAATGTTCAAAGCGCAGCTAGCATTCGTAAAAAAATAGCGAACAGCGCCGAGAACTGCAACAAACGCGCTGAGATCATGAAACATAAAAGACGCTCCAAGGAATAAAATACCGAGGCGAAAATGAACAGAGGAACTGCCAGGAATAAATTACGCGAACGAACTTTTAATTTCAAACAAATTATTCTTCCTTTCTCCGAATGAAAACTGTGTCTTCCATTAAACCAAAAGTGAAACACAAACAGAGGGTCCAGGAAACGTCCATTTAACTCGGCCGCTTTAATGAAAGACGAATGCGAAATTAGAGGGACATTAAGGCTCTTCTTAGCCGTCAGGCAATGTAAAAATTAAGGAAACACGATTACAGAGCGCAAGCAGGTTTTAAAGGGAGATATAACGTCGTTAGTCACCGGAGGAAAGTCGCTCGACAGATATTTCCTAATTTAATTCCTCCGTAGCAGAGGAATGCTAGACGGGGTCTATGGTCGCTGTCGAGAAATTCAACTTAACCGCGTCGTCGGGAAATAGCTGTTGTAAAAATAACAAGGGGGGTCATCTGCGGTCGCCTAACGAAATCACGGTCTATCTCTCTAGTTTTTCTCCTCGGCGAAAATTCCGAGTTTTCGAGCCTTCCAGCGGTAACAAGCAGAGTATCATTTCATCCCTTCTAATTAGGTCACAGCTTGTCGATGAATGCCCCTTTCCTTTTAAAGCCATTGACGTTCGCCGAATGAGGCAATTAGACGACCCTTGGAACGGACCGAAAAGACCGCTGGAATAACACCGATCGATTTTATCTTTAAATTTAGGATACCTCCCGGCCATTCAACGTTTCATCGAATAAACCGAACTCTTTCCGCGAAATCGATATTATTTTAATACCGCCACTTTCTGTACTGACCGTTTCCTCCGATTTTCGACGACTGATCATTTTTTAAATTATCACATTCTAAATCGGTCATGACAATTTATATTTTACTACGAAATCTTTGCTTTGCTGAACATTAAAAAATCTCAAATTACTCAATTTTTAAATTTTAATCATTTCTTTCGAATTAAAATTAATGATCAATTGAATTTTTCTAATTTCACAAAATTCTTGGCTAACCTCAAATCATTAATTGATTATTAACAAGTTATAATTCCTCCCAAGTTAATCTCCCAATTTACCGTAACTTTTTCAATTTCCAAATTTAATGTTAATTTCTGGATGTAGCAGTTTTAGTCATCCCCTAATCTCATTTCACCGTGAACTGTCGAACAAAACCAATTACTATATAACTTTACATAACTATTTTATTAGCAGAAGTGTTTCGAGACTGAGCCCCCAATGACGATCAAAGCGATGGACTTCAATTCAGTCTGGGTAATGAGGTAAACAACGCTGCGTTTTCCAGCGATTTTTTATCGTGCATTCAAAGGAAAATGAACCGTTTGAAACCAGTTTTCCGATCTTATTACAATTAATCCTTTCTTTGCCGCGGGTATCAAAGAGAACGTAAAATATCTTTCTGTTGCATTTCCTGCTTAACGAAAACAACTATTTAGGACTTTAGTGTTTATTATTCAAAATAATTGCTGGAATTGTTGCTTAAATACTTCTACAGATTTTGGGAATTTTTAACGTGGGATCTGATTGTTATGAAACGTTTGATGTAAGCAGAACTTTGGAAGACGAGGAAGCTTAGTTCATTTAATTCTATCGTAATTCGAAGTGAAGTTTAAACTGAAAATAATCACAACAATATTGTAGATTCTTCAGTATGAAGAATTGGGTTTTGTCAAACTTATAAAAGCATTACTTCAAAATTAAACAGAATGAAGTACTAGAAAAGTGTTAGTTAAATAATATGAAGTTTGCAAAATAATAATAAAGGAAGGGTGCTAATCATCCATAAATGGTTAATTATAAATATATTTTTATATACAGAGTGTCATAACTAGTGTAGGTGAAATGAGGGGTAGTTCACGTGATTCTGAATAAGATTTCCTTTTGCAGAAATGGGGTTTGAAGCTACGTTTTTGAATTATTAAGGAAACACACGGACCAATCAGAGCGCGAGGATTACGCACGCGCAGACGCGAGAGCGGCAGCTTCAAATAACGCGTAGTTATCCAACGCGTAGTAATGCAACGCGTGTTAATGCAACGCGTGATAATCCTACGCGCAGTAATCCAACACGCAGTAATACAACGCGTAGTAATACAGCGTGTGGATATCCAACGCGTAGTATTCTAGCGCGTGCATATTAAACGCGTAGTAATTCAACGCGTAATAATGCAACGCGTGGTAATTTTAAGCGCAGGGCTCTAATGCGTGGTAATCTAATGCGTAGAGTAATCCGGCATGTGGATATCCAACGCGTAGTAATCCAGAGCGTGGATATTCAACGCGTAGTAGTCCAACGGGTAGTACTGCAACGCGTGGTAATCCTAAGCGTAGGAATCTAACGCGTGGTAATCTAACGCGTGGTAATCTAACGCGTAGTAATTCAGAGCGTGGATATTCAACGCGTAGTAGTCCAACGGGTAGTACCGCAACGCGTGGTAATTCTAAGCTTAGGAATCTAACGCGTGGATAATCTAACGCGTAGTAATCCGGCGTGTGGATGTCCAACGCGTAGTAATGCAGAGCGTGGATATTCAACGCGTAGTAGTCCAACGGGTAATACTGCAACGCGTGGTAATTCTAAGCGTAGGAATCTAACGCGTGGTAATCTAACACGCAGTTAACCAACGCGTAGTAATTCAACGCGTAATAATCCTCGCGCCCTGATTGGTCCGTGTTTTTCCTTAATAATTCAAAAACGAAGCTTCAAACCCCATTTCTGCAAAAGGAAATCTTATTCAGAATTACGTCAACTACTCCCCACTTCAGGGACACTACTTATGAGACACTCTTCATATTATAAAAATTTATGTATACGTTCTAAAATAAAAACATTGTCTCGAATAAATTCAGTTAAGTACTCTACCGCTAATTTACTCTAAAATTTTGACGAACAATCTCTTTTTCAGTTCACAAAGTAATTGATTCTTCGATAGCATTTGTTTACGTTCCATAAAAGAATTCGAATCGCAGGCTGTTCGTCATGTTTAATCGTGTGATGTCGTTTATCTTTCATAAGCTCGTACACGTGTATATGCTCTTATGAGATTAAACAGACCCACCCCCTGAACTACAGTTATGGACGCCGAACTACAGGGAACTCGAAAGTTATTTGTAGAAATTACTACACTTGAAATCCTCCATCTAAACCTTACTCTATTGATCATAACTTTCAAATTACCGAGTAGAGTACAGAACGTTACCTTATTTTATTCTTTTCAATATCCCGACAAATGCTGCATCTATGAACTATTTTAATTTATTTTGTAGGTTTGTTATACTTCATCTATGTACTTCATAGGACTTGTTAATTTATAGACATAAAAGATATTAATATTAATATTCAAAGAAAAAATGGTGGTGCTCCAAGGGGTTTTGTAGTTCAAGATTTTTGCTGTTTGTAAACAGCAACTTTTAAAGTACCTAGTTGAAAAATTTTCAATTTTGATTCTTTTGAAGCTATTTCTCTATTAATTTTAATTTTACCTTTTATCTATTTTGTCATGATTGCATGTGAGACCATAGACTCAATTAAAAAATGCTTATTTCAAGTTATATGACCTCAACGATTTGGACAGTTGCAGTACCTATTGTAATATCAAAATAAATATTAAACTTGGAGCGAAACATGTTTTGTATTTAGATGTTTGATCCACCTGTATACTAATGATTCGTTTAATCATCACTACTGACGCCGCCGTAAAATCGATTTGAATCAGACTTCTTTAAATGCACAGAAGTTCATCTAGCGACAACACGCGTATTCGGACGGTGATTCTTCTCCGGTAACCAGGTTAATCACGCACGACAGGCTGTCTAACGCTGTTTGGAATGTTCCGGAATTTCGACAGAGTGTGTTTACCCCCGCATATTATGTCGGTGGTTTAGTCCTGGCCGGAATCGAAACATTAACTATGTTTGCACGCGCCGTGCCACCGACTTCTCTCTGGCTTACGCGGCTTATATACGATGGCCATCCGTAAAATGGGACAAAGCATTTGCATTGCTAATCTCCTGCATGACGTTGCGTTTGTTCACCCGAAACGAGATTCTACCCTGAAAAGTCGTTTATTCGTTTCGTTTGGGGCTCGCTGGACTTGCCCGTCGATGCTCGATCCTTTGCACGACTTGGGCAGATTGGAGTTAGATATTGTAGCAGGTAATAGTGGTGGAGGGTCTGATCTGTGCAGTGTGTGATGTTGGATACATTTGGAAAGATATTTATGGATGTTTTATGGACGAAATGTTTAGAGAGTTTAGAAACGATGTTTTGTAAGTATCATCAGTATTCCAACTTATCAAAGTATCGAATGACGACATTACCAAATTGACAATTTTAGCTTTTTTAGAATATTAAACCTTGAAAGCCCTAAAACTTCGTAATTCAACAATGTATAAATCCTGGGACTCCAAAACCCAGAAATGTATAAATCCTGAAACTCTAAACCCCAAAAATATATAAATCCTGAAACTCCAAAACTCCAGAACCCCACAACCCCAAAACTTCACAATCCTAAAACTCCAAACCCCAAAAGTAAATAAATCTAAAACTCCAAAACCCCAAATCTTCATAACCCCAAAACTCCACAACCTCAAAACTCCCCAACCCCAAAACTTCACAACCCTAAAACTCCAAATCCCAAGAATATGTAACTCCTAAAATTCCAAACCCCAAAGATATGTAACTCCTAAAACTCCAAACCCCAAAAACCTAAATCTAAAACTCGCAAAATCCAAAAAAGCACAATATCCGAAACCGTAAAACTGCGCGCAGTAATTATTCCCAAGCATTAAACATTGACCATGTTGGATTTCCATAGCAGTCGAGCGATTCGAAATTCGGGCGTGATTTGTCTGCGGTAGCCTGGCGAACGAGCGATTTAAATAAGCACATTTTAATCTAACGACACCGATAAATGTACACGGTGTTATTGACGTTATGTTTACGTTAACAAGCTGCCGCGAGCTGGAATAATTTGTTACTGAAAATTGACCGGGAACATGACCGAGTTGCTTCGAGCATGATCATCAGAGGACTCGGGCAAACTATTCACGGGTCAGGTATCATTTGTTTGCCGAACAAATTGTGCGTACGAGTTTTCCCGCGTGTTTGCATTTTACTCGATGATGTTTAGCTTTTGTCGAAATTCTCTACTTTCCTGGACATCGTTGTGTCAACTCATTTGCACACGTTTATGAAACGCGCACAGTTCTTTTTGAACGCTTTGTTTTATTCGCGGTACTTTTGTTCGTGTTTTATTATTCCACATTTTTATTCAGTCACTAATACAACTAACCTTGCATTTATACATATATTATATGTGTATACGAATGTTCAGATAATTCTTCGTTTGTTATATGTGACATGTGCGTACACATGTGTATAACACATTGCATATAACACATACACATATGTATGTATGTTACACATATGCGTACACATGTGTATAACACATTGCATATAACACTTACATATATGTATGTATGTTACACATGTGTGTATACAAATGTACAGATAATTATTCGTTTGTCGTGTGTGACATATATGTATAAATATAACACGTAGCATATAACATATGCACATATGTATGTTACACATTTTACGTCTATATAATATGTAGTTTTACTATACGATTACACTAGTAATTACACTAAAATACAATACATTACATGCATATATAAAATACATACATATGTTGGAAAAAAATACATACATATATGAATGTAAACATATATACATACATATACATACAGTCATATATGCATCACATATACATTAAAATATGTAAAAAGAAAAATATATTAGCAGCCTAAAAAACAATTCTAGAGAAAATATAACGCAAATCGCCAGCAGAAAATAAAAATCTGAAAAACTGAAAACGCACGTCTATATTTGTTACGCGGATAAATAAGAGAGGTGATCCAACACGTGAATAAAGTTTGTAGAATTTTAATAAAAAGAAAAGCAGCATTGCTCTTCGTGCATATACGTGCACGAATAATTCGCTATACGTGATGCAGTAAAGAAGAATAATTGAATTAGCAGAAGTTGAAGTCGAGTAAGTAGAACGGAAAGTACAAGATAAAATTGTAATAGTATAGTGTATGTAGCCAGGTTGAATGCATCTCTGTTTTTCAGTATATTCACGTGTATTTCTTCGTTCGCTTTCGAACAAGCTGCATTTTCCCGCCCGTCTATATTTAGTATTCAGCAACGGGCACTCGGTTGTTTTCATAAAATCTGAATAACCTCTTTGAAGAGATGTATGGCAGAGTGCGATATTGGAAAGTTTACGTTACGCATCGGTAAATAAATTTAGCAACACCGCCGCGCTTGTTTGCCAGATTAAATCCTGAAATAACCCCGGCCTTTCGTTTCCCGCTACATGTGTAGCTGCCGTACAATTTCGTATAAAAAGTGCAATCTGATTGTCGGAATTAACATTTCAGCGGAGGTTGGCTTTCTAGAAGTTTTGGAGATTTTGGGGGTTTTGGAATTTTTGTGGGTTGAAACTTTGGGAAATTGGAATTTGGACATTTTGGGATTTTGGGGGATTTCTGAATTTTTGTGGATTGAAATTTTGGAAAATTGGAACTTGGACATTTTAGGGTTTTAGGGGATATCTGAATTTTTGTGGGTTGAAACTTTGGAAAATTGGAATTTGGACATTTTGGGATTTTGGGGGATTTCTGAATTTTTGTGGATTGAAATTTTGGAAAATTGGAATTTGGAAATTTGGGGATTTTTAAGTTTTAGAACATTGGAATATTCAAACTAGGGATTTTTAATTTTTTTTCTTTGTGACTTTAGGAGATTAGAATTTGGAAATTTGGAAGACGAAAATTGGGATTTTCAACTCCGGAAGATGAAAATGTTAAAATTTTTGGATTGTACAAATTGAAAGCTATTGAAACATTGATACGCTGGTATTTCAGAGCTCAGAAGTTGTCGAACTTCTGAATTTTGAAACTTCGGAAAATTGTAACTTCAAAACTTCGAGATCTTAAAATTTCTCTCCATCGAAAGATTCAAATGTCAAAGTTTTTAAATTTTCAAACATAACAACTTCCGAATTCCCTACCTTCGTGAGATTGAAACTCAAAGTTTAAAACGACCAGCAATTTCAAAGCAATCTTCAAAAACATTAGAATTCGAGACCTCAATTCGAGATTATGAAATTGTCAGAACCCCATAAACAGATCGGAGCAATATGCTTGATTAATCCAGAGGAATTAGCATAACAACATGGAGAAAGGGAATCGTGTAACGTTATGCTGTAAAATTCCGACAGGCGCGAGCGTATTCGGTGAAATTAATGGAATATTTCGGGCGGCGAGGCAATCAAGAGTAATCTGGATTCGATCGGGCATCACGACAAGACTATGCCCGGTGAATAAATTAAATCTGGATATGAAAAGGTCCCTCGGTGTATTTAATCCGAGCAATTGGTCTCGCGGTGCCAGCATTTTGCTCGACGTCTGGCTGTTTTTTTCAATTTCGTTCACCCCGTTTCTTTTTTCTTCCCGTTTTGTTTACTCGTCTCGCGCCCTTTTTATGGCGCAGCAATTGGCCGGGCAAAACGAACCGATAAAATTGCAAAATAATTTCGACCGGTTACCGGGATTCGACTATCCCTTTTTCGCTCTTCGTTTTTGCAGAATCGCGCTCGTTAAGATCGCGACTTTATAGGGAATGTTACACGGCGAGCTCTTTTTTGCCCGTACATCTTCTGTTCGCGATTCGATTGGGCATTTCAGCAGCGTTAATTTACAGTCTTCATGGTTGACTTGCTGATCGTACGGATTTAATGAAACGCGAACGACGTTGCGAACAATCGATATCGATGTTGGGTTCAGAGGTTGGAGAGACGGTTCTATTCGGCGAGCGAAATAGGAACAAAATGGGAATATCAGATTCTGTAGTTATATGAACTGATTAGGGAATCTATAATATTTTAATTGTTAATTGTGTCATATTTTCGTGTCGATCTGCGATAGGTTAGGTGTTTTATATTATTTTGTATTGTCTCTCTTTTGTATATCGTTTATTTGGAATCTGAGATTTGTATAGTTGAGGAATTTAATTAATTCGAATGACTTAATTGATTTTATTGATTCAATTGATTTCAGAGAAGTGTGAAATCTCACATCAGTGACTTGAGTGATTTGACTGACTAGACTGATCTGATTGATCTGATTAATTTGATTGATCTGATTTATTTGATTGATTTCGTTGATCTTATTGACCCGACTGAGTTGATTGATTTGACTGACTTGATTGATCTGATTGACTTGATTGATCTTATTGATCTTATTGATCTGATTGATCTGATTGATCTGATTGATTTCGTTGATCTTATTGACCTGACTGAGTTGATTAATTTGACTGTCTTGGTTGATCTAACTGATCTTATTGAACTAATTGATTTGATTTATTTCATCAATTTTATCGATCTGATTGATTTGATTGATTTGATTGATCTGATTGATTTGATTGATTTGATCGATCTGATTGACCTCATTCATCTAATTGTTCTAAATATGTGATTGACCTAATTGATTGATTTGAATTAATATGATTTATATGATTGATCTGATTAATATGAATGATATTACTGATCTCATTGTCCTCATTTATCTGATTGATTTGAATGATCTAATTGATCTCATTCATATGATTACTTTCATCGATCTGATTTATCTGATTAACTTGATTGATCTGATAGACCTAACTCATTCAATTGATTTTGACATTTGAATATTTCAAGACGTAGGAATTTTTAAGCTTCTTCAACATTTTTATTGTCTTTATATAAACATTTCTTATTTCATATAAAAAAACTTATTTCACAAACAAATAAATAAGGTTCTAACGAACAATCTTCTAAAATTCAAGGGATTTCAAATTTTTAAAACAGTCAACTCTCAAACGTCCAAAATTAAAAAATTTCCATAGCTCTAGAATCACAATATGTCAAAATTCCCTGAAGATTTTTCTCCATAAACGAAATCTATTAAAATCGTACAGGGATCGTAGTATTTTTCCCCAAAAAATTGCAGTAGCTGACAACCAGTTTTTTTTGGGGCAGCGAGCAAACACGAGTAAAGCGTGTTTCGTGAATATTCGCGCAAGCTGCGCGAAAAAATTCCTTCAAAATGACCGGGATAAAGCCATAGGAAAAGCCACTCGCAAACAACGGGACTAACGAATAAATAGGGAACGTTTATTCATAAAAATCGCCTCTGCTGACCTTTGCAGCCCTAACCGACGCGTCAAACGCAGATTTCCAAATAAATTTAAAAGGTACACGTTATTTGAACTGATGCCTAAATGCGTGCAGTAAAAATATTGAAAGAGAGAGACTTTTTCAGAGAGTTTTCAGAAAATGAAAAAGAGATTTTTCAGAATTTAAAAAGAATTTTGTGACTGATTATTTCTGAAAGGAAGTTTAGAATATTTGAAAAATAATACATATATTATATAATCTAATAAATGTATAGCTTCTCGTAAGTGTACAGCTGTTCCAAAGAATATAGATTATATAAGTAAATACGATTTATCTTTTAAATACAACATTTCATTTTTATTTTATTTCTAAATAAAACATCTTATAATAATTCAAATAATACGGTATTTAACAAATATTTGCAAGCTCAAATTTGAGACTGAAGGCCGCAAACTCTGGAATTTTACTATTTGGCAATTGTGGAATTTAGAGAGATTGCAATTTGGGAATAGTGGAATGTGGAGATATTGCAATTTAGGCATCGTGGAATTTGGGGATATTGCAAATTGGAGACCTTGCAATTTAAGGAAATTGCAATTTAGGGACGTTAGAATTTGGGGATCTTGAAATTTGGGGAAATTGCAATTTGGGGATATTGCAATTTGGGGACCTTGGAATTTGGATATATTGCAATTTGGGACGATAGATTTTGGAGAGCTTAGAATTTAGGGATTATTGCAATTTGGGGACGTTAGAATTTGGAAATATTGCAATTTAGGCATCGTGGAATTTGGGGATATTCTAATTTGGAGACCTTGGAATTTAAAGATATTGCAATATAGAGACGTTGGAATTTGGGGATCTTGAAATTTGGGAAAATTACAATTTAGAGATATTGCTATTTGGGAACCTTGGAATTTTAAGACTTTGAGACGATAGAGTTTGGGGATCTTAGAATTTAGGGACGTTAGAATTTGAGGATCTTGAAATTTGGGGAAATTGCAATTTGGGGACCTTAGAATTTGGATATATTGCAATTTGGGACGATAGAATTTGGAGAGCTTAGAATTTAGGGATTATTGCAATTTGGGGACGTTAGAATTTGGAAATATTGCAATTTAGGCATCGTGGAATTTGGGAATATTCTAATTTGGAGACCTTGGAATTTAAAGATATTGCAATTTAGAGACGTTAGAATTTCGGGATCTTGAAATTTGGGAAAATTGCAATTTAGAAATATTGCAATTTGGGAACCTTGGAATTTAAGGATATTGCAAATTGTGGACCAAATTTAAGGATATTGCAAATTTAGCAGTATTGCAATTAGGTGATCTTGGAATTTGGGGGTCTAGCAAGTGGAGATTTTGATTAATTGATTTTATATGGGCCTCGACTGCTATGATCATTGGCCCAGCAAGTTGGGGAGTCAATGAAATTTGAAAGTTCTGTATGAACACTAAGAAATCTGAAAGTGTAGAAGCTTAGAAATCCACATATTCAGAGACTTATAAAATAAGAAATCTGGGATTATATTAAACTTGTGAACTTCAGAAAAAAAATCCCAATTCTCAAATAATTATATTTCCACATCTACTTTATCAACTTTCCAAACTGTAAAATAACCTAACCAGTCTCACCACAAAAGTATTCCACAAAAATTTGTGTCATTAAATAAATCTCCCAGCCACCCCACATCCACCATTATCCAAAAAAAAATAGTATGCAACGAAACTCGCGAGAAACCGCATAGATTGTGAACTTTTGACGAGTTAAGCAGTTCCTTTCGCTCCATGAAATAACCAACAGGTTAAAAGTTTAGGGGCGCATATACACGTCAGAAATAGTTGGTAAAATTCCGAAGCGTGGAAAAATGTACACGCTTCGTTAGCCGTCAGTCAGGCATGTCTGTCGAAATGGATGTTCATTTGCACTGCTCTCCAGGCTCGAATTATCCGTACATTTCCGAGTTGATACCGTGACAGAAATATTCTACCGCAATGTCATCGCACGGGAAAGATCCCCGTTGACACATCCTGTTAGCTTCCGTTGACAAAATCTACGATTTCCGTTGTATTTTCGCATCCGAGGAAATTCTAGATCTCGGTTGTTGGCTACCGCTGTTCTTTCTTTTTCGGTTCAATGGCGGACTAAAGTGTCATAAACTTCTACGGGGACAGACAGAAATTAGTTTTTGTCGGTTCTCAAAGCGGATTCCGAGCTTGCCAGAATACTGTCCACCGGATTCAACTGCGCTGTTACACCCTCGTCAAAGGATCTGGAGTTTACAGAATCTTTCCGGGATTTCTTGTTGAAATGCTTTCAAAATTATTGGAGGATTTGATTTTAGTAGGGCAAATGTTATAAGGAGAGAAAGTACGCTTATGTTAGGTGGATTTATTAGTATCGGAATCTGAGATTTGGATGTTTGATGGTTAGAGAAGCCGAGAATTGGAGAACTTCTGGATTTAGATATTTATGGATTCGGTATTTCGACATTTGTTCATTTATGGAGTAGAACATTTATTAGAAAAACTTCAAGCGTACTGGAGCGTAATTGTAGGTTTAGAAATTAGATATACAAAGGGAGTTATGGAAATTAGAGATTTGCAAAGTTGGAAATCTGGTTTGGTTGAATACTTAGTGATTTAGCCCCTTAATCTACAATTTTTTGTACAGTTGCATCATTCACAGCTAACTATTCTTGCAACGTGAAGACAACCAAAGAAAGTTAAAATGTTAGATACATTATACAGTAAGTGATTCTTGATTACGTAGATCAAAATGAAAGTTGAACCAAAAATTTAGTTGCAGTGAAAATACAAATCTAGTTTATCACATTCGAACTTTAGTGTGAGACATGAGTGGGGCATGTTATTGTAAGACATCGGGTTAAGTGAAAGGAAATTTATACATTTGTAAATGTGGGAATTTGGAACTTTAGGTAATTGCAAATTTAGGAACTTGAAAGTTTGCCAATTTGGAAGATTAAACATTAGAAAATTTATAAACTTGAAGATGTATGAATTTGGAATTATACACTTGACATGTGAGAATTTGGAACTGTAAACTTGTAAATGTGAGAATTTGAAATTTTAAGCTTGTAAATGTGGGAATTTGGAACTTTAGGTAATTACAAATTTAGGAACTTGAAAATTTGGTAATTTGGAAGATTAAGTGTTAGAAAATTTATAAACTTGAAGATGTGAGAATTTGGAAATATAAACTTGTAAATGTGAAAATTTGCAATTTTAAACTTGTAAATGTGGGAATTTGAACTTTAAGTAATTGCAAATTTAGGAACTTGAAAATTTGGTAATATGGATGATTAAGTGTTAGAAAATTTATAAACTTGAAGATGTGAGAATTTGGAAATATAAACTTGTAAATGTGAGAAGTTGCAATTTTGAACTTGGAAATGTGGGAATTTGGAACTTTAGGTAATTGCAAATTTAGGAACTTGAAAATTTGACAATTTGGAAGATTAAGCGTTAGAAAATTTATAAACTTGAAGATGTGAGAATTTGGAAGTATAAAATTGCAAATGTGAAAATTTGAAATTTTGAACTTGTAAATGTGGGAATTTGGAACTTTAGGTAATTGCAAATTTAGGAACTTGAAAATTTGACAATTTGGAAGATTAAGCGTTAGAAAATTTATAAACTTGAAGATGTGAGAATTTGGAAGTATAAATTTGCAAATGTCAAAATTTGGAACTTTAGGTAATTGCAAATTTAGGAACTTGAAAATTTCGTATTTTGGAAGATTAAGTGTCAGAAAATTTATAAACTTGAAGATCTGCGAATTTGAAATTACTCACTTGGAAATGTAGGAATTTGAAATTATAAACTTGCAACTGTGAAAGTTCCCAATTACAAATTTCAATATATGTTTATTTGGAATTTTAGGTATTTCTAAAGTGAGAAATTTGAAGATTTGTCCACTCGAAAATATAGAACCCTGAAAACCTAGAAACCCCCTTCAAATTTTTAAAGATTTTTCTATCTCACAAGTGTTATTCCTACCCTAAACCAAGTCAACTCAACTGTAACCTAAACAGACTCCGTTCCTTTATACCCCAACCCAAATTGCGAAACTTCCCATATTAATTTGCTCTCTACTTCTCAAAATGCACCATAAATATCCTCGGCATTCTAAAATAACGACCTGACCTTTTGACCGTATTCAGTCCATAAAACTGTTCGCGAACAAAGAACGTTCGACAAAGTCACAAATTAAGTTCCTTTGTACAAATTCGAAATTTACAATCTAATTATCGTTTTCCACGAAACGGGCGATTAATATTATTGCAAAAGGTATAATCGACTTTCTTGCTGGTTATACCTTCATGCATGTAGTTGAAAATTAAACGTCGGTTGAAATTTACCGAGGAATCGGCTTACGTAAATATTACATTTTCATTAATTTCGCGTTCAAAGGAATCAAGAGTTCAGAACGTATTGAATTACATTACAATCACCGATTGTGTTTTACTTATTATCGTTGAAATACATCCTTTCATAGCAATCGGGGTCGAGTTTCTGCAGCCCATCATTAGGGGTGCTTTCCAAGAGTTCGAATTACAGAATTATTGTGCATATCGTTGCGCGATGAATTTACTCTGTTTGTGCTGTGAGAATTGATGTTCGTTAAGAATCAAAATTGCGTACAAAGGCTTTAATTATAAATTTAACATTGTAATATTTTACTGCTGTAAAATCACTTTGTTACTGCTTCTTTGAAACACGGTTTTCGAACTTGTTAGTTTAATACATACTGTTTGATATCGTCGAAAATATTCGTTGTATCTTCTTTTGGTCTCTTAATGCATTTTTATTTAAAACTCCACCAATAAACATTAATTTCCCCCTACCTGCTGAGATGGGTCCCTGAACAATTTAACTTTCTCCGTTGTGTCTCGCTGTTGGTTTCAGTTTTTTAATTTCAACTTTGTGGACCCCGTCAAACGGAAATGTTAATCTTGGAGATGTAATTATGTTTGATCATGCTTTAAGAATACTTTTGCTGTGGAATTTTTATCGTCATACAGACCTTTTACCGATTAAACGATTATATACTTTTGTTATACGTACTTAATTATGTGTGAATTGCATTTCAAACTAAATACTATAATATGTAATTTTGTTATTAAGTATCATATGTAATCTTGTGGATGGAACATTGAAAATTTGTAGATTTCTAAATGTGAAAAGTTAAATTAAATGCCTTATTGATACTTGAAATTATCAAAATTCTGTTAAAAATTTAAAACTGTCAAACTTCGATTAAAAAGTTTAATCCACAGGTTAGCAAGTTCTCTATTTCACCCAACAGATTCTGAAATTCATAAATTTATGAAACCGAAGAAATTGGTGAACTTTAAAAGTGAACAAAAATTAATAAAATTGAAAAACTAGTTTACAAATTTTTTGAGTTATAAAAATTGTAATTTGGACCTGTTTTAAATTGAACAAAGCACTAATATCTTTCAAGGTATTAAATTAATTAGTTTTCTCCTAGGAGCATTTTTTTTTGAAAGTAGGAACAATGATGCTTGTACAGATATTCAATACAATTTTATTGACCAAAGAAAACCTTCTGTTATAATAGAAGTAATAATACATCTGCTCATATTAGAAACTGTACCTCATATTAGTACTCTGCTCATATGAGTGCTCTGGGACCACATGTGTACATATCATGTTTTATGAAAGTGAATGAATGCAGTGTAAAATGAGTACACTGGCATAAAATGGGTTAAGAGTTAACCCTTTGATACGTTTATTAACCACTGTACTTTGATAACACACAGTGTAAACCTCATTTTCACAGAAAAAATAATAGTCATCAAAGAGGTTCGATCTTAACCCATTTATTCCTACGAGCAATTTCTTTGAAAAAAGGGGCAATGATGCTTGCACAGATATTCAATACAACGTTATACAGCAAATAAAACCTTCTGTTATAATAATACATCTCATATTACAAAATTACCGTACGAGCACATATGAGTACACAAGCATCACATGTGTACACTTCACGTTTTATGAATACACTATTCAAACGAGTACACAGGGACAAAATAGGTTAAGCACATCTCATTTTCTCTAAAGAAATGTACACTTAAAATAAACGGTCCAATGTAGAAACGGATCATAGATATATAAAGATTGAAGAAAAAGAAAATCGTAAGTTTAGCCGGCGGCGTGCATCGTGGTCGTCGAGAAAAACAGTTCGAGGCGGCGCTTCCGGTGACAATATTTTAAAAAATGGGCGTCTTTAGCCGCACGAGGGCACGAAACCCTCTCGTCTCCGTTGTATGCATTGTTAACCTGACCCACATACATCTCGACACACCTGGATGTGCATGCAACACCGACGTGTTGGCTGCGTGGAAATAGAAGAGCGGAGAGACGCGAGAAACGTATCAGCAATGCGGCAGCTGGGCTCGTTACTCCACCGATGAATTATTCTTGTGTTCAGCCTCGGGTTTGTCGCGATTATTGCGAGCCACGGGAGACCTTGTTACTACGGATATGTATTTCTTATTCTGCGATGAACGACACGTGGATATCGTTGCTCAACGATCAACAAACGATACGCCTTTCTTCGTCAAATCTCACTACGCTTGGATTCTTTCGTGCAATATTGAAATTTGCAAAATTCGATAAGAGAATGTTCAATTCTTGGCTTGCAAAATTGTCAAGTTTGTGAATTTTGAAAGATTCAAATTTTGAAATTGCAAAATTTTCAGATTTGTAATTTTTATGGGGATGAGACTATTTCTCAATTTCTAAATTTCAATGCACTCAAATTTCCATGTCCCCAAATCAAAAGCTGCAAAATCCTTGATTTCTCAAATATTCAAATGCAAATTTCTCAAATATCTAAATTCTCAAATTTCCAAACCTTCAAACTCCAAAACTATAAAATTTCCAAAATCTCAATTTCTCAAATACCCAAAAATCTCAACTTCTTCAACATCCAAATTTACGAAGATCTCCAACACCCAAGCTTCAGTTGCTAAAAACCGGAACACTGCAAATCGCAGCGAAAAGCGATAGAAAAAGAAAACGTGGCAGTGTTTAGCTGGATCCTTCGTGAACTATTTTCCAAGACTCGGGTCCCTTGTTAAAACTTATTTTTGCATTTTATTGCGGACCATCTGCGTCGAATTCGTCGTCGATTCGGATTTCCAGGATTTTCGAAAAGTTCGAACGCAATGGGAATAAATTAGAGGGTGGGATTTCAAGCAACCCTTCCTGCGAGTGTGGATGCAACGAACGGTTCCTTCTCGTTTAAAAAAGAGACTTCTATTCAATGCGCCCGGAAAGAAAGTCGTTTGGTAATGTCAGATTTGAAGGGAATTCATTTTCGTCAGCTTCTCCTTGCAATTTGTAGAACGGGAACTTTTCGACGTTGATTATCGAACATGGTTCAGGGAGATTGCTATGAGAATAGGTGAATCCGGAAGATTACGGTTTTATTATCAAGGTTCGGATTTTCGCTGCTCTCTCGGTGCATCGAAATAATTATACGAAGAGTATCACCTTAATATTATTTCGAAGGGTAGGAGTTGAGGTTAAATACATTCGCCATTTTGAATTTATAGGTGCACAAAATGGCCGCCATTGACGTTGAAGTGAACTAATATTTGTATTATCTTACTTTTGATATTACACAGTCTGTTGGAAAAATTGTGGAACTTTTTAAATAAAAAGAAAAAATTTTGTCAAAATTAATAGATAGCTCTGGTAGTTTTCCTTAAATTTAAAAAGTTCCACTACTTTTCCGACATACTATGTGCATTTTAAGAGCTGTCATTCGAGCTCCGTTGCTCAATTCGTTGATCCAGTGTTAGAAACAAACCAATGGAGCTGAAGTCGTAAATATATTACGGAGAACTGCAATTAGCAAACGACGCATGCACGACAAGATAAATGCATGTTCCTTGGCAATCCAACACCGCAATCGTACGTCAACTACAATGACTACATCGTTCGTTGGACCGAGGACGAAATCGTTGCTACTTGACCGTAGAAATGCGTGACAATGCCTGCAGTCAAAATTATGGATGGTTCTGCGATATACAATTGTGACAGCCAGTTAATCATCGACTATACTCGTAGTGATTTAATCTCGATCATTTCGGTTACTCCGTGTGCACTCAGAATCAGAATTTATTAGAACGAGAACTTCGTGTCACACGAGTTTTAAAAGAGAAATTATTTTTTTGTTAAAGCAGTAAAAACGAGATTAAATCTTATATACCTCATCTGACTAAATTTAACCTAAATCAGCTCCAAATTACGTCACAAAATCAGAAAACCCTTAAAACCACAATCCACAGTCATCAAATAGAAAACCAAAATAAAAACCAAGCAGGAAAGTAGTAAAAATAAGATGAAACCTCAAATGCCTCAATCAACTAAATCTAATCTAACCAAGTCAGCTCCAAATTACGTCAGAAAATCAGAAAACCCTTAAAACCACAATCCACAGTCATCAAGTAGAAAACCAAAATAAAAACTACGGAGGAAAGTAGTAAAAACGAGAGCAAACCTCAAATGCCTCATCTAACTAAATCTAACCTAAATCAGCACCAAATCACATAACAAAATAAAAAAACCCTTAAAACTACAATCCACAATCATCAAATATAAAACCAAAATAAAAACCAGGTCCAAACCAAGTAAAACGAAATAAAAACAAGATCAAACTTGAAATGCCTCATCTAACTAAACCTAACCAAAATCCTCTCCAACTGACAAAAACATAAAACCCTCAAAATCCACAGTCATAAAACCAAATTAAAAACCACGAAGGAAAGTAGTACAAACAAGTTCCAAAAGCGACTTAAATCCTCTAGTTGGATGAGCGTTTCTCATTGTCGAAAGTGCATTAGACCAACAGCCATAGTTTCATCGTTTTACGAGGAGAGAATAACTTCGTTAGCCAGGGTTTTCTCGGTGGCAACCAGGAATCTGTTTGCGGGGTAGTTATCCGATTCACGCCGTTTTTCACTAGTGAACGACAGTATCTTGGGAATGATCAAATTAGAGAAAGTTGAATCGCAACAGGGGAGTTTAAACGGGATCGAGGGAAGCAAGAAAACGAGGTTCGTTCGTCTCTTTGTTCGATCGTGGAACGAGACACACCGATTGTCGACGGGACAATTAAGGACGATCAGCTCTTCCGAGGATGAGACTCGATAGGGTCAGCTCTCCCTGCGTCCTGACGTCGAACACGGAGCTGGACTTTGGATTACGGTGCTAAAATACGACTTTCTAAATGACACCTTAAATTTCAAATTTTATTATGTGTAGTTACATTTTAGGGGTGCATTCTTGATGTTCGTTAGAAATTAAGAAGTATTTATAGTTAACCTTTGAGGATTTAATTTGTGAAATGGAGAATTTTAGGAACTTGTAACATTGAGAATGTGCGAGTTTCATAAATGAGTAATCTGACGATTTGAAAGTTTGAAAAATTGCTAATTTGTGAATTGAACCTTTGTGATGTGGAAACTGATAATATTGAAAATCTATAAGTTTGGTATATGACTAAAACAATAAAAGATAAAATGGAGTATTTGAAGATTTGTGATCTGGAAAACTTGCAAGCAACTTACAATACTCAGGACTTGTGAACGTAAATATGTGATCTTAAGAATTAGCAGACATAAAAATCTCTGTACCTTTGTACCTCTGAAGAGTAGAGAATATAAAAATCTGTAAAACGTTAATCAAAAAAGAGGTTTGTATATCCATAATTTTCGACTCGAAAATCTTGAATCTCAAAATTTCATTGTTTCACGAAAACAAACGTGCTCTAAATAAATCAGCTTGCGATATAAAATCGTGCCAACCTGCGGGAATTTTTCGAGAAAGCTCTACAGCGCTTTATTCCCTTGAACGCGGTATTTAATAAAGGCTTTTTGTGAGATCGGCAAATTTTCATTGAAGTCGTGAAGAACTGGCTTCTATAAATATAGCTGTGTAAATGACAGTGAATACCGTCGGATGAAAATTATACGGGCCTTTGTTAATACCTCGGCAGCGAGATATTAACCTTCCATTCCGGCGATTTTTTCGTCTCGTGCAAAATTACGCAGATAAATGAAATTACGGAACTGTTGTGCTGGTTGTTGGCGTATCTCTGCCCGGTTATCAGATTCATTCGTTTCGGCCGGTATCTCGCTGGTTTTTATGTCTCCCCCATTCATAAATAGGAAAAATAATCCTCTAGCGTATAATCGAGGCGTTCATCTACGGACATTAAAGTTAATCGATATCCCATGGACCCGGAAAGGTACGATAAATAAGGATTGTACAAGGTAATCTGCGCGAGACAATTGTGCTCGTATATAGTATCCTAAAACGGGGCCAAATATTAATTACCATTTTATCTGCAGGAAAAATGCTCGCGATACAACGGTTATCCTTCTGGAAAAGATTAATACGTGAATATACGGTGTATGAACCACGGGAGCATTTTTAGAAACTTATATTGCGAACTTAATACGGAGACTCTTGTTATATTGCCACGTTTATATTGACTATATTTTACATTAGTTTACGACGTTTATTGTGCAATATGAAGATAGATGGAAAGTTATATCATGTATTAGAATTCCCTATATTTTTATAAACTTGGATTCCTAGATTCTTTAAATTTCTACACTTATAGGGTTCAGAGATCAATAGGTAACTAGATACCTAGATTTTTAGATTCCTAGATACCAAAATTCATAGATACTAAAATCCCTAGATTGCGAAATCCACAGATTGCAAAATCCCTAGTTTTTCACATTCTTTGATTACAAAATCTCTAGATTGCAAAATCCCTAAATTCCAAAATTCGTAGATCGCAAAATCCCTAGGTCACGAAATCCCCAAATTGCAAAATCTCTAAATTCCCAAATTCCGAGATTGTAAAATTCCTAGATTGCAAAATCCCTAAATCTCGAAATCGCTAGACTGCAAAATTCCTAGATTACAGAATTCCGAGATACCAAAATCCCTAGATCACGAAATCCCCAGATTGTAAAATCCCTAAATTCCCAAATTCCTAAATTGCATAATCCCTAGATCACAAAATTCCCAGATTGTAAAATCCCTAAATTCCCAAATTCCTAAATTGCATAGTCCCTAGATCACAAAATCCTCAGATTGCAAAATACCTAAATTCCCAAATTTCTAGATTACAAAATCCCTAGATCACGAAATCCCTAGATTCCGAAATCCCTAGACACTAAAATCCCTCGACTTAACAATAAAAAATCCCTATAATCTAAGATTTTCAGATCTCTATATTTCAGAAATTCCTAAATTTCCTAAATTCTTAAAATCTCCAAATTCACCAATTTCTTAAATTTCTAGATTTTTCAAATCTCCAAACCCCTTCCCTATATTCTCAAAAATCCCTAGATCATCAAATCCCTAAAATGTACAAAAATCCCACAAATCTCATAAATATCTTTTAATCACCCAAAACAATGTAACAAATTCAAATACTTATACCCTATAATCCTAACATTGTAATATAAAATATTTTCTTATATTGCAATCTGATTTTATGAACAGATTACAATGGTAAAATATTGTAGCACAATTTGGATTACAACAGTAACGAAAGCTCACGTACCGACAGAAAGGTTAAACTTGTATTCCAATGATTGATACTGTCATACTATTTGCAATGGTACAGCAAAGAAGTCTTTTATGCACGCCTGAAAGGTACTTAATTGTATACAATTAACGAGGGTCCTTAATCGCTGTAGAAAATTTAAATTCACTCCTCCGACCAAAGATTTAATAGCCATCGACGTTGGGTTGCCGCAGCTCTTCATACTTTTACGATCATAGCGTTTTTAATTAATCTTACTATTATATTAGCATAAAGCCCTTTCGCTGGAAAGAGTTGAGAGAAATTTCTGTTCGCTACGCTTTCCTTTCGGTGACTCGTTCAAGTGTGGGCCACTTTTGACCCACATTTGGACGCCTATGTCAAGAGTAAATTTCTACACTTTTAATTATTTAAGTTATGTTTCATATTTTGGTGACATCCAAATTTGTAGAGGGTCAAGTTTGCAGGAGGGTTTTAAAATCTCAAATTCACATGTTTCAAGATTGCTATAATAAATTTTATGAATTCCAAATTTGTAGATTTGGGAGTTTTTAATTTTTCGAGTTGGAATGTTTCTGAATCTTTGGGTTTCCAAATTCTTAAGCTTTCAGATTTCTAAGATTCCAGGTTTCTCCAATTACTAGATCTTCATATCTTCAAATCTCCAAGATTGAAAATTCCGAAATTCCTAAATGTCATCATCTACAAATCACCAGATCTGAGAATGCAGTACACTTCCCAAAAATTCCCAAGCTTTCCGATTCCGAAATCCCTAAATCCACCACGTATAGATCCCTAAATCTCTAGAAACTGAGTACCTCCTATTCCCAAATTTTTCGATTCCAAAATTCCTAAATTCCACCACATACAAATCACCAAATCCGGAAAACTAAATATCCTAACAAAATACTCCAAACCAACAAATTTCAACAAACAAGTATCCACAAATCCTCACCCACTCAAATCCCCAAAATTAATGACTTCGCCACCAGCTGAGTGAAATAAATCCCCTCCAAATTGATCAGAAGATTGATACGCCTCAGCAATTCGCACTCAACCCGGTGCATAAATGAATGTTAGGTCGTGCAGCACCATAAGTCTGGTTGCACTATGAGTAAAGATATGAAGCAATAGCTTCGATCGCGCACGATATACGAGCGCAGAAACCGCGACTCGAACCTTGAACGCGTTACCGATGAGATTTCCTGTCGAGATTTCCGCCGGTCATGTGGAAACGTGCTCAGCTGTGCTTTACAAAGATTAATGACTTTCCAGAGTGTACCGTGTCATAAATTATATATATATATAATCCTTTTTTCTCTTTTTATTTTCGTCTGGTTCGACATTGATCACACGCTCGCGTAAATACACGGCCACCAGAAATCTTTTTGCCGCCACTGAAAAATACGGACGAATCAATATCGTTCCCTTCGGATTTTTACGTACGGCCGTCTGATATTAATCTCGCTCGAACTCGAAGAAAAATGTTCGTTGTGAACCGGAAGTGGCCATGTTTTTCGATCGATCGCCCCGATTTTTGTCCCGCCAGTAATTTCAATTTTGACTCGCTTGAAAATTTCGGCTTAATTCCACGGAAAAATCTCCGGAAATTTATCGCTCGCGAAATTGAATTAGAACTAAGTGTAAATTGTTATTTGGCAGAGGGTTTCAATCGGATGAATTGATCTTTTAATCGTTTGCGAATCGACGCAGGAAATTGAGGAATTTATATATCTGAAGTATTTTTTTTTATTGGAAAATCAATTGGGATTTCAGATTTATTAACTGGAAATTGGAGCGATAATCCTTGTACTGTAAACTGATGAAAAGAGAGAATGTTTTAATCGAGTTTCAGGATAAATTATTTTTGAACAGAAATCGAAACGAAGAAGTGGAGAATATTTTAGTCGAGTTTCGTGACATCAATTTCTGTAAAAAGTTGAACAAAAGGAAAAGAGTGAAAAATATTTTAATTGAGTTTCAAGGCATTTTTGTGAAAATTTGAACAGAAATTAAAATGAAGAACTGGAGAATATTTTAGTCGAGTTTCGTGACAACAATTTGTGTTTGAATTTGAACAAAAATTAAATTAAATAAGTGGAAAATAATTTGGTATGAAATGTGTAATTGTACACTTACAAATACTTAAGTGACTTTATATGACATTTATACATAAAAATAAATTTTTGAATAAACGAAAATTTTATAAGAAACATATACTTAATAAATTGTATTCCTTATGTATATGTTATGTCGACATTCTCCAGATTTCGATCTTTCACGGTAACATATACATAATTTCAGAAATAATGAATCAATGAATTTTCGAGTTAATACAAATTTTAGAAGAAACATGTACTCAATCAATTTTATTCCGAGATCGATACATAAATTTAGAAGTAATCAGTCAATAAATTTTTGAGTTCATCAATATTTTAGAAAAAAAATATGTACTTAATAAATTTTACTCCAAAATCGATACATAATTTTTTAAATAATCAATCTATTAATTTTTGATGAAATAAAAATGTTAGAAGAAAAGCCTTAAAATTTTATTCCAACACAGCTATAATTACAGAAACGATCAATTAATCTCTACCAAATGTTATTTCCAACGTATTTAATGGAAGTGAATACTAATGATTATTATGAACCGATATTCGAATATTTAATTATGAATGTTGTACTGATTAATCAGATGAATTGCTGGTATTAAAATTACGGTTTACTGAATGCACCGATAATTCGACCTATTGAAACTTCTCTAAAGCACCGTGGAGTTGCAGTATTTTTGCAAGCTTATCGCCTGCATCCCCATTAAAAGTCGAACTACATGGCATTTCGTTTCACACTTCGTTTGAAATGTAAATGAAGTAACGTTAATCAGTATTCAGAATTTAATCACGCAATTACATAATGCATGAAAATATCAATAAAAGCTCGCGTTTCTTTTTCGAACGAAAATTTGCACGCTCTTGTTCCAATGCCGTTCTTTTGTCACTTTGTAGCATGTGAAATTATTTAAAAAAGAAATGATTTATTGCGCTTAATTATTGCAATACTTTCAAATTTTATTTCCTACTTATTCACTTTTAATTTTCATCATCGAAAATATTTATAATTATTTTACATTACACTTAAATTTTCATGGATAAATTGTACAGCTATTAATAACAATAATTAAATATAAAATAATTTTAGCCGAACATTTCTACACCATCTGAAATTTTCGATCAATGGTCGATGTTCCATTCGTTTAAAAAATTGATCGCTCCATATTAAGTGAAGTTTGATCGGTCGCTGAAACGCGTCCATTAAAATTTATTCGATAATTAAAGCTGAATTAATTCGATAACAACTGATAAAACAAAATCTCGAATATCAGAACAATCGTAGCTCTATTTACTTTTTCATTAACTGCCTGCGATATGATTTTAAATCCGTAATAATACACCCCAGTGAAATCCTTCAAATATTTTTATTTCATTATATTTCCGGGAAAATCAATACACCATATTTATATCAAATATCGCGTGTGGGTAACGGACTGACAACAAAAACGATTAAACAAAAATCGGCTGTTAGCAAACCTCGTATTATCCAATACTTTTTTAACAGAATCATAATGTGTTTATACCCTCTCATTTACTAAAAGCCGGGTCGGTTAAGTATTATTTATTTAAACACTGCAGACTAGTTTAGTTATTTAAATTTAATTTTTTAATTTCTTTGAATTATGGATTGACAGTAATGCAAAAATGTACGTCCATAATGGAAAATTAATTCTAGAGAAAGATGTCTATTAACTCTTATCAGATAATTGATATTCCTCAACGAAGGAAGCATAATCGACAACCTAGCAAGACGAGAAAAATGAAATTTATTCGACGACGCGAAGGCTCGTGCATCATGGATTATTTTCAGAGTACTTGAAATAAGTGAGAATATGCATGGGGCGCCATTACAATATCATAGAGGTCCATCTACATAAAAAGTAGACGCAGAATAACGTGCTTTATACGTATACTTTCCATGTACGTACGAACGCGGAAAATATCTATTTAATGCATGCTTCGCATGTGAGATCGATATTACTGAGTTTGATAATTTCACAGAGAAATGCAGTCCAAATTTAATTTTGTTTTTCGGAAACTACTCGTCGCTCATTTTTTCCATTTTTAATGCTGTTTAAATTATTTAAAATTAAAATTTTGATCATTCTAAAAACTCAGGAATATACAGTGAAGGACAAAAGTATTCATATACTTGAAATACAGAAATAAAACAATATTTTTTATATTATTAAGTGTATTTAATCATATAGCTATATATTATACATAACACTTAGAGCAACAAATGACCCAAAACTGAAGGCAATATAATGTAGTAACTTGAAACGACTTGAAATTCAGAAGATCGTAAGAAATCGTCGGGACAAAAGTATTCGTACATTATCATTTATGTTAATAAATACAACAGTTGCGATGGCATCAGGATATTTTGATCAATGTAACCATTACATTAGTAGATGTTATGTTAGTTTAGTCAGTAGTAGTCGTGGTGAGTACACTTTAACACTAATATTTGCAATATGGGAAGAAAACGCAAAGAAACAACATTGGAAAAAAGAAAAATTATTATATGGTTACATGAAGAAGATAAATCATATAGGAATATATCAGAAATACTAAAAAGTCGATCGACTGTACAAAGTATTATTAACAAGTATAAAAAAGAAGGAATATTGCGGAATAAAGAACCGGTAGACCCCGAAAATTAACTACGAGGGAAGAGCGTAAAATCGTCCGAACTATTAAAGAAAAATCAGATACCGGTGCATCTGAAACTGTATCACGCTTTAAAGAATATACGCTGAAGGAAGTTCACCCTAAAACAGTACGAAGAGGTCGGGCTAGATATAACAGTAAAATTGCGAGGAAGAAACCACTCATAAGCAAAGTAAACTAAAGAAAGAAATTAAAATTTGCAGAACAATACATAAATGTTAGCGACGACTTAAAAACGTATTTTCCGACAAGTGAAAATTTAATATTTTTGATTCGAATGGTAGTAAAGAAGTATATAGTTTAATAAAAGTATAATGTTTAATATACAGCTATATATGCTTAAATACACTTAATAATAAGAAAATATTACTCTTTTCATTTCTATATTTAAACTGTACGAATACTTTTATCCTCTGTAAATCCAGGGAATATAAATACCCAAATAAAACCCGTAGTGTCATTTAAAAAAAGAAGCAAATCGATCTATAAAATACGCTATAATGAACGCTGGCCTTTCATTGGGGCTTAACATGCAAGTGTCATCGAAGCAAAAGGGGGATAATCACGGGTGCCAAAAGGCAAGCAGAAGCGAATGAAACTAAAAAGGAAACATCCGTGAATGGAGTGGCAATGAAAGGCTTTGTAAGATTGATAGAGTGAATCAGGTATGAAGGTTGACGGATAAAGCTTGAAATAAAGTACGAGTCGAGAACATCGAGCGAACGTTACAAAGGGTTAAAAGACGTGTTGCATTTTTACGGACCAAGTAACTGCACTTGTACGGTGAAAAACTTTTGTACAGTGAGTTGAAACGGTATCGATTGGTAGCCGACAAGGCAAAGGTAAACGTGATTTCACGCCGAATGGAATCGCATGGAGTTTCGAGTTCGTGGAAACCCGTTTATTTACACATTCATGATTTGCTGGCAGAAGTTAGCGTTCATTTTTTGAGTGCCCGGAAGTTAGTGACTTCGAAAACCACCATCGACTCTTTTTCAATGGGATAAGTTAGAGGAAGGTAGCTTTCAGAAATACCTAGCTTAAAGTCGACGCTTCGAGTGTCGAAGATCGAGAATTTCCAGCAATGAAACGTTTTATTTTTGATGGAGATCAAACAAGTTTGTTACCAAGTATCCCAGGAATTCTCCTCCCGTAAACGGAGTCTTTTCACAGAGTTCATTTCAGTTAAATACTTCACTTACTAATAACTGAAATTGTGGATCGGTTCTCGCTATTTAAAGGAAATTCTACAACAGTTTCTCTTTCGAGAAGAACTCTTTCTACAAGAGTTAGTTTCGTTTAAAAAATAGGTGAAACCTAAAATATGTCTGAAAAAGTGACAGCACCTGACGTATCATGTCCTAAAAAGCAACATAAGTATTGTTGAAAAATTTTAACAGCGAATGATGTCGCATAAAGTCAAATACATAGAATGTAGTACATATACATATGTAGCAGTATACTGCCGAGTAGATTTCCTATCAGATTCAACCGTAGACGTGAACCGAATTGGTAATTTCGCTTCAATTAAAAGACGAGACCTCTGAGAGGTCCGCAATAAAAGCACAGTGGTTCCTAATGACCCCGGGACAAATAATCGGCCGACAGAGCCGGCATATCAGACTGTGTTGTCAGACCTATCGAATGAACGATCGAACAACTGTAGTTGGCACGTTTGCGTGCACGCAATGTAGCAAACATTGGATCAAAGCTATTGGTAGCAACGGTCTCTATCCGCTCGTCCTGGCTTCATCCTGCCAAAACGTGTGTATCCAACAGGAGAGCAGGCAATCGCGTTACACGCTGCGAAAGCTATCGTTGCGAAAGCTCAAAGTCGTCTTTACGTTCCGTTACGTGACTCGGACATCGTCGATAACGGGATATATCCAGGAATTCGCCAGCAATCCGGAAGCCATTTCCATCTACTAACTGCCGTGATTGCCCGGAACGCCTCTGTATAAAGACGTTCGGTGAAGATCGATTGTCTGAATTCCGTCCGGGTATTAGACTCTCTGTTTGCCTTCTCGTTGCTTCGATAATCGATTAACGAAACACTCGTGTCGATACACTGCGCTGGATAAATGTACCAACCACATTTTCAGTGACCTCGGTAGGAAATTCTGGTCGATCACTAATTCGTAATGTATAAAGAGCGAATATGTGAATAACGTGCAAAAGAAATTTACTTGCTAATGCAATATTAAACTGGATTACATAAAACTACATTTTTCATATACATATACGAAAACATATGAAACATATTTTGTACCATATGTACGTGTATGTACCATATGTATGTTTCATATATGTACCAACATGAACATACATCATCACCAGTACGTTGTCATACATCACCACTGTGAATTTATCCTATTATCTTCATTTCTTCATCTTCAGAGATTTTAGCAGTACATACATTTAGAAATGATAGGATGAGAGAGTGAGAAGAAACATTGATGAATGATTAGATGTGTGCATATCAAGTATGAATAAATCTGAGCGAGAATAAATATCACTAAACATGAATTTATTAAATGAATCGAAAATGACTGAAGTAACGATGGAAATCATTCGTATTGAACTCTAAATCCAATTAAATTTAACAAGAACAATTTCAACGACAAAAAGCTACACCATTTATTCGAAACAGAAAATGTTGAACAATTATGAACTTATATCGTTACGAAGCAATGTAAGGCTTCGCAGAAACTTCTAACTACAATGTATACTTATTAGCCCGGCGAAGTTATTATTTCTGTACGCGTGTTCGTCGAACAACGGTGTTCCGCCTAAGGAAGTGGAAACTGAGCAAATAATTGCCGGTCGATAATGACTGGGCGAGAACTCGAACGACCATACGATAAGGGAGAAAATTAGCCATCGATATGAACGAGACTGTTTGACTGTAGCAAGTTTTAACAACTGCAACGAAAGAGTGATATCTGCTTCGACAGTAATGAGTTTAGCGCAGAAGTTTCGAAGTCGACGTTCATTTCCGTCCTACTCGGCTCGAACTTTCTTTAAACTCTGACCTCCATTTTCATCGACCATCCTCACGGATTGCGATTGAAATCTCTGTGATCGTTTCTAGCCGGATTATCAAGCGAAACGTCACAGTCCAGAACAAACTTTTGACGCGTCAACTTGTTTATTCCATTTTATTGGCTGCAGTTTCAACTTTTTTGTCTCGGCAGACGTATTGATTATCTCTAATTCGATAAAATTCTTCGAGCTGTTTGCTAAGAAATTATTTTGCAATATGCACTTACTGGTTATACTTCTGATAGTTTATATTTTGACTTGTACAGAGGTCTGATCCTCCTATACATTTACTTAACAGTGAAAGATTTCAAGAAAAATGGCGTTACTCGGCAGCGTTATTTCTCTGATCATCTCTGATATAAACTAATATCGGGTACAGAAGGAGTGGTGAGAGAACCATAAAGTCGGTAGATCAGGTGGGTCGCACAGGTGCACAAAAGGTCAGCAACTCGCGTGGGTCTCGTTGAAAGTTCGCCAGAATCTCCAATAAACGTCCACCGGGAAGAAATCAAATTTTATGAACCTGGAGAAAATCACTCGAACAGAAGTGTCGCTGACAATGGGGCCAGAAAGTTGGTCGACAACTCGCTGGCAAGAATTAATCATCACAGTTACTATCGATATCTGCTCCTCGATATCTGTCGCGAAAGGAACGTCCGATCGGCTGATCCAAAATCCTCGATCCAGCGTACTTCAGCCGTGAGAGGAGGGTAAAGTTTCTGCAAGAAAGTCCGATTTATCGCGCTAATTGAAAGCCGACTCTTAATTTAACTTGACCAACAGTTCCGACGAGCCTTTGTCCGTAGAGATTGAGGGCTTTCTTCGAGGAACGGTGCTGGACGAATGGTAATATTAGGGTTACTCTACACCTCCAGATACGTTGGTAAATCTCCACATTTCTGAACCTCTATATTTTTAATTCTTTACACTCTTAGATTCTAAATTTTATGAAATCAGAATCAACTACAGTTCTTGAACCAAAATTGCTGTGAAATTCTTAAATTCTTAGATCTATAAATTTCAGAATTGCTAAATCGGTAATCACCATACCCTTAAAACTCCAACACCCTGAACTCCTATATTTCTGAATCCCTAATCACCATATACCTAAACTCCTATATTTATAAATACTTAGAGTCCTAGAATCCTGAATCTCCAAAACTCTAAATATCAAATAACTTAGAATGAAATATAGTTCTCGTGTCAAAATTGTTCTCTTATCGAATTAGTATAAATTTCATGACTCATTAAAATATCTATGGAATTTGAAGAAAAGTTCATCCCATTTCTTGAATAGTATTTTATGATCGAATCGTGGGACACGATACTTCTCTCATAAATTCCGAAAGTTTCGAAATTTTTATATTCGCCGAATCGTTCCCGGTTTAATGACCGCGCAGAAGATATCTGTCAACTCATCTAAAATTTTATTCTACCGGTCGGCTATATCGATACAACGATTTCACGGAAAGGCAGCACGATGGATATAAATCATTTCCGCATCCGTTTCTCTGACACTCTTCCATTATTACATTTTTAAAGTTCCGCGATAAATATTAAAAAGCACTCTGTACGTTTCTCGAAATTAAAGCGTCCGCTGTATTACGCCGATGTTGCTTCGTAACCGAATCAGGCGCTTGTTACATATTCAATCCATTCGCATAAAACTTTTCAATTCCATTAGGATAATTCGTTTATCTTCAAATATTACCTGAGCAATAATTTAATCTCAATTCGATGTGTTCGCGTGTTGGATTACATATCCGTTCTTGAATATTTATGAACATTTCGCAAACTTCCCGCCAACAAAACTACCTATCGAAACACAAAAGTTTCGTGCAGTAATGAGAGGTTCCGAGCAATCTTTAACCTTCTCCTGTACGATAAAACTCCTCGGAAAACGAAATATATTCCTGGAATTAAATGTTGCGGTTCATCCTCAAAGCCGAACGAGAACGGAAATCTCGTATCTGAACGAGTCAAGAATTATTGCGCTCGTCTCGTGAAGTCTTATCAACCGTAGCTCAAGGCAACGTTTATTCAATTGAATACTAACTGGAGCGAATTTCTATAACCTAATTTCAACATAATCTGAGTTCGAGACAATTTTTAAGGAACTTTCTTGAAGTCACTGCTGGTTCATTGTGAAAATATATAAAATCCAAAGAGGAACATGAAGAATTTCTGAAGTGTTATGCAGACAATCAAAAAGACTACTCATATCAAATTTTGAAGGAACTCTTTTTCTTAGTGAACTGCTGATTCACAGTAAGAATATTTAAAAAATTCAAAAAGGAACACGCTACGAAAGGAGAGAATAGATTAATAGTTTCTGAAGTGTTATACAGACAATCAAAAAGGCTATTCATATCAAACTTTGAAGAATTCATATATTTTCTTAGGAGAGGAACAGATGAATAATTTCTGAAGTGTTATGCTGACAATCAAAAAGGGCCCTCATATTAAACTTTGAAGGAACTCATGTATTTTCTTGATTAAAGTCACAGCCAGTTCACAGCAAGAAACACAGAAGGGACAAACAAAAAGTGATTCAACCCTGCAAAATAAACAAGTGATTCTAAACAAAATTCATGAGTCCACTTATATCCACCCTGTATCCTAATGATTCGCGTCGTTTAATCGTCACTGCTAAGGCTGCACAGCAAGTTAATCCTTGCAATATCGTGCGAGAAGTTCGACAACAAATACCAATACCGAGGACCGAAGTTTCCTCTAAACTCATAACACTCTGCGAGGCTCGTGCGCGTAATACATCGTGCCCAGGTCCCAGAGCGGGCGTTCTGTATCGTTTATCGGGGCCGGGAAATTTTACGAAATGCAACAATCTAGTTAACCAGAGCCCGCAAATTGTCGTCACCGTCAAAGCTGTGCACCGTCGAAATTATCGAGGAACCGAAAGCAGGATGAACCGGTATTCAGGTTCTTCCGGAATTGGCTTGCTGCGAGCGCGCGATAAAGCCTGCTGCTCGAAGGGAAATCCTTGCGGGCAGCTGAGCGCAATTTGCTGTGTTACACGAGCTTCCGGCGACCGTTTCTATTGGACCGTTCCTGAAACCTGATACCCCTAGCTTCCTCGAAAATGGCGAACGTCCATATTGCTTTGGTTACTTGTACCAATCGACTAGTAACCGGTTTCCTTTCTTCGTTAGCGAGTGATCTTTGTTACCTTGCTTTGTAATAATAGGTAAATGGACGTAGAGGATTTCGGAATGGTTATGGAAATTTTGGGATGCGGAAATTTCTGCGTGAAGGAGTTTTGGGAGGAATTTTGGGACATTAAGAATTTGGGGATTTTGCAATGTAGGTACTTTGGGATATAGGAATTTTAGAATATGAAGATATGGGGGGATGTTGGGATTAGGGGATATAGGATTTGATGATGTAGGGTTTGGTGGACGTAGAAATCAGGGGATATAGGGATTTGGTGATGTGGGGTTTAGGTACATAGAGATTTGGGAATATAGGAATTTTTGGATATTGAAATTTGAAAACATAGAGATTAGAGGATGTGAGGATTAAGGGATATATGGATTTGGCGATGTAGAGTTTAGGGGACATAGGGATTAGGGGATATAGGGATATGGTGATGTGGGATTTAGATACATAGAGATTAGGGCGCATAGAGATTTGGGAATATAGGAATTTTGGGATATACGAATTTGAAAGCACAGAGATTAAGTGATGTGAGGATTAAGAGATATATGAATTAGAGGATATGTGGATTTGCTGATGTATGGCTGAGAGGACATACGGATTGCTGATATAAGGTTTAGGGAACACAGGGATTAGAGGATACAGAGATTTGGTGATGTAGAGTTTTGGGGACATAGAGATCAGAGTTTGGGCATATACATGTGACAAACTGACAATAGTGACAGTCACATAATAACAGAGTGACAAAATAAAATAATGAAAATAATAGAACAGCTGAATACTGAATTGGTAAAATATCAAATCAACAAAAGAATATTACAGAAGTATAATAAAACTAATACTAGTATCCTAAATACTAGTCAACAGAAAGTGAATACAGAGAAGTAATAATAGCTTCGAAGAAACAGCGATCGAAGAAATAAATTGAACAATCTATCGTCTCCGTCTAAAATAAACGATCGCAGTTAACCTAACTGAACCGTACGATGTCAACCTCGATTTTGTGCTCGTTTAATGATAATTATTCGAATGTTGGCGCGAAATCTTGGTGCATCGTTTAAGAGACGGTCTTAGAACGAAGTTATCGTCACCAGCACAAACATACCTGCCATTATGACTCGATGAGTCGACGATAATCGTTATCGTCGAAGTTAAGCGTCCCGCATTTAGATCAAGTCGAGAAAGGACGACGTTCAATCGGTCGCGTTCAATTTAATGGAGGTTTCCCCTCCGAGTACAAATTATCCAACTTAATCGACCGAACGAGACGAATTATTTGTTTTAGACGTCGAGGCAAAAAACAACGACGATCAACGATACATTCGTTTAAACGCGGTTCTTCCAACGAGATTATCTTGTCATGAAACTGGGTTCTTTAAGGATCTAAACCCGACAAAAAACGGACATTCGGACATTCTTCTTTTGGGTGCTATTTGAAATGATTATTTTAAGGATTCTTTTCGTTCTTATACTTGAAGTAAATAAATTGTACATGACCATAAATGATTTGAGGTGAAGAAATTAACTATGAGGTGAAAAATTGGGTTATTTCTTTGGGTACAGTTCCCAAAAACATAAACCAACCACACTGAAATTTTAACCAAAGCTCACTCTTAATTAGAGAAGACCTTAAAAAAAATTTCAGTGACATGGCCTCGTTTACACACCATCTCCCTTCAAAGTATTTTACAGTTCCCAGTAAATATATCTTGAAATATTGATTTAAGAGAAAAATGTTTCAAACAAAAAATGAAGGACATGAAATGATCTACAAAGAAGGTTATATGCATTTTTGACGTAAACGTATTTATTTTAAGAATTATGACCCCAATGCATAAACATCCGCAGGCTAGGAATGAATATTTAAAAGTCGCCTTTGAAATTGTTAATCTCGTTTTCTTTGAAGTCCTGATTTATTCTATTTTAAAATAAATTAATTATTTATATTTAACTTGTTCGTTGAAAACGAAATGCACTAATTTTTATATAAATTAATAAATAATTCCACTTTTAAAGAATTAACAATAACATAAAATAGAAAGAATTAAGACGTAAGAATATTACATTTAAAACATGCACGGACATTAATAGTTAAAATAAGGAAGACATATGTAAATGTCTTCCGAGAGATTAGAGCAAGAAATATTACATTTTAGAATACACTGTAATTTTTTTGCTAATCTCGAGACGTAAAAATTAATGTCAGGAAAAAGCTGACGTAGCAACGTAGAATTACAAGTTGGTGTAACATCAACCTACATCAGACGTTAAATTTAAATTCTAAAAGAAGAATATATGAAGAGTGAAACGTTGGAAACACGAGTAAAATTTCAGAAATTTTATTATGCTGCTCAGGTCACAAAAAGATCAAGCTTGAGATCTCTTGCTTAAAATTTTAGTTTGTACTTGCGCTAGAAAAAACCTAGATGCTTCAGACGCATTTAAATCCGTGAGTTTAAACAGGAATTGTGTCTGAAATATATTAACTTTATTTGAAACTTAAAAGCAAACTAATAATGTATAAATATTATTTTTTATTTTTTTTTAATTTTTACGTTAAATGAGGTTACTGTAACTTTTAGTTAATTATTATCTATAAAATAGTTTAATCCTTGAATACTAATAGTTTAGTCGCTATAGACTAGTTTAATCTTCAAACTATTTATCAAATAATTTGATAGTTTTATACCTTGGTCCTCAAATTACTTTACCTTCATTTTACTCTTTAAACTATTTTACGAACAGTAAAATCTGAAATCTAAATTTTAATACGGAATAATGAAACAATGCTCACTGTATAATAATTAATAATTAATTTACAATATCACGAACATCGAAAGTGAAAATTTTATCTGTCCAAGTCATGTAAAGCCATTTCGAAATTTGAAATACAACCAAATATAATCCATTTTCGATATCAGTTTCCTTTGTGGAAAATCTCTTTGCCACTCGCGAACTAACTGCTCTAATTTTCCATTGTCAGACCGTTTAGTGTTTCTGACATGCACATAGAATGCCCAGCATATGCAAATGATCAGAAACGAGGCAATTTAAATGTGCAACCAAGCCAACCGCAGACCAAAAATGCAGTTTCCTTTCGCGTTACTTTTACCGACCTCTAATTAACAAAAAGCGCCTGAACGCCCCAAGCAAAGAACGTTCTACTCGAATTTACCTTCGCGTAGTTTTCTGAAGCATTTTACTCGGTTCCTCTTTTCGAATCGGAAAGGTAACTACTACCGATGAAGGAAATTAAATCTCTTGTATTATTTAACTGTCGCTAATATTTCATTCAATGCGGCGGATTTTTTGTTGTTATTATTGATTTGATTGGACTAGTCTCTTTGTTAGTCTGATCGTTGGGAGTCTGATGGTATTTGAGTTTAATTGCTGTTTTTGTTCTGAGGGAATTTTGTAAAAGATAAGTGATGTTGGAGTACTCGAATACTGGTTAGGTTAGGTCATTTATAGCTGCGAAGGAGGGCATGATGTTCAATCCACAAAATTGACACCACAACAAAATATTAGCTAACTGTACTCAATATTATTCGGCATAGAATTTTGCATTAGTAACGCCAAGTTGATGTTATCTGACTCTACCCTACACTCCCACTGTTAAGTAATATGATCAGATTAAACTCCCATCACCGATCATCAATATCAACGAAGATATCCACAATGTTCAATCCACAAAGCTGACCCCACAACAAAATATTAACTAATTGTACTCAATATCATTAAGTACATAACTTTGCATCAGTAACACCAAGCTTGTGGTATCTGACTCTACCTCCCACTTTCAAATAATTTGATCAGATCAAAATCCCATTGTCAACTAATAAACTTCACTCCCCAAAAACGTCACAACAGAACACCTGGTAATTGTATTCACTATTCCAAAGCCGACGATTTCAGACGACCGAAATTCCGCTATAATTGGCATCGAATAAAACGTTAAAGGAATTTCGAGGATCAACGACGCGTGCATTCTATCTGGACAGCGGAGAGACTTTGTGTCGTTCACGAAGCGACGATCGAAATTTTCGGACGGCTTAATCGAATGAACGGAACGTTTCCCGCAGTACAGCAATCAGCAATCCGATTTTCCAGGCATTTGTCGGTGCAACGTTCGCAGGAGCAATTTTCCGTGGCGTAAAACGGGTCCTGTCCGAAGGTAAAAGAGAGAAAGGCAACGCAGGGACGAGGCCGAGTTCGCATGGTCACGTTTTACGGTCACGGGCCATGGTAATTGTTTTTTTATTGACCGTCGAATCTCTCGCCAAGTCGACTGCCGGCATGTCGTCCCATATATCTCGAAACCCACCTAACCGACTGACTGACTGACACACCGGCTCGTTTCGCAAACACCTAACCCCGAGGTTCGTTACATTCGTTGATTTTCAATTAGCCGCGAAATCCTGCGGACTCTTCTGTTCGCTCTTAATCCGTTTATCAACGCGTAATATCTTTTGTGACGCGAATTCGCTCTTTTCGAGGACTCTTTTATTGCATATATGAGAAAATGTCTGACAAAGGATATTTTATCGAATGGCCGAACCACTTTGCCACTTTCGAGTTATTAGGAGTTTTGACCAATTGTACCTTTACGATGGGACGTTCTTTGAGGGACATTGTTAGGGAATTTTACAGTAATTTTGAGACCGCTTTTGAATTTTTGGACAGTAGAGATAAATTCCAAACATTAGTGATTTTTAAATTTATAAATTCGCAAGTTCACAAATTACAAATTTGGGAAGTTCATAATTAAAAATTTATAAATATAGAAATATTGTATTTTGGATCATTAGAAACTTGCAAAATATGAAAATACAGAAATCTGACATATTCAAGTTAAAAATTTGCAATGTTACAAATTGAAATATTTACATATATGAATGTAATAGAAATTTAAGAAGTACCAAATTTTCGCAACAACAAGTATATTTAATTATCTATAAACTTGATAATAATTTAGAAAATTGGAAGAGTAGAAAACTTGCAAATTTAAAAACACCAAGTTTTGAAATTTACAAATAGTCAATTTAATGACACAAATAATAGTAATAATATATGAAGACAAACACAATAATAAAAATATATTAACCTACCTTTATCCTGAAATTATAAACCCACATATTAAAGAAAAAAGTAAAAATAATTTAGAAACTCAATGAAAATTTAGATAAATGAAAACAATTAATCGATAAAAATACCTGAATAATCTGTGTAATATTGCACAACATAGAAAACGACAAACACGTTGCTTGTACAAATCTGATTAACGGAAAAAGTCTGTGAAGGGTGAGAAAATAATACGAGGGTCTATAATTAGAGATTATAGCACACGTAGCGTCCGTAATTATCTCGAACAAGCAACTATCTCACCCGGTGTTTCTCTATAAAGGAACGTAAAAATGAACGGGGAAAAACTTACCGATGACCTGATTCCGCTGGACACTCGTATCAGCTTTTATCCTCTCTCAGGCGTTTATTTGCATAGCTTCGTTAAAGTTTTATTCGCTCGATGTCAGTCCGTGTCCGGTTTTATTACGCTAGAAATTTTTCATTGGACGCAACTCACCGACACGCTGCAACAAAAAGATTGATTAAATACAAAGGTTGACGAGCTAATACCTATCGAAGTTACCGATCATCGATTCACGGTTTACGAAGTATCGCTAATCGCGCCTTTTTATAACCACCGGTACAACATCCTTTTTCATTCCGGCGTAATTACGGAATACGTGGAACATGCGGTTTTATCTTTTGCGGAGATAAATAAAATAGCATGGAGAGAAATTTTGTAACATGAAATTTTGCTCTCCCTTTGTTGAGTGATTAATTAATTAACGAAGGGAATGTAGGAGATGGAAATTTGGACATTTGCAAATTATCAAATTACTGGGTTTCTTGGTTCTGCGTTTTTCAATTCTCATTTCTGGTTTGAATATTAAGGTTGATTTTTGGATTTTTTAATTTTTAATTTGGAAGATTGTTAAATTACCAAATGACCAAATAACCAAATTGTCAAATCTCTGAATATACAAATGTCTAGATATTCCAATAAGCAAATGAAGTACTGAAATATCCACATTTTCAGACTGCCAGACCCCCAATTTCTAAATGAAAGTCTAGAAACTAAAAAATCTCCATTCTCCACATTCCTAATCTTCTAAATTTTCCAAACGCTAAATTGCCAAGTCGCAAAATCCATAAATTCCTGTGAAACTATTAATTATTTTAACAGGCGAAAGTACGTGCTAGTATGAAAATAAACAATAAACAAATTATCCAGCTATCAAATTCCGGGCAGCACGATCTATTAGATACCGTTAAACACGCGCGGTAACCCGATAGTAAATATGAAGCAAAATTGACGGAAACTTTCCAATATCCAATTACCGCGCCGATCGTATTAATTTCGTCACGATTACGTGTAATTTTCCACGAAACACTGGGGGTAGACGTTAACGGTCCGTAATGTATAATTTCGTTAATGAATGCCAATCAACCAGGGGGGGTGACTAAACGAATCGATCAAATCGATAATGAATTTCCAACGCAGCCGGGTAATTAAAAAATCGCCCTTATGTAATGTAGGTCGCGGCTCGGATAACCGTGTAACCGATCGATCCATTGATTTTCTATTTTTTCCCGGTTTCCACGGCTCATCGAGCCGGCACCGTTGACGAGTGTTTGGCTTAATCGAGATGAAGGTATCGATGGATCGCCACGGTAAATAAATCGTTGCTCATTGCACGCATCGTCGAAACGGATCGGTTTGGCTACCTTCCAGCAACAGTTGACGTGCACGACATTGATCTTCAGCCAGATTAGGACAAAGGTTTCGATCGAGATCTCGATTCACTATCGCTCCCGCTGAACCTGCTTCAGATCTACACCAATGTTCCTATCATACGACACTTACTATAATAGTTTCAGTACTATGTTTCGACTATCGGACCCACTCATCGTTGTCTGGCTTCAACAAGATAGAATTGTACTGTCAACGTTATTATGTTAGGTCAGATTGTGTTAACGGACAACAATATTGTATTTAAACTTGCTACAATTTAATCTTACACTTGATGCATATGCGATCGTAGGACACTATTATAGTTTCGGTATTATGTTTCAGAACTATGTTGTCTGGGACATTCATGAAGACCGAATTGTACTGCTAAGATTACTATGTCCAACCAGATTGTAATTATTGGGTGTACTCAATAATATATCGTATTTGAAATTAGGAAAATTTAGTCTAGCTACACCTGGTCCACATGTACACTCATGTCCACATATGAGGACCTATAATAGTTACACTGTTTTCATCAAACCAATAGATTCACTTATTGATATAGATAAAATTGTACAGCTAGAATTACTATATTCAACCAAATCATAATTGTTAGGTGACAATTCAACAATACATCATATTCAAAATTAGGAAAATTTAATCTAGCTACATCTGGATCACTTGTATACTCATGTTCACATATGAGGACCTATAATAATTACACTCTTTTCTTCAGGCCAATAGATTCACTTATTGGTGAAGATAAAATTGTACATCTAGAATTACTATATTCAACCAAATCATAATTGTTAGGTGACAATTCAACAATACATCATATTCAAAATTAGGAAAAATTAGTCTAGCTACATCTGATCCACATGTGCACTCATGTTCACATATGTGGATCTATAATACCTACATTGTGTTCATCATTGATAAAGACAAAATTATACAGCTAGATTTACTATATTCAACCAGATAACTGTCAAATATCAAAAATAGCACGCTACAAATCTTGCAAAGCTCGATGCAGAATCAGAAGCAGCACGTGTTAAACTTGCTCCAAATATACATCCACATTCATATATCACGGGACACTTACTATAATAACTTCAGTATTACGTTTGGACCAGCCGGTTCACCTATCCGCGCTTGATTTATTCATGAAGATAAAACTGTGGGGCTAAGATTATTGTATCCGGTCAGATTATAATCTCGGTGTCGGGAAGCGAAATATATGTATCCTACTCAAGAATAGCTGGATATAATCATAGGCAACCTTACAAGTTCAGCACATGAATGAAACAAAACGCAGATCTGGAATATCCATAAACTATAATTTCATGAAAATCGGCTCAGTTCACTCGCATCTGAACAGGAAAAAAATTTGTATACATTTACACACTTCACGTGTACTGAAGTGTATTAAATCAATATTAACGCGTTCACTTAATATGAAAGTCCGTTGCATATAAATTTAAAAACGGAGCATATGTTTTACAGACAAGTATTTTCCTAGTTTGCGCAACGTATATTCAGGTGAATGCAAGTGCATAAATCCACATTTATAACTCGTGCATGAATATTTGAATGAATGTAAGCTATAAACAACGTCGATTGAAATTCTTAAAGCGATAAAAGATAAATAACGAGGAATAATACTAATCTCCTAGGACGGTAAGTCTCATCTGTTCTCGGTATTGAAAGCTGCGACTGCGAGAAATTAAAAGCTGTCCCAGTTTCGTTGAAAATCCGGCAGCGTGTCGCACAGCTTTTCCATTTAACGTTTAAAGAGCAACGGGTACGAGCAGCTTCGCGCGAGAAGATTCGTTAGGTAGACGCAGGGTTTATTGACAATTTTAACTGAAATTTCGGCGGCAAGCAACCCGTCATCCGAGTATGTGTACGTGATACTCGCGAGTAATGAGAAGAGCGAACCGGAGACAAGATTAGAACGATATCTCGGCCAACTTAATCCCGTGAGCCACAATTTCCCTTTTAAGCTCGCCACTCTTCATCGGATAAAGTTCACGTAATTAACGAGCAGACACGGGGGAAAGAGGTCCTCAAGTTCGTGTCAGACACGCCACTTTTAGATCGCTTATACCCGAGGAAAAGATCGAGGAGATATCGGTTTCGAGATGCGCTCGGTAGTTTATGTATGGCGTTGATACAGGAAACTTGTGCTGGGTTTGGAAGAAGGAGCTGATTTTTATGGATTTTTGGGAATTGGGGAAGTTGGGTGGAGAATTTTGAGGAATACAAAGATGTGGATTTAGTAATTTGGGGAATAGAGAGATGTGGATTTAGCAATTTGGGGAATAGGGAGATGTGGATTTAGCAATTTGGGGAATAGGAGATGTGGATTTAGCAATTGGGGATGTAAATGTATTGGGGACATAGGTATTTAAATATTTAGGTATTTGGGTATTTAGATATTTAGGTATTTAGGTATTTGAGGACCTTGGAATGTGGAGATCTGAACACATGTGAATCTACGAATTTGGGGAACTATGGATTGTAACAATATAAAAGTGCGTTGTTCTAGGGATTTGAAGACTTAAAAGTGGATCCTAAGAATGTGGATTTGGAGATATAGGAACGGGTGGTTCTAAAGATTTGGGACTGCAAGATTTTGGAGACACAGGTGACCATAGCGTTTGAGGATCTACATATGGAAATTTAGAAATCCTTAAACTTGAAGACCAAAGATTTTGAATGACTAAGTCTTTGAAGATAAAATTTCAATGATTAGAAAGCTGAACAATTTGACTACTTCTAACACATCATGTACTTACAGCTATTTTAGTAAAACTTTGATAATAATAATTGTTTGCAAGTATACCATAATTCCCAAAAGACACGCGATAAACATTATTTATGGAGTTTTGTAATTATATTATCTAGCAGGTCTATAAAGTCACAAGTTATCTAGGAATTTCCTTAGGACTTAATTGCAACGATCTCACCAGCAACGCGAGAATTACTGCAGCCCGGGAGATATAGACCGCGTGTTTAATATATTGGATATATTTCATTTTATTAGTCAACCATGAAGCACTGCAGTTATCCTCATATTAAACGCAATAAAGCTATAACAGTGAATCACGTAATTAAGCTTCGAAGATGCATAGCGCGTTCTATCGTGCCATAAAGAAAAAGCGACACAGTTCGCCCGATATTATTTAATATTAAAATGGTATAAACGGAGGGACATAAAGGAAACGACAAAAATATTCGCCGGAACACGTATCTGAATATTTATTACCTTATTCATTAAATGTTAAAATTTTATCTTGTGTAAAATCTTGCTGAACGTATTTTGTTAATAAAATTTATTGATGGTAATAATTAACTATTCTTTCTTAAAACCAAAATGTATGTCATTAAAAAAAAAATGTATATTTTTTGAAGACCTGTAACATGGAAAAGGTCCTTTGGTATATTATGAAAAGATGGAAGATATAAATTGCATAATACATCAAGTATTAAATTACTGAGTTGTATTTGGCCCATTTAGTCTGAAATATTAATCCAATATATGCAGGGGTGATTTTATTTGTTTAATTAATTTTTAAGGTGATAGACCACTCTCATTTTCAGCGACGTTCAAATGAGGACCTTGAAAAAATCACTTCCTTATAACCGTAGAACGCAGGAATGCATCGAGGTCGGAGGAAAAACAGTCTCTCGAGATTCGATCGATCGTTCACGAGACGTCCGATGACTTAGTTGGAGTTAAAACTGACCGTTCGGAGAATTCCCGGATGTCCTAACCCGGAAACCACGGCGAGACTCGAGAGGAAGACGTGACGACCGTAGCGCCATGTTTTTTGGATACTTGCCAGACATTCTTACGGATCTTGCACGATCGCGTAGCACCGACCCAGAACATCCTTCTATGAAGATGAAGAGCCTCTTCAGGTGCTCTCTGAACGATATCTTGCTCTGTCTTTTTTGGTTCTTCTTCAATCCTCTTCTATCCGTTTGCATGCTCACTTAATCGTCTTGTCGGATGCTTTGCTGATATTCCTACGCGTTCTCGTTTGTTATGTTAATCTCGCGACGTTGAATCGATTCCGAGAAGCTGAGGACGTCTCGGAAGACTCTTCTTTTAAATGCGACTGCAAGATGCTGCTTTTCTTCCTTGAGTGGGTAAACAGATAAAGAGGGTAATCAACTGACTCGAGATGTACGTTTATGATGAATGGAGGTGTAAGATGTCGTTTGGATATAATAAAGAAATCAGATGTACAAAATAACTCTTTCAACGTTGATAGTATATCGGAAAAATTACGGAACTTTTTAAATAAAAAGAAAAAAATTATTTTGTAGTTAAATTTAAAAAGTTCCGACATACTGCGTACTTCAAAATTTCTAACTTTTCGATGTGTAGCTTTGCTAAATGTTCAATTACGAAATTGAAAGAGAATTTCTGGCGCAATCTAACCGAGTATTCGGACAACTCGTAAGATTTTCCGTTAATCCATGGTATTCGAGCGTCGCTGAATCTTAAGACAAGAACAGACAGCGGGAACATGATCCCGTTCTCGAATCTGTGGACGTTAATCCATTTAGGCCACGTTATTCGAACTATCTTGCACGTATCCGACGCGAATTCGAATGTGAACACCCTGACCAAGTATTTCAAGCGAGCCCCGGACCATAGCTGAAATACGGTATCCGTGAGAACAAATAGGTCGTGCAATGGTAATTATTGTTCGACGTTGTTTCGTGAATTCAGAAATGCAAAATGTCGCCACAGATCCTCCGTCGGGATTTCCATCGGTGAATCCCGAATCTAGCAGACTAATATCCTGCCTCGGAGAGGAGGGGACCTGTAACCGAGCAGCGAGACGAGGACGAACAATTAAATGAACGGATAGGTCGTTCGATCAATGGGAAGGTGTAAATGTATTATGCCAAATGAGCGATTAGCAGAACAAAGCGATCGATGATTAAGGACGGGTCGAAATTACTGCTGAAATTGGATCATTTTTGGCTACGGTATGGTATACATCTGATTTTAGCGTATAACAATTATGGGAGGACATAAAGTTTAGTGTCTGTTTTAACTACCATAGCAGAACACAAGGTTGGGACGCAATTAGGATCAAGGGTCAAGTTATGAGCAAAATGTATTTGATGGACAAAGTTAGTTTCCAATCTACAACTAGGGTTATAATGTGGAACTAGGGTTTCTGCGTAGGGTTAAATAGTTGGGAATTTGAATATTATTCGAAAATTTTGAGAATTGACAATTTGAGAATTTAATGACTTATGGTTTTAGTGATTTTGCAATCTAGGAATTTAGAAATTTAGATGCCGGGAAATTTAGAGATTTGTGAATTTGGGGTTCTGGTAAGTTGGAAATTTTGAAAATTAAAAATTTGAGAATTTAAAGTTTTTTAGTTCCAGAAATTTAGGAATTTAAAAATATAAGGATGTGGATATTGAGAAATATGGAAATTTAGGATTCTGGTGATTTGAAAATTTGGAAATTTGAAAATTTAACTTATAAATTTAGGAACTGAGAAATTGGGGATTTTAGAAATTTGTGAATCTTAGAATTTCACATCTTGAATATTTGAAATTTAAGAAGAATAAATTGGAAAATCTGGAAAATTAAAAATTTGGGAATTTGAGTAATTATTGGAAATTTTGAAGAATACAAAATTTAACAATATTAGGTTTCAAAAATTAGCAAATTTTAGTATTTGGGAATTTTGGAACCTAAGACCTCATGTACTCAAAAATTTAGAAATTAAAAAATTCAAGAATCTGTGCATTTTAAAATTTTGAAAAATAAAAAATCTGACAATTTGAGATTTCCAAAAGTAGAGAATCTAACTAGAAAATTTGGAAGTTGAATCTAACCTAACCTAACCTTCTGAACATCTAAAAATATTCGAATGGAAGAATTCGAAAATTCGAGTCCCGAAATTTCCCCCGCAGTTTCTGGCACGTTCGAGCTTGTAGCATTTAAACGCGTATTGGGATTTCATAACAACGGTTATCCCCGTATTCCTGGCCATTTAAGTTCTCAGCTCGCAGGAAGCGACGCGTTGGGAAACATTCCTCCAGAGAATGTAATCCACTCTGGATTCTCCTCAGTTTGGGAAGGGAACCGAGATTCCATTGTTCCTCCTACTTTCTTGCTTTCTCTTTCTTTCCTCCTTTACTCTTTCCCAATAGCTTTACGACTCTCGAGAGCACTTTAAAATGAACAAACGAAAGTAATTGTTGGTAAATGATTTGTGAAGTGTACATAAACACCGGAGAAACCGAGGTGCTATCTAGACAGTGGAAATGGTGAAGACACGACGGGAATAATTCTCTGATTTATTTGATGATAAGAGGAGGAACTATGTATAAGTTGTAACTGGAGATATTATTCCGAAAAGATATGTCATTTTTATTGTGGTACTAATTAACCGAAAAAAGTGACATTCTTTATAAAATGCTTTGAAATGGTAAAATAAAATATAAACTTAAAGCAGAAAGGTGAAGGCATTATGAAAATTTGAATAAAATATAAAGAGAGGGAAATAAACGAAGCTGGAAGAAAAAGGGCGGGAAAATGGATAATGAGTGCAAATATTGGTACTGAACACAGCACCGTACCTTTTATTAAGTTAATGAACAATATTTAGTGGAAAAGCACGAAATCTCTTGGGAATATATTTACGTATTAAGATAATTATTCTTTTGAATAAATATTTTATAAAATAATGCAAATAATCAAATATAACAACAGCAATAAATAAGTAATGCGACTGTAAACTTCTAGAAAGTTCTTTTGCAATATTACGTACGTGACGTTTTGGAAATATGGCGCGCTTCTTATTCGTTACGATATTTTACATATTTCGACAACTATACATTTTCTAAGAAAATATGTCACTAATGTATATAAATAATGTATAATAAAAATAAATATACAATATTCCCGCATTAAATAATTGCAAATCACTACTTTTCCACTTAATACGTACAAATACATATATACAATTTTAACCTACAATTATTAATCGTGAAATATATCGAATTTAATAATTTGTCTCCCACAAATGTTTTGACAGATTTAGGACAAATATATTTACTATAAAATGTAATATAACGCAATATAATTAATAGAAATATACTAAAATGTTACTTACGTCAGTCGACACGACCAAACAGCTACAGCAAAGTGTTCTACGCACGAACAGCATAATTCGGAAAGTTCATTATTTTCGTTTATTTCTGTTCTTCGTGTTATTACTTCAAGTAAAACTAATAAACTACAGTATTAAAACACGATTAACATTAATTTACACTCGTTTTCACTGATATTACACAAAAATACAACTTTTTAAGTGTCACACTGTCAAAGGAAACTTCTTGCGGGGGACGCCGTCACGTCACAATAGAAAGTTCTAGAATGTTCTACGTAGAAGCTGTGCTCTTCCCGCGCAGATTGCGTCCCACGTGCCTAACTTCGCGTCATTCGATATAATTATATAATTATGCAATTATATAATTGTAAATATTAAGACAATTTTAATTTAATTTTCGCATTCTAATAATATATTATACGTGCAAAAAACTAAATATTCTTTAAATTTTATAATATAATGAATTAAAATATTAAATAAATAAAGGGTTAGTTCACACTGTTGCACTTATGAATTTCCGTAATTATGTAAAGCGTATTACATATATCTCTTGTGTGAAAGACAAGAATGAAGTGTAATTAAAAGAAATTATTCTTGTATAAAAGTGTAAGTTTGTACAATTTATTACATGTACATTATATTCTGTAGGCACATTCACATTTCAAACATTCTGGCACATTCTGTTCAAATATAACATTTAAAGTACTGTACAGAATAATGCTTATATTTTTGTTATTTTATTATATTTCTGTAAAAAATTATTATAATTGCATAATTTATATGCATTCTTAAATATTTCAGTACTTTCAAATATCATATGCCTGTAGTTGAATTTTTAAAAAAAGGCGCGCTTTATTACGACGCGTACCCAGCGCCATTTGCAAATTTTAACATTCTACAACTGCCTGGAGGAAGGAGCGGACGTGTGAGACCGATTCAAACGTTTTTTAAAATATTTTGTGTGTGAAATGTGAATTTTTGTGCTACAAAGGCCGTCATTGTTTTCTGTCACCTACAGAATTGGTAAGTGAAACAATAAAAATGAAATTGGTTCAATATATAACTTTTATAACATACAATTACAAAGTAACGCTACAGTGGTATTTTTACTGCGTAGTTACGCTTTTCTCTATACTATGTTATCGAATATTTTGATGAATAAAGTTGACAAAACTTTTAAATAATTATAAATAATAATAAAACTTATTGCGTGATGCAAATTTTTAACAAAATATGTGAATATTATGTATTATGTAGTATTATGAATTATAGAATGTTCTAGAATAAATTGTGTTTGAACGTGTTTCATATATAACAAAATGGCTGTCGCATCAAATTTTGCAATTTATTTTTTCATCGAAATATTCGATTTCATATTTAATATTGATCGTATAAATAATTTATTATGATGATATTGTTATGTGACATGTAATATAAAAATGTATATTTTATGTGATTTTCGAGTATGTATTTAATAATATATATTCGTGTACATAGTAAATGAGCGGACTAGAAATTTTATTATACGTTATAAATATTTGTATGAATATTTAATTTAAAGTTTGCTTATAACATATTTTACATTTTTATTAATTTATTTAACGATCTGCCCTATGATGTCTAATAGTAATTATTGAATAGTTAGTAATTAATTATTATCGTTTATAGCATATTTTACATTTCTATCAATTTATTTAACAATCAGCCCTATGATGTCTAATAGTAATTATTTAATAGTTAATAATTAAATTAATAATATAATAACAATTAATTAGTAATAATTATTTATTTTTATTATAAAATCACGAGTATAGAAAATACTGAAATTTAATAAAATTGAAATGCTAGTAAGTGCAAACTATTAATTTTGATTAATTTTGAAAATTTTACAACTTCTAATAAAATGGTCCGCTCATTTATACAATATATTTATACTGTGAATAACATATTAATCTATTTTAATTTTAGTCTATTTCGGACAGTTAACATTTCACGTTTATTTTTTGTTTATAATATCGCAGAAGAGCGGTATCAAATTTTATTGAAAACTGAGAACGATTTTTTATCAATTTGTTTCAATAACAAAAAATTATTTGTCGAATATTATTTCAAATCGATTATATCACGTTATTCGTGCTTCAAAATGTTTTCGATATTTCCATCGATGTAAATATTGTTTTTCGAATGAAATTGCCACGAAACGATCAGAACTGTTTATTATTGTTTGCTCTGAATTATTCACCGGCTGCAATCAATATATCGATAGCGATCGCCGATCAACATCTATATACAAATATTTTCTTTCCATCAAATTGCGACCAATAATTTCTTTCAACTTTCCTATCACTTGATAAACGAGGAAAACAGTCTTCGAAAAAACATTTCTAATGACCATCACGGTACCTCCACCTCTTTCAACATCCACTAGGATAGTTTTTCCGCTCGCGCAACGTTCGATCGACTAAAACGAACGCTTGCAAAAACAGCACGCGACATAAACATTCCTTTCAATTTCTTCTGTCCGCCCCGTTCCGCGATATTTCACCAATTTCGCGGTAGCAAAAAGCCAGAAGTCAGAATCTCGGCGAGGAATCTTTGTTCTTTACCGTCGATCGATGAACCCCTTAAACGTATTTTCCTCGTGTCACGATATTTCTTCCATTTCATAAAAACAATTCGAAAGCTCGGCCCGTTTGGTAAGGGGTTGAAACAAAGGGGAATATCCGGGCTCCTGTTATTTTTTTTCCGGGCCGATCTGTCTCTTGCAAATGCACTTTCCACACCCAAGAATAATTACACTCGACAGCCGTACAGTGTGTTTCATAACCCGTACTACAGGAGGATGCTTGCACAAATATTTGTTGCATTGAACTTAGCAATCTTTTGTACAGAATTATTGCTTACACACTTATTTATATTCTATTAATTGCTAGTATAGTATTCTAGTAATATTTTTTATTTTTGTATTATCAAATATTTATTATTATATTATATAATATTATTATACACATGTCATCATATACAGAGAGTGTCTCATAATTGGTGTAGGTCCTTAAAATGGGGGATAGCTGACGTGATTTTAAATAAGATTTCCCTTTGCTAAAATGGGGTTTGGAGCTTTGTTTTTGAATTATTAAGGAAAAACACTGACCAATCAGAACGCGAGGATTATGCATGCGCAGTCGCAAGAGCATCAGCTTCGAGCCTAACGATTGAGCGCGCATTTTAATATTAATTTTCTTTTTCATACTATTTAAAATTTATTTCTGTTTAAAAGCATATGTTGAACAAGTATGTACGATTATTTTTTGAAGGCGTTTTACTAGAAATAGTATCTTTTATATTATTCAATATAAATAAATATGTTTGTTCAATATAATTATTCAACAACAAATTTAATTAATTTTGCAGTTAGGTTAGCTTAACCTATATCAAAGTTAATTGCATTCAAGGTATATGATTCTAGTCATTTTGTTTTTTTAACAACATTTTATTTACTAGATAGTTGAATATATTACTTGTATTTATACGAACCTTGACAGTTAGATATTTTACAATATTGTCTAAATTTATTCTACAATTTATAGTAGAAGCTTTACTGTCATAATAGAAGTTCTGTTGTACATTAAGTATTACATAAAATAAGTTTGTTGTTCTTGAAGTATTATTTAACATGCAGCACATAAACACTTTCACAACGTTTATTAAATTACGTATTCAAAATTGATTATAATCTTTAATCATATGTACATTTGATGCTGCAATGCAATACAATTTCTACTAAACCTTCACACGAATAAAATAGACGATATATGAATTCACTGAAATCACTAGTACGAGTTCATCATTGAATAATATTGAGATGGTAGAACACGTGTTTATAAGAGTATACCACACGTTATGAAACACTCTGTATGACCGCGTGTGTGCATCAAGATTCGCGTATAATTTCCCGGAATCCAACAGCCAGTGACACAGACGTGGCGGCACCGAGTCTTCCGGTTTAGCTATCGATTAAATATAGACCGAATCCGCGGGTGTATACCCATTGAAACGAGGACAATAATTCCGAGACGGTCGGTCGAGACGCTCATGTTAAGTGGAGCATCGTTCAAACTCAAATACGGCCGTTGCTGGAGATAAGAAATTTACGGAACGTTGCGATAAGTTGCTTCTAAGTCGATATCCGCTCGAATTTCCGGTTCAATACGGATTTCCGTATGGACGCGAATCTGGAGAATCTTGCACTAGTCGTGATTTGTTCCAAGAGTCATCAGACTCTTTAGCAGTTTATGTTTCGTATTCTCTTGAGAAATTTTAAGCGAGAGCTTTTCCTGAAAACTTTCTGAGTTCTTCAGATATCAGTGTATGCAAATGTATGGTACAGATTTTTTAGAAATATTAATTAAAAAATATTAGTTCAACGAATATTTGAGCGCATTAATTTTCTCCAAAAATTGCAAATTGTTTGAGCTGAACGCAACATTATGTAAATGCACAAAAACAAAAATGATTCGCATTTTCCGAAATTAAAATTTTCCGTATACAGCACCTTTCATTAACACCGGCGCGAAATTGAGTTGCATAATTAGCAATCTTCCGCTTTTTAAAATTCAAGATAAATGGAAATGTAGCTTGAAATCTCAGAATCATCACGATTTTCAGAATCGCGAATGTAAATTATTTCGTGAAAGACTCGCTTTAAATTTCAAAAATTCAATTTCATTATTTTTGCAACAGAGCGTTGTACCCCTTTTGTAGGAGCTCCTCGCTGTAGCGATGGTGTTGTTTACAAAACAATTTAATTAGCTAATTTGTCTGGAGAACTTACGTGTGCGTTATTAATCGGCCGTACGTTCCGCGAAAATATTCCGGTTGGCTCCGAGCGAGGATACATTATGCGGCGGTAGCGAAATTGAGGCGTGTCGAAATTTTCGAGGACTCGCAACGACGAAAGTTTGGTAATTAAAGCTACGCAGATCTAGGCAATTTGGATGATGCTATTTTCCATGCTGATCGAGGCATAGCTGTTGGAGACAAGTTTGGTGAATCAGTTCTAGAGTACGATTGCGATATGTATCATTTTCTGGCTCAGCTAGCCTGCAAATTATATCGCCAAAAATTAAGCGGATTTTCGTGTAAAATGTTTTACACAATTACTGTATTTTATTCTACTATGTAATTCATAGAGAATTATTTTGCTTTATCTGTAATAGATGTTCTGTATAGATACACACATACATATACATATATTAGGACATCACATATGTATCTCCTAATGTATAAGTACAAATGTGGTCTACAATATGATACAGTGTATATAGTCAGTAATGAGTAACTTTTGAGAGAAATAAATTAAACTTCCATAATATTGTGATAAGTTTTAACCAAGTATGGATGTCAATCCATTAGTTGGCATATGAGCTATGACGCACTCATGACGCATCATAAAAAAAGACAGTACACTTAGCCATAGAATAATAATATCAAAATAAATTTTATGGTTTAGATTCATTGCATCCACATGTACCTACATAAAACCTTGACTACTTTATAAGTTGACTATAATGTAGTGAAGGTTCTTATACTAGAGTTTGAACAAATTTAAATACATTAAGAATTTCAACAAATGTTAATAAATTCCTAATGTATCTGTAATTGACTGTGAAGTAGACAAGGTTCAAGTTTGAATGTAAACAAATTTAAATATATCAAGAATTTTAATAAATTTTAATAAATTTCCAATGTATTTGTAATTGACCATAAAGTAGTGGAAGTCCTTATGCTAGAGTTTGAACAAATTTAAATACATTAGGAATTTCAATAAATTTTAATAAATTCCTAATGTGTCTATAGTTGAACAAATTTGATTATAATATTTGATTATATTTGAACAAACTTAACTACCTTGAAAATTTTAACAAATTCTAGTAAATATCTAACATACTCACCTTTAATCAAATTCCACAATAACAAAAGCCATGTATTTAAGCCATAGTCCTATATACCTCGTATACAGGAAAAATATACATATTATTCTTTGTAATAATGTATATCCAGGTCGTCGGGACAACAGTTTTCATATTACATTTGGCACTCAAACAAAAGCCAGCAAAGAAGTGAATATTACATTTCGTACCTCCGGCGATATACGCGATCGTTATGAATCCGCGTTACGTGATAATTTTAACAGAGCAAGCTCGTAAAACAGTGACGATATACGGGGATCGAATAATGAATATCGAGCCAGGCATTTTTAATTAATCCCAGCCACACTGGCGGTGTTACCTGGCCGTTGAAAGATACAATCGTGAATCGTGCGAAAGGTCGTTCGTTTTCAGCCTGGAAAATAATAAAAGCTCTATCGTTTGGAACTGCAAAAGCGACGGGTTATTTTAATTTACGGCGATCGTTGGGCACCGGTAAAAAGATACTTGAAATTCGAGGCATCGATGAATTTAATCGACGTGTGGAATTCAAGGTTGTTTTAAACTTTTGGAGCAAGGAATTCAAGGTGGTTGGAAATAGGCTCTTGGTTTAGGGCATTTGGGAGCTGATTTTTGGGTGACTATGTTCAAGTTTAGGAATTTGGGGATTTGGAGATTTGGAGATGTAGGATTTTTGGAGAGATGGGGATTCGCAAATGTAGGATTTTAGAAATTTTTATATTTTCATATATGTAATTTTAGAAATTTGGGGATTTGTGAAGGTGGGACTTTGGCAATTTAGGACTTACAAATGTGGGATTTTGGAAATTTGAAAATTTACAAATTTGCAGATTTTCAAATTTAGAACTTTAAGAACTGCAAATTTGGGAAATTTAAAAATCTGAGAAATTTGGTTTACAGGTTTTCAAGCATAAAATTTAGAAATTTAAAAACTAAGTAGTATTCAAATTCAGATTTTTTTTTTGCAACTCTGAAAATTTATAACTTACAAAATTAGCAAATATAATCTGACAATTTTGACATTTGTGAATTTTCAATTTATCAAGTATAACATCCTACAAATTTACAAACGTACTCACATAATATTTCAAAACTCATAAATTTACAAATTCACAGCTTGAAGAACTGCAGAATCGATTAACATAGAAATCTACATTTTATATCTTAAATATACATGCGTACATTTTCACAGCAATTAAAATTGAACCCTAATTTCCCTTCCAAAAAATTCCCACTTCGAAGAACTGTTTTGTTCCGCCACCATTCGTTTGCATTGCCGATTGAAAAGCATTCTAGGATTCTTGTCAAAAAACATTCAATTGGCACGTTCTTTCTCGCGTAGCGTACATACGTTTCCCCGTCTAGCGTTTCACAGCGAACCAATTGCACTCGTCTCTCAAACCGATTCTTTCCACACAGCTTTGGTAATTTCCATTTGGACAAAATAAACTCTGTACTTGCAGGTTGCGAAAGGTATACAGTGTCGATCCGTCGACTACGATTCCACGTTTATTTATTTGATTGTCGAACGGAACCCATTGCAACCAGACTGTTCAGTATTTTGATCTTTTGTGTCGCTTCGTTTGTCTTCTTGTAGACGTTTGTGTTCGACCGATGAAAGGAAACGCAGCTTCGAATTGCATGGAAACTCGCTGTCGAATCTGTTGAAAAACTACCGAACGAAACATTGATGGAAAAGCTTATTTTTTCGATGCTTCGGGCTATCGTTGAAACGATGATTTTCAATTTACAAGCCCGACTCGCTTTGTATCCGGCGAGTTTCAAAGGCATTCACTGTACACGCTGCTTTATTTAACGGTTTATCGACTTGCTTTAGTTAACAAATTGATGATGTAATTAACGTGCTAGCGAAAGCAGCGTCCATCAGGTTTTTAGCACGCCCGGAATCCCTGGCGTTTGATGCGGTAAACATCAAGCGAAAAATAAAAACTGCGAAAGTTACGACAAGTATGGAACGTTCTTGAGCAGTAATTAATTGCCCTTCCACCAATTCGCTTCTACCCGCTGCTAATTCATTAGGTCATTACCGGGGATTTTAGCGGGATTTAGCTTCCTGCTTTTCTACCTTTGGATGTTTGGACATTTTCGTATTTACGATCCTTTGGGTTTACTGATTTTGTGCTCTTAAGTTGCTGGGTTTTTCATACTTTTGCGAGAATTTTGTACTATTTTCATAGTATTAAGCTGGAAATTTTTAAGCTCTTTAATTTACACAGCTTTCGGTTCTTGCATTTTTCAATTCCCATTACATTCGGTTCTTGAATTTTTTAATTCTCGCCACGCTCGGTTCTCCAATTTTTTAATTCTCAAAGCTGCAAATTCGTAAGTTTTTTATACTTTTAAACTCTCAGATTTTTCAGTTTTGTAGTCATAAATTTACAGAGTAGCAAAATTTAGATGTTCAGTATTTTCAAATCGTTACATCTCATTCTTCAATTTCTTCAAGCTATAAATTTTCAAGTTTACGAATTTTGAAGGAGTTTTCAAATCTTTACATCATCCATTCCTCAATTTAGTCGAGTCATAAATTTGGAAGTTTCCAGGTTTTGAAGTTTCAAGTTCTCAAATCTTCACATTATCTCATTCTTCAATTTTGTTGACTTATAAATTAAAAAGTTTACAAATTTTTAAGTTCCGAATTTCCAAATTTTTGCATCATCCCATTCTTCAATTTTTTCGAGTCATTTTGCAAGTTTGCAAATTTTGAGAGTTACAAGTTTACAAACTTTAATTTTTTTCAATTTATAAATTTACAAGTTTATGAATTCATAAATTTGTAATTCTTGAATTTCATAATTCTCAAATTTTAAAAGTTGTATATTTGTAAATGTTGAAATTTCTAAATTTCCAAACTGTAAAGCACTTACAAATAAAATAGAATACACGTGTTATACGTCCTTCAATTAAAAAATCATTTTGAACAGAATAATTTACACAACTAAATGTAAATTAGTTTATAAATTAATTTGCAAATGTAAATGTTAATTATAAGTAAATATTGAAAGATTGAATTTATGTGCAAATTTATTTCTTACCGTAAGCACTAAACGCTGTTGAATGTACTCAACATCCCAAAGTGAATGAGTGAAAATATTATCAATATATGGTAAGGAACGTCCTTGAAAGATACTGAATATAGGAAGAGCCAGCGACTACTCATTTTTATGTGACAGCGTTATAAAAACCCGGGGGGTAATTTTCACCCTAACACGTGTTCTCGAGGGTTTAGGCTTTGAAATAGGTATACAAACTTGGAATATATTATGCTGATAATTTATCGGGCTTCTTTGGTACTTGTGATCAATTTTTATTGGTTATAGGTGTATTTGGTTTAGTTATTGTTAATTGATATACATTGTAATTAATATACATTGCAGGTATACTTGATTCAGTTATTGGTACTTGGTGTAGGAACATTAGGTTCAATTATTATTGTTTTTGATTTAGTTCTATAATTAATATGAAAACCTCAAGTCTCTTATAATTAATATTTATTAGGGAAAGTAGGAGAAGTAGGCAAAATATGTAGGAAAATATTTTTAAAAAATATTTATTAAAATTATAAGTTTAGCAAGTGTTATAATAATTTTGGAATGGTACAATAATTTAGAATACTATTGAATATTATTCAGTACAATGAATAGTGAATGTTGTAGTAATAATAGGACCCATCATGTTTCACAGTAACACTTATGTTATCAGATACATTGTCAGTTTATTAGAATTTTTTTTTTTTATTTAATTATTTTTACTGGATAACAAAATTTTTTGCAAATTAAAAAACTCCTAACTTTATCTACTTTTGAATGAATTTTTAGCAAGGTACACTTTTAAGAGCAAATTTCTTGCTCTTGAAATTAATGTAATTCTGATTAATATTATAGTGAATTGTCTTTGACAATTATAGTATTAACACCAAACCTACCAACATATTTAATTTAAAATTAAAAATGAAGCTGAAAACTAAATAAACGATCGACAAAATATAAATTCGTTAATTACTTATGTTGATGAAAATCAATGCAGATTTCAAGAAAATCGTTGCAACAAATTGGATAATTTATAACACGAAACTTTTGAAAGAGTCATTTGATAGTTTTAATGTTAAATAATTAACAACATGGGACAGTATGCGCACTGATAATTCTAGCGCTAAATAAACTATAGAAAACTGCATACACGACAAATCCAGCGTTAAGTAATTAATAAAAAAAAAAAAAACAATCCGAACTGCAGCACAAAATAAAAGAAAAGCGTCCACCCCAACTGTTAAATAATTAACAAAAACAGAATACACAACTCTAGCGTAAAATAACAAACAAAAGAAAGAGGGTGAACGCCGACAATTGTAGTGTTAAATAAACAGTCCTTCAAAAGGTACATAAATCGAGGTACAAAGAGTTTCCGTGAAAAAGTACATAAAACTGGCGACTCATTTTGCGATCGGACCTTTTGACAACGGTTAACCAGCCGTAGATGAAACGAAACAACAATCGAGATTGTTCCCACTGATTAAAACGATAATTATTCACGATTGGTATTCAGCCGTTTAATAGCACGAACAACACGTCGGTTTTTCATGCGAGCCACGTATTATTTATCGCGAACGCCGGTAATTTTCATTCAGATCGGTTTTATCGCGAGAATCATTTTTCTTGGCTGAATTTCCAGCATTTCGTGCTTTTTAATCGCACCCCCGTGTTTATCGCCCAAACATTTCCACGGAGATCGTGTTACGCTTAATGCGGGGAAAAAATTGCCAATGAAATTAAAGAAACGTTACTGGGACGATTATAAACTGCTTTCATTTTGAGCGCTTTGTTCAAAGATTTATGCGCCCGGTTTAAACCGACGGTTGTTATATTAGTTTTATTGCGGCTCTATTGTAGATGTTTAGCATTTGGGTGAATTGATTATTCGAAGCGCGACTGCGGTTCGCAAAAATCATTTTGTTAACGCGACTTCGTTTATTTGCCTCGTTAAAATATTTGGGTTAGTCATCCGAGGGTTGTTGCGCTACAGTTTGGATTATGACCTTATGTATTGTTTCAAATGTAACGAAGTGTTTCCTGGAAATGAGTTCTCCGTCTACTTGCGAGTTTCGGTGTTTATTTATTTATCACAAACATTTGCGTGACACACTTTCCGGTTTCCGGACCTGTAAACTAAATTTCTGGGTTCAGGTTTATAAATATCTCCAAATTTTCATGTCCTTCTTTCTATTTTGTCAAATTTCTAATTTTCTAATTCTCCAAATTTCTCCTAACTTCAAAATTGCAAAAATTCCAAACTTCTAACTCCTCAAACATAAAAGTCTCCACATCCCAAAATTTCGCCAACGCAAACGGCAACAAAACCAACACGGATCGTTTCATGTTAGCAAACAGGAGGAGTAAAAAGTTATTTTAAAAATGGAGCAAATCACTGAGAAAATACGAGATTAAATTAGCATAGTTGGTCGCGTGTAAATATTTCCGCGTGCATACTTGACCCGGTCCAAAGTAAAAAGGGTTAAAAGCTCCGCAAACAGGATTAAAAAAAGCCACAGAGGCAAGTGTAAAAAGTTAGCAAAATAGGAAAAGTTGGAACAGCCGGACGGTATTATCCGCGATCTAACATTCGATCTGGCCGGATGAATCGTTTAAAATGGTGGTTTTAAAAGAAGAATCCGAGAACGGGAAGATTAATCGGAACGCGAATCCGAAGACTGATTTCTTTCTACACGCGATCCATCTAGATTGGAAAAGTTTCCACTTTTACCTTATTGTTCGATGCTTGCACGAAGATCGACGTTTCCCTAACGTTTCACTCCATCGACTCCTATTTCTGGCCTCGTTCTCGCCCAGGATAACTGCTTCTTCTTTGTTACGCTTGCGAATCGAACAGGAGTCTGGCAAGAACTGTTATCGATTTTACCAATGCTTCCTAAGAGATATTCATCGGAATCTATATTATGATATCCGGTATTTTAGGATAAAATCATTAGAATACAGCATTAAGAGTGAATATAGGTGGACTTTAAACAATGAATTATGAAACGCACTCGGGGTACATATGTCGCATTTAAGATACATATGATGGACTTAAGATATATATGACGCACTCAAGATATATATGACGCACTCAAGATATGTATGACGCACTCAAGATATATATGATGCATTCAAGATATATGTGATGCACTCAAACTACGTATGGCGCATATGGGTTACACATGACGCACTTAAGCTACATACGACGGACTCAAGCTGCACATAATGCACTTAAACTACATATGACGCACTCAAGCTAAATATGGCGCACTCAAGCTACATACGACGTACTCGAGCCACATACGACGCACTCGAGCCACTTACGACGCACTCGAGCCACATACGACACACTCAAGCTACATACGACGCACACAAGCCACACATGACGCACACAAGCCACACATGACGCACACAAGCCACACATGACGCAGTCAAGCTACCTATGACGCACTCAAGCTACATGTGACGCACTCAAGCTACATGTGACGCACTCAAGCTACATGTGACGCACTCAAGCTACATGTGACGCACTCCAGTTACATGTGACACACTAAAGCTACACACGACGCACTCAAGCTACACATGACGCACTCAAGCTACATATGACGCACTCAAGTTACAAATGACGCATTCAAGCTACATATGATGCACTCAAGCTACACGTGACGCGCTCAACCCACATCTGCACGCTCCAAACGTGCCAAATCTTACTTGAATTTTGAATACGCTTCAATTTGGAGTTTAAGTCCAATTATAACTTGCATGGTCAAGGATTGCCGAATACAAAATTGACATAACACTTCAACTTTTCTTCCCTGTTTTAATATTGTAGCTGTGATCAGTTAGTTCCAAAGCACCTGATAAATCATAAGGCAAAGGGTTAAGAACTAAGTGTATGTGCGTCGCAACGTCAGCAATATTAAGTGACGATTAAACGACGAATCATTAGGATACGAGTGAATATAAGTGGACTCTATGAATTTCACTTCGGACGACTAGTTTATTTTGCAACGTACTTGATCACTGTTTGTTTGAGAGTGTCTCCGAAGTATTTTTAGGTTTACAAAAGCTCGGAGTGGGTGTAAAACTTTTGTGACATTGCGGAGGGAAAACAGTTTTTAATTTTCTAGTGGTATAGATAAAATTCGGCTGGACACGGAAATGCCAGCGACGTATAAAATGTGTCTGGGCACCTCAACACGAATAGTTCACTGCGAACGAAAGACTCTACTGCTATGGTTATGGGTTCCAGATGTGACGCATGAGCTAATCCTATCACTGAGGGCCTAAGACATTTTCTCTAAAACCTAACCTCTATTACGAAATAAAAGAGTAATGAATGTCAATCATATTTCGCAACTGTCGTTAACAAAGATTAATTCGACACGAACTTAACAATCTAAAACTTCCCATAAAGCATAAACTCTTTGCAAAGAACGATATAAAGTTAAAACGTGATCAAAACTACCGTTACGAATTCCGCATTGTTACCGCGAGAGCTAACAGGGAAAAGTTGTAGTTCGAATTATCGTTTGAGTGGTTCGATAAAATGATGTACAAGCTCGAGGAGCGCAAAGAAAGGAAACGAAAGGAAGACAGATAGAAAAGTGAGTAGATAAAGGAGGAAATAATATCGTCCGCGTTCAGTTAGTCGATAAGCATCATTTGGGAGCGGTGGATGGGAAATTGGATGATCTTCTTTCGGTACATTTTACTCCCGCTATCAGAAAGTACACCCGATACGATCTGATTCAACCCGACACTTACGATTAGCTTCTGTCCGCTTCTTCTTTTATGCGGCTTCAATCCTCCTACTGCATAGCTCGTCGTTTTTCCGCTCTGTTTTCTCGCTGGAAAGTATGCGGTAAACAAACGTTCGCTAGCCGAATTGCTTGATTGGACCTTTTTTTCGATCGTTTTATACGACCGGTCAACAAGCTCGCTTGATTGTTACATTTGCCTCGTTTAGAACGAATGTTTGAACTTCGCCAAATTGATTGCTTCGGTTTTCTTTCTTTTTTCTGCGTAAATTCTATGCTCTCGGGCGGTATATAAATTATTGATAGTCGTCGGGGTAATCGTTGTACACTATGGATTATTTATATGTCGAGACGAGTAAATAATACGGTACACAACTTGTGAATTATGGTTACTTAGATGGGTTAAGTAAACGTTTACAGTGTAGTTAGCAGTTAAGATATTGATCGTGGTGTGTTTTATGAATTGTTTTGTTGCTGGAGTCTCGAGTTCTCGTATCTTCCCAGAAATTTCCTGTTCTATTGTTCAGAAATTGATGATAGATTTGTACAGGATGATTGAATTGTGATATTTGATAGATAGATAACTGTTGTTTAAATCTAAATCTTCTAATTATTAGTACTTACAGTATATACATATTAACACATTAACTTCTATATTGAAATAGTATTTTCATTTTTAATTAATCTAATATAGATCTGTACAGAAATTTAAGTCTGACATGACAGTCAAAGAATAACTAAAAGATAGTAATAGATACTTCAACTTCAATAACGGTTTTAGCTGTTAAAAGCTTCATTAAAGATTGAAATTCCCATAAATACAAAATTGAAAATCTATGTTGTAAAAGCTAGTTGACGAAGAAAGAGAGGCTAGATTTAATTGACAGAGTGCTAAATTCCAATAAAATTCCGACATAGGAGAATTCTTTCCTCGTTCCATATTGCGTTCGCTTCGTTGTAGTTTTAACAAGTAATTAAAGTTCAGCGTTAGGCACTGTTCTCCTATTCTATTTGAAGTTCCAGAAACAGAAGTTGTTTGACCGCGGACTCGGGAACTGTTGCATAATGAATTACATCCGGCCACAACTCTGATTTGCACTTAAATGTTAAATATTGTTACGGACGTAATCACAAATTCCTCAACTCTATAATTTCTCTCTACGTTATTAAAAATCACGAATCAGAGGATGTATGGAGTACTTGCACTTTTTCATTTAGAAAAAATTACAAACCAGTTAAACTCTTAGGTCTCACATTTCTGTTGTTGGCTTCAAACTTTGTAGTTTGGTGAATTCATTTAAGATTATTATTAATCGGTTCTACTGTTTGCTTGTATGTATACATTACGTACGCTCACTCAACGTTAACATAGATTCTTTTATGTCCTTTTGCGGAGTCGCTTCAAACACCCTTGTCACAGTGGCATGCACTCGTGTAACAGTGACATAAAACGTTCCTTCAGTTTTGGAAAAAGGAAGCAATCACATGGAGATAAGTCAGAATTTGGAGGATGTTGGAACAGACTTTTTTTTTTCGCTAAAAATTCACGAACAGCGACAGTTCACATGGTGCGTTATCGTGCAACAGAAACCAACTTCCCGGCGCTCGATATTCGGGCCCCACACGAACGATCCTCTTCCACAAATGTTCCATAACACCCAGATAATATTCGCCATTAACATTTTGTCCCTGTGGAACGAATTCCCGAAGTATAATTCCTTTAAAATCGTAAAAGCAAATTAACATTGTCTTCTCGTGGGACTTCTGGAATCGCAATTTTTTTTATTTTGGAGAGCCTGGAGATTTCCACGTAGCACTTTGGCGCTTTGTTCGAGGTTCATACTTGAAGCACCATGTCTCGTCACTAGTTACAATTGATTTCAGCAATGTACAGTTTCGTCTGGCTGTTTTGATAAGATCCTCGCAATATTCAACGCGAGCAATTTGTTGCGCTTGCCCGTAATTTTGTGACGCGGTGACGAAAGGTTCTGTCGCGTTAAACGCTATAAGTTTACAATTCGTTGCTCGATTCCAATAATGATTGTTTTGTAGGGGAGGTATACTATTTTCAGACAACACGTGTATAATATATAATACTGTAGATTTGGTTAGAAAATATTTATTTTAACTTGTATTAGACTGAATGGTGAAACCGGTAAAATGATGACTTAAACCTCCCTTGATTCCACAACGACTAAGACATATTCCGATAAAAATAAAATTGCAAAGAATATCGACTTTGCGTCCAAATTTTTCAAAAGAGCTCTAATTTAACTAAAATAACAAATTTAAAGAGTGGCGAGAATGTGAGCATCGGGTGAGCGTTAAAAATCAGGAGCAAGAACAATGGGATCGTCATTAAAAATTTCTAAGCCTAGATTCCGGCACGTAAGAAGCGAACGGTGAACTTTCTCGGTCGAGACTCTCCAGCTAGTATTTGAAACAGTTCGAAAGTTGCGGCTCGTTTCGAGCAGACACAAGAAAATGCAGGCTGAATGTATCCCGTCGTCGTGAATACGAGCCCTTCGCTCGCATATACCGTGACTTAACGCGGGTATCCTCGAAGCTCGAGTTTGCCCCCGGGGCGACCGGAAAAACAATTGTTCGCAAGCTCCTAAAGTTCCGTGCTTTTTATCGTTTTCGAATTCCGCCGCGGGACAACCTCGAGACGGCTGGCAGGAAGAAGAGAACGCGAATCGAAAAAGCAGGTGAAACGGAAAGGAAACGGAAAGACGAAAAGAAGAGCAAACGGAAGAACGTTTCGCGCGTATCGTTTGAAACGAGTCCCCGCGTTTATCGCGCTGGTTGGAAACTCGTTTTACTTTTCCATACCCGTCCATTTTCTTACGCCCTAATGATCCCTGCTCCTTTGATTCCTTCTACGGTTGTGCAGGTTGGAGGCCGAACTGAAACGCAAAGAAATTCCAAGAATAAGCGAACTGGAATTTTTATAATCACTCCCTTGGCGTTTGGGCTGAGAAAATATTCGCTGGAATTTTAGTCTTGCTTGGATTATTTGGAGCGATGTGGAGTGAACTGGGTTTGTTAGATTTGGATTATCGTGGACTTCAAAATTTTTAGAAATTTAAATTTTCGGTTTTCTGAATTTCTGAGTTTGTAATGTCAAGTTTCAAAATTTTCGAATTTTTATATTTCTCGATTCTCATGTTTCAGAGTTAACATTTTCTAAACCTTGCAGTTCTCATATATCAAATTTTCCAATTCCTAAATCTTCCTACTCTCATACATTAAATTTTCCAATTTCTAAATCTTGCAATTCTCATATTTCAATTTTATAATTTCTAAATCTTCCAATTCCCATCTTTCAAGTCTCCCAAAGCACTAAATGTTGAACTTCTTTAAACTTCTCTACTTTTTCAAATCTCTAAACTTCCAATTTTCTAAATTACCAAATAATCAAATCAGTAAGCGTCCAATTTAAAAATTTAAAATAGTGAAGTATTAAATATTTCATAAAAGTGTTGCTTCTCATTCGAGGCACTTTCAGTATTATAAATATTTAGGATTTTTCTGTGAAATTTCCATGTTCCCATGATGGATCGTAATATTATGCGTTAATTAAAAATTTTTTAATAATGAGTGAATTCTTCCGAATTTTTCACATTTTTAATGAATTGACTGTACGGAATTTCTTTGCTACAATGTTCAACTTTTATTGAAAATATCTTGCCTTTTATGAACGAAATTTCTGTATGCTAATTAAAAGTTACAATGTTATATTTTCAGAAAAATTTCTTTGTAATTAATGCTTGTATTGTTTTAAATTGCGAATGTTTTGTGTGAGTTTTTATAATGGCGTTATTCGTTAAAAATTAGTTTTGTTAATAACGTGAGGCTATTCTGCTCTGTTACTTTAATTATTTTCCTTTCTGTTTAATTAACTTTCAGTGTACTGTGTCGAAACTGTTTTGCAGATAAACTTTCGAATTTAAATCATTTAATTAATGCTCAAAACATAACTTCATTCATAAAACAAAATTTATTTCCTTTATAAAATATCATAACATTGCACTCGTTTAAAACTGCATAGTGTTTTTGTTAAAATTCCTATTATTCTGAATTTTGAAAAGTTTTGGATCAATAATCAGCAAAATTGTTGAAATAATTGTTTCATTAGACAGACCTTTACTGTTCCATTAGTTTAGATGAACGTTCTAATATGTATTCAAAGTTTATTACAATTTGCAGCATACTTCAATAATTCATACTTAAATTCTGAGCAAAACACTTTTTCAACTCTTGAAATTATCTTTTGTAGTTTCATTATTCGACGAAGTCGAAGTTTGCAGTATATGCGCTAGCTTCTCATTAACTTTTCATAACCATCGACGTTCGCTGTAAATTCACCTTCAAACTGAAAATGAGCTACAGAAACACGTAAATAATTAAATGGTGTTCTTTATTTTCCCAAATATTTATATTGGAACGTACATTAAAAGTTGAAATATTCTGTAATTTAGTAGAATTTAATGGAAAAAAACTTGGGACAGTTAATTATTACGTATTAAAGTAACGTAATGGAGGAGTATGTTTGATAAACTGTTTTATGTGAAGTTAATGGAGGAAGTAATGTAGCTGTTTGTCCAATGACTACCTAAAACATTTTTTAATAAATTGATGGAATTAAAAAAAATATTTTAAAATAGCCCAATCCTTTGTGAATACAATAAATGAAAATTTAGCTAAATCGGTTGAGTAGAGTCTGAGAAAAAAATGATAAAAATGAACTAGAATTAACGCTATAAAATAACTTATATTCTAAATAATCGCAGAAACTCAACACGGAACTTTGAGAACAGTATTCGAAAGTTAGAATAACCCCGGCAGTAGAGAATCATTTTCACCCTCTTCAGGGCAAAGTGTTAAATTACTGCTTAAAATCTACGAAACTTGTTGGCGACGATGAAGGAGACATTATGGGGGTCTCGAATAACGTCTTAATAAAATTTCTCCGTTTCATCATGATGTTCCGGGCTCGTCATTTCGTGAAATCCTCGGTTGGAAAGGGGACAGCTGCGTCCAATCAACCTTCCTCTCGACGAACACGCGTTCTTGACGAGAACAATTGGAAACGCGTGTAATCCAATCCACATCGAATAAACCCGAATGATATCGAGCGAATTAACCGACGCTTTCGAGCCGGCTGCTAATTAATTGTATCTGTTATTTGCTAACGGAGAAAACGTGACGGTGGACAAATGTTTCGCTGTCTCCTCATCTGGGTCGAAAGTGTACCAACTCATTTGACTGAAGGATATTAGATACGCTGGCTAAATTGTTATCGAGTTCTTCGCGGAACGGTTAATCGCATTTTTAGCGTCCATTGTTTTTGCTACTCGATACATGTTGCTATTGTGCGACGGTACTTTTGTACGTGGGTCTTGTGGAAATTGCAGATTCTTTGTGAGGAACATGTGGGTTAGGGGAGCGGAATTTGGTAGATGTTGAGAAATTAGGGCTTGGTGTGTGGTTCGCCAATTTTGCAATTTTGGGAGAGTGCAGAACTTCCAAATTTTAGGAGAGCGGAAGTTTAGGTTTTTGCAATTTTAGGACTTCGGAGTTTGAGAGCTTTTTAATTTTGGAAACAGTGAGATTTTACAACTTTTTTAATTCTGGGGCTGTGGGATTTTGCTCGAGAATTTACAAACTTAGGAGCTACCAAAATATTTTCCTTCTATTCTAATAAATTGTACTAAAGCAGCTATATCTGAATAATACGTGAATCAGTAAAAAAGCAACAAAAATGTCCCGATTTGTCTGTCTAATTTCATAACTAAAATTTCGGTTGAATGTTGCTACCAATTAGGAACATTGGCAAGTAAACGATTAAGTTGTTCGAAAGTTGTAGGGAACTTTAGCTAATACGTTGAATGGATTAAGACAGTATGCAAAGTTCCCGGAAGATTAAGATTAATAATACATAAAGCAAATCAATCTAGTGCCTAGTTACGAGCATAACTTTTGAACTCCACTCTAGTTTCTGTAATACATTTGTAACTGACTTCCTCGCAAGTCTACAGAAGCTGTTCATAATCTGAAAATAGTTCAAACTTCTTCTTGTTCTATCAAAGTCAACATCTTTTAATCATTCTACCATTTCAACTAGATGGAAAGATGAATTTTACAGAGTGTCATCCAATTTTGAAAGATTAAACTTGCATTAGTTGTATCAACTTAGACCTGGTTGAAGTTTATTTTTGCCATCAAAATTGCAGTTACATTTTTATTTTGTATTTGGGTCACAGAGTGTGTAATATTAACTGACGATTAAAGGACATTATTAGGATAAAAATTATTGGGATAAATCATTAGGATACGAGTGCATGTAATTGGACTCTGTGAATTTCACTTTGTATGCAAGCTACATGTGACGCACTTAAGCTACACATGATGTATTCAACCTACAGACAACGCACTAAGGATACATATGACACACGCAAATTAAAGATGACGCACTCAAGCTTAAGACGACGCACTCAAGCTAAAGATGACGCACTCAAGCCAAAGATGACGCACTCAAGCCAAAGACGACGCACTCAAGCCAAAGATGACGCACTCAAGCCAAAGATGACGCACTCAAGCCAAAGATGACGCACTCAAGCCAAAGATGACGCACTCAAGCCAAAGATGACGCACTCAAGCCAAAGATGACGCACTCAAGCCAAAGATGACGCACTCAAGCCAAAGATGACGCACTCAAGCCAAAGATGACGCACTCAAGCCAAAGATGACGCACTCAAGCCAAAGATGACGCACTCAAGCCAAAGATGACGCACTCAAGCCAAAGACGACGCACTCAAGCCAAAGACGACGCACTCAAGCCAAAGACGACGCACTCAAGCCAAAGACGACGCACTCAAGCCAAAGACGACGCACTCAAGCCAAAGATGACGCACTCAAGCCAACTATGACGCACTCAAGCCAAAGATGACGCACTCAAGCCAAAGATGACGCACTCAAGCCAAAGACGACGCACTCAAGCCAAAGACGACGCACTCAAGCCAAAGACGACGCACTCAAGCCAAAGACGACGCACTCAAGCCAAAGACGACGCACTCAAGCCAAAGACGACGCACTCAAGCCAAAGACGACGCACTCAAGCCAAAGATGACGCACTCAAGCCAAAGATGACGCACTCAAGCCAAAGATGACGCACTCAAGCCAAAGACGACGCACTCAAGCCAAAGATGACGCACTCAAGCCAAAGATGACGCACTCAAGCCAACTATGACGCACTCAAGCCAAAGATGACGCACTCAAGCTAACTATGACACACCGAAGCTAAAGATGACGCACTCAAGCTACCTATGACGCACTTAAACTACATATGACATACTCAAACTGCATATGACGTACTCAAGCTACATATGACGTACTCAACCCACATCTGCACGCTTCAAACCTGCCAAATCTTACTCGAATTTTGAATACGCTTCAATTTGAAGTTTTAGTCCAATTATAACTTGCATGGTCAAGGATTGCCGAATACAAAATTGACATAATACTTCAACTTTTCTTCCCTGTTTTAATATTGTAGCTGTGATCAGTTAGTTCCAAAGCACCTGATAAATCATAAGGCAAAGGGTTAAGAACTAAGTGTATGTGCGTCGCAACGTCAGCAATATTAAGTGACGATTAAACGACGAATCATTAGGATACGAGTGAATATAAGTGGACTCTATGAATTTCACTTCGAATGACTAGTTTATTTTGCAACGTACTTGATCACTGTTTGTTCGAGAGTGTCTCCGAAGAATTTTTACGTTTCATGAAAGCTTGGAGTGGCCGTAGAATTATTGTGACATTGCGGAGGGAAAACAGTTTCAAATTTTCTATCGGTTTAGCTAAAATTCGGGTGGAGATAGAAATGCGAGCGACGTATGAAGTGTGTCTGGGTTAACCCGCAGTGACCTAAGCAAGTAATAAAAGCAGCAATAGCTCGACACGAATAGTTCACTGCGAACGAAAGACTCTACTGCTAAGGTTAAGAGTTCCAGATGTGACTAACAATAAAAAAATACTCGTTAGAATGTAATGACTCGGGTCTTATGATTGTTATGGGTAAGGATTGATCTAGAAACTTGTACTGAGCTGATCCTCTTTGTAATATGATGCTTCCAGTATGTTGATTTACATTTGCAGAATCATAGCCAGCTCCTGTGTAATGTAAGTTTCATCGATTGCAAGCTATTATTAGCTATTGGTACACGCAAAGATTTACCATAGTCGAACAGGTTTCGATGCTGTTCCACAATTTTGTTCCCATTGGAAGCCCTTTACGACAGATACGCAAATACCTATCACCAGAATCAGGGATTATCGGTTGAATCGCGCAAACTTGCTTTGGTTCTCGTTCGTGTTGTGCAAACTTGTCCTATTCCCGTTGCCTTTCTCCTCCTTCCCTTCGGCTTCTCCTCGCCGCCTCAGATTCTGTCGGTATCCAATTATCGACTTGATGTTTGACCTGTTGACCTGCTTTAATGCTACAAACATTCGTGTGCTTGCGATTGTTGTCATTGTAATCTCCAAGAAAGAGGGTCGTTAGCGAAGAAACACGACGGTATTGTACATATTTCGCTCGCTCGTTCGTACAAATCGAAAATGCGTTATTCTACTAAATGATATGTACACTCGAGTGGAAATCTTAGTAGGAATTTGGGGATAAAGAAATTTCGGGAAGTAGGGATTCCGATTTGTAGATATTAGGGGACGTGGTAATTTGGGGATATAAGAATTTGGTGACGTAGAAGTTTCGGGACTTAAGAATTTCGAGACGTAGGAATTTAGGGATGAAGGGAGTTGGGAAAATAGGAATTTGGAAACCTAAGAATTTGAGGCTCTAGGGATTTTGAGATCTACTGCTATAAGAATCTTAGAATTTTGCAATTTTATAAATTTAGGAACCAACGAAATTAAGATCCAATGATATGTGTATCTGAGACTCTACCAGTAATAATATTTTTCATATCAAGTTTCTCAGTAGTAGTATTCTTCATATCAAGTTTCACTAAAGTTACATCGTACCTATAACTCCAAATCTCAATATTCACACATTTTATCACACAATAGCTGTATTTTACAGAAACCTCGATCTCAAATGTCCCGACATCGAATGTTTGCATGATCGTCGTAATTACGCTTCGAAATCGCTGAAATTTTTCGTGAAATCGAACGAGTATCAATCACCCTGTAGTCACGATAGAAATCGATTGACGCGATTGTTTCGGGTTTGATATACGAGAACAGGGAGCAGAACCACGAGGAACGTTCGCCGCTCGATGAGCTATTTGTTTCTGACAATAAGTGAAACGAGCGAAAGAAAATTCGAACCTGCGAACGCTCTCGAGAATTTCTCCATGAAAATCCTGTGGAACGAAGGTTTTTCGATTTGCCCGCAGGGAATTTCGTTTGCACTGTTGCTCGCATTCCTTGCGATTATGGAGGCTTGAAAGTTTAAATGTTGCTGTTTATTTCTTTTCTTTAATTAATGATGCCAACTGCGTCTCGTATGTAATTTAAATGATATTTGATATTGAAGAAAATGTTAAATATGCACGGTGTTATTTGCAACTTTTTACTCATTATATTTTAATTATACACAAGAAGAAATTGAAAACTTCTGCTTTATACACATATGCAGATAAATAATGTACATTATACATGTAATTATTTACTATCTGAATATTATAATTTTCTGCAATTTTTGCTGAATGAACACATTCTAAAATCCACTTCATTTACATTTTCCAAGGTATTGTAAAATGGTTTGCATAAAACTACGAAACGTTTGCTAGAATAAAAGCATAGATAGGAAGTTGTAATTCATTTTGACTTTCGTTACAATTCGTTATTCGTTCCAAAGAGAAATAATGTCCATAGAATATCGCGGACCGAGAATGATTTGTATAACAAAGAGGAAGTTTTGTTGGAATTTTAACGCAGCGTTGCAGCATATTGTAACAATAATTAAACAGTCATAAAGAATATTGCAACAGCGACAACGACTCTAATTGACGATGAAATTTTCGAAGATTAACAGAACAATCATAATATTGTTAAACGCTCGGCCTCCTGGCAATCGAGTTCGAAAATTAATTCTATATACACTCGTCAAATTTTGTAAATATGAAATACGTAATTTAATATCGCGTCACATCTGTCACACGATCGAAAAGGTACAAATTTTATAATTTATGTAAACGTGTACACTCTGCGAAATGATTGTTCTCCCGAAATTTACACGAATTTCGATGATCGTTTACTGCTGATGAATATATGTACAATTAGCAGAATTGAAATTTGGACATTTTTTAATTTATGGAATTTGAGAATTTGGGATTTGTGTTTCGGTAAGTTTTGCACTCTTACCAACTTCATTCATATAACACTCTTGCCAACCCATTTCATTGTAAAAACAATCTCACAAGTTTGGCAATTTAGAAGTGGAGAAGTTTGGAAATTTACGAACTGGAAAGTACAGAAATTTGGGAAATTTGGAAGTAGGAAGTCTGGAAAGGGAATTTGAACATCTGGGTATTTAAAAAGGTGGCAATGTAGAAATTTGTAGAATAAGAAATTTGAAAGTGTAGAAAATTACAAATCTGGAAATTGAATAATTTGGGAATTTGGATATTTTAGAATTTGAGAATGTAGGAACTTAGAAATCTGGGTATCCAGACAGTTGAAAATGCAGAAATTTTTCGATCTACCCATTGACAGAATGAGAAATTTGGGAATCTAGAAATTTACAAATCTGCATATTACATAATTTAGAAATTTGGATATTGTACAATTTTCCACTTAGAGAACTCAAAATTTAAACATCAAAAACCACAATAACTAAATATTTCTTTAAGTCAAATTATTATTAACCTTCCTATCTAATAAATGTCCGAATACTTCCAAACTATCCATTAAATTCTATAATTCAAAAGAACCTATCAACTCGAAACGAACTCGCCAACAATTATCGCCGTACAACCTAATATGCAGTGAATCAAATTTAAAATTAGTTGGACGCAGTGGAATTAGATTTTGGGGTTCGTTACAATGTCGTTTTGGTATCGTAAACCAAGTCGGGACTCGATATTGGTAGTAAACGTGCAGTTGATGCAAAATCCAAACGGAAGGAAAGAGGGATGGAAAAAGGAGCAAAGCCAACTCTAATGGTTATGACCGGATCGGGTCAACCAACTATCTGCTGCATGGACAGAATACGTTCTCGATTGCGGTGGGTCACGTTATCCCATGGCTCCAAAAATGGAACTGTTCTCATAATAAAACCGGCAGGCTGTGAGCTCACAAGATAAATGCTTCGAAATCATGAACTCGCCATTCTGAAATTATACGCTTTCGTAAACGAACTTTGATAACGATCGAAATTCACGAAACATCTGATTAAGTTGTGTGTTTCGCTGTGACAGGGAAAATGTTAGGTTCGAATGCACATTACAAGGAAATTGATACAAGTTTTTAGAGATATTTCAATGGTCTTTTGTTCTTCATTTATTATTAATTTTTATTACTTTTGGAGTTGTAAGTATATGAATAATGTAGTGATTCAATTATATCAAAATATCATTGGAAATTATTTAGAAATGACTGATTGTATTTGAGATTCAACTTGTTGACAAAATATCGTAATATAATTTTCTTTGATAATTTTTCTTTCGATTTCTAATTTTTATACTGTAAGGATTTTTACTGTAATGTTTACTTTTACTCTAATTTTTACTGTAAAGATAACATTGAAAGAAATGTAAGTTTTACTATATTTCTTGTATTGTTCAAATTTGATAGAAAGTTTTGAGAAAGTGATATGACAGGGACTTCTATATTTTATTTATCTATAATGGTGCATTATTTGAAGACATTATTTGAAACGAAATAATTCGACGATAACATAAAAATGCATCTAATTAGCAATACGCGAGTACAAGGTATTATTCAGATTAACATACGTAGCCAGCCGAGAGTTTGAGAAACAATTAATCATTGTAGAAAAGGATTTTAAAATATTCTCGAACAACAGTTTCTAACTGCATGAAACTCGGAACAAAGAAAAGCGTTCATTAAAGAGCAAGGTTCAAAGCGATTAATAAAAGTGGATTTCAATCGAACCGGTTCCTACGAAGTTTCACACAGAAAAGCTGCAGAAGCATAAAAAGAACAAAGAGTCGGACTGAAGAATATTTTATCACGAACACAGAAGTTCATTGTTGTAAAACATACAAAAGATGTTTCTATACGTGTATTATATCTTTAAACATCAAGTTTAATCTAACATTGATCTAGAATGTAATTTTAATTTATTCTTTTTGGGAATTTTATGAAATTAATTTGACTTGAATTAGATGAGATTTGTGTTACGTTCATTTTTGTTATATTAGGCGTATAGTAAGTTCACTTAGAGTTGGTTATGTTAGGTTAGGTTTATGTCAAGTTTATATTGATTTCATACAGTTTAGGTTAGGTTAGGTTAGGTTTACATCAAGTTTAGATTAATTTCATCCAGTTTAGGTTAGGTTTAAATCAAGTTTAGACCAAGTTAACCCAGTTTAGGTTACGTTGGGTTAGGTTTACGTGAAGGTTAAATTGAGTCAACTCAGTTTAAATTAGGTTAGGTTAGATTAGGTTTGTATCAAGTTTAGATTGAGATAACCCAGTCTAGGTTATGTTAGGTTAGGTTTATATCAAGTTTAGATTCAGTGAACCTAGTTTAGGTTACGTTAGGTTAGGTTTACATCAAGTTTAAATTGTGTTGATCCAATTCAGGTTAGGTTATGGTAAGTTTGCGACAAGTTTAGATTGAGTTCATCAAGTTCTGGTCATATTTAGATTAACTTAAGTTTGATGAAATTAATGTTTGCGTAAATTTAATTTAGACTCGTTTTTAATGAAGTTAAGTTGTATGGTATCTTTATTGTATTAAAATTTAATCATCCAATTTTTGCAACTGCTCTGATATACAAATTTTTATTGAAGTCTCTTTATCAACTGTTTAATGTCGTACCATTATTAATAGAACTTCTAAATAATTTTCAACATTACTGCAGACCAATTTATAGAGAAACCCGATGTGGTATGTCGAGTTTCAAAGATTTATACAGTTGACGAAATTTCGATACGTGCAGGACTCTTTTGAAGTAGTCCATCGGATTATTAAAACCCAAGCCGAATGAAGAGGAAGAGAAGGCCAACTCTGAGTTCTGTTACGCCTTCGACGAGATTTAAACTGCTATGGAACACCGTCCTTCTTGGCTAGAGTTTTGAAACACCTATAAAACTGCACTTACCAATAATTCACTGGTAATTTATTTGATTCCCGTGCGCTGCGATCCTTGGAAAATCCCTGTTTTTCCTTGCCACGGCAACGACCAATAGTTTTCTACAAATTTTATGTGTTTCTGAATGTTCTTTCGGTCTAATGTCCTGTATTACGAGGAAGTATTTTGTCTTCTTAAGTGGCAGTTCATCGTAAGTACAATGACAATTATGGATCCTTGGGAGACTTATGATAGTTGTTGCCTTATCAAAGTTTTAAGCTTTTCAGGTAGTATGAAACAATTTAAGGACATTTATCTTCAGCAGGATATTTATCTTTTTGAGTTAACTAACTCTTTATTTTTGTTAGTTTACATTTTTTCATATTCAATTCTATAAATTCTTAAGTAGTTAAGTAACAAAAATTTCTGGTCCTCAAGTTTCCATATCCTCAAGTTTCCAAATTCTCGAATTCTCAAACTTTAAATTAAAAAACTTCTAACAAATTATCTGACTCATCTAACAAATTTCTAAGTATCCAAATTTCCTAATTTCCAGATCCCCTGTTTCTGGAGTTGTCAAATCCTTTAATTTCTATATTTTCGAATTACCAAATTTCCAAGTTGCCGTATTTCCAAATTTCTGGATCATCAAATCCTCAACTTGTTGAATTCTCCAATTTAATTTTACAAATTGTCAAACTCACAGATTGACAAATATCTACATTGTCAAATTCCCAAATAGTCAAATCCTCAAGTGATCATGTCTCAAGGTGTCAAATACCCAAGTGGTCAAATCACCAAGTAGTCAAATCTCCAAGTAGTCAAATCCCCAAGTGGTCGAATTCCTAAATTGTCAAATTCTTAAATGGTCATATACGCAAGTGGTCAAATCTCAAAGTGGTCAAATCCCCAAGTGGTTAAATCCTCAAGTGATTAAATGTCCAAATGGTTAAATCCCCAAGTAGTCAAATGCCTAAGTGATCAAATCCCCAAGTGGTCAAATCCCTAAGTGGTTAAATTCCCAAATTGTCAAATTCTTAAATGGTCATATCCGCAAGTGGTCAAATCTCAAAGTGGTCAAATCCCCAAGTGGTTAAATCCTCAAGTGATTAAATGTCCAAATGGTTAAATCCCCAAGTAGTCAAATGCCTAAGTGATCAAATCCCCAAGTGGTCAAATCCCTAAGTGGTTAAATTCCCAAATTGTCAAATCACCAAGTGGCCAAATCCCCAAGTGGTTAAATTCCCAAATTGTTAAATTCCTAAATGGTCAAATACCGAAGTGGCCAAATCCCCAAATGGTTTAATCCCCAAAAAGTCTAATCTCTAACTTGTCAAATTCCGAAGTTGTCAAATCTCCAAGTGGCCAAATCCCCAAACCGTCTCTAATCCCCAAATTGTCAGATCCTTAAATGGTCAAATCCCCAAATGCTCAAATCCCCAAGTGCTCAAATCCCCAAGTGGGTCAAACCCCTAATTGTCAAATCCCCAAATCCCTAAACTTCCAAGTTTCTCAATTTCCAAATTTCCAACTCTCCCCAAATCTTGAAATACCCAAACTACCCTACCTTAATTTCAATTAATCTTAATTTGTACAATTTTGAGAGTCAATCTTCTGCCCCCCCCATAATCATATACATTTTGCAAAGTAATTTTTATCCATCAACGTAACCGATCATATCAAAATGCATACCGACACCTAGAAACGAAAACATGGATCCTACATTTTTCGATCGCATAAATCATCAAAAATGTATTTCCGACACGCCTGGTTTCTTAAAATAGCAACACTACACAATTTCCCTATTTCGGCATAATTTATCATCGTCAGAAATGCATTCGTGATGCAACATCCTTAGCATAATCCGTCTGACAATAAATCATCTCTATACGCTTCTTATTCCTCGGATAAATGGACTTCTACCGTGGAGAAAGTAGAAAGCCAAAGGATTAAGTTGAAGCTCTCGCAACGCAATTTCAGACAGATATTAGACGCGTTTATTTGTCAGTTTCTGTTATTTCATCGGCGATAATATACTGTAGAATACGTTGCCTCTTTCTCGTCGAAATACGGTCAATTTTGTTGAACAAGTTGATAATTTAAGAGTTCGCTTTATATTTCTCGAAGGAATACAAGAACTCGATCGAAAAGTTTAATAGTAGAATTTATTAAATTCCTTATTGGATCATTTTTAGCTTCTTAACTATGATCTGCTGAACCTATTTCTTCAGAATCTTCATTGTAATTTCAAATTGAAGTTTTTCAGTTTGCTTCGTTTTAATTTATTTTTATTTTATGGCCCTCTATTTTGTTGAGGTTTCTTACGAAATTAATATAATAATACTAGTTACAATTTTATTTTCTTTCTTTTATTGTAATTATTGCTGTATGTTAAATTTGTCAAACTTTACTAAAGCATACGAAGTTCCTAACCTTATTTTATTAAATGAAGGATCGAAGAAGAAAAGGATTTAATTTTACAAGATACGCGGTGTTTGTTCACGAAATTAAAGATACTTACGGAGTCGTAAAACGCGGATGCAATAAACGAAGGTGTAAAAGATTTTACTGTTCATCGTGAAAACCGACACAAGTTTCTCTCGTAACCAATAAACAGTCGCGCGAAAGGGGTTAAATATTGGTAATTCACAGGTCGATAGGGCAAAGTTCAAGAACCCGATGGTTTCGCACTCGTGAGCTTTAATAGGTGTTTCATCAAAGGGTATCGCGTGTTTGGATCCCTTTAAAAATTCCATTCGTCAGCGGGAAATGCTTTGTGCGTAACCCCATTTATTTCGTAGTCAGCAGTTTCGACAATTGGCTTTTTCAGCTCCCTTGGTTTCCTTTAAAATTGTCATCCAATATGTAACTGCAAATTTCCGTTCCCACGTTCAACCGTATTCCATTAATTCCCGGATAGAATCTAAAATACTGCCAATTCGAGTTTCGCGATGAATTTTGTACGGGGTGCTGAAGAAACCCCGTTTATGTGATACATAGTTCAACCAGTGAAAAAGCGGTATTAAAGGTTGAAACGTTAGTCGTTTCTCAGATTCGAATTTCGTGAATTAACATCGTGATTTAACTTCGACTTTCATCTCAATCTCTTATGATATTTATTAGGCGAATTAACTAAATATTCAGAGCTACACTAATACGAATAGAGGAAAAATATTGTGCCAATTTTATGTTGATCCTTTTTCAATTTTATGACGCGTTATGAAGGTGTGATACTTTGTATCTATCTAGCAACTATGTGTCACGAGACTCAAAGTATGACACGCGGTTAACTTATAATATCGACTCCGGCTCGTGACAATACAAATGAGAAAAATTTGACTTAAATATTTAATACTTCAGCTTGAAGTTTGGGATCAATTATAATTTCTGTAGCCAAAGATCGCTGAATATAAAATACATTTTAATTTTCTTTGTTTCCATATTATACATGCGAACTGGTAGTTTTGATACATCCAAGTAAATTGTAGGACAAGTGTAAAGTAGAATTATTAATGTAAATTCCGAAATCTGCGAATTTAGGTGTTTGATCTCCGGATTCTCAGAAAATTAGAAACTGGGAAATTTCTGAATCTGAAAATGTAGAAATCAGTGAATTAAGGTGTTTCCAAATTTCACGTTCAGAATCTGAAAATGTGGGAATTGCAAGCCATGTGAAGACCTACGATCTTTTCGAACATTCGTAATTGAGCGTTGTAAACCTTGACCCGCTCGAACGGTCAGAATTTTGTTTGAAGACGAATACCGCAGTTCATAATTTACGCGAATAAAGAATAGGTTTTTCTAAAGAGTTCTCTGGTTTAATTTCTATATCAAATTTAGCCCCTCGGCTTGTAACATCGAGTCAGACTCGTGACGCACTTTACAGTTCAAATGACGCACCTAAATTTGCGTGAAGACCAAGTTTTCGATACCAATTGTAATTTGTATAATTGAAGATCGCTAAATACAAAATGTACCCAACATTTCAACGTTCTTTATTTATCTTAACAGTGCAGTAATAATTAAGTAGTTCTGACTGGCGCGATTGGCAAAAACTTGTTAACGGGTTAATTGCTGCGTGCAATTTTTAATTTGCAGAGCAACCAATTTGGGAAACAGAGGCACGCAGTTTTCGTGGTTTCGTTTTCCAATTTCGTGTATTCGTGTTTTGTCAAACTTATTTTAGGGTTTGATATTTTGGGGGTTTGGTGATGTGGCAATTTAGGAATATTGTGATTTGGTAATTTGGGGATTTGAGGTTACGGAGGTTTGGTGAGTTGGAAATTGGCGAAGTTGAGAATTTGTAAAGTTTGAAGATTTGTAGTAGTAATTAAAGTGTATAGGTAGTGTAGGGAATGTAACATAACTTGTGAGGAAACATACAATGTATGAGTAACATAATTCGTGAGGTAGTATACAATGTATTAGGGGTACCGAAAAGTAATCAAAATTTTGTTTGCTGGCGAAAAATATTCATTTGTTAAGGAAATCTTAAATCAACAAAATAATTTCCATCACTTTCTAACGCTTTCTGCCAGCGTAAAGGCAATTGTTCTGAATAAATTGTTGAATAAATTTTGATTACTTTTCGGTACCCCTAATATTTTGCGAGGTTCAACGGAATTTTTCGACGAAGCGATTGTTTTTTGTTTTATTCGACGTGTGCAGACCTGCACGCGTGCCCGGGACAGAGTTGTGCAAGACGCCGCAACGTATAGACGTTCGGATATTAAACTATATTTATATCAAATTTGTACTACGCTTACATTAAATCTACATTAAAACCTATAGTAGTATTGGGTAGTCATAGACGTGTAAAACAATCCTTACATTTGGAATATAAAGACATTTGAACACTTCGTGATTTTAGAAATTGTGGAAACTTAGAAACCTTGAAACTTAGAAACTCACTTTGTCAGAAAAATATATAAAAATTGACCGACCTGAAAATGTAGAAATTGTACAAAAATACTAACCTTGAAACTTAGAAACCCAGACTCCTAAATATCCAAAAACTAATCAATTTGACAAACTGAATCCACGCAATACACATTTCAAATTATTTAAATTTACAGAACACTCAGACTGTTGAAATAAACCATACATATCACTTGTATTTCTCAATACACTGCTCGTTATATAATTCCAACACGTACCCAAATATGTAGGCTTCGCGATACCGAGTTGAAATAAGCTGAAAAATAACCGGGTAATCCGCTCGTCGATACGTTTTATAATAACCTAGCATGTTAGCTGAAAAAGTTTATTTAGAGTATTTTGCTCTAAATAGAGCGTAGACCAGAAGCGAGCAGCGCAAACAGTATCGGGAATAATTAGTTTCTCCGGAAGCATGTTCATTAAATAACTGGGTATTAAAATGTGGCGTATATTGTCGGAATACGCTTCAGAATAACAAAAATCGAGAAAGCGAAACGAACAGATGAAATATGAACACCATACATACGAGACATTTTAATAACCACAATGCACTCGCGGTCGAATCCGTAGGAAAAAAAATGAGTTGACCATAGATTTTGCAGGATTAAAGTGTATTTTACCGAGGCCAGAAGGGACCAATATGGAAAATGAAATATATAATAGAAGATATTATACCGTATATTTCATTGTTTTCGTTGGACTATTTATTCTACCTTAACGTTTTAACAAATTCGTTGAATATGTTTTTGGCTAAATTATTTCGAATAATTCTGATACGTAATTGAAACGTAGACGACTTAACGGACGTTAAGTTATGAATTTAATATTAACACTACGGAATCCTGTTAAGGAATAGCAACGTGCAGCAACGAAGTGAGCAAACGGAACAACCTAATTTTATTTTATACAATTTCAGAGAAGTTTACAAGTTTACTGGAGTTCATAATCCACTTTAGAGAGACGCTTCCGTATAGGTGGCTCAAAGAAGTGAAACTAAATCAAATTGCCCCTAATTACCCTTTCGTCGGAAACAGAAATAGGTCAGTTAACAAAGCGTGCAAAACTGTTCGGAATAGTCGCTCGAAACAAAATTCAAATTCTGAATGCGGCAAACTCTGTAACGTTAGAGTCGAGGTTGCAAAAGGGACGTAATGGACACGGTTTTACAATCTTTCGAGTGTTAAGAAATTAGATTTCGAGCATTGGATACGGGAGGGTTACATAGTTGGATTTGTACAGTTTGAAATTGAAGTTTGGTTATTTGGAAAATTGAGAGGTTTGTTATTTGGGAATTTGGAGGTTTGGGGATTTGGAGATTTGGAGATTTTGGGATTTGGAGATTTGGAAATTTAGAGATTTGGAAGTTTAAAGATGTAGAGATGTGGAGATTTGAAGATTTGGAGATTTGGAGATTTTGGGATTCTGGGATTTTGGGATTTTGGGATTTTGGGATTTTGGGATTTTGGGATTTGGAGATTTAGAGATTTAGAAGTTTGGAGATTTGGAGATTTGGAGATCTGGAGATTTGGAGATTTGGAGATATGGATATTTAGAGATTTAGAGATTTAGAGATTGAAAAATTTGGGGATGTGAATATTTAGAGATTTGAATATTGAGAGGAAATTGAGATTTATAAATTTGCATATTTAAAAATTTACTGATTCAGAGATTTGAAGATAGATAGAATTGGAGAATTACAGATTTGGATATTTAGGAATTTTTTCAATTTAAAAATTTAGAAATTCATAAACATGCCTATACGAAAATATATGGTCAACATAATACATGTTAGTACTTCACAACACACATGACAAATCATTATATTAAAAAATGTCCAACTTTCCACGTACATAAATCACCACATTTAAAACCATGAAAGCTCCAAATTTAAAATCGTCGTAATTCCCTCCCAAAAAAACGTGAAAACAAAGTTGTAAAATTAAAGAGTTAAAAATTTAAAAACCGGTGAAGATTACCCAATTTCCAATGTTACAAATATAAACGAATTCTTGGAACGCAAATTTCGCGGACAATAATTTGGTCGAATGGCGAAGCTCGTACCATTTTGCAGCATATTGCGAATTAGAAGATATGTGTGCAAGAGGTGGCGTGACAAAATTCGACCGGCGTATCCCAGAAATTAAATATCAACGCAAAAACGTGCATACGTGCTCAATTTTCTATCTGAAATATTTCGTGCTGGCGCTTCATTTTGTCGGCGCTTTCTATGTCGGTCGTGGAGAATTTAATTATCCCGTCGCAGTGACATTTGTTTTGTCGACAAACCGTTTCTCACCCGTCAAGGTCTCGGCAGATGCATACAAAAACTAAACTATACAAAGGACGATCAAACGTAAAATTGGATGCAGAGCGTGCTCCTGGCAAACGGGAAATGCTCGTATCCTCCGGAATTCTGCTAAACTACGGAACAGAAATTACTGTTGCATAATTTATCTTTCACCTGAGTACGATATTTAATAATCTACCATCAGTGTCTTTATTTCGTGCATTTTATGCCAATTTCAAATTTATGTGACTTTATTTGGTGTGTGGTTGGTAAATTTTGGGGTTTCGTGGTTTTAGAGGGGAATTATGCATTTGGAAATTTGGGGAATTCGGAGTTTGAGGATTTGGGGGTGCATTTGGAAATTTTCGGGATTTGGGGAATTCGGAGTTTGGGGATTTGGGGAATTTAGAGTTTAGGGATTTAGGGAATTTGGAGTTTCAGGATTTGGGGAATTTAGAGTTTGAGGATTTGGGGAATTTGGAGTTTGGTGATTTGAAGATTTAGAGAATTTGGAGTTTGAGGATTTGAAGAATTTGGAGTTTCAAAATTTGGGGAATTAGGAGTTTAGGGATTTGGTGATTTCAAAATTTGGGGATTTCTGGAATTCAGAATTTGCTTATTTAAAAATTTGGGAATTTAAGATTGGGATCTGGAAAATTGAGAATTTGAGGAGGCCAAAATTTGGAAATGTAGGGAATTTGGGAATTTACTAATGACTTGACAATTGAAGAATTTGGATATTTGAAAACTTGGTACTTCATACAAAAGATCATACAAAAATAACTTAAAAACGTCAAGCAAATGCAAAGGCATCCAAAAAATACTACAATAAAATTGAAGTCCTAGCAACCACCTGCAGAACCATGACAGAAATCCCTCAAGAAAAGATTTCCGAATGTTCTTCAGATTTTCTTATCGGAGAAATAAATCGAAATCTGAAATCCGGGCAATTAGCAGTAAATATTCTTCATTTGGTAAGGGATAATCCTCGCTTAAACGGCAGCCGGTTCGTTCGACTTTATCCGGTAGTTAGTTAAGCTTCAACAAACCAATTACAGTGTCCTGCGAAGGAGAGGTACTGACTATCGTCGGATCAGGGGCCGAGTGAACTGCGCGGTTAGCTTGACATTAAGTGCGGAACAGCTGATCCTTAATGACCAATTCGCGGAATTAGGCGGTGTAATTAATGGCCGTACCAACGAGCCGCTTACGATCCGTAGTTACCGACGCTTTGACACGTGCCTCGCCGTTTGTTCTCTGTGTACACTGATCGCTAACGACAGTCCTCTTCGTTTTCACAAATCAAAGAAACTCGTCTTCCGTGTTTAGGAAAACGTTTGAATTGTTACAAATTAATATTTTAATCTTTTGGATTTGATAGTTCCATCTTTACGAGAATTAAACTTGGGCAACTGTTTAATTACAGATTATTCTGTCACCACCTACGTCAGCGTTAATAAAGCTTAAAAACTTGGTGACGGTAATTAGGATTTAATGAAACTCGTTTCGAATTCCTGATCGTGTTAATAATTTTGTTTAGTGCATCGGCTAACAGGCTATTTAACTTGTCTATCGATACTACCGAATGAGAGGACAGATGTTAATTACATGGTAATCTTGTTTCACCGCCTCTAGCGTTGCAATTACAAGCACACAATTTGCTCAAATATATTTTTAGAACTAAACGAAAAATAAGAGGATTTAACTATTTTTATAATGATAGTATTAATTTTTAAAATACGCGTGAGTGGCGAAATCACAATAACGAATGAATACTTAACACTTTAGTGGTCGCTCACACAACATGTGTGTGATGACCGGGCCAACCGTTAGCGTCCGTTTACACATGTGTGTGATGCTACCGCTAAGAGTTATTGGGCGGTAGCACACTCTCTGTGTGATGAATTATGAATGTAAACAAGTGTAGATATTGTTACAGGCTTCGTATTTCACCGCTACTTTGATCTTAGGTAATTATTGTTTTACTGCCTGTTTTTAATTTTCGATTTTACACTACACTGGTGTACCACGTAAATTATGGAGCAAATGCCGGCGGCTCTACGTTGATGTCGTACACAAAGCTACCGTATTTTACAAATTAAATTGTTTGTATATTATTAAATTTGTTAAATTAAATTAAATTGTTGTTTTTTTATTTATGTGTACGTTCGCACATGTTGAATTATTTCATAAATTCACATCAAGTTCGTTAAAATTAATTCTTCAAAAATGCCGGCCCCTGCCGACATTTGCTAGCCATTAAAAATGAATTTTAATTTGGAGATTTTACGTGTGTAAGCAGTACTTAGTGCATGAAATAAATTTGGTGGAACATCTTAATAATATATCGTGAAGAAGGTAAATTTCCAGCGTAAGACGCGGTTTTAATTGCGCGAAGCTGTTTTATTCATCTGCTTATCTGGCACGCCGGCTTCAGATTTCGGTCTGTCTTAGAAACTGTACATAATTCGCGGCTCGTACGAAAGATTTAATCTCCCAAATGAGATCCGAATGCAGGTGCAGCCACGGCGATGCATTAAATGAGAATATCTTGCGAGGAGCACCTTTTGCCAAGAAAAAATTAGCCCGACCGGACGTGGCTGCACAGAGAAAACGAAGCTACTGCTGATCTAGCAATTAACTCGACTGGCTGCTTGCCAACTATTTATATCGCGCTATTATCATACATTTCGTTCTGAAGCTAGGCACAAACAACCACGGTTATCTTGCTAGTTTAGATACTGGACGAATGTAAATACTTGAACTTGGACCTGCTGTAATAGCTTCAAGATGGTCCTGAAATATTAGGGAGGATGGAGGAAGTACTTTGCTGTTTATTCGTGGAATGCATGTTGCAGCGGGAGGACTTCGGTACAAGTTTCTGGGGATAGGATAGTTTCATGATACTGGTTTAGATACTTTTACGTTTTTTTATATTTGTGGTTTCAAGTCAATTATTTACCCGTGGCAATAGAACTTGTGTTAGGTTAGGTTACGATGTGTTATTACATTCTAGCGAGTTTTTTGTGGTCACTTCTGGTTGTGATATGACTGTAGCAGTAGTCTTTCGTTTGCAATTTAGGGATTTGAGGATATAGGATCTTGAAAATCGAAGAATGCAGAAATTTACGAGACAGTAAGAGATTTGGTAATTTAAAGAGTTAACAGTTAAACAATTTGGAAATTCTTTGCAAACAACTCTTAAGTAAACGTCAGAAAAAGTAGATCTTTATTTAGAACGAAAGATTTGAATGACATTTGTATTACAATTAAAATAATTCATTCTTTTAATCAAACTAGAGGGTATTTGAAACTCTTTTGTCATTGAGGATTTCCACCGATGTATCTGAAAAAGTTTAAATACATCAATTAATTATAATTTTCACATCGGATTTGTTAAAGTTAATAGAACCGAAAATTAATGAAAGTATCATATGCGATTTAATTTGTATAAATCTTCATTGACCAAGTACTCGTTTTACACCGAATCTACCAGTACTTCTATTTTCTTGCATCGTCTAACATTATGTGCAGTATACCTGACATTATGCAAAACAGCATTGTCTGCCGTTTGGTTGTCGAATCCATGAAAGGTGTCATGCGGTCTCCTGAACAGTTGAGGGTCCATAACGAGCCTGACATTTACGGTGCTCTTCCACCACCTGTACCACGGCGACACCTGATCCTGAAAAGAAAAATGACCCGAGAATCCAGAGAAAACTCAGTGCAGTTCTTTTGGCTGTTAAACTCTACAGATAAGTGAAGTTGTCAAGGACAAAAGATACTCCGCGCGATAAATTAGCCTCGAGTGTCGTTGAAGTGCCCCGATCTGGAGCGGATGAAACTGATTTCGACCTGTCACGTGTACGTGATAATTCTTAATTAAATGTGCACTGACCGGATTCCGGTTCGACTACTCGATAGGAATTCAATTTATGCGGGTAGGAACATGATTTCGCTTGAAATTCTTGTGTCGTTCCTATTGAAATATTCCAGCCGTACCTGCACGGATGTTCCTTCCACCCTTTTTGCAATTGTTTCCTCTGATTTATACGTAATTTATTACTGGAAATTCGTTTGTGTTATGCTCTAACCGTCTGCATGAATTACTACCACCATTTTACCCTTTTTGCTTTGCTGTGATTTATGTATGATTTGTTACGGGGAATTCGTTTGTGCTTTTACTTTTGTAGTTGTTTAATCACCTGTTCTGTGACAACATTGTGTCGAGTGACGATATCGTGTCACTCGTGACGCACGCTACAAAGCATTTTCGCTGTAATGCACTTCTAATTATAATATGTGTAATCGAGGATGGAGGTAAAATATGCTGAACATTTTAATTTCCATTGGTTGTTTTAACGTTGTAGAAATAATTAGTTAGCTGTGTATAACGGCAATGCTTAGAAAATTGTAGGTTGAGGTGTTCCCTTGCAGTATTTTGAAGTGTCGTGACGCACGGGCGCGTCAGCTGTGATCAATTTTACTTGAATTTTTAATATGTTTCAATTTGGAGTAGAATTCCAATTATAATTTGCATAGTCGACGCTGGCAAAATATAAAATTGAAATAATATTTTAACTTTTTTTTGGATGTTTTAGTGTAGCTGTGATTACTTGTGACTGACGCATCTGACGTACATGAAATAACTCATAGTGCAAGGAGTTAATTCGTACAGACGTGATAGTATTCACTCCTATCTGTCAAATTAGGCAAACAAATCACATTCTGATTATTGTGTAATAATAAAGTTATGAATTTCTAAAATACTACAATTCAAAAATTCCAGTATATCAAACTTAAAAATGAAAAATTGTGTGTAGTGTCAGATTTCTAAAATTCCAAAATTTCGAAATTTTTAACATTCCTAATTACTCAATTTCTAATATACCAAATTTCAAGATTCTAAAATTATAAAATTTCATAATACCAACTGTCCAAATTCTACAATACCAACTTGTAAAAATTCTGTTACCCACTTTCAAAAGTTCCACAATGGAAAACTTTGAAAAATTCCCTAGTACCTACTCCCCAAAATCTCACAATAGCAAACTTACAAAAATTTCTATCATCTGCTCCCCGGAATTTCACAGTAGACAACTTCTAAAAATTCCCTAGTACCTAGTCTCCAAAATTCCACAGTAGTAAACTTCTAAAAATTCCCCAGTACTCACTACCCAAAATCTCAGAATAGCAAACTTTCAAAATTCTCTAGTACCTATTCCGAAAATTTCATAATAGTAAATTCACAAAATTCCCTAGTATCTCATCCCCAAAATTTCACAGCAGCAGGCTTATATAACTCCCTAGTATTTACTCCTTAAAATGTAACATAGTAAACTTATATAATTCTCTAGTACTTGCTTCCCAAAATTCCACAATAGTAAATTTATAAAATTCCCTAGTACCTACTCTCCAAAATTCCGCAATTGCAAACTTCTAAAAATTCCTTAATTCCAACTTCTCAAAATCCCCTAATACCAACTTCCCAATATCCCCTAATACTAACAACCAAAAATCCCCTAATACCAACAACCAAAAATCCCTTAATACCAACTACCAAAAATCTCCTAACACCATCCTCCAAAACCCCAAAAATTCCCCAGAACGAAATAAACACGTTAATAAAACAAAGTTTTGTTATTCCCGCGTGCAGTTAATTCGAGAATACAAGTTTTTCGATGTCTTATCGTTTGTCAAACGTCGATTCCGAGTCGGTAGCAGGAAATATTGGATGCGAGCCATGTAATGTCAAGTATAAAGCGATAGCGGAAATTCCGCGGCGTGTTTGCTGTATTTTTACAGCCTCCATCAACCGCAGGCTGCTTCAAAAGGATGAAAGGAACTCCTACTGATTCCTGGTGCAACCTACCTCCGTCCTTTTATTTTTTGCAATATCTTGCTGGCCCTTTTTCAGTTTAGCTTTTTTGTCTTTCATATTCCACCCTTACTTTGTTCGCGTTTCTAACACGACCAATTTTACAAGAATTTCTTTCGCGGAAACTTGAAAATGTTGACGGAGCTTGCGAGGATAAAGTTCATGGAACTTCTAATGTTATCTTGTGACATGTTATTTAAGATACTATTCTGAAAATGGTTAATTTATTTATATTTTTAGTCTTGAACGTGGGTTATAAAAATAATTACATTGTTGTTAAAATAATAAAATTAGGAAATCAAGAATATTGTAGTGTTTACATAGTAAAATTATATTTCTCGTTTATTATATTTATAGAACACGTGTTGTATGATATTTAACTTTTATATGAATTCGATTGGATGCATAATTTATTTATAAAATATACTTCATGTGTATATGTTCATATGTGCTACATGTGTGTATAATTTTTGTACTACATTTCTTTATTAATATAGTGAATTGTGGTTTAATGAAATTTGTAATTATTTATGATAATTTCTACAATAAACCTGCAACAAATTTTATTTAATAAATTTGCAGTATAATATTTATTACATGTCTAATAAATTTAGAGTGTAATTCAGTAATACTATTTATACTGCCATTTGTAATTTCAAAATTCTCCTCACAAAATTAAAAAAAATTCCACAATAAATCTTGCATCAATTTCGTGTTACAAATTTGCAGTATAATAATGTTTATTACGTCTATAATGAATTTATGAAAATTTTAAAAATTAATGATGCTTTTTGAAATTAATGATAGTACAAATACTAAATCTTCAATCGAACAAATTATAAAATCTATAAATATTGCAAAGCACTTCAATTTGCGAATAAAGAATTGATCGTTTAGTTATAAAACAGAATTGCACTTCAAAAATGAGGAGAGATGAAAGTTTTATAGGCTGATTGACGTTGCTATGAAGCAACATAAAAGGAACTTGTGCCTCTATTAAGCACCTTTCAGATATTCCTCCTACGATGTTCATTTTCTTGTTAAATTTCGTGACGGAGATGTGGCGTAAAAATTCCTAATTTTCTGCACGGTGTATCCTTTGTAATTAAAATCCCTCTGTTCCTACACGTCCTATTCGTTTTGATGTTCAACCTCCCAAAAATGATTGTTCCCTTTTGCACGATCATACCAAATAGTTTCGAGAGCACTTGTACATTCTTGGAAAAAGCGTTCTGGTATTCAAAAGGTCGCCTGTTTTCGAAATATTTTTGGCGCTGTGAAATTCCGATTAAACCTTTGAAGGATCGGGAACAGAAATAACTAGTATTTCGATACTGGGTCACTTTCGACATATCTGTGGATTTTCCAGAAAATTTCTTTGTGCTTTGACAAATTGTTTGAATTTGAGGGAATATTTTTGGCATTTTTTGAAGAGCAAAAATTAAATAAGAAATAGTTACATTTTTAGTGTCGAAATAGGTAATTTATTAAGGTACTGTTGATAAGTTTGTAATAATTTGTAGTGTGATATCATTTGTGAAATAATAGACAAATTTTTAAATTACTGAATCTGCAGATTACTAAATTTTTATATTTTCAAGTTTTCAAGCCCTAAATTTTCAAACAAGGAAATTTTTAAATTTTTAGAATTGCAGATTTCTATATTTTCCAAATTTCTAAATTCTATATTCAAAGTTCCAAAATTGCTAAATTTCAGAATCTTAAAATTCTCAATTTCCCAAATTTTGATATTTTTAAGTTTATGAATCCCCAAATTTTTAAACATCCAAATTGCTAAATTTGTCAAATTTCTGAAATCCCAATTTCCTATATTCCCAAAATTATAAATCCCCAAATCCTATATCGCTAATTCCAGATTACCTGAATTTTAGAATCCCCTAATCCTGAAATTTCCAAATTCTGAAATTTGGAGATTAATACTCGTGTCAATAAACATCCCCAGAATATTGACATAATATAATACGTTTGTCTACGCAATTAATTCTCTATGTAAACTCTCTACTTTCTCTGCAACGAGTATATGAATAGCAGTATAAAATGATATCAATGAGTGTCTGAGGAAACCGCTGAAAGTGAACCATTATAACTCGAAACGGTTTCCGTTAGAAGCTGCAAACCACATTTCGAGGAATCATATAGTTCTCCCATTACCTCACACCATATTCCCGTTTATTTTCCCCTTAATTATCTTCTCATCTTTCGTATCTGAATCACCCCTCTATCTCTCTAGCTCCAGAAACCGCGGAAATGTTAAACCACTATGCACGCTACGTTTCTTTCCGTCAAGCTCAACTTCCTCCCATAGAATTTTAATAAGTTGCCACTTCACCAGGGATATACCCCGTTAATTTATATTCCAAGGTAACAAACCAACTTGGTTGAGAAATAACCGCCAAGAAAAATGCTTATGCACGTGAGAACTTTATTAACCTCTCATTCTTTTTTATTGCTTTCGTGCGCTGCTTTCAGTTGTGTGAAATGGCAAGTTTTGGAAGTTTAGTATAATTTATGTTGTATAAATTATTCTAGTTTTCTACAAGTACTTATAATATTGTTCTATAACGTTTAACATTTGAAAATATTTTCGAATGTTAATTGGATATGTAATATATTATTTGCATTTGTAGTACTTGTAAAATAATTATATTTATATATCATATTTGCATAAATATTGCATAAATAATACTTAAGAAGCAACTGTAATATTTACACATAGTGCTTGTACGAGAATTATAATTTTCATACATGTATTCGTATGAATATTGAAATAAAAATCTTTGTATCAGAAAATTGATGTTGAAACATTAAATACTAACATTTCAACTTAAATCAATCAACTTAAATCATTTGTCTTCTTATTTCATTATAAAAACTCGTCTCCGTACATGTAAGTTTGAATTTTTCCGCCACATGAGGTAGCGCGCAGTGAACACCAAAATGGCGGGTGACTCTTGTATCTCTCTTTCGATGATTACTGATTAATCACTATTTTATAGCGTTTATTTTTACAAAATCAAAGAGTAAGGATATAAGAAATGCTATTCGGCAAGAAAACTACTTTTCAGAGAGAGATACAGTATACAAACAATTTAAATTTCCAAGTTAAATGAATCAGAAGTAAAGGTACGCGTTCGACGCGGTACTTCGAACTGCGCATGCGCACCGCGTGCAAGTATGGCGGTCGGTAAAGAATAGTTCAAACCTACACATTTATCAGTAATTTGTTTCTAATAAATATCTTGTCATCTTTCTATAACAGATTCATCTGAATTTTCTTGTAATACATAGTTTTTCATTTCTTTATAACTTATTTATAACAATTATTTCAGTAATATATATGCTTAAAATATATTGCGTAAAATAATCATTTTAGTACATGTCTTTCTTTTTCAACTTTTTGATCATGTAAAACTGATGTGAATACCTCATAAGCTATTATTGGTAATACAAATAAAATTCACGATAAATAAGTTCCTAATTATTAGAGGTTTTGCATAACCAATTTAAAAAGACAGTATTTTCTAGACGTCAAAGCTACCGTTCAGAGTATCGCCTCGTATCTCTACTCGACTCATGATTTTTATAAAGTCATTCGATTTTCCGAAGTTTAATATTTACCGCCCAGAATCATAATATTTCGCGGTCATCCCGACGCTCTCGATATTTTCGTACATTTATTCGGAAAGAAGGCGTCGTGTCGCGTTTGTTCCAGCTGAGTTGACCAGCGATGGTTCACCTTTGCCCGTTGCTTAAATGCGTCCGCTTCGGGGCACAATGTTATCTGGGTCGTCGGAATCGTGTCGCGTATAAACATAAACCGCGGAACGGAGAAAGAAGAGGCTGAAAAAGGTTAGCGACCTAGACCTGCCTCCGAGCTACCTCGAGACGCAGCGAAATTCCTCGTGTTTTTGCCCTCGAACGAAACGCTCGATAGCATTTTCCGCCGCGGAGAAACAACCGACGCGAATGAAACCGTACGTTTACCCCTCCTGGGAACGCGAGCTGGCTCGTTCAGGAAAGGAATTCGTCGAGCTCTTTGTTTTCGAGAGCTGGTTTGTTTCGTAGTAATTGCGCCGACGAGAACTGAAGGCAATGAAGCTGTTAATCTTCGGATACAGGGGAAGGTGATATGCTTCATCGGACGCCATCCCTATGATCTTGTTAATTTTCGTTATGTTTCGCCGTTTCCTCCATTCGGAGGTTGTGTAATATGCTACAAAATTTTGGGTTATACCATTTCATATCTTCAGGTTCTTAGTTCTTGGAGTTATAGTATTTGTGTTCGGAGTTTTTAGGTCTTTAAAGTAATTGCAAAGTTTTGGAACGTTTGGGTGACTAAATTATTAAATTTGCGAATTACAAAAATTCTAAAGCTTGAAATTTCTAAATTTTAACTTCTCAATCCTGAAAATTTTTAGATATTTTTAACGTTACAAGTTTCCAATTTCTCAAGCTTTATAATTTGCCAAATTCCCCAAACACCAAATTTCTAAATCTCCAAGATTGTCAAATTCCCTAAATTCCCCAAATTCTCTGGAATCCTTTAAGTTCCCTAAATTCTCCAAATATCGAAGTTACCTAATTCCTCTTAACGCCCTAAATTCCCCAAACTTTTAAAATTTCACAAATTCAATAAATTCTTCTAAATTCCTTAAATTCCCTAAATTTCCTAAATACCCAAATTTCTAAATCCCACAAATTTTACCTATAAAAATCCCCAGATATCAGACTCTTCAAATTCACAAATCCAAAAATCTCTCCACACAATAAAAGATATATCAAATAGAATAGATGTTTGCTGAAACACCGATTTTATTAGAATATTCAGGAAGAAAGTGTTAATGATTTTTCTGGACTTTGTATCGAAACGGGTATTGAAGAGCTGGTCGTTAATTGAATTTCCTTAAAACTTCGAGATTTTAATTAAACTGGAGCTTAATTACTCTCTGCATTAAATCGCACTGACTGATACCAAAGTGCTCTTTGAGCAACGTGATTGATATTTCATGATTACCTGACTACTAATTAACCAATATGACCCATTTCTTCTTACCATGAAGTCATTTAGTATGCAAAATCATCCAATCGATTTTGTAATATTTCACAGCTACGAAACTTTATCGTTCTTTTCTAATTTTACTACAACCATAGATATGAATATGTAAATGTGTCCAACTATATACTACTCGCATTGTGTCTGATCAAGTAGTAATTAAAATTAATTATTAAACAAAAATTTTAATCTCAGTTTTTAATTATTAATATTTACTTAATTGTTCGAAGTAATAAATTTAATGACGAGCGTGGGAAGTTCATTATTTGCATTCGTAATAATTTATATAGGTCAATATTGCACGTACCAGTCAATGTTTCATCATATGTTTTTTATTGCGGGAGTCAATATCCCATGTGTTCCACATTTCCCTGTATCAGTTACTGTCTGTTAATTTTCATTGTCCTCAGTATCTGGCTATAAATATACATATCAATTTCACTGCTGTAATGAATTATAACATGCGAATTTAAATATGCAAATACTTCATTTGATTTTTCGTTTCACTGACTACTAATTGACATCATGTGTTATTGTTATTGATACTGTAATAAATATTTCAAGCACCTTTGGCCATATAACTCTTCACTAATAGCTGATCATATACGTGAACTTTCACTGTAAAGTTCATTTATAAATATTTTTATACAAATTTCTATTTGTCGATGAATTCAAACACGGAATCAACGTTTTTCGTTAACACTAGGTTTACGAGACGCATTTCTAATTTTTTTTAGGAAAATTACAAAAACCGTTCGCATTTTTATTTTATCTCTCGCACCGACTTTTATCCATTGAACGAGGTAAATATATATTGAAGTCTATTTTCTTTAAAAGCTTTGTATATAAGAAATGTCCGTAAACCTAGTGTTAAACGACTGATTATGGTGTAAGATGAAAGGCAGTGTTTTAATTGCAGTGATATAATGTCTAAGCTTTAAAGGAGTCCAAGAAAGTTTCAGCAGTGAATTTATGAGAAGGATGTTTACAAGGTACTAGAAATCCGAGCGTACTTGTAAGACTAGCTCAAGTAGACTCAACGCGTTTCTTTTCGCTTGCGAGCAATAAATTTTCTTCGGTGTGCTTCTCGAGCACGGTTACGTTTCAGTCATGTAAAGTTTCCAGTTGAAGAAGACACTGTAAACTTTCGAACAGCTACTTGTCCCGTGAAAAATTTGTTCCTCGGTCGCTGGCTGTTTTTATTTGATGCGCCAGAGTCGCAAACTATTGACCGCCGGTTGACGAAGTTAGCGATATTGAAACGATCTAAGAAAGCCAATAACACGTCGCAAGAAAATATTTGCCGTCAAAGAAACTTTCGAAATTAATGAAATCAGAAGGTATCTGAAACTATAGGAATACTTGAGGTTATTTAAAAATTTTTATCTATCGTCATTTATCAGGTATTTGTTAATCCACAATTTGATAAAGTGCTCGAGTTTATCTGCAAAATCAATCATGACCAAAATTGTAGAAAATTTCAGTTATTTACTCGTATAATTATTTTAGCATTTCATGTCTTTAATAAAATGTACGTTTAATTAATTTCAAACAAACGGTACATATTTCGAACAAAAAAGAGCCATTGAACCAAATTTTCGCCAGAATATTTGACTGTCCTCCACGCGTTTGAATAAAAGAAATTGCGAACGACAAGAGAGAATAACTATAAACGTCATAATAAAACATAACTGGTTTCCATCCGGGCAGAAAAGACCAAACGCTTTTCATTATTCTGGAAATAGCGAAACTCGAGCCGTGTGTAAAATGGCCCACGCATTTAAATGAAGCACCGTCAGTGCTTGATGAAAACAAAGGTGGCAAGTTTGAAGTTTCAGTCTGACTAACTAGTGGATGTACCGGACGGATTTAAAGTTGAAGGAAAAAAGAGAAGTAAAGAGCAAACTGCTCAGTCATTAAGGGGATTACTCGGAGGAAGAATATGCCTTGAATTTGCACAAAAAGTCCTGCTTGTGGCTGACACGGGAAACTCGTACAAGTTCGAGATTCAGTGTGGTCAGTTAAGAAACTTGTTGGGAAACCGTGTTTGTTGCCCTTACTTCTGTAAATCTGATGCTGGGTTACATTAAATTATATGGGGTATTATTAAATTGTGTAATTTTGTACTGTGTATTATATTAAATTGTGTGATTTAGTGCAGTGTGTTATATTAAATTGTATGATTACAGTGGTAATTGTACGATGGAATATTAGGTGGACATATTGGAAGATTCAGATATGTTACACAGAGAATTTACTAATATGTAGACGGTGTGTGGAACACGTCAAAAATGTTAAGAAATTTATGGATGATTAAAAAATTGAATAAAGAAGTAGATAGCGCGGTTACGCTTGCTAGATATTTGTTATTTAAATAACACTTATGATTGTATTTTTCAAAGTGATAGAAATTGAAGAAATTAGATATGTTTCATTGTACCTTTAGATCCTATAAAAAAATCAAGAACATGTAAATATTGGTCAAGTCAATTCAGCTGAAGCTAATCGTATAATATTACAAAGCAAATTCAAGCTTAACTATACTCCTGTCTTAATTACGCATCATCCCTGACATTATATTAATTATACAGACGTCAAGAGATATTTGAAGAGAAATTCAATGTGAGTTCTACTTGTAATTAATCACTCTTGACATAAATATTAATTAAATGTAAACAAAGAAAATATCTGCAGAAAATTTTAATATTAATTCTATTTCTGTCTTAATTAATTATCCTCTTTAACATATGAATAGTTTAACATAGTTCATCAGTAGTGTGAAGAAATAAACGGTCAGCTAAGTAAAGTAGATAACGAAGCCGACAAGTTCTGTAGAACAAGTGGGTTAGGTGGCCAGACAGGAATGTAGGATTACTGTCTGGCCAAACAAATGAAGTGGAAATGGTACGTAGTCGGATAAGTAGAAGGACACAGATGTTCATTGCAAAAGAGGTAATGTTTGAAGAATAATACGCTGTAGATGGTTAGACAAGTGGTTTGAGCAGGTGATCGGTCAGACAAGTACAGTGTAAATATGGAAAGATATGTAGATGCGTCTCTTTGGAGATGATACCATTAGTACCATTAATTAGGTGGTGAAATAAGTGAAATTGGTGGTCAAATAATTGTTGAATGTGTTGGAAGTCTGGGAGAGCCAGTTTGTGGTCAGACAAGTAAAATAAGAATTTTGATGATCAGACAAGTAGATTGAGGAGGTTAATGGTCAGACAAATAAACTGAGGAGGTTGATGATCAGACAAGTAGAGTAAGAACGTTAATGGCCAGACAAGTAGAATAGGGATACGTTAATGATCAAACAAGTAGAATAAGAATGTTGATGATTTGACAAGTAAAATAAGAACGTTAATGACCAGGCAAGTAGAATAAGAACGTTAATGACCAGCCAAGTAGAATAGGCGAACGTTAATGATCAGACAAGTGGAATAAGAACATTAATGATCAGACAAGTAGAATAGGGATACGTTGCTGATCAGACAAGTAGAATAAGAACATTGACAGTCAGACAAGTAGAATAAGAATATTAATGACCACACAACACCACCACAAATAAAATAAGACCTACAAGTGTACATATTACATGCTAAAATAAGTAGAATAAATCTATGGAACACAGAATAGGTGGAATTGATAGTCAAATAAGGAAGGCAGTTAATTGTTGGATTAACTAAGTAGAACTAACATTTGACCAGCCAAACTAGAACCATACGTACTTGAATAATTATGCTTGGCTCAGATTGGCTTAGATATTCTTACCGAAAGATAAATACTTTCAGATGTAGATGGTAGAATAATAGATTTGTTTTCTTAATATAATGAACCTTGAAACTTAGTACTTCAGAAGTGTCTGGTTGAAAATGGAAGTTGTAGATATTCAGTTGAAAAATGACACTTGCTCAGTTGAAAATCTTTCTTAGCAAAACTTGTTTTAAACTTTGTATAACATTGTTGTAGTCTACATTAATTTTCGTTAAGGTTATTACCATTTGTCATTATCAAATATTAATTTTTATTAAAATTTGTATTTATAATTTGTTAAATTACAACCTAACTTTGTGGTATCTAAAAATATACGAAAATGGAGTCACATACGAAAATTTAATTTTCTCGGTAAGAAGTGTCATTTTTCAGTTGATTTAATAAAGAAGTAAAAATGGTAATTACTTTTCCCAAGAAATAGACTGTCGTGATATATCCCATCACCACGATGACGAGAAAAGACCATATGGCCCTTTTGGTCCACAGCTTCGAAATTCCAATTTTCTTGCCTTCGATAACGAAGTATTGCATACCTATATAGCGATACAAATAAAAATACTACCGATAGATCAAACAGTAAACGGATACGCGAGAAAAACGTTGATATATGGTAATGCCGTGTTGCGATATGTAATTTCATTTTCGTAGCGAGCAAACTCACCTAAAAGGCATACCGTTACCAAACCCATCGTAACGACGGAAAGTAATGTGAAGATAAGCAAATCTGACTGTATGTTTCTACGATTCCTGGGATGGGTAATCCATATTCTCAACGATTCTGGCCTGAAGGTTCCCATAAAAGTGATCACTATGCAAGTCGAAAACAAGTTGAATTTGCGTTGCTTTCGCAATGAAATCGATTTGCTTTTTCACGAATTATCGAATGCCATAAATCAGTAAAAAATATTCAAGAATTTTTTATAAGATCACGTTTCTCAAAGTTATATTATTTTCTCGTAATATATTCTTTTTATAAAATCACTGATTCGCAATAGAAATGAGAAAGCAAAACTAGTTAAGTGAAGCGATTAAACGTTACTTACAATCCATAACGGGGTGTTTCGATAACGTTGAAATGATAACGACATAATTCGCAGTAAGAACGAGACGATTGATTCAACCATCTTTCTAAGCAGGCCAAATGCACGTACGCCAATGATCCTTTGCATCTGAAATAATTATGATTACAGTCGTAATTATAGTAGTGATAGGGGGGTTTAGAGGTCTATTATTATAGAGATTTAAAGATGCAGAGATTTTCGAACATAGGGAAAATAAAAGAGTAGAGGATTATTGGGATTTGAGGATGAAGGGAGTTGAGGACGTAGAGATTTGGGGATGCAAGGATTTGGTGATGTAGGGGTTTGGAGATGTAAGGATTTAGGAATGTAGAGATTTACATTCATGTAGAGTATTTAGAGACGTAGGCGGGAATATAGCCATTCACATTTTTCAATCTTTAATCCCTAAATTTCTGTATTCCATGATTTTCAAAATCCTCAAGTTATCAACGACAACCAAAGCTCAATTTACCAAATTGAGTTCCAAAACTTGGACCACTATAATCAGACAAGTGATTGTTCGATCACTTTCCTTAGTCATCAAAATGAACCTTACAATGGCTATTGTATCCCTTCATTTTCAATTTTTGTATACGATAATGAAACACATTTAACAATACCCGATACAATTATGCATTCATCGGAGAACATGAAAATTCAGAACTGAAAGTCAAACAGAAAGGACTGATATGAAGATTGATAAGAAAAGATCAATCTAGTTGCTTCTATTATCCACTTTCTTTTTATTTCAACATTTTACAGACCTTCACTCAATATTTTCTTCATTATCCAGGACAATATCCGAAGGAAGAATCGCAAAATGAAGCAATGAAGATTAATAGAGAAAAGTCGGCTCGATCCCTCCCGAAGTATATCCTTCGCAGCCATTTAACAAATGAACGTCGAAAATAGATTGGTCCATTTTGCAAAACGATTTCATCGTCACGTTTCCCGCTGAATCGGAGATCGATTCAATCTTGCGTCTTACGAACGAGTCGAAATTCGTGTTATAAAAGTGTTGGTGCATACATCACCAGACGGAACCAGTTCGATCTTATTTCCTTCGAGGTATTCAGGTTCGTTATATTTCATACTAACGCTCGGATAAGAAGGGAAGTTGCGCAACTTTTAGAATTACGAGGACAGCCGAGATTTCCATTCGACTTCTTACATCTTTCACGCGGTTCTCACGTTCTTGTTTGTTTGCCTTTTTTCCCTCCATTTTCACCGGATAGAAAATCGTTCTGCTAAAGCACTTTTAACTTATTCAACCATCTTTCCCAAACTGCTTATCCGTTCGCGCTTTTCTGACCCTTGCCTTTAGCCTACTGCCAATTTAATGGCTATCTCTGTCGTATTTACTGCATTATATTTGCAACTACAGTGGAGGACGAAAGTATTCGCACACTTAATTATTGCTATAATTATTTTGAAATTTTTTTAGTTTACTTTGCTTATTACCATTACTTTGGTTTCTTCCTCGCAATTTTATTGTTATGTCTAGCCCGATCTTCGAACTTTTTTAGGGTGAACTTCCTTCAGCGTATATTCTTTAAAGTGTGATGCAGTTTCAGATGCACTGGTATCTGGTTTTTCTTTAATAGTTTGGACTTCCCTCACAGTTAATTTTCGGGGTCTACCGGTTCTTTATTCCACAATATTCCTTCTTTTTTATACTTGTTTATAATACTTTGTACAGTCGATCGACTTTTTAGTATTTCTGATATATTTCTATATGATTTACCTTCTTCATGTAACCATATAACAATTTTTCTTTCTTCCAATGTTGTTTCTTTGCATTTCTCCCCATATTGCAAATATTAGTGTCAAAGTGTACTCGCCACGATTACTACTGACTAAACTAACATAACATCTACTAATGTAGTGGTTACATTGATCAGAATATCCTGATGCCATCACACCTGTTGTATTTATTAACATAAATGATAATGTACGAATACTTTTGTCCCGACGATTTCTTACGGCCTCGTGAATTTCAAGTCATTTCAAGTTACTACATGATATTGCCTTCAGTTTTGGGTCATTTGTTGCTGTAAGTGTTACGTATAATATACAGCTATACATGATTAAATATACTTAATAACATAGAAAATATTGTTGCTTTTGTTTCTAAATTTGAAGTGTACGAATACTTTTGTCCTTCACTGTAGTTTTAAATTGCATTGCAATATACAATTTTTGCAAATTCCATATAAATTTCATCTTTTCAAATGAATTGATCAGTTCATTCCTCAGTTCTGTTTCAGCAAACATTTCATATAATTTCTCAGAGACCATTGAAATTACAAAGACAATGTAATGTGTTCTGTATAAAGTCTCTGTTTGCAACTCCATAAAAGCATCCTATCCTAACCTCATCAACGAACAATTGTAACTTTACATACGGTTGTAAACTACATGTAAACAACCAATGTCTAAAGGAAGAATGGCTCAGTCTCTTTACATGTCCTATCGCAGTTGTGTTTGAAAGACACTTTGAGTGCACTGTCAAACATTGTCTACGCCTGAAACGAGAGTCTCGAGTGTAAAAAGGGTTAACATTACTCCCGTGGCGGCAGCTGTTAAAATTATACCGTTTTGCAGTCAGTGAGTCGCATCGTATTCAAGTTTCTCAGACGTGTGTTTGCCTACTTCAGCAGGTTAAGACGTGGCTTTTAGCGAGCTCAAAGACCCCACGAGAAACGTTGAATAAGCTGAATTGAAGTGAAGTCTACAAAATTTATACTTCCCAACTGTGTTCGGTTAGACCTTTGACGCAAAAATGCATCGCAAGCACTTCCACTTTATCTGTACGGTATACCTTGCCGGCAATTCATAAAACAATCGTTTTGAGAGTTTCTCAAATTCAACGATTTTCGATCATTTATAATTGTCTCAGAGGTTTCTTCAAAAATGAAAGGTCTTAGAATGCCTACTACATAAGGTTACAAGTTTTTATTCGCTCATTCGAATACTAACGATTTTTCTCTGAAAATCTACACTTTTTCAGTTTTTATGTTTCAAGCTTTTAGTATTGTTAACTTTCATATTTGATATTAACAGTAAAATTTTTAGAGTGAAATGAAAGATAATTTTATAATTTAAAAAAATGAGATAATGTAAACTTTGTGAGTAACGTAAATATAAACGAAAGATGAGAATTTAAGGAAATAGAGAATTTGAAAATATAATGCAGTGAATTCATACAGAAACAAAAGTTAATTAAGTAGGAAGTTTGTATAAAACGTTTCGTTCAAATAATTTAGAGTGCATTATGGGGTGAATGGAATGCACTATTTGACTTGCACAGAATTTCGTTCAATCAGAGTTGTATAGAAAGCGTGAAATTGAAAAATTTAAGAGAATACTGTTTCGTTATAACAGAGAATCGCGCTAACCTTTTAATGTGGTGAATATTGCAAAAAATGAAATATTCATGCTATTGGAAATCATTGATTGGAACGTGTGGTGATGAACCGTTTGATTTATGCTGTGTACCATGCATTTGTTTGAACACGAATTTTTGTGTTTTGCTTATTACAAATGCATGGCAATGTGAAATGAATAATTTGAATGGTTAAATAGAGGGGAATTATGAGATTGACAGTTAATTTTTTTAAATGAAATGACTGAAAATGTTGTTGGACTATTAAACTACTTGACTGTTTGCTTATTTGATTAGGTGAGTGATTAATGATTTGAATATTTCACAATTTTGGGACTCTGATGTTTGACAACTTTTCAACTTAACAACTTTTCAAGTTGACAACTCTTCGATTTGACAACTCTTCGACTTGACAGCTCTTCGACTTGACAGCTCTCCGACTTGACAGCTCTCCGACTTGACAGCTCTCCGACTTGACAGCTCTTCGACTTGACAGCTCTTCGACTTGACAGCTCTTCGACTTGACAGCTCTTCGACTTGACAGCTCTTCGACTTGACAGCTCTTCGACTTGACAGCTCTTCGACTTGACAGCTCTTCGACTTGACAGCTCTTCGACTTGACAGCTCTTCGACTTGACAGCTCTTCGACTTGACAGCTCTTCGATTTGACAGCTCTTCGACCTGTTAACCTTTTAACTTGTTAACTTCTTCATTTGATAACTTTTCAACTTGACACCTTTTCAACTTCACAACCTTCCAACTTGATATCCTTTCACCGTAACAACGTTAAAAGCAAAATCCTTTTAAATTTCGCTGATCTCATCCACTTTTTCATTTCCTCTGATTGCAATTTAAATAATAACCTTTCCACTTCCACGTTCAGTGTAACTGAATTTCTCACTACGCCATAAAAATCTAGGAGATAAATCAGTGTTCTACCTCTTTTTCCCGGTATTGTCTGATTTTCAACGACTCGAACACTGAAATCTCTGCAATATTGTCCGGCGTGGAACGTTCCCCTCGTCACGCTTCGTCGCGCTTTTCAATACATAAGCAAAAGTTCGCTCTTGCCTCCTTCAATTATTCCGCTTCTCGGAAACTGAATTGCACCGGGTCCACTTTCTAAATATCCATCGCGATTCATCAAGTTGGTTCGCTCGTCGCTATTCATCGAGAAATAGTCAAATAAAATTTCGAGCCAAAAACGTTGCGATTCAACGACGCGAACATTTCTGGCTTTCAATTTTCTGATCTGACGTCAAATTTGCTACTTTGCCTCGGTCGAATACGTTTTTCTCGCATTTTTACGGGACTTTGGGCATAATTTTAATATTGGTATTTGACGTGGTATTTGATCATGCTTTGGTGTTATGGAATATATTATAATTTGATATTTGGAGATAATTTTAAAGATATAGTATGTTTAATCACGTTCTTTTGTTCAATCAAATAAATTTGGGATATATCTTATTTCGTAATATGAGTTTGTTCAATTTTATCAAAATTTAGTAAAATATGAACACAGACTTTTTAAATAAAGTGTTCGTAGGATTAACGTTGAAATAATTGCCAAAGTCATGTGTGATAATAAATGAAGAGAAAATTGAATTTCATTCAGGGATGATGAAAATACATTCCTCAGAATGTTATTAAAATTTTGTATGATAATATTATATATTGAATTTTTTCAGTTAAATTTAAAATGCATAATAAATGTATAATACTGAAATATTGGAATAAAGGTATGGGGTTCAATGTACATATTTGTTCAAATGAATTTCGAATGAATTTGTTTTATAATTTGTTTAATAATTTATTTTAAATTTATTTTAAACAGCAATGACAGTGATTTAACTCTTATTTGGGTTACATAATGAGATCATTTAAAATACAAAAATTGAACGTATTATTTTTTTGTCTCGTTTCAATAATCAAATTAATTGAATTCATAGTACATTCATTATTGAAATAATTATATTCATTGCACTAATAGTGCAGTATAATAATTATATTCATTGTATTACTACTGCAGCATTTTGCCAATAATTACATCAATTGTATTCATAGTCCAGAAATTGAACGAGTAATATTAGCGACATATTCATAGAATTCCAGGAGGAATACGTCAATAAAGTATAACTCCCATAAAATGACTCGAACGATTAAAAAACGTAGAGAATCCTGGTTAAAATTCCTTGCAGTGGCAGAAGGAGCTCGAAAGAACATAACCTATTACCGAGTTCATTTTCTGCGCCATTACAATTGATCAAACGCGTCCAAGGAAGATTTTCTTGAAATTAATGGATAGCACGTGCTCGGTGTTCGTCTGATCCAATTCTAATCTGTATGTAGCCAGGATCAAACGTAGCCAATCCACGTGGAATCCATCGAAACCAAACTAATCGCGATGATGAATTGCGTAACCGATCGCAATCGAGACACGTGTACTGCTGCGGTTAACGTAACCCGGTAATGACATTTCCTTTCTTTCTCAATCGAACATTAATGCTTCTATTTTCCATTTTCACGTTTAAATTCTTAGTTCGTTAAAATCTTGTGATTTCTCAAAATTATGTTGTTAGATCTCCATTTTCAAATTGAGGTAGATTTGATGTCCTCAGGTTGACAAAAAGTTAGGTCTTCGAATATAACAAATAATAAATCCACTGTCCAATCATCACAATCATAGTCTAATTTTCACCAAACAATTTTGATCATAAAGTACATTATTTTTAATGTAATATTGGTACGAGATGAATGTAAGTATCTAATGGCAAGAAGTTAGCAAATATTTGAAATGTTGCATTGTTTCATATGTTGTAACTATTTGATGTGGTTTGAAATTATATCATTAAATATCAGTTGTTCCAAATTATTTGACTAATTAAAATTATTTCAGGTCATTTCATTATTGAAATTGGGTCTTATTTAAAAAATTGCTTGAAATTATTATTTGTCTAAATATTTGAAATGATTTTAAATTATTTGACCAAGTATGTGAAATGATTTGAAATGATGTGACTAAATATATGAAGTGATTTGAACCGATGTGACTAATTATTAAAAGCGAATTCACGATAAAATTACGTCAGCAGAATGTTGCACACGTATCGAAAAGCAATTTCGAGAAACGTCAGTGGCGTTCATTGTCTAAATCATGAAAGGGGTCATAAATAGCTATCCAGCATTGTGTATCCCACACTTCCTGGAACGAGTGAACCCACAGCTTTTGACACCTTGTTAAATGCATGACGCTGGTCCGCTATGCAGGACCGTGGAAGCCATATAGAAAGAGGTGAAAAGAAATGGGTCACGCGATACGCGTGTCGTTTCGCGAGAATTCTCACGAGGATCTACTGAATTAAGTTCGCGGATGGCGTAGAAGTAAAAGGGGAACGGGAACATAGAAATAAACGGGCGGGAAAAAAGAAGGGAGCGACGGAGTCAGCGTGAATGGCGAGAAAGAGAGGAACAGGAAAGCGGAGAAGAAAAGCAGAAAGGTGAAAAATAAAAAGTCGAGGAGTCAGGCCACGCCGCGGAGATTTTCATTCGTGTATTGAAAAACCTTGTGTGTCTATGTGTACGCGTGTGTGTTTACGTGTGGTTGTTTCGTTCGCCTTTGCTGACTGCCGAGGCAAGAGTAAAATTGTAGAACGCCAGGACGAGCCCTTAATTAGATTCCAAATGGTTGTACAGTCAAAAGAAAATATCACTTTTTTTCGAAAACACTACCTAGGGAAAATAGGTATAGCATTGGTAACGGTGTAACACTTGGCGATTTCTGCGGATTTTTTTAGGATGGATTTAGGAATGGGTTAAGAATTTCGGGATGGGGAATTTGTGGATGTGGGGATTTGGGAATATGGGTAGTTGGGGATTTTGGAATTTGTGAAATGTGGAATTAGGGATGTAGGAAATTGAGGGTGAAGGAATTTTGGGATGATGAATTTGGGGACATAGGAATTTTGAAATGTAGGAATGTGAGAACATAGACATTTGGAGATTTGAACTACCGAGATTATGATTCTATAAATTTCAAATTATAAATATTCTAAAACTTGAGAATTTGAAAAATTTTTAAATTCCCATCTACAAAATTTTGTAAATTTGGAAATATGGAAATTTATAAATGTTCTTGAGTGTACTTATCCTGAAAGCAAAAGGTATGTCTCACGGTTGACGGACGAAAAAGTAGAAAATGACGTTGAAACGACTTACCAGGCAGCATAACGTTAATGAATTTATTAAATAGCTTTTAAAGCTCAGTCGTTTTACTAGTTACTGACCGAAATACTGATTTTGTTCTTCAGATTTTATAAACGAGCCATTTATGTGCTGTTCTGTTTGTAAATGCTTCGTTTGCATAATTATAAGGTGTTGTAAAATTCTTTAAATAGTACGCTGTGCGAGTTTGCACACCTCACATGTTTCTTTCATGCAAATATTATTGCAAATATAATGAGCTGTGTATTTTGTATGAGGAAGAAAAGGTGTCTTTCAAAAATTTAAAAATGAAAAGTGTATCATTTATTTACAAATTGTTTGTTTACTGTTATTTAAAATATTTAGAGCGATACTGAAACATGTACTGATTTAATTGAGGACATTAGTATAATTGCAAATTTGCGTATTTAGCAAGTGTAGTGACGATTAAATGGTACGTGGAATCAATAGGATATGAGCGAATTTTAGTTCGCACTCAAGCTACATATGACGCACTTAATCTGCACATAATGCCTTCAAGCTACATATGGTGCACTCAACATATACATGACGCATTGGACCTACACATGACACACTCTAGCTACATGTGGTACATTCAAGCTACATATGACACACTCAAGCTACATATGACGCACTTAAGCTACATATGACGCACTTAAGTTACGCATGATGCACTTAAGCTACACATGATGCACTTGAGCTACACATAACGCACTCAAGCTACATATGAAGCACTTAAGCTACATATGACGCTTTCAAACTACATATGACGCACTCATACTAAATATGACGCATTCAAGCTACACGTGACGCACTCAAACTACATATGACAAGTTACACATGACGCACTAAAGCTACATATGACGCACTAAAGCTACATATGACGCACTAAAGCTACATATGACGCACTCAAGATACATAGGACGCACGTAAGACATATGACGCTCTCAAGCTACGCATGACGCACTTAAACTACGTATGACGTACTCAAGCTACATATTACGCACTCAAGCTACATATGACGCACTCAAGCTACATGTGACGCACTCAAGCTACATGTGACGCACCCAAGCTACATATGACGCACTCAAGCTACATGTGACGCACTCAAGCTTCATGTGACGCACTGAACCCACATCTGCACGCTTCAAATCTGCCTCATCTTACTCGAATTTTGAATACGCTTCAATTTGGAGTTTTAGTCCAATTATAATTTGCATGGTCAAGGATTGCCGAATACAAAATTGACATAACACTTCAACTTTTCTTCCCTGTTTTAATATTGTAGCTGTGGTCAGTTAGTTCCAAAGCACTTGATAAATCATAAGGCAAAGGGTTAAGAACTAAGTGTATGTGCGTCACAGCGTCAGCAATATTAAGTGACGATTAAACGACGAATCATTAGGATACGAGTGAATATAAGTGGACTCTATGAATTTCACTTCGAACGACTAGTTTATTTTGCAACGTGCTTGATCACTGTTTGTTCGAGAGTGTCTCCGAAGAATTTTTACGTTTACAAAAGCTCGGAGTGGCTGTAGAATTTTCGTGACATTGCCGAGTGAAAACAGTTTCTAATTTGCTATCGGTTTAGCTAAAATTGGGGTGGAGATGGAAATGCGAGCGACGTATGAAGTGTGTCTGGGTTTACCCGCGGTGATCTAAGCAAGTAGTAAAAGCAGCAATACCTCGATACAAATAGTTCACTACGAACGAAAGACTCTATTGCTAAAGTTAAGGGTTCCAGATGTGACTAACAATAAAATAATACTCGCTAGAATGTAATGACTCGGGTCTTATTGCTGTTGTAAGTAAAGATTTGAAACTATAAATGAAGGAACCGTTAAAGTATCCCTTAAAACTCGTACCGAGCTAATCCTCTCTGTAATATGCATTTTACGTCCTAACAATATTAATTCTCAATTTCGAAGCTGAAGAATTTCAGAATAGCCTGCAAAATTTAACAAAAAAAAGTGCTATGTATGCCTTTTACCAGAATTAACAGAGAGGACTTTTAATCTTCTGTCATCAGCGAACAGTGTATTATTAAAAATCCTGCCGATTGTTATACGAAACAGTGATTCAAGATTCGCGTTCCATATTTGACGTGATAATTTTGATATCGCAAAAATACACGTCGCAGGACGTATTCGTTGACGAATGACCACATCTGCAGTCATTCCATTCAATAGATTTGTGAGTATAACTCTGAATGGATTTATTCCTGCCATACCGATTGTTTCTGGTATTCAGCTGCTTGTTTACCTATTTTGTTTTTCATGAAAACAGCCATTGATGCTGTTGTTTGCTCGTGATACTGTTTCGTTCGAAAATATACAGATTTGTTTATAATTTCAAATGTACCATTGACTATTGTCGTATTGTCATATTTTGCTTTGAGAATATTTCAAACAATCTAACTTTTGGAATTTAATTCCGTTTAACTGTTTCAATTTTAATTTTCATGTTTATTTATGTGTTTATCTTCGAACCTGAAATATTTTTATATTGTTCAGATAAATCAAAACTCGCGTCAAAAGTTTATCATATATTCATCACACTTCTAAGAATGTTAGAATTGACTTACTGAATGTACATGTGACTTCGCAAGCTATTACTATGATTTTCTTTGAACGTCTACACAGGTTCATCATCTCCAAAGCGTTAAAGGGACGCGTAATCGGTTTACGCGATTACGGGATTTAACGTTAACGCAGTATGAATTTTGCTTGAGCAAATTTCGTTGTACATAGAACAGGCGGATAATTAGTGGGGAAAGGCGAAATTTTCGAGCTATTAAAGCGCAATTTTTACAAGCATTCGCTCCCGCAGTTCCGTCGTCGTTGAAAGGCAGTTAAAATGATGGCGGCTGTTGTAAAATTAATGGCACACCCTGACTACCGTCACTTCAAACCAATAAATAGGTCGTTTCTTGCCATGAATTATAACGATCCATTAAAAGTAACCGACAGACGAATAGTCTCGACTTATTGCAAATTTCATGTTATTTCAAGTTTTAGAAGTTGAAGTTTTGCGACAAAGAACTGAGGACTTTCGTTTAAAGAAATAAAACTGGAGAGATTAAGTGGAAATAAAAATTGATGAGTAGGATGTATATTTAAAGAGGAAGAACGTGATGAAAAGTTAACTGATGTAGTTATTATAGAAATTATTTTTAGTAACTTTTGTTGTATGTAAGTTTTGAAGTATTTTTATTTATTTTCATTTAATGTTCATTATTTTTCATGACAGAAAAATATAATAAATTATAATATTTATAAATATTATAATGTTTGAAGCTTAAAGAAAAAATATCCTAAAATGTTTCATTAATATTTTTTAGACAAAATGGAGGATCACATGTTTAACGAATATTGATTCATTTAGTTACACGTCAAATTTACAAAAACGATTTACAATATTAAAAATTCATGACAGAAAAGTATCTCCAAATAGCACATATGATATATCAATTTAAAGCTCAAAGTTTACAGAAAATAGCTGCTTGAATGTTTCATTAATATTCTTTATGCAAAATGGAGGATCACCACGTTTAGCAAGTATTGATTCGTTTTGAGACATATCATATTTACAGAAACGATTTACAACGTTACAAATTCATGACAGAAAAGTATCGTCAAATAGCACTTAGGATATGTCAATTTAAAGCTTGAAGCTTATACGAAAAAGCTGCTGACAAGTTTCATTAGGATTTTATGTGCAAAATGAAAAATCGTCACATATAGCAACTACTGATTCGTTCTGAAACACACGAAATTTGCAAACAATCAAGTCTTCATGATTTGCAGTATTATAAATTCATGACAGAAAAGTATTACAAAACCACACTTAATATACATCACCTTAAAGCTTAAAGTTCAAGGAAAATGACTGTCTAAATATTTGCTGAATGTTCATAAAACTGATTGAATCTTCATTGGAATGCAATAAAATCAATATACAATATGTCCACCCAAATTAATGCTGTCCATCGATCGCTTCAATAAAGAATTATTAAATTTCCAAGAAGAATCTCCTGAAAACCTTTGCATGGCAATTTCCGCGAAGCTTCATGCTTTAAATTGATGTATCATAAGTGCTGCTTCGCGATGCTTTTATGTCATCAAATCTTAACAACACGAACCAGGTTCACACATCTGCAAATCGTTGACTCATTTTGTGCTAAGAATTTCAACAGTTTTCTTTCTCTATAAAGTTTGAAATTGACCTACCAGCTATTCTACGACACTTTTATGCCATGAAACCATGTCAGATGTTCATGTTTCGAAATCACTTTTCGCTGCGACAAAATCTGATAGTTTTCCACTATTACATTGAAGTGCTCAAAATTCAACAGCAGTGTACTTCGTACATTGAAAGCTTCGAAAATTGAATGTTTCGCTATAACCCAGAAACGTGTTCGCAGTCAATTTAAAACAAAAATGGACTTTCCTGGAACTAATAAAATCTACCGACTTCGAATTCCAGAAATTCAGACAAATGTTTTCAAAGAAACACAGAAATATTAATTTTTCTCTGGTTAGTAAAATTTATTTATCTTTCGAGAATTCATTCGAGTAATTAGATTTTATTTCAATACCTGACAAATTGACGAAAATTACTAATATTGCGGAATCAGTAAAATAAAACATTCCTCTCAATAATATTGTGAAACGAATTTTATTTGCCGTAATAATTTTCCAGCAACTGTAATTTGAATATCGAGATGTCGACAAACAACATTGTTGTGCATGTTATTGATGAAATATCGCCAACGAAATCTTCTTCATCGTTGACATTCATGTAGATTTACCTGTTCCTCGATTCACACGGAACCTACATATGGAATATCAATTTGCACGCTCGAAATGCCGGTAAATCAAAAGAACAACGATGAATGCGTCTAGTGAGTTGTACACACGAGCCGCCTCTTCTCGACAATTCAAGCGTATTTCACACCGTGGATCCTCCACAATTTTTTGCTCGAATGTTTGTCATATAGCAGATGAATATCGTACGGAGTCGCATCAAGATTATTTCGTCATAAATTTCGGTTTATCGAGTGCGAGACATACATATTCACTCGGATTTATTTAGTGAAACGTTTCGCTGCATATTTTCGGTTATTTTGGATTCATGCATAATGTTTGTGCGGAATTTGTAATTGTTGGGTGATTGTTGTAGGTAGTACATTTTTAAATTTAACAAGTTGGGGAGTTTGTGATTTTGTGGGTTCTCAAATTTTGTTATTAAGGCGGAACTCTTATTTTTGACGTATTAAAGTATTAAAGTTATTGAAGTATTTTGAGATTTGAAGATTGAATGAATAGATTCTGATATTGGGAAGTTGGGATCAAATTTATGTGACCAAAATTAGGATCTAATCTAGGATCAAATTTATGTGATCCTAAATTCATACATTACAAATCTTCAAATTTAAGGGTTTCCAGTGTACTAGAATCTATAAATTCAGAGAACTTCAATTTTTAGGTTTCTTAATTTTATAAGTTCTCTATTTAACTTCTGAATTTCACTAATTCTAAATTTCCCAATTTTACAAGTTTACAAAATAGCGAAATTGTCAATTCTCCGAATCCCAATATCGCCTAATTTCCCAGTTTTTCAATTTCTTAAATACTCAATTTCCTAATTTTTCAATTTCACAAGTTTTTAATTCTCCATAATCTCAATTTACCAATTTCTTAATTTCTGAGTTATCCAAATTTTTAATTCCCCAATTTCTCCATTGTACAATTTATCAATTCCTGAAATTCTTTCACAATCTCACAATTTTCTAAATTTCCAAATCACCAAATCCTCATTTCTCCAATTTCCCAATCTCACAATTTTTTAAATTTCCAAATCACCAAATCCTCATTTCTCCAATTTCTCAACTTTCTCAATTTCCAAATCGCCAAATTCTCATTTCTCCAATTTCTCCAATTTCCCAATTTCCAAATCACCAAATTTTCATTCTCCAGTTTCTCAAATTTTCCAAATTTTCTGAAATTTACCAAATTTCCTAAAATTTTCCAATGTCCCAAATTTTCTGAAATTTCCGAAATTTTCTAAAATTTCCCAATTCCCCCTAATTTCCCAATTTCTCAGTTCATCAATTTTTAAATTTCCTAATTTCTCAATTCCCAATTTCTAAATTGTTCAAAAGTTTTAATTCCCCAAATTCTCAAAATCCTATTTCTCAATTCCTTTTATTCTAAATTACCCAATTACTAAATTCCCCATTTCCTCAATTTCCCAAATTCTCAAGCTTGCAAACTCTCAAAATTCTCAACACCTCAACTTCCCCAAATTCCCAAGTTCCCAATGTCTCAGCACCCCAAAATGTCCACTTTCCCACTATCTGAACGTCCCAAAATTTTCCAAATCCCAAAGTCTTGAAACTTCTGTTATTCCAACATCTCAAAATCGCCAAACTCCCAACTCTCAAAATTCCGAATCTTTCGATTTCCCAAAATCCCTAAATTTCAGCTACATCAGCATTCCAAAGTCGCCAAATCTCCATCTGCGTCTCAAAATCCCTATCTGCGTCTCAAAATCCCTATCTGCGTCTCAAAATCTCTATCTTCGTCTCAAAATCCTTATCTGCGTCCCCAAATTCCTATCCGCATCTCCAAAGCCCTATTCACCTCTTCAGAACCCTATTCACGTCCCCGAACTCCTATCCGCGTCCCTAAATTCGTATCCCCGTCCCCAAATCCCTATCCACATCTCCAAAACCCAAAAATAAACTCTAAGAACTCCAACCATAAATATCCTTAAACACCCACCAATGTCCGCCCATCAGTGTCCGCCCACCAGTGTCCATCAAACTTCCCGTAAACATCCACAGAGATAACGCAGGAAATAAGTATCGGAAGTCGAAGGAGCTTATACATGATTCATTTGGTCGATGATACATTTACCTACAAGGTGATATGAGCGGCTCCTTGGACGTGTTGGTGTGACAGATTCGGCAGACGCTGGAACCGACCGAGACCAGGCTGCGGGTAAGCTGTTCTTGCTGGCCGACCCCGAGAGGAATTTGCTGCGTGTCGCAGTCATTTAAATTGCAGGACGAACCCTCGGGAACGGTGACCGGCAGCATCGGGATGCCGTGCTCGTGATCCAAGTTAACTGGAATCGAACAGAAGGATACACACCCTTGCTGGTTGGTGCATATGTATGATGCAGCACGCTCTGCACACGCGTTTACTTACACCCTGACCGTCGGCACCCTCTCAAATTCTGTGCCTCGAATATCGATTAATCGATCGCGATATATCTTGTTTTTATTACATTTGTACGTCTTGTGAATTGAGGGGAATTAACAGGTTTGGAATCGATTTTTGTGATGTAGTAGATTTATCTAGTTGGTTGATTTGAATCGTGAAATGAATTTGAGGAATGGAGATGACCAAATAATAAATGACTGAGTTTTTAATGGTTTGGAACCTCTAAATTCACGAATTCTCAATTTTTAGGTTCCCAAATTTTACAAATTTTGAATTTCACAATTTCAATTTATCAAGTTTCCAGAGTCTCACAGTTGTCAATTCTTCAAATGCCAATATTTCCAAATTTCCAAATTCTCAATTCTCCAATTTCTCGAATTCCAAAATTGTCAAAATCCAAAATTCTCAAATTCCAAAATTCTCAATTTCCCAAAATATAAATTCCCCAATTTCTGAAATCCAAAATTCTCAATTTGCTAAAATATAAATTCCCCAATTTCTCAAATTCCAAAATTCTCAATTTCCCTATTTTTGATTCCCCAATTTCTCAAATCCAAAATTCTCAATTTCCTAAAATATAAATTCCCCAATTTCTCGAATTCCAATATTCTCAATTTCCCTATTTTTATTCCCCAATTTCTGAAATTCCAAAATTCTCAATTTCCCTATTTTTGATTCCCCAATTTCTCAAATTCCAAAATTCTCATTTTCCCTATATTTGATTCCCCAATTTTTCAAATTCCAAAATTCTCAATTTCCCAAAATATAAATTCCCCAATTTCTCAAATCCAATATTCTCAATTTCCCTATTTTTATTCCCCAATTTCTGAAATTCAAAAATTCTCAATTTCCCTATTTTTGATTCCCCAATTTCTCAAATTCCAAAATTCTCATTTTCCCTATATTTGATTCCCCAATTTCTCAAATTCCAAAATTCTCAATTTCCCTATTTTTGATTCCCCAATTTCTCAAATCCAAAATTCTCAATTTCCTAAAATATAAATTCCCCAATTTCTCGAATTCCAATATTCTCAATTTCCCTATTTTTATTCCCCAATTTCTGAAATTCCAAAATTCTCAATTTCCCTATTTTTGATTCCCCAATTTCTCAAATTCCAAAATTCTCATTTTCCCTATATTTGATTCCCCAATTTTTCAAATTCCAAAATTCTCAATTTCCCAAAATATAAATTCCCCAATTTCTCAAATCCAATATTCTCAATTTCCCTATTTTTATTCCCCAATTTCTGAAATTCCAAAATTCTCAATTTCCCTATTTTTGATTCCCCAATTTCTCAAATTCCAAAATTCTCATTTTCCCTATATTTGATTCCCCAATTTCTCAAATTCCAAAATTCTCAATTTCCCTATTTTTGATTCCCCAATTTTTCAAATTCCCAATTCCTCAAATGCCAAAGTTCTCAATTTCCCAAATTCCATGTCCCGAATATCGATTAATTGATCACGAAATATCCCCATTTTTATTGCCTTCCCATATGCGTCTTGTGAATCGTTTCGATTAATTAAAATAGTTTTGCAAACAACGCGATTTGCTACTGATTCTGTTAATTATATATTTCTGAACGTGGTTTGATTTGGTCGCGAAATAATTCGAACGTTATTTTGAAATCTGATCTCTTGGGAAATGGTGGCGTTGTGGGTGCCTCGGTTGATTTACATTGTAGTTTAATTCAATTCGGTTTGATTTAACTTGATTTGTTTGAGGTCGGTTTAATTTAATCAATTACAAATTGTTTCGACTTTATTGGATATAATTTATTTCGATTTCCTTTCTTTTAATTTTGATGTTATTCAATTCAATTCATTTTAATTAATTTCAATTTTATTTGGTTCAATTTCATTCAATTTGATTAGACATAATTTAATAAAATTTCATTTAGTTCAATTTAATTCAATTCGACTTACACCAATGTCGTTCAATTCAATTCAGTTCAATTAATTTCAATTTGATTTCGTTCAACTGGATTCAATTTGATTGAATGTAATTTAATAAAATTTCATTTAGTTCAATTTAATTCAATTCGACTTACATCAATGTCGTTCAATTCAATTCAGTTCAATTAATTTCAATTTGATTTCGTTCAAATTGATTCAATTTGATTGCACGTAATTTAATGAAATTCCATTTATGTCAATTTAATTCAGTTCGACTTAACTTTATGTGACTCAGTTCAGTTCAGTTCAATTAATTTCAATTTGATTCAATTTGTCTGCACATAATTTCTTTCGATTTACTTTGAACAGTCAATTAGCAATACTTACAATCAGTGGAACGTATTAACACAATCACAATATCCTCCAAATTCGCCGTAATTCATTTTGAATACTCAATTAACACTATTTAGTAGAACGAATTAATTCAATCACGATATCGTCGCCAGTCTGCGGTAGTTACTTTTGAATAGTCAATTAGCAATACTTGCGTCTGAATTGTTCAAGCGTGTAAAATAAAGGGAAGCAGAGAGAGGAAGGTGAATACGAGACACACGTATGTTCCACCACGTTCTGTACGCATCTGCGTGTATTTACAGCCTATTAGACGTAATGGCAGGCTTTGTGGGAATTTACTCCCCAGAATTAATCAATGTGAAATCTGATATTGCCTCTTGAATTACAAGCGGGATGGCATCGTTCGAACCGTGGATGCCAAGTTTCGCAATGACGCTATGTTTTATTAGTACCCTCCTGCAGACACTCAAAGGAGAGCTAAGTGTTTCGAATTCCGTTAGGATAATTTTATGATGTAGCGCTCTCTTGTGATTTACGGTGTCATTATCCAATTCATATCGCGTTCTTCCTAGTTATTATTGTAGACAATTAAGGAATTAATTAAAACTTTTGTACTTTTTCAAATTGAAATGTTGATGTTTTTATTTTGTTTATAAGAATTTCAAAGGAATTTTAGGTGGTTAGAAATTTTTACCAAAGTTCGGTTTGTTGGTTAATAATTTTATTTTGTCGTTTCGTGACAAATTTGCAACTTGAGAATTTGGGCAATTAACAGTTTGGGGAATTGAGATTTTGGAGGATTGAGAAATTGGTGAATTGAGATATAGGGGAATTGAGAATTTGGGGAATTTAGAGGTTGGGAAATGGAGAAATTGGTGAATTGAGAATTTGGGAAATTGAGAATTTTAGAATTTGAGAAATTGACAATTCAGAAATTGGGAATTTGAGAAATTGGAGAATTCAGAAATTGTGCAATACAGAATTTGGAGAATTTAGAAGTTGGGAAATGGAGAAATTGGTGAACTGAGAATTTGGGAAATTGAGAATTTTGGAATTTGAGAAATTGACAATTCAGAAATTGGGGAATTGAGAATTTGGAGATTTTACAAGTTGGAAAATGGAGAAATTAGGAAATTGAGAAATTGGGAATTTGAGAAATTGGAGAATTCATAAATTGTGCAATACAGAATTTGGAGAATTTAGAAGTTGGGAAATGGAGAAATTGGTGAATTGAGAATTTGGGAAATTGAGAATTTTGGAATTTGAGAAATTGACAATTCAGAAAGTGGGAATTGAAAATTTGTAGATTTTACAAGTTGGAAAATGGAAAAATTAGGAAATTGAGAAATTGGATAATTCAGAAATTGTGCAATAAAGAATGTGGAGAATTTAGAAGTTGGGAAATGGAGAAATTGGTGAATTGAGAATTTGGGAAATTGAGAATTTTGGAATTTGAGAAATTGACAATTCAGAAAGTGGGAATTGAGAATTTGTAGATTTTACAAGTTGGAAAATGGAGAAATTAGGAAATTGAGAAATTGGTAATTTGAGAAATTGGAGAATTCAGAAATTGTACAATAAAGAATTTGGAGAACTTAGGAGTTGGGCAAATGAGAATGTGGAAAATTTAGGCATTGGAAAAATGAGTACTTAGGAAATTAGAAAATTGAGAATTTGTAGAATCTAATAATTGGGGAAATGGTTAGCAATTTCATTTTATTGTTCCAAAATTATTTTGTCGTTTATTTCAATAGAGTTTCAATTACTCAGAAACATTAATCGAATTTCAGTTTATTGTTAAAAATTACTTGATTACGTTTATAATAATTGATAACAAAATTCATTACACTCATTGAACCTGATTCTAAATTATTAAACTTCATTTCTATTCAAATTTTAGTTAAAATTGGACTAATTTAATTTTCAATTTAAATCACTCAAAATGTTGTTTATTGAATGTTTTACTTAAACTTGACTGCCCTTTTAATTAAATTCTAATTTTTCTTTCTAATACATGTCAATCAAAATTTACACGCGTAATAAAAGTCATGAAAACAGAATTTCAGCAGCAGAACGTGAGAGATAACATAAAGGTTACATTAGCTTCGTTGCGAACGTCTGAAATTCAATTCGACTTTCAAGCATTTTATTTGCACTGATATTTCACTCACTCTTATTTCCCTGTAATCCGGAATATTTCACCTGCATCTCTCATAAACGATTTCATGTTTCACAAAAATAGAAACTCAAACTTAGATAGAAATATATAAATTTTAAAATATAGCATTACTTTCATCCAAACGAATTCTAAAAAAAAATAAAAAGCTCTCAAATATAAAAATTTTCAAACTATTAATCTACAAAATTTGCATGAGTAAATGATTTTAGAGTTTTTCAAATAATACTGTCAATTATCAATCACGAAAAGAGCTCACAAGAACAGAAAAATACAAGAAAAAAAAAAGTACAAGAATAGAAAAATACAAAAAAAGTATAATATAAGTATTGCGTAAAAAAGTAGAAAATACTTTATTAAGTTTTAAAGAAGCAGTTTATTTTTGGTTAATTAAAAAGTACTTACTCGCATCTCCATTGTGAAATGCACTCGACGAAGAAGGCATAACCAAACAATTCAACAGTAGCTCGAATAATGCGATCAAGGAATGTTCAACAGTCGGTTGATACAATAATTTCTGCAGGATCTATTTCTTATTCAATAGAATACTTCCGTGTGCAAACGAAGCGAGGAAGAAGAGGGCGAGAAAACGGAAAATGATGTCGATCTGAATAACCGATACAGCTGTCAGTTCATTTTAATGAAACCGAATGCTGCGCCCTCTCTCCACTTCGCAATTTTTCTATTTTCATCTCGTTGATAATTGACGAGCGGGTAAATAACGTATGTAGATTTTGTTAGGAATTTGGGAAACTTTTGAATTTTTTATATTTGGGGAATTTGACATTTCAGGAGTTAAGGTTTGGGGATTTGGAAATTGGGATATGCAAGAATTTGGGGATTTAAGGAAGATGGAAATTAGAAAGATTAAGAATTTGAGGATTTAGGGATTTGGGAAGTTGGAAATAGGGAAATTTGAGAATTTGGGGATTTGGAAATTGGAAAATTTAAGAATTTCGGAATTTAAAAGACTTGAGAACTTGGAAATTGAGAAATTTAAGAATTTGGGGATTTGGGAATTTTCATATTGGGATATTTAAGAATTTGGGGATTTGGGGATTTGCAAACTGGGATATTTAAGAATTTGGGGACTTAGGGATTTGGGAAGACGGAAATAGGGAAATTTGATAATTTGGGGATTTGGAAATTTGAAAATTTAAGAATTTGGGGATTTAAGACTTTGAGAACTTGGAAATTGAGAAATTTAAGAATTTGCGAATTTTGGAAGATGGAAATTAGGAAACTTGAGAATGCGGGAATTTGAGTATTTGGGGATGTCGATATTAGGAAATATGGGAATTGGAAAATTCAGGAATTGGGAAATATGGGAATTGGAAAATTCAGGAATTGGGAAATATGGAAAACGGACATTTCTGGAATTGGACAATGTGGGAATCGGACAATTTAGGAATCAGGAAATTTAGAAATGGAGAAATTAAAGAATCGGGAAATTTCGTAATTGGAAAATATGGGAATCGAGATATTTGGAAGTAAACAAATTTGGAATTGGGAAATTTGGAAATTGGAAAATTAGAAATTAGAATGTTTGTATGTAGGCGAATTTGGAAACTGGAAAATGTGGAAATGGGAAAATTTGGAAATTGGGAGATTTGGAAATTGGAAGATTTGGAAAGTGGAAAATGTGGAAATTGGAAGATTTGGCAATTGGAAAATGTGGAAATGGGAAAATGCGGAAATTGGAAAATGGGAAATGCGGAAAATGTGGAAATTGGAAGGTTTGGAAATTGAAAGATTTGGAAATTGGAAAATATGGGAATTGAGATATTTGATAGACAAATTTGGAAATAGGAAATTTAGAAATTGGAAAATTGCAAATTAAAATATTTGTAAGTAGGCAAATTTGGAATTGGAAAATTTGGAAACTGTAAAATGTGGAAATTGGAAAACGTGTGGAAATTGGAAGGTTTGGAAATTGGAAAATGTGGAAATGGGAAATCAAAATATTTGTAAAGTGATACCTAAAAAATTTCAAAATTGCAAACTTCAGAAACTGTAACATAAAACGTGTAGCATAATCCAAATATGCAAAACAGAGTCAATGAATCCTGTATACCGAACACGAAGTTCATCCAAATTATTTATGTATCGTTTATTTTCGCCGCATAAATTACATATCCCCGATTGATCACTTCAGTTTTATTTAATTACGAACGTTATCACCGTATCACCATGAATTATTAAACAGAATATGCAATAACGTCCGAACGATATGTTTCGTTAAATGTCGAAGCCCTGATTGATGTTCGAGTACAAAAATGGCTGTACTTTGACTCGTGACGAGTAATTTTATAAAGCTGCGACAAGATTAAAGGATTTCGTCGAAGAATCGTGCACCGGAAGGAATCAATTTTCAATTATCTCTTTCACGAGTGTCTGTCATAAATGGAATGAAATTAGTTACGCAGGCCTCTGCTTCCAAAGCGATAAATTGACTTATCAGAAATTACATTCGACGAATTATAGAGCTTGTGAAAAAATTATGGTCACTGACGCGAGATACTCTTTTTCACTGACCACTCACGCGGAATTTTTCACAACGATTTTTCATTTTCAACGCCATTATGCCTTTTTCTATCGTCGTGTTATTAAATTTCATCTGTGTACTGATTCCACTCCTTTTTTTTAGAATTATTCTCTTTGAAAAATCTTTGATGAATTTTATCTTGAAAATTAAGCCCATGAGAGAGAATTTAATGTGCACGATTTGCTTTTTTTATATTTTAATTAATTTTTTTTTAAATTGGTTTGATGTAGGAGGTGGTTTTTACAATTTTAATGATAGACACAATTGATATTTACAGAAATTAGTTTCTGACATCTACTTGATCTAATAATTTTAATATTTTAATATTTTTAGTATTTGTAGTTTTAGTATTTTAATATTTTATGTATTTGTAGTTTTAGTATTTTAATATTTTATATATTTGTCATTTTTATATTTTAACATTTTATGCATTTGTAATTTTAATATTTAATATTTGGTGTATTTGTAATTTTAGTATTTTAATATTTTTTGTATTTGTTCTTTTAATTTTGTAATATTTTATGTATTTGTAATTTCAATTTTTTTTGTATTTATAATTTTAATATTTTAATATTTTTTGTATGTGTAATTTTAATATTTTAATATTTCATATATCTTTAAGTTTAATATTTTAATATTTTTTTTATTTGTAACTTTAATATTTTAATATCTTATGTGTTTGTAATTTTATTATTTTAATATTTCACATATTTTTAATTATAACATTTTAAAGTACCACAAACTAGTCCTACAAAATCTAGTATACATTTTCCAAATTACACATCTCAGTACCCAATTTCTACCGCACAAAAATATTAAATTTCCCAGTAAACATAATAAGTTCAATATTTCTTTACAAAGTACCAGTTGTTTTGACACGTAATACCATTATACCGTGTCGAGACTGCATATGTGTAATGCATGAAGAGAACTTTGAAATTGATGTATCGGAGTTCATTTTTCATGATTCTCCTAGGTAAACAGATCACCGTATCCACGACGCTACAAGCATTTTACATTCTATCGAAGTCGATTTTACGCTCTATGTTGCGAATGTAATCAAACATAAATTATTTACTTGCAACAGATCGAATCACAAATTTTTCACGCGCGCGGATCATTTTTCTGGCGCTTTTGCATTTTTTAATCAAGATATCAAACATTCATGCGCCTCTTCGCCGGCTGGAATTAACTTTGCTTTGTAGTGGTTGAGAGAGAGGATATGTTTATTAATTATTAAATTAGGAGTTCTTTGATTTTTAAGTTGGTATGTTTACGTTTGGATTTCAGTATGTTTGCTTTGTTAAAATTTTGAAATTAATAAAATATTCAATGTTAAAGCAATTTAATACATTTATTAGGTATTATTTGTATATTTTATAGTAACATTTTTTATGGTATAATTACTGCCATATAATATAATTGCAACAGAACGATAATTATAGATAATTATATTCAGTGATATTATAGTAAATGTACGTCGGTTATATTCAATAATAATAAAATAATTCTACAATAATTATGTACAGTATTAAGAAAATAATTGTTCGGTAATTGTGTACAATATTGATATAATAATTGTGCAATAATTACATTCAATTATAATTACAATTACGATAACAATTATAATAATTAAAAAAATTCTACATCATCGTTTTCGTACATATTTAAATAATTTTTTTTTTCGAAGAATTTATTTCAATCAAATTCGATAAAACGCAGCGATAGTATTCGACAAGTCGATGAATTTAGTAGGTCGAAACGATAGTAACAAGAGAAATCGATATCAGGTTCGCGTATAGAAAAATAAGAAATGTATCTTGAGAGGGTGGTTCGTCGGATTATGAAGATTAATTAACTGCAGAAACCGTGCTGCGTCGACGTCGGTAAATTGAATCTTTCAAGTCAGTCGGCTCTCTGATTTATGGCGCTATCGCATCGAAGCTTTTTCACGCGAAATACCTGGATTTGCATTGCATTAAATGAAAAGGTCTATCGCTCATAAGCGATTGCCCACTTCTTGCATGAAGCCTTTGTGACATAACGACCCTTTAAATCGTCTCGGATTAAATTCCACTACCCTTCGAAATTAACGAATTTTCGTATCTATTCGTCGAAACATTTCATTCTTTTTATTATACAATATACTGAGATATCCCTAAATGTTCCTTCTCTAAAATAAGTATCATTAAATAATGTTCTTTTACATTAAACTTTTACATTAACCAAAAATAAATTTTTGACCTGTGTCGTTGCACAACGAGATTATATCGTTCATTAAAAAGAGACATTAATACAAAATACTATTAACACTAAAACTACCAAACCGGTCAAACGACCGCTCCACAAGTTTCTTACAATAAGGTACTCATTTCGTTAAAATACATTCCTTGAAATCAGAATTGATTTTCATCAAAATAAAGAATAAATGTGTGTACTAATTTATGTTTTGTCGTTTGTTTGTTTATTTTCTAATTTCAGATTAAGTACACATTATATGCCGGTAGGTTTAGTGTTAAATTATTTTTACACCTTGTAAAAGTATCTTTACAACAACTGAAAAACAGTGCACGTTCTCTGTCTTCATCCACCCCAATGACGCAGCTTTTCAGATTGAATTTATGTACTTTCCTGGACGCAACGTTTTCCTGTTGAAGTTTACCTTTCGCCGTTCGTATTCGAAATTTTGTTTTCGCCAAGAAGCCAGCCAAGTTTCCCGTCCTTGGGACGCCGTTCACGGATTTCCTCCTTCAGAATTTTCCATTCTTCCTTTAACATTCTGCGAGTTACAGAAAAACAGAAACATTCTTTGTGTCGGATCTTTGTGATGCTGCGACATCGTTCTACGACTCGCTACTTTTCCTCTTTTGGATCGGCTAAAAGGCTGGCTTGTCGATGCTTGCTTCTGTCAATTGAAATGCTTCGTATTGAGTGTCTCGCGTAGGGAAATCTATGGAGATAAGGGGATCTTTTATTTCTTTTATGACGCAGCGTGTCTACTTTGAATCGCACGAAATTTCCAGAGCGTTTATCGATTTTTAACTATTCTGCTGGACTGAAGATTAAATATATTCAGGTTCGAGGAATGTTTAGAATTAGTTAGAAGATGAATTTATATTTGGTGAAGAGTAGTTTTGAGATTTGATTATACATTTGTTTAGAACATTGGATTATTTGAATATTCGTGAAAAAATTTAGAACTTGAATAAAATTTCATTGAATTATTCCACGTCAAATCAATTAATTTTGGACGTCGCCATCTGCAATTTTGCTCTAATCAAAATATGTTGTAGTCCATGTGAAATTAGGAGGGGTTTAAGTCATCATTTTGCCTGTTTTGAATTTGTTAAAAAATAACAAACCTTTAAAGTTTGCAATTTTTGCCCATTTTTGCGAAAATAGGCCACACTTACGAATTATTTTCTCACAAACTACTTAACCGATTTAGCTAAATTTTGTCTTGTTTTATTCATATAAGATTGGGCTATTTTAAAATATTTTTTTAATTCCGTCAACTTGTTATGAAATGTTCGGGTAGGCGAGTGACGCGTTCAGCTAGCGAAGGCGACCTGTAGTATAAAACAAGGTTAAATTTGACTAACCATTATGCCTGAAGGTTAGGTTAAATTAACTTCTGTCTGTAGAGGTTAAGTTAGACTAACCTTTATGTGTAAAGGTTAGGTTAGATTAACCTTTGTATGTAGAGGTTAGGTTAGACTAACCTTTGTGTGTAAAGGTTAGGTTAGATTAACCTTTGTAAGCAGAGGTTAGGTGAGTCTAACCTTCGTATGTAATGGTTAGGTTGCACTATTCTTTGTACGTGAAGGTTAGATTAGCTTAGCATTTGCAAGTGGAGGTTAGGTGAGTCTAACCTTCGTATGTAATGGTTAGGTTGCACTATTCTTTGTACGTGAAGGTCAGAGTAGCTTAGCATTTGCAAGTGGTGGTTAGGTTAGACTAACATTTTTACGTTGATATTAGGTTGCTGTAGCGTTTGTTGCTCTGTGTTAGGTTAGACTAACCTTTACCTATAAATGTTAGTTTAGATTAACCTTTGTACGCAGAGATTAGCTAGGATTAGCGTATATGCATACAGGTATGGTTAGGTTAGACTGTACATGTACAGGTTGAGTAAATACCGTATGACTTAAACCTTCCCTAATTTCACATAGAAACTACTCGACCAATTTAGCTAAATTTTGTATTGTATTATTCTTAAAGGATTGGCCTATTTTAGAATAGTTTTTTTAATTTCGAAAGTTGGTATGTTTAAATTTTAGAATTTGCAACCCCTTGAACTTGTCACTCTAAAAGTATCCTCTTCCGAATTAAGAGCTCCTTTCATCATTAAATTAAATTTCCAACTTCCAAATTATCAATATCTAAGGTCAACAAGACAGAATTAATTAATGTTATCCCAGCAAAGATGTATTTATGTATGATTATCCAATTACTCAACGAACAAGATTATTGGTGCACTCGTTAAAGTTTCCTCAGTTAATCAATATAAGAGTCATTTTATTTTCTTCATCCGGGCAAGCATCTCGTGATATAAATTGCCATACTCGAGTAAACTCGCAATCGAGCTGTACATTCAGTATGTTTTTTCTTTGTTGGAAGAACGTGAATGATAAAGTGAAAAATAAAAATGGTGGTAGGAACGAGTGACCTAAATCAGGCTGTGAGTCTGATATTGCATTGCTCGCAAGTAGTATGCATAAAAGGAATTTATATTAGCGCTGAGGAGATGTGATGATCAGTGGTTCTCCGAATTCTTTCCCTTAGAACCTTGTACAGAATTTCCTATTGCTTACGGAACCACACGCTTGACCTACATAACAAAATAAATCGAAAATCTACGATAAAGTGTCTAGCGTTAGGAAGAACTTTCACATTAGGTTCTACTTCTTTCGATTAAACTACTGAGAATTTAGTTTAAACTGCTATTGCTAGCTCGCAGAATATATATTACAGAGGAGGATTAGATTTAGGGATGATAATAATTTACAATTAATATTACTTGATAACAGTAAATTATGTAGGGATACAATAGTTTAGGGACATAATAGAGAACATATACTACAGAATATATATAGAGAGTATATAGAGAATCTACATATAGAGAACATATTCAAAAATGAGTAATTTAATTACAAAAGTAAATATATTATTAGATAAACTTTATCTGAGAAAGCCTTTATAATTCAAGTAGTTCCATTGACAGATAAAGGATGATGAGCACAAAAGCGATTTTCTCCGGGGTGAGAACCAACAGCAAAATCACAATTTCATGTTGATATGCAGGGGTACACAATAAGTGCACATGGAAGCTATTGTGAATACCTTAGATAGTTCAGTCCATTTCATCTCTACTGCTTTATCACTAAATATTGCTTGACTTACGCCGCTGGAACTACTGTAGGTGCCCACAACGATTTCATTGTTCGCATTCTGTTCATTCTCTGTCCATCGGCATCTACGACCGCCTAGTATTGTTCCGTAAGATAGTCCGGATTTCTCATTTCCTAAGCAATTGTTACCCTTAAGTATTTTATTAGTCGTAAGTATTTGGGGATTTCGAAATTAGAAAATTTGGGAATTACGGTATATGGGAATTGGAAATGTAGGAATTGGGAAATGTGGAAATTGAAAAATGTAGGAATCAGGAAATAAGGGAAATGGACAATGTGGGAATTGGACAATTTGAGAATCGGACAATTTGGGAATCGGATAATGTGGGAATTGGGCAATGTGGGAATTGAACAATGTGGGATTTCGACAACTTGGGAATCGGACAGTGTGGTAATTCGACAATTTGGGAATTGGACAATGTGGGAATTCGACAATTTGAGAATTGGGCAATGTGGGAATTCGACAATTTGAGAATTCGACAAATTAGTAATTCGACAATTTGGGCGTCGAGCAATTTGGGAATCGGTATTTTGAGAATCGGACAATTTAGTTATCAGACAATTTGGGAATCGGGCAATGTGGGAATCAGGACATTTAGGAATCGAGAAATTAAAGAATTAGGAAATTTGATAATTAGAAAATATAGGAATTGGTATGTTTGAAAGCATACAAATTTGGAATCGGAAAATTCTCTGTTCATTCACATCTACGATCGACTATTGTTCCATAAAATATTCCAGATTTCTCATTTTCTAAGCAATTGTCACCCTAACTTTCGATTAATCTTCTGATTAGTTTAATCAGTCGAAAGATTCAATTAGACATTCTAAAAGACATTTCATCAAATAAATAGTATTTCAACAAATAAAATGTAATGGAATGTCTAGCCACTCGAGCGTTCTTATCGAAAAAAGGTCCGCGCCCTAATGCACCTCGGTTTTTCGTCTATTTTCAGTTATAAATTTAGCGCAACCAGTAACAGGATATTCAGTGGCGCGCAAGAAATAAATTTACGAGATTCAAGTGACATTTATGCGTCCGATAATGTGCTGGATGCAGTAATATCGTTTTGCTCAGGTTGCAATTTCACGGCGGTGCGGTGACCGGCGACGGGAAACATCGTACCGAAACATATCGCGGGCTATAATGTACGAACGATCCTTCAGGAGAATCAAGGCTTGTAAGCTCCTTAAAGTCGATTTTGTAGTCGTTTCTCGTGGGTCGCAAAGGATCGAACCTCCAGGAGAAAAAACCACTCACCACTGCTCTATTCAGCTGGCCTTCAAAGAACCCTTTGCGGACAGGGTTCTTGTCTGCGAATATTTCAATATTCTTTGCCTCGTGATATCGCACGTAATTATCTTCGTACTTCATATACAGAGGACGAAAGTATTTGTACATTAGAAATATAGAAATAAAAGCAACAACATTTTCTGTATCCTATAGGTTTCAATGGTCTCTGAAAAATTATATGAAGTGTTTGCTGAAACAGGATTGAGGAATGAACTGATCAATTCATTTGAAAAGATGAAATTTATATGAAATTTGCAAAAATTGTATATTGCAATGCAATTTAAAACTACAGTGAAGGACAAAAGTATTCGTACACTTCAAATTTAGAAATAAAAGCAACAATATTTTCTGTATTATTAAGTATATTTAATATAGCTGTATATTATACATGACACTTACAGTAACAAATGACCCAAAACTGAAGGCAATATCATGTAGTAACTTGAAATGACTTGAAATTCACGAGGCCGTAAGAAATCGTCGGGACAAAAGTATTCGTACATTATCATTTATGTTAATAAATACAACAGTTGCGATGGCATCAGGATATTCTGATCAATGTAACCATTACATTAGTAGATGTTATGTTAGTTTAGTCAGTAGTAATCGTGGCGAGTACACTTTGACACTAATATTTGCAATATGGGGAGAAAACGCAAAGAAACAACATTGGAAGAAAGAAAAATTGTTATATGGTTACATGAAGAAGGTAAATCATACAGGAATATATCAGAAATACTAAAAAGTCGATCGACTGTACAAAGTATTATAAACAAGTACAAAAAAGAAGGAATATTGCGGAATAAAGAACTGGTAGACCCCGAAAATTAACTGCGAGGGAAGAGCGTAAAATCGTCCGAACTAAAGAAAAATCAGATACCGGTGCATCTGAAACTGCATCACACTTTAAAGAATATATTCTGAAGGAAGTTCACTCCAAAACAGTACAAATAGTGCATCGGGCTAGATATGACAGTAAAGTTGCGAGGAAGAAACCACTCATAAGCAAAATAAACTAAAGAAAGTGATTAAAATTTTCAGAATAATATATCAATGTTAGCGATGACTTAAAAACGTATTTTCCGGCGAGTCAAAAGTTAATATTTTTGAGTGGACATATGCTATGCTAATACTGAACTGGATTTCAAAAATATGCAACCTACTTCTTTATGCAGCTTCTTTATCCTTATCAAAATTTATTCTAAATTTTATTAAAAGTTATTGTAAATAAATGCTAGGAATTTGTTCCGAAGTCTAACACTCGTTCTGAAATCCATTACGAGACCTAACACTAGTTAAACTAATCAAGTTATTATACGATTTAAAGTTTCACAAGTAAAAGTGGCGTTTCATTTTCTATCGGCACGATTCAAAGCGTACGGATCAGAAAAGATTGGTTTATGACGTTCGTACACAGAAAGCAGAAAAGTTCATTCGAAAATATCTCCCCTAGCTATTTTCGCGTGTTTCTCTGCAGGTTTTCAAATATAATAAAAACGGAGGCAATTGTGACAGTAGTTTTCGCTCTTTAAAAGCGACATCGCTCTGCATAAATTCCCCCGTTAACGACGCCGTGTGTTTCTTTTTAATAAATATCCTTCGGCATTCTTTACAGTAACCTATCAGTGTTTTTTGTCAGTCGAAATTGCGATTGTTGAAGCTATCAGGTCGAAAGAAAAATATTTTCGACGTTTCATCTGGTGAAACTGCACCAATATTTTCCTTTCAGACACGGTTTTTACTCGAAAACCAGTGATTGAAGTTCACTTTTTCAATGCAAGAATCCATCAATATTTTTTTTCATGCTCCAATAATCCGATTGGGTAAAAATAATTCTTTTGATATCGGTTTAAAGAAATTTTTTATGAACATTGAATTTCCGCAATTCGGTAATCAAATGTTTAATTAATTTTTCTAATTTATGTTCTATTTCTGTCGCTATCGATTTCTTCTCCGCTGCATTTCCGTAGAAAAAACTATGATACAAATTTAACATTTGCAATACGAGAAATTAAAGCTGCGTATTGAATAACCCAGCATCAAATTTTTAATTAAAAAACGAAAAGGTAGAAATCCTTGGAAAATAACAGAAATAATTATTGAACGTATCATCGCTCGTTGATCCCCTATTTAAATTTCATCCGCAATTCGCGAATTCGATCACGGATTCTCGCGATTTTCTAGCTGACGCAGATTAAAGAAACACAAGCTTGGGCTTTCAAGCTTTCAACGGATCCCTCTATGGTAACGAACATGTTCGCTGACATTTTTAACAGTATTAAAGCCTTAAAAGCTACGCGCATCGAGTGACTTTCGCCAAACGCTTCCTTCGAAATTTCCATTTCGAAATATCTAGCTAAGACTTTCAAAAGTCCTTTTTCGTTGAGAAATAGCTTGCATCGAGAACGCGGAAATAAATTAACTATATACCACGTTTCTGAATAAATTTATTGCCACTTTGTCTCTTTCTCTCGGAATTTAATAGTACCGTTTCATGGTGCGCGGGTTTACGCGTGCGATATACGCGGGAGCAATTACAATCGCAGCTCGAACGCAAAGGGGATGACTCGCCAGAAATTATTTTCACGTTCGACAATGAATCGCCAACGAACTGCGATCCGCACGAAATAAAACGTCGACTGTTAATGCATCGAACGGTGGCGGGTAATTAACGAGAACGATTAAATCGACGCTCATTGAATCAACGGATTTCGTCACCTGATTTTAGGTTTCTGTAGGGAGAAGTAGGAAGGGCGATTTTTTGCTTTTTGGCGATTTGGGGAGGTTTTTGTGAGGATTTGGAGGAGAATTTACATGGTTAGTTTAAGGGTTTAGACTTTTATGGTTTTTGAGATTTTGGTGATAATTTGTGTGTTGGAGATTTTAGGGTTTTTAAGGTTTTAAGGTTTTTGGATTTTGGAGAGAGGGATTTGTGGAATTTAGGGTCTTGGAGTGTGGGATTTGTGGAATTTTGAATTTTTAGAATTTTGAATTTTGGAGAGTGGGATTTGTGGAATTTTGGATTTTGGAGTATAGGATTTGTGGAATTTTGGACTATTGAGTATTGGATTTGTGGAATTTTAGATTTTTGAGTATTGGATTTTTGGTATTTTGGATTTTTAAGTGTTGAATTTTTGGAATTTTGAATTCCAATAAAGTTTGAAATTTCAGGTTATGGGATTTTGAGAGGTAGGAATTGTGAAATTTGGTATGTGAGATTATGGGATTTCGAAATATAAAAATTGTGAAATTGTGAGATATGGAATTTGGAATTCAAGATTATAGGATATTAGGACATCAAAATTTTGGAAAATTGATGTGTGGGGTTTGAAATTTGGGTTTATGTGGTTTTGTAATGTTAGAATTATGAAATTTTGAAATGTGGAATTTAGATTTCCAGATTATAGAATTTTAAAGTGTAAGAATCCAAAAATGTAAAAATTGTGAAATTTGGAATTCGAAATTGTAACATTTTGAATTTAAAAAATTGTGAAATTTGGAATTTTGAAACCTTAGAACTTTGCAATTTTAAGGTTAGGAATTTCAGAACTTTGAAATTATCTAATTTACACATTTTAGAATTTTTCATATTAAAATCCCAAAATTCTTTAATTTTTAAAACTTTCTAATTCGTAATTTTGTATCTTTATAATCATAGAGTGTGAAAAATTTGTAATTTTGTAATTTTGCAAATTTTGACTTTTGCAATCATGAAATTCTACCATTTGCAATTTGTAAATTTAGTTACTTAGCTTTCTGAAATTTGAAATTTTTAATTTTAATCATTCGAATATTGAAACCTTTTATCCTTGAAATTTTTTTAAATTCAGCTTTTTTAAAAAAAAGCAGTAAATAATTAAATCACATCCACTGTTACTGTTATAAAAATATTTAAATATTTGTATATAATACTTGTAAAATAATTATGTATAATCTTTATAAATAACTCTATATACTCATACATACTCATATGTATATATGTACGTATTTTAAACATAAACAAATTTTCATGTTTTCTATCAATTTCGATATTAATCTCTCCCTAAACGTTAAATTGGACATGTTTATTTGCCACATAAACCAGCCTACTTTGCATTAGTCCTATCGTGTGACAACCTTTTAACTTCCTAACAAATCGCGACGTAGATTATAATTATCGATCGGAGCGTTTTATCTCTGTGTTTAAGCACTTTCGTCATAATTTATCGTCGTACGAATGTAAACCTTGCACGCGATGTTCCTTTACGACTAAAGGATTACTCATCATAATTTTTCTACTAATCGGAGCATACGTACATATGTTTCTCGTAAATGTCTCGTGATACTTTTAATTATTACCGTCTTATGTTAGTTTTGTGATTTGTTAATGAGTACTAAAGTTGTTGATAAATCTTTATCTGGTCGGAATAAGTAATGGGGGGTAGTCATTTATTGCGTGATAGATATGAAGGTTTTTGTGAGTAAGTGGTACGTTTATTTATAGGTATGTATATGTTACCGTGAAAGACCGAAATTGGAGAACGTCGACTTTCACCGGTGAATGTCACACATACCAAATACGTCGGTGAAAGATCGAATATTTTATTACATTCTTGTACATTCGGACCTTCACCGGTGTATGTCGACAATCACAGATATGCTCTGGTGGAGGTCCAAAAGAAAGGAGCCGACAAAGAAGCGACTGGCTCTCTCCCGCCAAATCCTGCGTTCTGCTAGAAGTCAGTCAGCTTTGTCAATCTTATGCAAGCTTTGATGATGCGAGCAACGTTTTCTTAATATTTTTTTCCAATACCGTAATTTATACTGAATGGATGCTGCAGTAAATCGTGATCTTTTTCTTGAAAAGTTAAATGCATTAATTGCGGGTAAACGAGAATACAATTGTTTTTATTTTCCTCAAGAAAAGTACTCTAAAATACTTTCTGAAGTAGTTTCTGCTAAAACTAAGTGCAACAGACCTTTGGATTACAGACGATTAAAACGTTTTGACGTTTTAAAAATTAATGATGAAAGGAAATTAATAGTACAATTAAAATCAGGGGAAACGAATATACAGTATTATGTTACCAATAAAGAATTGTTCAGTATACTATATGAAACTCACGCCAAAATATGCCACGGAGGAAGAACACGTATGCTTAGAATGTACTATGTGTTTTAAATTCTTGATCTCTCCTCTCAGAAAGAGAGGCGAAAAAGATACGTCACCCTTGTGACGTTTTATAGCGACTGAATTACGGAGAAGAAAATATAAATCTCCGACATGTTCAACATTCACTATTAGTGCATGGTGAATGTCGACATTCACCGGTGTAAGTCAGAAATAAGGATATGTAGTAAATATTTCGGACATACACCAAGCGACTATGTGAATGTTGACATTCACCGGTGAAGATCGACATTTTCCTGATTTCCGTCTTTCACGGTAACATATATATGTATAATTGTGGAGTTAGTGCAATAATTTTTGGAGAATCAAGTTTGATTTCAAATTTGAAATTTTTATACTGGGAAATTTTTAATACACCAGCTTGCGATTTTTTGGATTTTCAAGTTTAGAAATTTTATTTTCAAACTTCTTCTTCTTCTTCTTGAATCTTGGAATTTTCAAGGATCCAAATACCTAAATTCACAAATACCTAAATCCCCAAATATTAGGACTCCTAAATAGGTACACCTCCAAATACTTGAATCCCCAAATTTTCACATTTCTAAATTTCTAGCTTCCAAGTACCTAGACCCCCGATTCCTATATTCACAAATTCCTACGTCCCTAAATCTTTACATCCCCAAATTCTTACGTTCCCCATATTACTACATCCCCAGATTCCTACCTTCCCAAATTTCTACGTCCCCAAATCCCAATGTCTCCAAGTTCTGACGTCCCCAAATTCCTACGTCTCGAAATCTCTACATCCTTAAATTACTATGTCCCCAAATTACTACGTCCTCAAATTTCTATGTTCCCAAATTTCTTTATCCCCAAATTACCACGTCCTCAAATTACTACCTCCCCAAATTTCTTTATCCCGAAATTCGAACGTCTCCAAATTTCTACGTCCCTGAATCTCTACATCTCCCAATTCCTACATTCCCCAAAACTTAAATTTATCAAATTTCCAATTTCACCAAATTTCTACACTTCAAAATTATCAAATCCCCAAATCTCCAAATAACCAAATTCTACAACACCCGAAACCTAAACCCTGAAATTCTCAATCTTCCAAATTCCTAAATTCCCAAAATTACAAATCGCAAAAATCAAATTCCTTCCACTCTCCTTCCACAGTTTTCTCTTTCCACAATTTCTCACTCCTCCACATTCTCATCTCTTCACAAATTCCCCTTCCTCCAATAATACAAAAATAACTATAATAAATTTGTAGCACAAAGAAGTAAAATATCTAAAACTAACAGGTCTCTTCGACGACAAAGGTAAGTGAAATTTTGCTAGGTTTTAACAGCGGCGAGCCATTCATATCTGTCAGCAACAAGAAAGAATATATTGCCGGCTGCGCAAAAGCATTCTCTCTCGATGGGAATCTCGGCGAAATATCGCTCAATCTAAATACGTGCGCTTTCCTTTGCCGTGTTCGATCCACTCGGATTCTAGAGTGTCCGAGCAACGGCTTCTTCGCGGCAATGGAATTTTTTAACAGTTGCCGCTGTTCAATTTGTACCTTGTGTTATCGCCGCACGATTGGCTACGGTATGCATGCGGCTGAAGTGGCTTACGTGAGCGGAGGAATTTATCACTGTTGTGCTACTTGCTGCTATTTTATTTGGGTACTTGTTGGATTAGCAGTGAAGAATTATAGAGAGTAATACATGTAGAGTACATACGGAGAGTAATATAATATAAAAAGTTTTATGAATTACAATTAAGGATCATGTAAATTAACAGTGTACCCTAAGAAATGACCGAGATATAGCGTAAGGGAAATTAAATATGAAACTATTTGTTGGTGTTAAATAGAAGTTGATATGTATATTCGCAAATTCTTGCAAACATAAATATCTAAATCCTCGAATCTCTACAAACGCAAATTTGTATATCTCCAAACTCCTACACATCCAAATCTATATATTCCCAAATCTTTACGTATCTTAATCTCTACATAAACAAATCTTTCCATATCTAGAATTCTACATCTCCAAATCTCTACATATTTAAAATTTAACGTCCTTGAATCTATAGATTCGCTAATTCTTGCAAACCCAAATACCTAAATCCCAAAATCTCTACAAACTCAAATCTGTACATCTCCAAATTCCTACACATCCAAATCTGTATATTCCCACATCTCTACGTATCTTAATCCCTACATAAACAAATCTTTCCATATCTAGAACTCTACATCTCCAAATCTCTACATGTCTAAAATTCAACGTCCTTCAATCTATAGATTCGCAAATTCTTGCAAACCCAAATACCTAAATCCTCAAATCTCCACGAACGCACATACACATATGGGTTGTTTAACTATGACATGTTTAGATCAGGTAGAATTACTGGGAAGTGTTAACCTGACCCACCGTGATTTGAACTACCTAATTATTGCTGAGCTAAAGTTTATGTATAGCTAGTCTCAATTAGGATTTAAGTCTTATCTTAACTAGCCTGGTGTAATGTATACATATTTCATGCGGGGTCAAATTAAGCTTATGGAGGTAGAACTAGACTGAATGAAAGTTTGCATTACCTGACTTAACTTGATCTACCATAACCTAATTTAACTTAACGTAATCTGAGTTAAGCTACCAAATCCACGTTAGGTCAAATTAAGCTTAGGCGGATAGGGGTAGTTAAGGTTTTAGCGGATTTTCTGGACGGGTTAATTTGCTCATTTGGAAATTGCGGAATTTCGGGACTTCTGAGGTTTATACGTTTGGAAATTTGGGAGTTTGAGAAATTTGGAAATTTGAAAATTTGGAAATTTGAGGGTTGGGGTATTTGGGAACTTGGCAATTTGCAAATTTAGAGACACTTAGAAATTGAGGGTTTGTGAATTTGGTGATCTGACGATTTGGAGACCTAGAAATATGCAAGTTGAGAAATTTGAGAGTTTGATGATTTAGGAAGTTGATAATTTGCGAATACGGACAATTGGTCATTATAAAATTTGAGAATTTTGCTATTACTAAAGACCTTAGAGATTCTTAAATGATCAAAACACCATTAGATCAAGAAATCTTAGAACCTAGAAACTCCTCAGCCTAAAAGATCTCCAGAATTAGACATGTCGAAAATCTAACAAACCTTGAATCTTAAAATCTTCGTTTCTGCGGTTCCCTAGGAATTACAAATCCCCTCTAAAGCTCTTTCCACACTTTTCCAACGTAAACTATAGATTCCAACCATATGAATGAGGTGAACAATAAGTACTCTAGAATTAATCACCTCTAGAAATTAATTAAACCTAGTTAGAACTCCGCGTGATGGATAGTGCTACGTAAACACTAGTGATTACAGTAACCAGTATTAAAATTTCATTGAATAGGACCATTGTACGGAGTCTGTTAGTAACAGTGACAGCAAAGATTTATGGTCAGGGAATTACATGAGGGTCGAATAGGACTTTCAGCTGAATTTATCGTTCTAAGTTTTCTAATAATTGAAAGCTTCGAGAATCGATCACTAGATACATAGAATAATTAACTAACATTAAACAACCTGCAGTCTGATACTCTGAAATTTATTTCCATTTAAGTACCAGCTAAATACTCCTTTATTTAGTAGTAACTATTCGCGTCGAGGTATTGCTGCTTTTATTACTTGCTTAGGTCACTTTGGGTAAACCCAGACACACTTCATACGTCGCTCGCATTTCCATCTCCACCCCAATTTCAGCTAAACCGATAGAAAATTAGAAACCGTTTTCCCTCAGCAATGTCAGAAAAATTCTACGCCCACTCCGAAATTTTGTACACATAAAAATTCTTCGAAGACACTCTCGAACAAACAGTGATCAAGTACGTTACAAAATAAACTAGTCGTTCGAAGTGAAATTCATAGAGTCCACTTATATTCACTCGTATCCTAATGATTCGTCGTTTAATCGTCACTTAATATTGCTAACGCTGTGACGCACATACACTTAGTTCTTAACCCTTTGCCTTATGATTTATCAGGTGCTTTGGAACTAACTGACCACAGCTACAATATTAAAACAGGGAAGAAAAGTTGAAGTGTTATGTCAATTTTGTATTCGGCAATCCTTGACCATGCAAATTATAAATGGACTTAAACTCCAAATTGAAGCGTATTCAAAATTCGAGTAAGATTTGGCAGGTTTGAAGCGTGCAGATGTGGGTTGAGTGCGTCACATGTAGCTTGAGTGCGTTGTATGTAGGTTCAGTGCGTCATAGGTAGCTTGAGTGGGTCATAGGTAGCTTGAGTGCGTCATAAGTAGCTTGAGTGAGTCATAGGTAGCTTAAGTGTGTCATAAGTAGCTTGAGTGCGTCATAGGTAGCTTGATTGCGTCATAGGTAGCTTAAGTGTGTCATAGGTAGCTTGAGTGCGTTATAGGTAGCTTAAGTGCGTCATAGGTAGCTTGAGTGCGTCGTGTGTGGCTTGAATGCGTCATGTGTAGCTTGAATGCGTCATATATAGCTTGAGTGTGTCATATGTAGCTTGACTGTAAATACAGTCCACTTACATTCACTCTTTACGAACCCCACCCACCGTTAATAACAAGATCAAAGAAAACCATAAAAATGTCCCTCCAAAATGACAAATCATTCGATCCTCAATTTACTCTCCGAGCGATGTTCTTTGTTGTCCCGTCTATTCAGCAGTTCCCGAAACTATGCTTACTCGGCTGCGCGATGTTCGTGATCAAACCGTAAAAATAAAGAAGCGATTCCGCTGGAATTCCTCGCCTTTGATATTACGAATTCCGTCTTACATATCTGGAGAAATGGAATCAGGCGAGCGTCAAAGTACGTTTCACGGTGTCTCCTCTTTCGACGAGGATCCCGTGAAGATTCATCGATCCGACATGAATACGACAGCTGGCTTCTTGCTCATTTTGCCCTCTGATCTTCAGGGTAAGACCGCTCACAACGTCCCGTGAGAAGGGAACGTAATTAACGCTGAGGATCAGACCAGCCTGTACATCCTGTCTTCTGTAAATCGAATACTTCAATCTGTGGTCTCCAATTTATACGCAATTATGTGCTCTTACATTGTACGTTTGTACTGCGAGGTAGGTTGCGTTCAGTGCGGGTCGATTGACTGTACGATGTTGAGAATGTGGTGTCAATGTTGTGTTATGATACTGTGACATTTTTACATTTTTGGGTTTTTAGGTTTTCAAGCTGTCAAGTTCTCGAAGTTCTCAAATTCTCTAGCTCTCAAATTCTCAAGTTCTCAAACTCTCAAGTCCTGGAACTCTCACGCTCTCAAGCTCTCAAACTCTCAAGTCCTGGAACTCTCACGCTCTCAAGCTCTCAAACTCTCAAGTCCTGGAACTCTCAAGCTCTCAAACTCTCAAGCCCTCAAACTCTCAAGTTCCCAATTTTCTCAATCCCCAAATTTCCAATTTTCCAAATTACCAAATCCTCTAAATTTTCAGTTCCCCAAATTCTCAAGTTTCCTAACTATACAAAACCCCTCAGTTTTCAAACCATTAAAAGTCAAACCTTTCCAACTTCTCAAATTTTTATGAACGTTAGAATTATTTAATAGACACGGTACTTCCTCGCGACTCGTTGCACCACGAACAATGGTAACTGCAACCGGCATTTACATGTGTACGCGTAAAACAATTTCCGGATGCGAAATGTTCATAATAAAAGAGAGATAAAGTATTCTCACATAGCCCTTTTACGATCGTCAAGATTTCCCCTGGAATTCATAACTTTGGTCGCAAAACAACGTTGCTCCATAAATCTATCGCGTAAAAATTCAAATAAGAGGAAGCATACATTTATTTCGCTATAGAATAACTTCACAATCTACAAGTCTAAATACACTTAATTCGCAGAATTATATTTGCTTCTTACAGACGCTGTAAGATGTAAATAATTGACTCTATGAATATTTTTGAAACTTAATGCTAGATTTATGAAATTCCTCAAAATGACGGAATTATTAGATTTTCCATTTTTTATTATAAAAATTATTTACGAACTTTTGTCAAAGTCAACCTTCATCAAGATAAAGAATTATTGATAATTCTTGAAAAAACTATTGATTGAAATAATTATTTATTTATTGTCATTATGTGTACTTAATACATACGTTCCATTTTTTAGTTATTAATATGTGTTTAGTACATATGTTCCATTATTTATTTATTCTTATTGTATGTGTTTGCATAAGTTCCATTAATTATTTATACTCCTTGTACATGCTTAGTATGTTCCAGTTTTTATTTATTCTTATTGTACGTCCTTGTATCATTCCATGTGTCAACTACTTGTACTCAGTACTCGTACGAAGTAACCGCTCTCAAGTGCAAAACAAAATGGCGACTAATAGTTGTCGCAGCGCAGGGGTTAAGAAATATAGGTACCACGAGGAGGGGAATCTTGTAAGAACAGGGGTGAGATATGTATTTAGGCCGGTAGTCAGCATAGAAACTAGGAATATTCAGTTGGTGGGGCCGTAATCTAAACTAATCTGGTGCAATCTCACGCAGAGTCAGCTATACATGTAGCAAGTAGGAAGGAGGAAGTTTATTTACTTGAAACGAACGTTTCGTCGTAGCCGTATCAATTTGCGACGGGAACGTTGTACGATTCAACTGAATTATTTCGAAGAATAATTGTGCGAACCGAAATGGAGTTCCTGTTGAATTGCTTCGGAACTTCTGAAGCATTTTGTACGGTAATAGAAGCCGTTGATTATTTTCAGACAAAGCAACGATGTAACTTGTTGATTACTCCTTCGAAAAATTGTTTTATTTGGAAATTCTGTTCTTCGTTTGTTATGATTGGGAAAAATAAATTCGTTGATGTACAGAAATCGAGAAGTTAAGGAAGTTTGTAGGAGACAAGGTTTAAATTTGTAATTTTTCACTGATATTTATCTTGCAATTTATCTTGCAGTTTGTCTTTAAATGCATCTTAGAATTTATCTAGCTATTTATACTACAATGTATCTGTGCTATTGTTTTTATTATTATATTTGCTATTTGTATTGCAATGTATCTAGCAATGTATGTTACAATTTATCTGGCTATTTATATTATAATTTGTCTTACAATCTTGTAATTTCTCCCACAACTTATTTAGCTCTTTATCTCACAATTTAGCACTGCATCTTTAAATTTATCAATCTTTTAATTTACAAATTGCACCTACTTCTTAGCATTTGAAAAAATTATCAGACTATCCACCCTTAAAATTTCAAACTGATTTAATTCTGAGTTCAATCGCTACCAATACTCTATAATAATTAACAGAAATATGAGAGTAGTAAACTTCGGAACAACCATAGAAATTCCGGATACAATCGAGCCATCGAAAAAAGAATTCCATCTCTCTGTTTATTACGGCTACAAAGGATGTCGAAACGCATCGTGCGATCGTTTCGTAAGCCATAAAATGTCGTGAAATTTGTTTGAAAGTGCGGCGTACGAGTTTCACGGCGAAAGAATTTCGCTGACCAAACAAGAATTTGTTCGTCCCCTGTCAGTCGCTGGAACGTCGATCTATTTTTAGACAGATTGATTACAGCGAATGAAAAATGGATTCTGTGTAACAATATATCAGGGAGAGGAACACCTTGCACGCCAGAAAAATAGCCATCAAGTGTAAAGCCAGTCGAACGAAAAGTTACTGTTGCTGCCAACGAAGTGTTCGATTCGATTCAATCTCTGATTTGGTAATCGTTCGTTTATTACTATTCGAGCTTAAGTCGATGTTAATAGATTTTGCAGGCTAATTTTCATTTCGGTAGCTTATTGTTACTATGAAATTATTTGATGACGATATTTCATTATTTTTCTGTAGAAATTTTTATGTGTCATAATTATATTTTTTTATACTTTGTGAAGTGATATGTGAGGTTATGTTTGAAGATTATTTTATATTCAAGTTAGGAAAAATTAAGGAAAATATTACGAAGACTATGTTAAACGATCCACATCTTTGTGTTAGGATGTTAAATATGATGCTACGTGAAATTTAATTTTGTTTCAGTTATATAATATATGAAGTTAATAATTTATTTTGCAAATCAAAATATGTAGCCTCTAACAAATAGAACTAATAATACAATATTCTGTTAATGAAATAAATCGTACCTAAAACACTCAAAAACGTTTAAGAAAAGAAACCACAAAACATGTTAGAATGTCTAAAAAGAATAAAATAAGTTACAGTAACCGATCAGTTCATCTCGAACCGCGAAGAGAAATGTTAACACGAAAAGAGAAATGAAATTGTGAAGCACCGTGTTTAATTGCGTTTCCCTGTAAGAACGTTTTAAAGCCAGTTGAACAACAAAGCAGACGCAATTCGGAAGCAAGCAGATGTAACGAAGCTTGAGCAAAGCAAATGATAATAAAAGCTTTTGTTTCAATCGCGAAACAAACATACGCGGTGTTTCCTATAGTTCGCTAGAGCATATCCGACAACTATGCGAAGCAAATGTAATTTGCAGCGCTTTGAAATTCCGGGCACAGAAAAAGCTACACTACTGATACCGCGGCCAAACAAATATCTGCCTCGATGATGCAGTAAAAGTGCATCGCACGTACAACCGGAGCTTTTATTTCTTCCGCTTCATTTTCAAACCGGTCGTGGAGTTTCCCACTACTTCTGTTTTCGTTTTCTGGAACCTTTAATCGCGATGCTGACAATTGGATTTACTTCTTGTCTAGACTGCGTTGTTTAAGATGTGGATTGTTTATTTTGAAAGTGGGGTCATTCCATGCTAAATCGTTTACTTTTGGATCTCATCATCTACGATTCTGCTCTAATCAAAATATGTTGTAGTCCATGTGAAATTAGGAGGGGTTTAAGTCATCATTTTGCCGGTTTCGAATTTATTAACAAATAACAAGCCTTCAAAATTTGCAATTTTTGCCCATTTTTGCGAAAATAGGCTTCACTTACGAATTTTTTTCACAGAAACTACTCAATCGATTTAGCTAAATTTTGTATTGTTTTATTTATCAAGAATTGGGGTATTTTGGAATATTTTTTTTAATTCCATTAATTTGTTATAAAATGTTTGGGTAGCCGAGTGACGCGTTCAGCTAGTGAGGGCGACCAGTGGTATAAAACGAGGTTAAATTTGAGTAACCATTATGCCTGAAGGTTAGGTTAGATTAACTTCTGTATGTAGAGGTTAGATTAGCCTAATCTTTGCGTGTAAAGGTTAGGTTAGATTAACTTCTGTATGCAGAGGTGAGGTTAGACTAACCTTTATGTGTAATGGTTAGGCTACATTAACATTTGTATGTAAAGGTTAGGTTAGTCTAATCTTCATATGTAATAGTTAGGTTGGACTAACCTTTGTACGCAAAGCTTAGATTAGTCTAACCTTTGCGCGTGGAGGTTAAATTAGACTAACATTTTTACGTGGATGTTCGGTTGCTCTAACCTTTGTTACTATGGGTTAGGTTAGACTAACCTTTATCTATAAACGTTAGTTCAGATTAACCTTTGTATGTAGAGGTTAGTTTAGACTAACCTTTGTGTGTAAAGGTTAGGTTTGATTAACCTTTGTAAGTAGAGGTTAGGTTTTTCTAACCTTCGTATGTAATGGTTAGGTTACACTAACCTTTGCACGTGGAGGTTAGGATGGACTAACATTTTGACGTAGATGTTAGGTTGCTCTAACCTTTGTTACTATGGGTTAGATTAGACTAACCTTTGCCTATAAACGTTAGTTCAGATTAACCTTTGTACGTAGAGGTTAGATAGGATTAACGTATATGCATACAGGTTTGGTTGGACTGTATGCATACAGGTTAAGTCACTATCGTATGGCTTAAAACTCCACTACTTTCACGTGGACTACGACATATTCTGTTTGGAGCAAAATAGCAAATGGTGACGTCGAAAAGTGATCAATTTGGCGCCCCTACAAAATATAAATTTGACCAAAATACATTTTAATAAAGTAATACACAGTAATTCCAAAAAGGGCAAATAATGTAAAGCATATAAAACATGTAAACAAATATTCGAAGCGTAATTCCAAAAGCAATTTCATCAAAATGAAATTGGTGAGGACATAATCCACGCGTCCGAAATGAAAATGGTCAATAAATCAATGCGTTCGCTAAGGTCGGAGAACGTTGACAGTTAAAAGATAGAGGTTTATGTTTTCCTTTGGTCGAAACAGATTGTCAGGCACAGAAAACGTTGGATGAAAAGTCAATGCCGTTCGTAACGAGGAACAGCAGTATATTCTGCGTAACTAAATTGGATTGGCAGTTTATTGGCAATATTCGTTTGCGTGGCGTTACGCCAAGCCTTCGTGTTCTCTCTGACCGACAAAAATCTCTTTTCTTCTCTCTCTCTACCTATTTGGTTGTCATCGTATCCCTTGTCCTCTCTATCGCCTACATGCCGGATGCAAGTTTCGTCGATCCCAGCAAGCCTGGAATATCTCATACCCCGATAACGATTACGTACCTGCTGCCAATACGTCCCACTGGCACCGTTTGCTCCTACTTTTCACAGGATAGGGAGCTTTTCTTAGAATTGTCTAAATCATTCTGTTATTCGGTGTGTGTCTATTCGAGGTTACGGTTGGTTGCTTTTTCCACAATTTATGCAGATTTTTCTTTTGGAAAATAATGACTCAATGTTGGTTTCTTCAAGTTTTTGAGATTCTGAGTTTCAGTAGTTTTAGGTCTCTAAAATTTTGAAATTTTTAAGTTTTTAGGTTTCTGAGTTTCTAGGTTTCTAAGTTTCAAGATTTCTATGTTTCGAGGTGACTATGTTTCTAGTTTTCTATGTTTCGAAATTTCTATATCTTGAGGTTGGTAAATTTCTGGGTTCCAAGTTCCCAAGTTGCTATGTTCCTAGGTTGATAGGTGTCTGAAACTTCTAAATTTTCAAGTTTATAACTTTCTAGGCTTCTGGTTCATAAGTTTCCAGGTCAGAACTCTATGGTTTTAATTTTGTACGTTTCTAAAATTTCTAAACTTTCAAACTTACAAGTCTCTAGATTTCTAAGGTTATTAAGGGTTCTTAAGGGTTATTAAGGTTATTAAGGTTATTAAGGGTTCCAGTCTTCTACGTTTCGAAGACTTCTAAAATTTCATTAAAAAATCACCAATTTTTGAAATTTGAAACTTTGATAATTTCCAAACTTGAAAACTACGAAACTCAACCCTTCCACAAATCTAAATTTGACAAATCCTCAACTTCACTAATTTCCCAATCACTAAACTTCTGTAACCCCAAATTCCCAAATTACCAAATCACAATATTCCTAAATTGTCACATCACCAACCCCCAAAATATTAACCCCTAAAATAAGTTTGACAAAACACGAATACACGAAATTGGAAAATAAAAACGCGAAAACTGCGTGCCTCTGTTTCCCAAATTGGTTGCTCTGCAAATTAAAAATTGCACGCAGCAATTAACTCGTTAAAAAGTTTTTGCCAATCGCGCCAGTCAGAACTACTTAATACTGTAGTTCTACTGCACGTAATTCAATGACGCGTAGTTCTACTGTATATTACTGCACTGTTAAGATAAATAAAGAACGTTGAAATGTTGGATACATTTTGTATTTAGCGATCTTCAATTATACAAATTACAATTGGTATCGAAAACCTGGTCTTCACGCAAATTTAGGTGCGTCATTTGAACTGTAAAGTGCGTCACGAGTCTGACTCGATGTTACAAGCCGAGGGGTTAAATTTGATATAGAAATTAAACCAGAGAACTCTTTAGAAAAACCTATTCTTTATTCGCGTAAATTATGAACTGCGGTATTCGTCTTCAAACAAAATCCTGACCGTTCGAGCGGGTCAAGGTTTACAACGCTCGATTACGAATGTTTAAAAAGATCGTGGGTCTTCACATGGCTTGCAATTCCCACATTTTCAGATTCTGAACGTGAAATTTGGAAACACCTTAATTCGCAGATTTTTACATTTTCAGGTTCAGAAATTTCCCAGTTTCTAATTTTCTGAGTACCCGGAGATCAAACACCCAAATTCGCAGATTTCGGAATTTACATTAATAATTCTACTATGAATTTGCCCTACAATTTACTTGGATGTATCAAAACTACCAGTTCACAGCTATAATATTAAAACAAAGAAAATTAAAATCTATTTCATATTCAGCGATCCTTGACTACACAAATTATAATTAGACCCAAACTTCAAGGTGAAGTACTACAAATTTGAGCCAGGTTTGAACTGCAACGTCGGGCTTCTCAAACTACAAGAATTGAACAATAGATGCGAAGATACTAATGAATATGAGCAATTATCAAATTACAGTCACTCACGAGAGCACAGAGGAAAGTGCAACGTGACAGTTAACTTGTCAAACAATTTTCCATTTAAGTGTGCACTTGTTGTCCCGAAGGAAAGTATCAATAGAACCGTTTCTGCACCGATGCTTCTCTTTTCTCTTCCGTCGTTTCTTTCCGCTTCGAACTTTCGTTCTGGATATTTGTCGTACGTCTGAACGCGAAACACGCAACTTCCTCTCTGTTTGTTTTAGCCCTTTTCAACGGGCTCTGTCATTCATCGTGACACAAAGCTTACTCCCGAAACCTGGTCGCAAATGGAACAGGGCGAAAGGTTTCCGAGTTGTTAAAACTTCTGATAACTGTGCGCAAACGAAAACGTTGCCAGACGGACATCGAATGTGTACGCGAGTCTTATCTTTCGCGCAAACTTTCAACGAATTTGCCGGATATCCGTGAGAATGCTTGATAACCCGGGATTATGTTATCACGAGCTTTTAAACGGTTTCTAAAATGCTTTGGATCAACCGTTCGTTCGGGTACACTTCCTTCAGATAAGGAGACGTATGGAAACTTCAAACTTCAATTTACTCAGCTTTCTGTTTTCACTGTTATCACTTTCCGCTTTTTTCACAAGCTTTCATATCTCTATATTTCTTTAGAAATTTTTATATTTACTCAGGAGTTTTCATATTTCAATATTTCTTCAATTTTTATATTTTTGCATTTACTCACAAATTCTATCATTTCTAGGTTTCTTTGCACGTTTTCATTTTTCCCATTTTTAAGTTCATTCACAAAGTCCTATTTCTACATTTTCATGTTTCTACACAATTTTTCGTATTTTCGCGATTCTACACAATTTTTCATATTTTCACGTTTCTCCGCAATTTTTCATATCACCACGTTTCTTCACACATGTTCACATATCTGAATTTCTATTTTCTAATTTGTGTGCTAACTTGATGATTTGATATTTGAATATTTAATCATTAGGAGATTTGGGTACATAAATGCTGCAAATTTGAATATTTTAACACTAAAACTACCAAACCGGTCAAATGACAGCTCCACAAGCTTCTTATTATAAAGAATACAGTTTGTTAAAATACTTTTCTTGAAATCAGAATTGATTTTCATCAAAATAAAGAATAAGTGTGTGTACTAATTTATGTTTTATCGTTTGTTTATTTATTTTTTAATTTCATTTTTAATTTTAAATTAAGTACACATTAGATGTCGGTAGGTTTAGTGTTAATATACAGATATATACAATTCCATCATAATAGTGTCTAAACACAAGAAATTCCAATATTTGAATGTTCCAATCAGCAAATCTCTTATGATGATGCAGAAGTCACAACATCAAGCATCCTCTCCCGAATCATACACAAAAAATATCGTTGTCTCTCCAGCGTTTCGTCGTACAAAGCTCGCGAGATTTTGGCTCCGACGAAATTTCTATAGATTTCTGGAAGGCTTGAAGGCGTGTTCCCAACGGGAGCGAACGTCGTCGCGCATACCGAACAAGTTTACTTTGATGCGTCCTCTTGGGTGCATCATGCTGCATGCAATCTGCAAATGCACCGACTAAGTCGAGCCCAGACTGTTCCCCCAACCTGGTGGCCATCTTGTCTGCCGTTCCGGGTACTCCTTTCTTGACCACCTGTCATTTTTATTCTTATTTGCAGCCCTAAGCTCTCAAGATGCTTGCACGAAGGAACGTGACCTTACGCTGCGAGGCATTAGCTGATGAAATTCTTTGGAGACATCTCTTCCTGAGATATTTGAGCATGATGAAGATTATAATAATTGCTAGAATTGTGAGAAACTGCAGATTTCTCTGCTTTTGAAGTTTAAAGTTTTACCTACTGCATGTTATTTTCGTAGGAAGATATTAGGGGTACCGAAAAGTAATCAAAATTTCTTCGATGACTTCAAAGTTTTTCAATGAAAAATTGAAGGACTTTTTTTAAAAAGGGAATCGAACAATTGCCTTTACGCTAACAAAAAGCGTTAGAAAATAATGGAAATTATTTTGTTGATTAGCGTTTAAGATTTCTTTAATAAATAAATGTTTTTCGAAAGTAAACGAAATTTTGATTACTTTTCGGTACCGCTAATAATATAATTTTAGACTTTATACTTGTACCGAGGTTTAATCATTTTTATATGCAGTTTAAGACCTAACATACTATACACATATGTATACCTATAACATACGAATTTATACTTACAAGATATTATTAACATCGTGTGACATTACGTATTTATTATTTTCGCCACCAAAAATTGAATCGGTCGTAGTCGAAAAATTTAATACCTAACAATCGAACAGAACTTTTTTGTCATATCCAGTATCACGATACGTGTAAACGACGACAGTAACACGTGGATATGACAGAAGGATTTTGTTGCATTGTGAATTGATATTTGAATGGCGTGTATTCTTGGAAACGTGTAAATTCTATCGTTCAGGAACGTATTAAGCCGAACAATTCTTGGTTATTCCATTGCCATTCACGCTCGATGTAGCACTTATCTTAAAAGCTCGAAAGCTTTCGGCGCTCCTGTATTGGTCGGATTTCAGCCGCGAATGAAAAAGATTACGCGTGAAGGTGTGACTGAATGGCTTGAAAAAAAGAGCTTTGTGGATTGCGTATCCGTGAAACGACGAATATATCGCCACTGTTCGAAAAAATGGAGGGGTGTTTCGGAATAAAATATTATTCCTTTGTACACGTCATAATGGGATATCAATCTTCTGCGTGGTACTTTTGTATGTTATTCTTAGAGCTTTATGGTTTCGCGAAAATTTAAATTATGGTTTTGTTAAGAATTGGACATTTGGAAATTTAAGGGTATTTAATTTTATGATTTTTGAATTTTTATAGTTTTAATAGTTTAGTTTGTGGATTTGGAAATTTGAGAGATTTGGTGTGTGGGGAAGTTTGGGGTTTGAGAATTTGGACGCTGTGAAATTTGGAAATTTAGGAATTTGGGGTTTGAGAGTTTGGTACCTGAGAAAAGGAATTTAGGTATTTGTGAATTTGAGAATTTAGAACATTGATAAATTGGAAAATTGAGACTTTGGGGAATTGAGAATTTTGGAATTTGAGAGGTTTGGAATTTGAGAGTTTTGGAATTTGAGAGTTTTGGAATTTGAGAGTTTTGGAATTTGAGAAATTTGGAATTTGAGAAATTTGAAATTTGAGAGGTTTGGAATTTGAGAGTTTTGGAATTTGAGAGTTTTGGAATTTGAGAAATTTGGAATTTGAGAATTTTGGAATTTGAGAGTTTTGGAATTTGAGAAATTTGGAATTTGAGAATTTTGGAATTTGAGAATCTTGGAATTTGAGAATTTTGGAATTTAAGAGTTTTGGAATTTGAGAATCTTGGAATTTGAGAATCTTGGAATTTGAGAATCTTGGAATTTGAGAATCTTGGAATTTAAGAAATTTGGAATTTGAGAAATTTGGAATTTGAGAGGTTTGGAATTTGAGAGTTTTGGAATTTGAGAAATTTGGAATTTAAAAATCTTGGAATTTGAGAGTTTTGAAATTTGAGAGTTTTGGAATTTGAGAGTTTTGGAATTTGAGAGTTTTGGAATTTGAGAAATTTGGAATTTGAGAGTTTTGGAACTTGAGAATTTTGGAAATTGAGAATTTGGGGACTTGAGAACTTAAAATTTACAAATTCCAACCCCGAAAAATTCCAAACTTCAAAAATAAAGAAATTAAGTAAAAATTCATCTGAGTCTCTAACAAATTATAAAAATCATAAAAGTACTAAAACATCCATGATTCAGTGTTAATATAAGCAAGTTAGTTTCTTGACGTTTTCATCTCGAAGAAAGGTCTTTTCTTTACGAGAAAGAAAGGAGCAAGCTTGAGAGTTCAGTCGAAGACCTTTTGTTTGAACCTTCAGACAAACTGTGACCTATTATTCGCAATTACACCATTGAAAGATCTAAAGAGTTGGATCAAAGATATAACAGAGATCTTTATCGAGGTATTTTTCCTGCATACAAAGAGCTTGCTTCTTAGATATTTCAATTCTCATTCAAATTTCTCTTTCTCTCAGACAATAATGTTACCAAAGCTTCCTTTGTCATATTTTTCTGTTGTACTATTTTGTCCATCTGACGATACTGTGTCTATTATGTTTCTATATCTTTACTTTTCATAAATCATCAATTTATCATAACTTCTTAAAGATGATATTTCAGAAAGGAATAATATCAAAATATTTTCTTACTGGTTTTTCTGATAAAGGAACTTTTAGAATTCTCTTATTTAATGTTTTAAGTTCAAATTTTTTTATATTCAGGTTTATGTCGGTTTCTGTTGAAATAGTTGTCTACTAGCTAGATATTTTACCCTCTCCCCTTCAAATGTCTCCAAATGTCCTTCAAATATCCCCAAAAAATTGTTCACATTTCAAGAGAAACCAGTCATCGCGCCATTTTTCGACATCTTGTGTTCCTAGAAAAGTGAGTGGTCGATGAAAAGTGGTAGTCCAAAAGGGCCAAATCTAGTATGGCAGGTAAGGCAAGAGTACCAACAAAGTGCAGAAATTGTGCCTTTAACCGTTTTCTGTGTGTGATGCGGCGTTGTGTTGCAAAATCAATTTTCCGTGTCTTCTATTCCAATCTGGACGCTTTTCGATCAATGCACGCTTCAAACTGATTATTCGTTGACTGTAGCGATCGGTATTAACTGTTTTCACGTGGTTCAGCTCGTGATAACCTGATCCAACCAAATAGCATTGTCTTCCGAATTGGTTCTTGCAGTGATGTGTCAACCCATGACTTTTTACGTTTTACCAAAGTAGAACCGAAACATGTATCGTTAGTATAGCCGTAAGTTTCCACAAGACACTCTCTTTCTTTTGGGTGAACTGCAACTGCTATTTGAAGACACCACAAAAATATGACCCGTCTGAATCATCAAATGAATTGTCAAATCGTCTGAACGTCGACAGTTTGAAATTCGAGTTTAGGCCAGAAATTAGCCGAAATTATTCGAGTTAACCAGTTAAGTGCGTTCGACGTGTATACACGTCGGACCAAATCTCTATTGCGGTGCGTTTGAATAACGTATTCAGAAACGAATTGTTAGTTTTTTTAGCGAATAAAAATGTAATCCTTCCTCATTTTTCGTAAAATGTATAATAGTACCATTTGCCTTGCATTTGACGTGTATACATGTCGTTGCTTGTTTTTAATTCCGCACACTGTGGTGATCTTTCGAAACTAAATTCCACAGTTAACTGGTTAAAGGACAATTATTAGTCCTACATTCTCGGAACACATTCATTTAATAACATCAGGAGAAAGGAAAAGGTGTTCCGGTTAGCTCGTTATTTAAGCATTCCTCGATATCGAGAGACCAGGAGTGTTTCGAGGGCATCGCCCGTTGTATTTTGCCCGCGATAACCGGCGTCTCCGGTGAATAAAAAATAGACGTGGAACTCTACGGGCAACGATTTAATCCGCTGATTGCGCGGAACGTATAACCCAGCTCGCAATAACGTTCTCGATCTGCCGTATATTTGTGGAAATCGGTCGGCACGATGGGATACGTTTATGAGTCATAAATCAACGTGCCAGGAAAGGGCCTGCGCGTATATAAACCCTGGGAAACGTAAACAGGTATCGCGATACACGATTTTTTAAACGACTGCCAAAATTTTCGCGAAACACGAAACTCTCGCACGGATCGATTTTCAGAAACCGATCGCAGTCACGGATATTCGTTTCTTCAACCTGGAAAGTTCGATTGGAAATATTTTATCCTCGGCTGTTGCGAAAAAGAACAAACGTCGCTTATTGACCCTTTAGAGTATGTAATGTTCATGTTTCTGGGTGCATAGGTACATTTTTTAGTCATTTTATTTGTGGTGGTTTGAAAATGAATTTTTGTAGAAAAGTTGTTAGAACAATTTAGTTAGCTAAAATGTTATAAAAATGAAGGTAATATTGAAGAATTAAAATATGAAGATTTTAAGGAATTTGGAGATCAAAATTGTATGGAAGAATTAATACTAACAAATTATTTGACTTGAAGCTAAAATTAATTCTTACTTAAAGTTGCAGTTAATAATAACTTCACTCTACAGTTATTAGTAGTTAAATTATTTTTTATCAGTCTTCTATAAAACTTCCTCAGAATATCTCAAATGAAGATACGTAGTGATGATAGATTTACATTATAATCGAATTAAGAACGAGATTTATTACCTGTCTTTAGATACAAATAATAAAAATTTTACTGAGTGCACTTTATTTTCGAACAAGTTTATTACAAATTTAAGGTTCGGAACTGGGCTTAGCTTAACTGCATACATAACTATTATTCTTCGTTATTTTACTAATTGTAAGTACTTAAGCGTCAGAAGGGGATTATGATAATAAATGAGTTAATAGGTCGACAACCACGGTAAAAACAGCCATTCCAAGCACAGCATTTATTGTAATATTTTTATTTTACATATGATCGATAAACGTGTACAGGGCGTTACCTTTAACGATCTCTCACTTGCTCTATGATAAAAAACAGTTCAACAAAAGAATTACTGTCTGTAGTGTACACAATACGTATCAATAAATATTCAGTAGTTAAATATTGGTTAAATATTGATTAGTTGAAAACAATTTATTTGCACAGTGAAATCGAGGTCTTTGTTTTACAAATGAAAATATTCTTCATCTGGAGAACAAACTGTTTTCGAATTTTCTTTCACTAATATCTATTGTACACACCATACCTTGAAGCTCTTTTAAAATTTTTGTGAAATGTCCGCAACAAGCTGAAGTTTACTCAAATTGCGTGATATCTCTCTTTCTGTATAAAATAAACGTACACCTCATTCAAAATAAACGATCCACTTATTTGTAACCCTCGAGTAGTTTTTGTGTAACTCCTCCAAGAGAAATAGAGAAATTGTGTACTGTGTGAACAATGCAAGTAAAGATACCCGAATATTGTGGAATTTACATGATACGAAGGAAATTCGAGATGCCACGACGAACGGTGGTTACAGTCTTAACGATCTATTCGTAGCAGTACATATACTGTATCCATTGTTGAACGCGCAAGATATTTGAGCACACCGGCGTCCAAATACCTCTCGCCATTCGAACTGCCGTCTAAGTAATCCGCTGAAGTTTCGCCCGAGCATGGACTGCCTTCTCGGACAGGGACAAAACCAGTTCGCGATTTGACAATTGGTGAAGTTATCGCACCAGAGTCCACAGACGTCTTCTTGTCCCGGCTTTCGAAAGTTTGTGTACGGTAAATTGTGCGGAACTCACAAATCCACATTTTGGGTTCGATGATCGATTGTTATCGGACACGCCACTTTTCAATAATCTTCTTTTCCCTTTGAATTTATAGTTCTTGCAGGGGACTGTTCTTGTTAGGGAAACATGTCAGTTTCAGTTTCTTTATCTTTGTGGACAAAGCGAGTGTCTGCATTTTTTGGCGGGAAAATTAAATTAGATTTTTGCAGATTATTCAGTGATTACGAGTCAGTTTTTTCGATAATTATCAGGTCAATTGACAATGAAATTTGTGTACTTTCTTCAAGAAGTTGACAAATCTATTTTTGTACCTTCTTTGAGAAGTTAGCAATTAAATGCTCGTTCACGAATTATTAGTAAACCTGCCAGAGTGTGGACGCTGAAAAATGAATTTGAAGAGTAAATGAACATCATTCGACTGAACAAGTTATTTTGGCAAAATTCATTTTTTTTATTCAAAATACATTCCTTCCGCGTCAACACACTGTTGTACGCTCACACAACATTAACATAGATTTTTTTATGTCGTTTTGCGGAATCGCTTCAAACATCCTTGTTACAGCTGCATGGACTTGTGTAACAGTGACATAAAACGTTCCTTTTATAGCTAATTTCAGTTTTGGAAAAAGGAAGAAATCACATGGAGATACGTCAGAATTTGGAGGATGTTGAAACAGGCTTGTTTTTTCGCCAAAAATTCACGAACAGCGACAGTTCACATGGTGCGTTATCATGCAACAGAAACCAACTTCCCGGCGCTCGATATTCGGGCCTCACACGAACGATCCTCTTCCACAAATGTTCCACAACACCCAGATAATATTCGCCATTAACATTTTGTCCCTGTGGAACGAATTCCCGAAGTATAATTCCTTTAGAATCGTAAAAGCAAATTAACATTGTCTTCTCGTGGGACTTCTGGAATCGCAATTTTTTTTATTTTGGAGAACCTGGAGATTTCCACGTAGCACTTTGTTCGAGGTTCATACTTGAAGCACCAAGTCCCCTCACTAGTTACAATTGATTCCAGGAATATACAGTTTCGTCTGACTGTTTTGATAAGATCCTCACAATATTCAACGCGAGCAATTTGTTGCCCTTGCCCATGATTTTGTGACACGGTGACGAAAAGTTCTGTCGCATTAAACGCTATAAGTTTACAATTAGTTGTTCGATTCTAATAACGATTATTATGTTTTATAGAGGAGGTATACCGTTTTCAGATAATATATTGTTTTAATAGATGTCAATAGAAAGCTAGTAGCTTTCCTTAAATTTAAAAAGTTCCATTACTTTTCCAACATACTGTGTATATTCAGACCAAAGCAACTAAAATAAACATCCCACCCAAAAATACTCACATTGCCCAACTTAACCACGTAATATTTCCATTCACCTGAACACCGTAAATTAGATCTTTTAAATGAACCTAGAAATAAAGTTAACGAATGAATTTCTCATTAGCAACAAAATCGTAACCGAAGAAAACGAATTAAAAGCTCACTTTTGATAAGCGACACTTTTCACCGCGCTATTAAACGGGCAACGGAAGCGAACAAAGCCGGTAAAATTCTAATTTGACGGATATAAAACTGGTTTGGTGAATAGGCGAATAAAAGGGGAGACAGGATGAGTGTCAGTCTTTAGCCCGGAGCTTAATGAGTCGCGATGAAATTTACTGGCAATTTCTAAAACGCGTTTAGCGAGACGTGTCAGACTTCTTCTCGTCTGGTTCTTTGAAATTAGTCGAAACTCGTTCGTCCCTTTGTGCCACGGTGGTCTGAATTTCCGCAAGCCATTCGCGTTACTCCGAGTGAGAAAACTGGCAAGCGCGTCCGAAAATTTAATATCAAACTTCATCGTCACGCGAAATTTAGTCGCGAGCGTGCACTCTCGCGAGAAGAGGAACACTCTTCGGTTCGAGTGCATCCAAGGCCAAGACGAGACAGCCCGTGAAATTTCACCATTTCGTTCTTAGAAGTGATGCTTGTTAAAGTCCCTTTCGTCGTTCAAATTTCTCCTGTGATCTGAAGTTCAAACGTTTATTCGTATTTTCTGGGAATTATGCTTTGTTCGGGGTTCAGTCGTATGAAGATCATGTGTGCTGTGGGTTGTAAAGCATGCACTGCATGCTTGGGTTGTGAAATTATGACTTTTATGGAGGTATGGTTTTAGAATTTTTGGACTTTGTTGTGGAACTTTGGGAATTTTGGATTGTGGAATTTTAAAGCTTTGGAGCGATTTGAGATCTTGGAAATTGGGAAATTTTTAAACGGTAGAAGTTTGGGACTATGAAATTTTGGAATTCTAGGAATATGGGACCTTGAGAGTTTTAGAACCTTGAGAGTTTTGGGACCTTGAGAGTTTTGGAACCTTGAGAGTTTTGGAACCTTGAGAGTTTTGAAACCTTCAGAGTTTTGGAACCTTGAGAGTTTTGGAACCTTGAGAGTTTTGGAGCCTTGAGAGTTTTGGAGCCTTGAGAGTTTTGGAACCTTGAGAGTTTTGGAACCTTGAGAATTTTGGGACCTTGAGAGTTTTGGAACCTTGAGAATTTTGGAACCTTCAGAGTTTTGGAACCTTGAGAATTTTAGAACCTTGAGAATTTTGGAACCTTGAGAGTTTTGGAACCTTGGGAGTTTTGGAACCTTGGGAGTTTTGGAACCTTGAGAATTTTGGAACCTTGAGAGTTTTGGGACCTTGAGAATTTTGAGACCTTGAGAGTTTTGGAACCTTGAAAATTTTGGAATCTTCAGAGTTTTGGAGCCTTGAGAGTTTTGGAACCTTGAGAGTTTTGGAGCCTTGAGAGTTTTGGAACCTTGAGAGTTTTGGGACCTTCAGAGTTTTGGAACCTTGAGAGTTTTGGAACCTTGAGAATTTTGGGACCTTGAGAGTTTTGGAACCTTGAGAATTTTGGAACCTTCAGAGTTTTGGAACCTTGAGAATTTTAGAACCTTGAGAATTTTGGAACCTTGAGAGTTTTGGAACCTTGGGAGTTTTGGAACCTTGGGAGTTTTGGAACCTTGAGAATTTTGGAACCTTGGGAGTTTTGGAACCTTGAGAATTTTGGAACCTTCAGAGTTTTGGAACCTTGAGAATTTTAGAACCTTTAGAGTTTTGGAACCTTGGGAGTTCTATAACCTTGACAGTTTTATAACCTTGAGAATTTTGAAAATACAAGAATTTGAAACTTGAGAATTTTTAACGTTTTAAAAATATTCCTATTTGTACACTAAAGACAATTTATACTCAAAAAGCTTGAGAACCACTGATACACCCGACGAAATAACTCCGTCATAATGAACACGGATAATAATTATTTGTATTCCTTGTTGAACTCCGTACAAGATGCTGAAGCAGCATTTCGCATGAAATATATCGAAGCATGTTCGTACTGACTCATCCGTGTGCTCAGATGTCTGTCTATGATAGGTTATGCTCGAATCTGTCCGGAGAGATTCGAATTAGTCAAATTAATCTGGCTTACTAACTGTGTTCGATCATTTACAATCGATAACGTAAGCGATAGTCACCCACGTGTAGCTTGTACATGATTGTATTGCTGTAGTTTGTGTCTTACAAGGCGTCACTAAATTGTTGTGCAAACTTGGTTAAAATTATTTCATTCTATGTTATTCAAGCTTATTATTTTGTTGGTTTACATCTTTCTTTTTTTGGGAAAGGTATAACAAGGTTTAAATAATGTTAGGAGTAGTGGACAAAAATATTTAATTACAACTTTTAATAAAAAATATCTTACGGAAAAATGTTTCGAATATTTGCAATTACAGGTAACACCTTATATATGGATTTATTGTAGTAAAATTAATGATATTATTGTAACGATACTGTCCTGTATTATCAAATTACTTTAACATTGTTTAATCATTTCCCTCCATGTTATATAAATGATTAATGGCATTACTGTAATATTACCTCACATTAGTTATATATTCAATTGAATTAGTTTAACGATTTCAGTATAATCATATTTAATATGACTCATATTTGTCAGTAATATTTGATTTTGTTGTGACACCATTACTTTATATTATCATTTCTACATTTAATTAATTAATTTATATTCAGTATGGATTGATCACATTAATAATATATAATTTTTTGTATTACTGTATTTTATATTATTATTCATATAAACTAATGGATTGATCAAATTAATCAGTAATATATAATAACTTTTTGTATCACTGTATCTTATATTATTATTCATATAAACCAATGAATTGATCAAATTAATCAATAATATATAATAATTTTTTGTATCACTGTATCTTATATTATCATTCATATAAACTAATCATTCAAATCAATTCACTATCGATTACATCCTTCAATGCTAAATCAATTTTAGTAATAAAATACAGTTCGATAGAAGCTCGAAATAGACATTTTTCTAAAACGTTCTCCGATTGATGATTAATCAATAATTAAAGAACTGTAATTATTCATATATGAACTTTTGTGTCCGCATCATTCATTTACAGTTATGCATCGGCTGTTGCGTTAGAAAGTTTGAAAGTGAAAATTAAATTTCAGCCGAAGCTTTCGCCCGTGAAGGAAGTTTGATTCTACCGAATCATTTAGAAACGTGATCCTCCAGTCTCTTCGAGCATCATAAATGACCCGACCATCCATTCAGACCTGTATGCACGGGAGCAAAATACAATTAGAGTACTCGAGCTGCGTACACCAGTAACGAATTACTCTTTGCCGTACATGCGAAGTTTATTTTACGATAATTATAACGCGCTGCTCAGTTGTTTGCTCCTTTCAATTATACACGATGTTTGCTGTGGGTTCAACAATATTTGTGACGCGTTGTGTGCTTTCGCTATTTTGTTGGATATTGATATTGTGACGAAGGGAAGATATTTTGTAAATAAGTTGTAATTTCAGAAGTGGACTTATTGGTTATAAGTAATTGGTGAGGAAAATTGAGTGGAGGGTAGGTTTACTTCAGCTTTCAGGTTAATTCAAGTTTATTTGAATTTAGTTGGGTGAATTTAGTAAGAGCTGTTATATGATACATTTATATGATACATGTGTTTGATAGTGTATGAATATGTATTCTGATATTTGCACAAGTTTATGTTTCAAAATGGTAGGTTAGGATGTTAAGTGAATACAGAAATTAATGAGTACGAATGTTACAAAGTTTTGAATATTAACAATTCAAAAATTATAGTGCTTGAATATTACAGAGTTTCAATATTGAAAATTGAAAAATGAAGGAGGTCCAGCATTATAGAATTTGAATATTAAAAATTCAGGAATTACTGAGGTCGAATATTACAGGCTTTAAACTTGAAGAATTCAGAAATTATTCAGTTTGAAGATTACACAGTTTAAATATTAAAAATTCGCAAATTAATGAGATCCAATATTACAGAGTTTTAGTATTACCAATTCACAAATTATTGAGCTTGAATATTACAAAGCTTGAATATTAAAAATTCAGAAATTGCTGGGGTCGAATATTACAAGCTTTAAACATAAAAAATTCAGAAGTTATTTAATTTGAAGATTACATAATTCAAGTATTAAAAATTCACAAATTAATCAGTTCCAGTATTACAGAGTTTTAGTATTGAAAATTCAGAAATAAATGTGCTTGAATATTACAAAGTTTCAATATTAAAAATTCAGAAATAACTGAGGTCCAATATTACACAGTTTCAGTATTAAATTCAGAAATTTTTGAGATTGGATATTACAAAGTTTGAACGTAAAAAATTCCTGAATTATTAACTTTGAATATTACAGACTTCCACCACAAAAACAATAAAAAATTATTGAATTCAACCATCATAAAATTTGCTCACCAAAATTTAAAAAATTATCGAATTCAAACCTCATAAAATTTGCTCACTAAAAATTCACAAATTACTGAATTCATACATCATAAAATTTGCCCACCAAAAATTCAAAAATGAATGTGAGTTCAAACATAAAATCATAATCACATATTTATATTATAATATTTTATAATATCTATAACAAAGTATTTCTTGTATTATCTTGTACTACTAATATCTCACAATAAATTACAAGAAAATTACTAGAAAACATATTATCCTACTCGAGTTCAGAAATTCTTCTAAAATCCTAGAAACAATGCAAATTCCAATTAATTCACCTTCGACCTAGCTTCGTGATGGCGATAGTTGTTGAACTGTTTGTCGAGGCATCGAAATCAGGTTTTCGCGCAGCCCGTTTTTCCCCCGAATTGATGGTAGACCGCGGCCATTAATTAATGGTCAGGATTAATTGTCATTTGTCCGGAAACCCAGCTCCGAATCACACGCAAAACAGCGTGCGGTTCAGGATGCAGTTCGCATTGTGGACCACCTTAAATTTTGCATTGTCTCCGTTCGCGTGTGTGTTTGTGTGTGGTCACCTGAGGTAATTGGTGTAGGGTGGAAAAACTTTTCGCGGAGGAAACGTCCGAAACGCTTTTAATTGTAGTTTCGTGCAACGTGAGCGGGAAAGTACAGTGGCGAAATTAATTATGAAACGATACCGTAGCCAAGTCCGTGGTCAGGAGCAGTTTCCGGTGTTGCGACATTTTATGACCCTGCACGGACAACAATTTACTTTATTAATTACCGTGCCACGTAAGATCGTCAACGGGGGAAATAAATTTTCTATGAATCTTGCTGTGCGAGTGGTGTTTCAGGTTGAGGAAAAGATTGCCTCTGGCGTTCTTGTCTTTAAAGGGAATACGTAGGTCTAACAGTGATTTTTCATGTATTCAATCTTGGGATATTAATTAATAATATAGACACTTTTAATTGGGTTAGTAGATCATTAAATAGGTTTTAGTTAATTAAACTAATCAAATACTTTATTAATTACCGCAATAACCCAACATGATTGTTATATTGAATGGGACCTGGAGAGTTTTGGAACCTTTAGAATTTGAGAAAATGGAATTTTGGAAATTTAGCAATTTGGAACTTAGGGAATTTAGAATCTAGGGAATTTGAGCGTAGGAAATTTGGAACATGGGAAATTTGAAATCTAGGGAATTTGAAATTTAGCAATTTGAAACTTAGGGAATTTGGAGCCTTGGAAATTTAGAATCCAGGGAATTTGGGATCATGGAAATTTGGAATCTAGGGAATTTCAAATTTAGAGAATTTGAGCGTAGGAAATTTGGAACCTGGGAAATTTTGAATCTAAGGAATTTGAGACCATGGGAATTTGGATCCTAGGGAATTTACGACCATATTGGAATTTGGGACGTAGGGATTTTGAGATTATGAGAATTTGGAATCTAGGGAATTTGAAATTTAGCAATTTGAAACTTAGGGAATTTGGAGCCTTGGAAATTTAGAATCCAGGGAATTTGGGATCGTGGAAATTTGAAATCTAGGGAATTTCAAATTTAGAGAATTTGAGCGTAGAAAATTTTGAATCTGGGAAATTTTGGATCTAGGGAATTTGAGACCATGGGAATTTGAAATCTAGGGAATTTGAGATTATAAGAATTTGGAATCTAAGGAATTTTGGGAATGGGAAATTTGGAATCTAGGGAGTTTGTAAGTATGACAATTTGGAATCCAGGGAATTTAAAATTTAGGGAATTTGAAATCTAGCGAATTTGTAATCTAGAAATTAAACTAATGTTTAGATTGTTATGTTGAAATTGTTTAAGGTGCGATTTTATTAATTTTATTTTTAGAATTTGATGGAAGAAATTTTAATGTTGTATTGTGAGAAAATATATTATAGTAAATGAAAATAAAATATTTTTGAACGTGTTCAAACAAAAAATTTATTTTGAAATTACAGAATAACACAAAAATGTAGATAACTTAAACAATAACTTTTAATAAATTCAACGAACTTTAAAACTGACGTAAAAATTGTACAAATTATGATTTCATTAATTGTATTTACTAATTTGATTGAATAAAATTTGGGTATCATGTTAATGAAAATTGTAATATTTCTGTAGAAATTATAAAGCAGAGGTTGCATTTTGAAATGGGAACAGAGTATGCACAGTAGAATGCATATAATTAAATTAAAATAATATTAATAAATTGGAATTGTTCTGTTATACGGCGTGGTATTATTAAATTATTTACATGACTTCATTTAATTTTCGAAGTCAGAGCGAGTATGTTGGAATTAATGAAATATTCCTATAACGATACTGAACATCTTTTCGTCGTTATTTGATGAATAAATTATGTATTGTTACAATATAATATAATTATAAATTGTAAATAATATTTTATTTAATGGCAATGTTTAATGATAAATACAAAATCGAACAAATGCAATATTTTATTTGGCGAATAAAATGAAATATTATAACATTTAATAGAATATTAAATATGTAGGGTGTTACTTTTAACGAGTAGCGTTACAGGTAATACCCCGTATACGTATTTATGCATTCAAATAAATCTAAATTTTCTTTATAATTCAACAAATTATTGCTATAAAAATTGAAGTGTAAATACAAAATACGTGACTCCAAATTCTGTGTTCTTCACCCACAATTAAAACTCCTTTCATCACCCAAATTTTGAGCTCCTAAATTTTTGAAAATTGAATATCATGAACTATGATTGAAAAGGAAGTTTCGCTTTAGGTCACCAAATCTTGCCCGCTTAGTTAGAAGAGAAGTGGAAAAAGGTCAAGTACCAAGGGAAATGCAAATATAAAATCTCTCAGTTGTGAAAACAGAAACCCATTGAAAAGAATTGTTTGAACGCGTTCGTTTCGAGTAATCCTCTTGTGAATAGTTTAAGGGTGTATTAAAACCTACGCTGTTTCAACAATTTTCTTACAATTTATAAATTGCACGACGGAACTAATTAACAAGTTCCACTTTGCGTACGACTGCTACATAAAAAGAAGCCTAGCTAGAATTTAGGAACAATTCTAAGGGTGACTTTCCTTACTGAGAAAATCTTAATTTATTTAAAACAAATGGGAACAATTATTACTCGCTCAAATTCCTTATTATAAACTGATCTTATTTTTGTTAAGCTTATTAGAAAGTACTTTTCACTGTAATAAAATTTGTAAATAAAAGGACAATTGTCATATTAACTTTGTAAGACATACGTATTATATAAAATTATGAAGAAGTAGTAAAAAGTTAATTTTTATCAGAAATTGTTATAATGAATTTTTCTGTGAGCAATATTTTAGTTAACAGAGAATTTAATGCACTTCTGTACATCAATTCACAATAGTCTTTAAAAATAGAGAAACAAAATTGGGCCCATAAAATTGAAAACCTCAACTGTTATCCCTGCAAGCAGCGTTTATAACACTTGACTTTCAATAAAATCCATAAAGACTTGACTTTTAATGAAGTTTACAACATAACAAAATATTTGGTGTTTATTTTACAGGTGTCCTGGATGCGTAAAAGGGACATGCATATCCTGAGCGCCGGGACTTTGATGTACACGTCGGATCTGAGGTTCCAGGTGAACCATCCCCAGAAGTCCGAAAACTGGACACTGCAGATCAAATCTCCTCAACAACGAGATTCCGGGGTTTACGAGTGCCAGGTCAGCACGGAGCCGAAGATGTCGTTGAACTACAGCCTCAACGTGATCGGTGAGTGCATTCTGCATTATTCACACGGCCATATAACGCCATGTGGCTTTCATTTTCTTACTAAACCTTACCTAAGGTTTGGGTAACACTTTCTACTGGCAAAATTGTCGGTTCCATATTTATGTACTACAGGTTGCAACTTTGTTCTTTTATGTTATGTTTACATTAGACAATCTTTCTGGTTCAAGATTTGATCTTGATATGTGAGATGGAAATATATAAGGAGTGGAAATTTTGGGATTTGTGGATCTTGAGATACAGTGATGTAGTGAATGGAGATTCAGGGATTTGGGGAAGGTGAGGTGTGGTGATGTAAGAAATTGAAATATTGAGATTTGGGGATCTTGGGATGTGGTGACGTGGGGAGTGGCAATCTAGGGATTTGGGGATCATTAGATATGGTAATGTAGGGGTATGGAAATTAAGGAACTTCGCAATCTATAAATTTGGGGATGAAGGATATGGAATTATAGAAGTTTGAGCATCTAGAGATTTGAAAGTTCAGAAATTTGGAAACATAGCTGTTTGACAATTTAAAAATTTGGAAGCATAGGGATTTGGGAAAATTATAAATTTAGAAATTTGTAGAATTAGGTATTTTGGAATTTGGAAAATTTAGAAATTGAAAGATTCACAAATTTGGCAACTTGAAAATTTCAAAACATAGAGATTCTAAATCCACAAAATTTACAAATGTAACCATTTAAAAATCTGGTAACCTGCGAACTAAAATCTACAAATTTTAATATTTTACAATTTGAGATCTATAAAATATAGAAATTTGAAAGTTTCTACGCAGAGAAATGCAAGAACCGTGAATGATGAATTGAACAAAATTTAATCAAAGATTGTCTAATGCAAACGTGGTTTCCGTTGTGGTTACGGTATCGTTTTTGTGCATCTGACGCCCGACAATCTCGGAATAAAACACGAAGCCGCGAACAAGATACTTTGATAGCGGTTACTGAAATTAAGGCAAGCTATAAACAGGCGAACTTCAATATTGGCATAACTGCCAGGGCGAGAACTTAATCTTCTCAGTTCAATAACTTTGCAACTTGCAACCGAATTCTCGTAAACTTTCGACGTTCTCTTGCGAAATTGAAGGCAACGCTTGTAGCAAATTATGTCCACCTTTCCGCTCAGCGTTGTTAGAACGCGGGTCTTGAAATTACAATGAGAATTTCTGAAATTGCAATTATTCTTTCCGACCGAGAGTTCAAAATAACCATTTCAAGGCTATTTCCGCTATGCAAATTGAAATACTTTTCTTAACAGTCTCAGAAATTGTGCCTGCAATCTGAAGTTGGAAAAAGTTGACTAATAAGGAGTTTTCTTACGATAATTTGTAAATTTGAAAACATATTAATACATTTGCTGCTTTTACGTAGTATTGTGTTGCAGCACAGCAAATGATATTTTACCAACTCAAGCTATGACGCACTCAAACTACATATGACGCACTCAAGCTACATACGACACACTCAAACTACATATGATGCACTCAAGCTACATATGACGCACTCAAGCTACATATGACGCATTCGAGCTACATATGACGCACTCGAGCTACATATGACGCACTCGAGCTACATATGACGCACTCGAGCTACATATGACGCACTCGAGCTACATATGACGCACTCGAGCTACATATGACGCACTCGAGCTACTCACGACGCACTCGAGCTACTCACGACGCACTCGAGCTACTCACGACGCACTCGAGCTACTCACGACGCACTCGAGCTACTCACGACGCACTCGAGCTACTCACGACGCACTCGAGCTACTCACGACGCACTCGAGCTACTCACGACGCACTCAAGCTACATATGACGCACTCAAGATACATACGACGCACTCAAGATACATACGACGCACTCAAGACACATACGACGCACTCAAGACACATACGACGCACTCAAGACACATACGACGCACTTAAGACACATACGACGCACTTAAGACACATACGACGCACTTAAGACACATACGACGCACTTAAGACACATATGACGCACTTAAGATACATATGACGCACTCAAGCTAACTATGACGCACTCAAGCTAACTATGACGCACTCAAGCTACATACGACGTATTCAAACTACATATGACGTACTCAAGCTACATATGATGCACTGAAGCTACACGTGACGCAATCAACCCACATCTGCACGCTTGAAACTTGCCAAATCTTACTTGAATTTTGAATACGCTTCAATTTGTAGTTTAAGTCCATTTATAATTTGCATGGTCAAGGATTGCCGAATACAAAATTGATATAACACTTCAACTTTTCTTCCCTGTTTTAATAGCGTAGCTGTGATCAGTTAGTTCCAAAGCACCTGATAAATCATCAGGCAAAGGGTTAAGAACTAAGTGTATGAGCGTCACAGCGTCAGCAATATTAAGTGACGATTAAACGACGAATCATTAGGATACGAGTGAATATAAGTGGACTCTATGAATTTCACTTTGAACGACTAGTTTATTTTGCAACGTACTTGATCACTGTTTGTTCGAGAGTGTCTTCGAAGAATTTTTACGTGTACAAAAGTTCGGAGTGGGCGTAGAATTTTTGTGACATTGCCGAGGGAAAACAGTTTCTAATTTTCTATTGGTTTAGATAAAATTGGGGCGGAGATGGAAATGTGGGCAACGTATGAAGTGTGTCTGGGTTTACTTGCAGTGACCTAAGCAAGTAATAAAAGCGTTAGTACCTTGACACGAATAGTTCACTGGAAACGAAACACTCTACTGCTAAGGTTAAGGGTTCCAGATGTGACTAACAGTAAAAAAATACTCGCTAGAGTGAAATGACTGAGGTCTTATTACTATTGTGGTTAAAGACTGATTTGAAACTACAAATGAAGCAACTAACTGTCAAAGTATCACTAGAAACGTACTGAATCTTAGTGGGGTCTGATGAGGTCTAACTGATTAGGTCCAATTGAACCTAGTTTGACGATAAATAATTTCTATGATTTTTAATTTGAGAAATATTAATATGTGAATGTAAAATTACTTCTTGTTAAATATTAGAATTCTCCGTATTCAGAACCATCTCCGGCTTAGGTGAAATGTTAGTTTGCTCTAACATTTGTCTATTTCACGGATATCATTTGGTTTGTCACTTTCGGACCACAGTTTGCGACACGAGCGTGACTCGTTGTTATAAGCTAGAGAACCCTTCGGGCCAACTTGGAAATCGTGTTCTGTAATTCGTGATAATTGCCCTAAGACACGATATTACCGCGTTTCACTTATCTTAGCGTGTGTCTAATCTGCGAAAGACATACCAGTCTTGTCGCCATGTTCTGTCAAAGTTTTAGACAGGAAGTACAAGTTATTTCAAACCAGAAAAATTAAGTAATTAGTTGGCTCTTTTTAATAACTGTTCTATGTTTCTTGTATTTTCTCGCTTTTGGATTATGTAATCTTCTCATTAAATGTTATTATATAATATTAAATTTGTCAAGTTCACAAACTGCAACTAGTTAAAATAGTTAATAACCCAAGTCAACTTATTCCTTTTCTTATTTAATCAATTTTTATATTAAAATAGTTACATTCTGTACGTAGACCGTTACACTTACAAAAAGTTTAAATAGTAAAAGTATAGAACATCTTATGCCATTTAACTTTTTCTTTCATAAGTTTCTATCCCCAGCCACTTTAAACGTGTAGCTTGTTCCAGTTACTTGAAACGTTACAGTAATTTTCAGGAAACTTTTGCCTTTAAGTAGGTATCATAAGTTCTATTCGAAATTAATTTTATATCAACCCTACATATGAATGTATTTTATTATAATACATTATGTGTAGAACTAATGATATATCTGAAAGTATGCAGATATACAAATATACAAGTATTTGCATAATTTTATCAATATTTTCAATGTTCTTTTCATATTATAAAATGTAAACTGTACAGAAAAATTCATCAGATAATGTTTGTGGGATGTACAGGGATATGTTTGATTACTTTTATTCATTTGAGCCAGTGACATTGAAGAGTCAAGCGAAGACTGAAATTCTATAAGTGGAGCATGCTATGTTATTTGAATATTCTCCCTAATAACAATATGAAATAACAAAATATTTACAATTTATAAATCCGTCAGATGATATGCATAAGTCAGTACAAAATCCTTCCCATGAAATTAAATCCCTTTGCCTATTACATCACTTATCCCATTCCCTGAGTACACGACAGTATATGGGACTTTATCCAAGAGTAATCCGTGCGACGCAATGAATACCACGTACAAAACGAAATCCGTCGTCGAATAACAATAATATCGTCTGTAGACACCTATCTTCTCCAGTTCGATGGCGTTAATCCCCGGCAGATGCATCGGAAATCCGCGTACGCTCGAGGCGCCTCGAAATCCGAGCTTACATCGCTCGCAAAAAGCCGCAATCCGTTGAAAATCGTCTGAGGATAAAAAATAAGGTGGCTGATCCTCCATCGGCGACGTCCACGCAAATTTATTTCCGCGCGATCGAGGAAACTGAAATAAATTTCTGTAGCTCGTCTGCAGGATGTGGAATCGCCGGGACAGGCGTTGACGTCGAAATCTTGCCGAGATAAACGAGCTCTGGCAAGTCATAATTGTAGACACGGACGGGGAGATGAGAACAGACAGGCTCAGCTGGGTTTGGAACATCTTCTGATAACTTGGTAATTCTTACAACATTTCTTTGCTGTTTCGTGGTAATTTTTTTATCGATATATACTTAACCTGCTATACAATTTATGCAGTATGTCGGAAAAGCAATGGAACTTTTTAAATTTAAGGAAAACTAGCGCCATCTATTAAAACAAATGATATCTGAAAACAATATACCTCCCATACAAAACATAGTAATCATTATTGGTGGAGAAATAAAAAATATTCTGCCAATACTGTTTAAATTATCACCGGTAGAGGACCAGAAGCTATTAACTAAACTTAAGCACGTTCCTCCCTAAAACAATCTGAATTCACAGACCAGCAAATCTCTCGAGCTTTATCCTGTACGCGTAAAGTTTCGTTCTGCGCTTTTTGCTCGACGGATTTGTAAAATTGATTTCGCCATCGAGTCCATGGTTTACGACTTCGACCGTTCGCTCGACACACCAAAAGAAAGAAGATTTATTTCGCGCCAACTTTTTTCATTGCTGGAGCACGGAACGACAGCCACGTTAGACGTTTTAGAGATTCAAATATAGAAGATGTTGCAAGAAATTGTCGGGGAAGTATTTTTACGGATTTATAGTGTGATGTACGGAATCGAACTTATTCGAGTGTCAGATGTTCTTAAAGTGTCGTTTTATTTTTGGATTGCTATCAGTTTTTATGTTGGGAATGATATTCTATTAAGGGGCGTATTATAGACTCTGTTTTAAAATTAGAGGTACTTTTCAATCATTTTGCAATTTTTTGCAAGGTCATACACAAACTGATTTGACATCAGACGACAAACATGACATCAAATATTTGACTGCAAATTTGACATCAAATGTTTGACTTAAAATTTGACATCAAATGTTTGGAAAATTGACTAACAAACTTAAAATAATTACAAACTTGAAATAATTAATATATGTCATAGGTATCCACATATGTCTTATGTACACACATATGTCATAGATACACACATATGTCATAGGTATCCATATATGTCCTGGGTACACACATATGTTATAGGTACACACATATGTCATAGGTACCCACATATGTCATAGGTACCCATATATGTCCTAGGTACACACATATGTTATAGGTACACACATATGTCCTCAATACACACATATGTTATAGGTACACACATACGTCATAGGTACACACATATGTCCTCAGACACACATATGTTATAGGTACACACATACGTCATAGATACACACATATGTCATAGGTACCCATATATGTCCTAGGTACACACATATGTTCTACATATATGTTCTAGGTACACACATATGTCCTCAGTACACACATATGATATAGGTACACACATACGTCATAGGTACACACATATGCCATAGGTATCCATATATGTCATTGGCGCACACATACATCGTAGGTACCCACATATGTCATACATACCTCCGTTCCCACTTCAAAAGACTAACAACATTGAAAATCTTATGTTAAATCTTGCAATTACTCCTGTTCGTCATAAACGAACAATTTGTCCCCATAGGGTATTATATGGACTTGCACAGAACCAATCCCCGTTAAACCCCCATGGTTGCACTCGTGCGTGCATAATGTTCGAAGGATGGCACGAACGGGGTCCGTTGTTTTGCTTTTGTCCAGCCCGGCTGACACCGTTATTGTTTCCCAAATCCACGCCAGTTAATTAGCATTTTCATCGGGTTGTCAAGCAAGCCGCCACTAGGGATGATGCACCCGTTCGAGACGAGGGTTAATGTTTTCCGGTTGGAGGATGCTATCGGATCTGATCGTGATTTCGCGGTGCAAGACATGAAACGCTGGAAAGGGTGGAACGTTGATAATTAGGTGTTGTGGTGTCAAGGATAGGTTGGGTGTGTGCGTGTGAGAATATGTGTGCGAAAGGTGAACGCGTTGTCGAGAATTTTGATGTTGCTGAAAGATGATTGCGTGCAATTTTGGAGATGTTCGGTACATAAAGTGCATAATTGCTTCGTTATTACGTGATGTAGTTTGTAATATCTGAAGAAATGTTCAGAAGTTATTAAAGAGTAAATTGTCCGAAAAAGTATGCAGAAATTTATTGAAGAGCAAATTGTCCAAAGAAATACGCATAAACTTATTGAAGAATAAATTGTCCAAAAAATATGTATAAAATTATTGAAAAATAAATTGTCTAAAAAATTTGTATAAATTCATTGCAAAATAAATTGTCCAAAGAAATATGCAGAAATGATTAAAAAGCAAATTAAAGAACTCTACAGATCTGATTAAAGAGAAAATTATCCAAGAAACACAGCAGTTATTAAAGAGTAAATTATGCAAAAAAATTTGCAAGGTAAAATTGAAAAAATGTAGAGAATATTAAAGAAGGTCTCTTGACATCAAAAAAATACTCGACTGGCGTCAACAAAGCGTGGTCAAATAAAACACAGGCTACCGAAGAGAGAAGTTCAAGAAGAAGAATAGGACACTACAGAATAGAGCAGCAGTTTTAATTAAATAGAATTACTTTCTCGTTTCCAAGTAGATCAAAAACATCGCGAACGAGACAGGATTCAGCGACGGAAAATATTCCACATTATTAGATTCGCGAATGAGTTCAGAATACGTTTGCAGAGAATTATCCAAGGTGGAAAATCTTTCTGTCTCTGCACGTTCGATTGTCAACCCTTTAAGATTCAGGCTGGAAACGAGCCAGTGTGGGAAGCATCGGCTTACCAGGATCGCAACCGCATCCAGAAATTGAATATTATAATATTCCCCTGAAACAGGTGCCATTTAAATGGAATTCTCGGGGCTGTTTTGAGGTATAAACGGCACCATTGAAAGTTCGACCATTGTTAATTCACAAGTGAATCAGTTGGCATAGCGGTTTCTCTTTGGTACGTCAGATTGCGTAATTGATCGTGATATTATGCTTGGTTGACCGATATTCATTGAAAGCGGAATCATGCTGTGATGCCTGCCTACTCGATGCGTGGTCTCGTAAATAAATTACTCCTATCTCTGCGCGGAAATTCTACACTGCCATTAAATACCCCCTTTGGATTCGATCGCTAAATATCACCGGGGTTATTAAATTTCGATCATTTAAGCGGACCGATTTAAAGTCAAGTTTTTCAGACCTGAAATATATTTTAGGGTGGATTAAAAGTTAGTGGGAGTGTATTGAGTTTTATATCACATTTGGAAATATTGGAATTTTGTTTTTAGATATTATTGTGATTGGAACTTTTAATGAACACGAGGACAAATTTGATGTGTGTTATTATTTTAGATTTATCATATAGTTTGAAATTGCAGATATATTAGTTAATTACTGGGGAGTTATTGGAAATAATCAGTAATCGAGTAATAAATTTTTGGGTGGAGTAATTAATTTTAGATGGAGAGACAGCGTTTCAGTTTGAAAATTTTGTTCTATTTTTATACTTTGAATGAATAAATTAATGAATTGAGGAACTTGACAATTGGAAAATTTCTAATTTTTATATTTTTTAAATTTCAATTACTAGATTAGTGAAATAGAGAACTTGACAACTGGAAAATTTATTATTTCTATATTTTCAAATTATGAATTACTGGATTACTAAACTAAAGAACTTGACAATTAAAAAATTTTTTAACTTTTATGTTTCCAAATTTTAAATTACCAAACTATTAAATTTTGTAAATTACGAAATTACCAAATGACCAAATTAATAAAACTCTAAGTTCCTTACTAAATTTCCAGATTATTAAGTTCGCAAATTTGAATTTTCTATTTTCCTAAATTTCCATATTAAAGATCTTCCAAATTAGCAAATCTCCAACTGATCAAATTTTAATTTTCTTCCTTTCCAAATTTGCATATTAAAAGTATTCCAAATTAGCAAACTACCAACTCTCCACATTATCAAATTCCTAAATTTTAATTTTCTGTCTTTCCACATTTCCATATTCAAAATTTTCCACTTTAACAATGTGGCAAATCTCCAGACTTCCAGGCTGCCAAATCTCCAGCAGACCGTATTTCTAACCTGTAAAACGAAATGTTTGCGAACATTCTTTTCGAACGCATTTCAATTAAAATTTTGACATAAAAGTTACAGTCGGATTTTTAAAATTCCGTTTCCTAAAATGAAAAATCTCTTTAAACATGGAGACCGGACAGAATCCAGCGTTCAAACTGTAAACTGAATAAAAACTGTTTCGTATAGGATTTTATTTTCAATCCAATGATTACTTCAAAATTTAATAAAATGAACGCAGTAAAATTGGGCTTGCCATAGTTAACTAACTGCAATTTTTTCCAGGAAATGTACCAGTAAAAATTCCTTTGTTTAAAATCAAGAAAAAACTAATATTTTACTGAATTTCATATGAACAATACTTTTAACATATGTTATTAATACAACGTGGTCAAATATTAATAATTTATTATTAGCAAACTTTATATACCTGATGTATTGTTATGATTTTGACTATGATTTTATCATAATTACACCATATTAAAAATTGTATATTAAAACTGTATTCCACTAAACTATGAACAGTGTATCGATGACAACCTACTAGTTGGCGCGTGCGGAGGCGTGGTTAGAAGAGCCACAGCTCCGATTGGTCAGAATAGAAAAATGGACGCCTCACTCGTATTTTCGGAACAATTGGCTCTCGCGATCGAGTACACCAATTAGGCGAAAAACAATGACAGTTGGCAAACGTCTCTCAAGTGAGCGAGATAGCGTGAATCGCGTTCAGCAGTTGTTATTGTCATTATTATTCTTATGCGCCTGTATGTAACGCTGGAAGTGTTCTCGGTGGAGATAGAGCTTCTTTTACTTTGGGTCCTCAGGCGCCAACTCGTGGGTTGACATCCGTACGTAAATTATTATGCCTAAATTGAAAATTCACGCGTACAAAAAATACGAGAAAAATGGACAATATTTGAACTGCGAGTGCGTCACGAGTGCGTCATATCTCACGCGCCAACTCGTGGGACATACGTACGTAAATTATTACGCCTAAACTGAAAATTCACGCGTACCAAAAGTACGAGAAAAATTGACAATATTTGAACTGCGAGTGCGTCACGAGTGCATCACGCGCCAACTCCTAGGTTGACATCGCTACACTGTTCATATCTTAATACTCCTTTTTCCCAAGAATTTCGGTGAAATTGTACGACATCTTTCGAAATATTCAAACTGACATTTCCCTTGTATCGTTAATTCATTGAACTTTCTCTGTCAGAAACATTTGAATGAAATTGAATTCTAAAGATGCTCGCAGAAGGAAATTCGTACGAAAATAGGTAAGTCGGAAACGTAATAATTAATTAGCGAAAAATTGGATGACGGCAATACCGCGTTTCTCCTTACGACATTAATTTTCAGAATTTTGCTCGTCGATAGTTACTCTAATTAGAGTTTTAATTAGCGTGGCCGTAAGTTATTTTCGTTGAAACGTAGCAGAAGAGAAGGTTGAAACCCGAGAGCCATGGCGCAATCGTAAATAAGACCGCGGACAGTCGGTGTTATGGCCGATGTTACCATTGAATAATAATTTTAAATTAAATGAAACGCCTCGAGGATGAAATTTAATTCAATCTCCGTGAAGATACTCCGGTGTTCACACTCGGCCACTCGTGAAAGTAGCGGAGGAGAAAAAACAAAATCTATTTTTACGCACGTAATCTTCGTTTCTTCTCCGCGCGTTCATTTATTCAAATTTCACGCCTGCATAGCGAAGGTAAAGTGAACTTGCGTTAAAATTAAAAAAGATGATTCCATTTTAACGCGTTGAAAGCCACCCTGAAAAGGAGCCATGTTTACATGATTTTTTTTTGTGCAAGGTTTCTGGGTAAAACATCTTTTATACTTCATAATTTCTATTTTTCTTGCGAAATTAATTTTGTGATTTTAATGCGGTTTGCAATTTTCTTCAAATTTTTCAGCTGTCCGGTGTAGGCATGTGGTACATTCACGGACTTTTGAATAGTTTTACGGTTGAAGTATTTTTTCCAACTTTAACTTCATAAATTTCGCAGTTTTATTCTCGTAGTTTCTAATTAGTGAATTTCGTGATTTCTAAATCCTGATTTTCTAGTTTGTAAATTTCTAAGTTTTTATTTTTCAAATTTCTGCATCTCATAACTTCTAAATTTAGACATGTAGGGATTAATATGGAAATATTAAAATGTCCCAGTATTAAAACTAGAAATTTACAATTCTCCAGTGTTATAATTAAAAACCTACAAATTTTTCAACATTAAAATTACAAGTTCAAAAAATTATCCAATATTAAATTACGAATTCTGTAAACCTCCCAAAGTTCAAATTAAAAGTCCAAAGGTTTCCTAACATTAAAACTGAACATCCAAAAACTACATCAAGATTAAAAGTCCACAAAATTTTCCCATACCAAAATTAAATGTCGACAAAGTTATATAATACCAATATTAAAGGTCCACAACTGTTCCAGCACCAAAATTAAAAGTCCAAAACTACTCAAAGTTCAACTCCCCAAACAGCGTACCCAGTTCCTTACTTGCACAAGTTGAATGAATAACAACTTCATCGACCTCGTAAAAATTGTCCCGTGCATAGACAAAGCGATGACAAATCGTTATTAGGCCTCGGTTTGACATTGTTCGTGCAATTAAGTCTTATTGTCAGGATTGGTCACACTTGGTTACAATATGGGACTGAATGACACGCGTTAACGCACTGACGGCTTAATTGGTTTCACCCTGCTCGCTGCCGTTACTCCCGTTGTCATTGTGTTGCAACGCAGCACAGGGGGCTACAAATCAATTGTGAAATTCGCGGTAATCGCGCAGAGAATAATGGTGTTCGTTCTTCGAGGTCGATGCGGCAATGATTTAACCGGAAACCGATGCGCTTAACGCGAGAAATGCCTCTGCCGTTCTTGCGCGAACTTCCGTTCAACTTCGTCGCTTATGACCTATCCTAAACGATGAATGTGCTTAAATGCTTCTGGCAGACTCGCTTCAACCGTTTACGACTGATACTTTCCACTCCTGATTAAACGTCCTTATGATCGATGAGAGAATAACATATTCTCCTTCTTACTCAACGTCGACAAATGTCTTCTTGTCGGACGTGAATTATGGCGTTTCGCTGGAATTTTCATTTTTGACCCATTTTTTGTGCTCATTGAATTCGTTCACTTTCATAAAACATATGTAAAGTGATCGGAAACGAAATGTATTTTAAATGTATTACATTTTATTGACAATGTACAATTATAATGATATGCAAATACGAAGACAAGCTTGTGTATATTATACGACAACTTCTTGGGTGTGTCTGAAGATATTTAATATTACGAATCAATATTTTCAACATATTTCGTAATTCGTGATAAAAATGTAGAAGTGAAACAAGGCTAGTTTCTTACAGAAATCGCAAATGAAAATACAAAATAAAATCTCAGGGGTTGTAATTACTCTTAAAGCGAAGCAATCAGCAATGTAATTTATTCTGAATATAACAAATTTTATTTCAAAATTATTAAATATAATAATTGTAGTACAATAGTATGAAAATATCAAGATACGCAGATGTGAAATGTTGTACAACTTCTTAAAGATTAATATTTTCAACATATTTCGTGATTCGTGGTAGAAATGTTGGGGTAAAAGGTTAATTACATACAGAAATCACAAATGAAAATGCGTAATAAAATATCAGAAGGTAATAATTTCTCGGGTAAAATAGTTAAAAATGTAATTCAATCTGAATATGACTTTTATTCCAAAATTATCAAACATCAATTGTATAATAGTATGAAAATATGAAGATAAGCTGCTGTCGGATATTATACAACTTCTCAAAGGTGTCTGAAGATGTGACGAATCAATATTTTCAACATATTTCGTAATTCGTGGTAAAAAAAGTTGGGGTGAAACGAGGGTTGCGTCGAGGGGAACCGCGAGTGGAAGAGGGAACGTAATTATTCGCAAGTTGAAGCGATCGATCCCCGTGGAGGACGTTTGAACGAGCTTCATTTAATTCGAAATTATGAGCTCGCGTGTCGTGCACAGCCGAAATTCCAGGTAAACCGAAAATCCTGCGAACCGAAAAAGGAAATTTGATATTCGGAGAGGTCCGCGCGACTAATGCAAATGCCATGCTCGGAATTCCACGGTGAAGCGGTTGATTTTAATCTTCGAACCTCGGCCTCGTGAAAATATCGATTTCGACCCATCGCGAGACTCGGTGAAACCGTCGTTTTTGTGCGTGCACCACTGACACTTGGATTTCGGAAATTATGGGGTTCATTGCGGAAACGTTCTTTTAGATATACTTTTTGTCTGGGAGTTTTTATGGTTTTCGTTGGAGAGTCTATTTTAGGATAACAAGACTTTTGGGACAAATTTTGAACTTGAACAAAATTGTACATCCTTTCAAACATTCATATGAACTTGCAAAAAAATTTTACCTTATTTGAAACACTCATATCAATTTGAAAAAAAATTATATCATTTAAGATACATTTATAAACTTGGAAAAAATTGTACATCCTTTTAAATACTCATATAAACTTGCAAAAAAATGTTACCTTATTTGAAACACTCATATAAATTTGAAAAAAATTTTACGCCATTTAAGATACATTTATGAACTTGGGAAAAATTGTACGTCCTTTCAAACACTCATATAAACTTGCAAAAAAATTTTACCTTATTTGAAACATTCATATAAATTTGAAAAAAAATTTACGTCATTTAAAATACACTTATGAACTTGAAAAAAATTTTACTTCATTCAAGACACATTTATGAACTTGAAAAAAATTTTACCTCGTTTGAAACACTCATATAATTCTCGCAACAAAATGTACATGATTTAAAACACTTCTATAAACTTGAAATAAATTTTGCATCAATGCAACACTCCTTAATGTCACAGAAAATTGTACATCTTCTAAAACACACATATAAAATTTAAAAAAAAGCAATGATATCACTTAAAACACCTATATACTCCCACAAAAATTTCGGATTTTCAAAGATAACCTTATAAAAATACAAAACTGATAATCGTACAAAACTTCAACATCGCTTGAAGCATTTATAGATACTTGAAAATTAAACATGATCTGAAGCATTCACATAGTCCCATTTATAGAGACTTCTAAAACTTATACATAATCTGAAGCATTCATATAATCCCATAACAATTTTGCATGATTTAAAGCACACATATATAAATTTTACATCGACTGCAAAGTGCAAAATTGGCTATTTTCTGCTATTCACCTTCATCTCCCGAGCAATATACTATTCGCATAAACTGTTTTCACCGGTTCGGGACCATTAAAGGTACCCTGTTATCAGTGGGAGGAGAAAGGATCGATATAGACATTATAGATTCACTTGGTCTACCGAACACCTATTACAAATAAACCTACCCCTTGGTTACAGTAGTAATCTCACGTGTTTGCCGAGGGAGAACAAAGAGATATATCTTTCTCCGCTTGATGGAGTGCTTTACCACCCCATGATGTTTTTCTAATTGGAAAAATTCTAGAGAGATACTTACGTTTTTTTTTACGTTTGTCTGCTTGAATTGTGCTGCTATCGTTTGTTAAGGTTAATGTATTGAGGATAAATTTTGTTATAACTTTCATTGGGAGATAGTTGTGTTTGAGGTGATTTTATAGGCGGGGTTCTTTGATGGAGTTCGCAAGTTTTAAAGGTAGTTTGGTGATTGGGAGATTTGGGTGCTGGATAGTTTTTAATTTTTATGGTTGTGAGTTTTTGTAGTTGGAGGTTTGGAAATTTAAAGACTTGGTGATTGGAAGATTTGAAAAATTGAAAAATTGAAAAATTGAAAAAGGGTAAATTTGAAAAATTGAATAATTGAATAATTGAATAATTGAAAAACTGAAAAATTGAAAAATTGAAAATTTGAAGATTAGTAGTTTTCAAGGTTTAAGATTCCCAAATTGAGAAGTTTGTGAAATTGTAAATTTAATATTTCTAAATTTAGTAATTCTTGGATTTCTAAATTTCCAAGTACCAAAGCTTAATTTTCTAAATTCCTAAATTTCCAATTTTCTGAAATTTTGAATTTCTAAATTTTCCACTTCCTAAAATTTAAATTCCTCAATTTCCATATTCCAGTGCAGAACATTCTTAAATTTTCATATTTCTAGATTTTAAAATTTCTAAGTTACCATACTCCTAAATTTTTAAACTTCTAATTACAAAATTTCAAAATATCCAAATCACCAAATAGGACATTTGTACCTCTTCTACAAAATTTAGAAATATATTCAAATTTCCTTTGAAATACCTCAGAACTCGCTATATCTCTATCACTAGACAAATCTACCACAACAATCTAATTAATAAAAATATCACATTCTTCCAATTTCAAACAAATTCCAAAATATTTGCAAAGCACCATAACCTCAAATAATCCCACCAATCATTCCAATCAATCACTCCTATTTTAATCAATCCCACAATGAAATATTACCGTACTCTTCCAGTATCCACATCTCCCAAAGAAATAATTCAGAAGTAGCACTAACCGTCAGCTTACTAAGCTGTATGATTCATATTTACTTCCAAAGGGATTAAATTGTTTATGGCAGCCTGCGAAGCGTTATTTTCAGCGGAACAGTAAAAACGGGCCAAGCATGAACGCGCTGTAACTTCTTTTATGAATGAAGATGTAGCGTAAACTAGCAACGAGCAAATGCCAATAAAAATGTCTTTTTTCGAGAGAGAAAGGGGAGAAAATTGTTGGAGTCAGGTTTAACTGTGGAATTTTAATCAAGTTAACTGAGGAGGAAACTATGCACGATATTAACGTTACGGGCACGTTTTAAATAGGTGAGCTAACAATTTGCTAATGTTTCGTTGAAATTTCCGATGTCCTCCCTTGATTTAAGTATATTGCCACCAGCTGGTAATCGTTCTTTATTGGGTGGAACGCTTTATGAACTCATCGCATTTTTTGTGTAGCTTGATGATATTGTGGAGAAAATATTGTATGGAGATTATGGTCGAGGAATGTGCTGTTTATTGAAAAGTGGAGGGTGGTATAGTATTAGTGGAGTTGGTTTTTTAGTTTTGATTTTTGTGGCGAGTGGGGATTTAATTTGAAAGTTTGTATGGGTTCGTATTTTCAAATTGTGAGATTTTTATATTTTTGAATTCTTAATTTTGACAATTTTAATATTATGGCTTTATGGATTTATAATTTTTCAAATATCCAAATTTGTTGAATTTCTAAATTTTTAAATCCTCAAATTCTTTAATGTCTAATTTCTCAAATTTCCCATTTCTCAAATTACCAGTATCTCATATTTCCAACTTCTTAAATTTCCAACTTCTCAAGTTTCCAACTTCTCAAATTTCCATATTATCAAGTTTTCAATTTCTCATATTTCCATATTATCAAGTTTCCAACTTCTCAAATTTCTATATTCTCAAGTTTCCAACTCTTCAAATTTCCAACTTCTCTAATTTCCAGCTTCTCAAGTTTCCAACTTCTCAAATATCCAACTTCTCAAATTTTCATATTATCAAGTTTCCAGCTTCTCAAGTTTCCAACTTCTCAAATTTCCATATTATCAAGTTTCCAACTTCTCAAATTTCTATATTCTCAAGTTTCCAACTCTTCAAATTTCCAATTTCTCTAATTTCCAGCTTCTCAAGTTTCCAACTTCTCAAATTTCCATATTATCAAGTTTCCAGCTTCTCAAGTTTCCAACTTCTCAAATTTCCATATTATCAAGTTTCCAACTTCTCATATTTCCATATTATCAAGTTTCCAACTTCTCAGATTTCTATATTCTCAAGTTTCCAACTTCTCAAATTTCCAGTATCTCAAATTTCCAACTTCTCTAACTTTCAGCTTCTCAATTATCCAACTTCTCAAATTTCCAACTTCTCAAATATCCAACTTCTCAAGTTTCCAACTTCTCAGATTTCCAGCTTCTCAAATTTCCAACTTCTCTAGTTTTCAACTTCTCAAATATCCAACGTCTCAAGTTTCCAACTTCTCAAGTTTCCAACTTCTCAAATATCCAACGTCTCAATTTTCCAACTTCTCTAGTTTTCAACTTCTCAAGTTTTCAACTTCTCAAATATCCAACTTCTCAAATATCCAACGTCTGAAGTTTCCAACTTCTCTAGTTTTCAACTTCTCAAATATCCAACTTCTCAAATATCCAACGTCTCAGATTTCCAGCTTCTCAAATTTCCAACTTCTCATGTTTCCAACTTCTCAAATTTCCATATTCTCAAATTTCCAACTTCTCAATTATCCAACTTCTCACATTTCCAGAATTCCTAACGCCATTACACCTTCATTATAGATAAAGAAGTTTTTAACTTTTCAGATTTCCAATGTTCAAAATTTCTCAAATCCCTCAAATGCTCATTTTTAACTCCAGAATTGCAAGACCTTTATGTATCATAAATATCTCAATCCAGTGAATGTTCATATTCTGTATCTACATCTATACATCTTGTATACATATTGTGTATGTATACCAATTCATTGATTGACTTATTAGGTCCTTGATTGCTATGATCATTGTCCTACATGTATATGTACATACACATATTCATATGCACATGTGTGTACTTTATATATATGTATACATGTGTATGCATTATAGTATATGTGCATCTATGTGTCTAATAAATTTAAAGAAATAAAAATGAGAAGAGATTGAAATTTAATAAAGTCTAAATCAAAAACTCAGCTTCATTATTCGCAGGTTAATTAGGTTGAATATTAATAATATGGCAGAATATTAATTTCCTCTGTCGATCATAAGCTGCATCCCGCTTTAATATTCATAACACTTTATCATCCGAGATTACGTGAGCTGAAACGAGTCGCTAAAAACTTATTAAGAAACGTAGTAAAAGGGAAATAACGGCGGCTGCTCGTAAAAACCCTTCGAGAATACGTGGTGCATTTTTTACTCCGTGTAACTTACGTTTTCATGTCACCGTTCATTTTCACTCGTGAAATTTTTACAACTACATCGCGTGAACCCTTTTGCCATTGATGAATATAGTATTGCACGCTTTTAAACTTTTTTGGGTCACCATTTCTTTTATTTGGAATTTTGTGAGGGGTGAGTCGGTGAATTTAGGTATTTGAAATTTAGTAATTTGGAAATTTGGATACGTTGTTAATTCGTAGGATATTTGGTAATTGATAATTAGGATATTTGGTATTTTGAAGGGTCAAGTTTTATAGTTTTATTAATTCTCTAGTTTTCAAATTTTTAGATCTAATCTTTCAATTTTCAAATTTTTAATTTTTAAAATTGTCAAATCCCCAGATCTCAGAATTTTGAATTTTGTAAATTTTCATATCTCCAAATGTTCAATTCTTGAAATCCCAAAATCTCCCAATTTTGCAAATTTCCAAATTTTCTAATTTTCGAGTCTGCAAATTTGTTACTCTTCAAATCTTCCAATTTACAAATTTTTAATTCTGTAAATTTTCTAATACCCAAATCTTCAGTTCTTAAAATCCTGAAATCTAATTTTGCAAACTTTCAAATTTTCTAATCTTCAAATTCACAAAACTTCCACTTCCTAATTTACAAATTTTCAAAAAACTTATTCCAATTAGAAGATTTCTAAATTCAGAAATTAAAAAGTTTGAAACCACAAAACCAAAAAAAAAAATAAAATATTATACTTCCTCAAATTTTCACACAAAAAGAAGTAACAAGTAATATAAGCAAGAGCATACAAAATAATTAACGATGCATATGATCTTACATATTTAGTTACCGTCTGAGTGCATACAAATCATTAATGTTATAATAGTTTGATCATACAGCCCTCTTCCTAATTCCTGGCAGTGTGCATTATTAAAATAATATTTGTTATGCTACCGGCTGCTAATATGCTGACATTACGTGGGGAATATCTCGTTAAACGGAAACTGGTATAATGAACGCGTGCTTGTTATAATAAACACGTGACCTATTTACAAACTTCCTTAATATTGATCCAATACAAAATTTTTACGAATTCATACTATAACAAGTGCATTGAACTCAAAATTATAATTACTCAAGAACTATTCTTCTATATTTTATTACAAAGAATACGTTTTGTATAGTCTAGCTACTAAGGGGACTGCAAAGTCACATCGTTTTTGCGCATGTCAATATTTTATTTTTATTTAGCAGCTAATTTCCTATTTTAATATCGTACCAAATGTATATCTGAGAATTAACGTTGTTTGCTTGTAAATTAAATTAAACATTTTTTATTTTGCAATTTTATATAAAATGACCAGACAAATACCAGAAGAGGTACACATCCATTGTATGCTTTGTAAGTTTCACAAGGGTAGTAACGCAACGGTTGCTACCAAGAATGCGATGTTCTTGCAGTCCGTAAATGCCGAAGATGCTTTCCCATTCATTCCTATCGCTACACTTTCCAAGCAACAAATTTGAAAATGTTTTATTTATAATGACATGTAAATAATAATATTAAAGTCATTCAAAACAATCTTTATTCATTTCAGTAACATAATTTTGATTACAATATTTACATTCATTATAATCGAGTTATGTAATGGTACAGGTCGGTGGTGCTTGAGAGGCACACTTGGAGTTAAGGGTTATCCAAAATGGCGTCTTGTGTTATTTTGCTCATATTAATTTCCATCAGTTCAGTAATGTAAATTACCTGTACAGATGATTAAAGATTTTCAATAACAAGGCTGCTTATATCGTTCATTAAAAATTTTCCAAAATTTATTTATTTGACATGAATGTAAAAAAATGTATCCCCTAATATTCAGGTCCCCTAACATTTCACCAAAATCTGCTCCTAAACTCGGAGTTCGATTAATCCCGATTCGACGGTAGAAACATCGATAGGAAAAATGCAATCTCGCGTATTTCGACGATAGGCGAAAAATCGCCCAGATAGAGGATAGTTTTCCGCGGAAACAGCGACACGAAAGTGTCTCTGGATGATCGTAGGATATCAACGATATCCCGGCAATAGAAACCGCATGAGTATTGCCCTCGGTCTACTTCCTTCCGTTGAACCCGGGCCCCGGAATACCGGGATCAATATTATTTTTCTACAGCTGACGTTTGGCGAGCGTGTCGACGCTGGAAAAGCGACTTCTTTCATTTCGAAATTCCTCCCCGCTGCGGGGGAAAAATATTAGGGGGATCGATTCCCTCGGATTGAAAAGAAAAGCCCGCGCCGTTACCGGGGCTGTTTCACGGGCGTCTACGCGAATAAAGTAACGGGGGATTTTAAAGATACTCGCTCGAGAATTTCCGTGACAAATATTTTTATCGAATGGAGGTGCGGGAGAAACGTTTATGTCTCTGCTTTTATTTCGATCGAGTGCGCTTTAAATCGTGGAATCTCGTTGGAACAAAATGATGTGGATTCTCGGGATTTCGAAGTAATTTTAAACTTTCTTGGGGGGAAGTTTTAATTCTACATTTTTTAGGGGGAGTTATTTTACGAACTGTGAGATGTAAATTTGAAGCAGTTTCAATTTTTATTTTTATTGTACTGTTTTGTAGTATAATATAATGTAATTAAAAAACTGGGCAATAAAATTATTAATTTTAAGGTATTTGTCAATTTTTTAGGGGGTTGATTTTAGAGATTGTGTATTATTTAATGATAATCTTCAAATTATTCAGTAAATGTGCGGGTTTAAACTATTCTGCGCGGTCCGCCATATTGGCGTGCTGTGCGCATGCGCACTTCGAAGTCGTCACCACTGATTCATTTAATTTTTCCATATAAATTTATTGTGTTTTGTGACTCTCTCTTTAAAAAGCAGTTTCCTTATCAAGTGTTATCTTGTTCAATTCACTCTTTGGTGGATTTACAAATAAAACATCAGACATTCTATGTAAAATACAATACAGTACATAAGAATAATATGAGTCACTTACAGATCCTTATTAAAGTAGATTACAAAAATAAAATAATTTATACTATTATAATAAACAATAATGTTTACAATGTTATAACATTCACAATATTATAATAAGCGATAACATTTATAATATTATACTAATCAATAGTATTTATAAATACATATATGAGCAATCGTCCATGCATACATAACATATAAACTTTCATTTCGCACATAACATTTAAATATATAAAAAAACAATAAATATATAATAATATAAATAATAATTAAATGGTTATGAATATATAATTGATGTATAGTCTTGTAAATAAAAATGATGAAAACGTAACAAAGTGAAAATAGATATCAATAAAAATGATGAAGGTTGAACGCAAGTAATATTCACCACTCGCGTTTGCATATTTCTCCCAGTTGCAAAACATCACGATTCAAGGAAGGAACTTTGCAAACATTAACAGCTGTTTCGTCCGTGGGAAATTGGCTTCTTGAGTACGACTCGTGGCGACGGGGATTTTTCCAAGAGCAATTTTCACGGCGGCCGCGTCGCGACTGGCTCTTTCGAAAGTGCCTGTAAGAGATTCGCGAAAATGAAGCCGTCAGGCCGTGAAGCGAAACCTCTGAAAAACCACTGCGATATGTTCTTCAGAAAGAACTTTCCGTTTGTCTTTTTCATAAGGAAGAACCTCGATAATTTACTGTCGTGTGTTACGTATGAATTATTTCCATTGCGGTCTTAAACGCTTCTTTGTACTTTCTATTTTCTGCTGTTAAATTGCTAGGAAATTTTACAGAGAAGTCTACAAGGAAATTTGCAGATAACTAACGTAAAATTTATACGTATCTTTACATTAAATTTTTTATGTGAAATTTGCAAACGTCTTTATATAATATTTACACACATCTTTATGTAAAGTTTATAGATATTTTTAGATAAAGTTTCTACACATGCTTTCATGAAATTCATACACACCTTGTTATCAAAACATCATTAATTATTTACATAATTTAATAAATAGTAATGTTACATAAAACAGATATTTTTAAAAATAGAAAAAAAATGTTTCATATTTAGTCAAAAATTAAAACAGAGAGATGTATGCATATTTGACGCAGACTTCGTTGCATTTTTATGTTGCATGCACGTTGCAGATAGCGAGGGAATTAAAGAAATTAAGTGGCAGTAACGTTGGCGAAAATTTTTGAACGGGTTGTTTTCGTAAAAGGAAATATACGAAGCTTCCAACTCGCACAAATATTTCTCGTAGTCGGAGGAAGAGCTTTGAATGTTGCTTTTAAATAATTGAACTACTTCGAGAATTTAGGAAATTCTTCCGTGGATCATGACAGTGAAACACGATAGTTTGCGAGAGAAAGCACGATAGTTTTATCGCGACTAGTTTGTGGATCTAAATAGTGTTGTACGACAAACTTTGAGACTAAATTGAAAGTCTGAGAATTTTACGTTCTAATCTGCTAAGAGATTTTTATTTCTGCGAGGGACATTTTGCGAAACTGATATGTGAATTCGGTTCATTTCATCCTTATAAATACACATATTTTAAAAATGTAATTTTTGAAGTTTGAAAAGTTTTGATATTATAGATAAAATATACGAAATGTAGGTATTTCATGCAAATTCCAGTTTTGCTCATATAACCTTATACAAATGTTCAGCAATGGTCTCGTTAAGTGCAGAGTTTTTCAGTAGTTTCCAAAATTGTCAGTTCCTAAGTAGAACATAAGACTAATAATACAACACCGTCAGTAAATTTGAAATATGCAAATAAACACAGAGTAGCGTTTGCGGAAGTTAGCTGAAGTTGAACAAGTGCTCGCGATAGAGTACGATAAATGTCGAATGATGGCAGCAACGGTGATACAATATTTAAGCTAATGTTTTCACATCCGTGAAGTGGAGTTTCCGGATAGCCACTCGTTTCTGCGGGTTAGTTTCCTTGAAATATCCAAGAAGTACGTCTCCAATTTCATGGAGTGAGCGTCGCCCGTCTAGAATTCTTCTGTTATTCTAACCGAGACACTTCGACGTCGTTGTTTGCTTTGACATCTGACAATACGAGAGAATTCGATCTGTCTCGAGCTTGTTCTCGAGAAAAATTGCATCGATAATCTTCTCGGGAAATTATACTTATTTATTTATCGCTGGAGAGGATAAAAGGTGAAATTGTAGATCTCGTAATGTGAATTATAGCTAAACTTGTGTGGTGTACTACATCATGTGAAATCTGGTTAAAAATCTGATGTTATCCTTTTTTTTATGTGTATGTGATGCTGAATGTGTCATATGTAATGTAGTTAAAATGTTATGTGATGTATATGTAGGTATGGAGGTGAAACATGTGTAGATCATATAAGAGGTTAAACGTATGCGGATCGCATATGAGGTGAAACATATATAGGTCACATAAGAGGTTAAACATATGTAGATCATATATGAGGTGAAACGTATATAGATCACATAAGAGGTTAAACATATGTAGATCACATATGAGGTGAAACGTATATAGATCACATAAGAGGTTAAACGTATGTAAATCACATATGAGGTGAAACATATAAAGATCACATAAGAGGTTAAACAATATGTAGATCGTATATGAGGTGAAACATATAGATCACATAAGAGGTTAAACAATATGTAGATCACATATGGGGTGAAACATATAAAGATCACATAAGAGGTTAAACAATATGTAGATCGTATATGAGGTGAAACATATAGATCACATAAGAGGTTAAACAATATGTAGATCACATATGGGGTGAAACATATATAGATCACATATGAGGTGAAACATATGTAGATCACATATGAGGTGAAACATATATAGGTCACATAAGAGGTTAAACATATGCAGATCGATTATGAGGTGAAACATATGTAGATCACATAAGAGGTTAAACATATGTAGATCACATATGTGGTGAAACATATCTAGATTACATATAACATACTAGATTTCCAAATTCTCAAAACCGTAGGTTTCCTATGTTTCTAAATACCTCATCAGAAATTTCTAAAACCCCCAATTAGTCTTTTCCCTGATTACCCCGTTTTCTCTAGGGAAATCAGTTTCATCTCTAATTATACACGTTCCCATAATCAGACGCTACATTAACTTGGCGTTGCAAACGACATTTCGCATAATCGTTCAAGAAAGCGCCCACTGTTGGCAGCAGCTCCCTCGCAAGAAAGGTCGAATTTTGCTCGGATAAACCCGAAAGTGTAAATCGGTTAAAGGTTCCACAGTGAGAATCAGTGAGTCCACTAGAAAGTTTCCATTGGCTGTTTAGTGGCAAACACCGAATGGTTAGCTCGTAAAACAGCGTCTAACCAATAGCAATTCGAACGGGGCGCCCTCAGTAGCCCATAAAAACAGGACTTTAAGCGAGACCTTCTTTTTCCTCGCCTGTTTGCCAGGAAAGTACACATCGATTCGGGAGGGGACGTGGGATGATTCTCTATAAAATCGCGATCAAACCTTGATGGATGTTGCCTTAATGAAAGGAAATCGTGATTTCGGGAGGCTGATCTTTCCCTTTGCGAATCACGGGGATACACGTAACAGATTTGCCTACAGATAAAAGTTTTATCGGCAGAGGGAAACTTTGAGGAACTGTTTGGACTTTATCGTGCCGTAAAACCACCTGGATATGTTACGGAAATTGTATTTAAAAGTCCCCTTTTGTTGCGACCTTTTTGCTGGTACAATTCATGTATCCATACTTTAGACAATTTATGATTTTTAGTTCCTTTGACGACGTTTATTTTGTGTCACAGAGTGTAGTAAGATATTGCTGTTTATTATTGTGCTTAATTATTCAATATCTACTTCTATAATCAGATGTGTCATACAGAATCATGTATATCACATATGTGATATTTCATTTTAAAGTTATTGTCAAGTACATTTTATTTTAAAATTGTTGTCAAGTTCATTTGATTTTAAAATTGTTTTCAAGTTCATCTGATTTTAAAGTTGTTGTCAAGTACATTTGATTTTAAAATTGTTATCAAGTACGAAACATATGATCTTACCATATGTGTCATTTGACCAAAAATCTGATGATAGATTTATGAAGTGTCATTTTGTTTTTATCCTCCAGTCTTATCCTCTCTGTAAATATTTCTCTTGTTAATCCATACAGCAACCGTTTAAAAAGATCTGTCTTTCCGCGGTGTCCAGAAAATATATCACAGTCCTACAGCTGCCATGCTAACAAACTAGTAATCGATCGAAGCATAGCATAACTGCGGTGCGGTGTTTCCACAGTGGATTTCAACGAAATCCCTGACAGGAAACAACTAATACCAAAAGTCGTCACTGAACTAATTCTTGCCTGCGTTCACGCAAGCGGAAACCGGAAGTTTTGTCACTTTCTGTGTGCCGGATTCCCTGGAGAAAAGTATTCCACGACAGAATGGTAACTTTTCGCGGCGAAGTTTCCGCGGTAAGTTTACAAGCAAAGCCACAGATGCTTTATTCGAAGTATAAAATCGACTTTGGAAGCTGAAAAGTTGTGATGTGACATTCAAGTGACACCGTTTTCCTCTTCATATTACTACATAATATTAAATGCAGTCGGGGAGCTGGGGAATTCGTTCGTGGGATTATGATTTCGTCGTGCAAGGTATTCAAATTGCTGTTGAAAAATGGGGTTTATAGGAGAAAAATTACACTTATCTAGATTATGTTGTTTAGTATATAATTGTGTATTGTATAATTACTGTGGATATGGTAAGCTTAAATCTTTAAGGCCCTTGGAGTAAGAGGAATGACGAGTTTTTAATTCTACATTTTTTAAGAGGAATTATTTTACGAACTGCGAATTGTAAATTTGAGGCAGTTTCAATTTTTATTTTTATTGTACTATTTTGTAGTGTAATATAATGTAATGAAAAAACTGTGCAATAAAACTGTTAATTTTAAGGCATTTGTCAATTTTGTAGAGGGTTGATTTTACAGACTCTGTATTATTTATCGGTAATCTTCAAATTATCAGTGAATGTGAAGGTTTAAAGTTTAAACTATTCTGCGCCGTCCGCCATATTGGCGCGCTGTACGCATGCGCACTGCGAGATACCGCGCCGAAGTCCTCACCGCTGATTCATTTAATTTTTGCATATAAATTCATCATGTTTTATGTCTTTCTCTAAAAAGTAGTTTCCTTATCAAGTGGTATCTTGTTTAATTTACTCTTTGGTTGATTTACAAATAATATATCAGACATTCTATAATATAATACAAGTAATATGTACTTATAAGTAGTATGACTTACAATGTCATATTACAGTACAGAAAAATGGAGTTTATAGCTGGAGAAAAATTAGGCCTGTCTAGATTATGTTGTTTAGTATTACATGTGTATAATTACCGTAGATACAGAAGTGTTGTTAGAGTATATGTAAAATTTCGTGATAATTATGGGGTCGAGAGGATTGTAAGCTTAAATCTTTAAGGCCCTTGGAGTAAGAGGGATGACGAGTTTTTTTAGCGATTAGATGATGGATCGAAAGTTATGATTGAAATTTGTCGGTGATAATAGCAAGTAAGTTATAAGAGGATCAGATGGGAAACAAACAGCTTCGGTGTAACTTTGAAGAGCGCTTCAGAATTCAAATGGTTATACATTTTGTGGGGGTAAATCTGAACCACATTTATCGGTACTTCAAAACTTATTTATCACATGTAATCAAATTTTAGCGCTATTTGCTTATGAACTAAAATCACATGCAAATAAACATTTATGAAATAAGTTTATTTTGTATTTTAAACAGTGTATTTTATTCCGTAGATTATTTGTAAAAATTATGTTATTTCCTTACTTTTTACATTCTTTATTTTATATTATTTTACGTGTCTCACGTGGTCTTTCTTTTCTCCCAGGTAAAAGAAATTTTCCGATAGTAGCAGATAAAATTTCTTAAAGTAGAAACTAAAAATTGCTTTATTGCATCAAAACTTCGAGTGCACCTTAATTTACTCAGACTCTAAACAAAAATGTAATAATTTGTGTTGTTTCTTCCCATAAAATCAATAATCAATAACGAATGAAATTTTATATACTCCATCAAAATTTTCATAATGAGAAGAAATCCTAGACAAGTTTCGAAATTTCGCACAGCTTCAAAACTTTTGATCAGTATACTGATACTTCAAAATGCACTTCGTATAACGCAAAACTGTTACACTTGATACCCGAAACAGCCTATCAAGAAAAGCATCCCTTTGAAACTGTTATCTAAACTGCAACAACGCGAATCATGTCGTTTGCTCGGTCTGTTTCATAACACGACTCGGATTACACATTTAATCCATTACGTTTCGTGTGTCTGATGCGTGTGTACAGTTCACGGCAAATCTGCTACCCCTAGGGAAAATATAACGACCTGAAATGAAGGCTTGCATTCGTTAGTTTTTAGGAATTTATGGATTTGAAGATGTGACTTCGGGATTCGGGGAGTTAGAAACTCGATAATTAGTAACAATCGATTTCTTCAAGTTTGGCGTATTAACTAAAATTTCAAAAAAGGGCTATTTCTTCATTTTTACATATGTCATCAAGACTTTACTTCTTCAAATTTGACATATTGACTGAAATTTCAAAAAAGAACAATTTCTTCATTTTTACATGTATCTTCAAGACTTTACTTCTTCAAATTTGACATATTGACTGAAATTTCGAAAAAGAACAATTTCTTCATTTTTACATATGTCATCAAGACTTTACTTCTTCAAATTTGAAATATTGACTGAAATTTCGAAAAAGAACAATTTCTTCATTTTTACATATATCTTCAAGATTTTACTTCTTCAAATTTTGCATATTAACTGAAATTTTAAAAAAGAACAATTTCTTCATTTTTACATATGTCATCAAGACTTTACTTCTTCAAATTTTGCATATTAACTGAAATTTTAAAAAAGAACAATTTCTTCATTTTTGCATATATGTATCTTCAAGACTTTACTTCTTCAAATTTTGCATATTAACTGAAATTTCGAAAAAGGACAATTTCTTCATTTTTACATATGTCATCAAGACTTTACTTCTTCAAGTTTAAAATATTAGTAAAAATTTCGAAAAACTGAATTTCTTCGTTTTGACACACCAATGCCCCCCAGTTCATATCGAATCCCGAAAACAATATTTCCCCGAAACAACAATAACTAGAAAACGTTCGAAATATCGCGTGTACAATGTTAAAAAGCTCTTTGACACAGTACCAATATTTCTCGCTGCCTGACGAGAATATCAATCACGCGTGAAAAATTTTTCCCCTCATCATTCATTCGTTCCAACATTAATATTCAAATTCTTTCGTGCCACTTGCCTTTCATCGACACGAAAATAAACGGCGAGATTTACATGAATACGAAATACGTATCTGGATCGGAAAGGAGGAAACTCGTTATTGAAAGCGGTACGATAGCGAAAAATATCGGAAACACAATTCTAGAAAGTTCACGCGTGAGATGTACATACGTGGATGCATTACATATACGTGATACATGTGTAGGAAATTTCGCGTGACTGATAACCTCCACTTTTCTTCTGTGCAGCGAAAAACAACTTGTCATCCCTTGTCATTTCTTTCTTCTTTCGACAAGTTTTCTTATTAATGAGTTGATGGATCTGTAGAGAGCTTCTTTCTACGTTTTTAACGTTCAATTAAGTAATTGTAAATTTGTGACTTAGAGATTATTTACAAGTTTATGTTCTTAAGAGACTCGTGTTATAAGATGGTGTATTAACGACTGACGCACTACACAAATTCTACGGGATAATAACCAAATATTAAAACTTCCTAAATTACTAAATGTAAAATATACTAAATCACTTGACATAAAAAAAAAACAATTAACCTAAAGATTACTAAAACCACATCCTAATTTATCAACTTCATTTTCAATTAATCTAACACCCTTAACCCAACATTGAAAACCATAAACTCATTTCAAAAATATATTTTCCTCCATCTAAAAATATTTCCCGTAACCATTAAACAATATACGTGTTCCTTTGAGCGAAACAACGTAATAGCAGAGAAATATATTGTTTCGAAGCTATCGGTATAGAAGAAAGAGAAATAAAATTCGATAAAATCGACAATGTTGTATCTGGTGGATGTAGTTCATTTTCCATGTGTTTGCCAGGTGGTAACACGTTCGCAGGAAAAAGTGTTTCGAATCTCGTTGTGCGGCAGAGTGCACACTCGTGGAAGCACACACGCGATAAATTTCAAGCATCTTCCGAGGAAGAGATCGCGAAATTTGCGATCGACCGACTTTTCCCACGAAAAGCTCGGCAATGCGTCATTTCCTGGCCTCTCTACTCCCTTGGGTATCTATAGCCTCGAATTTGTTTCTCTATTATCGAACCTCGTATTTCTCTGCTCGTTTATTCCGTTTCTCTAATTTTATCCTACTATGCATGGAGATAAGAATATTCAAATTCGTTTCGTTTCTAGTTTCATTTCTAGGTTTATTCTAATTTTGGGACGTTCTGATTTTTTATTTTGGAGGTTATTTAGGTTTATGGGATTTTTCAAGATTATAGAATTACACGATACATCAAATTTTCACATCCCCAAAATACCAAATTTTTACACCTCAAAAATTTTCGTATCACAAAATTGCAAAATTTTCACATCCCCAAAATACCAATTTTCCTGTCCCTAAGCTATCAAATTTTCACACCCCAAAAATACAAATTTTCGTACCCCAAAACTGCCAAATTGTCATCCCCCAAAATACCAAATTTTCCTATGCTTAAGCTACCAAATTTTCACGCCCCAAAAATACAAATTTTGGTATCCCAAAACTACCAAATTATCATACCCCAAAATACCAAATTTTCCTGTCCCTAAGCTACCAAATTTTCACGCCCCAAAAATACAAATTTTTGTATCCCAAAACTACCAAATTATCATACCCCAAAATACCAAATTTTCCTGTCCCTAAGCTACCAAATTTTCACGCCCCGGAAATACAAATTTTTGTATCCCAAAATTGCCAAATTATCATAACGCAAAATATCAAATTTTTCTGTCCCTAAGCTACCAAATTTTCACGCCCCAAAAAAACAAATTTTCGTACCCCAAAATTGCCAAATTCTCATTCCCCAAATTACCAAATTTTTCTGTCCCTAAGCTACCAAATTTTCACATCCCGAATTTCCGAATCCCCAAACCATCAATTTTCCATATCTCAAAACTCTCCATATCCGAAAACTTCCACCTTTCACATCCCTAGACAACCGACTTTCCAACCCCAATTTTCCACACCCCAAAACAACCAACTTTCCATACCCCAGAGGTATTCCAAATCTCAGAGTTTATCAAGTACCAGATTTGGGCCTACGGGTATCTCGGTTCCAGAAATCTGTTTAACTCGAAAAGGTAGAAGGTCAAGCACTGAAGAACGCAAGGACGAATAAATCTCGTTCTTTGAACGGTGTAATTCCTTTCACGCACAGAGGCTTCTCTCGAGCAGAAACGTGAGATGGAAGCTTGAAGCTATCGCGAATTATTAGCCACGTTCTTTTACGGTCGCATACTGTCGGCGAAATGACGCGGATTACATCGTCTTTCACAGAATCGATTTCTCTTTTTACGTCCTTATCATACTTGGCAGACGGATACCCGATCTGTACAGGGACCTTAAAATGGTCCCAGACTCAAAGGAGATGTATGAAAAAAATATTAATCGAGATTGGGGAATGAAAAGTGGTTCTTGAGAAAAAGGCTCTCAGGCTGAGATGCAGTTTCAAGGGATTTTAGGTTTACTTTAAGTAACGAGTAAAAGTCAATTCAATTGTAATACGTAATTTTCTAGGGATTTAGATCGAGGCTTTTGGGCACTGTGACAAGGTTTACAGGGACCCGTATTATTTGCATTTTATATGTGTATGATTTCATATAGGGTAATTAGGAGTCATTCGATACTTTTGGACCTCTGTAATTTTACTCTAATCAAAATATGTTATAGTCCATGTGAAATTAGGGGGTGTTTAAGTCATTATTTTGCAGGTTTCGAATTTGTTAAAGAATAACAAGCCTCCAAAGTTTGCAATTTTTGTCCTTTTTGCGAAAATAGACTTCACTTACGAATTTTTTTCTCAGAAACTACTCAACCGATTTCGATAAATTTTCTATTGTTTTATTCATAAAGGATTGGGGTATTTTGAAATATTTTTTTCAATTCCGTCAATTTCTTATAAAATGTTTGGGTAGGCAAGTGACGCGTTCAGCTAGCGAGGGCGACCAGTGGTATAAAACAAGGTTAACTTTGACTAACCATTGTGTCTGAAGGTTAGGTTAGATTAACTTCTGTATGTAGAGGTCAGGTTAGACTAACCTTTGCGTGTAAAGGTTAGGTTAGATTAACCTTTGTATGTAGAAGTTAGTTTAGACTAACCTTTGCGTGTAAAAATTAGGTTAGATTAACCTTTGTATGTAGAGGTTAGTTTAGACTAACCTTTGAGTGTAAAGGTTAGGTTAGATTAACCTTTGTAAGTAGAGGTTAGGCTAGTCTAACCTTCGTATGTAATGGTTAGGTTACACTAACCTTTGCACGTAAAGATTAGATTAGCCTAACCTTTGCTAATGGAGGTTAGGTGAGACTAACATTTTTACGTAGATGTTAGGTTGTTCTAACTTTTGTTACTATGGGTTAGGTTAGACTAACCTTTGCCTATAAACGTTAGTTTAGACTAACCTTTGAATGTAAAGGTTAGGTTATATTAACCTTTGTAAGTAGAGGTTAGGTCAGTATGTAACCTTCGTATGTAATGGTTAGGTTACACTAACCTTTGCTAGTGGAGGTTAGGTTAGACTGACATTTTTACGTGGATATTAGGTTGTTCTAACCTTTGTTACTATGGGTTATGTTAGACTAACCTTTGCCTATAAATGTTAATTCAAATTAGCCTTTGTACGTAGAGGTTAGGTTGGTTAATTATACCCATACAGGTATGGTTAGGTTGAACTGTATAGGTACAGGTTGAGTCACTACCGTATGACTTAAACTTTCCCTAATTTCAGATGGACTACATATTTTGATTGGACCAAATTTGTAGATGGTGATGTCCAAAGTAATCGATTTGTAATGACCCATACAATTGACATTAATCCACTATTTAGTTAAATACGCCAGTAGTCTTTTAACAAATAAAAACAGCCCATTTCAACCTAATAAATACTCTGATATATTCAAATTGTCCAAAAAAAATATCACGGTTTGTTGGTATTCCTGTTTATCAACGAACCCAATTATCACATAACGTTTCACCGCGGAGGAAATTTATAGGAACGCATAATTTGACGGGGGTGAGGTCTGAATAGCGTGAAGGTATTTTTCATAGCCGAGGGTTGAATGAATGCATGAACCACGGTTGGTCACGAAATTTATCGCGGTACGGACGTAGTGTTGAATTTTTATATCGAATAATCTTCACCGGTTCGGTCGATCGTGAAATCGTTGCGACGTGGAAATATTTGTTTACAATGCATTCAAATTTTCCCGCCGGAGAAATGTATTCATACGATCGCAAACTTCGAAGGACTGGAAAAAAACGTATTCGTGATCCTCCTTTGTTTGCGTTCGGTTCCAGAATCAACGAAGCATGAGCTAATATTTAAAATGGACCTTTGTAACGACCGATTAAACATCTTCATTAGCTGTTTCACCGGGTTCGAGAAGCAGCGTGATTCGCTGATCATCGAGAGCTTTGGTCAATGTTTGATGATGAATTATTTACCTTTCGAATTGGGATTTAATTTCATTTAATATGCCAATACTTGCTACCTTGAGAAAATATAGCTTCTAATAGAAATGTAAACGTTTGTAATTCGAATACGACGGATTCTGGAATCAAATATTGTTTTATGGAGAACTGTGGGGATACGTAATGAGTGTGATATTGTACTTTATTATTATGTAATTTATTGAACGTTGCACAGTAAGTGCAATTATTGTAAATTTGCAGACGTGAGTCTCAATGTGAATTTTATGGGCGATTAATATTCAAGAATTTGGTAATCCTGTGTCCAGAATTTAATGATCTGAACATTTAATAATCTTGACCTAATCTTAAGACTTTATCAGAGATCCATAAAAATCCCCAAAAGTCTCCCCAAATATCCTCTCTTTTTCAATGTAAGAATCTCTTCCGATCATCAATACCTAAAGGCTATATTGTATGAATTAACTGCACAAGAGAAGGTAAATGACGTATTAACATTGAAATAACTTCTGAAGGGTACGAGCCGAATGCAAATGCGCGAATCGAATGATTCAGCCTGTAATTGGAAAAGCTTGAAGACTTCGGGGATCGTGAAAGTTATTCGTTTTAGCGCAGGAAAAAGGACGAGGGACAGGAAATGGTAGCAAAGACAAATCCCGCGGATAAGCATAGTAATGGTCAGCAAGCTTTATGGTGGATATCACTTACGATGATTACACCGGGAAACACCGGTCTCGACTTGAAAATCTTCCGGGATTTTCTCTTTGATGATAAATTGCACTTTTTAATTGTTCGTCCCATACATATGAACTATTAGGTTCCTTCACAGTTGCAATTTCTACCTCTGCATGTATTCTTGTACCGAGTTACACATGTTAGAAAATAGTTTAACACTTTGAATGTACGTCTACGCAAACGTCGCCAAGGGCCGGCATTTTTGATGAATTAGTATTAACAAACTTGATGTAAATTCACGAAATAATTCAACGCGAACATACACATAAATAAAAAAACAATTTAATGATAAATTTAATAATATACAAACAATTTAATTTGTAAAATACGGTAGTTTTGTGTACGACACCAACGTAGAGCCGCCGGCATTTGCTCCATAATTTACGTGGTACACCAGTGTAGTGTAACATCGAAAATTAAAAACAGGCAATAAAACAATAATTACCAAAGATCAAAGTAGCGGTGAAACACGAAGCCAATAGCAATATCCACACTTGTTTACATTCATAATTCATCACACAGAGAGTGTGCTACCGCCCAATGACTCTTAGCGGTAGCATCACACACATGTGTGAACGGACGCTAACGGTTGGTCCGACCATCACACACATGTTGTGTGAGCGACCACTAAAGTGTTAAGTATTCATTCGTTATTGTGATTTCGCCACTCACGTGTATTTTAAAAATTATTACTATCATTATAAAAATAGTTAAATCCTCTTATTTTTCGTTTAATTCTACCAATCTATTTGAGCAAACCGAGTACTTGTAATTGCAACGCTAGAGGCGATGAAACACGATTTACCAAGTAATTAACATCTGTCCTCTCATTCGGTAGTATCGATAGACAAGTTAAATAGCCTGTTGGCCGATGCACTAAACAAAATTATTAGCACGATCAGGAATTCGAAACGAGTTTCATTAAATCCTAATTACCGTCACCAAGTTTTTAAGCTTTATTAACGCTGACGTAGGTGATGACAGAATAATCTGTAATTAAACAGTTCCCGAAGTTTAATACTATTTAGCGTGGCGCTGGAATTATCGGAAGAATATGAGATACATCCTGTAATTGTAATTCGGATATTTTGCTGATTACACTTGACAAGTTTATAGCGGTACAATAATTTTTTTGATACAGTGGTTTTTTGTTCATTCATTTATAGTATCAAATTAATTCTTTAGCAGCAATAAGATACAAGAAGTCATTATTAACTCAACATTCAGTTAGTGTTCTTTTTAAATTTATTGTTAGACAATTCTTAACTTGCTAACTTTCTTGGGATTCAAATTCCCAAATTCTGAAATTCATAAATTTTCAAATTTCTCAGTATCCAAATTCCAAAATCCCCAAATTTCTTAGGTCCCAATTTCTAAAATTCCCAAATTCCCAAATTTTCAAATTTCTCAGTTTCCAAATGCCAAAATCCCCAAATTTCTTTGCTTGCAAATTCCAAAACCCCTAAATTTCCTAGATCCGAATTTCCAAAATTCCCAAATTCCAAAGCGCCCAAATTTCTTAGGTCCCAATTTCCAAAATTCCCCAATTCCCAAATTTTCAAATTTCTCAGTTTCAAAATGCAAAAATCCCCAAATTCCTAAATTTTCAAATTTCTCAGTTTCCAAATGCCAAAATCCCCAAATTCCTTAGCTTCAAAATTTCAAAACTCCCAAATTTCCTAGGTCCGAATTTCCAAAATCCCCAAATTCCTGAATTTTCAAATTTCTCGGTATCCAAATTCCAGAATCCTCAAATTCCTTAGCTTCCAAATTCCAAAACGCCCAAATTTCTTAGGTCCCAATTTCCCAATTCCAAAATCCCCAAATTTCTCAAGTTCCAAATCCTAAATTCCCCAAATTTCCCAAATTCTTAAATTTCTCACATTCCAACTATCCCTACACCTCCAAATTCACAAATTCCTACCACCAATCCCTCCCACTTTCCACTCTTCTCCCACATCTAAATACCCAAACAAAAAATCCACCAATTAGCGAATGAAAACTTGTAAAATTAATCGAACACGAAATCTACAAACTTCCAAACGTCCGAGAAATATGGTAAAACCCGGAACAAAGTCTCTTTGATCTCTCACAAAAATCCTCCTCATTAACATAGCTCCATTTGCAAAAAACCGAAAAGGACAAAACAGATCCACAAAGTGAAAATCTCAAAGGTATAATCCTATATTAACATTACACGCTTCTAGAATCCACTTCAGGGGCTTACAATTCATTAAAATAACTCTTATCCCCTGTAAGACACTTCATCTTTGTGTTCCCTGTAAAATTCTTATTGGAAACGACGAAAAAACCTAGATATAATCGGCTGAACGAAGCGGAAACCCCGTTTGAGCTGACACGTGCAAAAGAAAATAGTAGCCTGCGAGACGCGTTAATCTTTAGATCAAGCAAACGTGTTCACCTGTCCGTACGATGTCAAAGTTAACGATCGCCTTAGTGTAATACGGATCCAGAAACTGATACAGCTTAAGCCGTTGCATTAAACTTTAAGCCGAGCTTTCCACGGTGACTCGCCTATCGACAGAAATGTACGCCCTGTACTGCTTCTTTAAGGTGAATTTAGAAATCGACTGCCGGGGAATACGATTCTTTCGCGAGGCGGAACTGAATGCCGACGGAAAAAGAATAGGAAATCGGGTCTAGCTTTAACGGCAGAAAACATTGCCCCATTTTTATTTCAACGGTGACCTCTTGCGTTCATTAGTGATCAAAATTGTTGTGTTTGTATTGCATCGATTCGTTATTTCGATGCTAACCTCTTTGACTTTTATTAAAGGTTCAGTAAGAAAAATTGATGAGGTGTATTTTAAGAAACTTGAATCGTTATTTTAATGGTATTAATACTCTTTGAAAAATTGATGAGCTCTGAAGGTGCTGGGTTCATCAGAGTGTAGTCTCTATGTATCGATATTGATACTTATATTGTATCGAGAGGGGATGATTATTTCGGGAGACTTTGTTTTTGGGAGCTTTTGTGTACCTTTGATGAAGTTTTAGATGAAGTCAAAAATTCTTCTGATGAATGACAAAAATTGATGAGGTAAAGAAACTTGTCGGAGGTCACTTGTTATTTCAATGCAATTAATAGAACCTGACCTAACTCTTTTGACTGTCATAAATAAATTCTGAAGTTGGTAAATTTATTGATGACAAAAATTGCTGAGGTGTTTTTCAAGAAACTTGTCAAGCAGTGCCTTTCGTTATTTCAATCCAATTAGTAGAAGCTGACCTAACTCTTTTTTTGTCATAAATCAGTTCTGAAGTTGGTAGATTCATCGATGACGACAATTGCTGAGGTGTTTTTGTGTTACAAGAAACTTGTCGAATAGTGTTTCTCGTTATTTCAATGCAATTAGTAGAACCTAACCTAACTCTTTGACTCTGATTAATAAATTTTGAAGATGATAGATTCATCAATGACAAAAGTTATTAACTTCTTTGTATTTTAAGGAACGTGCAGTTGAGCGATGCTGCTGATTACTTCAATGAAACTAACATCGCCTAACTAAGCCTAATATAATTCTTGGATAGTAAGAAATGTGTTCTGAAGTTGGTAGGTTCATCAGTGACAGAGGCTGTAGAATGTTTGTATTTCAAGAAACTTGTCGCAGAGCAATGCTGTTCATTATTCCAAACTAGTTAACCTGATCTAATCTAACCTAATTCAGACTGTGATAAATGAGTTTTGGAGGTACTAGGTTCGTCAGTGACAACATCATTTCTATTTCGAAGGAAGTCGAATAATGTTTTTGCGATATCTGTAAATATTCTGAATTTTCGAAAATATTGAAGTTTCTTAATTTGATTAGGTATTTTGAAATTTTTTAATTTGAAAGTACTTTAATTTGAATACATATAAATATAAATGGAAATTTGATAATCTGACAATCTGAAAGTTGAACAGTCTGGTAATCTGAAAGTTTGACAATCTAAAAATCTGAAAATGTGATGATCTGAAAATGTGACAATCTGAAAATCTAAAAATTTCATAATCTGAATATTTGAATATCAGACAATCTGACAAATTGACACTCTAAAAATCTGACAGTTTGAAAAGCTGAAAATTCAACAACCTGAAAATCTAAAAATTAGAATATCTAAAAATCTAAAAATCTAAAACTCTAAAAATCTAAAACTCTAAAAATCTAAAACTCTAAAACTCTAAAAATTTAAAAATCTAAAAATCTAAAACTCTAAAAATCTAAAAATCTAAAAATCTAAAAATCTAAAAATCTAAAAATCTAAAAGTCTAAAAATCTAAAAATTTGAATATCTGAAACTTTCAAAATGTCCAAGTAATCTTGCAAATTGAAAGCGCCAAATAAAAAACTTTCCAACACAAAGTCCCCTTGGATACTTAAATAAATAAAAAACCCACGAAACTCTCCAGCACTCACACAAAAATAACTCAGACAGTCGAATCAAAAATTTGCTCTTCATCTCCCGCAGATCATTAATTTTTCCCTTTATTCTACACTCCAGATTGTTTCAATCGAAACGCCGAAAGGGGGATGATTCGACAATACATATGCTTAAACGATGTCTAGACGATTGAAGATGAGAGCAAAGGCAGGTGCGAATATTTTTTATTTTAGGCGCGTTCAGAACGCATCGTTAATTAATCTGTTGGCTGATCAAAAAATCGGTGTCTGTCGACGACACAAAAACCGTCGTCGCGTGAAAACGTGGTCTGAAGCAACCGCTTAGCTATGGTTGTCTAAAGCGCTAATAGAACACTGTTAACGACGGGAAACGCGAAACGGTAGAATGGATAAAAGCGGAAGGAAACCTGTGAGTTGACATGACGTTTGAGCAATTAAAGCTCGCTAAAGTCTCGGTTCATGCAGCGAAACGCGAAATTATCAAAGGTTTCGCCCCTTCTGAAAAATTCAGATATAATTGTTCTCAAAATTTCTCATGCATCTATTGCCTGCCGAAGTATATTTCATTTTAATAATAGTATTCGTACCAATACAAACTAGTTTGTAGACTGTGCAGTTACTGTGAGATTAAAAATAAAGTATAATAATAAGGGATGAAGCGAAGTGATTTATACAATTCATCTTGGTCAAAGTTATCACTTTTTATTCAATCAAAAGTCTCAGAATTATACAAAAGTAATTAACTAGTAGTGAGAGGGAAAATTTTTAACCAAAATTTGAAGGAAAAAATCTAAAATTATTTTCTACAAAAAGTCCTTAATGCAGTTACTGAAATAATTAAAATTAAGGGGAAGAGTGAATCAACTTGATCTTGCATAAGAACTTTTATAAATACTAAATGTGATTAATTAGTAGTAAATTTGAAAATTTAAACAAGAACAAAAATTTGAAAGAAAGAATTTAAACTTATTTTCCACAAAAAGTGCAAATACTAAAATAAATAAAATTAACGAAGTAGACAAGCTTGAAGTTGAGAAATACTTATGATACATTATTTTGAATCTGATTTTAAAATTTCGCAAGTTTCAAATTTCCAAATTGCTCAATTCCCAAATTTCTTATGTTCCAAATTTCGAATTCTGCAAATTGCTCAGGTCCCAAACTCAAAAATCCCCAAATTCCCAAAATTTTGAAATTTCTCAGGTCCAAATTCAAAAATTCCCAAATTTCTTAGCTTCCAAATTCCAAAATCCCCCTAATTTCCTTAGGTCCCTATTTCCAAAATTGCCAAATTTGTCAGTTTCCAAATGCCAAAATTCCCAAATTCCGAAATTTTCAAATTTCTCAGTTTCCAAATTCCAAAATCTCTAAATTCCTTGGGTTCCAAATTCCAAAAGCCCCAAATTTCTTAGGTCCGAATTTCCAAAATTCCCAAATTTTCAAATTTCTCAGTTTCCAAATGCCAAAATCCCCAAATTCATTAGCTTCCAAATTCCAAAACCCCCAAATTTCCTAGGTCCAAATTTCCAAAATTACCAAATTCCTAAATTTTTAAATTTCTCAGTTTCAAAATGCAAAAATCCCCAAATTTCCGAATTCTCAAATTTCTCAGTATCCAAATTCCAGAATCCCCAAATTTCCGAATTCTCAAATTTCTCAGTATCCAAATTCCGGAATCCCCAAATTCCTTAGCTTCCAAATTCCAAAACGCCCAAATTTCTTAGGTCCCAATTTCCAAAATTCCCAAATTTTCAAATTTCTCAGTTTCCAAATTCCAAAATCTCCAAATTTCTTAGCTTCCAAATTCCAAAACCCCCAAATTTCCTAGGTCCGAATTTCCAAAATTACCAAATTCCTAAATTTTTAAATTTCTCAGTTTCAAAATGCAAAAATCCCCAAATTCCCGAGTTCTCAAATTTCTCAGTATCCAAATTCCAGAATCCCCAAATTCCTTAGCTTCCAAATTCCAAAACGCCCAAATTTCTTAGGTCCCAATTTCCAAAATTCGCGAATTCCTAAATTTTCAAATTTCTCAGTTTCCAAATGCCAAAATCTCCAAATTCCTGAAATTTCAAATTTCTCAGTTTTCAAATTCCAAAATCCCCAAATTCCTTAGTTTCCAAATTCTAAAATCCCCAAATTTCCTATGTCCGAATTTCCAAAACTCCCAAATTCCTAAATTTTTTAATTTCTCAGTTTCCAAATGCAAAAGTCCCCAAATTCCCAAATTTTCAAATTTCTCAGTATCCAAATTTTCAAATCCCCAAATTCCAAATTTAAAAATTTATCAAGTTCCAGATTCTCTTATTCCCCAATTCCCAATTTTCTCAAATTCCAAAATTCGCTAATCCTCACATCCCAAGTTCACCATAAAATTCGACAGAAAATAAAAGTATTAAAATTATAAGACAATAAGCGAGACGAGTATAATATATTACGTTGTTTATTGTTCGAGCGAAAACTTGTTCTTCGAAGCAAGTTATCTTACAGTAGTACGACATGATAAATGATCAGACATAACACGTAACAAGGTTAAAGTAGCGACTACTTTACTTTCCTCCCTTTATTTCCTTTTGCGTCAGCCAGTTCGTAGTGTTTTGCGTCCGTTCCCACGCACGATTTCCCAGGTTTGCTGATCTTCAACAAAATCCCTCCCACATTTTTATCCGTAACACGTAATCCGCTATCTTCTTTCGGAAAGCTTCACCATGAAACGATCCGATCGCGTCTGCTTTATGTCGACACTCGTGTCTGCAGCCTTCGTGGTTGCCCTTTATCACTGGTAACGAAGCTAATTTATTGATACCGTATCGCTGCATTATGCTTACCATTATCTGCACGGTTTCAATGGTGATTATGGTATACGATGCTCACTTGGAGTACCTCGTTAAATATTTTTTAATTCGCTGTTAGTGGAGATCAGTTGTGATCGATATGGGAATTTTTTATTTTTTAATTCGGGATTTTGGAAATTTTGATTTGAGAAGTTAGAAGTTCAAGTTTGAAGTTTGGAAATTTAGGAAGTGTTAAAATTAGCATCTTCTAAATTAAAAAAATCCTGAAATTTGGTAATGTAGAAATTGGAGGCTTGCAAATTTGGAAACCTTGAATTCTCTAATTTCTGAAGTTGCATATTGTAAATTACGAATCATCGTATCTCTAACAGAACAAATTCCAAATTCCTAAAATTATAACCCTGCTAATTTCTAAATTACACTACATGTAATTTTTAAATTGCACCCCAACTAATTTTTAAATTACACCCCAACTAATTTCTAAATTACCTCAAATAATATTGAAATTGTATTCCAACCTTCAAATTACAACCCACCTAAATATTTAAATTCTACTACATCATCCTTAAACCGTAAAATCGCAGACATCACAGAATGAAACCATTAATTAAACTGCATTTCGAAACAACAATTCCGCCGTAGAATATCACATACGCTTATCTCCCCAAAAAGGGTTAATTGAACGATCAAAGTGCTTACGGTTGTTTGCGGCCCCTTTACAAACCAAATTATTCCACAAGAGATTGGGTTACTTAGGTTAATTAATTCGGCAAAATGAACCGTCCGTTTTTCCGCCAAACAAAGCGGACCACCCTCGTTCCAGATTTTTGTTAATTAACGGCGATTAAGTCGACTTTATCCGGATTGTTCGGTTGCTGCGTGCGAGGGATAATATTTGTAATTAAAGACAAATAGAACGGTCGTGACGCGCACTAGGCGGCTGGCCATACGCGATATTGGAGGCTTTATATCGGCACGTCATATTCATGGGTTCGCCATTTCCGATGGAGTTGACCACAAAAAAAAGATGGAAGTATAATAAATTGCCAGCATTGAAACACGCGTTTCCGTGCCACGTCTCATCATCGTCGCTGGAATTTATTTCTCTCTGGAATAGCTGGTTCCATGAAGTATTGTCAGTATTAATGGTACAGTGATTACTTTTAATATAGATACCATGGTAGATAGCCAGGGATTCCAAATGAGAGAAGATTTGTTTCTATATTTTCTTTATAGAGAGAGCTTTTTATTTGGATTCAGGAAAATTTCATACGCATAAAGTGAATAGTAATCTTTCTAGGCTATAAGTAGCAGTATTGCAATTTTAAAAATACGTGTGAGTGACGAAATCACAATAACGAATGAATACTTAACACTTTGGTGGCCGCTCACACATGTGTGTGATGGCTGGGCCAACCGTTAGCGTCCGTTCACACATGGGTGTGATGCTACCGCTAAGAGTCATTGGGCGATAGCACACTCTCTGTGTGATGAATTATGAATGTAAACAAGTGTGGATATTGCTATTGGCTTCGTATTTCACCGCTACTTTGATCTTAGGTAATTATTGTTTTATTGCCTGTTTTTAATTTTCGATTTTACACTACATTGGTGTACCACGTAAATTATGGAGCAAATGCCGGCGGCTCTACGTTGATGTCGTACACAAAGCTACCGTATTTTACAAATTAAATTGTTTGTATATTATTAAATTTATCATTAAATTATTGTTTTTTATTTATGTGTATGTTCGCGCGTGTTGAATTATTTCGTGAATACATATCAAGTTTGTTAAAATTAATTCTTCAAAAATGTTGCCAGCCCCTGGCGAAGTTTGACTGCATTTACTCTCGGTCAAAACAACCGCATCGATAACTAATCGATGTACAAGATCAATATGCAATCATGCTCACATATACAGTGTTCAGAATGACACAATAATGTTCATACAAAAATGTTTACAATATATCAGTTTTGTATCTCAGATTTCCCAACGAATTTACAGCGATTGCAAAAGAACGTAGATACACTGTCACGTTAATCCATTTGACAGATCGATAATTCACGTTCGAACAGCAAATGGATTCTTTGGATAAGAGGGTTGAATGCACCCGTGTCCACGCACGTTCAAATTTATGAAACAAAAGCTATCGAAATTTGTTTGAAGTGTTCGATACCGAACGGTGATATAAATATTTTTGATAACGTTGCAAACGTATTGCCTGAAAATGAAAAGATTATTTTTGTTTAATCATTCCATAGTGATTCGTTCTCGATAATTGAATTATTGATCATATACTTTTTAAAAGATTAATGAATTTTGTGTACGGACGTTTCGAAATTCATTTATTTACTGAAGTTTGCTGTTTGCCTGAACGAAATATCAATTTCCTGGATTGAGTAAATCGAACTGTTCTTCTTTTCTATCTAATTATTTTTCTGGAACGAAATTTGCAAGTATTATTGCAAAGTAAATAAACTTATGGATTAAGATAACTGTTAATAGAAGAATTTACATTTATAATGTAGATTTAAGCTTGCTTACAATATTTATTATGATTGGTTGTTTTGTATCACTGGTCCCAAAGCAAGCTGAGCGCGCGACTCACCTACGTAAAACATTTTATAACAAATTGACGGAATTGAAAAAAATATTTTAAAATAGCCCAATTCCTTATGAATAAGACAAAATAGAATTTAGCAAAATCGGTTGAGTAGTTTCTGAGAAAAAAATTCGCAAGTGAAGCCTATTTTCGCAAAAATGGGCAAAAATTGCAAACTTTGAAGGCTTGTTATTTTCTAAAAAAATTTGAAACCGGTAAAATGATGACTTAAACTCCCCCTAATTTCACATGGACTACAACATATTTTGATTAGAGCAAAATCACAGATGGTGAAGTCCAAAAGCGAACAACCAAGCAATTAGCTATCGAAAGATTGCAAGGTTAAAGATATTAAAAATCATAAAATAATCAATAACTCATGTAATTAAAATCGCAGTTAAAAATGAACTTAATATCGAAGCGTCCTACAAGCCGCAGATATCGAAATCTTCAAACTGGAATCCCGTTAAGACCTAATAAGGCTAGAGGTAGCAGCCAGTAGGATTACGCTTCCTCTAAGCCGAGAACTACTTTCTTAATACTCGATAACATTCTGTGCAACGTCATATCGATATCTTTATGACATTGAGTAAATGCGGTTACCGAATCTCTCTTGATATTTACGAAAAAGAGAACAGCTCTATTAATCCCTCGGTCGTTTATCTTCCTTTTTTTGAAAGGATGAAAAGTATTATTGCTCGGAAGGATATTGAGAAACTTTCGCTAGAGACGGTTTCACTCAGGAAGAAGTTTTTGAAATAAAATTTTTATGTCAAGATTCGATTTTATTCTGGCATTAAGACGGAACTTTTGATGAAATTTGGACTAAAATTGAGTATATGAGGGTGGTGTTATGATCAATTTTGAAAATGGACTTCGGTGAAGGGGATTTTGAAATTGTTGTATGCTCGTTGTGAGTGGTTCTTTTGGGGGGTTTATTGTTTTTAGAGAATTTGGATTGTTGGTTGCAGAGAATTTGGGGATTTGGGGGTTTGGAATTTAAGAAATTTGGGAATTTGGAAATTTGGGAAATGGGGAATTAGGGAAACGGGGAATTAGGGAAACGGGGAATTAGGGAAACGGGGAATTAGGGAAACGGGGAATTAGGGAAACGGGGAATTAGGGAAATGGGGAATTAGGGAATTAGGGAATTGGGGAATTAAGAAAATGGGGAATTAGGGAAACAGGGAATTAGGGAAACGGGGAATTAGGGAATCGGGGAATTAGGGAAATGGGAAATTAGGGAATTGGGGAGCTTGAGAATTTGGGACTCGAGAAATTTAGAAATTTGAAAATTGGGAATTTTGGAATTTGGAACCTGAGAAATTCAAAAATTTTGAGATTTGGAATTTAAGAAATTTCTAAATTTAGAATTTGGGAATTTGAGAATTTAGAACTTGAGAAATTTGGAATTTTAGAGTTTGGAATCTTAGAAATTCGGAAATTTAAGTATTGTGGGAATTTTGGAAATTGGGACCTAAGAAAGGGGGTTTTGGAATTTGGAACCCAAGGAATTCGGAATTTTGAAATTTGGAACCTGAGAAATTTGAAAATTTGAGAATTTGGGCCCTTAGCAATATTAATTCTAAGAAATTTAGGAATAATGAACCCATCCATTTGTTGTATAATAATATTCTATTATTATTTTCCTTATTTGAACCTTTAGTCACCTCAACCCTGTACCAATAATTACCTACCTATGAATATCTAAAAATTTGTAGTGCTAAGATACCTAAAAAGCAACCTATAAAATGTCTCACCCAGTCCATTAAATATAGCAGCCTCTAGCATATCGGAAATATACATGTCACCGGGAAAATTGAAAATCTTAGCTGTCAAGAGAATACTTTTTGCTCGCGGTATATCATTCAGGTATCTCTTTCTCGGCGTATGTGGAACACCTGACAAGCTTTCTTCCATGGGAGACGAGATTGAAAATGGGGAAAAAGAACGACCATAAATGTATTCTCCACCCTAGGACTCGCACAGGTTAATTACGTAAATGGGATACTCTTACTAAAGACGCAGAAATTCGCCTGGTAATCCTACAAATGCAAACGTGGCTGCATAATTAACATTGCACGCAGTAGAGTTCCACTATCGCGAGTGTCACGCTGCTCTTCTATCTTATTTTCTTTCCGGAACACGCCATATGCGAATGGTGAATAATTTTTGTTCTAACGCCTGCTCTCTGAATATTCTGCTATTGAAAACTGTCGAATTGCGCGGAGGAGTTTTTTCAAATTTCTTGTCACTTTTCGACGATGGCGTGGAAGATGATTATGTTGTTGGAAGATAGTGATACTCATGTATAGGGTGTCTCACAACTTGTGACTAGTGGCACAACATTGTTTCTGTTATTTTACCGGAATTTTTACTACGTGTTTTGAATATTTCACACTCCGGAAATTTCACGATCACCATTCATGTTTACAGTCTCTAAATGTCAACGCAAATATACAGGGTGTTCGGCTACTGGTGGGCATAATTTCAGGGGGTGGTAGCTGGGGTGATTCTGAACAACTTTTTCCTTTACCAAAATGCTGGTTAAAGCTTAGTTTTTGAATTATTAATGAAAAACACTGACCAATCAGAGCGCGAGAATAGCGCGCGCTCAGATGCGAGAGCGACGGATGCAAGCGTGACGGTTGACCCTGGTCGTGAACAAACAAATCGCGCGATATCGGTAACATAGTTACCATCATCGGTAATATGTCAGCCGGTAAGTAGTTATAAAATTCACAACTATTAATAAGTATAAATTTATTAACGAAACTAATTGTATGGATGAAGCGAAAATAAAGGTAAAGATCAAGCGCAGTTTTTTTAGATAATTAAAAAAAATGACTATTTGTTTAACGACATAAAATTAAAGAATACTTGGACGCTTACCTCATGAGTGAATTTACGATGCGAAAATTCTTCATTAATTTTGAAGTATATCGTCGTATGACAAGAAACCTATTTACTCGCTAAAATCCACAAGAGCATATCAATACCCGCTCTATGGGATTGTCAAGTAAAAAGGGTGACTGTCATATTTGATGTCTTCCGTATAATAATAGTACAATTTCCGAAATCCACACTAAACAAACACACAATCACATAAGCACCACGATTGTCCAGTCCTTAGTATCGAAACGTTAAAAATATCCACCTTTTTTACACATCAATTCGTTTACGAAAGTTCCTCGCCATGTACACATTACACATTATGCGCGATGAGTAAAGAATCAGTTATTGCAAGATGTATTATTGCGATCGCATAACTCGTATTACCGACAATATTAAATTTATTTATTTATTTGTTTTGATGAGTCGAAAAATTTATGTTTATGACACGAATTACTTTTAACGAATATGCACAGATGCGTATTTGCACGGAACATTTTACTATAAAGTTTCAAAATAAACAAACATCACAAAAGAAGAGCGAAACAGTGACTCTATCTCAACGGGAAAAAAATTCCACAATAACCTAAGAAGCTCGCTCGTCGAGAAATGTAACCTGATCAGCCTGAGGAGGGGTATAGTGGGAAGACAATACCAATGCCAGTTTTTTGTTTCTAAAATTCTGTACAAAACGTCAGTTGGTTGTCGATAATCGAACGAGAGTGCTTAGAAGAGAATGGTGCACATTTCAAACATTAAAGTAAATTAAATATTATCGGTAATATGTGTTATGCGATCGCAATAATACATTTTGCAATAACTGATTCTTTACTCATCGCGCATAATGTGTAATGTGTACATGGCGAGGAACTTTCGTAAACGAATTGATGTGTAAAAAAGGTGGATATTTTTAACGTTTCGATACTAAGGACTGGACAATCGTGGTGCTTATGTGATTGTGTGTTTGTTTAGTGTGGATTTCGGAAATTGTACTATTATTATACGGAAGACATCAAATATGACAGTCACCCTTTTTACTTGACAATCCCATAGAGCGGGTATTGATATGCTCTTGTGGATTTTAGCGAGTAAATAGGTTTCTTGTCATACGACGATATACTTCAAAATTAATGAAGAATTTTCGCATCGTAAATTCACTCATGAGGTAAGCGTCCAAGTATTCTTTAATTTTATGTCGTTAAACAAATAGTCATTTTTTTTAATTATCTAAAAAAACTGCGCTTGATCTTTACCTTTATTTTCGCTTCATCCATACAATTAGTTTCGTTAATAAATTTATACTTATTAATAGTTGTGAATTTTATAACTACTTACCGGCTGACATATTACCGATGATGGTAACTATGTTACCGATATCGCGCGATTTGTTTGTTCACGACCAGGGTCAACCGTCACGCTTGCATCCGTCGCTCTCGCATCTGAGCGCGCGCTATTCTCGCGCTCTGATTGGTCAGTGTTTTTCATTAATAATTCAAAAACTAAGCTTTAACCAGCATTTTGGTAAAGGAAAAAGTTGTTCAGAATCACCCCAGCTACCACCCCCTGAAATTATGCCCACCAGTAGCCGAACACCCTGTATACATGTCTGATAGACAGTCTTCTTTTTTATTTCGATGCCTTTTTCTATCGAACACATTAAACTGGCTTTGAACTACCTTTCCTTCCTGTTGAAGATCATGAAGTAAAATGTGAACATTGTTAAACGTTCTTTAGGTTAATAGAAAACTAAACAATGAACATTTTGAAGCTTAATAAAATTGCTATGGTATATATTTAAAATTGACAGTGTACAGAGTGTGTCACAACTGTAGGTCCCTGAAATGAGGAGTTAACGCGATTTTGAATAAGATTTCCCTTTGCAAAAATGGGGTTTGAAGCTTCGTTTTTGAATTATTAAGGAAAAACACGGACCAATCAGAGCGAGGATTACGCGCGCCCAGATAGTGATAGCTTCGAGCCGTGCAATTGAGCGCGATCGTGATCAAGTGCCTATGCGTCCGTACAGTGTAAACGTTTAATAAGAAGCCCTTATGTAAAATCTCAATTATATAATGAACAGAACAGGTACAAATAATGTTCACTTACTCGTTTGTCTTGAATAAGGAACAGAGTTATGTGTAATTAACAGGACGCGAGCAAATGAAGTTTCTGTAACTTTGAATTTATATAAAACTTGTGAACCATTAAAATAAGATAAATGTTCAAATTTTTTAATTTTAGTGAATATTATTTTTGGTGCAAATTTTCAAACTCCCAAGTTTCCAAGTTTCCAAACTTTTATTTCCTCAGGGTTCCAAGCTCTCACATTTCCATCTTATCAAATTTCCAAATATACGAATTTGCAAATCCTAAAATCTCCATAGATGAAAATTGGTAAATTTTAAAATTTTCAACGTCCCAAAATTTCCAAAATCCCAAAATTTGCAATTTCCCAATTTTCCAAATCACAAAATTTGCAATCTCTCAAATTTCCAAATCTCCAAATTGCCACAATTCCAAAATTTGCAATACTCCAAATTTCCAAAGTCCCAAAATTTGCAATTCCCCAATTTTCTAAATCTCAAAATTTGCAATCCCCCAAATTTCCAAGTCCTGAAATTTGAAAACTGTCAAATTTCCATACCCCCAAATTAGCAACCCCGAAAATTCCCCACCTCCCGATTATCCAAACCCTGAATTTTCGCAACTCCGATATCCAATCCCCATAATTCCCAAACCCCAATCCTGAGTAAAGTATTTTCTACCATCGATTACATTCCACTTTATTCCGCCTGGATTCCGCTTCACTCCGTTTTCTCAAACCCGGTATTATATAAAAATTTGATTGTACGTTTTCGATCTGTATTTGCATGTGATATCAATATCGTTCCCGCTACCTGATTCCAGAGTCTGCTCCGCGAAAAATCCCGAAAAATAATGACATTTTCCCCTGAAATTTCATTGTGACTTACGAACAAACGAACGCACGTTTGATGGGAAAAGTTTGTACGTTCTATCAGTTCCTTTTCAATTACAACTTCTACCATTTTATTTTAGCGTGATTGCAAGAAAAATTTATTTCCCGTAGACTCTCTTTCGGTAGTGTTGCAATTGCATTTTCTGATACCGTTAAACAATCAGAATGATCAGAACGCGGAATGAATGGTCTCCCATTTCTCCGCGAGCAATCGATTCGTTATTTGCCAACAAATAATTACGAATTCTCGAACGAGAGGCAACAATTTGAGGATACATGTAAAAACCCTCCAGTCAGCGTCGACCAACTAATATCGGTTGAATTTAATTACACGTGAAATACGACCTCGTTAGCTCGAAATCAATCTTTCTCTTATAATAAACGCGGGGGTCTTCTAATTAACGGGCCCGATAATGAACAGATATTCAGTGATTTTCAATATTCCGGCTTAACGTTCGCGTCCCATCATCGCATCGCGTCGTATCGGCTCCGAAGTTACTCGATTCGATGCTCCATCCTCATTTTGCAGCTTAATGGCATTGTTTTTATCGCCGATTTCACCGACACGATCACAATTATTCGCCAATACCGTTTCGATAGACGTGCTTCTTCGATAATAGCGATTTCAGAGTTAATGGACGAAGGTTTCGTTTCTCTTCGACGACCGTTCAACTGCACTGGTAATTTTTATTCCGTAATAAGCAAGTATGCTTTCCAATAATTGATATAATTTAAATTTGCCATTCGTTAAATATTATTTAGAGGGAAGTCACAAATTGAGATTTTACTTTCGTGAATTTTTATATTTTTAAACTGAGGTATATGATTCCTAATGTCAGTGCATAATTTAGTAATGTTTTAATTGACAGATGCAATTAACAGTGAAATTGTACTGTAACTGTGCAACTTTGTACTACGAGGACATTTATTATTCAAAGTTTGAAGCAGCTGAAAGTAATAGTACAGCTCTGTTAGTAATTAATGAAGTTACTGGTAATTATAGTGCTAATTGTGTTAGATATTAATACAGCACTGTCCACAAATTAATACAAGCATGTATAACATTAATTATAATACCTACTGCAGCAGGTGCATTTTATAATTATGAATTTTGTTGTTAGTGCAAGTTGCAAGTTCAATAATTTTAACAGAAATAAACTCAGATACTTCTCACAATCAGATATTAGAAGTTTGAATTGTTCCACGCCAAATCGATTACCTCTGGACGTCACCATGGGCGATTTTGCTGTAATCAAAAAATGTTGTAGCTGATGTGAAATTAGGGGGGTTTAAGTCATATAATAGTGACTCAACTAAGTACTTATACAGTCCAACCTAACCATACCTGCATGCATATACGTTAATCCTACCTAACCACTACGTACAAAGACTAATCTGAACTAACGTTTACAGACAAAGGTTAGTCTAACCTAACCCATAGTAACAAAGGTTAGAGCGACCTAACATCTACGTAAAAATGTTAGTCTAACCTAACCTCCACTAGCAAAGGTTAGACTAACCTAACCTTTACGTGCAAAGGTTAGTGTAACCTAACCATTACGTACGAAGGTTAGACTAACCTAACCACTACTTACAAAGGTTAATCTAACCTGACCTTTACACACAAAGGTTAGTCTAAACTAACCTGCACATAGAGAAGTTCATCTGACCTAACCTTTACACACAAAGGTTAGTGTAACCTAACCACTATATACGAAGGTTAGAGTAACCTTACCTCTACTTACACAGGTTAATCTAACCTAACCTTTACACGCAAAGGTTAGTCTAAACTAATCTCTACATACAGAAGTTAATCTGACCTAACCTTTACACAGAAAGGTTAGTCTAAACTAACCTGTACATACAAAGGTTAATCTAACCTAACCTTTACACACAAAGGTTAGTCTAACCTAACCTCTACTTACAAAGGTTAATTTAACCTAACCTTTACATACAAAGGTTAGTCTAAACTAACCTCTGCATACAAAGGTTAATCTAACCTAACCTTTACACACAAAGGTTAGTCTAACCTAACCTCTACATACAGAAGTTAATCTAACCTAACTTTCAGGCACAATGGTTAGTCAAATTTAACCTTGGTTTATACCACTGGTCGTCCCCGCTAGCTAAACGCGTTACTTGCCTACCCGAACATTTTATAACAAATTGACGGAATTAAAGAAAATATTTTAAAATACCCCAATCCTTTATGAATAAAACAATACAAAATTTAGCTAAATCGGTGGAGTAGTTTCTGAGAAAAAAATTCGTAAGTGAAGTCTATTTTCGCAAAAAGGACAAAAATTGTAAACTTTGAAAGCTTGTTATTCTTTAACAAATTCGAAACCTGCAAAATGATGACTTAAACCTTCCCTAATTTCACATGGACTATAACATATTTTGATTAGAGCAAAATCGCAGAAGTGAATGTTTCTCAATTTCCAAACTTTAAAATTGTTAATTATGATACTGTAAAGAATGTTTTCTCATTTCGCAATTACACACCGCCTATTGTAGAACAAGTTCGATATCCCTCAGTTTATCAAATATTTCTATCACATCGTAGAGGATCGTTATTCGGAAACGCAACTATTGATTGAACCATCATTTATCACGCTTTTCTCCTCTATAAGCGGCACAAAGATCGCGTATACGTGTTTGGAATATCGTATTTAGTTATCCGGCCCGAGAAACGTCGATTTATCACGTTTGAACCCTTCTTTCGTTCAGCCCCTTTTTGAACGCCATGAAATAAGCAGTTTCCATTAATATGTGCGTGAAAGAATGCAAAAAGTCATCGTTTTATGAATTCCTTTCTCGTTTTCTTGCTGTACTACCACCAAACAGCTCTGCAGGAACTTCGTTGACTTGTTTTTTTGAAAAAAAGATTTTATCTTTTTTGTTGGGGAATGAATACATAATCTTGGAATATTTTTACTTGAGTTATAATATATCGATTCTAATTTATTATTCATTGTTCGAACTTTGGATCTGGTTATTCTGATATTCTAGGAAATTTTAGTCGCATATCATTCTCATAGTTCATAAACCCCATACGTTCAAAATTCCCATAATTTGTAAATATAATAGTATTAAAAAATTTAGTACATCAACCTAGTAAAAAATGTACAATCCATTTTGAATTTGAAATTACATATTCGTTCAATGTTCACTTTCAGAACTCATATTTCAAACTCTGACTAGAAATACCCCGAAAATACGAACGATTTTCTAAAATTTTTCCATAAAACTCCCAAATAGAGAAAATCATGAAATTATGTGTGCAAGTCTCCGTATAGTGTCATTTGGTATTTTCGACACGAGGATTGTTGAACGTTGAATATCTACTCGATTTTCGCGCAGAAATCGCGTTCGAATTTTCCGATAAAGTGAATTGTACGAATGTATCCTCTCTGTAACCTCAATATGCGAAACAAGTTTATCGTGCGTATGTGTGTGACGGTAAAACGAAGTGGAAATTTGAAACTTGGTCAGCTTTCGTTTTTTAGGTTTACATTACATTGTTCCTCGATTTAGTTGTATGATCTCCGTGTTCTTCCTTTTGTTTTTCTATTCGCTTTATTGGTACGTTATTTTTATTGATCGAACGCTGGTTAGATCAAACAATTGGTTGATGAAATACGTGTATGAAGATGTTTGAATTTATTGACAACTTTCGGTGTATATTCTTTGGTATCGGCTTTTCTATTGTAGATTTCTAAATTAAATACAAGATCAAGTAAGACTTATTTATAACAAATCTGTGAGCATAATCGAAAATAAAAACAGTACTGTAGATTCAAGATTTCCAAAACTAAATTAAAAAACTTGTGATACATTTTGGACAAAGTCGTACAAAATTGTTTGCGTCAATCACCCTTAGCTCTGTCAATTAACAAAATGAGTGAACGTGATAAATTTGCATTGTTTGAAATAAACCATAATCACCGCGAAATATGATACATTAAAAATGAAGTTCGTCCCTCTCCTTTAATAAACTCTAACGAAGTGACATTGTTTCAATTACATACGGCGACAGGTAACTGCCAATCATTCGAATTATTTATTTTTGACCGATCGGAGCGCGATAAAAATGGCCTGCTCATGATAAATCGACAGCGTAAAAAGCTAGCTGGAAAAAGCAATAAAAAGCGACGAAGAAATATCATGGAAACATTCGACTTCAAATTGGCATTTGCTGCAGCGGAACAATGGCGACGCTTTTTATTTTGACCCTTTCATTTTTTTTCCTTTCATTGGACAATCGAATGTTCATTAACGTATCGGGCGTCAATCGAAAACGACGCGTTCGGCCACACCTGCTGTCCCCTCGTCGTTTGTTCCCGATTATTTCGACTGCGGGGAATAATGATATTAATGGCCGGTGATCGCGTTCCAACGATATCGTCGACGATAATTTAAACGCGGGCAAAACGGAAACGCCGTTTCCGCCAGCTTGATTAACCTTGATGTATTTATTGCTGCGTTCTGAGCTCCAAAAATTACTGCTCGTTTCTGCAAAGTACCTGCTAGTTAATTTCGTATTCCCTGTGTTAAAATTCACAACATATAAAAAATTCACTGTGTCAAATTTATATTTAATTTTTATATATTTATATTGGAGTGAAATATAGGGTGAAATATGGTCTCAAAGTAGGGGTGAATTTATGTCAAACAGTACACCCGCTAAATATTTGCATGTAAATATAAATACATGAAATCTGATTCCCATAAAAATTGCACGATAACGAATATATTTACGAAAGGGTTAAACAAAAAATAGTTCACAACAGGAAACGGATGGACCACTTGTTCAGCCACTTAATACAAGCACATTAGTGTATTAGCTACTGCAGTGTACTTCGTCTAGCATATTGCATTATACGAGGCTGGTTTTCCATGTCAAAGCGACGAAACGAAGAGGCCTCGTCAGCTCGACTCCGCTTTAATATTAATTACCTTCGCCATGATTAATAGTACCTTCATTAATACAATTTATAACTTGCCGGACGAGTACTTTGTTGGACGACCAGCAAAGAACGCGGTGCATTACTCTTTTTGTACCTTAGGATATTTTTCACGACGAAGGCAGCTTTAACGCTTTCAAGATATTCATCGATGAACCCTTTTACACCTAATAAATCAGATTGTTAATTGAAGCGACCGATAAATTCTGGTCTTCTTAATTTGAGGCTATTTAAGATATTTGTTGCTACTTCTTTCGGATTTTGTAAACAATTTGTGGGATTTCTAAGGAGGAATCAAATTTTATTTATTGTACCAAATAAAAATTTATGAATCTTCAATTTATAGGATTTTTTTAATTAAAAGATTTTAAATTGCTGTTTGTCTAGTAATTTTATATTGATTTAATTATTCATCGCAACCTGGAACTAATTTAATTAATTATTGCAAGTTCATTTTTCTTAAATAAAAAACGTAAACTCAATCTTTCTTAAATAAAATTGATTAGTTATTCTTGAACAGAATTAATCTTTGAACATACAAATAAAATTGACTAATGAACACTGAACAGATTAATTATAAAACTGAGAAAAGAGTCAACATGAAAATTTATCTCAAAATGATAAATTTTTCATTACATTTTCAGACTAAAAAAATGCAGTTAGCACAAGTGAAAGTAAACGTCGCGCAAGCTAAACTGATTTTAATCAATTTTGATTAATTACGCAGGCGGTGCCCCGTTAATTACTGGAACTTCGATAGATTAGACGCAACCGCGTATGGTAAGTGGACAATTAAATAATTTGATGGAAAATGCGTTGCCATACAATCGACCGTGACTGTGCTTGTGCAACGCATTAAGAGAATTAAATTCCCCTCTGTGAAATATGAATGCGAGAATAGCAATTCTTCTTCGGCCAAGTAAACTCATTCAATCTGATCCTCTACAAACGTACAGTAGCGTGTACACAGCAATTTCAAGTATCTACAAACGCAATTGCAGACAGTGATAATAAAACAGCACCACTATTTGCATATTTCTTGTTCCGTGTCTCTTTTCACTGGGAACAATGTGATTCTTCATTTGTAGAAACAGAAGGCAAGCTTGTTTCGAACCGCAAATGTTCGAAATATTCAGTGGATTCAATATTTTTGGATGAAATATGGTGATTTAATATTTGAGGAGTTTTGTTCATTCTAATATTAATTAATACATAGAAACATGTGTAAAATGTTTAGAAAATAGGAAATCCACAAGAAGGACACAAATTGATTTTTAAATAGTCTATTAGTGCACTTCGTTGCGCAGTGTGAACTGCGCATGTGTAGCTGCGCATGCGCGTACTAGTCTGCGAAGATCTAGCTTGAATATGATCCATGAATGCGCATACACTTATATTTCATTGTTTTCTTATTAAATACGTAATCAAATTACACTTTTACGTAAAATATTAACTATTTCCAAGGAATATTACCTTGCAGAACTACCATAATTTCAGAAACATACTATTTTACACACATATAGGAAACTAAATAAAAGTAAAAATCCGTAGGAGATTGCAATGTTAATTCTGTATGCTGCTTGAATTCCAGAGCTTAATGTTCACGCTAAAATTACAGAAAAGCAGCACAATATCGTTGATTTTAATTATTATAAACACCCAGAACAATCTAAGAGACCTTAAACGCAGAAACAATTTCGCAGCGACCATAAAAACGACAATTAACGCAGAATTCCGAACGAAAATTTTATTAGTTAATTATCGTTATTCCCCGAAATTACAGTCGCGATAAACGGTTCGTTTTACTGTCCACGCCAAGAAATTTATGAAACGTTTCCTTCCGGCGTAACAGGTCGACGAAAAACAAGAATATAATACACGAAGCGAGGCAATACGGATTTATGACGTTTACAAAGATCTCTATATTAAAGTTCCATTGTTGACCGAGTAATAACATGTCCCGATAAAAATAAAAATTTCGCGAAACGTTTTGTTTATTGCAAATTGTAATACACTAGAGCCACTGGAGAGCGAAGAATGATTGCATCAGGAAATGAAGAAGAGGAGCAAACACGTTAGGTGGAAGAGCAAAAAGAATCAGGCAACGTTCTTCTTCTTTTAGGAGAAGAAAGAGAAAATAAACAAATCGTGTGATATATTGCGACTAGCCTTTGTCAGGAAAGGAAACACAATTTAAAATGGAAACTACTGAAATGGAGAAGCTTCTCTCGAAATCTATTGTGAACGATGGAAATTGATTTCGTGAGTCATTTTCAGTTGCTTTAGGTTATTCTAGCTAGTGGAACGTGTATTCGATATAAGTTAACATTGAGATTCCGAGTGTTCAAATTGTGTTTGCATGATTTAAGTTATTTGGTGACTTGGGACAATTTGGAACGGTTCGATAATATGAAAACAGTACAAACGATAAAATTCAAACAAAACAAAATTCAAACTAAATGTGACGTAATAACCGATGTGACGTAAAACCTGAATTAAACAAAAAATTTAAAACCTTAAAATTTCTTGGGGTATTTACAAATTAAAAAATTTGAAAACGATGTGGAAATTAAAAAATTGAGAAAGAGTTTGTGGAGAAAAATTAGAAAAGCGTATATAATATTATAAGCTAATGACCTGAAGATCGATACGACGTACTTGAATTAAACAAAAAATTTGAAACCTTAAAATTTCTTTGGGTACTTATAAATTAAAAAATTTAAAAACAATGTGGAAATTGAGAAATAAAGAAAGAGTTTGTGGGGAAAAATTAGGAAGGCGTATACAATATATAAGCTAATGACCTGAAGATCGATGCGACGTACCTGAATTAAAAAATAAATTTGGATCTTAAAATTTCTTAGAGTATTTATAAATTAAAAAATTGAAAACGTGAACATTAAAAAATGAAGAGTTTGTGAGGAAAAATTAGAAAAGCGTATATAATAGTTTCGCCAATAATCCGACGAAGTGATCGATCAGCATAAACTGTTATAGGTATGAAATAAAGCTTGATTTCCTCTTTAGCCATAATACCACAACGAAAGCAGTAGAAATTCGTATTAATGCTCGAATGCAATCATATCCCAGTTTCATACATCGATTGCTTTTATTCTGGCGCAGGTATGTCCCAGATTTAAAACGCGATAAATTCCCAACAGTTAACAAACAAGAAGCAGATGGAATTTCGCAAAAGTTCGGTAGCAAAATGGCCTAGTTTCGGTTATTTTCATTCGTGCGTGAAACACGAAATTCATAGCCGTTTAAACGCCACACTTTCGGCTAACAATGTTTCAAACGGAAAATATTGTTACGTCATGAAAAATTGCGTTTGTTTCAATTTTTGTACATGTATCACGAAACGTGCATCCCCTGGACGCTTCGTCGATATTCGTTTCATCGTCAACCAGAAAAAGGAAGAAAAATTCTTCTTTGTCCTTCTCGATTCACAATGAAATTACTGCGGACTAGAAAACGAACTTGAAAGTCGTTACTCTTCCATTTGCAAAGGGCTTTTGTTGGGTTTTAATCTTCCGCCCTATAGATGTATTCTATATTCGTTTGTGCTCTTCCTCTTAGCGAGCGTCCCCGACGTATTGTTCATGTTTTTATCTTTTTTTCCGTGCTACGATGAAGTGTATCTTTTAGAGAAGTGGAGCGAAAGAGACACGTATTGAGTGGGATAGCGGAATTATGCGAAGACGGAGGATCTCTTAACGGTGGAAATATTTTTTGCTTATATCGCTGATGCATGCTTTTGTTTATATCACTGTATGCTTGGAATACCTTCATTTTTATTTTCGACCTCGGTAAGGAATCTTCTATTCTTTTAACCCTTCAGTCAAAGGACGTCGACTCGAAAATTTAATTGAAAAAATTCGTCGCGTTCTTTTGAAGTCATTTCTTTATTACCGTGTGTGGATTAAACTATGGTATGTGGGTTAACCCTTCGCACTCTTCAAGTTTTATTACCTAACAAGGAGCTGGTACTCCTTCATTTGTAAAATAGATAAAAAAAGAGATTCTCAATAAAATATATTACGACAGTGTGGAGTATGTGACAAATACATTTTTCATTTATTATAAATAGTAAATAAATGAAAATATATATTTATCTGAATTATTTATAAGATCGAAATGTACACAAAATTTCCACATTAGGAGGGTTAACACGTTGACTGCCATATCATCCACATATGGGTGACACTTAAACTGCTAAACTGATCTAGCATGGCTATTATTAAAAGTTTGTTCACCTTCCTGATAAAAAATTCTCGCATTAATTACACGAATCTATGGCAAACAAATGTAACAAAATATTGTGAAAATATTTGGTAAAATTTATTAAAAATTAAAACACTAATGGATGCAATTTTCAATTGTTTCAGTGTGGCAGTCAATGTGTTAAACTATTAAACTATTGTGCAGCTAGAAATTTTTCCAAAGTCGAATGTGTAATAACAAAATGTGCTTTGCAGCAATGTACACATTCTGACCACGTGGACATTCTTAATGCAATTAAAAATAGCTCCGAGGAACAGGCGTTAGCTTCTTCGTTGGTCATTTTTCTTCAGCGATGTTCTTGCACCGGTGTTTCGTGCGCGAAATTGCTCAGCCATTAACAAATAACCTTGTTACATTATCGATTTTGTTCCTCGTTGTAAGTAAGTAACAGCGCTGCCGCGACATTATATTCAGCTGACGTAGGGGAATTTAATTGCGCGGAAAGTATGTTCATATTGCTCCCTTTTATTCAGGAAGTACAAAAAGGGTGGTTCGGTAAAAAAAACCGATCTAACGAGCTTATTTCTGTCGCGAGGAAATTTAGTAGGATTTTTAATTCCGATTGACAGGAAATTGGTAATTGGTTAATATTTACTGTTGAGTTTTTTGTAAAAATTGCATGTGATATATATGTATGTTTATTTATTTGTATTGTCAGTATTAAGGGTTGCTGATGTTCATTACAATGAACTGTAAAGAATTATAAGGGTATAATTTATTTTCATTATAATGAATTATAAAGGTATGAACAGTGTAATTTTGATGGTTTGAGAATTTGAAAATGTAAGAATTTAAGGTGTTTGATGGTTTAAGAGTTTGAAAATTTGTGAATTTGGAAACTTGAAATTTTATGAGTTCAATAACTTAAATAATGAATATTTGAATTTTAAAAAATTTGGAAATTTACTGATTTAAGAATTTAGAAATTTGAGAAGTCCACCTATATTATAATATGAAAATTCGAAGATTTTAAAGTTCTGAAGCCTGGAAATTTAGAAATCTGAAACTTTCAATATTTACAAATCTAACAATCCACGAATTCAAAAATACAAAAATGTATAAAATGTCTCCACATACACCTAACACATACTATACTGACATACATAATATGAATAAACGAACATAACAAAAATGGTGAGAAGAAGATAATGTCGGTGAAATTTCTATAGTTATCTCGTTATCTGATCAAATAATTTTACCTCTTGTTAAGGGTGAACTGATTAATGCGTCTCCCCAAAGAGGGGTGACTTAAGAAAGCAGCAATCAGAATTTATTTGACAAATGAACCGATTCTATTCCTCCCACGTAGGGACTAACGAGAAGAAATTCGTCAGAAATGATCATCGACTTTTTTTATGCAAATGATTTGTTTTTATTCGTAATTGTAATTTCATTATGAATACAGCTGTGTAAATACGTATTTCATAATTTTTAATTCGTACTTCAATTTATTTGAAGTACAGTAATATGTACATTATATAGCACATTATAATACATAGCAGTACTATGAAAGTTCTTACTAACTTGATAGACGAATGTTATGATATTGTATAATTAGTGTCCGGTAAGGGTACCGATGGCAACTCACGAGTTGACGCATGAAGAGAAGAGGCACAATTGGTTAGAATAGAAAAATGGATGCTTCACACGTATTTTTAGGTAACTGTAGATGACATGATACCTCTTTATTAACTGTAAGAACTGCAGTTTGTAATTATAAATTATAGATAGATATGTATAACTACATATGGTTAAGTAACATCAAATACCTGAATAAGACATATGTACCGATGTCAACCTACGAGTTGGCGCGTGAAGAGCGTTTAGAAGAGCCACGCTACAATTGATCAGAATAGAAAAATGGACGCCTTACAAGTATTTTCTGAACAATTTGTTCTTGCGGTCATGCACATTATTAGGCGAAAAACAATGACAGTCGGCAAACGTCTCTCAAGTGAGCGAGATAGCGCGAATCGCGTTCAGCAGTTGTTATTGTCATTATTATTCTTATGCGCCTGTATGTAACGCTGGAAGTGTTCACGGTGGGGATAGAGCTTCTTTTACTTTGGGTCCTCACGCGCCAATTCGTGGGTTGACATCCGTACGTAAATTATTACGCCTAAATTGAAAATTCACGCGTACCAAAAATACGAGAAAAATTGACAATATTTGAACTGCGAGTGCGTCACGCGTGCGTCATAGCTCACGCGCCAACTCGAGGGGCATACGTACATAAATTATTACGCCTAAATTGAAAATTCACACGTACCAAAAATACGAGAAAAATTTGCAATATTTGAACTGCGAGTGCGTCACGAGTGCGTCATAGCTCACACGCCAATTCGTAGATTGACATCTGTAGACACTGCATAATATTTTAAAAATTATTTAACAAGTTACGTGTAACTCATCTGGTATCAAATAATATATTTTCAGTCAATCAAAAGTACCATGATGCAACTATAGTGTTTTGCACTTGTTTATTTGTTATATAATAATATTTTGCGAAATTGCATAGGAGTAGATAAATGAGTTACAAAATGTTACATAAACTTGTTACAAACTTTCCATAAAGTTTACGCTTGTAAGAAGTTAGAAGAACAAATTACCCAGTAGGATTATACATCTTGTTATAACAATGTTGTATTATACAGCATAATAATATTGCGTATAATGATAGACATTGTTTAGAATACTAATTCAGTTTCGAGGACCAACAGTGATTTCGTCTGAACAAAGCAGTACGCTTTTTACAGAAACAGCTTGACTACAATAACAGATCGCACGACGATTTCTGATATGCAGATTCTCTTTTTGATGGCACCAAATCTCAGCATTCCGAATAAAACGCTTTATCGTGAATTCGCTCTAAACGGAGCTACATAAATTTTAGGATCTATATAAAACCTGCTATAAAATTGTTCTCATATTAAATTTTCATTTTTTGCGATCATTTGCTCTTTGAAGTATGGTGATAGAAAATAAACTTAGGATCCATGTTGAAATATTACATAGTGTGTTTGAAATGTTCTTTTTAGTTAAATAAATATAATCAGAGGATATTCTTGGGATTTGGAGTTTTGTAAATTTAGGGATTTGGGGTTTTCGTAATTTTGATATTTGGCAATTTGGGGATTTGGAAAGTTAAGCGTTTGAAAATTTGGGAATTTGAGAATTAGGGGATTTAGGGACTTGGAACTGTGAGAATTTGGGAATTTGGGAATTTGGAAAATTAAGCGTTTGAAAATTTGGGAATTTGGGAATTTGAGAATTAGGGGATTTTTGGGGACTTGGAATTGTGAGAATTTGGGAATTTGGGAATTTGGGAATTTGGGAATTTGAGAATTTGAGGATTTGAAAATTTGGCAACTAAAAAATTCGCAGATTTATAAATTGTGAAATTTGGGAATTTGAAAATTTGTAAATTTGTAAATTTGTAAATTGTGGAATTTGAGAATTGTAAATTGTGATCATTTTGAAATTCGACACTGAATTCATCAAAAGTATACAAAAGATTGTATTTAAGTATTAATATATTATCCATCGACTCGAACTACAATAAAGTAAAACGCGATGCACCTGTATTCTGAATTTCAGTGAAAGAGGATAGTACTATGCAATTGATTTCACCTGTGGCATCGAATTTTCGAAATCTGACCGGAAATCAAATAGAGGAAACGTTTTCTTTATGTGGATTCTTTGAAACTTAAATTTTGCACATTTCAGTGATACTCTTTGCAATATTAATTAATTGCATCTATTAACTTTAGAATCACTGCTGCCTTCAGTATCAGACTTTTATGGTCTTTTATTAATATTTAACGAAATTAATATTTGTAATAAATTTAGAATTTATTTCTCATAAAAGGAATATTATTATACATTTCCTTTTTTAATATTCTTAAAATATTTTTAATACGATATAATAATTAATTTTTCATGAAGTATGAGTGATTATAAAAACTATTAATTTTAAACAAAAATATCGTGGAAATATTTTAATAATTTATTTAATTGGGGAAACATTTTTGGGTATTCACATTTAGAGAGTATCTCTTATCGATTAAAAGATCTAAAATTATCGCTATTTATTTTACACAAATTGTACTGAAAACATTTTTAAAAAACTGTAGCTGGAAGCAGAATACTTTTGTCTTTATATAAATTGAAACATTCGTTAAAATAAAATGCACAGTTATCAAATTTAAACCATTAGTAAAATTCTGTAGCTACCTCGATTCCTTTATAAAATTTTATTGTTTTTGTCATTTTTCATTGTTTGAGATGGTTCGTAATAATTAAAAATATGTTCTAACGAAACATTAATGTTGTAAGGCTGTTTAATATTTCTTATTTTCATTTATAATTAATTCTTAATTATTTAAATAATGAAATATTGACGTCATATGTTTGTTTCTGTTTGAAACTTGTTTTTAATAATTATTACATTTTGGTGAAATATTGTTGCTAGAAGAGCAATTATTTTTCTTTTTTAGTTTTGTTCAAAATCAATTTTTGATACAAGTTTGATTTCCTTTTACTATCATTAAAAATCAATTTTTAATTGTTCAGATGAGTTTTTAATAAAATATTGGCAGCTCAAGTGACTTTCATGCAAAAACAGTTTTTTATTATTGCAATATGTTAAGAATACTTTATTATTGCAATATGGCTTAACATCCATTTAATAATTCAAAGTTGTTATCGTCAATCACTGCATAATTCTAACACAATAACTTTTTAGAAAAATATCAACGTCACTAGTTTAATTATAATTATTGTTTCCAATTTTCATGCAAAATCAATTTTTAACCATTCAAATTACTTTTCACTGAAATATCGACATCACAAGTTTATTTTCAATTTTCATTCAAAATTAATTTTTAACTATTCAGCTGACCTCAATAAAATATTGACATCGCGCCTTTGATTATCTTTGACTGTCATTCAAAATCAATATCCAATAACTCAAATTACTTTCCAATAAAACATCGCCATCCTAAGTTTTATTATTTTCCAATTTTATTTAAAAGGAATTTTTAATAACTACATCATTTTAATAAACCGTCAATATCGCAAGTTTATCTTCCATCTTCAATTCTCCATAATTCAAATGATTTAATAAAACATCGCAAGTTTTATTTTTCATTTACAATTAAAATGAATTCTTAATAACATCATTTTAACAAAACATCGATGTCACAAGTTTATCTTCATTCAAAACCAATTCTCAATAATCCAACACCTGAATAAAACATCAACCTTTTATTTTTCACCCTCAAATGCATTATAACTAAAAAAGTTTCACCCAAATATTCAAACTATCATTCTTCATATCTTCATTGTTCAAGAGTTCGTTAAAACCACATTCGAAACATCGTTAGCAAAGCGTCCATAGAAAAATATCCTAAACGAGCATCCCATTCAATCTTCCCAGTTTTCCCACAGAATCAATTACGATTAAAAACCCCGACAAGGACCCGAAAATGCATACAAAAAAAAAAACCTCGAGGTTATTCCGTCGATATTATTTTGGAGTTTACCGCGCGAAAATCGATAGTCGCGAGGCCAGTGGGTATTTTATACAAGCGATGAAGGTAGAGAAAATTTCATAAAGCAGTGTCCTATTTTATCAACGCGGGCGGATATTAATTTCGAGGCTGTTATATTTGCGCTGGCCAAGGACGATGCAGTTACGATACCGGAAATTCCGCGGCTCCTTGCAGGAAAATTAACTACCGGTTCTCCGCGAGGATACAACGACAATTTATACGGTCCTTTGGCGTTTATGTGGGAACACGGAGCGGGATGAGGGGAAAAAAAATATTATCACCCCGTATCCTTAAGTCCTTCTGTTGCCGTGAGAATTCATTTTTATACGGTTGGTCAAAGCTGCGGAACGCGTGTCCCAGCGCGATTCGCTCGCTGTTCGAGCGTTGAATTTTTCACGCTTAATGTCGCGGAATGCCGACAGCGTCTCTGTGGTTCCGCGCTAAATTATGGCACCTTACGAGAACACTGGAAATTGAAAAGGGAATGCCGGCTACTTTTCTGATGCTGCCACGCTTCGCCTACCTTTCATTAATTCTTTAATTTTCTGCTTGTGGAATAACTGCGGGGAGAATAGCTATTTGACGGTTCAAGTTTACGATAATATTGCATTTATGTAGTTAATTCATTTGTCGTGGTTTCATCACTCGTACAATTTGTAATTTGGCGATATAGAAAGAGGGAATGTCAGGTAGGTTTATTATACTGCTACGTTTCATCTATGTTTCATCAATTCTTTAATTTTCTGCTTATGAGAATCTTGCAGTAAGAACTATAACTTGACAATGAACATTCGAATTAATGTAAATAAAGAGAGAAATTATAGGCACTCTTAGATGCTACAATACATAAGCTATCTTTCAATTAATTCTTTAAGTTTCTGTTCGTGAAACATTAACAACAGTAAAGATAACAATTCGGTAATTAAAATTGAAAATAATTTTGTATACAAATATTCGGTCAATTTGTCATCACTCACACCTACAATTTAAATAATTTTTAGTAGAATATTTTATGTGAAGATATGAGTAACATTATTATCAATAAGAGGTATTATTGAGAAGATTGCAGACATCGAAAGCGTGGAATTGTTTAGAAACAAACATTAACAAGACGTTATCTCGTGGAATTTATTCGAGGTACTTGTACACAGATAGGTATATACCATACTCATATACCTCGCTCTAGAAGCTGTCCACAGTTTGATTTAGCTCTTTTATCTTCGAAGATTTATTCAACATGTCTCGCGAGAAGTCTCACAAACTATTTTCTCTGAAACTGTAGCCGACAAGGCTGTATTTTACCTCTAATTTCTTATTATTTGATCACTATTATTTTGTATAATTTATGTACTATTCTGTTTTTGAAAATGAGGAGGTGCATACATAATTTTATGGAAAAATTTGAATCTTTAGAATTTTTTGTAACTTTTCATATTTAAAATTTCAAAAGTAATGCACACATTCTGTATATCATACTTTATATTATCATCAAACATAAAGTGTAAAATATAAAATATTAATATCATCAAATCCAAAACTTTCCACGTTCTTCATTTGACCCATTACCAATCAACGATGAGTACCCCCTCTTCTTAAAAATAACCTAACCTCGAAACGAGCGTAAAAATATTAAAAAAGTTAGTTTCCCCTAAAAGCGGGGTATCGATCAGTAATCCGTGTCAAGGGAGAGGTGCGTGCTCGGTGTGTCAATGTGACCGAACAACAGATCAAAAAGGATCCCAGGGTATCGATATTACTTACTCGTTCGCGGGATACTCTCCCGAGACTTCTGAGGATAAAGAGGGAAAAAAAACTGATTTTTCTTCGCTTGAAAATTGCAAGCTCCGCTGGGAGAGATATCCGTTCTTCTAAGCAGAGCTTCACCAACTGTCGACGGTAATACCTTGTTCTAAATAACTTTCCGGGCAAGTTTTGTCGAGCTCTTCCTCTTGTCTTTGGGGAATTTAAATCCTCACCTTGCGGTTCTTCTTTTTCTTGCATTTTTCTTCTCCTTTGCTCCTGCATGTGTCATAAATAATCTGGGGACTTTTGCGCGGTTTTATTCGGTTAACACTAGGTTTACGGACATTTATACCTATCTCTACGAACATGCGTCAATTTGACACGCGAACGAATATATTTAAAGAAAAACAACTAGAGAGCAATATAATTAAACACTACAAGCTTTTGAAGAAAGTAGACTTCCATACTTACCTCGTTCCACGGATAAAAGTCCGTACAAGATAAAATAAAAATGCGAACGGTTTGTATAATTTTTTTTTAAGATTCGAAATGAGTCAAAATGACGCGTCTCGTAAACCTAGTAATTAAACGACACAGTTAGGTTAGATTATATAGTTCAGATACGTAGTACATAAAGTAATCTAGAAACAGTATTTATAAATAATTCAATAATAATACACGAAGAAGTTTTAAAGAAATTTTTAAAAATAATTTAACATTAATACATAAAACAAATTTAACACTAAAACTACCAGACCGGTCAAATGACTACTCCACAAGTTTCTTATTATAAGATACTCATTTCGTTAAAGTACATTCCTTGAAATCAGAATTGATTTTCATCAAGGTAAAGAATAAATGTGTGTACTAATTTATGTTCTGTCGTTTGTTTATTTATTTTTGAACTTCATTTTTAATTGCAAATTAAGTACACATTATATGCCGGTAGGTTTAGTGTTAAAAGAGTATTTAAAAATAATTCAACATTACTATATGGAGTGAAGCGTTTTTTTATGGGGGGTTGATTTTCGAGAAAATTTAATTTCAAGCTTTGATGATTTATTTGTAAAAAATATTTTTGTTAACATTTATGGTAATTATGATAGAAACTTTAGTTTATTCTAACAATTAATGTATGTTGTAAATTGACAAATTTCTCTAAGCTTATTAACAATATTTTGTTCGAATTTTCCTGACACTTTCAAATCTAATTATTTCATATACCAATTCTTAATCCATATAACAAATCTTTCCGTCATTGAACGCCCATTTCCCTAGAATTTCGATTCTTTTATTAAAGGCTGTATTTTTTATTCCATTGTCAATCTCAGCAATCCAACGTTCGAATCGTCGATTTCTACACGTTGCTCTATTTCACCGAACAAAATTTTGATTGTGTAATTGAGGTCACTGGTCGCTTTGATCCTTTCTTCTTTCTTTTTCCCGTTTTTCGTCGAACTGGGCGACCGAGTTAAATTAACTTGCGCGAAATGCTTGTCGCCGGTGGACGCTGTTGGCTTCTTTTGATGTGAATCTTGAAGCGTGAAGCAAAACGAGCAGAATTTTGTACGTTTTAATTGAAACGAAAGTGTGTAGAGAGTGAACCATAGTGTCGAGTCAGACTTCACGTAAAACTGTGAGACTAATTTAAACTGCACTCGTTTTTCTTCTTCTACTCTTTCTTTGTCTCGCTGGATAGCAAAACATGGAAATATTTTTAATTTCGCCTAATTGACGCTCGTAAACACGATTCCTCGTTCGACGACGTTTCGCTTTATTTCACTCGATTCAGTAATGAAGAAATTAACGGGGAATTGTTAAAATTTGATGCATCGTTTTTTTCCGAACTTTTGGTGACGCAAATTGCGGTTTATATTAAATTTATGATACAAATATTTTATCGAGCGATGACGCTGCGTTTGCTCTTGAATAATGAGTTTCTGCATGAAAATTGTCGGGAAAATTCGTTATTTTTGTTGATCCTATTAAAATTTAATGTCTAAATTGCAGATCACGCATTTTTTAAAATTTCAAATTAACGAACTGAACTTTTTACTTAAGTTTTTAAATTTCCACACGTCTATGTTTATAAAATTCTAAATTACTTTTCTAGTATTTACATTGCTACATTCTCAAAGCTATATGAGATTAGAAACATCTATGTACATACAGAGTTCTCAATACTCATTTCCAAATTTTCTAATCAATCCAAATGTTTCAAAAATCTCCCAAATAATTTTAGAAGAATTTTCCTTCACTATCTTGCGTCTCAGTTTGAAGAGAATTTATTCGAAGCTCGACTGCAAAAGCCCACATTTACCCGCAAATGGTGTGCGAAAAATCTAATCGCCGTCGAAGCAGCGTTATCCCACGAAACGAGTATGTGCTTAGCGTTCTAAGCAAATCTCGCAGCAAAATTATCGAGAGCAAACATTATCTTCCCACCATCGTCGTTAGTGGGCATCGAACTCCGTTCAGAAATTCCACGGAACCGAGTACCAAGTGAGAGGAAAAGAAGTCGGAGATTAAAGAGTTTGCAATTCAAACAAAAGAAACGAACACACGGCGGAGGCTGGATCGACAAACATCTTCGCGATCGGTGCAATATGACTTTCCGATCTGTGAGCGAGTTCGATCCGCAGGAATCGAGAAGAAGAGAGGAAATAAGTAGTTGGAGACTTTCTTGGTCGCCCTGGAAAGCAGTATTTACGATCGCTAAGCCGATAAGAAGGCTTCCAAAGGGGAATAAGGAGAATTTGGCCGGTTTTTCACCTCCTATTTCGGGGCAGCGTGGTCGTTTATCTGTGAACGACTGCATCCAACGTTTAACGGTGTTTGTGGTATTTTTTCACTGTTTACCGGAGCTTTGTATGATAAAGCTTTACTGACTTATCTCTGGGCTTTGTAGTGTCAGTAGGAACAATTAGCAAATTCAGAACAATTCTTATTCTGTTATTCTGTTGACTTATTCTGTTGAATAAGTGTCTGAGTCATATAAGACGCTGGCCATCATGAGTGAAGGTCAGATGGTTTTGTAAAACACATCCAGTCAGTCATCATAAGAAAAGTAGCACAGTATATCAAAAGTAGCAAAAGTATACAAGTATATCAGAAGAAAAAGAAATTGTCAGTAGTGAAAATATTTATTGCCAATTTAGAACCTAAACGCTAAGACCTGAAATTAAAAATGAAATTGAAAAATGAACAAACGACAAAATGTATATAAATTAATATGTTCATTCGTTTTAAACGTGTGACTCAAATTATGCTATTTGTATTTATTTTTGCCATAGTACTGTTCAATAGTAATAAATATATTGTCAAGTAAATATAGGTTTCAAACTACCTCTAAACATATATGAATTTACATTCTGTCATTATTTTTCAATTTAATTTTAAATTTTCCAGAAAATATACAGTAGGTTTAGGTTCTAACTACGGAGGACGTCAGGCAGTTTCAGCCGCGATTGAGCAAGAATTAATCAAAGAAAGCAAATCGTCGAGACTTTGTATCTGCGATTCGATTTGTAATCAACGGCTCCGATGAAATTCCTTTTTGAAGATCCTTTGTTCCACTAAACAATGACGACGTCCGATGGCCTCTGATAGAATATAGAGAAGGAAAACCGGAGAGAGAGAGAGAGTCGAGAGATTAACTTCGTGAAGCGTGTGCGTTGATCAGCAAAATTCTTCCTCGAATTAGTCAAAGATCCTTGGCTTCCAGTCGAACTTGATGATACCGAAGAATGTTGGTGGTAGCTCGAGGAATAATGCTTGGAATGTTCGAATCAATAGTGCTGTCGGATGGATCTTGATGAAAGACTTCGCACCTGCACAGTGACGGATTGGAACCGTTAAATCGGATGTGGTCATTTGTGGACATCTTTTAAGTTAACAATTATGGGGATTAAAGTGGGTTTTAATTTGGAGGAAGATTGGGTTTGGCCTCTTATTATTATTGACTCTTACTATTATTGTCTCTTATTATTATTGACTCTTACTGTTGTTGTCTCTTACTATTATTGTCTGTTACTATTATTGACTCTTACTATTATTGTCTCTTACTATTATTGTCTCTTACTATTATTGTCCCTTACTATTATTGTCCCTTACTATTATTGTCTCTTACTATTATTGAATTTTATTATTATTGTCTGTTACTATTATTGACTCTTACTATTATTGTCTCTTACTATTATTGTCTCTTACTATTATTGTCCCTTACTATTATTGTCCCTTACTATTATTGTCTCTTACTATTATTGAATTTTATTATTATTGTCTGTTACTATTATTGACTCTTACTATTATTGTCTCTTGTCTGTTACTATTATTGTCTGTTACTATTATTGTCTCTTACTGTTACTGTCTTTTATTATTATCTTAACTCATGTTTCACCTGTGACAAATCTTACACAAATTTTTAATACTTCATTTTGAAGTTTGGGTCCAAGGTTGCAGAACACAAAATTGACGTAACATTTCAACTCCTTGTATGTGGTTTATTATTGCAGTTCCAAGTGACGCACCTCGTGAGTCATGAAGTAAGGAGTTAATCATTGATTGTTCTCAGTTTTAATTTCAAAGGAATTCACCTTCAGTTTCAAATGAACCTATCGTCAACTTGAAATTAAACTTGACATTCAACTGCAAATTCAACTTGAAATTCAATTGCAAATTCAACTTGAAATTCAACTGCAAATTCAACTTGAAATTTAACTTGAAATTCAGCTTTAAATTCAACTTGAAATTCAGCTTTAAATTCATCTTGAAATTCAGCTTCAAATTCAAGTTTAAATTCAACTTGAAATTCAACTTGAAATTCAACTGCAAATTCAAGTACAAATTCAACTTGAAATTCAACTTGAAATTCAACTGCAAATTCAACTGCAAACTCAACTTGAAATTCAACTTGAAATTCAGCTTTAAATTCAACTTGAAATTCAGCTTTAAATTCATCTTGAAATTCAGCTTCAAATTCAAGTTTAAATTCAACTTGAAATTCAACTTGAAATTCAACTGCAAATTCAACTGCAAATTCAACTTGAAATTCAACTGCAAATTCAACTGCAAATTCAACTGCAAACTCAACTTGAAATTCAACTTGAAATTCAGCTTTAAATTCAACTTGAAATTCATCTTTAAATTCAACTTAAAATTCAGCTTCAAATTCAAGTTTAAATTCAACAGAGTTAATTATCATGGCAATTAAGTTTCTAAGCTTGCGCAGAAAGTAACAAGTTTCCATCCACACAAAAGGTGAACTCGATCAGATTTATGTATATCAAGATGGAGAAGATAACGGAAAGTGTCAGCGATATTATTCAGAGCGTTTTGCTGATCCGTTGGGACACCAGATATTTGTTGAACCGCAGCAAAATAATGGAACGGATTTGCGGGCAAGGTGGCCAGAGGAATTCCGTGGGGAGAACAAGTAATAAGAAGAGATTTCGTCCATTTCGCCATTTCTTTCGAGACGTTCGTACATTGTACGTCGAAGCAATTGGGCTTCGATTTCCCAGCCGCTCGTCATTTCGTGTCCCTTTCACTTACACGTTGTTCAGAACACCAGATTTTTCTCGCTTTCGAACAAATCACCGACAGAATGGCTGCTTCAAGTGAATAAACTGGCCAATCGTGGCTAATGGAACCGTTGGAGTCCGTTGGTCGTTACGAATCTGAGGACAGTCGTTAGTTTGTCCAGTGAACCACGTGCCCCTCTATTCCCTGACCATTACGTACCTTGACGTTTAGTTTGTCTCGTTTTTCCTGTCTCTTGACAATTTCAGTCTGTGATGACTCTTTATTGAACTACAGATTTTTTTTTTTTGCAAAATTATATTTGTACCGATTGCACTTCGATTTTGGGTTAATTCGTTTTATAACGCGAAGGGCGCGTGACGTTAGTGTTCAAATCTGACACAAATTTTTAATACTTCACAGTTTGGGTCCAATTATAATTTGAGTAGTCAAGGATCGCTGAATATGAAATACATTTTAATTTTCTTTGTTCTAATATTATAGCTGTGAACTGGTAGTTTTGACACATCCAAGTAAATTGTAGGGCAAGTTTAAAGTAGAATTATTAATGTAAATTCCGAAATCTGCGAATTTGGGTGTTTGATCTTCGGATCCTCAGAAAATTAGAAGTTGGGAAATTTCTGAACCTGAAAATGTAGAAATCTGCGAATTAAGGTGTTTCCAAATTTCGCGTACAGAATCTGAAAATGTGGGAATCGCAAGCCATGTGAAGACCCACGATCTTTTTAAACATTCATAATTGAGCGTTGTAAACCTTGACCCGCTCGAACGGTCAGGATTTTGTTTGAAAACGAATACCGCAGTTCATAATTTACGCGAATAAAGAATAGGTTTTTCTAAAGAGTTCTCTGGTTTAATTTCTATATCAAATTTAACCCCTCGGCTTGTAACATCGAGTCAGACTCGTGACGCACTTTACAGTTCAAGTGACGCACCTTAATTTGCGTGAAGACCAAGTTTTCGATACCAATTGTAATTTGTATAATTGAAGATCGCTAAATACAAAATGTACCCAACATTTCAACGTTCTTTATTTATCTTAACAGTGCAGTAATTATTAAGTAGTTCTGACTGGCGCGATTGACAAAAATTTGTTAACGGGTTAATTGCTGCGTACAACTTTTTATTTGCAGAACAACCAATTTGGGAAACAGAGGCACGCAGTTTTCGCGTTTTCATTTTCCAATTTCGTATATTCGTGTTTTGTTAAATTTATTTTAGTGTTTGATATTTTGGGAGTTGGTCATGTGGCAATTTACGAATATTGTGATTTGGTCGTTTGGGAATTTGGGGTTGCAGAGGTTTGGTGATCTGGAAATTGGCGAAGTTGAGGATTTGTAAAATTTATATTTGTGGGAGAGTTGAATTTTGTAGTTTTCGAGTTTGGAAATTTTAAAAGTTTCAAATTTCAGAAACTGGTGATAAAGAAACTTGGGGAAGGTGGTCTTGTAATTTGGAAATTTGGATGTTCAGAAATTTAGAAATTGAGAAATTAGCAAGGTTGAAGTTTTATAAAATTTGAATTTGTGGGAACCTTGAGATTTGTAGTTTTCAGTTTGGGAATTTCGAATTTAAGAATTTGCCATTAAATAAACTTGGGAATTTAGTGAGTTGGTAATTTTGAAATTTTGAAATTTATTAACTGAGAAGTTTAAAAAGTTGAAAATTTATAAAATTTTGAAATCTCAAATTTTGTAGTTTTCATCTCTGAAAATTACCTAGTTTTCAAGTGCAGAAGTTTGACCCTAAATTTGAGAATTTGTTAATTTTGATATCTACAAACTCAAAAACTCAGTAATTCTAAAATTTTACAATTAACAAATTTCAAACTATAGAATCTCAAAAATTGAAAAATCTCTAGCCCCACTCACTGAGCATACAAATCCTGAAACCCAAAAACAAACCGTAAAAATTAGAAAATTTCTCAGTGAACGAACCTTTATCAAATTCCATAAATCTGCTAGAAATACGTTGAACGGCATCCTGTAGCGTACGCCCCGATCCGAAAACAATTAAACAATACAAACGCGCCGGCAGAGAAAAAAAGGAGGATGATCCAGAAATGCATGATTGAATAAACATTGTGAACAAATAGGATGATTCCATAGATGAAAAGAGGGAAGAGGATTGCAGGATGAGAAAGAGGGAAAGTGATTCTCAACACGAGTATTGTTGAAGCCGCGTTCGTTTTAATTGAAAGGATACATGGTACACACGAAACCTAACAAACGGCACGTGTCATCGCGCCAGCTTCAATATTTGCGCTCAGCACCAGTGGCTGCTGAGATTGAAATGAATTGGATGAATGCAAGAGAATGCCGTTAAAAACAACAAGATTCTACTCTGTAAATATAGAATCACGAAAAATATAAATACTGCACTTGTAAACAACTCGGAAAAGTAATAACGCCATTGGTTTACTGTGTTTTTCGTTTACCCGTCGACGAAAATTAGTACTGCTGTATTTGTAGAACGTTTACGCTATTTTCTACGTTTTTGTTTTTGAAGAAAGATTTGGATATTCTAACGATTAATTTCATTCAATTTTTACAAAATTTGTAAATATTGAAATTTCGTCATTAGAAATTCTCAAGCTTTCTTTAGGACTTTTAAATATTTAGCAAGGTTTGAATATTTACAAAATTTGTAGAATTGGTCAATTTTAAATTTCCAAATTTTTAAACACTCAAACTTTCAAATTTAGAAGTTCACCCATCTTAGAAGTTTGGAAGCTTAAAATCTACTTTTGGTAATTTCATAATTTAATGTAGGAGTACATTTGATAATTTAATAATCTAGAAGTGCATCTTCTTTTAGTAATTTTATAATTTAATCTAGGACATTTGGTAATTCAATAATCTAGAAGTGGAAAATAATCCAACAAACTAAAAATTAAAAATGTAACAAATGAACCCCAAATTTTCACATCCCCAAATTCACAAATTCCCAAATTCTCAAATGTCCAAACTCTCACATCCCCAAATTCACAAATTCCCAAATTCTCAAATGTCCAAACTCTCAAATTTCTAAATTCTCAAATCCCCAAGTTCTCACATCATCAAATTCCCAAATTCCCAAATTCTCAAATTGCCATACTCTCAAATTTCCAAACTCTCAAATTTCCAAACTCTCAAATTTCCAAACTCTCAAATCCCCAAATTTTCAAGTCCCCAAATTTTCAAGTTCCCAAATTCTCAAGTCCCCAAATTCTCAAATTCCTTAATCCTTAAACCCCAAATTCCTAAATTTAAAAACTCCTGAAATTCCCAAATTCCTAAATTTAAAAACTCCTGAAATTCCCAAATTCCTAAATTTTAAAAATCTTGAATTCCAAAACTTCCTAATCCTTAAATTCCTAAATCCTAAAAATCATAAATTTCCACACTTCCAAATTCCCAGGAATGAAAATTTTCCAATATCCCAATTTTATGAAACCCAAAAGATTCACCTTAACCGAAACCTTCACACATTCACATACATCAACATGCATACATACCCAAAATTTGACACGGAGTTATACCTAAAAAATCTAGGACATTTGGTAATTCAATAATCTAGAAGTGGAAAATAATCCAACAAACTAAAAATTAAAAATGTAACAAATCTTCAAAAACCCCGCAATCTCGAAATTTTCAAACGAACAATATATCAGTACCCTTAAATGCACGTTACATATCCATCCGCACAGTTCTAATACCCGTCACCGATCTCAGAATAACGTTATTTTATTTGTGCAATTTTATTCGCACCTTTTTCTCGTTTCAGAGTCGTTACCAAGCGTTAGATGAATTTCAATCGGTTCCTATGGAATAGCAATGAATCCGATTTCACGTATTGGTTATTCGACTCTAAACGCTTTCGTGATTGTTCTGTACGCGTATCGTTCCAACCGCGAAACACACTAGTCCTCTGATGGTCGAAATTTTTCTAGGTTAGTTTGTTTTAGGGTCCGATTGTCTGTTGTTCCGGCGATTTGGCGGATCAGAGATAGATAGCGACTAAAGTCTATTAGTAATTCGCTTCCTCTTTTTTTTGGCTGATAACTTTGTTATACTAACGAAAACAGTCGATCTAAAAATGTTCTGCGAAATAAAATAAAAAATTCAATCTTAAATTCATAATTTTGACTACCAGTATTTTAATAGTTTTTCTTATTATAATATCTGGTATTAATTAATTGATAAAAATAATTATACAAGTTCAGATATTTTAGCTTTTGACGTCCAATCAAAATTTTGACGTTACATCAAATGAGAAATTTGTTATTAAACTTTTTTTAAATTTCAAATTTAAATCATGTAATAAGTGTACATAAAATCTCAAGGTTTTTATATTTACAATATCAAATTTTTTTAAATACATCTCACTCTTGACCACAGAAGTCCCTAAAAGAATTACTGACATAACCTCGTTTGCCACTCTCTCAAAGCCCCCTTCCGACAACCACAATTAAATATCTCCGAAAATATTGATTTCACAAGAAAAAGTTTCAAACCAAAATTGAAGCTTCCAAGAAGTTCCACAAAAAGTGTTCTATACATTTTCCACGTAAACCTGTTATTTTGGTTGTGATGAGTACAAAAGTGTTTTTTAAAAGTGCCCTGGACAGAAGTCAATTTATTGAGTTAGGTCATAACAGCCAAAATAATAGGTTTACATTAAAAATGTATATAACCTTGTTTCTAGGGATTTCTACGAACTTCATTTTTTGTTTCAAGCTTTTTTCTCTAAAATCAATATTTTCGGAGATATTTAGAACTGTAGAAAATGTTGGTTGGGCAGCAAGTGAGGCTTTGTCCAAATATTCTCTTCAGGGACTCTGTTGTAATCAAGGGTTTTATAATTTCAGGACGATGATGTTTAATTTAATTTGAAATACATTAGATTGCAGTTGCAATAATTAATTAACTAAGTGTTCCTCAATGACAGAAAGAAATGTCCAAATAAACAATTTTCCTAACAATCACAAACATAAAATACCAAAACACCAACGACATAAAAAAATTCTCAGGAACTTACCAATAATCTGACTAAAAGTCCGAGAGCCATCAATCTCTCTTAATCCGTTGTATCTCGGTATCAAACAATTTTGCATCGTGAGAAAAAAATCCCTGGTTCGGTGAAACGATTCAATCGCTTTCGGTCGAATCGATCCAATCGAGTCGACCAACCAGAGTAAACAGCTGGAATGAACGAGGCAACTCGCCGCCGGACGAAAACCATAAGGAAAGTGACGGGGAAAAGACGAGCCACGGACCGGAAACACCATTTGCAACAAGACATTCGAAGATGTGGCAAACAAAGTTGTTGGAACTCGCTGACAGTCGTCAAACATGGCCAGCATCGAGGCAAAGCGACATCGTGGAGCAACGCGGAGGGGATTAGCACAGTTTCTCATGGCAGTTTCGTGACTCCTAACACCGCAGCCTCTAATTCTATACCTGCATCCCAGATACGAATACACGCGGCTCGGTGTTCTATGGTGTAATCCGAGGAATGATTTGTATTCCGAGCTCGCGGCCGAGATAACGTTGCGTCGCGATGCTGCCCATTCTAATTCGCCCTTGTTAATTCTGCTCAATCAACACTTTTTCGTTTTATGGGGTTATGGTTAGTCTTTGAAAGGCTGTTTTATGGGAGAGATTGGTCTAGGAGGGAATTATTATTATATGTTTAACCCTTTCAGGACTGAGGGTTTTTCTGCATTTTGAATTTGGTGATTTTTGTGTTTAGTTATAAACTTTTATGCATTTTTAACCCTTTCAGTACTAAGGGTTTTTTAGTATTTTGAAATTGGTGATTTTTGTGTTTAGTTATAAACTTTTCTGCATTTTTAATCCTTTCAGGACTAAGGGTTTTCCTGCATTTTGATATGAACCCCAAATTCTCACATCCCCAAATTCTCAAATGTCCAAACTCTCAAATTTCTAAATTCTCAAATCCCCAAGTTCTCACATCACCAAATTCCCAAATTCTCAAATTTCCATACTCTCGAATTTCCAAACTCTCAAATTTCTAAATTCTCAAATCTCCAAATTCTCATATCATCAAATTTCCAAACTCTCAAATCCCCAAATTCTCAAGTCCCCAAATTCTCAAATTTCCATACTCTCAAATTTCCAAACTCTCAAATTCCCAAACTCTCAAATCCTCAAATTCTGAAGTCCCCAAATTTTCAAGTCCCCAAATTCTCAAATTTCCATACTCTCAAATTTCCAAACTTTCAAATCCCCAAATTCTAAAATCCCCAAATTTTCAAGTCCCCAAATTCTCAAATTTCCATACTCTCAAATTTCCAAACTTTCAAATCCCCAAATTCTAAAGTCCCCAAATTTTCAAGTCCCCAAATTCTCAAATTTCCATACTCTCAAATTTCCAAACTCTCAAATCCCCAAATTTTCAAGTCCCCAAATTTTCAAAGTCCCCAAATTCTCAAATTCCTTAATCCTTAAACCCCAAATTCCTAAATTTAAATACTCCTGAAATTCCCAAATTCCTAAATTTTAAAAATCTTGAATTCCAAAACTTCCTAATCCCTAAATTCCTAAATCCTAAAAATCCTAAATTTCCACACTTCCAAATTCCCAGAAATGAAAATTTTCCAATATCCCCATTTTATGAAACCCAAAAGATTCACCTTAACCGAAACCTACACACATCCACATACATCAACATACATACATACCCAAAATTTGACACGGAGTTATACATAAAAAACATTACCAACTTAGTTATAATCAAATAACTGAACCCCCAACGCCCGAAAATATTGAAATAATGAAGCCCGAACAGCGTTCAGATATTAATGTCTGTCTGCGATGTTCCACAATTTAGTAGATGATTTTAGAATTCCATTATTCATCGCGTTTGCCTATTCACCGACAACTCTACGGTGTAAAATGTACTTTCGCCTCGTAGTAACTCGTAATGGAGCATGAATTTGCAATTACATGGTTGGTATGTTGCAAATATAATAATTTCTACCCTGCCACCGTCAGAGTGTCCGATTGTTGCGAGGTTATAGAACTTTCAAAATTCCCGCTAATACTCGTACGGTTTGATAAAAGCTCCCTTGTAATTCGCTTTTAACAGCTGTTACAATTTTCCCGGCTAAAATCGATTGCGGTTTGTTCCATCCGGTTCTTGTACGAGTTTCGTTGCATCGGAACTGGAACACAATACCTTTGTATTATAAAATCCGCGGCATTGTTTCCGTTATTTTACCGGAACTTTTACCGCGTGTCTTGAATATTTCACACTCCGGGAATTTCACGATCACCATTTATGTTTACAGTCTCTGATTGTCAACGCAAATATGTACGTGTCTGATAGACGGTCTTCTTTTTTATTTCGATGCCTTTTTCTATCGAACACATTAAACTGGCTTTAAACTACCTTTCCTTCATGTTGAAGATCATGAAGTAAAATGTGAACATTGTTAAACGTTCTTTAGGTTAATAGAAAACTAAACAATGAACATTTTGAAGCTTAATAAAATTGCTATGGTATATATTTAAAATTGACAGTGTACAGGGTGTTTTGCAACTGTAGGTCCCTGAAATGAGGAGCTGACGCGATTCTGAATAAGATTTCCCTTAGCAAAAATGGGGTTTGAAGCTTCGTTTTTGAATTACTAAGGAAAAACACGGACCAATGAGAGCGAGGATTACGCGCGCCCAGAGAGTGATAGCTTCGAGCCTTGCAGCTGTGCGCGATCGTGATCAAGTGCCTATGCGTCCGTACAGTGTAAACGTTTAATAAGAAGCCCTTATGTCAAATCTCAGTTAAATAATAAACAGAACAGTTACCAATAATGTTCACTTATTCGTTTGTCATGAGTTAGGAACAGAGTTATGTGTAATTAACAGGAAGCGAACAAATGAAGTTTCTGTAACTTTGAATTTATATAAAACTTGTGAACCATTAAAATAAGATAAACGTTCAAGTTTTTTAATTTTAGTGAATATTATTTTTGGTGCAAATTTTCGAACTCCCAAGTTTCCAAACTTTTATATCCTCAGGGTTCCAAGCTCTCAAATTTCCAACTTCTCAAATTTTCAAACTCTCAAGTTTCCAACTTCTTAAATATCCAAACTCTTAAATTTCCAACTTCTCAAATTTCAACTTCTCAAATTTCCAACTTCTCAAATTTCCAAATTCTTAAATTTTCAACTTCTCAAATTTCCAAATTCTCAAATTTCCAAACTCACAAGTTTCCAACTTCTTAAATTTCCAAACTCTCAAATTTCCAACTTCTCAAATTTTCAAACTCTCAAGTTTCCAACTTCTTAAATTTCCAAACTCTCAAATTTCCAACTTCTCAAATTTCCAACTTCTCAACTTCCAACTTCTCAAATTTCCAACTTCTCAACTTCCAACTTCTCAAATTTCCAAATTCTCAAATTTCCAAATTCTCAAATTTCCAAACTCTCAAATTTCCAACTTCTTAAATTTCCAAACTCTCAAATTTCCAACTTCTCAAATTTTCAAACTCTGAAGTTTTCAACTTCTTAAATTTCCAAACTCTCAAATTTCCAACTTCTCAAATTTCCAAATTCTCAAATTTTCAACTTCTCAAATTTCCAAATTCTCAAATTTCTAAATTCTCAAATTTCCAAACTCACAAGTTTCCAACTTCTTGAATTTCCAAACTCTCGAATTTGCTAATAATAATAATTTGCTAATAATATGTTAGTGATTTTTCTTTATGTGAATAGAAGACTTGAACTTCATCTAACTATAATAATAAAATAAATAAATATAATATAATAAAACCTACCTCCCTCCACAAGTAATTTATATGGGGTAGCGTAATTTGTACATGTGAATAACTTGTTAATGTAACTGTAATAATAAAACAAAAATAACAAAATCCTTCAATAATTGACAGTATAATTTCCCGAATAAACTCAAAGAAATGGAATAATACATAAAACGATTGAAAACGACAATAATCGATATTTAATTTAAACGGGCAGAAAGAAATATCAGAATTAATAAGAGTGTCCTCGAAGTAGATAAGAAGTTTGTTCGAACGGAACAATCAAATGTCCCAGTATTATGATATTAATACCGCAGGAATTAATAATCTTACCTTATCAAAAGTTGAGAACGAGAACTCTCGACGAAGTAATGCGGCAAGTTGTCAATGAGAAGATTATCGAAGAACGCCAACACTTTAACCACGGAATATCACTTAACTCTATCAAAACTAGTTCAAGACAGCACTCAAACCATGATTGAAGACGGCACTCCAATCTGAAATGCGGGTGCAATATTATCTTGATAATTCGGGGAATTATGGACTCGTATCAACGTAACTTGTGGAAATTTTAACTTAGACGATTTGTCAAACTATATTCTTATTTTAGTTTCAAAATAGGAAGAATTTTTGAGGGAGGGTCATAAAGGTAGTTGGAGAAAATGGCGACGGTTAGAATAAAGCGTTTTTCCTTTTTCCTAAATTTAGGGTTTCTTAGAAAGAAATTAAGAATTATTAACTGATACACTTGTAATTACAGCAAGTATTATATTTTATTTAGTAACTGCAATGAATCTATGTTCAGTTTTAATTTAGTTATTGAATTAAAATTTTATGTTTAAAAAAATTGTATAGTAATTCTATAGAAAATATTGACGAGAATATTCAAAGAATAAAAATTTATTGTAAAATATTAAAAGTAACCCAATCATTTTATCTCTGATTTCAGCGTTGATGTGTAAAACAATCACAAAATAACAGTAACAAAGTATGGAATAATTAAATGAGTCATAGTTTCATAGATAGTTAATTAAAATTGCTAACATATACCATGTAATGAGTGATTGATAATAAATAATTTTGCAGCTAATTCTAACGCACACTCTCGTACGTTGTGCTCATATTATAATTTCATAATCCGTTAAAACATGTATCATTCTAAATTGCCTGGCAAATGGGTCAGCGTTATGAATATCACCATAACGAGTAATAAACTTTATTCCTGATATTCTGATTGCACAATAAAATTCGCTTTAATTCCGCAACTGGTTCGAAATGAAATTATCAATAAATTTGATCGGGAATTTCATAAAATATCAAACGAAAATTAGCGATCCATTTCCTTTTCAAGTTTAATAATTCGAGGTTAATAAAAAAAATACATATATGTAATTTTTGCTACAAGTACAGTTTTAATAATAAATTTCTCAAGCTTCGAAAATTTGGATACAGAAAATAACTTATTTTACTCTTATTAATATTTGATATTGATCTGCTATCGATTTGATATTAGCGTGATATTAATTTGATATTGATTGGCTATTGACTCAATATCAGCACGATACTGATTGGATATCGATTGGACATTAATCTGATATTAATTTGACATCGATCTGATATTGATTCGATACTAATTCAAGATTGACTCGATACTGACTTGATATTGATTGGATATTAATTTGACATAGATTCGATATTGGTCACTCCTTTGACACTGGCCTGATATTGATTGGTTATTTATTTGATATTAAATCTATATCAAATTTAATTTAATATAAATTGATTTAATTTATATCAAATTTAATTTAATATAAATTGATTTAATCTATACCAAATTTAATTTAATATAAATTGATTTAATCTATATCAGATTTAATATCAACTCGACATAGATTTAATATAAACATGATATTTATTATCTCCCAGATTTCTAAATTCTCAGCTCCTCAAACGTCCCCTTAACAGAAACCTACTTCAAAAAAAATAAAACTGCATTTTCATACTTCCAGATGATCTAAGATCAAAGAGAGTAGCTGTATTTAAACCAAGTGCGAAAGTAAACGTAATTTGTCGACTCCATGTCCTCCCGGGAGGCTTGCATATACATGCGACTCGATCGAACGCGTGCAATTGCAGCTAGCTGCTGCAGCTGGCAGCCATGAAACCAATTACGGAACTCTGTTAATCTCTCGAATGTTTCAGGGACTCGGTGTCAAACTTCTGACTAGCTTAACCATCGCTGACACTTATGTTTATGCATACGAGTGTACCAGTTCCCCTGTTGCCACCTGTTCTTGTCAACCACATGACCGCGCTTTTTACCTCTGTTCACAAAAATCTCTGTGACTGCTCTTTCCATTTTCGGACAAGCTCAACAACACACAGTCTTTTCACGTATTTTTTTAATGGCGACTTTATCATATCGCACGTTTTAACGAATGTTACGATTTCTAATGTTATTGTGCATTTATTCTATTTATGTAGTTCTCGAACAGAGCTTAATATTCTGTGAAATTTTTGGACTTTGGGATATTGGGATTTTGGAAATTTTGAGACGTTGAAAATTTTAAGGTTCACCGATTTTCGTGTATGGAAATTTTAGGATTTGCAAATTTGTATATTTGGAAATTCGAGAAGGTGAAAATTGGAGAATTTGGAAACTTGAGGAGTTGAAAATTGGAGAATTTGGAAATTTGAGAAGTTGGAAATTTGAGAGTTTGGAAATTGGAGAATTTGGAAATTTGAGAGTTTGGAAATTTAAGAAGTTGAAAACTTGAGAGTTTGGAAATTTGAGAAGTTGGAAATTTGAGAAGTTGAAAATTGGAGAATTTGGAAATTTGAGAAGTTGGAAATTTGAGAGTTTGGAAATTTGAGAATTTGGAAATTTGAGAATTTGGAAATTTCAGAAGTTGGAAATTTGAGAATTTGGAAATTTGAGAGTTTGGAAATTTAAGAAGTTGGAAACTTGAGAATTTGGAAATTTGAGAATTTGGAAATTTGAGAAGTTGGAAATTTAAGAGTTTGGAAATTTGAGAAGTTGGAAATTTGAGAATTTGGAAATTTGAGAAATTGGAAATTTAAGAGTTTGGAAATTTGAGAATTTGGAAATTTGAGAGTTTGGAACCCTCAAGATATGAAAGTTTGAAAACTTGGGAACTTGGGAGTTTGAAAATTGCACCAAAATAATATTCATCAAAATTTAGAAATTTGAAAATTTGTCTTATTTTAATGGTTCATAAGCTTTATGTAAATTTAAAGTTACAGAAATTTCATTTGCTCGCCTCCTGTTAATTACACATAACTCTGTTCCTAACTCATGGCAAACGAATAGGTGAACATTATTGGTAACTGTTGTGTTCATTATTTAACTGAGATTTGACATGAGGGCTTCTTATTAAACGGTAAGCTAAAATCACAAAACGTCAAAACACACGGTGATTACCAAAATCTTCCCATGAAGCTTCTACCTAATCCTTCATCCTCACAAACCCCTAATGTACACCCTTCCAAAATCCATGTACCTGACACGTTAATTAATATCCCGTTGATTCGCAACAATTCTTTAGAGAAGCAGTTAACTAAGCAGAGACACATAAAGGCGTCTCGCCTCAGACAAAGACGAAGAGAGGCTTTGCAAATTCAGTCGGATAAGCAACGAGCTTAAAAGCTGACTCGACCATCGCGACCCCTTGTAAGCCAGGCAGACCAAACATTCAAGAGGCGCACAGTGGGCCAGAACCGCGCGTGCACGAGTGTGAAACGCACACATTCCGTCATCCAGGACACGTTTGCGCGATCCTGAATTTCCACCGGTTCTCCTTTGAACCGTCGGTTGTTGGTCGGCAAAGAGAACGCGAAGGAGCTCGTAATTCTCCGAGCTACGCTCCGCTTCAGCTTCCCTCTTCGCTTCTAACACGCTCGCGTCTGTCTACGCGGCTATTTTCAGCGGTTCGCGCGTATTATGCGACGAACCAAGCTGGCGCGAGATTACACGCCTCGCATGTTTCTCGATCCTCGTGTCTCGACTGTCAGTTCACGTACACTCGGCGACAAATCTGCTCTTTCTACGGAAAAGGTGGCAATCAGAGCGGAGGACTTTTACTGGGGGACTGTTGTAGGTGAACTTTTTATTTGAGGGTTTTGGAAGAAATTCGAATTTTGTGAGCTTGGGATTTGGGGAGTGCGGAATGGGGAGGTACAAGGATATGGGGATATAGGGATATAGGGATAAGGAGGATATGAGGATATGGGGATTTGAGGGTATGGGGATTTGGGGATTTGGAGATTTGAGGATATGGGGATTTGAGGATATGGAGATTTGACGATGTGGAGATTTGGGAATATGAGGATTTGAGAGTATGGGCATTTGAGGATATGGACATGTGAGGATACGGACATGTGGAGATGTGGACATGTGGAGATGCAAGGGTTTGGGGATTTAGGGATTCGAGGATATGGACATATGAGGATTGGGGAAATGGAGGGTGTGGGGATTTGGGGATGTGGACATGTGAGGATATGGACATATGAGGATATGGGCATATGAGGATATGGACATGTGAGGATGTGGGGACTTGAAGATATGGGGATTTGAGGATATGGACATGTGAGGATGCGAACATGTGGGGATGTGTAAGGGTTTGGGGATTTAGGGATTCGAGGATATGGACATATGAGGATATGAACGTGTGAGGATGTGGGGATTTGGGCATGTGGGAATTTGAGGATGTGTGGATTTGAGGATGTGGGGACTTGAGGACGTGGGGACTTGAGGATGTGGGGATGTGAGAATGTGGGGATACCAGCATATGGGGATATGAGGATATGAGGATAGGTGGATATGGCGATATGATGATACGGGGATATCAAGAATTTATAATATTTATGAAACTGGAAATTTGAAGATCAGAAAATATAACAAAACAAAGTTTTATAATTTGAATCCGATTTCCAAAAATTTGCAAATTCGCAATGACCTCAAAATTCGAATACTGAGAATTGAGAAATGCAGAAGTTTGCATAACCTAAATTCACCTACTACAAAACCCTTCCAAATGACTAAAGCTTCATCAGCGTCCATCAAATCCGCAGATTGACAAAATTCATCACATTCGTAAACAAGCCCATATTTCAGCACGTGAATTTATTCCGACCGAGCGCTCGTACGAATGAAAAAAATTGAACGAATGAAAATCGCGATTGAAAATCTCACAGAAATGTCACTTCCGGTCGATTTCCATCGGCCGTTATCGCATCCAGGTCTCGAACCTTTTATCCCGAGTAATTATCAACCGGATTTTGAATCTAGCCGCGGTTTGTTCGCGCCGGATCCTTTCGACCACGAGAAGCAAATCGCGTTGCGGAAATTTAAGAACTAACTTGGAAATCCTTTTCATCTCGAAACGGACGAGCTTTTATTGTTGGCGCCACAGGAACTACGATTCTACCGGTGTTCTCGTTCGTTCTTGCGGCACGTACTTTGAAAATCTCATCTCCTGACAGATTTTGTTACGTGGCCGCGGCAATTTCCGCCTATACTTTCATTCGCGTTTCATTTCTCCATGTTTCTCTCTCTTTTACTGACAAAAATCGGAACTGCATTGTCTTTGCCCTTTGATTTTCGATCAATTTGAAATATTAGCTTTATCGGGATTTTCGAGGCTGAAATTTCGTTGCTGATTTTAGGTTGTCGTAGGTTGTTTGTGAATTATAGTTTGATTTCTGTTTGTGAATAAGTTGAAGATAAACTGAGAGAAATATTAAATGTTCTTATTAAACTTTTTGTACTAAGACACTCTTCCAATGTTCTCCTGTTTCACTCTTGTAACTACTGATTTACTATTTCAGTATTTTAATATTTTACTGCTCTAATATTTTTATATTCTACCACCTATTAGAATTTTATATAGAATTTTATTATTATATTAATCTCCTATTTTGTTACTTCAATATTTGTAGTATTTTATTCTCCTGTTTCACTATTCTAACTACTGATTTCCTATTTCAGTATTTTAATATTTTACTGCCCTAATATTCTTATATTCTACCCTATTGTCTTACAATTTTATTATTATATTAATCTCCTATTTTGTTACTTTACTATTTTTAGTATTTTATATTACTGTTTTATACTACTGTTTAATTTGCCATCATTTCACTAGTCCACTATTTTCTTTTTCTACCATTTTATTGTCCCTCCATTTTCAAGTTTGATAGTTTGTTATATTACCATTTAAATATTACCTTTATGTATTATTGCTTTTAATTTTATCATTTATAACTTTGATTTTCAATTAACATCCTGCTACTAATTGTAATTAAATCTCTAACTAAACGAAGTTTAGTTACTTGACACAAAATCAATTAACACCCTTATTTAATAAAAACTTTATTATTTAAATTTATTGCTGACTTAAAAGAAATTTAATGGCGAATTAAATGTCACTTAACTATTATACCTAGTCAGAAACTTAATTAGTTATCTAAAATCCTCGTATATCAGCATATTCAAAACACAATGCACCGGGTTGTAGAAAAGCTATAAGTCTTATAAACTCTCAAAAGTTGAAAATTCTTAAAAACTTTAAATACTTGAACCTTGGAAGTTTATGCGTCCATAAAACTATGAAAACCTTAATCAAAGTGAATCTTAAAATGAAATATTAATATAGAGAGCCAAAGTGAAATCAGGTTAATCTTTACGGAGATGTCTAATATTATCTATTTATAAATTCCTTGCTCTGCGATGAATTGAAGTGAAACATTCTTCAAATATCGCTGTAGGAAAGAATTTTCTGCTTGAGAGTTACTATGGTTACTGATTCAGTGACGTACCAAAAGTGAGCTCCCATTTTTCAAAGAAATAGGATACAAAATAGTACAAATAAATTTATTGTTAATATTAGGAGAGATTTGTGATTAATCAAAATTTTAGTCTTCCAACACCTTACTGTTTATAAATATTTATACTGTACTATTTCTAAAGTAAGTATTGTGAATGAAGTAGTCAAAAAATAATTCAAATCAAACTTTCATTCTTCCACTATCACACTACGAATATATCAAACAGAAATAATGTGTACTTGACTTTAAATAAACGTTTTATATTCCATGTCGTAAGTTATCCATGAGTCATATAGTCAGTGACACATTTACACTTGGCTAACCACTGAAGTTGCGCTCGATCGAGCATATCGTAAATTGAAGCTTTATAACTTCCTTACCTCATAAATACTAAAATAAAATTCGAGCTGTGAAGAACCGGTGACCATGGTCTCACTATTTCCGAACTTCGGAATTCAGCTTTTTTTTGCTTTTATATGGTAGACGCGAAATTCGATAATTATTAGCTTTACCAGTTTTTCTGTTACATTGTGAAGCTTCTGGTTTACAAGATTTTTACGTGATTACATTGTGTGATTTATTTATTTTTAAGGTATCAAGCTTATAGATTTTTAGATATCAAGGTTTATGTATTTTTAGATTTTTTGATTGATGGATTTTTAGATTTTTTGATTGATAGATTTTTAGATTTTTAGATGGGAAGATTTTTACGTTTCGAGATTTCAAGATTTCGAGATTTCAAGATTTCGAGATTTCAAGATTTCAAGACTTCTAGATTTCAAGATTTCAAGATTTCAAGATTTCTAGATTTCAAGATTTTAGAATCCCTAAATCCCCAAATCCACAAACCGCAAAATTTTCAGATTCCCAAATCCCCAAATTTAAAAATCCTCAAATTCCAAAATTTCCACTTTCCCAAATCCCAAAATCTCAAAATTCCCTGATCCCAACAATCTCAGATTCAAAAATCCCCAAATTCCTACATCCCCAAATCCCCACATCCCCACATCCCCAAATCCCCAAATCCCCATATCCCCAAATCCCCACATCCCCAAATCCCCACATCCCCAAATCCCCAAATCCCCAAATCCCCAAATCTCCAAATCCCCAAATCCCCACATTCCCACATTCCCACATCCCCAAGTTCCCACATTCCCAAATCCCCACATCCCCAAATCCCCAAATCCCCAGATCCCCACATCCCCAAATCCCCACATCCCCAAATCCCCAAATCCCCAAATCCCCAAAACCCCATATCCCCAAATCCCCACATTCCCACATCCTCAAATCCCCAAATCCCCGAATCCCCAAATCTCCAAATCCCGAAATCCTCAAATCCCCAAATCCCCAAAACCTAAAATCCCCAAATTTCCAAGTCCATACCCAGATATCTCAATATAGAAGTTTCTAAAATTAAAGTAAATACGTGATTGCATTTCTTGCACCAAAAGGCACCAAATAATCTTGTTACATATTGTCTCTTGCATGTCACGGATCCATTAAAATAGTATCTTTTCCATGTTATGCAACAGTATATATTTCATATTCCAGTTGTTTTCAGGATAAATCACGTTTCCGGTCACGTAAAACCAAGCACAGAGACGTCATTAGGAAGAAATGTCGTGTATAGAAAGAACATCTAACGACGGAGTCTGAAAATATTATTACATCGTGATATAGATATTTTACATTCTTCTGTTCTTTTGAAACCTTTTACAGGATGTATCAGTCATTTATTTTTGCAATCAACAATTTACAAATTTATAGGATAACAATTTACCAAATATAAACACCTAGTTGTTCATTAACACTAGGTTTAGGACATATCTTGTATACCTATCGCTACGAACACGCGTCAATTTGACGCACGAACGAATATATTTAAAGAAAAACAACTAGAGAGCAATATAATTAAACACTACAAGTGAAAAATGAAAATAGGAGATATTTATAAAAGGTTTTTATTATTCGATAATATTTTAGTATATTACTTCAATATTCTACATTCATATTTTCACTTCCCTCTACCCTGCGAACTGCGATTTGTACTGCGACCCGGGTCCGAACCCGGCACACCGGCTGAGTCGGCCGCGTGCGACCCGGACCAGTGAAGTCCGTCGTTTATAAGGTATCGTCGGTGCATTCATATTTATTATTGTTGTAATTTTCGCCTGGGTAAAACTAATTTACTAAAAATTTTATTTACATTACGATCGCGTGAAATTGACGCACATCCGTAGAGATAGGTGTACCACATAGCACATTTCAATATTTCAAAGCTTTTGAAGAAAATAGACTTCAATACTTACCTCGTTCCACGGATAAAAGTCCGTACAAGACAAAATAAAAATGCGAACGGTTTGTATAATTTACCCCAAAAAATTCGAAATGCGTCAAAATGACGCATCTCAACCTAGTGTCAAATAACCTAAAAATAAAAAATTTCAAATAAATCCCAAATTTCCAGACAACAAATTCTCAATTTCACAAACTTTCATCCCTTTGAAATTCCAACCAACCCCTAAAAAGCCCCAAAATCAGCGATAACAATAAAACCAGAAACTCGAATAAAATCCACCTCTGAATTCCACCCCGTCCATTTTAGCACCATTTTCCACACAATATTTTTCCCGATCAACGCATCAAAAATTTGCAAAAACAAAGAGCTGAAAATACCGATATCCGGTGTAATTCAAATCGTAAAAGTTTATAAGCGCACACCTTAAAGCCGAAACCGTTGGTCGTTCGCTTTTGGCCAGGATCGATGCCGGCCATCGAGAAAGAAATATTGCGTTGGCGTGTAAACAAATACTTTTCGAATAAAAGCATCCGATACTGAGGTACGCGAGCCATCGTTTATTTTTTTCCCCTAGCTTTTCCCACTGTTTTTTTTTTGCCAACCGACCAAACGCAAACGTAGACACAAGGCCTAGCCCGGTGAATTTGTTTGTAGCCGCCACTTTCGATACACTGGCCGTGCATGGCAAGAAATATCGCGGCCATACGCGGCTAAATAACGTTGTTTCACGTGCAGTTGCTGTTTTTTAACAGAACGATTTAAATGCGTGACTGATGACGCGCTTTGATCGATGAAAGTGATGATTGCGACGTGAAACGTCGTTGAAGGAAGTGCTTAATTCTTTCCCTATGGCTCCAACTATATTAGGCGTCAGAGATTGAGCTTTTGATAAATTTTTATTTTATGGGCAGTTTTTTATTTTTAAACGAGCAAGTCTTTATAGTTACAAATTTTCGATTTTTTTAGTTCACACTTTTTGAAATTTCGAAGTTTTAAAACTTCTAGCTTCAGAATTTTTTAAATTATAGATCAGCGATTTTAAATTTTTTAATTTCTACATCTACATTTTTAAATTTTCAAGGTTTTTCCAAAGTTTTCAAACTTACAAATATAAAATTTTTTAATTTATAGATTTGCAATTTTAAGTTTTTAAAATTCCAGGTTTACATGTTTGATTCTTCAAAGCTTCAGACTTAAGAGTACAAAATTTTTTAATTTATAGATCAGTAATTTAAAATTTGGAAAATTCCTTCATATCAGTCGAGTACCATTTCTTCCCACCAATCACTGCCCCAAATTCGAAACAAACCAAATATCCCGCAAAGAATGTCGGTATCGAAGTAAAACAAAGAGAGCCGTGACAGCGCATATTTAAGAAGCGTACAATCGTCAACATTGTCGCGCAAACACGAAGGGAAATTAATTACGAAGTTTCTTCCGAAAGAAGTTGGGGCATTTTTCATCGCCTCGACATCGACGGAACAAATAATTCCCGCATCGGTGCGAACATCCCCCTAAAAAGATGAAAAATGACGGGGATGACGCGCAATGAAAGCCAATGAACAATCGGTGGTTGAATGGCGTCCGCGAAATACCGTGTACAACAAGCAGGAAATTATTATTGCCCTCGTGACGTTTAATTGTCGTTTCAACGAGCTCCATTGTTCCTCGTTGCTGTTTTTTTTTCTCCTTTTACCTCTTTGTGTTTACCGCTTTTCTTTACTCCCCTCGGACGTACGGTTAGGTTCGAACGATCAGGAATAAAAACGCGCGAAGGCAAGGATTGTTCGAAAGTTCACTTTATAACGCGCATTAAGACAGTACGGTGTTTATGGTGGTCGTAAACTCGCGATGCACATATCGCATCCGAGCACATAATGCACCCATGAAAGTGGCCGGTATTTCGTCGTGGCCCGAGAGCTGCAGCTGACGAATAATAAAAGCCGCTGCGAGTGTTCCATTTTCCGTTCTGCCTTATCTCCACGTGTTCCACCTTAACCACCTTACCGAATACTACGAATACATTACAACGATTCTTTCGTGTAATCAGGAAACATAAACGTTTTGATACGTATGTAAGACATGGGTGGAACACGCGTTTAAGTTCATTATGACAAATGACAGAGTAACATTTCAGTGGCCGCTCATGGCCGCTGAAAAGTCTCAAGCTCCAATTCCTTATTGTTAATTACAAATTGTTAAACACAATTTAAGATTAACAATCGTTTTTAGAAGATGACTAGAAACACTTTAGTGTTTTTTACAGACTATTCTGTCATCACCTACGTCAGCGTTAATAAAGCTTAAAAACTTGGTGACGGTAAGTAGGATTTAATGAAACTCGTTTCGAATTCCTGATCGTGCTAATAATTTTGTTTAGTGCATCGGCTAACAGGCTATTTAACTTGTCTATCGATACTACCGAATGAGAGGACAGATGTTAATTACATGGTAATCTTGTTTCACCGCCTCTAGCGTTGCAATTACAAGCACTCGGTTTGCTCAAATATATTTTTAGAATTAAACGAAAAATAAGAGGATTTAACTATTTTCATAATGATAGTAATAATTTTTAAAATACGTGTGAGTGACGAAATCACAATAACGAATGAATACTTAACACTTTAGTGGTCGCTCACACAACATGTGTGTGATGGCCGGGTCAACCGTTAGCGTCCGTTCACACATGCGTGTGATGCTACCGCTAAGAGTTATTGGGCGGTAGCACACTCTCTGTGTGATGAATTATGAATATAAACAAGTGTGGATATTGCTATTGGCTTCGTATTTCACCGCTACTTTGATCTTCGGTAATTATTGTTTTATTGCCAGTTTTTAATTTTCGATTTTACACTACATTGGTGTACCACGTAAATTATGGAGCAAATGCCGGCGGCTCTACGTTGGTGTCGTATCCAAAGCTACCGTATTTTACAAATTAAATTGTTTGTATATTATTAAATTTGTTATTAAATTGTTGTTGTTTTTTGATTTATGTGTATGTTTGCGTATGTTGAATTATTTCGTGAATTTACATCAAGTTCGTTAAAATTAATTCTTCAAAAATGGCGGTGGTTCCTGGCGACATTTGACTGCGTAGGGGTTAAGGATCTGACGTCCTACCATGGAGTCTCGTCTTTTGTTCATGGTTCATTGAGAAGGGTCATTTAATATTTCCCAACACTTTGCAATTTAGAAACGTAGAAATTTAGAAATATAGGAATTTAGAAGTATAGAAATTTACAAACGCAGGAATTTACAAACGTAGGAATTTACAAACGTAGGAACTTACAAACGTAGGAATTCACAAACGTAGGAATTCACAAAGGTAGAAATTTAGAAAGGTAAGAATTTAGAAGGGTAGGAATCTACAAACGTAGGAATTTAGAGGACTGGGAAGTTAGAAACGTAGGAATTTAAATATATAGGAATTTAGAGGCGTAGAAATTTAGTAATGTGGGAATTTACAAACGTAGGAATTTGAAAACGTAGAAATTTCTAAATTCCCAAATTCTCAAATTCATAAATTTCTAAATTCCCAAATTCTCAAATTCATAAATTTCTAAATTCCCAAATTCTCAAATTCATAAATTTCTAAATTTCTGAACTTCTAAATTTCTAAATTTCTAAATTTCTAAATTTCTAAATTCCCAAATTTCTAAATTTCTAAATTCCTAAATTCCTAAATTCCTAAATTTCTAAATTCCCAAATTACAAAACATCAAATGTGAAATTCCCAAATCCCAAAATCCAAAAATTTCCACATCTCAAGATCCCCAAGCTTGACTTTCAGATTTGAAAATTTGAAAATTTAAGCGTTCACAAATTTTCAAATATCCAACCTTAATAACTCAAGAACGTAATTAAATACTTTCCAAATCCACCTAATCCCCAAATCCAAAAATTCCTATTAAATAAAACTTCCTCTACATATAACATTAAATCGAAATTCAACTTTCCACAAGTTATCCATATACAGAGTAAACACACGTTGTATCCGCATGTACCACGATATCGGGTGTCGAAGTGTTATAGATTACTGCATAATCGAAATCAGATTTCGACAATCAATTCGCGTTTAAGTTTATGACAAGACGCATCTAATGCAATCCAATTCAAATTTTGGTAAGTAGGACGCATAATAGGTTCCCACGGTTATTACCTATTCCCATTACGTTCGTCATTCCCGGCGATAATTGCTGCTAGCGCTTGGAATCGCCGCTCTTGTTAATGAAATTTTATGGAGCTTGCACTTAAACTTGTCCCATCAATATTCATGGATTCCGTTACTATTACAAATACATCTCGATTACCATCGCAAATTTTTTTACTGATTTAACAAACAGATCTGCGTCGATAATATTGATGGAAATGGGGCTTGTAAAAAATGTTTCTGAGAGGTTAATAAATTATGAGGATACCGTATCGTACATGTCTGGAAATTGAAGCATGGCGATCGATGCTAACGATTTTAAAAGAGTGTGTAAATGTTCCTGCCAAGGGTGAATTATGGCGGAATATACCATTAAGATAATTTTATATCGCCGTTTTTTTTTAAGAATTTTTTTTTTTAATTAATTCGTTCCTTTTATATTCTACAACTAATATTTTAATTTTTAAAAACTTTTTAAATTTAATTTCAACTTTAATTTACATACAATTTTCATTTCAATTTCAACGTTAATGTTAATTACTATTTAAATTTAATTTTAAGTTATTTGTTTTAGTTTCAATTTTAAATTCAAAACTCAATTTCAATATCTACTTTAATTTTAATTTCAATTTTAGTTAGTTACAATTTTATCTTTATTTTAGTACCAATTTCAGTATCTATTTCAATTTTAATTTTAGTTAGTTGCAATTTTAATTTAATTTTAATGTCAATTTCAGTATCTATTTTAATTTTAAGTTTAATTTCAGTTAATTCCAATTTTAATTTTATTTTAATGTCAATTTCAGTATCCATTTTAATTTTAATTTTAGTTAGTTGCAATTTTAATTTTATTTTAATATCAATATCAGTATCCATTTTAATTATAATTTTAATTTCTGGTAGTTCCAATTTTAACTAAATTTTAATGTCAATTTCACTGTCCATTTTAATTTCAATGTTAATTTCAATTTCAATTTCAATGTTAATTTCAGTCTTAATTTCTATTTAAATTCCAATCAAATTTTCTATTAAAATCTGCAGATACTAAAGCCATTATTCCATTCAATATTTAAAATATTTATTACAAGAATCCTACTACAGAAAATAGTAAACTTATTCATTACTACTCCGTTTGAATTAAAATACAGCGGCGTGTACAGAAATGGGTTGTTCAGAATTAGACCGAAGTAAAAGTAGGTTTTTTTCTTACGACAGAAGAACTTTACTTTATCTCTGTTCTTGGCAGGGTTTATCAAAGAAACACAATCTAGAACTGGTTAAATGTTTGCTTTAAAACGAGGTAAAAAAAAAAACACGTGAAGGAAGGCTTGTGTTAACTTGAATATTCAGGCGCAAGTAGATAAGTCGGTATCTGGTCAGACACTCTTGCCAACTTCCGCTGGTGCTCTTAATTTCAAGCTCCTCTTCTTTCCAGCAGTTTTGGTAATGTATTATTACGGCAAACACTGTGCGTCTCTACAGTTTACTTCCCGTTATACGATTTAGATTTTAGTATCAAAATATGACATATAATTTATGTGACATATTTTATAGAATTTCATAGAATTTTATAAAGTTTTATAGAATATTTTAAGAATGTGACATATTGTGAATAATATATGTTAATCATATATTTTAAATAGTTAATCATATATGTTAAATATGATGACATATTGGTATAACAATTGGTTCTAAATTTTTAACTCGATCAATTTGTACCTGTATTTTTACTTGTAAAATATCAATGAAGAAACAACAGTATTATGTATTCATAATCGATTTTATTATTTATTAATTAAAAATGTTTTAATACATTTCTCCTAATTTTTCCATGCCTGATCTAAAATAATAATAGACAAATTTTTTAATCATTTTCTGTCTCATTCTTTTTCATCATTCAATGTATAATGTATTTATGTATATTGTATAATTAAAATAATTGAAATAATTTTTATTTTGTCACGCATAAAAATTATACACAATAGTTATTGTCATTGAATATTTAATTAAATTCTTTCAATTTATAAAATGCAGTATGATGTGATTTTTGTACTAAAAGGAAAAATGAATGTAGCAAATAGTTGTTTGTTAAACAGAAAAGAGACAAATGGTCAGTGAAAGAAAAATGTGGATATCAGAAGGTACGGATTCATTCTGTTCGAATTTTAAGAAAATTGCTGTTTGAAAATTGAAGAAGCTGACGCGGATCGAATACAGGAAACCATATAAGGTGAAATGTGATTTAGCAAACGCGAAAACCGATTGGTCTATAAAAATTGTGTGAGGTGAAGGCTGCAGTGTAAGAAATCAAATTTATTTGCGGACGTTCCTCTGATTTCTTTTTCTCGGTTCAAAGTGTTTCTTTAACTGTTCTTGGGGAGCGTTTCTTGCAACTTTTTTTTTGCAATTCTATAGCTTAGATAATAGATAATAAATAATTAGGCAAGATTTCAAGATTTCATGATTTCAAGATTTCAAGATTTCAAAATGTCTAGATTTGTAAATTTTTACATTTTTAAATTTACAGATTTCTATATTACTAGATCTCCACATTTTTTACGAGGAGCATTTCTTGTAACATTTTGTTACAATTTTATATGTTAGACAATTTGTGTATTTCGCAAATTAAATAGTTATTAAAAAATATGAGAATTAATAATACAGCTTGAAGGAGATAAATGAAGCTACTGTGAAAATAACTAATTGAAGTAAAACTAATAAAAGTTAATTAGTATTATAATTGTTAATCAAGGTGATCTCTTCTTTCAACTATTTGGGAGTTCTAATACGGTCAGAAACTAGTTTCCTAAGGCTACAAAGCACTGACCCTGATTGTAATAAATCTAGTTTATAGTTAGTACTGCGTGTATGATTTACTAGGGAACTCGTGGACACTTTACCCTCAAGGTTCAACCCTAACAACTATTTTATGCTAATTGTATGTTTCTGTACTAGAGAATAATTACCACCATTTCATACTTGAAGATTGTTAACAATATCTTCTCAACTATATATTTACTCCTATAGTATCATACCAAAATAATTAAAAATAATAAATAAAGAAATATAATAAAAGTATTATAACATGCTTCAAATAAATGTGACTGTCCATATACATAGGTAGATTAATAACACGAATATATGAAATTTTAATTTTTTATTAAAATTGACTGAATTAAAAATCTAATTCTTATTCTTATTTGGAAATTTCTGTCAATAATTTAGAAGTTTTAATTTTTCTAAATTAAAATGAAATTCCAGTCGTTAATTCAGGAAGCACTGAATTGAAATAAATCCTCAATTGTTAAGAAAGCATTGACTTAAAATTAAAGCTTACAGAATTCTAAATAAAATATTGAACTTCAAATAATGAATTTCAAATGAAGATATCGAATAACTAATTATAATGTAACTAACGAAAATTTAATTACGAATTAAATGTTTATTGACATTACAGAGTTAATTTAATTAAATATCATGGTTAATGATATGCAAACACTTTTGCAGTAACAAAATATTATTATTGTGCACACAATATATTATTATTTTGCCGGATTGATGTTAAACATTAATATTGATTACCAATAAATACTAGAAAATGATAACAACATAACATATGATTTATACACATTAAATTTGTAAATGGTTAATTATTATAAATGCAATTGTATGTGGTTCAGAGATTACACATATGGCGCAATTATTATGACCATTTTAAGTCTGAGGTGGGTATTAAAATCGTAAGCTGATATACATAAAATTCATAAACCACTGAAACATTCATAAGCTATTAAAAAATGTAAAACTCAGAAATGGCGGTAAAATATAGAATTCATCAGCTACTAAAACATACAAAATACAGAAGCTGCTGACAGATATAGGACACTACTAAAAAATATAGAATATTCCATTAAAAAATATAAAATTCTTGTTTAACAATAACGTGAAATTCAGTTGAATAGAAAATGGATTGAGAAGACAATATTTTATTTAGAATACTAACTCAGTGTAACTAGGGGTGGTTAAGGTATCACCGTCCAGAAAAACACAAAATGGAGACCAAGTAGTCCAAAATTTATTGCCTAATTAAAACCTAATTTCTTCAAAGTAAAACGTAAATATTATATTTATAAATTTATACCTATACGACTTGGATTATCATACAGAAGTAAAGATCTGTATAATCAACACTTTCATTCTTAAATCACATTTTTTTCTAATACTTTGCTACATTTCCCATTCGCAGTTCTAAGTAACCAATACCAGTATCTTCCAACAGTGAGAAAAGCTCTTAATAATACAATAGTTCTAAAAATTTAAACGTCCGCAATAGCAGTGAAAGCGTGAAGTTAAAAAATTCCCACAAAGAATTGACGAAGCGATGAAAATGAAATTTCAGTGATTACCTTAGTTCTTAACACGAAAGTATAATTGCCAGCTGCAGAGAAGAACGGACAGTGGCGTTGTATAATTGGCCTAACGCCAGCACAAGCGCAATTAGTCTGCAATGACAATTTTCTCGAACAGCAAGCATTAGCCCAGTTCTTGGTCGGCGGCAGGGTGCATAATCGAGGGTAACTTTCTCTTTTTCGCCTCGCAATCTGTTCTCCTTATCTGGACCCTTGGCTCTCCGCCTCGATTCGCCTTTTATTCGCGGCTCTGAATTGCATAAATGACCCATCCAGTCGGAACTCGAGAGTGACACTCGCGAGACGCTCGACGAAAAGTTTGAAAGGAGCTGTCAAGGAGGCGGGTGTTAACGTTTCATCGGGCCACTTGCCGGGAATTACTTCAACTTTTACTGAACCTTCAAAACGTTTCAGATATCAGAACTACTGTATTTTATATTAATACCGGCATCGCTGATTTTATCTGAAGTCAGTTGTATCAAAGTTCGCGGGACACGTATAAAAATTTACTCCAAGAATAAAATATCGTTCTCTTCTTCTTTATAAAGTCTTAAAGTACTTCATGATTCACGATAGTTATTTTGGAAGAAGAGCAAATTCTTGTACTGATGTCGAGTTGACGCGTGAAGAGAAGGGGCACAATTGGTTAGAATAGAAAAATGGATGCTTCACACGTATTTTCAGATGACTGTAGATGACATGATACCTCTTTACTAACTGTAAGAACTGCAGTTTGTAATTATAAATTATAGATAGATATGTATAACTACATATGGTTAAGTAACATCGAATACCTAAATAAGACATATGTACCGATGTCAACCTACGAGTTGGCGCGTGAAGAGCGTTTAGAAGAGCCACGCTACAATTGATCAGAATAGAAAAATGGACGCCTTACAAATATTTTCCGAACAATTTGTTCTCGCGGTCATGCACATTATTAGGCGAAAAACAATGACAGTCGGCAAACGTCTCTCAAGTGAGCGAGATAGCGCGAATCGCGTTCAGCAGTTGTTATTGTCATTATTATTCTTACGCGCCTGTATGTAACTGGAAGTATTCACGGTGGGGATAGAACTTCTTTTACTTTGGGTCCTCACGCGCCAACTCGTGGGTTGACATCCGTACATAAATTATTACGCCTAAATTGAAAATTCACGCGTACCAAAAATACGAGAAAAATTGACAATATTTGAACTGCGAGTGCGTCACGACTGCGTCATAGCTTACGCGCTAACTCGTGGGACATCCGTACGTAAATTATTGCGCCTAAATTGAAAATTCACGCGTATCAAAAATTTGAGAAAAATTTCCAATATTTCAACTTCGAATATGTCAGAAGTGCAGTACCGAATGAGTGCGTCAAGAGTAACGAATGACTGCGTCAGGAGTGCGTCAGGAGCAGCGAATGAGTGCGTTAGCAGTAGCGAATGACTGCGCCAGGAGTGCGTCAAGAGTGCGTCAGGAGCAGCGAATGAGTGCGTTAGGAGTAGCGAATGACTGCGTCAGGAGTGGGTCAAGAGTGCGTCAAGAGTAGCGAATGAGTGCGTCAGGAGTAGTGAATGACTGCGTCAAGAGTGCGTCAGGTGTAGCGAGTGAGTGCGTTAGGAGTAGCGAATGACTGCGTCAGGAGTGCGTCAAGAGTGCGTCAGGAGTAGCGAATGAGTACGTCAGGAGTAGTGAATGACTGCATCAGGAGTGCGTCAGGAGTAGCGAATGACTGCGTCAGGAGTGCGTCAAGAGTGCGTCAGGAGTAGCGAATGACTGCGTCAGGAGTGGCGAATGACTGTGTCAGGAGTGCGTCAAGAGTGCGTTAGGAATAACGAATGACTGCGTCAGGAGTGCGTCAAAAGTGCGTCAGGAGTAGCAAATGAGTGCGTTAGGAGTAGCGAATGACTGCGTCAGGAGTGCGTCAGGAATGCGTCAGGAGTGCGTCAGGAGTACCAAATGAGTGCGTCAAGGGTATCAAATGAGTGCGTCAGGAGTGCGGCACGAGTGCGTCACAGCTAACGCGCAAACCCGTCAGTCGACACTTGTAATTTTCAGTTCGTTGTCCCCATTCGAACAATCTGTTATTATCTTCTATTATTTCTTCAAACTTTTAACTTCATCCCCTGACTTATAATTTATAAGGTGCATGAATCAGAACTAATCGCAGTCACAATATTAAAACAGAAAGACAAACTTGAAATGTTACATCAATCTGGTATTATGCAATCCACCATACAAACTATCGAGCTCGAACTCCAAACTGAAGCATATTCGAGTGAAATCGATCACAGCTGACGCACTCGTGCGTCATAACAGCGCAAGGGTTAATTCGATTCAATAAACTTCCACGACCAATTTTGCAACGATAAATCTTCCACTCGAGTAGATATACTCAAAGAATTATCACGGTGATATGCAAATCCCTGAAATCTAGTATTTACGTCAGAAAAAGCGTGGAATGGCAACTAGAAAGAATTAACGAGGTACTTAGTCCTCCACGAAATTATTTGTCCACCCGCTGAAACTTGAGAATCAACGAGTGCCACGCTTGAATAGAAATCGGGAGAACAGGTATCGGCTATCGATAACGTTTTGGAAATCTCCGTGGGATTAATTAGAGACTGCTCGAATTATTCGCCGTGAATTTTTCCCTCGTACAACTTTTTCCACGACTCTCCACGCTACGGAAATATTCGAGCGGAAAATATGGATCTAAGTAGATACAGTTTTTTTCTTTTAGGTTTGTTGCTTGGTAGACACCGGAAATTCTTTTTGGAATATTTTAGATATCGCTTACTTTTAATAGTGGAGATTAATTTTTCTGTCTTTGTGGATTAAAATTTTGTCCTCGTGAAGTTTTTATGTTTGAAGCTCTCCACATTGGGGAATTTATATTTAAATTTAAATTCAGATTAAATTCGATTTGAATTAAATTGAAAGCAGTATTTGAACTTGTGTGCTGGAAAAATTTGAGGAACTTTCATGTTTGCAAATTGGAGAATTTAGAAATACGACTGAATATTAAAATATTCCGAATTTTTTAAATTTACATGTCTCAATATTAAGAAATGTAAAAAATTTGCTAGTGTGTAAGAATTTAAAATTTTATTTGCGTCAAAGTCATCGCTCTATAATTAAATGTAACATTAACTAAAAGATTAGTACAGTTGATGTTCGTTACCAATTTTCTGAAAAACTTAATATTTCAAGAAATGAGCTTAGTGAACTCGTTCAATAAAATTCAATCGTTCCGAAAGCCATTTCTCAGAAATCCTAGAATCTCGGACACAATTAATTCAACACACGTTCTTGAGACAAAATAAGTGTCCAAGCAACCCGTTTAAAGGAAGACAAATTGTTTCCACGACTTTCCAACGTGTCATACCTTCTGTTGTTAAAATGTCCACCATTTTCTCATTTGTCATGATTTTTGACGTTTGATAGAAACTGTCTAAATGGTGAATAAATCGTTCAGTGTTATTGTTCAAATAAATAACTTTGTTTCCTCAAATATTTCCAAATAATTATGTGAAACAGAACAAAAATAGAAAGGTTGAAGTTACAAAAATAAAACCACTAATTATTTAATAAATGAATATAAATTTTGAATATAACAAATATAAATTTTGATAGTTTCTGACAATACTGCAGTTGATTTGAATACGTACCCAGTGACATAGAAATTCGAGCAAAAATGTAGTAGAAACGTGATGTCTTGAGTGATCAAATTTTGTCTCGTCTCATTCGTTGACGAGGTTTGTTTGCGTAGCTGATTGCCTTTGCAGATGGAGGCGAGAAGTTAAGCGATCAATTAAAAATGTAAACTCAACTAATTGGACGTTTAAACGGCATATCACTTTGAGAGGTCCGAAGGGATCGTGACTTGATTACATAGTCTCTCTATCTGTGTGAATACTTTTGATTGATATAATGAAGATCAAATGGTGAACTTGGAAGTTTGGCGTCCATTTTGATTGCTGCGATGGGTGACGTTCTTACAAATTCCGTTCGGTTAATATTGATCAGGTGGAGGGTGTAAGTAGTGATTGAAAATGATAAATTTAATAATTCGTGTTGTTGAATGATTGAATGTGTTGAAGTTTAAAAATTCAAGTGATGAAGTCATCAAAGTTAGACCAAATTCAATAGCTGATATTAAATGATCAAACTGATAATGAAATCAATGATACAATTAGGTAAATCATTAAACTTAAAGAAAATTCAATAATTCAAATTATTATTTGATCAAAATTACAATGAGTCATTAATCCAAAATATTAAATGATTAAATTTATGCAAACTTCAAAATTCAAATGATCAAATGATCAAAATTGTACATAATTCAGTAATTCAAATTATTAATTGATCAAAATTACAATGAATCACTAATTCAAAATATTAAATGATTAAACTTATGCAAACTTCAAAATTCAAATGATCAAATGATCAAAATTGTACATAATTCAGTAATTCAAATTATTAATTGATCAAAATTACAATGAATCACTAATTCAAAATATTAAATGATTAAATTTATGCAAACTTCAAAATTCAAATGATCAAATCATCAAAATCGTACATAATTCAATAATTCAAATTATTAATTGATCAAAATTACAATGAATCATTAATCCAAAATATTAAATGATTAAACTTATGCAAACTTCAAAATTCAAATGATCAAATCATCAAAATTGTACATAATTCAGTAATTCAAATTATTAATTGATCAAAATTATAAGAAATTCAAAAATTCAAGTTATTAAGTGACTGTAATTACACAAAATTTAAACTTACAAATCATAAGATTAAACTAGGAAATGAATAGGTCTTATGTATGAATAAAAAATCTAATAAATTAATAATTCTTATATACTCCTAAAATCCTAATAAAATAAAAATTCTTATATACTCCAAAAATCCTAATAAATTAGTAACTCTCCTATTCTCCAAAAATCCTAGTAAATTAACAATCCTCATACATTCCTAAAATCTGAATAAATTAACAATCCTCATACATTCAAAAAATCTTAATAAATTAATAATTCTCATATACTCCTAAAATCCTAATAAATTAAAAATTCGTATATACTCCAAAAATCCTAATAAATTAACAATCCTCATACACTCCTAAAATCCTAATAAATTAACAATCCTCATACACTCCTAAAATCTTAATAAATTAATAATTCTCATATATTACTAAAATCCCAAAAAATTAATAATTCTTTCATGGTCCTAAAATCCTAATAAATTAAAAATTCGTATATACTCCAAAAATTCTAATAAATTAACAATCCTCATACACTCCTAAAATCCTAATAAATTAACAATCCTCATACACTCCTAAAATCTTAATAAATTAATAATTCTCATATATTACTAAAATCCCAAAAAATTAATAATTCTTTCATGGTCCTAAAATCCTAATAAATTACAAATTCTTATATTCTCCAAAAATCCTAATAAATTAACAATCCTCATACACTCCCAAAACCCTAATAAATTAATAATCCTCCTACATCAACAAATCCCACCTAAAAAATCAAAATAAAAAGTGTCCTCGCATAAAATTAAAAATAAAAGCTTGCCATCTATCGATAAACCTTAGCCACCACGAAATAAAAAGGAAACTGTGTCAATTTGTTTCCGAAAATACACAGAGGGAATAAAGATTTTTGCGAGCATTTTGATTTACGTTTGCTCAGTTCCCGTGTGTTTTCTTTCGAATCAACATCCACACACCGCAGCAGGCGCAGCTGCACACACGTGCAAACAATAAGACAGACTGTATGTACGATAACATCAAGCTAAATTTCACCGTATCCGTTTCCCCGGCCATTTGCATACCGAACGAGGCAAGGATATCTGCATAAACCGACAGCTAAATACTCGCCGGTGAAAAAACAAAGTAAAACACATTTTCAACGAACGAAAGCGACGACGGAAAATTTAAACAGTGCGCCGTCTTTCGAACGGATACGCTTTATAACGATGCAAACTGGACGCAATAATTATAAAGAGCGTCGTAAAATTTCGCAAATTCAACGACTGGTTGGATAAATACGAAACGGGAATGTTTTCCCGCGGGATATGTTAACGACTAGGCAAAATATAGAGAGTTTAGTAACAGGAATGAATACTGAGCGTGGAGGTACCCTTTTTTTTTTGTTTAAGAATTTTTTGATTTTGGAGAAAATTATGATGTTGAGAAACATTACTGTTATTAATATTTTCATTTAGATATTTGATTTAATAGGGTTTTTTATTTTTGTACGTTCTCTTCTTTCGTTTAAGAATTCTTCAATTTTTGAGAAAATTATGATGTTGAAGAATATTGGTGGTATTAATATTAATTTTAATTTTTGAGAAAATTGTGATATTGAGGAATATTGCTGTTATTAATATTATCGATTTTATAGTGTTCTTTTTTTTATTCTTATTTGTTTAAATGTTTTTGATTTTTGATGATTATAGTGATGGTTATAATGAACTGCTTTTGTATTCTTAGTCTCTCAAGTTTCAAATTTCAGATTTCATGGTTTCCAGTTCATTTTCAAATTTTAAAAAATTTCTTAGGTCCCAAAATTTCTAGATTGTGAAATTCTTAGTTCTTCAAATTCCACTAGCACAAACCCTTAAATCACCAAATTTCACTAGCACAAAGTCCCTAAATTTCCAAATTCGAATAGCACAAAATTTCCAAATCTCCAAATTCTTAAACCTTCAAATCCCTAAATCAAGAAATCTCTAATTTACCAAATCCGTAAATCACCAAATTTCACCAGGACAAAATCCCCAAATCTCCAAATTCTTAAACCTCCAAATCCCTAAATCTCGAAATCTCTAATTTACTAAATCCCTTAAATCACCAAAATTTCACCAGCACAAAATCCCCAAATCTCCAAATTCCAATAGCACAAAATTCCCAAATCTCTAAATCCCAATAGCACAAAATCCCTAAATCTCCAAATCCCAATAGCACAAAATTTCCAAATCTCCAAATTCTTAAACCTCCAAATCCCTAAATCTCGAAATCTCTAATTTACTAAATCCCTTAAATCACCAAAATTTCACTAGCACAAAATCCCCAAATCTCCAAATCCCAATAGCACAAAATCCCCAAATCTCCAAATCCCAATAGCACAAAATCCCCAAATCTCCAAATTCCAATAACACAAAATCTCCAAATCTCCAAATTCTTAAACCATCAAATCCCTAAATCTTCAAATCTCAATAGCATAAAATCCCTAACTCACCAAATTCAAAAGTTCCTAAATCCCAAAATTTGCAAACTCCTACGTCCTCAAATTTCCCCTAATTTACCAATTTCCCACATTCTCATAACTGCAAATCCCCAAATTCCCCTAAACTCCTCGTTCAATGTATCAACTTACCCAAGACTACCCTAACTACCCCCCTAAATACCCTCCTAAGTACCCCCAAAATTCATCCCCAAAAGACAGTAACATATCTCCATCTGTTACCATACTTTTCCTCACCTAAGTTTACCTAACCCAACAAACCCAAATTTGCAATAAACTGTACATTTCTAATTATTCCCAATTCGAAGCAACGTCATTCGAATATCTGGAATTCATGGATCGTTCTTCGACCGGCATAGATCGTGGCGGGAACAAAAGAGGCAGCCCGTGTTTCCGTCGAACAATGTACGACCGGTTTGAAGCAACGAAACAGTCGGTAAACGCATTCTAGCACGGCCAGAGTGTTCGCCTCGGTGAACAGTCGTCCACGTATTAATTATCTCGTTATACGAGACGCATTCCTGTTGCCTGCTCATAATTTATGCAACCTATTTCCACCCAGGGACGGATATGTACACCTTGGTTGCACGGGGAGACTGTTATTTCGGAAAGTATGTAATATTGCACAAGTTTGTTGCATTTCGGATACCGTGAATACTTGATTAAACTGGGTGGAAACTTGGGAAAATTTTGTATATTTAATGTTGGGGATTTTGGGGATGCAATGTTGTGGATTTGTGGAGGGGAAGATTATTGTGGAGGAGTGATGAGTTGCGTGTGTTGTTGAGAGACTTTTGGGATTCTTCAGTTTTTTAGTGTTGGAGGGATTTAGTTATCAAAGTTTATAGTTTTTTCGTTGCCATATCCACACGTTCCCAAATCCACATGTTCCCAAACCCACACATCCCCAATTTCACATGTCCACATATCCACACATGTCCAAATCCACACATCCCTAATTTCACATATCCCTAAATTCACACGTCTCCAAATCCACACGTCCCCAATTTCACATGTCCAAATCCACACGTCCCCAAATCCACACATCTCTAATTTCACATATCCCCAAATCCACGCGTGTCCAAATTCACACGTCCCCAAATCCACACATCCCCAAATCCACACGTACCCAAATCCACACATCCCCATATCTACACGTCCTCAAATCCACACATCCCTAATTTCACATATCCCCAATTTCACATGTCCCCAAATCCACATATCCCTAATTTCACATATCCCCAAATCCACACGTGTCCAAATTCACAGGTCCCCAAATCCATACATCCCTAAATCCACACGTGTCCAAATTCGCACGTCCCCAAATCCATACATCCCCAAATCCACATGTCCCCAAATCCACACATTCCCAATTTCACATGTCCCCATATCCACACGTGTCCAAATCCACACATCCCTAATTTCACATATCACCAATTTCACATGTCCCCATATCCACACGTGTCCAAATCCACACGTCCCCAAATCCACACATCCCTAATTTCACATATCCCCTAGTCCAGACGTGTCCAAATCCACACATCCCCAAATCTCTACTTCCACAAATCCTTCCATCCCCATCTCCTCACATCTCCGCATGCCCACCCTCCAAACCTCAAAGTCGCCACTCCCTAACTTTGTAGAATGTAATATTCACAGACTTTCAAAATCCACTCCATCGCCATTGCACATCTCAAAAAATAAATAATTTGCTTAGTTCGGTCTGACACGCTATTACAGTACCCGTTAATTACTAAAGAAGCTTAAGAGAGTTGCATCTCTTTAATGGGTTCAAAGTAGACGTCAAATTTAGTAATGTCTGATCTTACCTGACAAAGGAGCAAGGCCCAAAGTGGTTGCCTTGTATTCGACCCAATTTTCTCCTGTAGCTGATAGCAGTATCAGGTGTTCATTCTTAATCACTGTAACTTACGGTGCTTTAAGTTCGTCGACAGCTATCGTATAATGTTTTCATGAACTTTCCTGAAGAACACTTTCAAGGATCGTTCTTCATATTACTTGTAGCAAAAAGTCAACTCGATGCAGTTACCTAAACTTCTCATTAACTAGTTTAATAGCAACAGTTTACTATTTTAATAGTATTTTACATAATTTAGGGATATGTAATTGTACAACTGGTTTATCTACGAATTATTTATGTAATAAATCAATTTTAAGTTTTCCAATTTAAGTAATTTTTACTGAGTAGGCTGTTTATGTAGCTGTTTATGCTAGCATACATAAGCTTGTCGATATGTATACCAAATATCCCTATTTCCCCTAATTAATCGTACAATTCAGTCATTTAGTTCATGTAGTTCAGTCGTACAGTATGTCGAAAAAGTAACGGAACTTTATAAGTTTAAGGAAAACTACTAGCGCCATCTATTAAAATATGTTATCCGAAAACAATCCTCCCCTACAAAACGCAACAATCATTATTGGAATCGAGCAACGAATTGTAAACTTATAGCGTTTAATGCGACAGAACCTTTCGGTCACCGTGTCACAAAATCACGGGCAAGCGCAACAAATTGCTCGCGTTGAATATTGCGAGGATCTTATCAAAACAGCCAGACGAAACTGTACAATGCTGGAATCAATTGTAACTGATGGGACTTGGTGCTTCAAGTATGAACCTCGAACAAATCGCCAAAGTGCTACGTGGAAATCTCCAGGCTCTCCAAAATAAAAAAAATTGCGATTCCAGAAGTCCCACGCGAAGACAATGTTAATTTGCTTTTACGATTCTAAAGGAATTATACTTCGGGAATTTGTTCCACAGGGACAAATGTTAATGGCGAATATTATCTGGGTGTTGTGGAACATTTGTGGAAGAGGATCGTTCGTGTGAGGCCCAAATATCGAGCGCCGGGAAGTTGGTTTCTGTTGCATGATAATGCACCATGTGAACTGTCACTGTTCGTGAATTTTTGGTGAAATAACAAGTCTGTTCCAACATTCTCCAAATTCTGACGTATCTCCATGTGATTACTTTCTTTTTCTAAAACTAAAATTAGCTATAAAAGGAACGGTTTGTGACACCATGCGTCGTAATTCCACGCGTTGTAGTTCCACGCGTTATTAATTCCCCGCGTCGTAATTTCATGCGCCCTAATTCTCCGTGCTGTAATACTACGCGCCGTAGTTCTACGCGCTGTAATTCCACGTACCGTATTTCTACGCGCTGTAATTTCACGCACCGTAATTCCACGCGTCGTAATTCCACGCGTCGTAATTCCATGCGCCGTAATTCCCCGCGCTATACTTCTACGCGCTGTAATTCCACGCACCGTAATTCCATGCGTCGTAGTTCCACGCGTCATAATTCCATGCGTCGTAGTTATACGCGTCATAATTCCATGCGTCGTGGTTATACGCGTGGTAATTCCACGCGCTGTAATACCACGCGCCATACTTCTACGCGACACTTATACTAGTCCAAGCAGCTGTGACAAGGGTGTTTCTATGTTAACGTTGTGTGAGCGTGTCCAGCGGTGTGTTGATGCGGAAGGAATGTATTTTGAATAACAAAAATTAATTTTGGCAAAATAACTAATTCGTTTCTTTCTATTTAAAAAGTTCCCTTGCTTTTCCGACATACTGTTAAGTCATCTGGTTAATTATTCACCTAAATTTCCTATAAACTGATAATATGGTCACAAAAGTTATTTAGCTTTTTAAAATTTTTCTCTCATGGTTTTTGGAAATGGTCTTGGTAGGAGGTGTAACATCCCCATTACACGGGTGACCCTGGGTTAATGGTGTTATTATTAAGCTACAAGTGGTTTCGTTCGGTTATCCCATCGTACGTTTTAGCAGAATACCGAACGAGATTGTAATTATCAAGCCAGATGAACGTGCAGTGTTGCTGGATAATAATCGATGTTCCCTCTTGATAACGACGGGACACGTGTGCCACCACCCTATTCACAGCTATAAACAGAGGTATTCTAATGATAAACACGATTATGCTTTTGCACGGTACAACCGTGTGGCTGAAAGTTTGACGATAATTACTTGGTTCGACGAGATCGTTCATTCGATTATCGCCCGACGCAAATATCGAGAGTAATTAGAGGGTACGTATAAATGTGTATGAATGTCGGTGACACCTTGACGCAAATCGCTCGTGTTTTATTGTAATAAACAAACTCGAAATGCACCTTGTTTACTGGGTTAAATGGATATCGTTGGTTTTGTTATGATAATCGTGCGATTTATTCTTTGCGAAGTTTGAGGATTGCGATTTGGAAATTTGGAGCGTTGCGGGTTTAAGGATTATGGGGCATATACGATGAGGGATTTGATGATTTTGTATTTGGAGTATTGGGGCACTGGACTTGTTGGGATTTGGTTATTTAGGTATTTGGGGAATTAGGTTTGACATTTGAATATTTGGGATTTGATCTTGTGGGTATTTGGGGGTTTAGGAATTTGAAGATTTAGGAATTTGGGGAATTAGGGACTGGACTTTTAGGGAGTTGGGTTTGACATTTGAATATTTGTGGGTTTAGGATTTGGTCATGTGGGTATTTGGAGATGCAGAATTTGAAGGTTTCGGAATATGGAGGATTAGAGTACTGGATGTTTGGAAATTTGGTTATTTAAGTATTTCGGGAGTTAGGTTTTGTCATTTGACTATTTGGGATTTTAGGATTTGGTCATTTGGCTATTTGGGATTTTAGAATTTGGTTATTTGACTATTTGGGAATTTAGGATTTGGTTATTTGATTATTTGGGATTTTAGGATTTTAGGATTTGGTCATTTGACTATTTGGGATTTTAGGATTTAGTTATTTGACTATTTGGGATTTTAGGATTTGGTCATGTGGATATTTGGAAGTTTAGGATTTGGTCATTTAGGCATTTGAAGACCTAGGAATTTAATCATTTAAGTATTAGAAGACTTGAGGATGTGAAAATTTGGTGATTAGAAATTTTTACATTTGGTGATTTGGAGATTGAGGTATTTGGGATTTGTGGAACTGAGATATTGGAAGTTTAGGATTTGGTCATTTAGGCATTTGAAGACCTAGGAATTTAATCATTTAAGTATTAGAAGACTTGAGGATGTGGAAATTTGGTAATTAGAAATTTTTACATTTGGTGATTTGGAGATTGAGGCATTTGGGATTTGTGGAACTGAGATATTGGACGTTTGGAGATTTAGTCATTTATGTATTTGGTGATTAAGGGTTTTGGTCATTTAGGTATTTGAACATTTTGGATTTGGTCATTTAGGTATTTAGGGACTGAAAATTTTGATCATTTAGATATTCAGGTACTTATATATTTGGTAATTTGAGAACTTAGAAATTTGGTGACTTGTACATTCAAAAATTTATAGATTTGTCCTTAGAAACTTAAAAATATGGAAATTTATAAGTTTAAATAATTTAAATACCAGAATTCATAAAGGTGAGAATTTGAATACCTTATAAACTCTCAAATTTGCAAATGCAACAATTAAAAAAATTTTAAACTCGAAGGTTTAAGCATTTGATGATTTCAACCTTAAATATAAAGAAGTGAAACTAAATTTATATTCTCTGATAATTATTACCGTAAAAATCATCCTAATCGTCTCGCTCAAAGGAACCCATTTCCAAAAGAGACATTCAAAAGCGTTCATACAAACATTCCTTGTAATTCCACTAATCTCCACACACGTATTTTGCATTAGTAATGAAGGACGATGCGCTAAGTAGGACGTTAGATGCGTTGTTGGGACAGCATGGATGCACGTTAAGTTATTTTGACAGTAAGCAGCTTAAGGAACAGGTAGCCTAGATTACATCGTCTATAGGACACCAACTTAACTGTTCCACAGGCTATTCGCTTGTCTACGTTCTACATTCAAACTTCCATGTTACGCACTGACGTATCAGTTTTAGATGTAAAGCTACGGGGGATTCAAATGGATTTCCCTTGCAATCCTTGTCTTGCTACAAAAACAGTGCTTGCTTTTGAATAGCATTGGGTATACTGACATTTGTTCCACTGTAGTATCATATTACATATAAACATTTAGTTCAATATTTCAGGTTGAAACGTTTCTTGTTATGAAATAAGTTTGATGAAAGACCTGCATGAAAATCTTTCAATATCTAGCTGTTCATCATTGTATAAACTGAGGCAACTGTTCATGAAGATTAAATGACTGTCCTAATTCAAACAAAGAGTCTAGGAGATCAACAGCAAAACCATTTGAAACCTTCAAATAATAGTATGTATCTATAAAACAGTGTCTGAACATTTAAGTAATGTCTGAACATTACTCCTCATTTAACAATTTGAACATAGAATTTGTGAAGCTTAAATGACATGTTATCAGACAAAATTTCTGTGATACTTTAATGATGTCATTCGCTTAATTAACAATAGGACCACACAGAACATCCACATGATAGTATTTAGCTCTTAACATCTGACTCCAGATCATCCAACAACTTGGACGAACAACTGATGAAGCTTGAATGACATTGAGCTGAAAGAATAATTCTATGATACGTATTATAACAAATATACCTTGTTAATCAATAGGAAAACCACCCAGTACATCCAAATAGTAGTACCTGTCTGTTAGAACCCCTTAATATCTAACTTTTCATCATTTAACAATGTGAGCTTAGAACTGAAGCCTAAATAAGCTACCTGACCCAAAACAATTCCATGCTACTTATCTAAATGAACACCTTGTTAATCAATAGAAAGACCACATAGTACATCCAAATACTAACACCTGTCTGTTAGAACCCCTTAACATCCAACTTTTCATCATTTAACAATGTGAACCAAGAACTGAAGCCTAAATAAGCTACCTGACCCAAAACAATTCCATGCTACTTATCTGAACGAACACCCTGTTAATCAATAGAAAGACCACACAGTACATCCAAATACTAATACCTGTCTGTTAGAACCCCTTAACATCTAACTTTTCATCAAATAACAATGTGAGCTAAGAACTGAAGCCTAAATAAGCTACCTGACCCAAAACAACGATTCCATGCTACTTATCTGAACGAACACCCTGTTAATCAATAGAAAGACCACACAGTACATCCACATACTAATACCTGTCTGTTAAAACCCCTTAACATCCAACTTTTCATCATTTAACAATGTGAGCTAAGAACTGAAGCCTAAATAGCTACCTGACCCAAAACAATTCCATGCTACTCACCTGAACGAACACCCTGTTAATCAATAGGAAAACCACACAGTACATCCAGATACAAGTAGCTATCTATTAAATCCTCTTAACACCTGACTGTTCATCATCCAGCGAGAACCAACAATTCATAAAGGCTCGACCGTTCTCGGCGGCGGTCGCTTTATCTCATTTCGAGCGAGTGATTATCGCACAAAGTTAAATGAACTTGGCTGAACTCCCTCAGTGTTTTGTGGCTCGGTCCAAAACCACCTGAAGGCGTCTTCTCGAACTCGTCCGTTGGTTTTTCGTCGCGTTTCCTCGTGGCCCATTGTCGTACCTCCGGCGATTATCATCAGCAACGATTGTTCATGTGGCCTGCTTCGAGTTCTATGCCGGTCCCGCGAGTCGAATAACTCACTTGCCGCCGTTTGCATTACGGCCTGGCCACCGTATAAATTCACTTTGCGCCTCGAAATTGCGGAAACTTAGAAACATGGACGCTTATTATCGTCCCACGGATCCGACCGTTCGTCCGCCTTGATGCCCTCGCGATTTATGGCCGTGAAATGGACTAACGGGTTTTTCCGGGTGCCTGTTGCCCTTTTCCTCTGAGAGGAGAGGAAATTTGCTCGGGGAATGGATAAATGAGGAGGATTATTCATGTACTTTGATGGGTACTCTGGAAATGTTGGATGGGGTGATTGGTACAGTCGAATGAAATACTTATAGTTTCTTTGGGTGAGGATGTGTGTATGATTTTTGTGTGATTTTTGTAGGACTTATAAGATTTTTAGTATATATATTTTTAGAATTGTAAATTTGTGGATGTTATTAGGAATTCCGAGTTCTTGTACTTGTAATTTAGTGCATTTTATAGTTTCCAAGTTTGTAAATTCTCAAATGAATTTCTAAACTTCCGAGTTTACAATTGTGTAGTTTGCAAAATTCGGAACACTCAAGTTTATAAATTGCCAAATTTATAAAATCACAATTCTTCAAATCCGCAGGCCTTCAAATCCTTAAGAACGTGAATTCCTAAATCTCCAAATTCTGAGAGTTATTGAATCTCAAAATTTCCAAGCTTCCAAATTCCAAATTTTTGAACCTCTAAACCCTAAATATTGAAATTCCTATATCTCAAAGTTCTTATATCTCCAAATGCTTAAATCTCCAAATTGTCAAATCTCCAAATTCTTAAATCTCCAAATCCCTAACTCTGCAAATCCTTAAATCTCCAAATCCCTAAATCTCCAAAGCCCCAAATCTCCAAATCCCTAAATCTTCAAAGCCCTAAATCTTCAAATCCCCAAATCTCCAAATCCCCAAATCTCCAAATCCCCAAATCTCCAAATCCCCAAATCTCCAAAGCCCCAAATCTCCAAAGCCCCAAATCTCCAAATCCCTAAATCTTCAAAGCCCTAAATCTTCAAAGCCCTAAATCTTCAAATCCCCAAATCTCCAAATCCCTAAAACTCCAAATCCCCAAATCTCCAAATCCCCAAATCTCCAAAGCCCTAAATCTTCAAATTCCTAAATCTCCAAATCCCTAAATCTCCAAATCCCCAAATCTCCAAATCCCCAAATCTCCAAATCTCCAAAGCCTTAAATCTTCAAATCCCCAAATCTCGAAAACCCTAAATCTCCAAATCCCCAAATCTCCAAATCTCAAAATCCCTATCTCTCCAAAATTCAAATTCCAAAGTCTCAAAATTCCAAAACTACTTTATCCCTAAATTCCTGTATCCCAAAATTCCTAAATCTCCAAAAAATCTCCAAATCCTCAACTTTCTACGTCCCCAAATTCTCAAACCACCCCCAAATTTCTAACCTCCGAAAAATCCCTCAAAATTAACTGTCCTAAACTAATTGTCCTCTCTACCCACGATTGCTACATTTTTCATAGGAAAGGCAGATTTATTGTTGACTCTGTGTATGCAACCAACTGTATTAAGGGGATGAATTTTCCCTGCTGTATATGAGTCGGAAGACGCTCATATTGTGGCGTGTTTCTCGTTTTATGGCAGGCAATGTGGTGTGAAGTTTATTTTGATGGATTAACTGCGTGTAGGGGGCCGACAATAGCCCGGCTGTGGATTTAATTTGGTCGAATCACGAATGAATGAAAGGAGGAAGTAGATTTGAAATAGAATGGGGGAAAATTGAATTTTAAAATTAATTTTTGAGGATTCTGAAACTCCTTAATGTTAGCTGCTCGTTCTTTGAAGATACAATCTTTCGTGTATTAATAAAAAAAATGTAATAAACTTCACACTATAGAAATGAAGGATGCGATGAAATCTTATTTTAGTGAACGTTCTTTAAAATTTATTCGCGTTGAATATTATTGTGTGACTGTACAAATAATTTGTTAGTTCGTTTTTCTTTAAATGGTGCTATTGAATTAATAACAAATTGAATTAATAATATTGTATCTAACATCGAGAAACACTAAATCTACTTCAGATAAAAAGTTCAATAGACGTCAAATAAAGAGTGTCTTGATGAGATAAAAGTAATTTGGAAAACATCAAAATTGTTATAAAAATTTATTTTATTTAAATTAAACTACATACTAAAAGTAAAATTGCATTTGTCATTTTAACTATTATTTTTATCCTTACATAAAAATGTAAAAATGATCAAACGATGGTAATAATCCTCGTTTTCAACGATAAGCAAAATCTACCATTGAACAAGTTTGCGTTCATAATCCTTCGTCGAAATAAAAACAAATGCCACTAATCGCAACACAAAATTCCCTCCATCTGTTTTGAAAGAACGCAAATGCAAATTCCGCCGTTAGACCAATATTTCCCTGGATAGTTAGTGCAGCCAGGGCAAACAAAGAGTTGCGATCCAGAAGCCGCAAAACAACGAACGTTTGAAAGAGACGTTATATAGCGTAAAAATTCGTTCGGATCCCAAGCACGATGCATAAAAGATCCCAAAGCCAGTAAATACGTCGGAGCAAGTCGAAAGCGCCATCACATATGAAACACACAGGAACCCACACGAACACCCTCGACAAGAGGGTTGGGACTCGAGTTACGGCGTTTACATCATACACGTTCAGTCTCATCGTAAAATTTGGAATGTTGCCCGAGTATCTGGGTTAAGAGTGGCCACTTGGGCTGCATCGGCGAGAAGAAAAATGCTCGAACGTCGTCGGTGGCTCCCGAAGCGGATTCCCGTGATCCCAAACGCTTTAATCGATCTCAAAACCCGCTCCGATATATCGACGCGCGAGGAGATGAGAGTAATGGCTGGATGCTTCGAGTATGTCAAATGGAAGATGAAAATGTGTAGAGTGTGGAAGGTGTATTATGGTGGAGGATGTTTATGATGCGATTTGGAGTAGGGAAAATTAGATTTTGGAGGATTGGGAATAGGAGTGAGATTAGGGTTGAGATTAGTGAGAGGTCTAGGTTTAAGAGTGGAGTTTGGAGTGAGATTAGTCGTCGGACTAGGTTTGAGAATGGGATTGGAAGGATTGAGAGTAGACCTATACTCCTAGGCCTGGACTTAGGTCTACTCCTAAATCTGGACTAAGAGTAGACCTCTGGAACTGAAACTAGGACTAGGACTAGGATTAGGTCTAAGACTAGGATTAGTACTGTGAGATGAGTAGTAGGACTAGGTCTAAAACTGGGGCTAGAACTGAGATTAGTACTAGAACTAGGTCTAAGATTCAGTGGATTTGGAGTTGGACCAAGAATGGACCTCTGGAACTGAAACTAGGACTAGGATTAGGTCTAAGACTAGGATTAGCACTGTGAAATGAGCAGTAGGACTAGGTCTAAGACTGGGGCTAGGACTGAAATTAGTACAAGAACTAGGTCCAAGATTCAGAAGACTAGGAGTTGAACCAAAATTAATCCTCTGGAACTGAAACTAGGACTAGGACTACGATTAGGTTTAAGACTAGGATTAGCACTGTGAGATGAGTACATAGTAGGACTAGGTCTAAGACTGGAGCTGGGACTGAGATTAGTACTAGATCTAGGTCCAAGATTCAGAGGATTAGGAGTTGATTCAAGATTAGTCCTCAGGAACTAAAACTAGGACTAGGACTACGATTAGGTTTAAGACTAGGATTAGCACTGTGAAATGAGTAGTAGGACTAGGTCTAAAACTAGTATTAAGATTGGGACTATAACTAGGCCCATTACTAAGACGAGGACTAAAATTAAGATTAGGGTTGAGGGTGGAACTAGCACAACCTTTAGTGCTAACACTACAACTATAAGTAAAACCAAGATTTAAGATTTGGATTAAGACTAAAGAGTTTTTATAGAATTTTACTACATTCCTAGGGAATTTCTAAGGAATTCCTAGAGAGTTTTAGGAAATTCCCAATTTTTAGGTAATTTTTGGGAATGCTTAGGGAGTCTTCAGACTATTACTTCAATGAGTTTCAGACTATTTTCTCTATTAACAATTTTTAGCTAGATTTATTTTTATGAAAAGCATATTGCAGCAATAAAATGTTTCAGTGACTTTCAGCAATTTATTTTTGCTTTCAGGATATAACAATACATGTATTCTGTTATTTTATTATTAATTAAAAATATTTCAGGAGTATTAGAAAATGAATATTTCTCTTTAAACATACATCTGTTCTTTTATTTTACTGTTTATTATAAATTTATAAAAATATCTCTTTTTATGGTCTTTAAAAAGCTTACACATTTTTTATAAATTATGAAAAGCATATTGTAATAACAAAACATGTCAGTCATATTCAGCAATGAATATTTCTCTTTGAAAACATACATCTATTCTTTTATTTTACTGTTTACTACAAATTCTTTAGAAGATTTATTTTTGTGGTCTGCAAAGAGTACTGCACCTATAAAACAGTATTTCAATAACTTTCAAGAGTGGACATTTTTCTTTGAAGATAGAACAGATCTATTTTATTAGTTTATTATTTATTACTTTATGGGAAGATGTTTTATAATCTGTAAAGAGCATGTTATAACAACATAATACTTCAGTAACATTCAACAAAGAATATTTTCATATAAATGTTACAATGACAGCTATTTATTTATAACATCTATCTATTTGTTTTTCTTAAATGAATAAGAAGTTCTGTTTTTATGACTTGTACAAAGCATATTGTAGCAACAAAATATTTCAGTAAAACTCAACAGTGAATTTCTCCTCAGAGGTATAATAACAGCTATTTATTTTATTGTTATTTTTGTACCGACGTTTTTCATAACCATTAAAAATCACAATGCAAAAATAAATCATTTCAATAACAGCAATATTCACTTCTCTTTAAACAACCCATACCGTTTCATATTGTAAACGTTTCCAGTCAAATAGCAATTCAGTCGAACAAATAATTTCCCGTACAGAATCAACAAGACGTCTCTTTCATAAAATAACATTTTACCAAAACTATTTATAAACAGAAATAACGTGCATCATACGTTAATAGAGAGATCATATTTACAGTGAACAGTAAACGTTATAAATGTATCAAATAGGATGAAACGTTACAAAGAAAAACAGCGACGTCTGCAAACTTCCGGTATATACCGAATCCTTTCATAACATCCCCCAAACATTTATCGAAATCTAGCCCAATAGAAATCACTGGTTACACAGGAATCCAGCTGTAAACCTGCGAAAGCCATCCGCTGCAGCCAAGAACTTATTGCTCGTTCGCAATCTATCTCGTGCAGATTTTATTTTCTTCGAGGGGGTGGAGTCCGCGTGGAACCGATAAAACCCGTGCAACTTCCGGTTGAATCACCATCGAACCCCTTTCCTTTCGTTTCCTTTTCTCCGCTATCTATCCGGGACGAGCCGCTCGCGAACTCGGTTAAAGTCACGCCAATCGACACTGGCTCCCTTGGACATTGTTAAACTTTCAAACCTAATAAATCCGACTTACTGACGTTTGATATATGGCCAGCTGTCGGTCCCACCGCCTCCGACATCCGCTGCCTTCGAGTATTTAAGCTGGGTATGCAGCTTGGAAATATTGAACGTCGCCCTTTCTGTTCGCTCCTGATTTTCCAGAATTTCATTTTAGGTTCTTTTATGGATTTCGAATTTTGATACTCAGTTAATTGTGTTTTATCTGAGGATTTATTCTGGTGGATTTGGATATGGTGGGTTTTAGTTATTCTGAGATAAGAAGGTCCATAGAATAATTGAGTTAGGGAGTTGGTAGTATAGTGAGGCAGATGTTTTTTGAAGCGAAGTAAATTTGGAAATTTGAAAATTAAGCCAGGTGATTAAATTTCGAGATTCTACATAAACTATCAAATTTTTAAACTACAAAATTTTTGTACCTCTGGTTCAATAATTTTAGTGATTTTCCAATCACCCAATTACCAATATTTCAAGCATCAGAGTTCAAGCTCCCAAATTCACAAATTTGAGTTCTACAATTTCAACATTACTAGGTCCATCAATTTTTAAATTATTATGACCTCAAGTTTTAAAGTTTTCAAATTTTTAAATATTAAGATTCTTGACTTCAGGTTCTTGATTCTAAAACTCCTTAGAAATTTCCTAAAAATTCCCTAGAAGTTCCCTAAAAATTTCCTAAAAATTCACTGAAACCCTCTAATAACTCCCTAAAAATTCCCTAAAGACTCCCTAGATATTCTCTAAAACTCCCTAGAAATTCTTTAGAAATTGTCTAAAAATTCCCCAAAACTCCCTAGAAATTCCTTACAAAATTATCTAAAAATTCCTTAAATACTCCTTAAAAATTCCCTAAAACTCCATAGAAGTTCCCTAGAAATGCCTTAAAATTTCCCCCAAAGCTTCCTAGAAATTCCCTAAAACTCCATAGAAGTTCCCTAGAAATGCTTTAAAAATTCCCTAAAACTTCATAGAAATTCCCTAAAAATTCCTTAAAATTTCCCCCAAAACTCCATAGCAATTCCTTAAAAATTGCCTAAAAACTCTTTAAAAATTTTGTAAAAACTCCATAAAAGCTCCCAATGAAATCATAAATCCAATTAAGTGAAAGATAACCAAAGTTCAAATATGAACCCGCCATAAAAATAGAAAAGTAAATTCGGCAAAAAGTTGCGAAGAATAAATATGGAAACTTGATTAATCGGTAAACCGCTAACAACAGCATAGGCACGTTCAACAAAGGGAGGAATCGAAGTTGCACAATTCCAGTTTGTGCCTAATTGCACGCAATTCCTGTTACAATTATCAGCCGCACAAATACAGTTGGTTGAACGCTGATGGAAGTTAAACGTGGCAAATAATCGATTTCGAGCGGGACGCACGAAACTGGCGTAAATTACACGAATAATCCTCGATGCGATCAACAACTGGCTGCGAGCAATGGAACGATGCGTCCGACAGAAAAGCAATTAATTGGAACGATTCGTCTTAAAGTCTGTCTCGAATGAATTACGGTACGTCTCTCTCTAGATAATCCACGGATTATCGATCCGGACATGATTCATCGGAGTATCGTTAAGTGTCTTCCACCATTTTGGGACAAATGTCTTATATTCATAAATAAAATTTGGAACTTTCTGAACTTCTTGAATTTGAAAGTTTTTCATTTTTACAGTTCTTGTGTCTTTGAATTTTTCAAGGAATAATTTTGTTAAATACTTGTATTTTTAAATTTTTTATTTCTGATTGATGAAAAATCTTCATCAGAAAGTTCTGTAAAATTTTCCATTATTTCTGTTCCATCTTTGTGTCGATCATTTTTGATAAATTTTTGTCGTCTTATAAGAACAAGATCTCCATAAAATAAGTTGAACCGAATAAATTGAGTAAAAAATTGATTTCGCAAATAACGTCCTAAACTCCGGTGAGAAAGAATGATCGAAGGGGTGGCTATCGGTAAAATTCAAAATCTGCGTAAACACAAGGACCCATGATTACGTTCACTGGCAAGAAGCACTTTGGCCGTGCAGATACGCGTTAAATTACATCGTTATGCAAATTGAACGATGTTGCTAGTTTTCGAGTCGCCTGAATTGCCCGACCGGCAAATCCGATTAACCCCCTGCCTCTCTTATAATAACGACACTCGTCCTCCACTTCACAACCTAATTTCACTGATTCGGCCCCTAACTTGAACGAACGATGAAAATTTTATCCGGAGTAATGAGCAACGATGTCATTTGTGTCCTGCTGTTCCGATAAATCGTTCGCGAGCTGAGTATTTAATTAGTTGCGAACTCGATGTTTATATCTATACACCGTTTTGAATCGTTTAATTACTCGTTGGGATATTTTATTTTAATAACAGCGCTATTATGGTGGAGGAATATTGATTGAAAATTGAAGCACGTTCGATTTGTGACGATTGTGGGTTTTTTATTGGGAGATTTTTGGTAGGTATTATTATTTGGGGTTTGGGAATCTGTGCTTGGAGTGTGGTTCAGGGGAATTTGGAGAATTTAATGTTGGTTTGATTGAATTTTGATTGAATGTGGAAATTGAATTTGAGAAGAAAGTGGAAGGACAGAAATTTAATGAGCATTTAATAATAATAATATAATAATAATGTAAGCTTTTAATAATAATATAAGATACAATGATATATCTATAATGTATAATAATATGTATAATGAGATTATATTGTGAATATGAAAATAATTGATTACAATTATTATACCATTGAATGTTTTTACTGAAGAGGATTATTTTGTGGTATATTAAGCACAAAAGAAAGAAAATGTACATAAATGATACATTATGTATATTATATAATAGCAAGTACATTTTTCAAAATTTTGAGATTTATAAAACTCATGAAATTCATGTAATTCGTGTACTACATAAAATTTAGCAAATTTATCAAATTCATCAAGTTTATTAAATTCGTTAAATTTATCAAGATCATCAAGTTCATCAAATTTATTAAATTCACCAAGAACATAAATTTTATCAAATTCGTGAAGTTCATCATGTACATAAGTTTTATAAAATTCATTAAATTCATCAGGCTTATCAAATTAAATAAATTTATCAAATTTACAAATTTTATCAAATTCAGCAACTTCATAAAATTTGTGATGTTTGTTTAAAAATTCATAAAATTCATAAAGGTCATGAAGTTCATAAAATTCATCAGATTCATCAAATTCATAAATTTTACAAAATTCATTAAATTCACAAAATTTATCAAATTTATAAAATTCATTAAATTTTTCAAATTTACAAAATTCATAAAATTTATAAAAATTCACAGTTCATAAAATTCATAAAATATGGGGAAAAAGTTGACAAAATTCATATAGTTCAGAAAATTCATAAAATCCATGAAGCATGTCTATTTCAATATTTTAAAAATTAAAAAACATACAAGGAAAATTTACAAGATTCATAAAACTCATAAAGATCATAAAATGTATAAAATTCAAGAAATTCCTTCAACTCTCAAAATCCGCATTAACCAAAATGTCCCAAAATTTGATAAATTCCAAAACCCTTCATAAAATACAAAAAAAATTCATTAAACTCATAAAGATTACAAAATGTATGAAATTCACCAAATCCCTCCAGCTCTCAAAATGCACAATAACCAAAAGGTCCAAAAATTTTATAAATTTCAAAAAACTTCATAAAATACAAAAAATTCGTAAAACTCATAAACTTCGCAAAATGTATAAAATTCAAGAAATTCCTACAATTCCCAAACTCTATAATAATAAAAAAATTCCAAGATATGATAAATTTGAAAAATTTCATAAAACACAAAAAATTCAAAACTGCCTAAAACCGCAAAATTCTGAAACACGCATTGAACGTCCGCCCGCAAAAGTCCTAATAGAACCCAAGCCGAAAAACGAAGAAACAAACAATAATTTCTTGCGCGTATTCATTCGTGTTCTCCGTGAAAGAGCAAAGAAGAAAAAGACAGAGTACGCAAGGAAGAAAAGAAACTGCTCGCTTGCACGAAGTCTCGTTTCTAATAAACCCTAATGTTCTACGGAGATATTAACATCACCGGTAACGACACCGAGCGTCGCGACGCTTGGTGTCGGTGGTTTTCAGGCTGCAGCGACAAAAGGACATCCACTCTTTCAGGGTTTTTTTTCTCCTCCGTAGCTAACGTTAGGTCTCACCCCTTTCTCGCCGCTATTCTAGAAGTACCCGGGGTAAGCTCATTGCCGCTGCTTACAAAGCTTACCCTCCTTCCACCTCTTCCTTTTTCTTCCTTCTTGTTGCCTTCCTCCTTTATTTTCCCTCTTTTTCTTCGTTTTTTAACCTGGCGTAAACCTCTTTTTGAGAACTCGCTATGAGCAATATCGTGTGAGGGTGGATTCGACGAGGGTTGCTTAGACTTTCCTTACCTTTTTTTTCTTTTTCCTTTGGACCCAGATTTATCTGCTTTATTAGCTCACGGGTGTGTGCGTTGCTATTACTTTAATACGGTGTTTACTTGCTAATTATGTTGCTCTTTGTGTACGGGTTAAATTATACATATAATATTTATAGATATAAATTCGTGGTTTTTATTTTGTGGAATTTACGAGATGCGAGTGGTATGGTTATCACTTCGAATTTTGTAAATTAACGTACTATTAGTACATTTGTTAATTTATATTTTACAGAACTTATACTATATTTAAAGATTTCTTATTAAAAAATTATTTATTAAACATTTTATACTATATTACTATCTATACAGAATTTATATTCTACAGAATATAAAATAAAACTCCTGTACTCAATAAATTATTCTCCAGAATATAAATGAAGTGCATCTATCAATAAGTATATTTATCGACTTACATTTTGTAAATTCTTTAACGTAAAACATTAGAGTTTGTATTTAATTTTGTTGAGTTTGTATCGCAATTTGTGTCTAATTTTCTGGAACTAAAATTAGAGTTTGAGAGAATTGAAAATTCTAAAATTTGAAGATATAATTTAGAGAACTTGGGATTTTGGAATTTAGAGGTTTAGAAATGTAGGAATATTGGAATCTAGAGATATTTTGGGATCCAGGGATATTGGGATTTAGGGATATTTGGATCTAGGAATATTGAGATCTAGAGATATTGAGATCTAGGGATATTGGGATCTAGGAGTATAAAAATCTAGGAATTTAGGAAATTAGGTATTCAGTAATTTTGTAATTTGGTAATTTAGTAATTTAGTAATTTAGAAGTTTGGGAATTTAGACATTGGAAATTTGAAAATTTGGAAAGTTGAGAAATTACAAATTAAGGAAATTAGGGAAATAGGGAATTAAGATACTAGGAAATTGGAAAATGTGGAAATTGGGAAATGTAGAAATTGGAAAATGTAGAAATTGGAAAATGTGGAAATTTGGAAATGTGGAAATTGGGAAATGTGGAAGTTGGGAAATTAGGAAATTAGGAAATTAAAAAATTGGGACATTGGAAAATTAGGAAATTAGAAAACTAGGAAATTGGGAAATTAGGAAATTAGAAAACTAGGAAATTAGGGAATTAGGGAATTAGGGAATTAGGGAATTAAAGAATTAGGAAATTAGGAAATTAGGAAATTAGGAAATTAGGAAATTAGGAAATTAGGAAATTAGGAAATTAAGAAATTAGGAAATTAGGAAATTAGGAAATTAAGAAATAGGGAAATTAGGAAATTAGGAAATTAAGAAATAGGGAAATTAGAAACTTAGGAAATTAGGTAATTAGGGTATTGTCAAATGGGGAAATTAGGAAATTAGTTAATGTAGAAATTTGTAAATGTAAAAATCTAGAATTATAAAAATCCATAAATAAACATTCAAAAATTTAATTTACCGATTCCAAAACGTATAAACATAAAGTCTTAAATTTTTAAATCTATATTAGCAACTGATTCAGACCTTATCTTTCCAACATAAAAACCTTCAACAAATCGTTAAAAAAGAAAATTGAAAAGAAAATTATCAAATTGATTTAATAACCGAATCCGCAACTTTCAAAAAATCTAAAAAATGATATTTGAACCGTAAATGGTGGAAATTAACGTTCGACGAGATTCCCGATGAATTGAACGCGGCATGAAAAGTATTAACGAGTAATTCACACCAAGCAGAATCGACTTTTCATTATAGAAAAGTTGGACGAAGGCTAACTCTCCCACGGGAGAAGAGGAAGCTCGTTCAACTTCCTAATGAAATGCTCCTTACATTGTATAAAATAGATAGCGACGTCTTTCTTTCGCTTTTTTAAAATTCTCTACCCACGTCAACTTGGAATATAGGTTAGAGACTCTTGCTTTAAAGGGTTAAAGGTAACAAGAGACAGAGCACCTACTCGTTTTCTTTGGCCTCTTTCACGTTATATCATATGTGATATTACTGTGCTCACTTCTGCTGTGTCTTATACAAATCCCTGGAAAGTACTTCATTTTTTAGAAATCTTACTATATTGATATTTTTATTATGTAATATTACTGTACGTTGTATAAAATAATTTATTACAAATTATTAGCATTGTTTAATATTTTGTAAACTGGATTGAAAAGAAATTTATTCTCTTAACACATTAATGGTCGCACTATGCAGTCAAACATCGCCAGGGACCGGCAACATTTTTGAAAAATTAATTTTAACAAACTTGATGTGAATTCACGAAATAATTGAACATGTGCGAACATACATATAAATAAAAAAACAGCAACAATTTAATAATAAATTTAATAATATACAAATAATTTAATTTGTAAAATACGGTAGCTTTGGGTACGACATCAACGTAGAGCCGCCGGCATTTACTCCATAATTTACGTGGTACACCAATGTAGTGTAAAATCGAAAATTAAAAACTGGCAATAAAACAATAATTACCTAAGATCAAAGTAGCGGTGAAATACGAAGTTAATAGCAATATCCACACTTGTTTACATTCATAATTCATCACACAGAGAGTGTGCTATCGCCCAATAACTCTTAGCGGTAGCATCACACACATGTGTAAACGGAGGCTAACGGTTGGCCCAGTCATCACACACATGTTGTGTGAGCGACCACTAAAGTGTTAAGTATTCATTCGTTATTGTGATTTCGTCACTCACGCGTATTTTAAAATTTATTACTATCATTATAAAAATAGTTAAATCCTCTTATTTTTCGTTTAATTCTAAAAATATATTTGAGCAAACCGAGTGCTTGTAATTGCAACGCTAGAGGCGGTGAAACAAGATTACCATGTAATTAACATCTGTCCTCTCATTCGGTAGTATCGATAGACAAGTTAAATAGCCTGTTAGCCGATGCACTAAACAAAATTATTAGCACGATCAGGAATTCGAAACGAGTTTCATTAAATCCTAATTACCGTCACCAAGTTTTTAAGCTTTATTAACGCTGACGTAGGTGATGACAGAATAATCTGTAAAAACCACTAAAGTGTTCACAAGTCATCTTCTAAAAACGATTGTTAATCTTAAATTGTGTTTAAAAATTTGTAATTAACAATAAGGAATTAAAGATTCAGAATTTTAAATAATACTTGATAATTTTTTTATAGAAGTCATGAAGGAAGATTCTTCTATAAAATTCTAGAAATCAGTAAATATTTAGTATTATAAATTACTCATAGTATAAATATATAAATATTTATGGTTAGTATAAATCAATAAAGTATGCAAGTGTAATCTGTCTCATTCACACTCATTTGCATTTTAATGTTCAAATGTACCATTAATAAGCAATTCAAGCTCGAAAATCCTATGCGAAACTCGTTATATTTCATCACTTAATTCCTACTAAACGTTTTCCTATAAAATCATACAGTATAATAAAATGCACACAATATAAATGTATAAATATTCATGATTTTAAAGCAAAGAAAATTGGTTTGCAGTAAAATGTAAGGAATTCAAGATATAAGACTTCTGATTTATATTCGATTCATTTTTAAGTTATTAATTATCAAATTAGTGGTCTACCAAATTATTGAATTATCAAATTTCTAGATTTCACAATTGTTATATCAAAAAAAAAAATTTCTAAATTTCTAAATTTCTAAATTTCTAAGTTTCTAAGTTTCCATATTTTCAAATTTCCAAATTTCCAAATTTCTAAATTTCCATATTTCTAAATTTTCAAATTTCTAAATTTCCAAACTTCCATATTTCTAAATTTCTAAATTTCTAAGTTTCCAAATTTCCAAATTTCCAAATATCCAAATTTCTAAGTTTCCATATTTCTAAATTTCCAAATTTCTAAATTTCTAAATTTCCAAATTTCCAAATTTCCATATTTCTAAATTTCTAAGTTTCCAAATTTCCATATTTCTAAATTTCCATATTTCTAAATTTCCAAATTTCTAAATTTCCAAATTTCCAAATTTCCAAATTTCCAAATTTCCATATTTCTAAATTTCTAAGTTTCTAAGTTTCCAAATTTCCAAATTTCCATATTTCTAAATTTCCAAATTTCCATATTTCTAAATTTCTAAATTTCTAAATTTCCAAATTTCTAAGTTTCCATATTTCTAAATTTCCAAATTTCTAAATTTCCAAATTTCCAAATTTCCATATTTCTAAATTTCTAAGTTTTAAGTTTCCAAATTTCCAAATTTCCATATTTCTAAATTTCCAAATTTCCAAATTTCCAAATTCCCAAATTTCCAAATTTCCAAATTATTAAATTATTGTTTCACCAAGTATCTAAATTGCCAAGTTATAAAATTGTCAAATTATTAAATCATCGACTTACAAAATACCTAAACCTCCCATTTAATACACTACCAAATATTTAAATAATTTACCTAACAAAATACCAAACTTTCCAAAGAACAAAATAATCAAATCATAAAATTACAGCCCTACATACTTCGTCACCCATAAATTTCAAAAAAGATTTATTATCCCACTGACCCAATAAAAATCGACGTATTAAATTGTTTATCGAAACGACAACCATCAAACGCGTTTTCCTGGACACAGAAATCGATACCGGCTCAATGTGAAACAGCACAAATCGAATGTTCGTTTATTCTCGTGTTCGAATTTGATATCTGAACGGTGACTAGACACATTCTTCTTCTGTTTAGCCGTACTCGTTGAACTGTAGCCCTGATAGATACCTCTGACCAGCCTGAAATTGATGAGGGTTTTCGGAAAAAGGGCTGCGGTAGAATAAAAAAAAAAAAGAGAGGAACTGAAAGAAAGCTTAGACTGTAGAAACTGGGTACGAGGGATGGGATTATTGAGCGACATTTCAAGATTTATTACAGAATTCGAAAAGAAGTGACACTCAAATTGTTGAGGGAACATTTTTATTCTGGGAAAATATTTAAAATATACTTGATGGTTTGTATAGTCACTTTTAATGTATAGGTACTTTGTAACGGTAGCGTCAAGGATTTTAGGTGCTTTTAAACTTTGTATTATGTGGACACAGCTTTCGGATGATGTTATTTTGGTGGTTATTTAAGGACTATTCAATTTTATCATTACTATTATTATTAATATTAAATATTAACGCCAAAATTCATAAAAATCTCGATTTTCACAAAATTCACATAAATTACAAGATTCATTAAATTGACAAAATTCATAAAAATTTAAAAAATTCAGAAATTTCACAAAATTAGCAAAATTCACAAAATTTTCAAAATTTTCAAAATTTACAAAATTAGCAAAATTCACAAAATTAGCAAAATTCACAAAATTTTCAAAATTTTCAAAATTTACAAAATTAGCAAAATTCACAAAATTCACAAAATTAGCAAAATTCACAAAATTTTCGAAATTTACAAAATTAGCAAAATTCACACAATTTGCAAAATTCACTAAATTAGCAAAATTCACAAAATTTTCAAAATTTACAAAATTAGCAAAATTCACACAATTTGTAAAATTCACACAATTCGCAAAATTCACTAAATTCATAAAATTCACATAATATACAAGATTCGTCAAGTTGACAAAATTCATAAAAATCACAAAATTCATAAGTTTCACACAATTAGCAAAATTCACAAAATTCATAAAATTTACAATATTCATCAAATTCACAAAATTATCAAAATTATCAAAATTTACATAATTTACAAGATTAATCAAATGGACAAAATTCATAAAAATTAGAAAATTCAGAAATTTCACAAAATTAGCAAAAGTCACTAAATTCATAAAATTCACATAATTTACAAGATTCATCAAATTGACAAAATTCATAAAAATCACAATATTCATAAAATTCGCAAAATTCACAAAGCTTACAAAATGCAAAAAATTCACGAAAGTAAAAAAATTAATAAAATTCACAAACCTCACAAAGTTTACAAGATTATATATGTATCATTTTCTTATTTACTTATTATTGTATTTATTATTTGCTTGCTTCATGTACGTATAAATTTGTGTATCATTTTTTTTTTGTTATTATATGTATTATTTTCATATTCATTATTTATAATATTTATTATTTACTTGTTTCATATATGTAAATATTTATGTATCATTTTCTTATTTATTTATTATTGTATATATTAAATGCTTGTTTCATATATATAAAGTTTTATGCATCATTTTTTAAGTATTATTATATATATCATTTTCTTACATTTATTACTACATTTGTCGTTTGCTTGTTTCATACATGTGAATCTTGATGTATAACGTTTTATTTATCCCTCTATTTACCATTTTCTTTTTTATTATCATATTTATAATTTTCTTATTTGTATGTCCCTTGTTCTACTTATTTCCTTTATTCCACCTTATTTCCACCAGCATTTATTCCCAATAAAAACGGGTAAATGTAACGGTTTAAATGAAAGAAGTTTTTGCAGTGAAAAGAGAGTACGATTAAAAGCGGGAAAATAGTGTGACCCATAAATGGAACGACGAAAAGGTCGAATACTGAGCATAGTTCGTGTCACGGTGAAATTTGACCTCTGACTCTCGGTCTGAACGATAATTTCGATCGCACGTAATTACTCACGCACATTATAAATGTACAATGTCGAGGAAACCATTCGCGTACTAATTACAAAGTAGGTCGAACTAAATCCCAGGATGGTCGAACACTAGGTGCTTATATACGACGCGATTTCCCCGCGATATGAATAATTTATCGGTATCGGATATCGGATAGCTCTAACATTGACACAGCTTTGGGAACTGGGTATCTTTCAAACTTACTTCATAGACATTTCCTTCTCTTTTATCATTTTGATCGTCTAACATTTTCACTTCCTTTAATATTTTTTAATGTTTGTCTATGTCATCTACATATACACCATCTACATGTGTATCTATGTGTACATCACTTACATTATCTACATATGTATATCTACATATACACCATCTACATTATTTACATCTGTATGTGTATCTATGTACGCATCACCTACATCATCTACATATGTGTATCTACATATACATCATCTACGTCATATACATATTTATACACCATCTACGTCATCTACATATGCATGTATATCTACATATACATCATCTACGTCATATACATATGTATACACCATCTACGTCATCTACATATGCATGTATATCTATGTATGCATCACCTACATCATCTACATATGTATGCATATCTATATATGCTTCACCTACATCATCTACTTATGTATATCTACATATACATCATCTATATCATCTACATATATGTCCACACAATTCTTACACATTACAGTGTTCATACACTACGTCCACATAGAAAACTCACATGCTACGTTCATGCAGAAAAGTCTCGCATACTACTTCACAGAAGCCACACATACATTACATTCAGATAGACACTCATACGTGGAACCTTCATACATTGCATTCACGTATGGAACATTCACACAGAAAACTCTCATATACTACAAATCTTCACAAACTACATTCACATGTGTAGAAAATTGTCCTACGTTTTCACATACTATACAAAGAAACTTCGTATGCTGCGTTCACACAGAAAACACATGCTACGTTCATAGCAATCTTCATATGCTACATTCAGACACCTCTTACATGCTCCACATATGAGACTCGCATGCCACATAAATATAATCCTTGTTACTATATTTAAAATTGTGTAATATTAGTGATCTTCACATGCTACATTCATACACCTCTCACATGCTCCATATATGAGACTCACATGCTACACATATGAGACTCACATGCTACCTAAACATAATCCCTGTTACCATATTTAAAATTGTGTAATTAATATTAGTGATCCTGCTATGTAAATCGTCTATGCTATACACAGCTATGCTAAATAAGGTTATTCGGACGAAGTCGGAAAAGGCCCGAATGTTTACGAACATTGAGACGCCCGATTCAATGTTAACTTGACTGTTGTCGGAACACGTCGAAACAAGTTTTCTCGCTCGTAACGAAGATTATCTTGAGACTCAATTACACTTTCAACCCTTCGTATTATCAATCGAGTACACGGTAATATATTCTTTTTTATATTATTGTAATATTCAATTTGGTGCAATTTGTACAATTTATGGTATAAATAATTTTCTTTAGCTTTAAAATAATTTATTAGTTTCGAATCTGTTTTTCGTTATTGTTAGTTTCATAATTAACAGATACTTAAAATTTCTATATATTATACATATATTAGATCTAATGTAATCTAATGTATAGAAATATAAAACACACATGGTATATTCATACAAAACGTTCTCACACATTATATTACTATAAGCAACTATTACAATATTTATATTGAAAATTCTTACGTATACTACGTTCACAAAATTCTCATGTAGGACATTCATACAAGTAATCTTCACACACTGCATTCACACATGCAATCTTCATATGATGCATTCGTATAAGCAATCTTCACATGTTCCGTTCACACAAGTAACCATCACACGTTACATTGATGCAGAACATTTTCATAGTCTACATTTTCACAATTCTCACATACCATGTTCATATAAGAAACTTCATATGTTACATTCACACAGAAAACTCACATACACACCATTCACACAAGCAATCTACACATGCTACATTTACAAACTTGTCACACATCAGGTCCACATCTAGTTTCACATATGAAGCTCCTTTGCATTATATAAGAAACTTCATATGTTACATTCACACAGAAAACTCACATACACACCATTCACACAAGCAGTCTACACATGCTACATTTAGACACGTGTCACACATCAGGTACACATCAAGGTCCACATATGAAGCTTCTTTGCATTATATAAGGAACTTCATACGTTACATTCACACAGAAAACTCACATACACACCATTCACATAAGCAATCTACACATGCTACATTTACAAACTTGTCACACATCAAGTCCACATCTAGTTTCACATATGAAGCTCCTTTGCATTATATAAGAAACTTCATATGTTACATTCACACAGAAAACTCACATACACACCATTCACACAAGCAATCTACACATGCTACATTTAGACACGTGTCACACATCAGGTACACATCAAGGTCCACATATGAAGCTTCTTTGCATTATATAAATATAGTCCTTGATCTTATACTAAATATTTTGTGATTAATATTAGTGAGCAATAAGATAAATGTAATAATAACACGAGTATTGATAAATCAATAATAACATCAGTAATGATAAACGAATAATAATATGAGTAATGATAAACGAATAGTAACATGAGCAATGATAAGTGAATAATAACATGAGCAATGTTAAATGAACACCATGCTGAGTATTGAGTGTTTATGTTTTGACATAAACGTATTAATTATGAATAACCATGTTTGTTACAGAGGCACGAGCAAGAATAAGTGGCTCATCGGATGTATACGTGAAAACAGGTAGCGTTCTGACGCTCACCTGCCAGATGTCTCAAGGACCTCATGATCTGGGCACAGTAGCATGGTACCGTGGTAGTCAGCCAGTAGTGACGTCGCCACATTCGGAGAACGACGTGAACAGTGAACCTCGTATCACCGTGGAAACTGAATGGAGCGACGCTCTGACTTCAAGGTAAGTTATTTTTAATTATTAATCCCTTGCACTATGGCTTATTCGTCAAGTGCGTCAGTCAGAACTGACTAATTACAGCTACAATATTAACACAGACAAAAGAATTTGAAATGTTATGTCAGTATGTTATTATGCAATCGTCGACTATCCAAATTATAATTGGACTTGAACTTCAAATTGAAGCGTACTACAAATTCGAGTAAAATTGATCACGACTGAGGTACGAGTGCGTCACGAGTCTGACTCGTCAAAATAGTGCAAGGGATTAATTATTATCATTGCTGGTACAGTACATAGGCATATGTGAACTTACATTGTGTACTCGAAGAGAAAAATCGAATTTTACGTATAAATTAGGGGGTTTAGTGATGTCTTATTAGCACGTCTAGAAAAAAACATAAGGTACCCTCTATGAAGTTATAATATTATAATATTGTTGTATTAGTATAATATTACAATATTAACGAGTAGTTGTTCTCTCTTGTTACAACAATAAATTAAAATTTGAATTTGTTTTTTCAATTATTAGTAATGGGAAGTAGTAAGATTTTTACTTTGAAAAATTTAAATACATTTAGTATGTATTGTAGACAATTGTTCAAGTCTTAAAACTAAATAAAATTATAGTCAACTTTGAAGTCTTTATTTTTAAATTTACTTTATATTTAATATACAAGTATATGTATACAAATCAGTTAAATAGTGTTGGTTAAAGAATTTATTCATTGTCAGAAGTAATATTTAAAGAATTTTTTATTTGTTGTATCTACAACGTAAACAATTTCAAAATTCTTATATCTAATATTGAAACAACTTGCAAGGTTTTAGTACTGACACTTATAATAATCTAAAAATTGTCACAATTAGTGTTTAAAGAATTTTCAAATTAGACCTAGTATTTAAACAATTTTAGAATCATTCTAACATAAACAGTTTCAATGTTGTTTTATCAATTTAAAAATTGTCAAAAGTAATATTTAAAAAATGTTCAAATTAAACCTGATACTTCAACAATGTTAAAATAATTTATATCAACACTAAAATAATTTCTTAAACAATTTAGAAATTATTTTAATTAATGTTCAAACAATTAAAAAATTGTTAAGTGCAGTATTGAGACAACTTAAAAAATCCTACTGCAACCAGGTTTAAGTGGTTCAACACTTAAAAAGTTGCGAAAATTGTATCCAAAAATTCAAACCTAAAAATTCTAAATTTGTTCAAAATAGCGAAATGTAAATTTTCTTAATAGTTAAACTACTCCCCCAGAAATAGAACAGAGCGTAAATCAGAGACTCCTTGCACAATAAGTAAAATTAATAATACTATTGTGACCCCATTCCGTAACATCATACGTTTCATAACAAAAGATCTTAGAACAATAGCGGAGAAAGATTCCATAGTAAAAGTTTTTAAATTGAATAAAATGTTTCGTAACAAAGCAAAATTTTCAGCGGTGAACGACTCTTTTTTTAATGATAAAGGAACACGTTTTTCTGGACCGCATATATCACCGTCGAAAGTTGCTATTCCAATTAAAACTTTCCTGAAAATTCTTCTACATTGATTCCGGCGTATTATGTATAGAAACACATTGGAACTTAGCTAATTTTTGTTAGCAGTCGCATACTTCATTATTTTTATATTTAAGTTGAGAGAAGAGGGTGCCAAAATAGTTTATTTTATTAAGTGTGCTCGAAGTTTTGAATAGCTCGTTAACTATACTAGTTATACTGTATTAGTAGATAATATTGGAGTTTATGAGTTATAACAGCAATTTGCACTTTTAGTTTGAGTAATTAAATACTTGCAATTTTAAGTAATTTGAATAATTTAGTTTCGCGTGGAACTTCAAACATTTTGTAAGCTTGTGACATAGCGTGTCAGGTACAAAATTATTATTTATCTTTTAGTGCGTTGTTTAATATTGAGAAATTAGGGATATGGAAAATTAGAGAATTGAGAAATTAGGGAATTGGGAAATTAGGGATTTGGAAAATCAGGGAATTAGGAAATTAGGAAATTGGGAAATTGAGAAATTGGGGAATTGGGAAATTGGGAAATTAGGAAATTGGGAAATTAGGAAATTGGGAAATTGAGAAATTAGGGATTTGGGAAATCAAGGAATTAAGAAATTGGGAAATTAGGGATTTGGGAAATCAAGGAATTAGGAAATTGGGAAATTGGGAAATTAGGAAATTGGGAAATTAGGGAATTGGGAAATTGGGAAATTGAGAAATTAGGGAATTGGGAAATTGGGAAATTGAGAAATTAGGGAATTGGGAAATTGAGAAATTAGGGATTTGGGAAATCAAGGAATTAAGAAAGTGGGAAATTAGGGGTTTGGGAAATCAAGGAATTAGGAAATTGGGGAATTGAGAAATTAGGGAATTGGGAAATTGGGAAATTAGGAAATTGGGAAATTAGGGAATTGGGAAATTGGGAAATTGGGAAATTGAGAAATTAGGGAATTGGGAAATTAGGAAATTGGGAAATTATGGAATTGGGAAATTAAGAAATTGGGAAATTGGGAAATTAGGGAATTGAGAAATTAGGGAATTGGGAAATTGAGAAATTAGGGATTTGGGAAATCAAGGAATTAAGAAATTGGGAAATTGGGAAATTAGGGGTTTGGGAAATCAAGGAATTAGGAAATTTGGAAATTGAGAAATTAGGGAATTGGGAAATTGGGAAATTAGGAAATTGGGAAATTAGGGAATTGGGAAATTGGGAAATTGAGAAATTGGGAAATTGGGAAATTGGGAAATTGGGAAATTAGGAAATTGGGAAATTAGGGATTTGGAAAATTGAGAAATTAGGGAATTGGGAAATTGGGAAATCGAGAAATTGGGAATTTCAAAAATTAGAAAATTAGAAAATTAAAGAATTAGAGAATTGGAGAATTGGAAAATTAGAGAATGAGAGAATTAGAGAATTAGAGAATTAGAGAATTAGAGAATCAGAGAATCAGAGAGTTGGAGAATTAGAGAATTAGAGAATTAGAAAATTAGAAAATTAGAAATTGCAAAATTTAGAAATTTTCAAATACATTTATTTGCACTTTTAATGTGAGTAATTAAATGCTTGCAATTTTAAGTAATTTGAAGAATTTAGTTTCGCATGAAACTTTAAACATTTTGTAAGCTTGTGACATAGTATGTCAGATGCAAAATTATTATTTATCTTTTAGTGGAAATTAAAGATGAAGGTTTGGACTTTATCCATGCATTTCGTCAAACTTTGTAATTTTCAATATTGCAAACATGACCTCACATTTACGGTGTTATTGTGGTAGGAATGCATCAAATCTAAAATCAAACTACAGGGTGTTAAAGTAGAGATCTCAAGCTTTAATTTTAAAAAAAAGCATAAATTTGCAATGATTTTTCACGGAGTTATCATCAGTCAAATTTGGCCAATTTTTGCCTAAAATTTTTCTATGCCATATTTCTTTTGAGCAGTGTACTTTATGTTGATTATAACATTCACATATTTTGTATTCATTATAAAATGTATATACTTTATGTTCATTATGAAATGTACATATTTTATATTCATTATAACATTTGTTTATTTTGTATTCATTACACTGATTCATTTTATATTAACCATACAGCAAATATTTCCTAACATGACCTCTAAATAGGAGTTATCTCTCAAAATGCAGGCGATGTCAGGCATGTGAAGGCCAATTCGCAATGCACCCCATAATCTCACACCCTCCGTCATCATCCCCCACATACATCACCAAAACTATAACCATTGATCAAGTACATGTCTCTGCGAGTATCGCAAAGGGCAATTTGCCCGCAGGGTTCTAATTTTCTCGACAGAGACCGCGTAGCTAGAAAAAGACAGAGACAGTCGTCACGCATTGTCACCTTCTGAACAATTAATTCCCGGGTTCTTGAGTTGCTGCGAGTCGTCGTAAATTCGCGGAGAGCTGACAATCGTCAATCACGTCCAAAAACAGATGCAACACGGCTGCAATAACGTGACAGAAATGGCGGCAAGGGCTGACAAGGCCCGGCTAGAAATGCAGAGCACGCCCGATACGTCTTCACGGTGCGGAGGTCAGCTGACAAAGGACACTTCGGTCGCCTTGTTTCCTACGCGATACTACACCACCGAACAACTGAATATTGCGTGGATGTGTTATACGTCTGGGTAACTTGCTCCCCTTAGAATTACTATGGGAAATAACGCTAGGGTTGTGCAGTACTTAACAGGAAGCTTTATGTTAGTTATGTAAATTCATGTTTTACTGTCTGTGTAATTGGGGTAATTCTTTTGGGGAATTTGGGGATTTAGATATCTGGGATTTTGAGAATTTTCGAATTTGGGAATTTTGAGGATTTTGGAATTTGAGGATTGGAGATTTAGGGATTTGGAGATTTGGGGATTTGGAGATTTCATGACTTTAGATTTGGGGATTTTGGGATTTGGAGGTGTATGAATTTAAGAATCTAGGAATCTAGGAATATAGGTATATAGAATTCTAGGGATATAGGACTCTAGGTATATGGGACTCTAAGGATATAGGTACTTAGGGACATAGGAGTCTAGGGACATAGGAGTCTAGGGATATATGACTCTAGGGATATAAGAATCTAGGAATCTAATAAACTAAAGGTTTAGTAATTTTGCAATTAGTAATTTGGGTATTTAGATATTTGAGAATTTGGCAATTTGGCAATTTGGCAATTTGGCAATTTGGAAATTTGGGAAATTAAGAACTTGGGAAATTGGGAAATTGAGAAATTAAGAATTTGCGAAATTGGGAAATTGAGAAATTAGGGATTTAGGAAATTAGGGAATTGGGAAATTGGAAAATTGAAAAATTGGGAATTTAGGAAATTGGGGAATTGGGAAATTGGGAAATTGGGAAATTGGGAAATTGGAAAATTGGAAAATTGGGAATTTAGGAAATTGAAAATTGGGGAAGTTGAGAATTTGGAAAATTGGGGACTTAGGAATTTAGGAATTTAGGAATTTAGGAAATTTGGAAATTGGGAAATTAGGGAAGTTGAGAAATTGGGAAATTGGGTATTTGGAAAATTAAGAAATTAGGAATTTGGGAAATTAAGAAATTAGGAATTTTGGAAATGTGGAAATTTGGAAATTTGGAAATTAGAAAATTTAAAAAATCAGAAAATTGGAAAAATGGAAAAATGGAAAATGAGAAAATTGGAAACTAGAAAATTAGAAAATTGGAAAACGGGAAAATTAGATAATTAAAGATTCCGAAATTTAGAAATTAAAAAATTTTTAAATACATTTATTTGTAAATTTAAAAATTCGCGAACAGCCCATAATAAAAAAATTCACAAATCCATGAATTTAATGGTTAATAAATATATAAATATATAAATATATGCAAATATATAAATTAAACATGGTAGAACCTTCAAGCTCCCATAAATCGATACCAAGAAATAACAGAAGCCCCACAATAAAATAATACCCCAGTCCCCAGCCCCTCGATCAACAAGCACAGCGCAAAGTCAGCAGAATTCACAACGCGGCACTAACCGTGTTTATTTATGTTCATTATCGCTCGAGTTTATTAAAAGCATACCCAGTTTGTTCGTTAAGCGACGAAATAATTATTTCTGAAAGCTTTCTCGGTTTGTCGAGGTAACAGCAGCAGCTCCAGGGTACTATTATGTAGTTCTTAAACGATCGTTATTAGCCCCAAGGGTGTAACACGTTAGTGCGTCGAACGATGAAACTACTAAAGCACAAGTAAATGATTAATCAATAATCTGTTGGGAACAAGTTGCTGGAACTTCTTTACGAGCTGCTGTATCGTGTGACCAGTGTATTTGACGTCGAATTATTTCTACTTGCTGGTAAGAACACTCCTGTTCGACCATTTCGATTTATTGCAGACTTCTGCGAGGGAACTTCTATTTTATTGCCGATATTACGTGAGAAACGTTCAAATTGAACATTGCCAGAGAACATTGCTGGATTTATTAAAACTGTTTAAGGTCGTCTGAATTTTATATTTTATCATTCAATTTAGGGTCAGTAAAATTTGGAGTAAAAGATAAATTGGTGAAACTAATAACATTTTTGTATAATTTTTTGTGTAACAATTTTGACATATTTTCGGTAACTTATAAAATGACAGAACATAGTGATGGTATTCTATAGTAAATTGTAGCAAAAATAATTTGATTTGAATTATTTAAATTTTATAGAACTTTGTTTACTTCTAGCCCTTCTCAAAGCCCACTTTTGTCAATTTTTATTAATATCTCCGAAAAAACTGATTTCACAGAAAAAGGTTTCAAACAAAAGATGAAGCTCTCAAACAGTTCTACAAAAAATGTTATATACATTTTTCATGTAAACCTACTATTTCGCCTATCATGAAGATAAAAAGTATTTTTTAAAAGTGTCCTAAACAGAAGTCAATTTGAGACTCACCGAGCTATTTCAGCTCATAATAGCCAAAATAATAGGTTTACGTCAAAAATGTATAGAACCTTCTTTGTAGAGCTTTCTATGAGCTATATTTTTTATTTCAAACACTTTTTTCTAGAATCAATATTTTCGAATATATTTAGGAAGAATTATAAGAAACTTTGGTAGGGTCTGAGGAGTAAACAAGGCTTTGTCAAAAATCTTTCAGGGACTTTCTTCTTTAATCAAAAATGAATTTACATTAAAAATGAATATAACCTTTTTTACAGAGCTTTCTATGATCTTCATTTTTTGTCCGAAACTTTTTTCTCTAGAATCAATATCTTCGGAGATACTGGATAAGAACTGTAAAAAACTTTGAAGGGTGGGAAATCATCCTGATTTTTAGGCTTCTCTAAGGACGAACTTTGGTTATAATTTCAATGCGATTTCAGTAACCTAGTATTGTTGAGGATTTTACCAGTGTGTTAACAAAGCAATCGATAACAATATTGGCGATAAATCGGGCACCATATCGATAACAGAAGTTGTAGGAACATAAAGTCGGGTATTGAGGTCGACTATTGTTTCGATACTCGCGGTGTTTTCTAATCGCAATTAATCGTACTGTCGCGAACCAGCGGGCAGCACACACGAAATGTCACTTTTCAGCATCATTTAACACGAGCACGGTGCGCCAGCAATAAAAGTCACCGGACGTCTGTTACTAGAAATACCAGAGATATTGGGTATCATAGCAGGCGTCGTAAATAAATCCAGTGATCCTGTTCGCCTAAGCGTATTATCCTCGTGGTAACGTTGTACATCATCCTTTTCACCGTCGTAATAAAAGCACCAAAACTCTACTGCTTTCGCAACCTACTACTTTGTGCACACCGATGTTAAGGGAACACACTGTGTGTCTGAGGATAAGTTATATAAATCGTCCCAAAGGGAGGAATATACCACGATCCAGAAAACTGTTCCATTTTTATGAAACTCTTAGTAATTGAAAATTTTTGTCGCGATACTGCTGATTGAAATATGGCCGCATCTTTAGACCTTGTCGATTTTTTGTTGTTGTCGGACAATATTCTTCATAAATTTTGCAATTTTTATTTTTAGGTATTTTTAATTGTTATTTCTAATTTCGTGATTTTTAGTTTTTTAATTTTTTCTGTTAGATTTTTTAATTTTAGTATTTTTTGTTATTTCTAGTTTTATGATTTTTTTTGCTACCTATTTGATTTGTTAATTTTACTATTTTTAGTTATTTCTAGTTTTATGAGTTTCGTTGTTTTTTATTACTTTTTATTATTTTCTCTTCTTTATCCTCGAGCTTCTTTATTTTCAAAATTCAATATTCAGCATTTATGAAAGTATTCAATATTGGAAATCAAAATGTTTCCAAGCTAAAACACCTCCAAAAAAAATTAATAAACCTTTCACAAGTTCTAATTATCTCATTTTTTCCATTTCTGGAAAAATACGCGTCTCACTGTTCTACAATACACTCGTGCAACTTGTACACAAATTTTTAATTAACAAAAATGATTCGTATACAATATTCACACCGGCCACTGAAAGCCAGCGAGTCAAAGCAGGAAATTGATCTATTCAACGGCACAGAAAATCCCGTAGCTTTTACCAGTAATTAAAGCACTCAAAATGAATGTATTACTGTGGAGCAATTAAAATTTCAGCCGATGAATACGCAGCGAGGTGTAATCGCAAAACGCGTATATTTCTCGTTGAGGAAATTTCATCGTTCCGCGGTCACTATTTAACGCCGGTTAATAGCCGTTAGATCATCGACACTTCATTGTTAATTTCGTCATTAATTATTTCATATAGCGGGTGAACGGAACCGCGTAACGACGATCGTTCCATGAAATCGAAGCCATTTGCTGTCGATTATGCATTGTTGCGCAATTAATTTCTCCGTACGTTAACACATTCGTTACTGCACATCACACGTGTGTAATAGTTAATCTGCATATTTATGGTTTCTCAACTCTTTGTTGGTTCTACGGGATACGCTTGGGAAAATCAATAATTTACGTGGCTCGATTTAACTCGTATTTCGTATGAAGAAATAGCCTTTTGCCTGCTTCATTTTCTGTAGGGTCTCTGTGATATATCGCCTCTATATTTTGGAAACGGAGTTAAACATGGAAAAATTTGTAAGAGGAAGTTTGTGGGATATCAAGGGGGAAGTTAGATGGTGGCAAGAATTTGGTAAAGTTGAATTAAAAGGGTAACATTCTTGCTACCATCTTACATCCCTCTTGATATCCGTTAACTTTTATGAAACCTTAACTGAAACCTTTTCATCTTCAAAGCCGTTTCCGAAATACACTTCTTTTGCATAATTAGTTCAAAAACGAGCAAACGAAAATGAACCACGTATCCCTCGCAAACGAATATTAAAATTCCCATCATTTTAACTGGGATCATTGAGAATTTTTAATTCGAAAAAGATAATTAACGAACCCCGATGAAATATATGAATTTCACTGAGGAGAATATCGGTTTTTCGTTTTATTACAGATTGAAGATCACCCATGCAAAACCAGGCGACTCCGGGAACTATAGCTGTGTGCCCACTGTGGCGGAGAAGGCCAGCGTCACCGTGCACGTCATCAATGGTGAGTTGCATAGAGAAATTGCATGCTACACCGATTCTAATACCGCGTATTTTAGCCGGTCCCTTCATTGGAAACAGACCGATATTTATATTTCGAAGACCTCGAATTACAGCGGGTATTATTGGAATCGACATCACTTTTCGCATCTACGGGTTTTTGCGGAAATCATGTCGCGCGAAAAGCTTTTGATTTCTTATATACCTATCTCTACACGCGTCAATTTGACACGCGAACGAATATATTTAAAGAAAAACAACTAGAGAGCAATATAATTAAACACTACAAGCTTTTGAAGAAACTAGACTTCAATACTTACCTCGTTCCACGGATAAAAGTCCGTACAAGATAAAATAAAAATGCGAACGGTTTTTGTAATTCTTTTTTTAAATTCGAAATGAGTCAAAATGACGCGTCTCGTAAACCTAGTAATTAAATGACACAGATTAGATTATATAGTTCAGATACGTAGTACATAAAGTAATCTAGAAACAGTATTTATAAATAATTCAATAATAATACACGAAGAAGTTTCAAAGAAATTTTTAAAAATAATTTAACATTAATACATAAAACAAATTTAACACTAAAACTACCAAACCGGTCAAATGACCACTCCACAAGTTTCTTATTATAAGGTACTCATTTCGTTAAAGTACATTCCTTGAAATCAGAATTGATTTTCATCAAGGTAAAGAATAAATGTGTGTACTAATTTATGTTCTGTCGTTTGTTTATTTATTTTTGAACTTCATTTTTAATTGCGAATTAAGTACACATTATATTCCGGTAGGTTTAGTGTTAAAGGAATATTTAAAAATAATTTAACATTACTATTCTATGAAATAATAAACCAAAATTATTTTTGCAACCAAACTGTTAATAATATACGTACCAAAAGTATATTCCTAAATTTTATCAGTATATTCCTCCATTAAAAACTTCCAATAATTATTTCATGAAATTCCACGAGAAGTTTTGTAACCAGTTCGATGCACAGCTTTCATCGAAGTTTTCCACCGACAACTGAAACCTATTCTTTCGAATTTTTCGAGCGAAATAGTTTCACGCGTTTGAAACACAAGAATGCAAAACGAATTTTGAAAAGATTCCTCTCGACTCGAGAACCGGCGAGTCTCTGTGTATAATAATTGAACGACGGAGGAAACTGGATTCGATCAGAACATTTTTGATCAGCTATGCTGTGAAGTAACTTCGTGATCGTAAATTGAAAAGAAAGGAAGTAGGAGATGGGTTCAATTCGAGGGGATGGAAATAGGATGAGTGATTTGAGTTTGATTGTTGGGAATTTTGAAATTTGGGAATTCGGAAAATTGACAATTTGGGAATTTAGGAGTTTGAAGCTTGGAAAATTTTCGAATATAGAAATTTGCATACATTAAAATTTCATAATTTAGATACTTAGATATACCAGAAATTCCGAGAAATTCAAATTCGAAAATTTTCCAATATGGGAATTTGAAAAGAAACGTGAAAACATTGAAACAATTTGAAAACAACCTCCCCCAATTACGATACCAAACCTAACCTAAAAATTGCAAATCCTCAAAATGTCAAACTCAACCTAACCCAACCAACACACATTCCTCACATCGCTAATGCAACTATCAATAGCCCATTAACTAACGTCATTAACGCTATTAACACAATCGAGAGAAAGCCCGTAAAACAGCTGAATTCATCGTCGAAATAAACAAAAAGAAGGGTTCACCCCGAAGAAATGGCTCGTTCTGTCCTGAAAAAGGCAAAGGTCTGCTGGTTTTCTCATCAGAACGGTTTCACGGTAGGGGACCCTGTAAATAGGAGGAATTAGATACAAGAACAAGATGGTGTAGCTGTAATCCAAGGATCTTTATCCGTTTCGTTGCTCGAGTTTTCCATTGCCCATTATCTCCCCTTTTGTTACAACAGTTCCAACGGGACGTAATTCGATTCCTTTCTCGAACCACGATTGACTAGCCAGGAGGAAACTAGCGGGGTGTACTTTCCTTCGTTCGTCTACGCTTCCGGATCCTGACTTCCGGTATGGTGTTCCACACCGCATCGAAACGATTGTTGATATTCTTTTTTGACGACTGTTATCTCGAGTTCAAAGCGTTGAATCACGCTCTGATAGAACAACTGAAATAGGGTCATCATTGATCACTTTTCGACGTCAATACCTGCGATTTTGCTCTAACAAAATATGTTGTAGTCCATGTGAAATTAGGGAAGGTTTAAGTCATACGGTAGTGACTCAATCTGTACGTCCAAAATCCAACCTAACCATACCTGTATGCATATATGTAAATCCTACCTAACCTCAACGTACAAAGGCTAATCTGAACTAACGTCTATAGGCAAAGGTTAGTCTAACCTAACCCGTAGTAATAAAGGCTAGAGCAACCTAACATCTACGTAAAAATGTTAGTCTAACCTAACCTCCACGTGCAAAGATTAGACTAATCTAACCTTTACGTAAAAAGGCTAGTGTAACCTAACCATTATATACGAAGGTTAGACTAACCTAACCTCTACTTACAAAGGTTAATCTAACCTAACCTTTACACACAAAGGTTAATCTGAACTAACGTTTATAGGCAAAGGTTAGTTTAACCTAACCCATAGTAACAAAGGTTAGAGCAACCTAACATCTACGTAAAAATGTTAGTCTAACCTAACCTCCACGTGCAAAGGTTAGACTAATCTAACTTTTACGTACAAAGGCTAGTGTAACCTAACTATTAAATACGAAAGTTAGACTAACCTAACCTCTACTTACAAAGGTTAATCTAACCTAACCTTTACACACAAAGGTTAGTCTAAACTAACCTCTACATACAAAGGTTAATCTAACCTAACCTTTGCACACAAAGTTTAGTCTAACCTAACCTCTACATACAGAAGTACCTAACCTAACCTTCAGGCACAATGGTTAGTAAAAGTTAACCTTGTTTTATACCACTGGTCGCCCTCGCTAGCTGAACGCGTCACTCGCCTACCCAAACATTTTATAACAAACTAACGGAATTTAAAAAAATATTTTAAAATAGCCCAATCCTTTGTGAATAAAACAAAAAAGAATTTAACTAAATCGGTTGAGTATTTTCTGAGAAAAAAATTCGTAAGTGAAGCCTATTTTCGCCAAATATGTACAAAAATTGCAAACTTTGAAGGCTTATTATTTCTGAAAAAATTCAAAACCGGCAAAATGATGATTTAAATCCCCCCTAATTTCACATGGACAACAACAGCTTTTAGTCAGCTTTTGATTAGAGCAGAATCGCAGATGGTGACGTCCAACAGCGATCGATTTGGCGTGAAATGACCCATAGATATCAAACTCAAATTGCATATTGCATATCAAGCTCACTATTGTATTAAATAACTAAATCACAATATCCTCCATTTCCTCCATTTCCATTATCATATTACATTAATAACCAAATGTATGTCAAACTCATATTGTATATTGCATACCATGTAAGGTTGTTTTTACAACAAAATTTTTTGGTAAGAAAGATGTTCCTTCGATTGAGCGAAACAAATTAAATATTAAAATTATATCTGTTAATCATTAATTAAATATTAAATATTATGAAAAAGGGATTCTACAATATTTTGTCCCCACATACCAAACTTTTGTATTAAATAACTAAATTACAGTTTCCCCCATTTAAAACCATTTTTGCACCCCGTAAATTATAAAGTAATCAAGAAGCTAATTACCGAAAAGTATTTTTCGACCAGCACGAATTTTCCCTAGTCCCAGGATGAATTTAACCGACGAGAGGTCTGAAAGCGACTAAAATGCTTGTCGGAAGTTACTTGGGTTTTAGTCGTCCGTAAAAAGGTGGCAAGCAGTTTTCCGAAGTTGAGCTTCAAAAATTTAACCGTCTCATTTATAGTGCGCGTAAAAACTCCAACGTTTCGCGAGAAGGCGAAATTGCAATTCTGTTCGTTGCTCGTTACGAATTTTCGATCACCTAGGGCGAGGAACTTCAGGGAAAAATTGACCTAGTAAAACATTTTATAACTAAATACAGATACGGTAGCTACATGGATTTATTCAGTTTTATAAACAAACGAGGTGCGTACATTTCTGTTGTTAAATAACTGTGGACGCTTATAATAGCTTTCTCAAGTTATTTTATTATTTTATCAGTAATATAATTGGTTTATGTAGAGTTTTGTATATTTTCAGTAATTTAATGTGGGTGGCAAAAGACTTATAAATTTTCTGAAATATTTTTTGTATCAAGTTATTTTACTATTTATTTATCAGTAATATAATAGATTTGTTTTCAGGTATATTTTGTACATTTTCTGTCGTTTAATTTAGGTAGAAAGTTGTATAGATTTCCTGCAATATGTCTTTGATTTAATATCTTTTAATGTATTTTCTATATTTTCGTTTCACTAAATTTTCTCTGAAGTGGCTCGCAATTTTTATATTTTCCAAATCTCCATAATTCTAAATTTCGACATTCCTCAAATTGTTATAGTACCAAAATATTCCCCAAGTCTCTATATCCCACATAAAAATTAAAAAGCGTCAGAATAATATATTAGAACCAAGTTTTCTATGGTTATACAAATGGTGAGGGTAGTTCAGACTGAAACATGAAATTCATCAGTTTGAGCAGTAAATGGACAATCTGTACTTTGTCTTCGGTTTCAATCACGACCACGAGTTCCGTTCATCTGCCATTAACCGCGATATTAGAGACTGATTCATTAACTTTCACAAACGAGCCCTTTGACGTTGACCAAAGACACATTGTTAAATGAACCGATCGGAGAGCCATCAAACTATCTTGTTTGTCTTTCCTTGTTGCACATTCAAGCTGATGTTTCCTGATAACTTGTGCCTGTTCCAGACCCGGGCCCGACATACTGTAAACTGCATTCATATTGATGTACGCATTATCTCAGCCAAACATGTCGATCAGCGGCGAAATATTAATGTTCTGAAAGTTCGATGATGTTCAATCGGATTATTGAAAAAATTTCGTCCTCGAGAATTATCGATTTTATTCTGTTTTCATGTATTTCATATTTTTATTTAATTGAGTGCTAAATTATTTATTTAAATACTTCATCACTAGGATGAATTTCTAAAAACACACCACCCATTTTAACCGAAGTGCACTCTGGAAAGTCTCTAATTTTAGCAACAGAACCTAGTTTGCCTCTACCCCTCTCTAACCATCCGACAGCTTTAACTCAATATCTTCGGAAATATTAATTTCACCAGAAAAAGTTTCAAACAAAAATTAAAGCTCTTAAAAAGTTGTACAAAAAATGTTATATACACTTTTCACGTAAACCTATTATTTTCGCTATAACAAAGCAAAAATTTTAGAAGTGCCCCAGGCAGAAGTCAGTTTCATACCCACCGAGTTATTTTAGGTCACAACAGCCAAACTAATAGATTCACGCGAAAAATGTATATAACCTTCTTTGTAGAGCTTTCTATGATCCTCATTTTTTGTTTCAAACATTTTTTTCTAGAATCAATATTTTCGAGTATATTTAAGAAGAATTATAAAAAACTTTGAAGGGGGCTGGGGAGTAAACGAGGTTTTGTCAAAAATCTTTTAGGGACTTCCTTCTTTAATCAAAAGTGAATTTACGTTAAAAATGTATATAACCTTTTTTATGGAGCTTTCTATGATCTTCATCTTTTGTTTAAAACTTTTTTCCCTAAATTTAATATTTTCGGAGATATTTAATAGAAATTGCAACAAACTTTAAAGGGGGTGGAAAATGTATCAGAATATCAGGGGCATCATAACTTTTGTAGCTCTCTTTACTATTTGAATAGATACAAAATAATTTTCAAAAATAGAAAATACAGTGCAATAAACTCGTAAGAAACCGCAGTATGTAATTTCGCGTAGGTATTTACAGATTCTGACGCAAACGCGATAAAAGTCATCGACAAACAGAATTGGAAAAAAATTCAAGCCTTCGGAAGAGTGGATCTCGTAATAATCGGAACAGCTCTAATTTATATTACCGTGTCACCTGTTTAACGAGCATCCAGACCTCAAGAGGATTGTTTATCGATCAAACATCAGCTCTTGCTCCTATTTCGAGCAAGTAGCTTCGATTGAAAAATAGATACCGTGCACGACAAATGACACGGTTTCCAAGTTGATCAATCACGGTTTTGGCCTCATCAAGTTATTGTGCTACTTTTTACTCGCATATCAACACGGTGAATGTGGACGTCATTCATCATGTATGATGGCTTGAATTTTTTAGAAATAGACAGGTTTTTAGGAGTGGAAACTTAGAAATTTTTGGGTTATTGCATATAGGGGTTTTTTAATTAGATATATTATTGAATATGAAGATTTTTGAATTGTTAAATGTAGGAGTTTTCAAATATGTAGTTTTTCAAGTTAAAAATTTTTTTAATACATTAGCTCTCAAGCTAGGAAATTTTTATATACATACATTTTTAAACTGAAAGGTTTTTATATATACTTTTTAAGTATACAAATTTTCTAGTATGTAATTTGTCAAATTTAGACATTTTTATATATATGAATCTTCAAGTTAAAAATTTTTCATGTATATAAATCTTCAAGCTTAGAATTTTTCATACATATAAATCTTCAAGTTTAAAAATTTTCAAACATATAATTTTTCAAGTTCGGAAATTTTTAAATATACAAAATTTTAAGGTAGGAAATTTTCGTGTATAGGTGTACAGTTTCAAGTTTAGAAATTTTCATATGTATTAATCTTCAAGTTTGAAATTTTTCATATATATAAATCTTCAAGTTTAAAATTTTTCATAAATATAAGTCTTCAAGTTTAAAAATTTTCAGACATATAATTTTTCAAATTTAGTAATTTTCAAATATATAAACTTTCCAGGTAGGAAATTTTCATGCATACATATACAGTTTCAAGTTTGTAAATTTTTATATATTTTAATCTTCAAGTTGAAAATTTTTCATATATATAAATCTTCAAGCTTAAAATTTTTCATAAATATAAATCTTCAAGTTTAAAAATTTTCAGACATATAATTTTTCAAATTTAGTAATTTTCAAATATATAAACTTTCTAGGTAGGAAATTTTCATGCATACATATACAGTTTCAAGTTTGTAAATTTTTATATATTTTAATCTTCAAGTTGAAAATTTTTCATATATATAAATCTTCAAGCTTAAAATTTTTCATAAATATAAGTCTTCAAGTTTAAAAATTTTCAGACATATAATTTTTCAAATTTAGTAATTTTCAAATATATAAACTTTCCAGGTAGGAAATTTTCATGCATACATATACAGTTTCAAGTTTGTAAATTTTTATATATTTTAATCTTCAAGTTGAAAATTTTTCATATATATAAATCTTCAAGCTTAAAATTTTTCATAAATATAAATCTTCAAGTTTAAAAATTTTCAGACATATAATTTTTCAAATTTAGTAATTTTCAAATATATAAACTTTCTAGGTAGGAAATTTTCATGCATACATATACAGTTTCAAGTTTGTAAATTTTTATATATTTTAATCTTCAAGTTGAAAATTTTTCATATATATAAATCTTCAAGCTTAAAATTTTTCATACACATAAATCTTCAAATTGAAAAATTTTCAAATTATAATATTACAAATTTATATATATGTTCAAATGTATGTGTAATTGTTCAATTTAATTTTTCAAATATATATTTTTTCAAGCACAAAATTGGTTACACGTATAGATATAAATATGTATATGAATCTTCAAGTTAAAATATTTTCAAACATATTTTTTCAAGCCTTCAAATGTTCAAATATACGCATAAACCTTCCACTTAATAAATTTTCAAACATACCCTCCAAGTTTAAAAATATTCCCATACATAAATTCTCACATACGTTTCCAAACTCCAAACTATTCGCCTTCACAAAGTTCGCGAACTCCGAAACCTGGACACGCATAAAGGAAAGAAACGGAAGAGCAACGTGTCTGTTGAGCAATTTTTCGCGGTGTTGTCCTGTTTCGGGGGAACAAAAACGCTCAGAACGGTGTCACAAAGTTTCTCGATTGACGCCTGGCCTGGCAAACAGATACCTTGCTTGTTTTCCTTCGACGACACGTTCCCGTCGCATTTTCCGCATACTTCGCGATGAAAGCGTCCCGACGCTGGTAACGGGACGCTCGTGGTGAGATTTGACGGGCTCTTTGACATTTCGCGTGTCTGCTATCCTAGGCTGCGTTTGACAGATTAATTAGACTCTGCGTGCTTTTTAGAATGACGCGTGCTATAGAATGTTGGAGCTGGAAAAAAAAGGAATCTAGGTATCGCATACTCTCTTTTCCCCCTATTTGTTATTTCGCCGCTTTTCAAGATCACCCGTAAGATTGGTTTATTTTTTACGCGACCGCTGATCAGCTCTGAATGGATGATGGATCGGTGATTGAAAGCTGTTCTATCAGAGGATTATTGATGGTTCTTTGACTTCCATATTTTTTTTCGGCCGAGCTATTTGAGCTTTCGGTTTTATGAAATTTAAAGACAGTTCGGTTTCTTTGGCTTTAATTTATTAAAGTTGATTCGAGTGAAAATTCGCTGATATTTTTAAATAGATCTAACCTAAATTCTGCAAAACGTACACAAAAGGAAGCAAATAAAATTTGCCCACCCCCAATCGCAGAGCCTTTTGAAACTTTTCATCGCTCAATCTCTGTTCGCCGATCAAAAGATCAGAAATCGTATGCCATGAAGGACGTATAAGCTTTTGATCGATTGAATGTTCAATCGAGTTGAACGAAAATTATCCGGCCGGTAGATCGACGATTTAGCTATCCGTTGAGTGAGTGGAAAACGAAAGGGAAGAGAGAGATGGCGGTTCTGAAGGGGTTAACAAGATTAGCAGCGATCGCGAACCTTGCAGCCTTGCAAGTCACTTAGACATCCGCTTGGTAACCTTTAACCCTTAGATAGGCCACATACCACCATAGCATCCCATGCTATTAACCACAACCACCCATCTCTTCCTTATACCACCATCCATCCTCTCCTCTTCACTCACGAGCCACTTCCGGCGACGTTCGAGCTGATTCTGCGAACAGCATCCCACTACTTATGTTAGACTTGGGGATGAACGTGATTAAAGCTGTCGACACGGTTCGATCTTTAATCTGATAGGGTTAGGGCTATGGTTAGGGCAAGTCGGAATCTGTGTGATGGGAAAATTTTTAACTATGAGCTTCAGGCAAGGTTAAGATATTTTAGATATTTGAATCTTAAGTTATTTGTATGGCTGATTTGCATGGTAAAAATCGATGTATCGAATTTGAGACTTGGGTTATTGCAGTAGGGTGATATTCAACGTGGCTTAATTTGATGTAACATAAGTCTCATAGTGATTTACCATCAGATCTTGATGTGATCTTTATTGCACATGTTTTGAATGAAATTATTGTTCGCTATAAATGATTGACGATCATTTTCTGCTAACGATATCAATGATTCGTTTAGGTGGTTGTTTTTGTTAAGCTTCAAGCTTGAAATTGATGTATCATAAGTGTCATTTTGCTATACTTTTCTGTCATGAAATCTTCATGATATGAAATTAGACCTGGAAGAAACTTGACAAGATTGGTAGTCAGACACTGTTACAATTGATCGTCAGTCATTTTGTATTGAAAATATCAATGAAGCATTTATATGGTTATTTTTGTTGATCTTCAAGCTTGAAATTGGTGTATCACAAGTGTCATTTTGTTATACTTTTCTGTCATGAAATCTTCATAATATGAAATTAGACCTGGAACAAACTTGACAAGATTGGTAGTCAGACACTGTTATAATTGATCGTCAGTTATTTTGTATTGAGAATATCAATGAAGCGTTTATGTAGTTATTTTTGTTGACCTTCAAGCTTGAAATTGGTGTATCACAAGTGGCATTTGACAATACTTTTATGTCATGAAATCTTCATGATATGAAATTAGACCTGGAAGAAACTTGACAAGATTGGTAGTCAGACACTGTTACAATTGATCGTCAGTCATTTTGTATTGAAAATATCAATGAAGCATTTATATGGTTATTTTTGTTGATCTTCAAGCTTGAAATTGGTGTATCACAAGTGTCATTTTGCAATACTTTTATGTCATGAAATCTTTATAGCATGAACTGAATGTAACTTACAGATTTGCATTTTTCAGAATTAATTATTCCATACCTTTCATCCTAATACAATAACAAATTCTCTTTCCATGAAATCTTCCATTCCATTAGTCAAAAATACTACCTGAAACAAATTCTCAGATTCAACTGAAAAATGAATTAAATTAAAAATTCATAATGACAAAAATGAAATTAACATTAAATTAGAATTCCTCTTACAAATTTCACCATAATTTCATTTATTAATGAAATGAAGTTTCCATACGAAATAAAAGTACATTTGTAAACCCCAAAATTTGCACACTCATATTTCTACGAACTCCCAATTTATTTCAACGTGAGAGAAAACTAATTGCAATAACCACATTGAACAAATGTGTCAAAAGCACATTGTCGAAACGTTATCTGAATTTTGTTATTTTACCTATTCTTTCGATCCGTATGGCAAAGATGTCAGAAAGCAGGAAAAACAACGAGCACAATAAATGTAAATGCATGCGGCTGACATTATGCGCATTTCTGAAAAATGCATACTCGCATTAGATACGATTTTCCCGACGCATTTCTATGGTAATCGAACGCAGCAACCGAAGGTGTCTCGAAGATACTTGGTAATTCGATACCCGTTGTGTATGTATGTATGTATGAAAGTTCTTCTGGATATCCAATACCGAACGAGTGCTCAAAACACTCGATATCTGGAGCATGGTGGAGCTTCTAGCCTTTCTGCAGCTATCGCCATTGCTTTAGACACCTGCAACAGAATATGGCAATCTCATCGCTTGTTTTTGTAAAGGGTGTTGAGATGAGGAAATTAATACGTAATGTGTTGTGAAGTTTAAATGTAATCGTATTTACAAATTTTCATAATCATACATTATCTAATTTTTATGTTCAGAATGGTAATTTTTCTGTCTCCATGTAGGGAAGTTTAGAAATTTTATTTCTTAAATTGAAAAATTTGTTATTTTGATTTGCAAAGTGCAGTTCATTTGATGTCACTGTTTTAGGTTGTTAGAATGAGAGACTTGAAATTTAGAAATTCAGAAATTTAGGAATTCAGAAGTTTAGGAATTCAAAAAATTAAGAACTCACAACTATAAAAATTCACAGCTCTAGGAATTTCAAAATCTGGGAATTCACAAAACTAGAAATTCACAACTCTAGGAGTTCACAGCTCTTGGAATTCACAGATCTAGGAGTTCACAGCTTTAGGAATTCCAAAATCTAGGAATTCACAAATCTAGGAATTCACAAATCTAGGAATTCACAACTCTTGGAATTCACAACTCTTGGAATTCATAACTCTTAGAATTCACAACTCTTGGAATTCACAACTCTTGGAATTCACAACTCTTGGATTTCACAACTCTTGGAATTCACAACTCTTAGAATTCACAACTCTTAGAATTCACAACTCTTAGAATTCACAACTCTTAGAATTCACAACTCTTGGAATTCACAACTCTTGAAATTCAGAAATCTAGTAATTCACAGCTCTAGGAATTCCAAAATCTGGGAATTCACAAATCTAGGAATTCGCAGCTGTAGGAATTCTCAACCCTTGGAATTCGCAACCCTTGGAATTCACAAATCTTAGAATTAACAAATCTTGGAATTCACAACTCTTGGAATTCACAACTGTAGGAATTCAGAAGTCTAGAAATGTAGAAGTCTAGGAATTCACTGCTATAGGAATTTTGAAATCTAAAAATTTAGAAATGTAGGAATTCAGAACTCTAGAAATTCAGAAATTCAGAAAATCAGGAATTCCAAAATTTGATAAATCTAGAAATTTACAAATTTTACAAATTTGCAAAATAACCAAATTCCAAATAAATAAATAAATAATTATGAGCTATATGTATACATATACCTACTCACATTAAAAATGATCAGATATGAAGCTCGTATAAAATCCCATTCAATATAACGATTGTTCGTATTGACAGAAAGTTTTTGATACAGAACATAACGAAAACTTTCATATAAAAGTTGGAAAAGTTTTGAAATGGCTGTCGCATTTGGAAATCATTCGAAATTACGATCGGTAGAGAAGTATATAAAGCAAGATGGATCGAAAGCAATTTTATTGCAGGTCAGTAAAGCGCAACAGATTACTGTCACTGTGTTATCCATCAAAATTGATGAATGTTAAATGGAAACATAACTATCCATCCTGTTTTCCTGTGATTTCGATCGAACCTTCAAATTGCTGATATCTGTGCATATTCTCAAACTTTTTTTAATATTTGCGAAAACCTGGTAAATTAGGTTCTTATTTGTTTACAAGGAAACATTTATTAATTTTGTATTTAATTATGTTTAGGTATATGTGTACGTTCACATAATTTTATATGTATGTGGGGAGTGAAGCGTGCGACACGTGTAGTGGAAAAATTATGTTAAGACAAAATACGATCGACGGGAGAAAGAACGCCGAACAGGGCGCGTAGCACGGACAGTCTTTGTCCAGCATCGAAAGCATTCACAACGTTAATTGTTCTTTTAAATATATATATACATTTATTATTCATATTCAGTGTGTCGATTATTCACCTTCATCTTTAGTTTTATTTTATTTTCGAGGATCCTCAACCTGAAATATCCTTTAGGAAGATTCAGTCCAACAAGTAGGATCCCACATTTGGGGGCTCGTCCAAGATCTAAGGTGAAAGTTGATACAGTTTAAAGACGATATAAAGACAAAGTTGATTGAAAGTGCCGCGCGAGGAAAGTTGACCACGCGTGTGAAATAAGAAGTGTAAAAGTAAGTGTGAGTGTCGATAAAGCTGTGACAAGGGCTCAAAGATGATGCACGAGGCAAATCAAGAAAGTCAAGGAAGTGGGTGCGATGAGCTCGACGAGACGATTGTCGAAAACGCACCTCAAGGAAGAAGATGCCTAGAACGGAAAGTGAAAGGAAAAAGTGTAGCGATTCCTGAAGTCGCAAGTTACACGCATGAACAGATAGACAGTATGAAACTCGCGGAATTAAGAGAAGCGACAACAAAATTAGGATTATCCAGCAGGGGTAATAAGCAAGCGCTAAGAAATCGCTTAAAAGACGCGATGGAAGACGAAGAAGAAGAAGATAGTGAAGAAGAAGAATCAGATCACGAGAACGACAGGCGAAGAAACGAAGGAAGAGGAACGATCAACACAATCACACGACAAGTTGCGTCGTTTACAATAAAGGATGTAGAAGACAGTCTGGCCCACTTCAGCGGAGACGATAAGCTGCCGATACAGCAGTGGATCAACGAGTTTGAAGATACAAGTGCATTATTAGGATGGAACGAATTACAGAAGTTTATTTACGGGAAGCGGATGCTGACGGGATCGGCAAGGCAGTTTATCACCTTCGAGAGAGCGGTTAAGACATGGGACGATCTAAAACGTAGGTTGATTGAAGAATTCAAAACTGAAATAAATCCGGCGACGATTCATTCACAATTATTGAGGCGCAAGCAACAGCCGAATGAAAGTAGTCGTAAGTATATTTATAGTATGCAAGAAATAGCGAATCAGGGTAGCATCGAGGAAATAGCGGTTATTCAGTATATCGCAGACGGTTTACAAGGGGAACGCCGCGATAAAATTATGTTGTATGGGTCGCGAACGTTAAAAGAATTGAAAAAGAATATCGAAATATTTGACAAAGTAAAAGAAGGTACGAGACAAAGTATGCGTGTTAGAGACGAACAAAAGAAAGTAGCATCGGCGCGTGTCGTTGCATCGACAGCGGCGAAGAAACATTGTTATGGTTGCGGTTCGAGTGAGCATGATTATCGAGTATGTCCAGATAAAGACAAAGGAATGAAATGTTTTAAATGTAATAGTTTCGGGCATATAGCATCTCATTGTAAGCTAGATCGGTCGGATAAAAAAGTATCGAGCGTTAATAGTATACATACTTCCACCGATAAAGTCGCGATTAAAATTAACGGTTTACACACATATGCGTTACTAGATACAGGCAGCGAAGTAAGCGTAGTAAACTACAATGTTTATAATCAAATAGGAAGACCGGTATTGTACGAAACATTTCGACGATTTACAGGGTTCGGTAACGCGTTAACGAAACCGTTAGGAAAGTTTACGGCAAAGATTAACATTGGAAACGATCTATTCCAAACGAACGTATTTGTAGTTAATGAAACGGATATGCGAGACGAAGTTTTGCTTGGAAAAGAACTACTCAACGATTTAGATATTCGTATAAACAAAGGATCGGTAGAAATACGGCGAGCGAATGAAAGATCGCGTGACGCGGCGGAGAAACAATCGATAGAGGCGGTCAACGACGAAAGTCGCGACAAAGGCAGCGTATTAATAAATAGAAGCGATCAAAACGAAAACAAGGAAATTTACGAAATTAATAGAATGATGAGAATAAACTATGTAGAAACAGGCGAAATTGATGTAAAGCATTCCTATAAAGTGCGCGTAGAGAATTTAATACAAAATTATGAACCACATGTCAAAACGGATACACGGACGGAAACTAGAATAACACTGTTGGACACTATCCCCGTTTGTTCTAAACCAAGGCGGTTAGCCCCTAAAGAGAAGAAAGTAGTAACTCAGCAGATAGATGAGTGGTTGAAAGAAGGAATTATTCGTCCGAGTATAAGCGATTATAGCAGTCCGGTAGTAGTAGTACCAAAGAAAGGCGGAACATATAGGGTGTGCATAGATTACCGTAGATTAAACGCGAAAATGGTAAGAGACAGATTTCCAATGCCGTTAATCGAAGATTGTATTGATGCGCTAACGCGAGCAAAAGTATTCTCAACAATTGACCTTAAGAACGGGTTTTTTCATGTTAACATCGCGGAAGATAGTCGAAAATTTACCTCATTTGTTACTCCAGACGGACAATTTGAATTTCTGAAAACGCCATTTGGATTGTGTAATAGTCCTACCAGTTTTTTAAGATTTATTGACGAGGTTTTTGGCGATTTAATAAGAAGAAAAGTAGTTTTAGCGTACGTAGATGACCTGATTATTCCTGGCATTGATGATGAAGATGCATATAGAAGATTAGAGGAAACGTTACAGGTAGCAGCTCAAAATGGGTTAATTATAAATTGGAATAAATCTAAATTTCTTCAAACGAATATAGAATTTTTGGGACATGTGATAGAGGATGGGAATATTCGCCCATCACCGGCGAAAATAAAAGCGGTACAGGGATTTCCGGAACCGACGAATAAGAAACATGTTCAGAGTTTTTTAGGATTGACCGGTTACTTCCGTAAATTTATTGAATGTTATGCGAAATTAGCTAAACCGTTATCAGATCTGTTAAAATTAAATAAAGTTTTTGTTTTCGGTACGGCCGAGAGAAAGTCATTTGCGGATTTGAAGTATGTTTTATCTAAAGAACCGGTGTTGCGCATTTACGATCCTGAAGCAATAACAGAACTTCACACAGACGCAAGCATAGAAGGATTAGGCGCTGTATTATTACAAAGGTACGATAATGAAAAGTATTGTCACCCAGTATATTTCATGAGTCGCAAAACGTCAGAAGCCGAGCGAAAATATCATTCCTATGAATTAGAGATTTTAGCCATAATTAAAGCCGTCCAGAAGTTTAGAGTTTATTTATTAGGAGTTAAGTTTAGACTAGTTACGGATTGCCAAGCGTTTCAGAAAACGCTTAAAAAGAAAGATTTGTCACCGAAGGTTGCCAGATGGGCACTGTCGTTAGAGGAATTTGAGTTCGAAGTTGAGCACCGCGCGGGAGAAAAGTTAAAGCACGCAGATGCGCTCAGTCGTTTCCCAGTTATGTGTATTGAGGATACGTTAGGACAAAACATTAGAAAGAAACAAGAAGAGGAAGAAAGATTGCGCGTTATACGTCAGATATTAGAAAAGGAACCTTACGAAGATTATTTTATAGAGAACAATATTTTAATGAAACGCGTACTTGATAAAAATGTAATTGTTTTACCTACAAGCATGCAGATTAACGTAATTAAGAAAATTCACGAGAATGGACATTTTTCGGTACGCAAGGTAGCGGAAAGGATTAAAGAGGAATTTTATGTACCTAATTTAAATGAAAAAATAGAGAAAGTCATTAGTTGTTGTATACCATGTATCTTAGCGGAGCGTAAACAGGGAAAAAGGGAAGGTCAGTTACAGCCGATACCGAAGGGGGACAGACCTCTTGAGACGTATCACATAGATCACATAGGACCGATGACGACAACATGTAAATTGTATAAACATATTTTAGTGATAGTAGATGGATTTTCCAAATTTGTTTGGTTGTACCCTACAAAATCGACGACGACGAAAGAAGTATTAGACAAACTGACGATACAACAAAAGACATTCGGTAACCCGACACGTATAATCACGGACAGAGGGACAGCATTTACATCGAGAGATTTTAAAGAATATTGCGCGACGGAAAGAATTGAACACATTTTAACGACCACGGGTGTTCCGAGAGGAAATGGACAGGTCGAACGAATTAATCGCATTATTATTCCAGTATTAACGAAGTTATCAATAGATGCACCAGATAAATGGTATAAAGAAATAGATAGAGTTCAAAGAGGGATTAATAGCACTTATCAACGTAGTATAGATACATCACCTTTCGAAATTATGTTCGGTTTAAAGATGAAGCAACGCGACGATATTGTACTGTTAGAATTAATACGAAAAGAAGCGATAGCTCAATTCGTTGATGAGCGCGTAGAATTAAGAAAAACAGCGAAAGAAAATTTGTTAAAGGTACAGGAAGAGAATCGGCGTAATTATAATCGTAGATGTAAGAAAGCGACTGTGTATCAGGAAGGCGATCTAGTTGCGATAAAGCGTACTCAATTTGGAACCGGATTAAAAATTCAGAAGAAATATTTAGGACCGTATAAAGTGTCTAGTTTTAAGGGAAATAATCGGTATGAAGTGATTCGTGTTGGCAAAGGTGAAGGACCGAGCATTACCACAACCGCGGCAGACTATATGAAACCGTTTAAAGAATTCTCTTCGGAGACCGAAGAATTTGCAGGTATGGCCGAGTGTGGGGAGTGAAGCGTGCGACACGTGTAGTGGAAAAATTATGTTAAGACAAAATACGATCGACGGGAGAAAGAACGCCGAACAGGGCGCGTAGCACGGACAGTCTTTGTCCAGCATCGAAAGCATTCACAACGTTAATTGTTCTTTTAAATATATATATACATTTATTATTCATATTCAGTGTGTCGATTATTCACCTTCATCTTTAGTTTTATTTTATTTTCGAGGATCCTCAACCTGAAATATCCTTTAGGAAGATTCAGTCCAACAAGTAGGATCCCACATGTATATATACGTATACATATGTGTTCACACACGTGTGTATTTCATGTGTGTATTTTATATTATACTTTCACATATGTATGTTCACGCATGTGTATATTACATATGTATGTATGTTCACATATTTTGATATTATACCTACACATGTGTTCACATATGTGTATATTACATATGTATGTATGTTCACATATTTTGTTATTATACCTACACATATGTGAACATATGTATATATTACATATGTATGTATGTTCACATGTTTTTATATTACATATGTATATTCATATATTTTATATAATACTTACACATATGTTCACACATGTACTTACTTACACACTTATACTTACACATATGTTCACACATGTATATATTACATGTGTGTGTTCACATATATGAACATCATACTTACATGTTCACCAGTGTTATCATATGTATATGTTCACATATGTATACATATGCTTACTATATGTGCACATTTATATATTTATATACATTAAAAAAAAGAAACATTTAAATTTTTCGAATCGTGTGTTTCATTTAACGATAACTTCATTTATAGTTTCAAATATGTGAAATGATTATTATAAATTATAATTGTAAGATGATCAAATGATCATCATTATAAAGTATATGTAATTTCATAAAATTTAATATGATCCATTTGGTATCAAAGTAACTTTCACGGTAGTTTTTGATCGAACGTATAGATTGGAATGAAACCCCCGTGGGAAATCGGCGAAATGTCCGTTCGATATAGAATGTGAGCAAAGTAAATAACTTGAAATCTTAATTAGTGAAAGAGTGAAATTGTGCTGAACAGTATTCGAATTCTGAGCTTAAAAGTTGAACAAGATTGAAATAATGAAGATGCTGTATTTGGTAACGTTATAAAAAGTATATAGTAATTTAATATTAGAGATAAATGAGAAATTGGAGATGAATTCAAACAGAGGAACACCGGTTCAGTGTTATAGATATAAATGCACCAAATATAATAACTGTACAAATTGTGAAATAGTATAATATTATTGATATACATTTAATATGTTAATTAATACTGTAATATTATAATGCATAATACGTAATATAACAGATCGTTAATACAGAATCGTGATGGAATTAAATTTCATTACTTAAATATCAAATTCAATATGATACTATACACATGATCATTTGTAAGTAGTAGAGATCAACCATGTCTGATCAATTCCTTTCAATAAACATTACCTTCTAGTTTAATATTATTAAATCATAAATAAAGATATAAATTAACACTGAAAAGTATGAATCAATGTTTAATCAAGTTTATTCTAAAAATGACTGAAATATTATTAAAACTTATACGACCACAGTAGAAATGTACGTGCTTGGTCAGACAAGTAGTAACATATGTAGATTGTTAATCTACTTATGACTGCTTCAATATATCATCTCCAATTATTACTTCAGTACATTACTTCCATCAATAATGTATTAATACATAAGTTCCTTCTCTTACATATCTTTTAAATTGAATTTTATAAAATGGAATTAATTGCATTGATCATCATAAACATCATGAAATACCGAAAACATCATGATAAATAAATATAAAAGATCTTGCAACAAGTAAATACAAAAAAGCTTACAAGCTCACAATAAATAAATATAAAAAAATCTTGCAATAAATAAATACGAAAAATCTCATAACAAATAAATATAAATATCGTATCGAAGAGTACTTCCGCTCGGTCATAAAACCCTGTCGAACAAATAAAACAACGGGAACTAATATCGCGGCTCGGTTATCCCAAAGGAAAAAAAGGATTTCGATATTCGATCAGGCGAGCCTGTGGAGACGGCACCAAAGAGACCTCGCGTGATTCGTTCTTCAGCAAAACTTCACCCTCGCAGAATTTTCCGCGGTAAGGAAACTACCGGTTCCCTAGGGGAAATCACACTAGGGTATCGGAATCAAATCAGGAACAGGTAGACAAACGGCACGCGAAGCACGTACCGCCGTAAACCCATGAGTTGGCGCGTAAAGAGGCGGACCCAGGTGTTTAGAAGAATCACGACTCCGATTGGTCGGAACAGAAAAATGGACGCCTCACGCGTATTTTCGGAACAATTGGCTCTCGCTGTCACGCGCACCAATTAGGCGAAATACAATGACAGTCGGCGAACGTCTCTCAAGTGAGCGAGATAGCGCGAATCGCGTTCAGCAGTTGTTATTGTCATTATTATTCTTATGCGCCTGTATGTAACGCCGGAAGTGTTCACGGTAGGGATAGAGCTTCTTTTACTTTGGGTCCTCACGCGCCAACTCGTGGGTTGACATCCGTACATAAAGTATTGCACCTAAATTGAAAATTCACGCGTACCAAAAATACGAGAAAAATTGACAATATTTGAACTGCGAGTGCGTCACGATTGCGTCATAGCTCACGCGCCAACTCGTGGGACATCCGTACGTAAATTATTGCGCCTAAATTAAAAATTCACGCGTACTAAAAATTTGAGAAAAATTTCCAATATTTCAACTTCGAATACGTCAGGAGTGCGTCAGGAGTAGCGAATGAATGCGTCAGGAATGCGTCAAGAGTTCGTCAAGAGTGCGTCAGGAGTGCGTCGAAAGTGCGTCAGGAGTAGCGATTGAGTGCGTCATGAGTGCGTCATAGCTCACGTGCCAACTCGTGGGTTGCGTACATTAGATCCTACAGCAGAAGGGATCAAATTCTTTTACATTTTTCAATCGATTACACAAGAATTTATCTAATTTCTAAAATATGTATTAAGTTTTAATACAAATATTTTTAATCGAGAGTCATAACTTTTTAAAGTAACAGGTCTCATACTTTATTTTGTTTCGTGTAAGTTTTCTTAATGTTCGCAAAATTAATCCTTTTATCGTGACACATACAAGTCGAAATGTTGCTCACGCACAAAGAAGACCCTCGAACGGTGATTAATCGTGAATAACCGAGGTAAATATCGGAAAAGTAATCAGCTCCGAGTCGAAAGTAAAAATAAATAACACGACGACTCGGTATATCATTCGATAATGCCGGATATTAGTTTTCCATCGAACAATAGCTACCCTTTCGACCGAATTGATCGGTTTCTCTTCGAATTCTGGTAATGATCTTCACTGACCTCTTTCTCTCGTTGCCGTTCTGTGAGAATCTGCTAACCCAACAGTAATGTCTTCTTTGATAATACATGGCAGTACAAAATTATTCACATAAATTTAACTTCAACAGTATACTTTGTGGACCAGTAGCTTTAAAAGAATATATGCCAAACTGTATTTCTTAAGTTTCAGTTGTTCGTGACATAAAAAGAAGTCGTTTTTGGAATTAGATTCTCTTACTTTAGAAATATTGCCACCTAATATATTCCTATTTTTATATAACACATTTTTATAAATATTCTTTTCAGTATCTTCAGATTTTGGCTAAATTATTGTTACTACATTTTTATCTAAATATATTTGTTAAAGTAGATCTGTGTCACAATTGTCACATCCACCGTTTGTCAGTAAAATTCATAGCAATATAACTATAATAGCAAGTACTTAATACCATATTTCGTACAATTCGCAATAAATTCTATCAGTCTAGCAAACTTGATAGGTAATCGTAGCAATCAACAGAACACCGTTGTTACTCGCAATTAGTAGGAGCGTAATCGAGATTCGATTCATCAAACTGCGATCCAATCGACCGTTTCGCCATTTCAGCACAATTTTGATTTCATTTCAACATGGTAATGCGACGACGACGACGATCTGAATTCCTGGGTCATCTGTGTATCTCACACGACAGCTATGATGGATCTATATTTGCTACTATCGTGGATCATTTTCGTTTCTCCTAAAAGTATGACTTACTTACTGTACAAACACCGTGACCGTTTAATACAAATGCAGCCAAAATGTGATTGATAGTTCATGCAATTTTTATTGCTTTACTGTCAAATTCTTTTTTGCTAATAATTATTGTAGGTGCACTTGAAAATTAATTTTTGAAGTTCCACTGTGAAGTAGTTCTTTCAAATTAATTTTTGAAATTCCACTGTGAAGTAGTTCTTTAAAATTAATTTTTGAAATTCTACTGTGTAAATAGTTCTTTCAAATTAATTTTTGAAATTCCACTGTGAAGTAGCTCTTTCAAATTAATTTTTGAAATTACTCTGTGTAGTAGTTCTTTCATATAAATTTTTGAAATTCTACTGTGTAAATAGTTCTTTCAAATTAATTTTTGAAATTCCACTATGTAGTAGTTCTTTAAAATTAATTTTTGAAATTCCACTGTGTAGTAGTTCTTTCAAATTAATTTTTGAAATTCCACTGTGAAGTAGTTCTTTAAAATTAATTTTTGAAATTCCACTGTGTAGTAGTTATTTCAAATTAATTTTTAACAATTCTACTGTGTAATAGCTCTTTCAAATTAATTTTTGAAATTCCACTGTGAAGTAGTTCTTTAAAATTAATTTTTGAAATTCCACTGTGTAGTAGTTCCTTCGAATTAATTTTTGAAATTCTACTGTGTAATAGCTCTTTCAAATTAATTTTTGAAATTCCACTGTGAAGTAGTTCTTTAAAATTAATTTTTGAAATTCCACTGTGTAGTAGTTCCTTTGAATTAATTTTTGAAATTCTACTGTGTAATAGTTCTTTAAAATTAATTTTTAAAATTCTACTGTGTAGTAGCTCTTTCAAATTAATTTTTGAAATTCCACTGTGAAGTAGTTCTTTCAAATTAATTATTGAAATTCCACTGTGTAGTAATTCTTTAAAATCTATTACATGGAATTCATTAAAATTAATTATTAAAATCATCGTTGTACAATAGCTCTTGAAAATGATATCAAAAATGAATTATTAAAACTATTGTTATATATATGTTGTAGAAAGTTTTTTACTAAAATTGTTGTCGTACAACAGTGGTCAAAGATTACTTGAAACTTTTGTTACACAGTAAAAAATGAATGAATGCAGTTGCAAAAATTAATTATTAAAACTACTACTATTCAATAATCATTAAAGATTAATTATTGGAGTCATTGTCACGCCATAACCATTGAAAATTAATTATCAGAGCCACTGCTATACAATAACCTTCAAAAATGTATTATTAGAGCCATTATTCTATAACAACCATCATAGATATGTTATAATTTATTCCGAAATAAATTATTCCAATTTCACAGCAGCTAAAAATGACCTATTAAAATTATCGTTACCTAAAAACTAGCGATTACACTAGAAAATAGTGTATTTTCCCTATATTTAAATAACACCAGTATATCACACACAGCGGACCACACGTGTATATGCACACCGGTGTCCACGATTATCCCTGTAAAGACGCCCGCGTATATTTATGACCGAATTAACCTACGGAAATACCAAGTGCACCGGCATAAATGTGGTCGTATAAATACATGACGACGGTTCCGTTTATATATAAAATCGCCCTCGTGGCAGAAGCCAAGTTTTGTAAGGGTAGACAGCATTTCAATTTATGGATTTTACCGTGCTAGACGATGGTTAGGTGAGATCCTGGGACATTCGGAAGGTATCGATTTCAGTGGACGTCTTGCTGAATCCATACAACCCCTGTCGTTTGATCCTCTGCTACACAACTCAATTTTATACGAAACGTTTCCATACGACGAAAGTAAAATCTCACTTTATTATTTATTTGGGAGATACGTGAGGTGTTCTTGCAAATTGACCGACTGCCTTCTATATTATATTATCACTTCGTGTATATTAGCTGTTTATTTATATTTATTTATATCTGTCTTTATTTAGATCTTGTTTGTACAGCAATTGTGTATTGTAATTTATTGCAAACGCGAATGATTCAAAGCTTTTGAACAGTGATTATGTTGAAAGTAAATGTGTGGACATAACCTCTTTTGAGGTTAGAAGAAGTAACCTAACTTTCTCCCCAATTGTAATTTATTTATTTTAAATATTAGTCGAAGAAAAAATTCTAAAAATGCAAAATAACACACCAAGGCAAAAGTATGATATATGAATAATTTTTAGAGAGGTTAAATATCTAGCTTTCAAATAGCATGTTGAAGGTATATGTGTGGACATAACCTCTTTTGTGGTTAAAAGTAACATAACCTTCTCCAATTGCAATTCATTTATCTTAAGTAAAAGTGAAATAAAATTAATGCAAAACATACCAAGGCAAAGTGTTTAATTATTTTAAACATTTAATGCTTAATTATTTGAAACATTTTGGTTAAATATGTTATTTCTACGTTGGAAAGAGACGTTTTTGTACAGGTTAAATGACCGCAGTTCCCGTTTCAAATTCCTTCGGTCTTGTAACGGAACAATTAACCAAATACGTATTAATTGGACGCAGCGAGCGCGAAAAGAAAGAAAAAGACAATGAAATACCGTCGATTGCGAGATTTAATTGGCGAAGATTGAAAAGAAAAGCGGACCAAGGCCGTTCACGCGTTGCATTAATTAAAAGCTCTGGGACGTTCAATTTCAATTTCAAATAACGTTTGGATCGGTCTCTCGAGCTGATGTCTGATCGTAAAACGATAATACCGCTTCTTCGGGTTGCCGATCATTCACCATTTGCATAATTCACCGACCAACTTAATTTCCGGTACCTCTGGGCTCGCGTTGACAGAAGTCTCTTCACGATTCTTCCTTCTACAGTTTTGTTCCTTTTTTTCTTTGTGTGCTCTCTCTACATTTATAACGAAATGTCGTTTACTACCGAGGTTCTTTATTATCGATTTACTGAGCAGGTATTTAATATCTATTTTTAGTATTTTATGGAGGAGAATCGTGGAAACGATTATACTTACTTGAGTGTATTAAAGAAAAACTCTTTATATTGCATTTGTTATATTATATGTTATACCATACATATTAGTAACATATAGTGCGTACAATAATACTATATTAATAATGTATATGATATAACGTAAAATGCAATAGCTAACATAATAATGAAATGCACATGTGATTGCTACATTAATACGTTGCATATGTAATTTTACATATGTTTATATTAATACATATATGTAATTACATATGTGATTTTAAAAATGTACGTAATGGTAATAACAAAAAATAAAATAGTACAATAATAAAATTTTTAAACAGTAAAACAGTAACATGTTTGTAATATACACATGTAATTACATATGTAATTTTAAAAGTATACGTAATGATAATTAAAAATAAAATAGTAAAATAACCAAATTTTAAAATAGCAAAACAGTAAAATATCAAAATACAAAAATTGTAAAATAAAATATCAAAATAAAGAAATAAATCTGTAAAAAATAATGAAAGAGTAAATGCGAAAAAATAATAAAGCACTGAAGTATAAGTGTAGAATAAAATATGAAAAACTGTTGCATACCAAAGTTTCAAAAGAACAAATTATAATTTTAATTTCATTTTAATAAGCATCAGCGTCTCCGAAGATCTAATTAGTATTATCAAACTTTTCTAGAATCTCTCAATTAATATCCCGATTCTTCTGCGCGATTCCAATTAATACTTTCTTAACTTTTTCTTATTAATATCTTTTGCATGCTTTTACGACTTTCCTCGTTAAATGAAAATTTCAACAGTTCGGAAAGTCTCATAACCTGCGAATCGACGTACGTGTTCCTTTGGAAAAAATCGATCGTTTATTATCAATTGAAAGGTAAAGTAACTTTTAAAAGTCAAGTGATAAAAGTAACAGTAAGAAGAAGAATCTTGTGTAGGATTGCGCGTGTGTAGTCCTTTCAGGTGCATTGCCATTTTTTTGCTTTGAAGTTTTCTCAATTATTTTGTACTTTTCGAGGTAAGTGAATATTTCTGTATTTTATGATTTTATTCATTGTTTTCTTTTTTCCCAAATTGTCCAATTTCCTCAAATTCCAAAATTCCCAAATTTCCAAATTCTCAAATTCCCAAATACCCAAACTCTCAAATTTTCTAAATTCTCATAAATTCCCTAAGTTCCCCAGAATCCCAAATTTTTCCAAATTCGTAAGTTTCCAAATCGTCATACACCGAAGTTATCAAATTCCCAGAGCACATACTGCAAAGCCATTAATTTAAAACAGTCTAGCAACCCGACCCGAAACAATACCACATTTTAAAAGTAAACTTGCAACTAATCCATAGTCAAACTCAGAGTAGTAAATTCTAACCGCGAACCTAAATCTACTTAGTAGAAACCTAAATCTAAGTCAAATCGCTGCTCCAAATCTTGTTCAGCACTGACCTAGGCCTTTCGCGACAACTTGGTCAGCAAAGTGCAAGACAAACATTTACGTTCCACTATCTATTGATACCAACCCACGAGTTGGCGCGTGAGCTATGACGCACACGCGACGCACTCACAGTTCAAATATTGCAAATTTTTCTCGTATTTTTGGTACGCGTGAATTTTCAATTTAGGCGTAATAATTTACGTACGGATGTCCCACGAGTTGGCGCGTGAGCTATGACGCACACGCGACGCACTCACAGTTCAAATATTGCAAATTTTTCTCGTATTTTTGGTACGCGTGAATTTTCAATTTAGGCGTAATAATTTACGTACGGATGTCCCACGAGTTGGCGCGTAAGCTATGACGCACTCGTGACGCACTCGCAGTTCAAATATTGTCAATTTTTCTCGTATTTTTGGTACGCGTGAATTTTCAATTTAGGCGTAATAATTTACGTACGGATGTCAACACACGAGTTGGCGCGTGAGGACCCAAAGTAAAAGAAGCTCTATCCCCACCGTGAACACTTCCAGCGTTACATACAGGCGCGTAAGAATAATAATGACAATAACAACTGCTGAACGCGATTCGCGCTATCTCGCTCACTTAAGAGACGTTTGCCAACTGTCATTGTTTTTCGCCTAATTGGTGTGCGTGACAGTGAGAGCCAATTGTTCCGAAAATACGTGTGAGGCGTCCATTTTTCTATTCAGACCAATTGGAGCCGTGGCTCTTCTAAACACGCCTCTTCACGCGCCAACTCCTGGGTTGACATCAGTAGCCTTCGAAACATTTTCACAATCTATTTTCAAGAATTGAACAATTGAGATTGCTGTCTTCATTACAGTAGTTCACAAACGTTTTTAATTTATCCCTAATAATCATATATTAGTTTGATAATAATTATAATATGTTAACGTGTAATATGGAAGGATTTCTTTAATAACCGTGACATTTATATTAATAACTACAATGGTATTGAGATATAGTATCGAAAAAGCTGTTTCACAGAATGCGAGATTTTTCAAATTCAGAAGTGAGATATTTGGTATCAAAAATTTGAAATATCTCACGAACTTTTTATTTTTTTTTTTTTTTTTTTGACATCGAACACCTACACTTTTTCACCCAAATTGTTCCGAAAAATCGGCCGAAAAAAAGGTACGTAGTACCGGTTCAAAAAACGTGTGACGGTATTTTATTTTCTTCTCTTTTTTTCACGTAGATCGATAGTTGGAAACATTCTGCGACAAAAAGTGTTGAAATGTAGTACGAAAAAGACCATCAATTGGTGCAATAGTTCACATATTTTTGTATATGGCATTCCAATTCTGTATCCGAATATGGCAAGCATAGATATTTTTATAATATAATTGTATTTTGGAAACGTAGAATTTTGGCGTTTTGGAGATGTGGAAAATTGGAAGCTTTGTAATTTAGATGGATGGAAATTTGAAATTTTAGAAATTTAGAAAATTGGAATTTTGGAATTTTGAAAATTTTGAAATTTGGAAATTTGGAAAATTGGGAAATTGGAAAATTGGAATTTGGAAATTTAGAAAATAGGGAAATTGGAAAATTGGAATTTGGAAATTTAGAAAATTGGAAAATTGGAAAATTGGAAAATTGGAAAATTGGAAAATTGGAAAATTGGAATTTAGAAATTTAGAAAATTGGAAATTTGGAAATTTGGAAAATTGGGAAATTGGAAAATTGGAATTTGGAAATTTAGAAAATAGGGAAATTGGAAAATTGGAATTTGGAAATTTAGAAAATTGGAAAATTGGAAAATTGGAAAATTGGAAAATTGGAATTTAGAAATTTAGAAAATTGGAAATTTGGAAATTTGGAAATTTGGAAAATTGGAAATTGGGAAATTGGGAAATTGAGAAATTGGAAAATTGGAAAATTGGAATTTGGAACATTGGGAAATTTGGAAAATTGGAAAATTGGAAATTTAGAAAATTGGATATTTAGAAACTTAGAAACTTAGAAACTTAGAAACTTAGAAATTTAGAAATTTAGAAATTTAGAAATTTAGAAATTTAGAAATTTAGAAATTTAGAAATTTAGAAATTTGGAAATTTAAATACGTAAAAATTGGTAACAATTAATTCTAACATTATTCATTCCAAAATTAAAATTTTAGGCAACCAAAAAAAATTGATCCTCTTCCATACGAAAAAGAACTACATCCGATAAATTTTGTGTCAAGAAAAAAATTTCACCGGCAAAAATTAAATGTTATAACGTTTGCATAGATTGTAAACACGTTCGCATTGGTATTTATACAAGGACAGGCCGATGTTCGAGTGCATTCACACACTTTTCGCAAATATTGAACGAACGTGTGCATCGCGCCTATGCGATTCAATCGAATCAACAACGTCTTATGAAAATCGTGTTTTATCGAAAAACATGGAGAAAGCAAGCTGACGTAGTAAACGAACAAATGTCACATAAACAGGAATTGAAATTCTTGTGTGTAGTTACATTTAAGTTGTCACATTTTAAATTTTTTGCAAGTTTAATTCTTTTTCGAAATATTTAAAATTTTTATGCGCTCAAATTTTCGGATTCTTTAGTTATCAAGTTTTTAATTTTCGAAGGTTGCTATATTTCTAAATTTCAATTTTAAATTTCAAATTTCTAAATTACCATGTTTTGATTTTACAAAGATTTCTACATTTTTAAATTTTTAATCACATTGCAAGTTTTTACAGTTTCAAATCTCTAGATTTCTAAGTTATCAACATATAAAATTCCCAACTTAAACAACATTCTACATTTTCAAATTCCCAACTTATACTTTTAACTTTAAAAAATTGTTATATTTTTAAATTTCTAAATTCACACGTTTCATTCTTTTTTTTAATTTCTACATTTTTAAATCCATCTTTGAAGTTTCTATACTCTTCAAGTTCTAAAATTTGCAAATCCCTAATTTTCTAAGTTACTTATTTACCAAATTTCCAACTTAAACAGCATCCTACATTTTTAAATTCCCAACTCACCAAATTCAAAAATTTTTTAATTTTTCTCTTATCAACCTTTCAGACCTCCTAAACTCTTAAATACAAAAATGAATTTCCCAACGTATCAATCTTTTTCAGTACACTAATTTTTGGGAAGCTTGAAAATCTGAGTGAACAGATTTGAGCCACTTCAAATATTAATGAAACACAATTTGTGATTAGTACTTTGGTAAAATAAAATCAGCTGCATCAATATATCATTTTTTTCAGTATATGAACTTTTTTCTGCATATGCAAATTCAATTTTTAAATATACAAATCTGAAAAGCTAGAAAATCTAAATGAATAGATTTGAACAATTTCTAACATTGATAAAACATAAATTCTGATTAGTTCTTTGTTTAAATGAAATCAGTTGTATGAATGTATCAATTTTTTTCAGTATATCAATTTTTCAATTCATGAATTCCTTTTTGCATATACAAATTCAATTTTGAAATATGCAAATGAAAGGCTAGAAAATCTAAATGAATAGATTTGAACAATTTCTAACATTGATGAAACATAAATTGTGATTAGTTCTTTGTTTAAATGAAATCAGTTGTATAAATGTATCAATTTTTTTCAGTACATCAATTTTTCAATTCATGAATTCTTTTTTGCATATGCAAATTCAATTTTGAAATATACAAATGAAAAGCTAGAAAATCTAATTGAACAGATTTGAACAATTTCTAACATTGATGAAACATAAATTGTGATTAGTTCTTTGTTTAAATGAAATCAGTTGTATGAATGTATCAATTTTTTTCAGTACATCAATTTTTCAATACATGAATTCCTTTTTGCATATGCAAATTCAATTTTGAAATATGCAAATGAAAAGCTAGAAAATCTAAATGAATAGATTTGAACAATTTCTAACATTGATAAAACATAAATTCTGATTAGTTCTTTGTTTAAATGAAATCAGTTGTATAAATGTATCAATTTTTTTCAGTACATCAATTTTTCAATACATGAATTCCTTTTTGCATATACAAATTCAATTTTGAAATATGCAAATGAAAAGCTAGAAAATCTAAATGAATAGATTTGAACAATTTCTAACATTGATAAAACATAAATTCTGATTAGTTCTTTGTTTAAATGAAATCAGTTGTATAAATGTATCAATTTTTTTCAGTACATCAATTTTTCAATACATGAATTCCTTTTTGCATATACAAATTCAATTTTGAAATATGCAAATGAAAAGCTTGAAAATATAAATGAAAGATTTGAAAGACTGTTCGAAATCATTGACCAAAACATAATCTGTGATCAGTTCGATGGAACGAGATACGCTTTTAATTAACAATTAAAATGCCCATTAAGAATTTCCGCGGTGAAAGGACTAAATTAAAAAATTCTTCAATAAGTGTCATTTTAAATAACAGTCAGTTGATACCGACGTGAAAATAGATTTCTCTTGATAAAGCATGCACGCGTTTGATTGAACCGATTTATTACAGGCAGCGAGTTTGTACGCGTTCGGTATATTGCATTCCGTTCAGTAATCGAGCTGATGGAATTGAATGATTTTCCTCTCGAATATCCTCGAAAATATACGGAAAAATATGTACTTGTTTAAATACATATATTATTCGTAAAATGTTTATCGGATGAAAATCGATAATAGATTCGTTTTTGTATAATTATGAAATTTCTAAAAGACTCTGTTATTTGAAAGAAATATCTGTACATTATTAAACTAAATATCGGTATGTTTAATAAACTGTGTTTGTCGGAGTCAACACGGGAAATATTGCAATTAAATCTGCTCATGAATTACTATTCCAATAACGCCGATATTAAAGCTGTGTTTTCTCTCGATAATTAATTTTCTACAAATTGCGAAAAATTGAGGACAAATTGCATATATAGAGATGCAATTTTTATGTTATTGATAATGTTCATGATAATTAATATTTAATTACAATTTTATGGAATTTAATTGGTTACAGTTTTGTGTAATTAAATTAGCTGTGATTTTATGTAAATTAGTTGCAATTTTATGCAGTTGAATTAGTTGCAATTTTATGCAGTTAAATTAGCTACAATTAATTAGCTACTATTTTATGCAATTCAATTAGCTACAATTTTAATTAAAAATTATTTTTCAATTTCACAATGTTACAGTTTCAAATATTTTCCATAGTGTTTCTTTTAGGACATTTAATAATATTGTAAAATTATAATTTGATTATATTTTTCTGTACGAGGAGCAGTGGGGCAATCTACAATTTTATATAAAAAAAATTGATAAAATATTTGTGTATAAATTTACAAATAATTTTCTAAATATTTGATATAAAACAAGTACTAATTTTATATTAAACCTTATCTGGGGATAGAATCAATTAAATATAAAAATTCATTAAACCTTGTATGAATATAGGTAATATGCATCTGTGTATTTATGCATTTGTGCATTGATGAATTTATGTATTAGCATATTAATGCATTTACACATTTGTGTACTAATGAATTTATGCATTTGCGTATTCGTGTATTTATGTATTTATACATTTGTTTATTTTGTATTTACGTATTTGTATATTTATGTATTTAACCATTTGTTTATTTTGTATTTACGTATTTGTATATTTATGTATTTAAGCATTTGTTTATTTTGCATTTACGTATTTGTATATTTATGTATTTATAATATGTCAAATATTTATAATATATATTTGCATATTTTACTAAAGGTAGTATCAAGTATAAATTTTTATTGAATTTTCATATCTAAATTTTTATATTCAATCACATTTCATTCTTACATAATTTGAAAAATGCTCCTCTTTTTTTCTTTATTAAAACTCAAATTTTTATACTTGATACCTTAACCAATATCTCAAACACGTATCGATTAATTGTACATTTTACAAAAGTTGTCACCGCAAACGTAACATACGAGAATGAAAATTTTTATTTGCTTTTCATTTAATTCTGAGGGATCCGGAGATTCGTTTCCGTTCGATTTAGATAGTAATGGTGTACAGCTCTAGTTCGTTATTTCACCTTTCTTTCCTTTGTTTCCGTATTCTCTGTCTCGGAATGCATCGCAGTTTTTCATAAATTATGTGGGAATGAATTGCGGAAATTGAACGCGAAACTGATTGAATACGCTCGAGCGTTTCTTTTCTATTGTTTCTCTCTTCCCGTTCTCACTTTTTTTTAAGACAGAATGAAATGTATTTGGTTTGATGAATTTTTTATCAGGACAGAAGCTCTCTTTCGCGAGTATGAAGAAGCTCTTCTGTAGAGGTTCTTTAGTTGAAATAATGGTCCGCGATTTATTTATTCATTGTTAGTGGAAAGATGACGAATCGTGGCAAAAAAATATAAAACACATTCTGATATTCTCTACAATAATACAAAAATATTATCAAAACTGCATATAAGAACATTTTGGTACAATGTATATCAAGTGACAGATTTAAAAAATTAAGTCACATTTCAAGTCAAGTGAAGTTTCAATTATATGATTTACTGATTGAAAAATAACAAAGTATTAAATACATAGAGAATAAAGTATACAATAAGTAAAATGCAAATACAGAGTATTAAGTATATAACAAATAACATATAAATGTAATTATAATCAAACTAAATTTGTTGACCAGTAGACTTGCATCTTATAGCAAACTTGCACCCAGTTCCATTCAGATGTTGTCTGTAAATCAGTAGTCTTAATAAGGAACCACGAGATTTCGCAGACGAAATTATACTACATAAGGGATGTTTCAGTAGTGGTGGAACAAGCTCGTCACGAGCCCCCGTGGCGCGTCACGTAAATCGTAGAGCGCGTGATGTGCAACTGCAAGTAAGGTGTACGCCATGGTGAAATTAGTAGCGAAAGCAACCCTTGACCCCGCGCCGAATATACACGAGAAATTTTATTTCACGCCCGGTGAAAAAACAAGCTGGATATCCCATGGGACGCGATAAATCAAAAAGCAACGTAGCGAAATAAATCAAAAGGCGCGCGTGTCGCGGGACGACGCTCGTATACAAAATTACGCGGAAATTTCGTAGATCGAAAGAAACAAAATTATTCATTCTTTTTTTCTCCCTCTTGTTGTTCTAATTTTTTTCGAATATCTGAATTACTGTCGACCTTTTAGTAGTTTCAATTATTAATAATTTCGTACTTTTTGCTAATTTACAAGCTTTTACGATTTCATAGATCTTTTGTTCAGTCAAAACTATTAATAACAAACTATAAAAAAAATATTTAATAGAACCTCATTTTACTTCATTTACCACATTTTACCTTTAACCTAAATTTTAAAATAAATTATAAGTTTAACACTGGGTTTACGGACATTTCTGTTATACCTATCTCTATACGCGCCAATTTGACGCACGAACGAATATATTTAAAGAAAAACAACTAGAGAGCAATATAATTAAACACTACAAGTGAAAAATGAAAATAGGAGATATTTATAGAAAGTTTTCATTATTCGATCATATTTTAGTACATTACTTCAATATTCTACATTCTTATTTTTACTTCCCTCTATCCTGCGAACTGCAATTTGTACTGCGACCCGGGTCCGAACCCGGCATACCGGCTGAGCCGGCCGCGTGCGACCCGGACCAGCGAAGTCCGTCGTTTATAAGGTATCGTCGGTGCATTCATATTTATTATTGTTGTAATTTTCGCCTGGGTAAAACTAATTTACTAAAAATTTTATTTACATTACGATCGCGTGAAATTGACGCACATCCGTAGAGATAGGTATACCACATAGCAAATTTCAATATTTCAAAGCTTCTGAAGAAAATAGACTTCAATACTTACCTCGTTCCACGGATAAAAGTCCGTACAAGATAAAATAAAAATGCGAACGGTTTTTGTAATTTTTTTTAAAAATGCGAAATGAGTCAAAATATCGTGTCTCGTAAACCTAGTATTAAAAAGTATTGCACTTCATCCTATATTTTTTATTCTTTCATGTTTGTCAAATTCAACATACAACTTTGAAATTTAAATTTAATTTAATTTATTTAAAGTGTAATAGCGATTCGAGAACATAGGTCAAAAAGATTAATAGAAAAAAAAGTATTCAAGGAAAAAACGTGGACACAAATTCTCCATGCGTGACTCTTCTGCATATTTGAATATTTATTTTTTGCAATGTCCAGCGAGCATTCATCGAGCATGGAAAAGAGATGAATTCATGCACTTTGCTCGTGTTAATTACACTTCGAAACGGATCCGTAGCTCATTTACATCGGCGGAAGAAGGAACGCGATTTTTGATGGTGAAAAACTGCCCGTAAATTCGTTGAGTGCGGCTATTAACTTCCGTTTCGGATGTCAGTGGTCCATCATTCGTTTTATCAACGTTAAAAGAGTAATGGATAACCTCCGTATCTTTTTATGAGAGAAATTATGCTTCGGGTTATGTCGTACGACTGCTTTCGAAATATATTTGATATGAATTCACTGCATGAGAGTATTGGATAGTACTCGTGCCATATTAAGGAGAGATGTGAAATTTAAAAATTGTGAATTTTTGAATGTATTGGTTATTAAAATTTGAAAATTGCGAGTTTAAAATATGTTGAATTAAAATTTACAAATTTACAAATTTTAAAAATTAAAATTTACTAGTTTATAGATTCTTAGAATTGGAATTTTCAAATTTACTAATTGGTAAGGTTAGAATTAACTAAATTATAAATTATTAAAATTAGAGTTTACTAATTTAGAAATTCCTAAAATTGGAATTTACAAATTTACAAATTCCTAAAATTAGAATTTGCAAGTTTAGAAATTCCTAAAATTAGAATTTGCAAGTTTAGAAATTCGTAAAATTACAATTTGCAAGTTTAGAAATTCCTAAAATTAGAATCTACAAATTTACAAATTCCTAAAATTATAATGTACAAATTGACAACTTCCTCAAATTAGAATTTATAAATTTAGAGATTCCTAAAATTAGAATCTACAAATTTACAAATTCCTAAAATTATAATGTACAAATCGACAACTTCCTCAAATCAGAATTTATAAATTTGCAAATTTACAAACCTATAAATTTACAAAAGTACGAATTCACAAACCGTATGAATTTATTTGATCCTCCTCGTTACCCATTTCCAAAATAACGTACTATCACCATTCACAAGAAAGTCCATCTCATCTGTCCTCATAAACGCAATCATTACAAGTGAAGAAGTGTGTAATTTTGTTTTCTTTACCGCAGAAAACGAAATTAATTTAAAGCCCTCATAGAGGGTAAAACTGGTAGAAAGTCGCTAAAGACAATTATCCACTGTTCCTTGGCCACTTTAATCGCATTTTCAAGTGGAAAAAAAGGTAGGACGATAAAGGAACAGGGACTGAGAGAAATAGTTGAGAGTAAAGAGAGTCAAGTACACAGATAAGCGGAGTACCGGCCAGATAGGGTGAGAATAAAACGGGAAAGGGGGATGATATACAATGGGGAATAACGAGCGATAAGGGATGCAGGGAACAAAACTGTCTATAATTCTGGCTATCTTCTTTTATTCAACACTTTGCTAATAATATTTACTGTTCTTTTTTTTTTACTTATTTAATATTTACTCTTTAATTTTTGTTATCAATTTTATTTACATTGAATGATATTCAAGCTAAAATTTTAAAAGTGGATAATATTCAAGAATAAATAATGATTATTTCTTTAGAAATTAGAAACAGCAAAATGATTAAAAATTAATAATTAAATAAAAAAAATTAAAATATTCCCTTTTCTAACCTCAAAACTAGTCGACAGTGAATTTTACTGAAATTCAGATTTGTTGTATAAAATTTCAAGTCACGATTGAATTATTAGTTCAAATTATTACTTATAATTTTTTTCATTATTTTATACTGCTTCTGAAAACAATTGATTAGTAAAATATTCGCACGAAATCGATTTTGCGATTGATTTATTGTTCTAATACCGCCTAGGTGTGACCAGTGCTTTGCTAGATAATTAAAGTCCGTACGAACTTGCATGAACTAGTGATTTAATACCACCGAATATTTGGGAAATTTACATACCAGAAGCATCGAAGCAAACTTGAATAATCCTGAAATTCAAGATGCTTGTTGCACCCAAGAAGTCAAACGCACACCAAAGTATATTGTAGTAACCGGGTAGATTTCAACAACAGTCCCTTGTTATAACCATACAGTGCACGCGAACATAACTGACTTCAAAGTGAAATCTACGTACTGAAATTCTGAGGTATATCAGCTGCTGCTGACGTTAGTTATTGCACACATAAACAATCTTTTATTATAAATAGGTCATACATTGTCGCAGTGACAAAAACTTAAGCAGACACAAAATTAAAAATTTTATATTAAACAATATATTAAGTATAACACTTAATATTACGTATGAATAATTAAAACTATTAAAATTAATATATATTATAAATTAAAATTAAAATTTTATAGTTTAGCAATATTCTTAGTCTTCTTCCAATATACAGTGATACTATATTTATTTTTAAATTAATAATATACGTCTATATTTTCTATTACAAGTATAGAATATTTACAAAATTGTTACTAGAATCATCCTACAATCAAAGATTAATTCCACCGCCTTCCTACAAGCTATTAAAATTAAAAATATATCAAAATAAGTGCATTAGTTTCGAAGAGTTAAAAAGCACGCATGCGCCCGAAAGCGCGGCAAATTCGAAACCGATATCGATCACTCCGACACCGAATAGCCGGTTATTTCCTCCGCTTCGTATACATTTTTCTTCGCAAGCGAACAGATAAAAATTGAGCAGAAAACTTCTGCAGTGAAAAAGGAACTTCAATTTTTCCACGGAACAGAAGAAAAGAGGTTATTTTCGTTACGCCATTGGCGAGGAACGATGAAGAATTCGAACGATAGGCAACAAACGAACAGGAAAGAAGCATTCTACGCTCGTTATTCACTTTAATTAACCGTGATTCATCAGGAAGCATACAGTTCATAGGAGGACAAATCTTTCAGCGAGCGGATCCAGCACGAAACGAAGGTAGCAGATTCGTCTTCATTAATTACTGGCGTCGGGACGTGGCCTTTGAAGCTGTGGCTGCTGCATTACTTCCGTGGATGCATCAAACCCCGTGACTCGTTGGCTGTCACGTTTCACGGTTAAATTAATTTCAGCAGGATCAGCAACTTCCTGTCGAAGACCAGCCGGAAATGAAGCGTTTCTAAGCGAATGGACGCTTTACAGTTAACCGGTGGCGACCATGAAGAAAATAGGACTGAAGTTCCGCTAATTCGGAGGCATTGTCAGGGATATAAGGAATGGACTAAATTTATTTGGTGTGAAGGATATTTTATTTCGGTGTATGTTAAGATACTTCTTTTTAATTTAATTACTATGGGAAGAGGAAGATTAGTATGGGAAGAATAAGATTAGTATAGGAAGATTTGATTGCTTTCGATTTTTGAAGGTTAAGTTACAGTCACTTGAAAATTTTAAGTTTTCAAATTTTTTCTTCCATATCATATCTCAAATTTTTCTATGCATTCACAGATTTTTAAATTTGTTATTTCTCAGATTTTTCCCATATCGTTTCTACCCAGATCTGTATATTTTTGTCCCTAGATAGATATTTAAATCCATAGACATTTAGATACTTAGGTACCTAGTATATCTATAGCCCTATAATCCCTATATGCATATCCTATATCCTATAACCTTATAAACCCATAAGTGCCTATAACCTTGTATCTCTCAATAATTGTATGTCTATATATCAGTATAACCTTGTGTTTTTACATCTCCCTGTAACCTTGACATCTCTCAATAATTCTATGTCGATATATCAGTATGACCTTGTATTTCTATATCTCCCTATAATCTTGACATCTCTCAATAATTCTATGTCCATATATCAGTATAACCTTGTATTTCTATATCTCCCTATAACCTTGAACATCTCTCAATAATCCTATATCCTCATATCACTATAACCTTATAGTCCTATATCTCTTTATAACCTTGACACCTCCCAATAATCCTATATTCCTATACCACTATAACCTTATAACCTATATCTTTCTATAACCTTGTACCTCCCAATAATTTTTATCTCTATATCTCCCAGTAACTCTATAGCTCTCTATCTCTATATCTCCCAGTAACTCTATACCCCTATGTCTCTATATCTCCCGGTAACCCAGACCCCTATATCTCTATATCTCCCAGTAACTCTATACACCCATATCTCTATATACCCCAGTAACCCTATACACCCATATCTCTATATGCCCCAGTAACCCTACACCCCTATATCTCTATATCTCCCAGTAACTCTATACCCCTATATCTCTATATCTCCCAGTAACTCTATACCCCTATATCTCTATATCTCCCAGTAACTCTATACACCCATATCTCTATATCTCCCAGTAACCTACACCCCTATATCTCTATATCTCCCAGTAACTCTATACCCCTATATCTCTATACCTCCCAGTAATCCTATACCCCTATATCTCTATATCTTCCCAAAACCCTCTATGCGTCCCAATATTCCTACGCCCCCCTATATCTTCATATATCTCTGCATCTTCCTATATCTCCCTATCTCCCTATACCATATTCCCTCAGTCCCAAAGTTTCTACATTTTCATACACAATACATCTATTTCCTATAAATACTAACACATCCCTAAACCCGTAACACAAAGTTATAACGCTAAACAAGAGAAACGCGCAACGGCTAGAGCCAGTTCCATATCCGATAAATCAATCGATTGAAAGTTGGAACGTTAAAACTTTGCGCGGCAGTAACAAGCCGGGTAATCCGATATTTTTCGGTCAATCGAGCCAGGGGCGTTAATTACGAGCTAGAAGATTACACGGTTTTCCAACGAGCCGCGTAGCAAGTTGGAAACAGCGGAAATTTGGTGGTTTTGAAACGACCCCTCTGGTATTTCAGCCCCGATCGTGTCGCACGATTTCAAAGACACTTTGCGACAGCTTTCCTCGTTCACTTTTGATTCATCGTACAGATGGCCGGAGAGATCGTCTTTGGTGCACGATTTAATGGTACTTCGTGGTCATTCAATGATGTCAGAAAGTTTAATTCCTATCTGAATGCCGACGCGAACCGGAGTTGATGAGAATTTCGCTCGTTCAAAGTTTTACTCGTTTCTCGGCTATGTTTTCAATGATAATTCCACGGTTTACCAGACAGAACTTTGCCGGCGAACTTACTACGCAAATGAAATCGCGGACGATCCGGAAATGATGTTACATTTACTTTAATCTGTTTTTAGGTTAAACATTCAGGCGAAAATTTTCGGCGCATGATTTTCAAATGAAACGATGTCTATCTATTTTGTATGGAAAGGAGATTCTTGTATTCTAAGGAGACATATTTATGGTAGTGCTAATAGGAATATATGAAAAAGGATTTTAGGTAGTCAGTGTATATTTATCATAGAATTTAGATGTATGGTTTGTTCACGGAGTTTCAAGATTTCAAATTAGACTTTGCAATTTAGAAATTTTATTGATTAATTTTATTTTTGGTTTATTAGTTTATAAGTTCTCATAAAATTACAAGTTTACAAGTTCGTAAATTCCATAACTCAGTGCTGCGAAAATTCAAAAATATATTATAGCAGTTTTAGATATTGCAAATTTCAAATTAGATACCTGGTAATTTACAAATTTACAAACTTAAAAATATTGAAATCTAAAAACATTACAATGAAGTATTTTCCAAACCCGAAACTCCAAATTAAAATTTCCAAATTCAAAAAGTGGATTACCCACACAAAAAGTCATTGATAATTAAATTAAAAATGAAAAATACCTATAAAAGTAAGGTTAGAGCTTGCGATTTGCCAACAGTGTCGAGAAAAACAGTTATCACAGAGTTTCTGAAGTACCGCAGGTAGCCGATGTCTTTTCCCTAAAACACCGGCCAAAACTTTCTCGCTGATGGCGAACAGTATCAAATGGTTCGTAAGAACCAAGACTCTGCTGAACATGGAGCAATTACCGACAAATATTCATTTCCTTCGTGGAATTCAACGGTTTAAGAGCGTCGAGCGAATTGAAATCGGCGAATTCGTCGACTCATTCCAGCTTGCAAGAATCAACGCCTTCTGGCCACGGTTTAGAACGCTTTTAACACGATGCAGCTGTTGGAAGGCCATAAAAATCCACTTTATACTTTACTTTCAAATTTAAACGTGTAACTTGGTATCAGAAATAATATTTATATGCTTTGTTTAGTTGTCACTGCGAGGCAATGTACGGCCATTTTGTTTTGAAACGAGTACGGCCATTTTGTTTTGAAAAGAGTACGGCCATTTTGTTCTGCAGTATGTCCAATTCTTCATAGCTTAATTCTGAAGGTTTCTTTTATTGTAGTTGCTGTATTACTTTTGTTTAAGTTTTGGTAATTCTGTTTTCAGTGAACTTTCTATAAAATAGTTTCTAATTTTTTTACCGGCAGTCGGTAATTTGAACAAGAAATATCAGTATGTGATTGCAATCCTCCTCGAAATCAGAAAATGTTATGATTTTTCATATTGAAACTGCACAAAGGAAAATTAAATTTTGATAACTTGCAAAAATGAAATCTTCTTAACTTAATAACCTAATGTTTTGCAAACTTAAAACTTTATACACCTGATTATATTATCGAAGTTAAAATATTCTCATGTCAGAAATTGAGAAAATGTGAAGACCGTAAAGCAACTGAAGTTTTAGTGATCGCGTAACAAAATTTCTTGTGTACACGGATTTTATAATTCCTTGGGAGTATCAAACATGAGATACTAATCTGAATTTCAAATAGTTTAGTGCTTTACTTCATGCCCGGTCTTCGGGTCCCGTCCAATGCAAATTTAATGATGATGTGAAATGTTCAGCAAAGTATTATGTCTATATAATTATGAATAATTATACATCAACGTATATTACAGATAATCATAATAACCTTTCATTTTTGTTCATTATCCGAGTGCGTTGTTCGCCGAGCAGAAATCTCGCATTTTAATATCTGCTGCTTTTGAATTTCAAACTTTGTTATACTTTGTATTAAGTTAAATTAAAAATTGGAACGCTGATTTAATTTTCTGCAATTATGATAATTTGTCTCACATTTGATTTCATTAGGTTTCTGCAATCACGTTAATTAAACTCACATTTGATTAGCGTGTTATAGAAGAATGTACGGAAGATTGTATTAAATGAAAGGAAGACAGATTTATGAAATACTTTCGCTGAAATCAAATAGGAATGATTAATTAAGAATTTAACTGCGAACATTTTAAATATGTGGAACATTTTTATTGCTTGGATGAATATTCTCGTGATAAGTTCCATTTTTATTAAATTGGAAGCTTCAAATGAACATTTATTAAATATTAGCTTGCAATACTTTTGTGTCGGACATTTTATCAATCATTTTTATACACATTTTAAAATTTGTATAAATTTATAGTTAAGTTTGCAATTCATTTTAAAATTCTATGAAATTTAATTGAAATTTTAATTGAAATTTATAAATTCAGTTTAAATTTGCGTTTTCCATATTTTAATTTTTAATTCAGTAAAAATGAGTACTTTCATAATTTAGTTTACAAGTTCTTTTATAATTTATGTTTAACTTTGAAAATCCGATCACAAAATCGTTACTTTTTCACGCTCTGAATGTTGTTTTAATTAAATTAATTTTGATAGCAACTGCGCGGTGATTGCGTTTCATTTGTTAACAACCGAAACAATTACAATAGAAACAACATTTAATCGGAATGATCGAATCGAATTTAAAATATGGAGGATAATTTGATTTCCATGAAAACGTTTAACATAACACAGGGACAGTTGAATGTGATTAAATTAAATGGACATGAAATTGATTTGAATTCAAACAAAACTGCAGTGTGTAATGAGAAATAAAATACACAGAATTTTAAGTGAAACCAATAAAAGCGTGGGTATGTAAAAACAAATTAAAAGTACAAGTATAAAGAGTGTAAACAAAATTTAACAATTTACAGTTCCTAGTTCTTAATTTTCCTAGTTCCCAATTTCTTTAGTTTCCACAATCCCTACTTCTAAACTTCCTCAGTTCTAAATTTCTCTAGTTCCAAATTTTCCTAGTTCCAAAAATCTCTAGTTTAAAATTTCTCTAATTCCCAATATTCCAAATTCTCTAGTTCCCCATTTCGCTAGTTCCAAAATTACCTAGTTCCAGAATTACCTAGTTCAAAATTTCCCTAATTGCGGAATTCACTAGTTAGAAAATTCTCTAGTTTCCAATTTCTCTAGTTTCAAATTTCCCTAGTTCCAAATTTCTCTAATTCCCAATTTCCCTAGTTCCCAACTGCCCTAGTTCCCAACTGCCCTAGTTCCCAACTGCCCTAGTTCCCAACTGCCCTAGTTCCCAACTGCCCTAGTTCCCAACTGCCCTAGTTCCCAATCTCCCCAATTCCCAATTTCCTTAGTTTCAAATTTCTCTAGTTTCAAATTTCTGTAATTCCCAATTTTCCTAGTTCTCAACTTCCCTAGTTCCTAATCTCCCTAGTTCCTAATCTCCCTAGTTCCCAATCTCCCTAGTTGCCAATCTCCCCAATTCCCAATTTCCTTAGTTTCAAATTTCTCTAGTTCCAAATTTCTGTAATTCCCAATTTCCCTAGTTCCTAATCTCCTTAGTTCCCAATTTCACCTGTCCCAATTTCCCTAGTTCCCAATTTCCCTATTTCCCAATTTCGCTAGCTCCCAAATTCTCCAGTCCCAAATTTCTCTAGTTCTTAATTTCCCTAGTTCCCAATTTCTCTAGTTTCCAGATTCCCCACTTCCAAATTTCCCCAGTGCTACATTTCTCTAGTTTAAAATTTCTCTAATTCCCAATTTCCCAAATTCCCTAATTCCCAATTTCGCTAGTTCTAAAATTCCCTAGTTCAAAATTTCCTTAATTCCCAATCTCGCTAGTTCCCAATTTCGATAGCTGCTAAATTCTTTAGTTCCCTAGTTCCCAATTTCCCAATTCACAAATTCCTTAATTACCAAAGTTAAAACTCCCACAAACCCAAATTCCCAAATTCTCCAACTCCGAAATTTTCAATCTCGCGAAATCCTTAAACGCCTCAAATTTCCACACTCATAAATTCCCCATACTCTCAAACCTCCCAAACACCTAAACTCTCAAACCAGTGAGCTCGAAATCCACGTGTAATCTTGCGAAACCTTTCTGTTATCCACGTATCGCTCAAACAATATCTTCCACTTTGCTAACCTACTTCTCAACTCCAAACATGACCATATCACCAAAAACTCCGTATCGCCAAAAGAATCACATTTATCTGAATTCTCCACAAGCGCGACAAAAGCGTGTAGCAGAATAAAAGCGTATTCAAAGGGAAAAGCTCCCGGAATCAAATCTTGTTGCACAAATTTGTCCAAAACACGTCAGCGAAACAACGTGTAGCTTCGCCCTTTTCATCCAGGATCCATTTCAAAGCGGCATTCTTTTAACCCCAGAGACTTTAATGTCTCTTCGAACACGGGAAAGAGGGCGAGGGGAAAAAAGACAACAGAGGGCAAAAAAAGGGCGGAGGAGTATGTGGTCGGATACGACCTCGAGGATTCGCAGAAGCTTCCTGTAAGATGAGATGATTTCCTTCGAGACCAGATTTCTTAAACCCTTTGTTATTGTCTTCATTTTTATTCTTCGTCGGTCCTTCTATACAGCGGCAACCAAAGGGGAGCTGCCTTGCATTTTTTAAGAAGACATTCGCTTTCCTAGCGAGATGAGCACAGCCTCTACGCAAGTTAACGACACCATTCTTTTCTTTCAGAGTCTGGCTTTTTTTGGGGGGACCCAGCTAACACCTTATGTTTGAATAAGCTATTCTTCGTCTGCGAAATTTTCTTTTCTGGTTCTTTATATTTAATGGAGTTAAATAATTATGTGTAATCTAACATAGTTATTAATTTTTGCAATTTCTTAATCTGAAATTTTTTTAAATTTTAAATGTATAAAATTTCCTAGATCTCAAATTCTCAAAATCCCAAATTCTCTAGATCTCAAATTTTATAGATCCCAAATTCCCTAGACCTCAGATTTCCTAGTTTCAAGAACTCTCTAGATCACAAGTTCCTGAATACCCTAGTTTCAAAAATTCTTTAAATCTCAAATTCCCTAGTTCCCAAATTCCCTTGTTCCCTAATTCACTAGTTCGCAAATTCTTTAAATCTCAAATTCCCTTGTTCCCAAATTCACTAGTTACCAAATTCGCGAGTTCCCAAATTCTGTAAATCTCAAATTCCCTAGTTCCCAAATTCACTAGTTACCAAATTCTTTAAATCTCAAATTCCCTAGTTCCCAAATTCCCTTGTTCCTAAATTCACGAGTTACCAAATTCCCTAATTCCCAAATTCTTTAAATCCCAAATTTCTTAGTTCTAAAAATTCCCTAGATCTCAAATTCTCTAGATCTCAAATTCTTTAAATCCTAAATTCTCTAGATCTAAAATTCCCTAGTTTCAAGAATTCAAAATTTCAAAATTTCAAAATTCAAAAATTTCCAAGTTACTATACTGCAAGTTTCAACAAAATTCAAAACTAAAAAGTTTGAAAATTTCTATTTCCTATATTCCAAAATTCCTCTCCGTATTTACCATAAGTTCCAAATAATTGAATTAAATCCATACCTGTGAAATATCATAAAATACACATCAACATAAAACTCTCTTAATAGATTTATCAAAAACGAAATGACCCACTGACGTTTCCAAATACTATCAATGTCAGAGAAAACATGAAGTGGCAATTATTATTATAACACATATTTGAGGCTATTTCCGAATATTGTATCCATACCGCGTCACGCTATAAATGCATAAACATCCGCAATCTAGTGATAACGGAATATTTAATCACGTCAACGAACGTATGAAATCGCGCAGAGGCTACGTGAGCCACGTACCAAATGCTTCTAATTATCGATGTTAACTAATTATATTTTCGGTGAAACGCTGACTCGTAACGATCCACATTCCCGGCACGACTATTCCGGCTGGTAGCGCTGAATTACTCGTATGATGTCTGCCGAATGCAATTCCATAATTGACCGTCTAATTGATGCCCTAATTTCTGCTCTGTCGTGGCCGTTTAAAGGGGCCTTTCATCCGATATGATTGACGGATAGTCGCCCGTCTTAATTCCCAATGCGATGTCACTTTGACGTTGCTGATTACACGATCATTCCATTCGACGAGGTTATCTACTTTCGATCAAAATTCTTAAGGTTTTTGATTTGGATATACAGGCATTTTGGAAACTTTGCGATTTGGGTATACGAGTTTATAATTTGGGCACTTATGGGCATAGATATTCGTTTCTTTCAAGATGGTGTTATCTTAAAAATTGAAAATTGGGGAATATAGGAATTTAGGAGATCAGGAAACAACCAAATTGAGAATTTGGAGATTTGGACACTTTGGAAATTTGGAAATTTGGAAATTTTGGAATTTGGAAATTTTGGTATTTGGAAATTTTGGAATGTGGAAATTTTGGAATTTGGAAATTTTGGAATTTGGAAATTTTGGAACTTGGAAATTTTGGAACTTGGAAATTTTGGAACTTGGAAATTTTGGAATTTGGATATTTTGGAATTTGGAAATTTTGGAATTTGGAAATTTTGGAATTTGGAAATTTTGGAATTTTGATATTTTGGAATTTGGAAATTTTGGAATTTGGAAATTTTGGAATTTGTTAATTTTGGAATTTGGAAATTTTGGAATTTGGAAATTTTGGAATTTGGAAATTTTGGAATTAGGAAATTTTGGAATTTGGAAATTTTGGAATTTGGAAATTTTGGAATTTGGAAATTTTGGAATTTGGAAATTTTGGAATTTGGAAATTTTGGAATTTGGAAATTTTGGAATTTGGAAGTTTTGGAATTTGGAAGTTTTGGAATTTGGAAGTTTTGGAATTTGGAAATTTTGGAATTTGGAAATTTCGGAATTTGGAAATTTTGGAATTTGGAAATTTCGGAATTTGGAAATTTTGGAATTTGGAAATTTTGGAATTTGGAAGTTTTGGAATTTGGAAATTTTCTAATTTGGAAATTTTTGAAGTTTTTGAATTTTTGAAATTTTAGAAATTTTCGAAGATTAGAAATTTTGGAACTCGAAAGTTTTGAAACTTGTAAAATTTAGAATTCTGGAATTAACAAATTTAAAAATTATAGTAACTTTAAAATTTGAAAATTCAGAAACTTGAAATATCCATACTTAAATATTTCTATATATCCAACTTCCAATATCCACATTTCTAAATATTTAATAACCCAATCAAATCAACTTCCCCACAATAAAATTCTCCAAAATGACTAAAAAGCTCTTGCCACATCAATCTACGTATCCACTTGAATCAATACCAAAACCTTTCTAACAACAACAAATGAAATTACCGTGAAAACGGTGCAAAGTCAAAGAAATCCAAGTCCATCGTCGAAACGAAAAGCCGAAAAAGCGAATTGCGCGAGTGGAACCGGAAGTGTAGAGCAGACACTAATCCAGGACTTACTGTTTTTGTTCCAGGGGAGCATCCCGCCGCAATGCAGCACGGGAACACGGCAGCAGGCTCGCCAACATCGAAGACGGTCCTCCTAATGCTCGCCTTCTTTTTGGGTCAATTGAGATAATGTGTGTTCTCGTACGTGTCTGTGCGTGGCATTTACACGTGTGTGTCTCTGTATGTGTGTGTGTGCGAATGGACACGTGTGTGCACGTGCGAGTTTTCTCGCACATGATGAATCTTTCCGAGCATTAAGTGAAATTCGATGGATCGTAGTCACCCCATTCCCTGTTTGTACCTTGATCGAAATTCAATCGACGGCTGAACGAGCAATCATCGACGAAGAAGCTTTCTTGTACCGTCGGATCTACGGTGAAATTGATTGGTGAGTTATTTTTTATTTTACTTTTCTCGGGAGAAATTGTTGGTAATAATTGTTGTGTATTTCCATAGTTTATTTTAATTTTTGATTGTTTAGTTTGGATTGAGGTGGCTTTTTTGGGAGTGGTACTTTGGGTTTCAAATATTGTATAGAGTTTTACGGGGATAATTTAAGGTTAGTTCAGTAATAGTTTAGAGTTGGTTTTTCAATAATAATTTTGTTATTCTGTTTAATTAGAATTCCAAGTTTGTAAATTAAAAATTTTAGAATTTAAATATTTAGAAATGTGGATATTTGAGAATTTATAAGGGTTGGAGTGTGGGAAGTATTTCAATTTCTAGCTCCTCAAGTTCCCAAATTTGTGGATTTTCAATTTTTTAATTTTCAAATACCCAAATTCCCAAATTTTTGGATTTTCAATTTTTCAGTTTCCAAATCTCCAAATTCCCAAATTTTTGGATTTTCAATTTTTCAGTTTCCAAATCCCCAAATTCGCAATTTCCAATTTTCTAAATTTCAATTTTCAAATCTCTCAAATTCTAAAATTTTCAGATTTTCAAATCTCCAGAGTCTCAAATTCCCAAATCTCCAAATTCTGAAATTCCCAAATCTTCAAAATCTCCAAATTCTCAAATCTTCAAACCCTCAAATCTTCAAACCCTCAAATCTCCAAACCCTCAAATATCCAAATCTCCCAATTTCCAAATCTTGAAATGTCTGAATCTCAAAAGCTCGAAATTTCCAAATCTCCAAATCTCCAAATCTTCAAACCTCCAAATCCCCAAATCTCCAAATTTCCAAAACTCCAAATCTCCCACCTCTGAAATTTCTCCACCCCTCAACTTCCCACCTCACCAAATACCCAAACCTCAAAATTCTCAAACTCTCAAATTCCATATATTTTTGCTTCAAACCCATTCTAATCTACCCTCAATAATAAACTTCGAATAACTCCTACACTCCTAAAACTCACCCCATAAAAATTAATATGTCAAGAAGACATATTCACTTGTATAAACCATAATTGAAAAACCAACCCTTAAAATTGATTCAACGAAGAAAAATGCACTAAGAAAGTTTGTATAGAATCTTCCCAGAAATGAATGAATAAATTTAATACGAGATAAACCTTTTTTCTTTTGTTTCAATAGAAACTTAATAATGGAGAGATTTTATTGAATATTATGTTCGCTCACATGGAGGGTTTTCTTGTACTAATTAGCATTTCTCCAATCATACTTGTGAGATTTCAAATTTTACTCTGAACCGTTAATATTGAATTTCGATATCAGGTTAATAAAAATTGAAGTTTGTTTAATTAGATGGAAATTGAAAGTTATTTTATTAAATGGAAGTTGTTTAATTAGATGAAAATTGAGGGAGTAAAATATTAGTCAAAGTTTAACGTAGTTATTAACCATTATTTCTTTTTATACTCAATATTAGTATTATTACATGTAATGAATATTATATTTATTAATTACTGAAATATCACATATTTATTATTTTAGATATTATATTAAATTTTATTAAACTATGTCAACATTAAATTATATTAAATATTAGTTAATACAAAGAAAAGACTCTTTGTTAACAGTTGCAATAAGAACTCTCTGTGGCAGATAAGAAGGCACTTCTCAGATGCCTTCTTACGAGCCACGAACAGTAATCACAATTTACAAGTTTTTAATTATAATACACAAAATTAGTTACACTGAAGGTACACAAATTATTATTAAAGATGAATAATTAATTGTAAATTATCAATTAAATTATTAATTTTAACTCCAACATACACGAATCTACATTTCAAAATAATCTTCGACAATTAATATTTTTTTATTTAATTTTCTAAATACAAACTATAGTCTCAACATACAAATAAAAATTAAGTACCATTGTTGATCATTTACAACCGCATAATTTTCTTTGGTAACCTAAAAAATTCACCATCGTAGAAGTTAATGGTTTGACTGAAAATCGAAGAAAGCTTCTTCAATAATCGATATCGATCGAAAGTGGACGAATGAAACAACGATGGAGCTTTTCCCGAAAGCATATTTGTCTTGCGATTGTTGGTGCAAGAAGGGTCGTCGATGAAGGGACTCTGTATGAAATATAAAAAGTATAAAAACGCGTAATCGTCGCGACTTTCAGTGCATCTATAGACACTCTATCGATTACGTCAGTCGTAGTATCCCAGGTTCGATATGTGTAATAACTTGCAGATTACTACTGCGTTCTAGTGTCATCGAGATAAGGAAACAAGAACAGTAATCGAAGCAACATTTTACATGGTGTATGCTGTTAATGGTGATTAATGAGAGTGCAAGGGTATTAAGTGCGCATGCGTTTGAAGACGGTATTTCAGTACTATACGTAAGATCGCGAGGTAGGGATGGTTTTGCGTGTGCCATTAATTATTGTTCGCGGGGAGACGATCGTTGCTGGTGCAATAATTCGTTCGTTCGTAATAAAATTTGTTCAGACAGGTTTTAGGCACTTTTAGCGTTCGTAACAAAGAATTTTGAAATTTTCGAATTCAGAAATTAGAAAATTTGAGAATCGGTGAACTTATGCACTTGGAGATTGGAAAGTCTCGAATGCGAAATTTGAGAATTTGGAATTTTAGGAATTAGGAAAATTTGAAATTTGAAAATTTGCAAAAATGGATACTTTGAAATTTGAGAATTTTGAAAATTTGGAAGATTCAAAATTTCCGAATATAGGAACTTTTCTGTTTGGAACCTTGGAAATTTTTGAAATTGGAGAATTTCAGAAACTAGGGAATTTTTGAATTTGGGAATTTCATAAAATAGGGAATTTTGAAATTTGGGAATTTCATAAAATAGGGAATTTTGAAATTTGGGAATTTTAGAAACTGGGGAATTTTGGAAATTTGGGGATTTTGCAATTTGGAAATTTTAGAAACTAGGGAATTTTTGAAATATGGGAATTTTAGACACTAGGACATTTTAGAATTTGAGAATTTCAAAAACTAGGGGATTTTTATAATTTTGGGTGTTGCAATTTGGAAATTTAGGAAACTAGGAAATTTTTGAAATTTGGGATTTTTTTGAAACTAGAGAACTTTGAATTTGGGAATTTTAGAAACTAAAGAATTTTGTGAAACTAGGGACTTTTAGAAACTAGGGAATTTGTGACATTTGGTGTTTTTGAATTTGGCAATTTTAGAAACTAGGGAATTTTTGAAATTTGGAGGTTTCTTGGAACTAGGGAGTTTCTGAATTTGCAAATTTGAGAAACCAGGGAATTAGTGACATTTTAGTATCTAGGGAATTTGTGACATTTGGGGATTTTTGAGTCTGCCAATTTTAGAAACTAGGGAATATTCAAAAATTTAGTGATTTTTCAATTTCAGAAGTTTGTAAACTAGAGAATTTTAAAAACCAAAAAATTTTGAATTTCATAATTTTTGAATTTTCGTACTAAAAAAATGCCTTAATTTTGGAATTTCTTGAACTAGAAATTTATATATTTGAAATTTCATGAATTTCGCGATTGGAAAATTTCTAGATTTGAAAATTAGAAAACTAATTAATTTTAATTCTCCCAAATTTTCCAATTCTCAAATAAAAAATTTGAAAATTCCACAATTAAGAACTATAAAATTGCAAATTTATATAAATCCAAAGCTGCAACTTCCCTAATTGGAATATTCAAATACTTGTCAAATTTCGAAATAAGAAATATTAAATTGAATCAGAATTACCAAATTCAATATTCTCCACCCTATCAAACTTGGCATCTCCGAATCTTTACCTCCATAATAGTAAAAATTTAACACATTCTGCACACATAACTTAATATTCAAGGTCTCTCATAAATTCCGCGAAAAGAATATGTCCATTTCTCTGATTTATGCTTGCCAATACGGTACACCTCATTCGCTGATTCTTAAAAATTGCAGTAAGAAGGAACAGCAATAAAAGAACGTCGAATAAGTTTCTGCTGATACGCCGTAGCCAGAGAATTTCTCGAACGTCAATCATTTCTATCCCGGATGAAAGAACTTGTTCGCGGGATCTAAAATTTCAAAGTTTCTTTGTTTCCCCGAAAGATTGACAGCCACGTGAACGAACGCTAGTGACTGTTTCGTTCTTTTATGGTACGCCGAAGAAAACTATCTATAAGATACGAGGAAGGACAACCAATACTGTTTTACGACAAGTACGCGTATCAACGTGGATCGTGAATTTTATTGCGGAAACCATCGGGGACAATCGACCGTTTTCTTCGAGGAAATCCACGGGAAACGTCTTTGTGACACGAAGACTTTGTTTTCATTGTTCTCCAATGAAATATCTTGATCTCGTGTCGACGGATAAAACACTGAGAATAAAGTATAACGATGAACGTTTGGAAAAATGTAAAATCTTATCGTGCTTCGGAGATTTTCGCAGACACGATTTATCGAACGAACGAATTTAGAGATTCTGTCAATTATGTAAGCATTGGCTGTAGACATTTATTTCTGTATCGTTTAATTAGGAGTTTGATGGGGTGAATCGACTGATGTGTAATAAATAATAATTGCAATAATGATTATAATGGTTACAGTAATGTTAGTAATAGTTTTAGTATCATTAGGTTATGATTTCATTACTTAAAATCGCACTAATGGAAATTAATATTATATTAGTAATAAAATTAATCAGAATTCTTTCTGTCAATTATAGAATTTATGTATTATTTTATTTATCAGGATTTTAATAGGTAGCTATTGCAATAAGTAGGATACAGGGTGTCTCACAACTAGTGTCCCTGAAATGTAGCTGACGTGATTCTGAATAAGATTTCCCTTTGCAAAAATGGCGTTTGAAGCTTCGTTCTTGAATTATTAAGGAAACGCGGAGCAATCAGAGCGCGAGGATTATGCATGCGCAGACGCGAGAGCGGCAGCTTCGGATAATGCGTAGTTATCCAACGCGTGGTAATCCAACGCGTAGTAATGCAACGCGTGATAATCCTATGCGTAGTAATCCAACGCGCAGTAATACAACGCGTAGTAATACAGCGTGTGGATATCCAACGCGTAGTAATCTAGCGCGTGCATATTCAACGCGTAGTAATTCAACGCGTGGTAATTCTAAGCGTAGGAATCTAACGCGTGGTAATCTAACGCGTAGTAATACAGCGTGTGGATATCTAACGCGTATTAATTTAGAGCGTGGATATTCAACGCGTAGTAATTCAGAGCGTGGATATTCAACACGTAGTAGTCCAACGCGTAGTAATGCAACGCGTGGTAATTCTAAGCGTAGGAATCTAACGCGTGGTTATTTAACGCGTAGTTAACCAACGCGTGTTAATGCAACGCGTGGTAATCCTACGCGTAGTAATCCAACGCGCAGTAATACAACGCGTAGTAATACAGCGTGTGGATATCCAACGCGTAGTAATCTAGCGCGTGCATATTCAACGCGTAGTAATTCAACGCGTAATAATGCAACGCGTGGTAATTCTAAGCGTAGGACTCTAATGCGTGGTAATCTAACGCGTAGTAATGCAACGCGCGGTAATTCTAAGCGTAGGAATCTAACGCGTGGTTATCTAACGCGTAGTTAACCAACGCGTAGTAATCCACCGCGTTGTAATTCTAAGCGTAGGAATCTAACGCGTGGTAATCTAGCGCGTAGTTAACCAACGCGTAGTAATCCAACGTGTAATAATCCTCGCGCTCTGATTGCTCCGCGTTTTTAATAATTCAGAAACGAAGTTTCAAATCCCATTTTTGCAAAGGGAAATCTTACTCAGAATCACGTCAGCTACATTTCAGGGACCTACGCCAGTTGTGAAACACCCTGTATACTAATTCAGATGGATTACTCTTATACACTACCATCATTTTATTTTTGTCATTCAAAATCATATTTCATCAAGTTTTAAGTAATAATGATACAATAAATATGAATAACTGAAAGTAGTTTAGGAATTTTAAATAAAATTACTTAAGTAATTTAAGAAATAAGAGTTAATATTATTATAACAATGATTTGTTACAATTATTATTGTAATTGTTATTTATTATAGTTATGCCATAAAATGTTAAGTATGTACATATATAAAATAATGTTACATCATAAAATTAATGTTAATGTTATAATGACAATTTTAAGTAATGTATGTAATAATTGTAATTGTATTGTTGATTATGAAATAATCATTCTACTGATAACATTTTATTTGTTACTGAATTTGATTGATTTAGTATTATATTAATTTTAAATGTGTCAAGTTGTGACTGTGATAATTTTGAGTACCAAAATTGTGATTGTAATAGTTTTCAATATTAAAATTATTTTTGTAATAATTTTTAATATCTAAAGTTATGACTATAATAATTTTCAGTACCAAAATTGTGACTGTAATAATTTTGAGTACCAAAATTACGATTATAATAATTTTCAATACCAATAATATGACTATAATAATTTTTAGTATCTAAATTTATGACTATATTAATTTTGAGTATTATAATTCTCACTATAATAATTTTGAATACCAGAATGATGATTATAATAATTTTCACAACCAAATTATTATAAAAATATAATAACTGCAACAGCGATTAACAGTGATTAAAATAACTTGTCACACTAATTAGACACCACCAATTTAATTAGTATAATTAAATTATACTAATTATACTAATAATTTATAGTACCTAAATAATATATAATTTATAATATTTAAACTAGTTAAATTTATTTAACACTAATTCAAAATTTCTCAGAACTTTTCTTGTATCAATTCTTAATCATTAATTACGCATATTATTAAATTACCTCCGAAACCTACATTTAAATAATTTTATTTAATTACCAACGCACTCAGCGATCGTCCTTCCAGTTTGCCGCAAGCGAAAGAAACGAGTGAAAATTGATGAGAATGTTAAAGAAAGCTTGTAAGACGAGTGTTAAGTAGACGAACGTATTAAAAATACAAATGAAATACCGAGAGGCCAGACGTCGACATAGAGAAAACGACGTCCACCGAATTATCCCTCATCTACATTCCCTCATCCCATTAATGAACTTTCTACTACGGAATAAGTGTTAATATAAAGAGAAGATAAATACATTTTCCCTGAACTGCTACCTCTGCCTTGCTTTTTCGTTCCTCGAGCAACAATCGCTCAAATCAATTTTCTGCACTGTTAATGCACTCATTTTTAACCTTCAACGTTGCATATTTTTATTTATTATTATTTTAATGCATTTCATTTAGAACTCTTATCACAATAAATTTTCATTTCGTTTTTATTTTGATAAATTGTTTGATTTACTAAATGTTATTTTTCGCTTTTATGGATTAATAGTGACAGGCTTTTGAATGAAAAATTCATAACAAAATAATAATATAATTTTGTTTGATTTTAATTGTTAAAATTTAGTTTAAAATTGCTTAAAATTGATATTACAATTTAATTGCAATTATTATTTATATTACAATTTATTAGAATTCAAATTCGTTAGAAAAATTGCAATAATTATTTTGAAGATTATGTAATGAAATGTTTCTTAAATCACGTCCTCTCATAAGTTGAACTTCGTATCCAATCAATTTTCCTAAATAAAAAATTATTGATATACAAACATACTTGATGTCGAGTAATTAAAACTTTCATTCGAAACGAAAAACTTGACCTTCCTCTGCGACACGCAATTAATCATTATATTTTATTTATTTTGACCTTCCTCATTACCTGAGACGCGTGTTGAAAGGCGACCGAAAAGTTTGAAAGGTCATCTTATTGCAATGTTAATTGCTCGATGAAACAGGGTTGGCAGTTCGGGGTCGCGAGAATGAAAGATACCTAAAACGCATCGAATAAGACGTAGGAATCTCTGTATGTGTGTATATGTGTGTCTGAGTCACACGATTACGTAATTAACACTTTGCCAACATCATGTTACACTTTCAATGCTTAGATACAATTATTTGTAGAGTTAAAATTAGGGTGAAATTCTGGGAAATTGAGGAAATGAGAATTTTTATTATTTTTTAAGTTAAAAGTGTTTAATTTTTATTTTGCATTGATTAAGTTGTTTTTATAAAATTAATTAATTAAAGAAATTTAAATTATTCATTTTGTATTCATACAATAATCAATGATTAATTAATTAATTACTTCGTAATGATGCATAAGTTTCGAATGTATTAAACTTAATTAATCAGATAATTAACAGGTACATTAATTACTAAATTAAATTCTGAGAGCTATGAAATTTGATTAATCTATTAATTACCAGGTACTTAATTATCAAATTAATTTTCGATGAGTGTAAATTTCAAGAGTAAAATAATTTTCAAAGAAACTTAATTGATTAATAGATATTTATTAATTTTATTTTGATTAAGAAATCTACGAATTTAATTTTCAATTAAAAAAATTAATTTGTCAAAACTAAATTATGCAATTAATAAAAAATTAGTCCCGAACTTGTAATACTGAGTATAAATTATTTAATTGAACATTACACTCTTCAACATTAATCAGCCTGAATAAAGTACGAAATCTTTAATTGATCTCATTAAAGTTTCGGTTATAAAGGGTTAAATGAAGGACCGGAATGCTTGATAGATTATCTAGTTGGCAAAGTGTTGATAGGATAAGGGTAACAGATAAGATACGAGTGAAACTGTGTTACCTTTCCACAACTTCTCAGCATGTATTGTTTTCACACGATTCTCGACGCATTCTTGTACATAATGTTTTACTCTTGTAAATAAATTATCCATACGATCCGGACGAGTCGATTATATCGCCACCTATCAATTAACTCTAATTTTCCTTTCGTGTATTTATGTTTTATTTCCACTTTCTCACTTTTGGTAATTCAAATATTTAGTTAACAAATATTATGGGAAAACAGGTTTATTTGTATGTGTATCTTGTAAATTATATTTACTATAAATTTAACTTGTTGTGTGATACAGGTTATATACTATGCATTATGAATTTGAATAAACATTATATGTTATTAATTTTAATGAACATTATATATTATAAATTCTAACAAACATTATATGTTATGAATTTTAATAAACATTATATACTATAAATTCTGATAAACATGATATATTATGAATTTTAATAAACATTATACATTATAAATACTAATAAACATTATGCATTATAAATTTTAATAAATATTATGCATTATAAATGTTAACAAATAGTATACAGTATATGTTTTCATAAATGATATACATTATAAATTCTAACAAATGTTACACATTATAAATTCTGACAAATGTTACACATTATAAATTCTAACAAATATTACACATTATAAATTCTAATAAATGTCACACATTATAAATTCTAATAAATGTTATACATTGTGAATTCTATCAAATGTTATACATTATGAATTCTAATAAATATTACACATTATAAATTCTAACAAATATTACACGTTATAAATTCTAATAAATGTCACACATTATAAATTCTAATAAATATTATACATTATAAATTTTAACAAAAATAATAAACCAGATTAATTGTTCACAAAATCACAAAGTTAGAAATTTGTAAAACCACAGTTAACAAGATCAAAATTCACAAAATCACGAAGTCATAAGTTCACAAATCACAAATTACCAAATTCAGCTCAATGAACAAAATCATAAGTTAACAAATTTTCAAATAGACAAATTCGCAAATTGAAAACTCCCTAAATTAACAAAACTTACAAACTCTCAAATTCCCAACTCCTACTTCCTACACTTAAATACCACAGAAAACAAAATTTTAATGAATTTAACAAAAGTGAATTTTTGAAATTGACATCACAAGTATTCACCATCTTCAAATCCACATCTCATCTTTTTTCAACTTACAAAAGTCCACCATCTGACAGTGATCTAACACATCTACAACCTTATTAAGTAAAAATCTTGTAAAATCTCCTCTCGAGAATTTAATTAAATTATCATATCCATCCAAAAAAGAACAGGCTATTCAGGGATGTAGCGACCACTTAAGAGAATACTTACGCCTTTAATAAAACATGAAGCAACGAAAGTTGAAGTGACCGCAAAGAATCGTTAAAAGAGAAGAAAAAAAAAGTATTGCGAGATAATTTACGCGGTTCAAGGCTTTGTTTCTGGATTTCGACTTTAAAGGTATTTCTGAGGGCCGATTGTGATTCGAAAGTAATGGGAACTAGAGCGAAGGGGTAGGTCAGCACGATCGATAGGTCTGACCTCGATGTGCTTGAACTTTTCTTACTTTCCACGATATTTCAGGATACACACGTACTTGAATCGTCTTTTCGATTCGAAAAGATTTGCCGAGCTTTTTCGTTTATGGCCACGGTCGTTAAATTATTCAACGCTTCGTGTTTTTATTCGTGGAGAGGACGGCTATTACCGGGCTAAGCAAATTGCCCTCGTTTAGGAAATATATCAGTTTTACTTATGCTAAGGAGATCGGGGTTTAAAATGACCGCTCTTTTTTTAATTGATATGGTGGATTGTGAGGTGTTAACATAGTTGGGTTACTGTTTTTTTTTTTAGTGGTGTATACAGATTTTTAGTCAGGTTTTTAGGGTTCAGAGTTCCTATATTTATTAAGGTTTATTGCAAATTTTCATTTTTGCAAATTTTTCTGTTTCGGTACAAGAAATTTTCGTTTCTTTTTTAAATATGCACGCATTTAGATTGTTGATTTTGTGAATTTTTTGTGGATTAAAATTGCAAATTGTCTTAATTCTAATTGATGAATTTTCATGTATTTAAATTTCCAAATTTTTTCATTCTTTAATTTGTAAAATTTCTGCTTGTTCAAATTGTAAATTAGTTCAATTTTAAATTGACAAATCTCCACATCTTCAAATCCCAAATTTTTCACTTTTAAATTTGTAAATTTTCTACCTGTTCAAATTGTAAATTATTTCAGTTCTAAATTGACAAATCTTCACATCTTCAAATCCCAAATTTTTCATTCTCAAATTTGTAAATTTTCTATCTGTTGAAATTGTAAATTATTTCAATTATAAATTGACAAATCTCCACATCTTCAAATCCCAAATTTTTCATTCTCAAATTTGTAAATTTTCTATCTGTTCAAATTGTCAATTATTTCAATTCTAAATTGACAAATTTTCGCATCTTCAAATCCCAAATTTTTCATTCTCAAATTAGTTAACTTTCTGCCCATTCAAGTTGCAAATTATCTCAACTCTAAATTTACAAATCTTCATATCTATAAACTACCAAATTTTTTTCTTCTCAAACTTGTTAATTTTCTAACTAACCAATGTTCAAATTTCCTCGCTTCTAACCTTATAAATATATGTATAGCTTTTCATTTGATAAAATCTTCAAGTTCATAAATATCCAAATTTCAAGCTGTAATAACATTTTACTGTAATAATAAAATAAAAAGAAAAAAGAAAAATAGAATAGTAATACAAATAAAATAAAAATAAAAAATAAAAATAGTATAGTACTACAAATAGAAATGAACATACACTCATTCTTATAAATGCAGCTCTGTATTCACAGTTTTTAAAAAAAGGAATTATACCGCTTGTCATACTTTGACGAAACTGACTCGTGACGCATTCGCAGTTCAAATATTTACAAATCTTGCTCGAAATTTTCATATGCTGCAATTTAAAATTGAAATTTTTTGTCAATTCAGGAGTTCTCAAATTTATAGGATCACTTTATGAGGTTACAAATTTAGGAGGACACAAATTCACAAATGTAGGGGGTCATAAGTTTACAAATTTACAATTTTAAGAGGTTACAAAATTAGAAATTAATAAGTTTAAAGATTCACAAATTCAGAAATTTGCGAATTAAAGAGGTTAGAAATTTAGAAATTCACAAATTTTGAAATTGCAAATTCTCAAATTCCAAATTTCGAAAGTTTCAAATATTGAAATTGCAAATTCTCAAATTCTAAATTTTGAAATTGCAAATTCTCAAATTCCAAATTTTGAAATTCCAAATTTCGAAAGTTTCAAATTTTAAAATTGCAAATTCTCAAATTCCAAATTTTGAAATTCCAAATTCTCAAATTCCAAATTTCAAAAATTCCAAATTTTGAAATTCCTAATTCCCAAATTCCAAATTTCGAAAGTTTCAAATTTTTGAAATTGCAAATTCTTAAATTCCAAATTCTCAAATTCCAAATTCTCAAATTCCAAATTTCAAAAATTCCAAATTCTCAAATTCCAAATTTCAAAAATTCCAAATTTTGAAATTCCTAATTCTCAAATTCCAAATTCCAAATTCCAAATTCCAAATTTAAAATTTCAAATTTCCAAATTCTCAATTTCCAAAGTTACCATATTTTCAAATTACCATACTTAAAAAATTCCAAATTTAAAATTTTATAGTTTCCAATTTCTGAAACTTGAATTTTTCAAATTAAGAAACCCCTAACTTTCCACACTTCCAAAATCCAAATCTCAAACCTGCATCACAAATTTCTAACCATATTGCATTAACATAATTATCGTCCCTTGACAAATAACCTCTCCATTTCTCATAAAATTGTCCCATAAATGTAACACGGGTACATAAAATATAATCCACGGCAAAAATATTGATTTCACACTGCAACTAGAGTATGACATACGTGTAACACGTTGAGCACATCACTTCCATTTACCACGTGCTATGTATGTTCATGTAAGCGAAAATCTTTGGTATATTGTATAAAAATAAAGAAAAAGGTATATGGTTCGTGATCGACATTTTTCTTAACCAGCTATCGTAGCGAACGTAATATCTTGCTTGGTATAAGTAGCAGGGTACATACTCTGCTTATGAAACGAGTACATAAACATGTTTGTGGCTTTCATATTTGATACTTTTTACAAAAGTGTTTTTCTGGAAAATGGATGTGAACGTAAAATTGTGCGAAAATAAAGGTTGGTGTAATTTTAAATTGTTTGGAGAAGTAACTATTTAATAATGTAGGGACTGATATTAAGATTAATTATAAAGAAAATAGGTTTTCAAAGATTTTGATTAAATTTTAAAAATGTAGTTCTACGTTACCAGTAAGATGGACAAATTCATTGAATGATTTCTGAATTTATTGATTTCAGTTACAAAAAATTTTAAGTTCTTTTTGTTTAAGTATACAGTAATTTTTGTTGAAGTAAAATGAAATTTATTTTGGTCACTCACTGTGTCTTTATCTATTCATTTAGGCATGTCTCTAATTTATTTCGAATGTATTTAAAACATTCATTAAACTGTAATTAAATTATTATCATTATTAAACTCTAACTCAGTTATTCATCTCTAACTCAGTTATTCATAGATTTCTATTAATTATTTATTTTTAAATTGTTGAAAATAAAATATTGTTACAGAATGTTAAAAACAGCGTATCATATACCAATTAAAAATCGTCAAAGATTTAATCAGACGTAATTTTGCGACAAAGAAAGTAAAAAACCGTCATTAAATTCCAAATTTCGAAAATTTCTGTTGGGGGGGCAGAGTTAAATAAAACGTGAAGAAAAAAATGTCTAGTATTAGATATAAAGAGTATATTAACTAATAGATTACATCGGATTTTATTTTCTTTAACACGTGCTCACTTTAACGAGGTTACGAGGACAATGGAAGTGATAATCGCTACATACTTCCGAATAGAAAAAAGACACAAACAAGGTGTCGCCGCTGGACACAGGTAACCAGCGCGGCCTGTGTACAAAAATTCAAAATCGAATTCGCGCAAACACTTAACAATTTCAAATTCACAAATTCCAAATTTTGAAATTCCAAATTTCGAAAATTCCAAATTCTCAAATTCCAAATTTTGAAATTCCAAATTTCGAAAATTCCAAATTCTCAAATTCCAAATTTCGAAAATTTCAAATTTTGAAATTCCAAATTCTCAAATTCCAAATTTAGAAACTCACAAACTCTCAAATTCCCAAATGCACTTCCTATACTCAAGCATCACATCACCACCTACCCACTTCGCATTCTCCGTTCCAACATCACAGCCTTCCGATCAAACCCCTCAAATCACTCGCGAGAAGGTTAAGTTCCCCGTATCGATCAAGAACGTATCCTCCAAACAGAAAACGCAAAACGACAATATTTTGATGGATCCACGCACTCGGCGAAGGAGCGTATAAAACACGTAGCGTGACCTGATTCGCGACAAGGCTCGGCGAGAAAACAAGAAAAACGGAGAAAATATCGTCCAGAGGTATTTGCAGCAGCCGTGGATGCGAAACGGTCTGTCGAGAGAAGCGTTCCACGCACCGAGCACAAAACCAAACGAAAAAGCTCAACGAGCCACGACGGGGGGCAAACAAGGGGCGCAGGGGGCCGAGAGAAGAGCAGAGGAGAAACCGGCAATGAAATATTCTCGCGCACAATGAGCCGCCTTAATTATTCCAGCCGCGGTGGGTGCTAATTCAACATTTTCCGCGAGCTCGAAAACGCGAGACACCGCGTGCTGATTAACCCAGAAAGCTCGAGCACGGTGTATCCTAAATTTTCGACACTGCAACCACGGCCTATCATTGTTTGCACCGGGCTTTACTTAATTAACGACGTTAATCAGGCCGCGAGAGAAAGTGAAGCGGCCAAACGGATGATTCTTACCTTCGGTTTTATGCTGCCGGCGATATACAGAGCGCGTTCTTTCCATGCGACGATTTTTATTGAACTTTCGGTTTTATTGCTAATGCTCTTTACACTCAAGGGTTTTTGTAGCAAATACCAAACTTTGTGATTGAGGAATTTTAGGAAATTTTTGAGATTATTTTTTTATAATTAATTAATCCATTATTGTTCGTTTTAACAGACTCGTGCTCGATGCTATTGGCAACAATGATTGTGCTCAAATTCAGTAGTTACAAAATTTACTAGTTACAAAATTCCCTAGCTCCAAAATTTACTAATTATAAAATCACCTAGTCCCCAGATTCCCTAGCTCCCAAATTCACTAGTTACAAAATTCCCTAGGTCCCAAAATTCACTAGTTACAAATTTCCCTAGTTCCCAATTTCCCCAATTTCCAATTTCCCTAGTTTCAAATTTCTCTAGTTCCAAATTTGTCTAATTCCCAATCTCCCTAGTTCCCAATCTCCCTAGTTCCAAATCTCCCTAGTTCCCAATCTTCCCAATTCCCAATTTCCTAGTTTCAAATTTCTCTAGTTTCAAATTTCTGTAATTCCCAATTTCCCTAGTTCCCAACTTCCCTAGTTCCCAATTCCCCTAGTTCCCAATCTCCCTAGTTCCTAATCTCCCTAGTTCCCAATCTCCCCAATTCCCAATCTCCCCAATTCCCAATCTCCCCAATTCCCAATCTCCCCAATTCCCAATCTCCCCAATTCCCAATTTCCCTAGTTTCGAATTTCTCTAGTTCCAAATTTCTGTAATTCCCAATTTCCCTAGTTCCCAACTTCCCTAGTTCCCAATCTCCTTAGTTTCCAATCTCCCTACTTCCAAATTTCTCTAGTTCCAAATTTTCCTAGTTCCCAATTTCTCTAGTTCCAATTTTCTCTAATTCCAAATTTCTCTAATTCCCAATTTCCCTAGTTCCCAAATTCACTACTCAGTTACAAAATCACCTAGTCCCAAATTCCCTAGTTCCCAAATTTAGTAGTTCCCAAATTCACTTGTTCCTACATTACCTAGTCCCCAAATTCACTATCTCGTAACTTCACTAGTTGTACTGAACCGAAGGTGAGGCACATCTCTAAAAAGTATTGTAACTATCCAAGCAATCAAATGATAGGTTCACAAAATTTTTATTATAAGTTATACATACAATTTGTTAAGGACATTTTCTTGAGACGGTTGATTTCCATTGAAGTAAAAAATTAATGTCTATATGTTAATTGTGACATTAACATATTATTTATTTTTTTTTCAATTTTTCAATTTTAATAATTTCAAATTAAATGTTACAAATCTTTACAAGTCTTTTACTTTAAATTATGAAATCTATTTAAGTGATTTCTTTAAAATCCATGTTGATGTTCCTAAAAAATTATCTTTTGAACTAAAAATTATGTTGAATTATGTTCTTATCACATTTTTTTTTAATTTATACTTCTATTTTATTTGTTATTTTAATGCAAATGGAAAATTATACGTTAGTAAGTTCAGTGTTAACAATGGAATTACCAGCTAAAATATCTGATTTCAAGTTTCACGTTTCGCATTATGAAATGTTTGTTTTCGTCGAAATGTCTGGCATACTGATGAGATAATTGTTACACGTTAGTTGATACTACAGTGTTTACTTATTCATTTTTTATTTTTGTTTCCAGTAGGAAAGTGTGTATTTAACGCCTGTAGTTATGGTGTTAATTGTGCTGTTAAACTTTAATACGTTTGTTAAGAAGTTGGGATTTTCGATTTTGGAATTTTCGAAATTTGGAATTTGAGAATTTGGAATTTTCGAAATGTGGAATTTCAAAATTTGGAATTTCAAAATTTGAAATTTGAGAATTTGGAATTTCAAAATTTGGAATTTGTGAATTTGAAATTTTCGAAATTTGGAATTTAAGAAGTTGGGATTTTCGATTTTGGAATTTCAAAATTTGGAATTTGAGAATTTGGGATTTCGAAATTTGGAATTTTGGAAATTTGGAATTTCAAAATTTGAAATTTAAAAATTTAAAAATTTTGAATTTGGAAATTTGAAATTTAAGAATTTGGAATTTCTAAATTCGAAATTTTTTTTTTGGAATTTGAGACTGGAAATCTAGAATTTGTAAATTTGTCGACTCAAAAATTTTTAATTTAAACACTTCATAAATCTCTAAACAAAAAGACTTCAAACTTGTATGTTACAAAATCCTGTAACTACCTTCCCGTCCCCAAGTTAACACTCCCCAACTGTCCTATCTCCACGTGCCATCTTTCCATCCGCCCCAAAACTTCTCTCAATAACACTCCTCAAGACCCAATTACATCCCCCATCTCCGTCACATTACCCCAAACATTTCACACAATTGTCAAGTCTCAAACATAGAGGTTAAAAGCAAAAGCCTTCGCACACATTCGACTATACAAAGTATAGTCGCACAGGCTGTATTAGTACAGATATTTTTCCAGCGATAGCAGTGCATCGAGCCGAAGATTTCTGACCTCCTTCCGCATAGTTTATCCGTGGTGGCTTTGACATGCAAATGTATTGTTGTCGTTGGCGGTTGCGTCGGCTGTTGAATTTTAAAACGCGCTCGGCGTGTGTTTTTCTTACTTTTTCACCGTAGGTCCGGCAACCGGTCGACCATGATCTACTTAGAAAACGAGACGGATGCGGTTCGCAAAGCAACCAACAGTTTGTCACGCTGCTACCAACAAAAATTCAATCGTTCTTTATTCAAACGACCCTCGTTACGCCGTGTTCGTTCAAAGTACACCGTTTCTACCAGGCACTTTTCTTTTCGTGTTTCGACGCTATAGAAATATTAGCTAATGCAGTCTTATGCGTTTTTTCTGGTCTTGCAAAAGGAAGGACATGTTTCGATATCCTCAAATTTAAAATTTCTGAAATAGAGCAATTCTCAAATTTAATATAGAAATTCTTGCGTTTACAAATTCTAAAATATCCAAACTTTGAGTCATCAAAGTTTATAGTTTCTACATTATGAAATCTCCAAATTTCTACATCATCGAATCTCCAATCTTGTATATTATTAAATTTCAGTATTTTCATAACTTATATTTATATTGGGAATTATGACTTATGTAAGTAACAATTAGAAATGTGAAGCACATAAAATCTAACAAAATTTGATAACATAAAACTGAAACAAAAATATTATACACGCTATCCCAACAATATTAAAATTTAAATAAAGTGAATATAGAAACCATAGAATAACACGTTTACTATGACATTGACGACGCAGACATCTCGTTCGAATTTCAGGGATTCGATTATTCAGCTTACGAGGTTCCCCCAATTTTGAAATCGAATGTAGCAGGGTCGTATCAAAGCAGGAGCGTAGCAAAGCGTTTAAGGCCACCGACGAAGTTAGGGTGGTTGCGAGATCACAAGCATATAAAGGCGTTTAGCGAACCATACGATTTGCCATTCGAAATCAACGGGGAGAAGCGGTCGCGCAGGTTCAAAACGACCCAGACACTTTGATCGACGAACCGAGACGCACAGTGTTACGCATACCTCCTGTGATGTCTCCCTCCTGGGAATTAGATTATAACGATGCCCGACGATGTTTAATTAAGGAACCTGGATTTCATTGCGTGCCATCCTGGACTACTCGAACACCCTGACACGGTTCTTTAACACTTCCGCTTTAGGGGCGCCTTTTAGGGCAGGTGAGTTCAACGGAAACTGATTATGTATTGCAGTTTCAGTCTTATGAACTTTAGTAGTCTGTTAACACTAGGTTTACGGACATTTCTTATATACCTATCTCTATACGCGTCAATTTAACGCACGAACGAATATATTTAAAGAAAAACAATTAGAGAGCAATATAATTAAACACTACAAGTGAAAAATGAAAATAGAAGATATTTATAGAAAGTTTTTATTATTCGATAATATTTTAGTACATTACTCCAATATTCTACATTCATATTTTTACTTTCCTCTACCCTGCGAACTGCGATTTGTACTGCGACCCCGGGTCCGAACCCGGCATACCGGCTGAGCCGGCCGCGTGCGACCCGGACTAGCGAAGTCCGTCGTTTATAAGGTATCGTCGGTGCATTCATATTTATTATTGTTGTAATTTTCGCCTGGGTAAAACTAATTTACTAAAAATTTTATTTACATTACGATCGCGTGAAATTGACGCACATCCGTAGAGATAGGTATACCACATAGCAAATTTCAATATTTCAAAGCTTTTGAAGAAAATAGACTTCAATACTTACCTCGTTCCACGGATAAAAGTCCGTACAAGATAAAATAAAAATGCGAATGGTTTTTGTAATTTTTTTTAAAAATTCGAAGTGCGTCGAAATGACAAGTTTCGTGAACCTAGTATTAAATGTTTTTAATGAATTCGATAAGGGAAACATATTTTTATTTCGTTTTGATTTACTGTTGTATAATATAAATTGTAATAATTGATTTTAAAATTGTGTACAATTTGTAACAATATGGTATATCATTGATATTGGAGATAAAAGTAATATAAGAGCGATACACGAATTAGCATTAACATTTGTCTCCATCTAGCGATGTTAATCATCATTGTTTGTTCCTTCTTGTGTTCGCATGTTTCGATTCAATTTTGTTCTCTTATATTCCTCTCACGTAATTCTGATTATATTTTATATCGTTCTTGAATAAATAGTTTTTCTGTTTTGTACATAATTAATTACGACACTTTATTCGTCCACGGATCTCCTCGCCTTCAACAATTGATGTAATTGTTTTTAGTAAAAGTCAGAGATACATTTTTCACTTTTTTATGATTTTCTGTTATATAATATAAATAGTCAAAATTGACTTTTAAATGTATTAAATTACTAACAATATTGTAAATAAATAATACCGTAATTTTTAATGAATTGAATAATTTAAAAAAAATGTTTCTTTTAGTTTTAGTTTTAAGTATTGTCTAATATAAATAAACTGTAATAATTGTGTCATTTTATAGTATATTTAATATATAATATAATATTTTACAATAAATTTAATTTGTTAATATTTGTTAATTAATTTGTATTGTAGTCTTGATGTAAATATAAAAATATGCAGAGTACATGAAAATATACAGAATGCAAATTAAAAATATAAAAGTATAAGTAAAATTACATTTTAAAGAATAACATTTTTTTTAAATTAAAAAGCAAAATTTTAATAATTTAAAAGAATTTTTTATGTTGCAATAAAAATACATGAAAATGTTGAAAATAAATGTGGGACGAAAAACCGTATTTAACAAAGTGCATGATGATGAATTGTATAAATATATAAACGTCAAGAGCACGGAAGGTGTCAGTATCTGTCGAGACTCTGAAGGAGAAACATCTGTGAAACAGTTTTATGGCTCTTCTTCAATTTGCGTAGCAATTTCGTTGTTTGTAAATGTATTTATGGTTTTGGTTTCAATTGTATAATGTTTGTGATTTATTTCTTTTTACTGTTGATATTGTTGCATTTATTTTTTACTAATGAATTTTTTGTTTTTGTTGCTTTACAGAATTGGGCAGAGAGCTGTTAAGGACTGAAATGAGGACATGGAGTAATAGATAGTTGAAGTAAGTATTAATTATATTATTAATAAAATAATACTGTATAGTATCAATAAAATTAGTATGACGACGGTTTATTATTATGATCTCTTTTAAGGAAACTTGAACAATTATTATATATACAATAATTGTAGATTTTTAGATTTAAAAATTTCCAAGTTGCAAAGTTCAAAAATTTTCAAATAAAATTTCGAAGTTCTCAAATTTTCAAATTTCCAAATCTCTAAATTTCTAAATTTCCAAGTTTCCAAATTTCCAGCTTTCCAAATTTCTAAATTTCCAAATTTCTAAATTCTCAATTCTCCAAATTCTCCAAATTTCCAAATTTCCAACTTTCCAAATTTCCAAGTTTTCAAATTTTTAAATTTCTGAATTTCCAAATTTCCAAATTTCCAAATTTCCAAATTTCCAAATTTCCAAATTTCCAAGTTTCCAAATTTCTAAATTTCCAAATTGCCAAATTTCCAAATTTCCAAATTTCCAAATTTCCAAATTTCCAAGTTTCCAAATTTCCATCTTTCCAAATTTCTAAATTTCCAAATTTCCAAATTCTCAATTCTCCAAATTCTCCAAATTTCCAACTTTCCAAATTTCCAAGTTTTCAAATTTTTAAATTTCTAAATTTCCAAATTTCCAAATTCTCCAAATTTCCAAATTTCCAAATTTCCAAATTTCCAAATTTCCAAATTTCCAAGTTTCCAAATTTCTAAATTTCCAAATTTTCAAATTTCTAAATTTCCAAATTTCCAAATTCTCAATTCTCTCAATTCTCCAAATTTCCAAATTTCCAAGTTTCCAAATTTCTGAATTTCCAAATTTCCAAATTTCCAATTTTCCAAGTTTCCAAGTTTCTAAATTTCCAAATTTTCAAATTTCTAAATTTCCAAATTGCCAAATTTCCAAATTGCCAAATTTCCAAATTTCCAAATTTCTAAATTTCCAAGTTTCCAAGTTTCCAAGTTTCCAAATTTCCAAATTTCCAAATTCTCAATTCCCCAAATTCTCCAAATTCTCCAAATTCTCAAATTCCCAAATTCCCAAATTCCTAAATCCCCAAATTCTCAAATTTCCAATTTTCCAAATGTCCAAAATTTCAACAGAGGACTTTCATATAAAACAATTTTAATATAATTATTTCTATCTCCCTGTTACATTTATATAAACTCTTTATTTCTTGCTGTTACAGACAGTAAAAAGGAACACGCTGCATGGGTTATAGGAACGGCCTCACAAATAAGCATCATCCAAACATCCAACATACTATTTAATAAATCCAATAAAATTACAAAATACATTAGATACATATTATACGTACATTACAAATTATACATATTTTATACCCTTACACATATATCACAAATTATACATATATTATATATTATACATGTCAAATTATACATACTCCACATTTACAAGAAATAATTATACAACTACGCAAGAATGTAAAAACAACTGTAAAAGAAATTACATTTATTAAATAAATGCATTTTCTACAAAGGAATTCAAATGTCTATTTACTGTAACATTCCTTCCAAATACAATTACTACTTATACATATCATTTCAAGTATTAGAAATAAATTATTGTTACAATGTAGAAGTAGCAAAAATCATAATGTAACTTCACTTCGTAAGCATGTAAAAGTAGAAAACTTGTATCAGGTTAACACTACATTATGAAACAGTATTTTAGTTAGTTCTTAAAATTTTTAGAATATTAATTAATTTTGGATTGTTATTAGTACAAATAATAAATAGCCTTATAGATAGAAAAGAAATCAAAGCAGTAAAAGGTTTAAATTTCCCGGCAAGAATAAAAGTTTGATCAGCGCCATCTGGCGGTTGGGTTCTAAAGCTTCTCCTGGTAGCAGGGTCGCAGAAAGGTAAAGGAGGTATGCGGAGTAAGAGGTATCCCGCGCAGCCGCTGCGCATGCGCAGTAGCGTGGCGTCCCTCCGTATAGACAACAGGGGTATGGAAAAAACATTAATTACTCAATTTCTGCACACAATTTATGCACTTTTATGATTGAGGAATGATCAGTGACTCATTAGCTATCTTCTCATACTAAGTTTGTTTAGATTTGTATTAGAATTAATTAGTTATTAATATTTAAGCACAAGGCGAGGCGGCGGGTCTCTCGGTATGCACGAGGTGCTGTAGGATAATTACTTGATTAGTCGTTTTCTGAACACAATTTATGCACTTTAATGATCAAAGAATGATCAGTGAGTCCTTAGCTATTTTCCCACACGATATTTGTCGAGATTTTTATTGGAATTAATTAGTTATTATTATTTTACTGCAAGTGGGACCGAATGATGCGCCAACTTGCAGTTGGATATTCATTAATAACTAATTATTGACAATAAAAATGTGAACAAATATAATATGAGAATAAAGCTAAAGCATCAGTGATCATTCTCCGATCATAAAAAATCATGAAGTGTGTTCAGAAAATGAATAATTAATTTTTTTTGTTACATATGATAGCCTATATCGTTCAATGGCTCTACTGCGCATGCGCGCCAGTGCGTGGGCCACCTCCTCAGCGGCCATAATGGAATAGGAGTGTCCAGACCAGGTCTACTGCGCATGCGCCCCGCCTACGCGGATACCTTCTACTCCGTCTACCTCCTACACTTTTCTGCGATCCTGTTACCAGGAGTAGCTTCTGAACCCCAACCGCTAGATGGCGCTGACTCAATTTTCCTACTCAGTTCATTTATTCCATACATTGACAACTGAATGCATTATACCATTGTTGTACTTGTATCCAAATGTTTGTAACCAACTGATTTCAATAAAAATCTGTATTAATAAAATAGAAAACTGTGTTCTTTTTTCAAAACCTACACCTTTCACCCTTTCCTCAATCCGATAGAAATGTTTTCAATACAACCGAAAATGCATCATATTTTAATAAAAGCATTAAAAAATAAAAAGATAAATATCGCATTTGACGGACTGTAAAATATATAACTATCTACCAATAGAATAGAGGGACTAGAAGGAATAAATTTCAAATTCGTTACCATAAAAAATATTGCGAAAATTTCCAAAAATCAGTTTTACAAAATAGAAGATGAAATAAAAATTTTGTATCAGGAGAACATAATATGCGAGGAGGTAGCACAAGATGCCACTTCCTGGAATTTTCATGACGTCATTTCCAAGAATTCTCGAAGCCGATTTTTGAAATTCAATTGCCCGATTTTAGAATTTGGTATCAGGAGAACATAATATGCGAGGAGGTGGCACGAATGCCACTTTCTAGAATTTTGATGACGTCATTTCTAAGAATTCTCGAAGCCGATTTTTTGAAATTCCATTGCCCGATTTTAGAATTTGGTATCAGGAGAACATAATATGCGAGGAGGTGGCACAAATGCCAATTCTTGGAATTTTGATGACGTCAAATTCCAGGAATTCTCGAAACTTATTTTGAAATCCCAGCCGCCGATTTTGAAATTTGGTATCAGGAGAACATAACATGCGAGGAGGTGGCACAAATGCCACTTCTTGGAATTTTCATGACGTCAAATTCCAGGAATTCTCGAAATTTATTTTGAAATCCCAGCCGCCGATTTTGAAATTTGGTATCAGGAGAACATGATATGCGAGGAGGTGGCACAAGATGCCACTTCCTAGAATTTTGATGACGTCATTTCTAAGAATTCTCGAAGCCGATTTTTTGAAATTCCATTGCCCGATTTTAGAATTTGGTATCAGGAGAACATGATATGCGAGGAGGTGGCACAAATGCCAATTCTTGGAATTTTTATGACGTCAAATTCCAGGAATTCTCGAAATTTATTTTGAAATCCCTGCCGCCGATTTTGAAATTTGGTATCAGGAGAACATAACATGCGAGGAGGTGGCACGAATGCCACTTCTTGGAATTTTGATGACGTCAAATTCCAGGAATTCTCGAAAATTATTTTGAAATCCCAGCTGCCGATTTTGAAATTTGGTATCAGGAGAACATGATATGCGAGGAGGTGGCACAAATGCCAATTCTTGGAATTTTTATGACGTCAAATTCCAGGAATTCTCGAAATTTATTTTGAAATCCCTGCCGCCGATTTTGAAATTTGGTATCAGGAGAACATAACATGCGAGGAGGTGGCACGAATGCCACTTCTTGGAATTTTGATGACGTCAAATTCCAGGAATTCTCGAAAATTATTTTGAAATCCCAGCTGCCGATTTTGAAATTTGGTATCAGGAGAACATAAGTTATAAGGAGGTATTTTAATTTTCTTTTTTTACTTTTATGTTTTACACGTCATTACTTTAATTCTTTTATTTTTCTTTTATTTTTAGTATATATTTTATTTTTAATATTAAATTATTTTATATTAATGGAAGGGATAGAAGTAAAGTACACATGTAATTCGTTTGAAATGTTTATTAAATCACTTTTTTTGCATACAACGCAGTTCAATAAATAAATAAATATAATACTAGTAATACAATATTAATGAAAACTATAATATAATACAATAATATAATATTACAATATAATATTCCATATAATACATAATACAATACTAATGAACATAGTAATCTATATTTTTTATCTTCATATGCTACATTGCGGTGAGATGTGAAGGATGTCTAATGGAACTGCATATTAACGTTCTTCAAAATCATAGTTCTCTTCAAATAATTAACCTCAATCTTCTTGCAATATGCGCTGGTGGATGGAGATCAGTTTCATGCCGCAATCTTGTATTTAATCTGTAATACATAAGACAAAATTCATTAGAAATTTATATAAATATCAAGTATGCATAATTCTATTTATATTATATATTTAAAATATTAAAATAAATATTTAAGTGAACGTATGTAAAAGTGCCATTGCATATAAGATGCATTATGCAATATATATATTGAGTCATGTTTTATCTCAAATTTGATATGAAACAGAAAAGAACTGCAGAAAAAATTAATTAATAGTATAAAAATTATTTTTCTACAACCTCAGTTTTACGCAGAATGTACCTATGTGTTAATAAGAAGAAAAAATATACACAGCGAATCTTATTAATAAACACTATAGTGTTATAGAAATTATTATTGTATATATTTGTATAAATTTTATTTATTTAAACTAATTAATTCCACTTAAAATGGAAGTGCATTTGACTTGTAATTATATGTACTTACAAAGTCCACGCGTTATTAACACGTTGACTGCTACAAGGAATCAGTTGATAATTTAATGAAGTAGGATTTTTATTTTTAATAAATCTAACCAAATATTTTTGCAATGTTTTATTATTGTCAATGAGGTGATTGAGACGGCACAATAAAACAGTTTTATCGAAATATATATGTAAAAAGTACTTTTAATAATAAAGAAAACAATGTCTACAAGCTACGCGCGTCGTTACATGACTGTCTCTGCGCCTCGAGTGTCGATTGACAGTCGATCTTTCCTCGACTACCGCCGAACGTTACCGACTCTTCCCGAAGTGACTCGTTCACCCCATAATGTATACACTTCGCTTACATATTTATTATTCATAATTCTACGTAATTAATACAAGTATTTCCACTGAGGTAAGTGAACAAGTTCTTAATAATCCAAACGACAGATTTGTATGGAAATTTAAACGTCATTCTCGTGTAGATAACGCGGCAACGTGTTAAATAATTATATTACAATTTTTCACGTTTTGGTTTATCGAGGAGCGACAAAATCGAAGCAAAGGCTGCGTTCATTGGCACTTTCAGGACTTTCCCTAAGGGCGAGGAAATTGTAAGGAGAAGCGAATTGGAAGGAGTCCAATTCGCAAAGTGGAACGAACAACGGAAGTGCGCCGTTTATGGAAGTGGAACGTGAAACGAGGATGGAATTGAGTTAATTCGATTTTCGGCCACGATTTTGCGACATCTGCACGGTGCTTCGAACCACGCAACTTTCGTTTCACAAAACTGTGATACCAACGTTACGGGATCAAGTTAATTCAATTTTCACCGATGATTTCGACAAACTGTTGAATAACTTTATGTTGCGTTGAAGGATTAACGTTCGAGTGATTTCGATTATTATCGGTGGTTATTGAATTAATATTTTGCAGACGAATGTACAATGTATTATAGGTTAAGAGAGTCTGCATAATTAATGAACTTGTGTATTATATATTTGATAAATATTATTTCGTTTTGTTGGTACGAATAATATGTAGAGAGTGAACAGTTAATTAAAATTTGGAAAATAAAGGATTTGGTAACTTCATAATTTAATAAAATAAAAATAACCAAAAATTATTATGACTATCAAATATACATAAAAATTGTAAATGTAATATTGATTTAACTTTTTATTTTGCTATAGTAGCTTAATATTAAGAAAGCAATTACTATGTACAAATATATGTAATATATTATAATATATTATAAAATAATTTGTGTAAATTGTACAACTTTAAATGAAATTGATTTAACTTTTTACTTTGCTATAATAGCTTAATATTAAAAAAGCAATTACTATGTACAGATATATGTAATATATTACATTAATATATTATAATATATTATAAAATAATTTGTGTAAATTGTACAACTTTAAATAAAATTGATTTAACTTTTTATTTTGCTATAATAGCTTAATATTAAAAAAGCAATTACTATGTACAGATATATGTAATATATTACATTAATATATTATAATATATTATAAAATAATTTGTGTAAATTGTACAACTTTAAATAAAATTGATTTAACTTTTTTTTGCTATAATAGCTTAATATTAAGAAAGCAATTACTATGTACAGATATATGTATATTTATATCAATATATTATAAAATAATTTGTAAATTCTTTCCTAAAACGAACAAAGACTAGAACAATACCCTATCGTTAAAATATACCTCACTCCGACCTCCTTTCTTTAACACAAATGAATACCAAGAAGAAATTGCATTTCTTTCATCTTTCAACCTAACCTAAACCAAAAACGAAGGAGTAAAGTTAGATTTAAAGAATCGACGATAAGATTGGAACCGCCCATCGGAACTCTGAAGAATTGAAACGAGCAGGTAAAAAAAAAATAAAAGAGATAGAAAGGTGGAAGATTATCTGACAAAGAAATCGACTAGCTGGTGATCGTATTCGCAGCCGATCGCCAGAGCCGGTTTCCGGTATATTCGATTTCCTGCACGCGAGTCGCTAGGAAATTGATTCGAACGATGCGCCCTCATCGTCGCTGCATTTCAAAGTTTGACTGGAAAAACGGCACCAACTGAAGGAATAAAGTTATCGAGGGCAAACCAACCGGAAATGCTACCGTTTCTTCTTCTAGGAACATACTTTTAACGCCATTTGACACTTCACCTTAATATTTACATAAATTTGCTTAATTATTCAATTCAGTTACTTTTTATGGACAATTTCATTAAAAGTTTTATTATAAAATAACCTTGCGTTCGTTACATTCATTTTTTTCTTGTGGAACGCAATTTAGGTTATGATAAGTGTACTTCGTAAAATGAGCGGGAAATTTAAAATGTGTATAAATGTAGTCACGAATTAACGGAAGTTAAGTATTAAAATTTTAGAATGGAAGATTTTCTTGGATTAGAAAAGTGGTATTTAATAAAGTGGCATGATGTTTAGAAAATAATAATATAGAATTAAAAGTTTAATATAAAGTTTGATCGATGACAGAAGTGCGCCTGTAAGACTGCAATGCACGAACGTATAAACGGTGTGTTCTTATAGGCGCTCCTGGATATATTCTTGATTCAAATAGTTAAAGCATGTACAATTCTTTAATTATGTAATGTATAATCTATAATTATATAATTCTATATAACTAAGTTTTTAAAATTCCAAATCGATAGATACACTACGACCTTTCCTCGACAACGTACGATTGAAGACTGACGTCCCGATGTTATTATTCTTCGCTGTGACCTCCGTTACCAGGGAGATCATATACCGACAAAATCTTGAAAAACTATAACGTACTTTCGAGATGTAATTATGTTTGAATCATGAAGGCATGTTGTAGTCATGAAGTGACACAGTAAAAGTGTATACTTCAATTGAAGAAAATAAATATTAGGGTATATAAACAGAAATAGCATTACAGTTTATTCGGTCACGCAACAAGACAAGTATCTGATATCTCGTGGGGAATGGTATAAAAAAGAAAAACAGTCCTTGAACGCTCTCAACCCAAAACAAGACACGAATAAATTGTATACAAATGCGGACAAATATTCGATGTCTTTCTTTTCTTGCTTCAATAAAATATGTAATTTAACATTCAGCTTCTTACACTGATATTTTAAAATTTAAAAACTTAGATTTGAAGATTTGAAAACTGAAACTTGAAAAAATTTATAAATTTAAAATTGAAATACTTGAAACTTTGAAATATACAAAATTTGAAAATTTAAAAGTTGAAAAATTGGGAAATGTATAAATCTAATAATTAAAAAATATAGAAACTTGAGAAGTAAAAAATTTAAATATCAAAAATTGAAATAATTACATTATTACTTGTTATAAATTCCTAAATTTATAGTTTAATAAAAACTGTAATTAGAGTAATAAATATAAACAACCAAATTCAAATATCATAACAATTTATCATTTGAAATTACAATTGTAACCGTACAACCGTAAATTACACTTTGTAACAGTTTTTCCTCCACTACCCTTAATTTATTTCATTACACTTTAATGAATGTACCTAATTTCAGTAAAAGTATAAAAGAGTTTCTGTTAAAGATAATTAAACGACAGCAATTTATTTTCTTCAATCGTTTGCGTTGTTCTGGATATAAATTGCAATTGCACCAAATTAACTTTTCATATTTTGCACAATTATCTAAGGTTTATTAAAATTGATAAAATGTAACTTGTAAACATTTCTAAATCAATTTATTAATATTTATGACATCTCCTAAAACAATTTACTGAAATTTGCAACATTAAAATCAGTTTATTAAAATTTATAAAATATCTACTTCTTCAATTTAATAAAACTTGTAAAACCTTCAAAAATTAAGTTAATGTAATTCTTCTATAATTTCTATAAATTTCTATTTCTATCTAAAATCCACTAAAATTTTACCAAACCTAAATTAGTATATAAAAATTAATAAAATGAATTCTTCAAAACGTAACTCATGAAAGCGCCATTAAACGCACCGTGACGATTGACGAATATCGGCCATAGAAATTACAGTAATGTGATCACATTAATTACTGTCATTAAATACTGACACGATTCAAATTATTCAATGATTGTACACAGATCTATACCGAGCACGATTTATGATCAACGATGATTTGCTTTTAATTTTGGGAATTATTAAACCACTGTTTCAATATATGTAAATAATTTCGGGTTCCAATAATTTAATTTTCATTTTGTAATATCGTTCGAAATTCATTAAAATCATTGCTCACTTATTACATGAAATAATTTCTTTGTTTAATAACATATAAACAACGTTATTTAAAATTTAACGGCATCTTAAAAGGATCTTTAGAAGTTTTGCACGATTTTCTGCTCTATAAATGCTTTCTTATCATCGTACATTCTAATTTTTTTGTTCCATTCTTCGCTACCTAATAACTGTACCCCTTATCTACATATCTATAACCCTCCCTTTTCCCTAGTCACGATAAAAAGTGATCACAAAGTAGAAAATTGCCAGCAACTTCATAAATATCGTTCTTACACGCGTTTCAACATAATCGTATTGTATGATCTTATTTGAAAGGCTATAGGAATTTTTTTAGTTGCAATATAACCTGGTGTAGTTAATAAATTAGCAAGTTAACAAATTTTTTGATTTATAAATTTTTGTATTGACAGGGTTATTGATTGCAAAAGTTTCAGGTTACGGGTTTTACGATTTTTATGTTCTAATATTTTCAAATTTAAAAATGATCAAGTTTCGAAGTTTTCTAATTTGCAAATTACCAAGTTTCTAAGTTTGCAAGTTTCAAAATTTCCGCGTGGTAGTATTTCCAATTTTTAAATTTTTAAATTTTTAAATTTCCAAATCCCAAATTTTCAAATTTCCAAATTCTTGAATCCCAAATTCTCAAAATTCCAAATTTTCAAAATCCCAAATTCTCAAATCCCAAATTTTCAAATTTCCAAATTCTCAAATCCCAAATTCTCAAATCCCAAATTCTCAAATTCCCAAATTGTCAAATTTCCAAATTTTCAAATCCCAAATTGTCAAAAATCCCAAATTTTCAAATTTCCAAATTCTTGAATCCCAAATTCTCAAAATTCCAAATTTTCAAAATCCTAAATTCTCAAATCCCAAATTTTCAAATTTCCAAATTCTCAAATCCCAAATTCTCAAACTCCCAAATTCTCAAATCCCAAATCCTCAAATTTCCAAATTCCCAAATTTCCAAATTTTCAAATCCCAAATTGTCAAAAATCCCAAATTTTCAAATTTCCAAATTCTCAAATCCCAAATCCCTAATTTCTCAATTTCCACATTTTCAAATTTTCAAATCACCAGCTTTCTAATCTCCTAATTTTCAAATTTGCGAAATTATATTATTTAACTCGTGTATCATTTAGCACATTTATTTATTAATATAAATAAATTTCTCATAAGTATTGTACTAATGAAATCAATAATATTAAAATAGTAGTATCTATGCGTATTTTCAATAGATTGTAATTCGACAATGTATTTAATTCATACTTACATGTCACCTGCTCGATACATGTATACATGTTGCATACATATTACATATTCCACACATAGCTATACAGAGTATTTATTTTACACTTGCATACGTACTTATTCCTTAAAAAATTTATATAAAATATTTATTTAATACTCGTATATTACATATTTATTCCATACAAAATTATATAAAAAATTTAATACTTGTATATTACGTATTGATTCAATATTTATTTAATACTCGTATATTACATATTTATTCCATGCAAAATTATATAAAAAATTTAATACCTGTATATTAAGTACTGATTCAATATTTATTTAATACTCGTATATTACATATTTATTCCATGCAAAATTATATAAAAAATTTAATACCTGTATATTAAGTATTGATTCAATATTTATTTAATACTCGTATATTACATATTTATTCCATACAAAATTATATAAAAAATTTAATACTTGTATATTAAGTACTGATTCAATATTTATTTAATACTCGTATATTATATATTTATTCTACACAAAATTATATAAAAAATGTAATACCTGTATATTAAGTATTGATTCAATTCATAGAATTATACAAAATCATCCACAACTTGTAAATGACATTACTTTATTCAATGCAAAAAAGGCAAAGTATCTATTTAAGACTTACATACAATAAATTGATTTCCCGAAAAGCCATCACGGAACTATCAGATACAAACACTATCACGATTAGCTGAGGCTTGTTTACGAAGCAATCGGTCAATCAAACCTTCCAAGTATTAATTGATGAGCACAGAAGGCGAGATAAACAGAGTAGGACAGTTCCACCTTAATGAATATTGATCTGTGAAGGTAGCCGATGCTCAGGCTAGAAGAAACTAGATCTGAATAGAGAATTTTGGTCCCTAGCGACTATAATGGGCTAGACTCATCGACCAGCCTCTAAGTAAGATAAATGAACCCTTAATATCGGTATTCTGCAACGGGTACGAATGGAACGATACAAACACGCTACGGTGTTCAATAGAGAGTCATTTTGCTAACCTAATTATCGTGGGTGATCAAGGATGGTTGATTAATCCTCTTGGTATTTTTGATAAAAAAGATGGGAATATTTTTCAGGAGTCTGAGAGTATTAGAAGTGGAATTTAGGGTTTTGGACAGTGAGGTACAGTCAGGTTTAGAAATTTGAAATTTGGTGAATTAGCAAATTTTTTAATTTGGGGATTTGAGAAAGTTGGGAATTTGGGCATTTGGTGATTTGAGAATTTGGGAATTTGGGAATTTGGGAATTTGGGAATTTGCGGATTTGAGAATTTGAGAATTTGAGAATTTGGGAATTTGGGGATTTGGGGATTTGGGGATTTGGGGATTTGGGGATTTGGGGATTTGGGGATTTGGTGATTTGAGAATTTGGGGATTTGGGAATTGGGGCATTTGGTGATTTGAGAATTTGGAAATTTGGGAATTTGGGAATTTGGGAATTTGGGGACTTGGGGATTTGTGGATTTAGGGATTTAGGGATTTGGTGATTTGCGAATTTGGAAATTTGGAAATTTGGGAATTTGGGAATTTGGGGATTTGTGGATTTAGGAATTTAGGGACTTAGGGATTTAGGGATTTGGTGATTTGAGAATTTGGGAATTTGGGCATTTGGTGATTTGAAAATTTGGGGATTTGGGAATTTGGGCATTTGGTGATTTGAGAATTTGGAAATTTGAGAATTTGGAAATTTGGGAATTTGGGAATTTGGGAATTTGGGGATTTGTGGATTTAGGGATTTAGGGACTTAGGGATTTAGGGATTTGGTGATTTGAGAATTTGGGAATTTGGGGATTTGGTGATTTGAAAATTTAGGGATTTGGGAATTTGGGCATTTGGTGATTTGAGAATTTGGAAATTTGAGAATTTGGGAATTTGGGGATTTGGGGATTTAGGGATTTAGGGATTTGGTGATTTAAGAATTTGGGAATTTGGGGATTTTTGAAATTTGGGAAATTTCAAATTTGAGAACTTAGAAATTTGAGAATTTTGGGGATTTGGGGAATTAGAAGTTTTAAAATACAGGGCCTTGAAGATTTAAGAAATTGGGAATTTTTAAATTTGGTAATTTGAATTTTTTGAGAATTACAGAATGTGTAATTTATAAATTTGTGAATTTTAGAATTTGACAATGTAAAAATTTAAGAATTTATAAATTTATAAATCTGAAAATTATAAAAAATTTGAAGAATCAAAAACTTGGAAATTTTACAACACAAAAGTTTGTCCAAAGGAAAATTAAAATTAAAAATTAGAAACTACACATACAAAATTTGCAAAATCCTAAAAATCTAAAAATTCATAAACTTGAAACGTTTCAAAAATTTGCAAAAATATCACCTACATATATTACCATTTCCCAATATATCCTAAATTCAAAATATTAAATAAACATCTAACAAATCATAATAAAGGTCTGTAATATCACGTCGACCTTTTCAAATGGAATATTTTAAGGAAGAATCCTCGGCATATAATTTATTTCTGTGTTCAAACATGATTCATGCAAATTGCAAATGTTTCTTTAAAAGGTCCTCGAAACGATTACACGTATGTGTAAGTAATAACGAAAGATGATATCACCGGCATGAATTGCCAGTGATGTCATCTACATGACTCGATTGATACATCATTCCTTACTAACTTTCTATATCAAATGCTTAAGAAATATCTTCGACTACTTAACAGATATCTTGATGACGATATCCTTAGCTGGAAAAACGAGGGAATTCCCGTTTGGGAATTTTCTCAGATAACTGGTGAATTTTTTAATGTAATTTAATGATAGTCGGTTTGAAAGTGAAAGTGGAATTTTTTGAGGGTTTAGAAATTTGGGGATTTTTGAATTTAGAGATTTGGGTTTGATGGAATTTGGATATTTAGGGATTTTTAATTATGAAAATGTGAGAATTTGGAATTTTGGAATTTTGGAATTTTGGAATTTTGGAAATTTGGAAATTTGGAAATTTGAGAATTTGGAAGTTTGAGAATTTGGAAGTATGAGAATTTGGAAATTTGAGAATTTGGAAATTTGAAAATTTGGAAATTTGAGAATTTGGAAGTTTGAGAATTTGGAAGTATGAGAATTTGGAAGTATGAGAATTTGGAAATTTGAGAATTTGGAAATTTGAAAATTTGAGAGTTTGGAAGTTTGAGAACTTGAAAGTTTGAGAACTTGGAAATTTGAGAACTTGGAAATTTGAAAACTTGGAAATTTGAGAATTTGGAAATTTCAGAATTTGGAAATTTCAGAATTTGGAAATTTGTGAGTTTGGAAATTTGAGAGTTTGAAAGTTTGAGAACTTGAAAGTTTGAGAACTTGGAAATTTGAGAACTTGGAAATTTGAGAACTTGGAAATTTGAGAACTTGGAAATTTGAGAACTTGGAAATTTGAGAACTCGGAAATTAGAAAACTTGGAAATTTGAGAATTTGGAAATTTCAGAATTTGGAAAGTTCAGAATTTCAGAGTATGTGAATTTTAAAATTTGCGAAAATAGAAACTCAAAAATTTGAATTTAAAAAATACCCAAATTCAACAACATCTAAACTAGAAAATTTTTAAACTTAACAATTTCCAAATTTGCGAATATCTAACCTTCAAAATTTAATAATTTGCAAATCCCCAACTTTAAAACTAGTTAAATCACCAATAAAACGTGCAGCAGCTATATAAAGATTAAAAATAACGAGCATAAGAAATATTTAACTTTCCTTCGACTGAGAAGTTCTTTTGATCAAGAAACGAGATTCAATGTTCATCGATGAAGATGCGTTGAATGTTTCCTAGACTAGCGCATCAAAGTGCCATTCATATTTTCATCTTTCTGCTTAATTAAGTTTCTCCTTGATCGTGTTAAACTCATTAAATGAACTTTGTGAGACGAGACGGCTCCCGTTGCTTCGAGAATTTCTTCGTACTTTTCCGAGACGCGAATCATCTCCTTTTATCAAGCTCCTTATTCTCCATCGATTTGAATTTTTCATTTCTGGTCTGACTATTTTAACCTTCTTCATAAATAAGCTTGTGTTCGATTGTTAGAATGGTTTATATTTACTGATTTATTTATTGTTGTATAGTTTGTATTACATTAATTTTGTTATAAGGAAGGTTTTTGTGAACAGTCTCGCTATATAGCACAACGATGTTTCTGATAAGGCTATAGCATCAGAGTGTATAAAGATATTTATAAATATCAAATTGTAAGATTTGAAAATTTAGAAATTTGGAAAATAAAAAATTTTTCAAGCTTTCAAGTTTTCAAAATTTTCAAAAATTATTTTTAAGTTTAATAAATTAAAAATTTCATATATGTCACTTTTTAAATTTCAAATTAACAAATTTTTAATTTACAAATGTAGAAATTTAAAATTTCATTCATGACTAAAAAATTGAAGAAACATATACTTGTATATAAAAGTAATTCAAATTTGGCGCCAGAAGGTTAAAATTTTTAAATTCTACAATGTGAGTTCTATAATACATATACAATAACTACGTTTAATATCCTATCTCCATCCTAATAATTTCTAAATTATTATACACAAAAATTGTATAATTTTCAAGCTTCAGTTTTGTGGCGCCAAATTTGAATTACTTTATTCTTGCAAAAAAATTTACTGAAAAAAATAATAATTGAATCTCAAACAATTCTAATGCATATTTAAGTTCTATTTATTCTTTCAAAAGAGATTGGAATAAAATTTGCTGAAATAAGTCAAGTCGTCTACGGTTCTCGTTTTCTCGTTAAAAAGTGTTCGATGGAGTTGAAGACGACGGAATTGAACGGCATAGTTCTCGAGGTGTCCCGTTTCTTCGAGTCGATCGAATTCATAACGAGGGATATATAGTGCTTGTACTTACATTCGTGTTTGGATTTCTACCAACGCGTAAGCAGAACTTTATTTAAGGCGTTAGATTATTCGTTCGTACAAATATTATATTACACATACCGATGTCAACTCAAAAACGTGAAGTCTTGTAGAATTAGACTATAGTTTAGTTAAAAATAATGTATTTTTTAGTAGAAAAAGAAATATATGGTTTCGAAGGTTATTGAAGTTTAAATAATTCAAATTTCGCGCCAGAACAGACTCAAATTATGCCACTTTAGTTGTACATGTAATTGTATATTTAACTCTGTTAATTTAAAAATTTTATGTTAAAATTGTTGTTGTTTCAAATATTTTTTTTTCTTTGATTCCTGGATGTACATATATTGCAAAATTGAAAAAGTATATGTAAGAAATTAATTCGAATTTAGCGCGCGAAATTTCAAACTTATAAATGACACAATTTGAATTATTTGAGATATGTGTAATTGTATATTTACGAGTATAATATGAATGTTTATATATATTAAAGTTAAACTAAATAAGTATACAGAAATGAAAATAAATAAAAATAGTATATACTTTATGAAATATTTATTTTGTCGAAAATATGGACTACAAACATGAGTAATAGCATAAAGTTGTACTAGAAAAAGGAACAAAATGGAACAAGGCAAGAACAACAGGAAATTACACGGTGAATTAATTACGTGAACAAGTGGCCAGCAGTCGTAACGATCGACCACAAAAACCACAAATTTCTGGGGTACCGTGTGGTAATTGCGCGAGTAAAATCGCATAAAATCCACATGTCGACCAAGAACAAAGTAACAACATCCCAAGGTCTCAAAACACCATAGAACCTAAATGTGAAAACTCAATAATTCCAAAGTCTGAAAACGCCATTCCCAAATTTTTAAATTATATAACTGCAAAGTCTAAAAAAACTAAAATATCTAAATTAAAAAATTCTAAGAAAGTCTGAAAACTCCAAAGACCCTAAGTTTCAAAATTATACAATTTTTAAGTCTGAGAATTCTGAAAACTATTAAGTTTAAAAATATTACAATTCCAAAATTCTAAGGTCCCAAATTTCCAAATTTCCAAAATTCTAAATTTCCAAATTTTCAAAATTCCAAAATTCCAAAATTCTAAATTACCAAAATTTCAAATTCTCAAGTTTTCAAAGTCTCAAATTTCCAAATTTCCAAATTCCAAATTTTCAAATTCCTAATTTTCAAATTTCCAAATTGCCAAAATTCCAAATTTCCAAAATACCAAATTTTCAAAATTCCAAACTTCCAAACTTCCAAACTTCCAAAATTCCAAATTACCAAAATTTCAAATTCTCAAGTTTTCAGTCTCAAATTTCCAAATTTGCAAATTTCCACATTCCAAATTCCAAATTTTCAAATTCCTAATTTCCAAAATTCCAAATTCCAAATTTTCAAATTCCTAATTTCCAAAATTCCAAATTCCAAATTTTCAAATTCCTAATTTCCAAAATTCCAAAATTCCAAATTTCCAAATTGCTAAAATTCCAAAATTCCAAATTTCCAAATTTCCAAAGTTAAAAATCCCTAAATTTCCAAATTCCATCAAACCCAAATCCCTAAATTTAAAAATCCCCAAATCGCAAAATTCAAAGGCAAGATCCCGCACTTCAAAAACCGCAGAATCCCAAATTTGCAAAACTGCAAAAGTCCTACATCTTCCAACAAAAAAATGTATTACAATTAATTATCAATGACCCACAAACTTTTCAGCGTCGTTTCCACTACAAACTTCACAGATCTCGCTCATACACTCAAAAGAAAATTCACTATCAAAAAGTTCAACGAAAAAACATTCCAGCAAAACCAAAGAAAAATTTTAGTACATCAGGATGTTATCGACACGCGTTCATCGGTTATCCAAATATTTCTTCTGCAACAGAAAATGAAATCTGTTACAATTTTCAGTTTTTTTTGCTTGCGAAAGTTCCGCTCTGTGCGCATTCGGCGAAATTTGATACAATCTTTGCATATAGAGAACCGTGTTCCGGGGAAAAAACGAAAAACGCGACGGACGTCATGACAAGGAAATATCTACTGTATTTTGAGTAAATATTTCGAGGAAATGAAACGCGTTTAAAATTGTTTCATGGAAATTTCTCTTTCTCTTCGTTTTAAAAAATCTTTGAATTTAATTTAAATCCTCGTCTTTCTACCTTTTAACTGTTTCGTCAGCGTTGAGAACTTTCTGCATTTAGTTTAGAAGCTTGTGTGAAATGATTTATAAGATAACTGTGATACACTATGATGACTATGATGAATATGATGAATGTTGATGAATATGATCAATAAGATGAATATGATAAATGTGACCATTACGATGAATGTTGATGAATATGATCAATAAGGAGAATATCATGAATATGACCAATATGATGAATGTTGATGAATATGATCAATAAGATGAATATGATGAATGTGACCATTACGATGAATGTTGATGAATATAATTAATAAGATGAATATGATTAACATGACCAATACGATGAATGTTGATGAATATGATCAATAAGATGAATATGATGAATATGTCCAATATGATGAATGTTGGTGAATATGATCAATAAGATGAATATGATTAATATGACCAATACGATGAATGTTGATGAATATGATCAATAAGATGAATATGATTAATATGACCAATACGATGAATGTTGATGAATATGATCAATAAGGAGAATATGATGAATATGACCAATACGATGAATGTTGATGAATATGATGAATATCGTGAACACGATGAATATGATAAATATGGTCAATATGATGGCTATGATGTATATGATGAAATATGAATATGATGAATGTATTGAATATGTTGAATATGATTAATATAATGAATACGATGAATATTATGAATATGGTGAATATGATGACGGGTGCGATAACTATGATGGCCATGGAAATGAATGGTGCTGATAAGTATGATACCTATGACAATTATTATGATAGTTATGCCAATCATAATATGATAACCATAAGAATCATATTCATAACCATCAGAATCATCACCACAATCATTATGGCAATTCTAATGACCATAGTTACGATTAAAATGGTTATAATAGCTATGACGATAATTCTGACGACTATGATGATGATTCTAGTAACTATGACGACTATGTTGATATCAAGATAACTATAATAGCTCTAATTACAATTATAACGTTTACCACTATGATTATGATAACTTCAATAGTTATTATGATCATAATAATTGTGACTACTATAATATAATGATTTTATGATTACTATAATGTAATGATGACTATGATAATATCTATGATAACTACAACAACTACAATAATGAATAAAAAATTGTGTGACCTATATTTACATCTTTTCATCTATTATTGCACAAAGCAAGAGAACGAAAAAATTGGAGCTTCAATACAAATATTTGTACGGAAAATAATATCTTGAATATATATGTATACATACGTATATAAGCATGATTGTTGTTTTGTAACGTGCTTCACTTGTTTGTAACAGAGATATTTTTAGAAAATAATACAGGAATGGAACATGGCAACCTTCAAAAATAGTTCATGACACGGTTTGGAAAATTTCTATGGATCTTCTTTCGATACACGCGTTTACCTGGTATGGGTAACTTATCTATTGTTCCAACGAACTTTTCATCATCCTATTGTTCGTTTCTTTTATTCCCGGACAGTAAGCAAAGAAATTCGGCCGAACTAAAATACGCGGATCAAAATGCACCAAAATATGCTTTTAATACTTGATATTATATAATTAATATCATAAAATGATTTTCGACAGATTTTAATTCGTAGCCTAACTCGATTCGAAGTTTTTAAGCTTAATTTAGATTTAAATTAAATATGTGTAAACAATAAAATGTATAAAAAAATAAATGTGCAAACGTGCAATAAAATTTGGACATTGTTTTATATATAGCAATTATTCTTCACTTAATATAATAAATGTGAGCAGCTTCGCGCTTTTATTAATATAAATGGTTATAATTCTGTACACACATGAAACAAAAGATATATATATATATAATATGTATTCGCAATCGATCGTTGATGAACACGTGCTTATGGCTACGCGACCACGAGGTAAGTGAGACGATACACTCGCAATTTCCGATCCGCGAGGTAGCCAGCGGAAATCGCGAGTCTACTAGAACCTTCTCGATGCTCCCTTAACCGCGCTATTCAAAGTCGACGCAAACCACTATCAATAAATTATAGTAATCAGCAACCAGTTAGTTAGGTACCCAGTTATCTAGTTATAGTGAATAATAAAATATTAATAAAATTTTTCCGAAATTATTATAACACTACTATAAATAAAAATTCCATAGTGTAGTCCTCGCACAATTCCTTAGCACGTTCGAATTAAATTCGCTGGTCAAACTGCGAACAGCATTGTGTTTTAGCGAGAATTTCAATCAACATTGCAAACACAGCAACGTGAAATTATATCGGTGAATTACGAGCCAGTTGGAGGTTGAAAATGAAACTAAACCAACGTATTAAGAGTAAGACAAGAGCAAAGCAACAAGCAACGTTTTCATCCGTTACAGTATTACTGGCTGTAACACGGCATGATGGTACACGCCCATAGAACGCGGCACTGTGCACCCTGGAAAATGTACAACGCCACGTGCTAATTATACCATAACGAGCAACACGGTGCATCGCTTGTACGAGTCGATAATACAAGCGCGTTTGTCTTTACGCGATTAAAGACGAGGTTGGATCCCGTGTGTTATAGTCTGGTTCCTCGAATAAGTACAATTTTAATTTTGTATGATTTATGGGATGTAGTTTTGGGGTTCAGGGAGTTTGGTGGTTTTGTAAGTTAGGGATTTTGGTATTTGGTGGTTTTGTAAGTTTGGGATTTTGGGTCTTGGTTGTTTTGCGATTTAGGGATTTCGGGTTTTGATGGTTTTGTAGTTTGAGCACCTTGGGATTTGATGGTTTTGCAATTTAGGGGTTTTGGAATTTTTGGTTTTGCGATTTAGAGATTTTGAGAGTTGGTGATTTTGCAATTTAAGGATTTTAGAATTTGATGGTTCTGCAATTTAGGGTTTTTGGAATTTGGTGGTTTTGTAATTTGGGGATTTGGGGATTTGGTGGTTTTGCAATTTAGGGATTTTGGAATTTTTGGTTTTGCAATTTAGAGATTTTGAGAGTTGGTGATTTTGCAATTTAAGGATTTTAGAATTTGATGGTTTTGCAATTTAGGGTTTTTGGAATTTGGTGGTTTTGTAATTTGGGGATTTCGGGATTTGGTGGTTTTGCAATTTAGGGATTTTGGAATTTGGTGGTTTTGCAATTCAAGGATTTTGCCACTTGGTAGTTTTATAATCTAGGAATATTGGAATTTAGTGGTTTTGCTATATAAATTTACAATTAAAACACTAAACCACTTGAAAAATTTAAAATACTTGCAAGCTTAACAATTTGAAAACTTGAAAACTTAACATCTTGAAACCTTAACAACTTGAAAACTTAACAACTTGAGAACTTAATAAACTTGAGAACTTAACTGCTTGAGAACTTAATAAACTTGAAAACTTAACAACTTGAAACCTTAACAGCTTGAGAACTTAATAAACTTGAGTACTTAACAACTTGAAACCGTAACAGCTTGAGAACTTAATAAACTTGAGTACTTAACAACTTGAAACCTTAACAGCTTGAGAACTTAATAAACCTGAGAACTTAACAACTTGAAACCGTAACAGCTTGAGAACTTAATAAGCTTGGAAACTTAACAACTTTCAAACTTAACAACTTGAAACCTCAACAACTTTCAAACTTACTAACTTGCAAGCTTGAAACCTTAACAACTTAAGAACTCGAAAACTACATAACATGAAAACTTGATAAATAAAAAATGGAAACGCGGAAGTCCGAAGGTCCATTCTATTCCCCATCTAATTACTCGAATGGATGTGCGCGAACGATAAATCAGCAGTCACGACATCGAGCAACAGTGCGAATGACGGAAACGGAAGTTTTCCCGTGGCTGTTGCGATCAGAGCTCACAACTTTCCCCGCCAGGTTCCCTGGCTGGTCCTAAAGTGATTAAAGTTTTTGTTTCAACTGACTCGACCTTGTTCGACGGCTACTTTTAATTAAAAGAATAGTAGAAGCTTCTTGAAAAGGGTACACGAACTTTGCTACTGTGAGGGGTTGAACTTTCTTTCGGATTATTAAGGATAATTATATTGTTCGGTGATATGATTGCTTTCAAGCTTTTTTCCTACGTTATGTTTAATCTGATTATTAGTTATGAATGTATATGAATTGGTGTTAGATAATTATAGTACTTTAAATTATGATAGAACTTGTATTAGGATTTTTTGGTAAAATGTTATGTCTTCAATGGTGGAATTGATCTATAGGAAATTTTATATACAGGGTGTCTCATAAGTAGTGTAGGTACCTGAAATGCGGAGTAGCTGACGTGATTCTAAATAAGATTTCCCTTTGCAAAAATGGGATTTGAAGCTTCGTTTTTGAATTATTAAGGAAAAACACGGACCAATCAGAGCGCGAAGATTATTACGCGTTGGATTACTACGCGTTGGTTAACTACGCGTTAGATTACCACGCGTTAGATTCCTACGCTTAGAATTACAACGCGTTACATTACTACGCGTTGAATATCCACGCTCTGGATAACTACGCGTTGGATATCCACACGTTGTATTACCACGCGTTAGATTACCAAGCATTAGAGTCCTACGCTTAGAATTACCACGCGTTGCATTATTACGCGTTGAATTACTACGCGTTGAATATGCGCGCGCTAAATTACTACGCGTTGGATATCCACACGCTGTATTACTACACGTTGTATTACTGCGCGTTGGATTACTACGCGTTGGTTAACTACGCGTTAGATTACTACGCGTTAGATTCCTATGCTTAGAATTACCACGCGTTACATTACTACGCGTTGCACTACTACGCGTTGAATATCCACGCTCTGGATTAATACGCATTGGATATCCACACGTTGTATTACTACGCGTTAGATTACCACGCATTAGAGTCCTACGCTTAGAATTACCACGCGTTGCATTATAACGCGTTGAATTACTACGCGTTGAATATGCACGCGCTAGATCACTACGCGTTGGATATCCACACGCTGTATTACTACACGTTGTATTACTGCGCGTTGGATTACTACGAGTAGGATTACCACGCGTTGCATTAACACACATTGCATTACTACGCGTTGGATAACTACGCGTTATCCAAAGCTGCCGCTCTCGCGTCTGCGCATGCATAATCCTCGCGCTCTGATTAGTCCGCGTTTCCTTAATAATTCAAAAACGTAGCTTCAAATTCCATTTTTGCAAAGGGAAATCTTATTCAGAATCACGTCAGCTACCTCCCACTTCAGGAATCTAGTTATGAGACACTCTGTATTTTGATAATACAATAAATAAGAGTTCTGAAAAATATTGCAACTACTTTGAGTTCTTTAAGGTCGAATAGATTACCAAAATCAAATTGAAACATTTGAGTATTACTGTACACACAAATTTAGAAGTTTACACAAAGATAAATGTACGAGGTTATAGGTTATGTCCATCCACATACATTTATAGGTTATGTTCATCCACATACATTTATAGGTTATGTTTATCTGCATATTCATATAAATATAAACCATGTATGAACATAGTGGTTGTGCACATCTATGTACACTAATTTTAGCAAAATTAAAATAAATCTCTATCATGTTTTGTGTTTTAATCTTGAAAAGAAAAATTGTGTTTTATACGGTGTAATCTAATCAAATTTGTACCGTCGTTATGAATGTATACAGGAATAGTAAATCTACAGCGGGAATTACAAATCGTGCAACGTTTCTTCGTACGTGGACATAAATTTACATCTACACGTCATTACTATACAAGACCAGGCACACGAGATGCATCAAGTACACGATTAATGGCTCGGTTTTAACATCGCTAAAAGCACCAATTTGTTCCCAAAATTCGAATGCATTTACAAAGGAAACGCATTGCCCCGCTGTTTACCACGCTGCTACGTTTGCAACAATGTGTCTTGATACCGCGTTGTTCTATTTCATTTATTACACTGCATTAAATGTAATTACTTTGGTAATTTTCGACACGAACTATGAGCGCTACACTATCGCTCAAGTGTTGGAACATTTAACTCAAATGACCACTCGTATTTCTATCGGTGCAGTAATTTTTAAGCATTCGTTAATTCGCAATTATTTTAATATGTTTCGGTAAATTTTAAAGTAATGCTGTTTTCTCGAAAATAATCGTCAAAGTTTATTTTAAAAAAATGTTAAATTATTTTCAAATTTGGACTGAAATGTTTAAAATTTTTTAGGTACCATGATCATATAATTTCCTTTTTAATATAGTAATAGCTAAACTGTTATTTTAATATAATTTTCAGTGAATTAATAATTGCATGTCTCTACTACTATAAAATACATACATGTTACATTATACAAATTTTGTGCGAAGTGTCATAACAGTTGTATAATTTTTTGTCAGCTTATTTCGAAACTTAACAAGCGCCTTAAGCTTCCGAATGGTATCATTTATTTTTAGAATCGCGAATATCAAGATAAATTATCCGTAATACGTAGATTTATCGTGTCTGATATTGTCGAATTTGCATGAAAATTTTCAACGACATTTTTAACCCCGTTCCAATTGATAATCGTTTCATTGTATACATGAAATAGCTGCAGTACAAGCCTGATACATGTTCCCAATGTTTTTAATTATACTCCCAAATATATTATAAACGACTGGCTTTGTTTTATTGTTATTCGTTCGTATGGCTAAAATACCTACGATAATTCACTTGTCAATTTTAATTTTAAATGAACGCATTCCAACATTGTTTCCGGCAACAATCGTCGATCATAATTCAATGATTTTTATAATTTTAATAACTGCAGGTCGTAATAACGGCGCGATAAATTCTTCTTAAATCTTGATGATTTAATTACACGAGCAAATTCGCAGTACAAAAAAAAGCACAGTTTCATGAATCCGTAACAGCTTATTTGCATGAAAGCGCGATAAAAATATGAGCCCCGATTACGTTTATGACAAGATGAATATTCGTTCGACGAGTGCTGCAATTTGAAAATCAAGATTCAGCAACAGGAAATAACGTGCTGTATGAGATAATTCATTTCGTTGACGTGCAACGTGTTCATTAACACTTGAACAGTCGGCATCGGACTTGTGCCTACACTCAAATTAAAAATAAGTATTCCATGTAAGAGATTTGGCAATAAATTAATTTCACGAGTTATGCACGAGTTGTACCACCACGTGTTATATCGCCACGCGTTATATTGCCACGTGCTGTACTACCATGCGTTATATTGCCACGTGTTATATTGCGACGCGTTATATTGCCACGCATTGTGCTACCACGCGTTGTACTACCACGAGTTATATTGCCACGCATTGTACTACCACGCGTTATATTGCCACGCATTGTACTACCACGCGTTATATTGCCACGCGTTGTACTACCACGCGTTGTACTACCACGCGTTATACCGCCACGCGTTGTATAACCACGCGTTGTACTACCACACGTTATATTGCCACGCGGTGTATTACTACGTGTTATATTGCCACGCATTGTATTACCACGCGTTATATTGCCACGCGTTGTACTACCACGCGTTATATTGCCACGCGTTGTACTACCACGCGTTATATTGCCACGCATTCTACTACCACGCGTTATATTGCCACGCATTGTACTACCACGCGTTATATCGCCATGCGTTATATCGCCACGCGTTATATTGCCAAGCGTTATATCGCCACGCGTTATATTGCCACGCGTTGTACTACCACGCGTTGTACTACCACGCGTTATATCGCCACGCGTTGTACTACCACACGTTATATTGCCACGCGGTGTATTACTACGTGTTATATTGCCACGCGGTGTATTACTACGTGTTATATTGCCACGCATTGTACTACCACGCGTTATATCGCCACGCGTTATATTGCCACGCGTTGTACTACCACGCGTTGTACTACCACGCGTTATATCGCCACGCGTTGTATAACAACGCGTTGTACTACCACACGTTATATTGCCACGCGGTGTATTACTACGTGTTATATTGCCACGCGGTGTATTACTACGTGTTATATTGCCACGCATTGTACTACCACGCGTTATATTGCCACGCGTTGTACTACCACGCGTTATATTGCCACGCATTCTACTACCACGCGTTATATTGCCACGCATTGTACTACCACGCGTTATATCGCCATGCGTTATATCGCCACGCGTTATATTGCCAAGCGTTATATCGCCACGCGTTATATTGCCACGCGTTGTACTACCACGCGTTATATCACCACGCGTTGTATGGCCACGCGTTGTATAGCCACACGTTGTATAGCCACGCGTTATATAGCCATGCGTTATATTGCAACGTGTTGTACTACCCCACGTTATATTGCCACGCAGCGTATTGCTACGTGTTATATTGCCACGCACTATATCGCCACGTGTTATAGTGTTATGTGTTGTACTATCACGCGTCATATCGTCACGCATTATATTGTCATGCGTTATATTGCCACGCGTTGTATTACAGTGTTACATCACCATCCATTTGCAATCATTCCGCGTTATATTGCCACGCAATGTATGACCACGCTTTTTAACTACCACGTGCTGTAATCACCACACATAGCACTCATCATGTGTAGCCACACGATACATCGGCTCGCATCATACCGCCATACATTACGATTACAACGCGTTATATCGCCTCTCATTATTCTGAATCCGGACCAAAGTCACCCTATATCATCGTAAAAACACCTCAACCATTATTGCAACTTAAAATAAAAAGTCCGGAACTGTTATTTTCACGAATTTTAATGTTTTTACGTTAAAAACTAAAAACCTTAAAATGTCTTTATATTACATACATATTTCCAGGATAAGATTTACAGAAACGCAGCTTTATGCGGTTTACCGACAGAGTATTTTAAGCAGAAAAGAACATAAACCGAAAGTACAACGAAATTTTTTATTATGCATTTTGTTTTTCTTCTCGTGAAAAATGGAGGATTAAATAATTTATTAAAAGGGATATGTTTGATATCCTTTAAAAAGCAATTATTTTGAAAGTAGTACGATTTGAACATTTGTAAGATAATATTTAATGATTATTAACAATTAGCAATATTTAGTAAAATGATAACTTTTAATAAGCTATAATAGTTTACGAAGTACTTATTTGCGATAAAGTGTAACCATATAGTGAGCGGTGATACAAATTCTAATTTCAGTTGTACAAATATAATTTTACCAATGACAATGAATAATACTAGAATGTAGTACGATCTTTTCCGTTCTGCACACGAAACATTTATTTTCAACAAACGAGTCATATCGTAAGCACCATGCCCTTATCAATTAAGTACTCTTATCAAACACGCACGATAAATGCGTATATGACTCGCAAAGGTCCCTTCTGTAACTATTTCATTATACAAACTGTACATTGCAATAATTGTGAACGAAAGTACGATGCATTTATTACGACCATAATCATATGTACTCGCGTATTTTTGATTAAACGTGAAATTGAACATTTATAATTGAAGAACGGTATAATTATGCGATAAACCTTTGCATGCTTTCGGATTATTTATTAACGTTCTTATCACACGGGTAATTTAAATATAATATCATATATTACTTCGTGTTTCCTACCTACAAGGCAATTTTCAGAATTTTCAGAATTATAAGCAGAATATACCTGATAAATGAAAATTTTACAGCTAGTTCTTTAGATTGTGGATTGATATTGTTTTGTTATCACTTGTTTCAAGATTAGAATTGTATACATATACTTCTGTAATCGCTTTTTATATAATTTCAATTAATAGCGTGTTATCACTTGTATAGTGTACTTGAATTTTACAAATAATTTTTTGTAATATTTTTTATTGATGTTTTTAACGATAATAAAGAAATTTTTTTCTATGATCACTATGAATTTTAAATGATTTTGGTATTTGGTAGTTTTGTAGTTTGGGAATTTTAGGATTTGGTGATTTTACAATTTAGGGATTTTGAGATTTGGTGGTTTCGAAATTTAGGGATTTTGGGATTTGGTAGTTTTGTAATATAGGGATTTTGGGATTTGGTGGTTTTGTAGTTTGAGGATTTTGGAATTTGGTGATTTTGCAAATTAGGGATTTTGGGATTTGATAGTTTTGTAATATAGGGATTCTGGGAATTTAGTAGTTTTGTAGTTTGAGGATTTTAGGATTTGGTAATTTTGCAATTTAGGGATTTTAGGGTTTGGTAATTTTGCAATTTAGGGATTTTGAGATTTGGTAGTTTTGTATAATAGTTTGAGGATTTTGGAATTTGGTGATTTTGCAAGTTAGGGATTTTGGGATTTGGTAAATTTGTATTATAGGGATTCTAGGGATATAGTACAATATAGGGATTTTGTTATTTGGTGATTTTATAATTTGAGGATTTTGGGATTTATTAATATTGCAATTTAGGGATTTTGGGATTTGGTAGTTTTGCAATTTAGGGACTTTGGGATTTGGTAGTTTTGCAATTTAGGGATTTTGAGATTCGGTGGTTTTTGCAATTTAGAGATGTTGAGGTGTGGTGGTTTTACAATCTAGGGACTTTAGGCTTTGAGAATTTTGGGATTTGATACTTTTACAATTTAGGGATTTCGAGATTTAATAATTTTGTTATTTAGGGATTTTGACATTTGGTAATTTTACAATCTAGGAATTCATAAGATTCAGAATTTGGGAGCTTTCAAGTAAGCAAAAGTTATTTCAAGATTAAAATTTTACAAATATCCTAATCGCTTTTTATATAATTTCAACTAATATCGTCTTATCACTTATATCGTATACTTGAATGTTACAAATAATTTTTTGTAATATTTTTATTGATGTATTTAATAATAATAAAGAAATATTTTTTCCCTATAATTGCCAGTAATTTAAAATGTAACTTCTAACTAAATTATTAAATGCACACATCACAAGCAGGTAGACACCATAAATTTTTATTTATTTTCGATTGAACTAATACTTTACAATTTTTATGTTTTTATATAAAATTTTTATATATTTTTATTACATTTTTTTATTTTTATTATATTTATATTTTGCCATATTTACAATTGTCAAACTCCAAATAAAACAGAAAATCAAGTACAAACATAAATAAAAATCGAAAAATAATTATCGATATTTCTCGATGCAATCACAACTTACGCTATCAAATTGCTATCAAAGAATTTATAAAATCTGTATCAAAGTTATCAATAATTACATACAATGTCAAAAAGTACTGATACAAAATCACTGATAATTGAAAATTCAACGAGAGTCTGAAATAGATAATCGCTCGTTTAATAACATCATTAGCAAGATTGATACACGTTTTAGAAGTACCTCCTCTAAAATGAATGATACAATGCAATACAGAATACAAAGTGATACGATCTTATCACCTCATTTACGATTCTTGAAGTTGCATGATTATCGTACGATACATAATATCGTTCAAAAATTCTATTATCGGGTTCAATAATGTATATCGCGATGCAATGTTTATATTCGAGAGGCAAACGTAATTTTAAGAAATTCGAAACACTTCATAAATTTTATTACTCTAAAAATTAAGAAATAAAAAATTGAGGAATAAAAATCAAACTACAAGTGAAATTAAATGAAAGATACAGGTTTTATAAAATATTAAACGAAGTCCAGTTTTTATAAAAAGAAATATAAAACTGTAAAAAAAGAAGATAAAAATATTTTTAAAAAACTGTATTTTATAAAAAATGTAAAAATTGTACCCTTCGTTTAGTATAACTGTTTGAATTTAATTTGTTAGAACATGAAAGTTTATTTATTCGTAAAAAATCTGCGTGAAGAGAAAAAATAAACTGTATAAAAAAAATACAATAATTTAAAAACGTGTGAAAAATCGAGATGTAAATTCTATCATAATATTATAAATTCTATTAAATCCAAGCACAATAAATTTTTTATTTTACCAGATTGGTAAAATCTATAAAATGATTAAAATTTGAAATGTTTTTATCTCCATACGGCAATAGAAAACATTTTATGCAAATATATATTTGTATAAACAACCGCATTCAATTTAATACCAATAAAATAAACGAAATACGAGTGTTGTCCTTTTAAATTGTATACGCAGATCAAATTTTACCGCTGCACAGATCGTTTCACATATAAAACCAAAAATATTGAAAAAAATAACAAAAATATGTAATACTATTTCTTTCCCTTTTTTATTGCTGTTTCCCTTATCCTGTTTGTTTTTTATTTATTCGATTCGTTGGCGGATAGAACACTTTCAGTACGAAAAACAAATTTTTTCATGACACATCTTCTGTTCGAGGAGTTGGATATTGAAAAATTTGGTAAATTTTAATTTTTCATTTCTCAATTTTAAGATTCATCAAGTTGTCAAAAGCATGATTTTTAAATTTAGAAAATTAGAATTTATAAATTGAAAAATTCGTACACTGTCAAATTTGTAAAATTAGACATTTTCAAATTTTCATAAATATATCCGAAACTATTGATTCTATTAAAAAAAGTTTGAAACAAAAAATGCAGTTCATAGACAACTCTACAAAAAAGGTTATATACATTTTTAACGTGAATTCACTCTTGATTAAAGAAAAAAGTCCCTAAAAAAATTTTTGACAAAGCCACGTTTACTCCTCAGTCCCCTTCAAAGTTTTTTACAGTTCTCACTAAATATATCCGAAAATATTGATTTTAGAAAAAAAAGTTTGAAACAAAAAATTCAGTTCATAGACAGCTCTACAAAAAAGGTTCTATACAGTTTTTATGTAAACCTATTATTTTGGTTGTTATGAACTAAAGTAACTCGGTGAGGGTCAAAGTGACTTCTGCTCAAAGTACTATTAAAGGGGCGGATACGGGTGTAGAGGTTGAGTGGAGGCAGGAGAGGCGAAGGCTACCCTTGCACTTACCCATGTGTGAATCTTCTCTATACCACGCATTCCCTCTACCATTTACGCTAATTTTTCCCAAGACTCATAATGAAAACTTTTAAAATTTTCACGAAAAACATACTTCTGTCCTCCGTGATAACCAAAATAATAGTTTTACGTAAAAAATGTATATAACATTTTTTGTAGAACTTTTTAAGAGCTTCATTTTCTATTAAAAACTTTTTCCTCTAAAATCAATATTTTCGGAGATACGAAACAAAAACTGTCGAAAGGGGGTTCGCTGGAGGCAAACGAGGTTCGCTAAAAATTCTTTTCGGCGCTTTCTTCTCTAATCAAAGGTGAGCTTTTGTTAAAATGTCAGCACGATCGTTTTGAGTAAGGAAAAAATTGATTGGACCCGTCGTATTCACTTTGAAGCCGTCCCTGGCGACACGTCACACCTTATCACCTGTTACCTGCAGATCTGTTCGCGTATCAGACACGTTGCAGATACGTACGCTGAAATCTCACGGTATCTCGTGATGCGTCGTTATCAGCGAAAAATCGTGGCGTTCGAGTCGCACAGACGCGTGCAAAACCGATCGCAAACGACAAGGGGCCACCGTGTGAAGGAGAGAGGAAGAAGAAAAACAAAAGCGTGGCGAAGGATAACGCTGAAAGGAGATGAAGATAATGTAAGGGAGCCGGAAACGAAGAGAGGACAATAGACTGTCGAATCGACGCGTCAAGTCAACGGTCTTTTGTCTGCGTTTCACGGTGTCCACGAACGTGCCACGACGATCACAAAGAATCGAAATTACGGAAAACAGATCGCTTAAACGTTTCAGAAAATCATTCAAGGAACCCGTAACGATCGATGATCCATTGTGAAACTGAGTGATAATAACGAAACAATCTTCGACCACCATTTCGTATTGTAAGTATTCAGCGATTTCATACTCTGGAAAATTTTTCATTTTGCGATTCTTTTTGGACGTGACCAAGGTTAGCTTTAGATTTGATATTCAAATATTCAAGATTTTATGGATTTTTAATAAGTGTTTGTGTACATTTTTGGTATCAAAATATATCGTTTGTAAAATTGAACTTTCAGTATAGCATATTTATATAAAATTCAAGCTTATAATCGTGAGATTCATTGCGTAGTTTTCCGAAATTATAATAGAATTCAGGGAAACACAGATTACTATCTAATCAACGATTTCCTTACGGTGTTTTATCTTTCGAGCTTATCGTTTGATTTAAAAATAGAATTTTTTGTGATCTAGTCGTTTAATCTAGCTTCTAAACATCGCCAAGGATTGTTCAATACACACGTAGCAATTATGTTCCCTAAATAAGAATCTAATGGTTTATTCAGTTTTACCATTTCAATAAATCTGTTACTTTTCGTGATTATGTACGTTTCGTTTATCATTGGGTTAATATTTGAGTTTGATAAAAATAACATTTCCGTCTTCTTACTATAGTTTCATTAAAACATCAATACTTTTCTAACGTTACAAGAAACGCGTTGCTATAGTTACAAAAACGAAAAATGTTTGTCAAGTTTGGGAATATTGTACAGGTAAGATGACGTCTCAATGTTTGCCTTGTTTTTATTCTCCCAACATGTTTTTTCACTCAAGTTTTTATCGCGGTGCTTACGAAAACATACGCGAATTTTAATAAAATTTTAATATATTATACAATATAATTTGATAGCTGCGAGAAGGGTGGAGGACAGAATTAAAATTAAACTTCGGTAAATTGTGGTGGTTCATAAAGACATTTAATTAAGTCAAGCATATTTATTAGCAATAATTTACATTTGGGTTGACATTTAATTTGCCATTAAATTTCTTATAGAATTAAATTGTAATCATTAGTTGAATGATTCTGTAATTAAAATTTCGTTCCTAATCGAAATTATTAAATTTAAGATTAATGTTGAATAATAATTAAACCAATTTAGTTGCATTTAATCAAAGATTGAACATCGTTTTTTGATCGAATCTTGTAAAGTAATAAAATTAATTTTAATCCTCAACTAATTTTACCAAATTGGTATTAAAATTTAATTCACAATAGAGCCAAGTAAATTAGTTAAAATATTCAATTTTATTTAATTTTATATTTTAAATTTATTTCATTGATTCATAATTTTTTTCAAACTTTCCAATCATTCGGTTAACAATTTCAATTTCATTCCCACCATAAAAATATTAACTTATGACAATTTAAAATTATTAATTTCGAAATCTGTGACATATAATTTACTCCACAAAATGTCTCCTCATATTAAAAATACACCAGCTATTTTTAGGTGTTTATATTTTATTTATTATCATATATTAGCATAGATTAAAATCGATTAGGTACCTCGTTCTCAGTAATTTCGTACACAGATATATTGAAACCACTGATTTCATCAGAATATAAAATTTGGTCATTTTTATTCTCAATGCCAGGTCTTCGCACGTTCCAGTCGAATTTCATCGTGTCAATATCTACTACCAAAAAACAGAACTGACCGAAATAGCGAAACCAAGCTCGGATATTAACCGAACGTGAAATATTTCGAGCGCGTTTTAATGTTTTTTTACTATTTGTATGGGATTTTTGCTTTGTCAGCTGTCGTAAAAAACGAAATCTGACACTAAGAGAAAGCTTTCAACGAGGTTAAAATTGTAATCGATTGCTTTTATCTTATGCCGAAATCTGTGAATTTTATCATTTTTTTTTTTCATTTACCTTTCAAATTTTGACAATCAATACCGCTCTTATCGTGAATATCTCTTCCAAACAAATCACAAGGTTCTATTCATTCAAATTTTATAATTACTCTCGAAAGAGGCAATAAAAATCGCATTTACACTTCTAATTAGAAGCTATGAAAACCAATATATTCGAGTTAAATCCTACACAAAAATGCTTTCAAAACTCCTCTATTTTTCCGCAGACTGACCGCGTAAAACGTGTTCTGTTTCAACAATTTTTAATCATTATATTCCTTTGCTATAATATTTTGTACCGTAACAAATGACCGATTTCGGAACATAGAAAGTTTGATATGTGACATGAATCTTTTTACCGGAAAATACCTCTTATGTATCAATTTTCAAACTTTAAAACACAAATACATTTTTTATTTGGCATATTCTGGGAATATTTATATGAGAAATACCACTGGTCCGAATATGAATATTCATCTAGTCTTCTAAACGTTATATTGATTTTTTCGTATGAACATCAATTGATAATTTAGAGATGTTATTCTTCACTGCAATTTTTGATCAATTTTATAACGTAGTATATCTAATAATTTAATTCACTATACATTGAACAGTAAAAAATTATTTAGGCAATTACTATATTGAACAGTACAATAGTGAAGTATAATAATTTATTTTATATCTTAAAATATTTAATAATTTAATTATACTAATAACATTATAGTTTTGCAAATAATTAAGTATAATGATCATTTGCAAAAAATACTAATAAAAAATATAATAATAGAAAATAATTATAATTATTCAAACTTGTTGATCAAATCTTCAAAAAACAGTACTGTTCGCAAAATCAGTACAAATATACTTTTGATACACGCTAAAATTTCGTTAGTTACAAATCTAACCAAATCTGTTCAATGTAAAAGAAATTCGATCATTTGCCAAGTTGGAAATCTTTCTAGGTAAGTCATTAGGAAACCTTCTTATCCACCGATCGACTGTTGCGACGCGTTTGCATAAAGTTCGCACTGTGCGAAATTGTTAACGGTAGCGATAAATTGGCACTCGCAGCTTATCTCTCGTTATCTGTTATTTATCCTTTTTCAGAGCGCGTCGCTTTGTAGCGCTGATAAATTGTTTCAACTGGGTCATACGTTCACCATGGTGAGCTTTTTCTTTTTTCCCTCCCTCTTTACCTTTCTTTTTCGTCTTTCATTTCATTCCCGGCATTTGTGCCGTGTTAGTTGTCCAGAATTTATCAAATTCTCCCCGGTGTTTAGCCCCGGGAAAACAGAAAGGCAAGACCTACGCCTTTAATGAATTTTTTGTGCGATTAAACTCCCATTATGATATACGTTTACGGGTATATGTACAGGGTCGTATATTCCGCTAAGATTAATCTCCTGCGGCAGTAATTACGCGAATGTTGCACGCATACAATAAATTCGAGGCGATCGTTACTTTGATTTAGTGGTGGTCTGTTCTTACAAGTAGCAAATTGACTCGACTTTCAAGGTTATAACTTTAATACTTCCGTTTAATACCAATGGCGTAAGCAGGTGGTAAATCAACCATGAATCTATCAAAATTCATCGGCAAAAAATTTTTAATTCTGAGGATTTTTATATTTAAAAATTTCCAACTAAAAAATTTTATTCCATCTCTAATAAATATTTGCAAACTTCCGCATTGTTAGTGTTACGATAATCGAATAACGAAAAATTCGTACCGTTCTCCGTTCGATATTTCAGTCGCGTTCGATCTCCTTTAAAGGAGCCCATCGCTCCTCGAATCTTACGGTTCAACATACGCGTCAAGCTATTTAATTCAATTGTTCTGATTCAACTATGATACAAAAGGTAGAAATTGCACTGCATATCTAAGAAAGGGTATTGCAAAACTTTCCCGCCTATTTTTGAACTACATGAGTCAAAATATTGCAAAATTTAACAGCATCACTGTTGCATATATAAGATCTCTAAATTGAAGGGCAATATCAAACTTTAACTCACTACCAAATGCTGCAAGCAAGAAAATGTATCCCTTACGTAACGTAGAATGAACGATTATACTGTATTGAAGATTATCTGATTGACCGATTATCAGATTATTTCTTTAACGATTAATACAGCCTTGTGTACTTACACAATTCGATCGTACCGCATTAGACACTTTACTAGATCCACGATTGTCACGGTCTCTCCTTCACCCAATAGTGACATTAGAACCACGTGACCGTAGGATCTATGACGCATGCGCAGACAGTCGAGCGGGTGGTTTGCTGCCAAGCTCGCACGTGCGTTCAAATGAATCTAGTTGCGTTCCAGTAGTTTCCAGTATCTACGAAGGATTTACAGTGGCGTCGTCGATCCGTTACGTCTGTCGCGACAAGAGAATTGACGAAAAAAGAAGTCGGAAGTTACGTGAATCACGGTGAGTGATGGCGAACGTGTCTAACGTAAGGTTTGATGGTCGAATCAAGAAATACAGAAGCCCATAACCACACGGCGAATCGCTAGCGACCCACGTGCGATGAGAATATTTGTTTTGCATACATGACACGGTTCGCCGTGCAACGATTTATAACGTGTGTCGCGTAGATGTCACGTAATCGCAAAAATTCACGCGACATTGAATATTCTTATTGGTTGTGTTGCAACTGACGCGAAACGAGATACCAGCTGTTAGACTGTCATTTCTTTTTTCCGCTATCGTTTGATGGCGTAGACAGTGCCTTTGTTACAATTTCTTGTTCCGTGTGTTATTAATATTAATAGTTTTGCGCGACGTGTTTCTGTGTTACTTTATCTTCGATAAATATTATATCACCTTGCATTTGCCACGGTTTTTTTTATTTGGACACACGTTCGAAAGAACATTGAATTGCGGTGTTCGATCGTAGACGCATTTTTGTTCGGTGAATAATTTCTAATATAAACGTAGAAGGTAAGACGGTCAATGTTATTATTAGACGTGTCTTCAGCTATTAGTCTTTTGTTGCGAACTGTATTTGTGTACTGTATTGAATTTCAAGGTCGAACTTACCGATACACGTACGATCTTACTCTACGAATGTACCAAAATATCTCGCCCTTGTGCAAAAACTGAGTGCTTAATCCAAACATTCGCTAGAGGAAAATTTAACTTTGAAATATAATTTTCAAGAGAATTTATACGTTACACGTTTAGTTACAAATATTGTATGTACATTGTACATTAAACATTTGTATTAATTTAGTATACCATGTGTACACAATATTCAAAATATATTATTAAATTCTGAAATTTTCAAATTTATAATTTTGGGGATTTGAATATTGAAACATCTATACACATAATTTAATATATAGTGAGTTAGAAAAGTATTGATATTTGTTTTATGAACAAATTGCATTACATTCTGTTATGTATTACACAATATTATACTGCTTATTAAAATTCAACTAATTAGATATTATAATAATATTTTAAAGTTGTTTTTACCGTTATTAAATCTTTTATATATTATTTGCAGATATTAGCATAGAAAAATGGTGTCATCAGCAGTAGTGGAAAATGAACAGTCTAACCCACCAAGGAAATCTTGTGCAGTGGGTATTGGCCCAGGCAATTATCAGTTAGTTGGCTGGGACATGGATAGTACTGGCAAAAGAGTTATAGATGAAATATGCCAAATAGCTGGTTACACACCTAGTTCCTCATATTCTCAGTATGTAATGCCATATAATAATCTCAACCCGCCAGCCATGAAAAGGCATAATATGAAAGTAGTAACTATTGGCAAATATAGAGCACTTAAAGATAATAAAACTAATAAGGTATTAATAAAGTTTTAGTAATTAAATATTGTTTGTATTGTATTTAGTTATGTTGCATTCAATGACCTTTTACAGGTAATCAAGACTAAGAGTGAAGTCTTTGCACTAACAGATTTTTTAACATGGCTACAATCTATTAAAGGAGATGCAACGGATGGAATAATACTGGTTTATCATGAGCCACGCAAAGTTATTCCTGCCATGCTAATAGAATCCTTAAAGAAATACAATTTGTTGGATGGATTTAAACAAATTGTAAAAGGTTTTGCGAATGGATTTAATGTTGCTGAAGTGAAATGTACAAACTCGGTTCATTCATTTTCTCTTAGAACATTGTCTAAAACTTTACTTAATCAAGTAAGGCAATTTTTTATTTGCATAATGCAATTCCTTTATTATGTCTTGTAATAAACTTTAAAATATTTACTTGAAGAAAGTAAGACACTATTTTAAATACATACAATAAATATATCATAGTAATTTTTATAATTTAAGGAAAAACAATTAGATAATGCAAAAAACAGAGCATACCTGGCGTTACAAATAGTACAACACTTAAGTTCACTTGAAGATACCAAAGGAAGCGAAGTAAATGGTAGTGGAGACAGTGACAGTGCCATGAAGAAAACTGTAGAATTTATTAGGGAATTTGTTCAACCAGTAGAAATGGAAGAACAAGAATATGCAGGTGTGTAAAGTAATTATATTGAATTACATTCAAGTATGTGACATGTGTTGCCCTTGTTTCAGAGTTGAAAATAGTATTCGAACGTCAAAATAGTTTAAGACCTATTTTCGGAATGTACCGTGAGAATCGTCGAGAACGCCAACATGCTAGTCCTTTACGACGGTTACTCGCCGAAGCAGGAATAGAATATTCTCTATTACAAGTTTGTATAATATAAATATTTATAATATTGTTGGTCATGTAAATCTGCTGAATCGATTAATAATTGATAATGTTTCTTTATGATACAGGAAGCGTGGAATAACGAGAATAAAGAAGGTTTGGAAAAGTTAATTAAGAAGAAATTAACAACGGTTGATGAGAAGCAAATAGAAGAGCTACTAATTATTCTTGAGGGCTATTTTGATCCCGAGAAGAAATCTAAGTTAAGAATATCAGGAGAGAAGAATGAATTAAAAACGGAGAATTCTCAAATCAACGCCGACAAGGAAAATAATAATAAATGTGATTCTGGTGCTGAAAGTCCAGATACTACCACCACTAATTCACCGCTTAAAATAAAGACCGAACCTTCGGAGAACATTACAGTTTAAGCAAATGAACAAGAACTGAGCGATTTAGTTCTCTACTTCAGTGCCTTTTAACTAATTATAAGGTCAATATTGTTATCAGTAACTAAGTTTACGATCATTCCGTTCATTCTTATCATAATATTATTCGAGTGTGATAAAACATGAGTGTTATTTGTTGCAGTATTGTATTTAAATTTTTATTTTCATTATAACAAACTAGATATTGTATCCTTGGAAGATACAAAACTAGACTAGAATTAGTTAACGAACATATGTACAAATAACACGTTATTATTTTTTGTTATTTAACGATAAAGAAATATTTAATGATTCGTTTTTGTTTAACGATTAATTTTATGATCGTTGATTTTTTATTTAATCAAATTAACGTTGTAACAAGTGATTGTTTAGAGACTGGTCGACATGAAAATAATATATTCAGACGTCAAATAAGTTTCGTTTTTCATTATATTTGAGATTAAGAAAATGACTTATTTTCGTTTCTTTTTTTTATTTGCTACTAGCAAGCTTGCGTACAAAGTACATAGTGATATTAATTTAAAAACAAATTATATATATACTTATATTTTTGTACCGCAAGATTTCTTAAAACGGGTAATGCACATGCTGCATTTACATGTTAAATTTCATTGTATTAAACAATTCAAATAAAGACTTTGAATCGCGCCAATTTCTTGCCTCTGATTTTCAATCCTTCCAGTACTGTTATGTATAATATATGTGATTACGAAACCTAATTTGCAAGCGATTAAAACGTTTCATTATCATGTAACACCATTTTACATTCTCGAGCGATAACGGCACGTTTGAGGGTAAAAGCAACAGAAAACTGCAGCGTGACTTCTTTCTGTTATAAGGCGTATCTGAAATCTGTGCAGCCATCGAGATAAAGCCAGAAATGAATTAAATATATGAATGCCTATGCAGTGGACCGTTGTATCCGCTTATGGACTTCCATAAAGCATGCCGGACGCCTCGGAGCGTAAACAGGCTGGTGCACCGCGTAGAAGTTTAAAGAAGTATTTACTTGCTAAGAAGAAGAGTATCGACGTAGCTCTCGTTGGAACTAGGCAAGGTTTAAGTATACGACGAAACTTGGTTTAAAGCGGCTTGTCGCGTTTACCGGAAATTTGCGACTATCTAACAGAGCGTGAACGACGATTTATTTCCTATGATTCTCCTTCTATCTCTTGATTGATAACACTGTATACTGAAAGTTATGGGATCTATTTTAGACACCAGAATTAAATACATCAAACTAGGATTTTTTGTTGAGAAATTTTGAATATGCAAACATTGTAAAATTCTTACCAAAATTACTGTTAATATTCTTGTTATTTTATTGTACTATTAATGGCTTTTAATTGTATTGTTATTAAAATATTATTGTTAATGAGAACTTTAGTAAATATTAGTTTTAACGGACCTTACTTTCACAAAAGTTTGTTGTTTTATACATAACTTTTAATATCTAATTAGATAACTAAGTTTGTAATTTTCTAATAGTGTTGATGATGAATTCCTATGGAATTTCAATCATCACCCACATGTGAATGATGCAGCAGTTGATACTAATTTTTCCTGACCTATAACAATATGATTCTACTACGTCATTGAGAATATTAAACAAAACTATAAGGAATTTTTACTTGTACATGTAACTGAAGTAAAGGAGACAATGTGAAGAAATTGCCAATCATTTTTAGTAAAATGTGTACATATTGAGTTATCAGACTTATCAATTTTTATTCTACGTACAACGAACTATGGCACAATATTCGCACTGCATCACGATTACTGTAAGAGGCAGCGAAAAGGAAATTGCTGTTACTGAGAGGCTCGTTAATCGAGGGACCATGGCCGCAAGAAAATATAGCGATAATTAATAATCCAATGCTAGAGGTCGCTATATCTTTTGTTATAGAGCACAGTTGGGATTCTAATAGCGGAAATAAATTCGATCACACGATATAATAAATATCAGTTGCGCGTAGAACACCGCTGGTATTTTTGATGTATTATCGTGGTACCATATGAACTTTGCAATATATGTTCAATTAGAATAAATATATCAGTTTGAAATTGAAAATGTGAAATATACTTTGTTGCATGTTAAATGATTTTGAAATGTAGGTTCAACATTGTGGTGATCTGAAATATCAAAATGGCAACTATTGCATCTTTTAAGCTTAAAGTATTAACTGACATTAAATAATTTAATATTAGTTATTAAATTTTTTAGTATTACAATATTTTTTTTTGTTCTAAATAATGAAGATATTATTGACTATTTATTACTTTTTTATGACTAATTTAAAATAGATTGCGTTTTTAATTTAATAAAGATTCCTCCACCAATTTAATTTAATTTTTTCACTACCATTTTTCATGAATATAAAAGAAGAAATTAAAGAATATAAGAATAAGATATGAACACCCCTATGAACATTCAATTAAAGAAGAGTAACTCCATGTAATAATTTTCGTTGAAGGAACTTCTAAGAAGTATTCTCGATTCCTAAACTTTTTTTGCAGTTTTATTACTGTAATTCTCCATTTTTCACGAGTCTCGGATTTCTGCGTCGACGGAATTTCCGACTTCCGAATACCTATCGTTCAAACCGTCTGAAGTTCAACATTCACGGACAGATAAATAGACAAGATTAGATACTGTTCACTGTAATTGCATATAGAATAACATAAAAATCATTTAGATCCTAATCTAAATTTAATCGTTCTGATTACATTTAACGATTACACTTCCTACTGATATTATTGGATAGGTATACTGAGCACTGGGTTCATTTGAACTGGACATATTTTTAGTGAAGTGACTTTCTTCTAATTTTTGAGAATAGGAAGTAGAATGAATTTTTAAGGGTATTGAACTTTTAATTTTGGCTGGGATCAATCCTTAAATTTTTAAGTTAATAAACTACTACATTTTTAAATCTTTAAATACTTAAGTTTGTAGGTTTCCAAATCCATAATTTCTTAATTTCCAAATCTCTAAATTCTCAAATTCTTTAATTTACAGAATCTTTGTTTTTCCAAATTTTCCAGTACTTAAATTTTTACATTTGCGAAAACCTTTTCTAAATCCCCAAATTCTCAAATTTAAATGTGCAAAAACCTTAATTTCCCAAATCCCCAAATTCTCAAATTTAAACTTGCAAAAATCTTATTTTTCCAAATCCCTAAATTCTCAAATTTAAATCTGCAAGAACCTTATTTTCCCAAATCCCCAAATTCTTAAATTTAAATTTGCAAAAACCTTAATTATCTAAATCCCTAAATTCTCAAATTGAAATCTGCAAAAACCTTAATTATCTAAATTCCCAAATCTGAAAACCCCAATTTCCCCAAAAGTCATAAATACAAAATAAAAAAAAAAATGCATTTGAAAGATTTTACAGTTTCAGTTTTCACACCGACACTTTCGTAATATACGCATGTAACGGATACATTTGAAGCGTAACAAACGATAACGGTAAACGATTATTGCTAAAAACCTCTGTAAGCAAGCTCAGCTAACAGACATAATTACAAAGATCGCGTGTAGCCATAATTGCAACGAATTTCTTGTTAAAGGAACAAACTGTGCATTATAAAAAGAGCAAAATGACTTGATCTTCGTTCACACAATGAAGTAAGAAACATTTCCTTCTTTTTATATCTGTCTCTTGTATTTATGTAACTACATGTAGTTACTTATTTAACTATATGTAAAGTTAACTGAAAATATATATTGGTAATGTATTTAAATATTTTTTGTTTCAGTTAATAATTGTAGTTTGTAAAAATTGCATTGTAAAGCTTGTATTGAGTGGAGTACTCTACCATTTTACCTCCTACGCTACCATTTTGATTCATAAACATAAAAGTCTTCAAGTCTCAAAATTTTACATTTTCAAAATTGAAAATTCTGAAATTTTTTAATCTTAAAATCATAAAATTCAAATTTTGCAAAATTTTAATACTCCAAAGTGGAAAAATTCAAACATTGCAAGATTTTAATACCTCAAAATTCTAAAGTTCAATCAATGAACAATTTTAATATCTCAAGGTCCAAAATTTCAGAATCTAACAGTTGTAAATTTTCAAAATTACTAAACCTTGAAATTCTAAAATCTCCACAAGTAACAAAATCTCTAAATTTTTAAATGTTGAAGTTCCATATTTGTAAAATTGCAAACTTCCAAAGTTGCAAACTTGAAAATTTCTAAAAAACCAAAATTCTACAACTTTAAAATAATAAAATCCTGAAATTCTAAAACCCTTCAGTAACAAAATCCTCAAATCTTAAAGTCTCAAAGTTCCAACCTTGCAAAATTCTAAATTCTCAAAATCTTAAAACCTTGAAATTCTAAAATCCCCAAATAACAAAGTCCTAAACCCTCAAAGTCCCAAAGCTCAAAATTTCCAAAATTTCAACACTCCAAAGTTCCAACCTTGCAAAATTCCGAAATTTAAATATTCTAAATCCTCAAAATTCCAAAACCTTGAAATACCAGAATCCCGCAACTAATAATATCATAAAACCCCAAAGTCCTAAAGCTCAAAATTTCAACATTCCAAAGTCGCAACCTTGCAAAATTCCAAAATTCCAAGATCCTAAATCCTCAAAATTCCAAAACCTTGAAATACCAGAATCCCTCAAGTAATAATATCCTAAAACCCCAAAGTCCCAAAGCTCAAAAATTCCAAAATTTCAACACTCCAAAGTTCCAACCTAGTAAAATTCCAAAAATCCAAAATTTTAAATCCTCAAAATTCCAAAACCTTGAAATTCTAAACTCCCCAAGTAACAATATCCTAAACCCCCAAATTCCCAACCTTGCGAAATTCCAAAAATCCAAAATTCTAAATCCTCAAACTCCCAAAACCTTGAAACTCTAAACTTCCCAAGTAACAATATCCCAAACCCCCAAATTCCCAACCTTGCAAAATTCCAAAAATCCAAAATTCTAAATCCTCAAACTCCCGAAACCTTCAAATTCTAAAATCCCCAATCAACAAAATCCCAAAATCTCAAATTCCCAAATCTGCAAAACCTCGATCCCCCAAAATTCCACAATCCCAATCTTCAAACTCCCTAAAATCCCAAAACTGATACTCAGAAGCCGTATCAAGCACAACATTTAGAAGAAAGAAGGATCATGTGCGCTCACTAGGATCAGTGTAAACGTAACGGGAAAGCAATTTTCCCGGAAATCTCAAACACATGACATCACGTTCGTGCTCGTATTAGTCGTTCAGTCAGCGACAAGTACAGTAACATAGCGTGAAAATGATGACGGGCAACGCACGATTGTCATTCTCACTTTTTACAGAGGCATCTGGACGCGACTGATGAAAGCAGGCCTCGTAATGAAAAATAAACTGCAAAGGAGCAGGAAACTTTGTTTCGCGCGACGAGAGCTTACGGGATCAAAGAAGGGAATCGAGTTACTCGGAGCATTAAGTGATCAAAGTACGGCGCTTGCAAGCACGAGAAAAAGATACATCTTTTTTATGTGGCGAAACAAAAAATGGTTGTCGTGAAAAATGAACGAAAGTTTTGGCATGGTTAATGGGGACACGATGACGCGTGCATAAATATGTACGTTCACTAGAGTCTTCTGTTATATTTAGGAGAAACTTGTCTAGGCTATGTTACTCAATTTTCAAATTTTCTAACTTCAGTGATGTTTAACTAATTTTTATCTATTTCATATGACTATATGTGCTTTAATTGGAAATTATTATTTGGTGAATTTTTATACAATGTTTTTTAGAGAGTAAAATATACATATATACATGTATGTATATTGTCATACATACATATGTTATACACACATACATGCATATGTCATTTATACATACATGTGACATACATACATACATATGTCATTCATACATACATGTGACATACATACATACATACACACATGTCATGTGTACATACATGTGACACACATACATACATATGATATACATACATACATATGTCATACGTACATACATATATACGTACGTACATACATGCATATGTCATACATACATACATATAAAAGTGTATTCATATTATATGTATGTGTAATATCATGTGATACTTTAACACAAAACTGATATTTGTTACATTATTTCTTTGCAAGAAATAAAGTATGCATCCACATACATATGAAGTTAAAATATGTACATTTTATATGTATTTATAATAAATTTTTGTGCATACATATACATATGCGTATACACATGTGACTTTGAAAATTAATATATCTTATACATGTTACAATGATTTTACAGGGAAGCACATATGTTATACGTATCATTAAATAAATATGAATCGAAATAATAAATTTGAACGAATATATTCGAATTTGATAATGAATTTAATTGGCAATAGAAATATAAGGACAGAAAGAATTTGTGAATAGTCTCTCGTTTCAAGGTATTTGATCGAATACTGGCATTGACCTAAAATCAACGCACCGGAAAAGTCAGCAACCGGCTAAGCAATTCACCTTTTATGCATGTCAGAATCACGTAATGTTTCGCGATTCCGCCAGTTCACTGAGGCTTCCTAGACAAGTATCCATCGGCGAGTAAAAGAAACCGAAATGAAATTTTGATTCACGGTAAAAATGCTTCGCGCTTAATGAACATGCTCGTTAACGAATAAATCCCCTTCCGATACAGTACAATAAAGGAAATGAATACAGACTTACCATCGAAGATAGCCACCGGTTTATTTTTTGTTGCATTCGTGACTCGCTTTGTTTCCCACAGGACTGTCAACAGCATTCCTTCGTTACCTAAACGGAGAAAATAAAATATATTACAGAACTTTAATTAACTATTTTTTTTACGAACGTTGAGAAAAATAAGAGAGAAGCAGAAGTTAATTTTGTAAAATTAATTTTTTACAAGTTTACATTTTTACAAGTTTCTTAATTTATAATTGGGTTTGTAATTAAACGAAGTTTGTTCATTAACTGAATAAATAAAGAGTCTAAGTTTGTTACATAATTAAATATCTGAGATGAAGATTATCTCTGAAAAGGTTAATCAAGAACTCGATATTTTAAAGTTTCATTGAATTTATCAGACGATACAATTCACGGATCGCTGCTTCGTACATTTTTTTACAAAACTTCCGCCTTTGGTATTAACTTTTTTATTCGTTGCTATTTTCACCGTCAATACGTTGATTATTAAAAATTTTCTAAAACAAGTATATTACTTTTATCAAAATTATATTTTATCTACAGAAATGAATAATTTTGACCAACATTCTGAGAAATAAAAAACTAGCTTTTACTTCTTCATCTCCATAAAAGATAACATACATTTTAACTAAATTCCTGTAATTTAAAATAAGAGCACCGCCATTTTGTTCCACAAATCTAGTTTTTTGCGAATAACTGAAACTGAGATGGTTACGTGTACGAAGTAAAATGACAGAGAATGCTGCTGACAATACAAGGTCACGTAGACATTTTTATATAATCATTAAATAGTTACTTTATTTTTAAATTAAATAGTATGGTAATAAAGTACAATCATTAGATCATAATCGTATAGTTGTTATTTGTACTTATTTGTAATACAGATATTGTACAAATGTAATGCAGATGTACGCGTATAATGTAGATATAATACAGATGCACAAATACAAATATAATAAAAATGATATACAAAATCAAATATAAAAATAATACAGATATACAAATGTAGTAGAAATTGTACAAATATTGTACAACAGTTAGAAAACAGTAAAAGCACGATAAAAGAGGAACCAAATCGCATTACGGTGTGAAGTGAGTAATGGTTTATAGCTTATTAGGAGTTCAGTTAAAAAAAAGAGGAGCAAAGGTAACAGTGATGCCGAAGAACCGAAAAGGACACAACAGCGTCCGTTCGAGGCCGTCACTGGTCGCGAAGAGGACGCGGTAAGGATGGTTGTTAGCGGAGGCAGCAAGCATGCATTAACAGTACTCTGGATGGGCCGGTGGTTCTCTGGTTCCCTGATTTCCGTTTCTCCCCTCCAGGAGACGATACCCGTTGGAGGAACATCCACGGAGGGAGAATTCTTGCGTGGTACACGCGCCTCAGTTCACCGGAAATCTTCGTGAAAATTGCATCCCTCTTCGTGCGATCCCTGCTGCAACTGTGTTCTCGCGTGTTATCCCCATTAAGTGCAACAAAGATGTGGACCGTCTTGATCGCTGGATTTTTCACGGTGAGCGATCGACTTCTTACATTTCTCTTCCTCGTTTTTAGATTTGGAGGTTCTGATCTTATCTGCGCTTCGTGGGGGCGTGATTTTTTGATTGTGCGTAGTTGTGGAGTGGGAGTGGCGGTAAGGACCTCTTCAGTTTGTAGTTTTGCAATTTTATTAGGGGAGAAGGGAGACGGAGTCTGTGTTTAATAATTTTATACAGTAGAGTCAAATTTTAGGATTCAAAAGATATTTGACCACATCAAAAGATATTTATTTAGGCTGGTCATTACTAGCTTTTATTACTCTAATCTTCATTGTATACAGTAAATACTTCCATGTTCCATTGATCCATGTTCATGCTATATTCTACAAAAATAGATCTTACAAACTATCTCTCATAATGTAACAATACTTCTCTAATTTGCAGTCAATTTTAATTTAATAACCAAGATTTGTTCACACTTGAGTAGATATAAAAATGAATTGCAAAACATAGAAATATAAAAGTATAGACTGTAAAAATTTGTACTAAAATTTGAAACATCTCATTAATTTTCAGACACTGTTTTTAAACACAATTTTCAAAAGAATTTGTACAAAAAGAAAAAGATATATAGTTCCATTTGGAAGTTATACACAATTCCATTCGTACTTCCATCTTCTGTAATAAAATGTCCACCCCAAAATGTCACCCTGTTTCCACCCTAAAATATCACTCTGTTTCTATAGTAAAATGTCAGCTGCAAAGCGGAATATATTGCTTTAATTTTTTAAAACAAAAATAGTAAAATATGGGAAGTACAAAAAATAATTAAAACTCGGTATTGACTTGTTAATTTTACATTAACATTGATTCGTATTGATCACGTACAAGATTTGACGAATTTAATTTAACTTTCCGTACAGTTTTATTGTTCTGATCAATTTGACGAAATTGATGGCAGATATCTTTCGCAATTCAAATGGTAGCATAAAAATGTTATTTTACGAGATTTTCATAGGAAGGGGCAAAGTATAATCTGCAGAATGCATTTCATATCGAAATGTTAACTTAAATCCCCTTAATGCGACCCCATGAAAATGGTATTCTATCTAACTTTTTCAATTCCGACTTCCCTTTTAAACTATGGCTCTAGAGACTGCGGATAATTTAATCGAAGAATGAAATTACGTTCTGGAAAATTAAAGGCTGATAACATTCATTAAATTAATTAAACCTTTCAAATATTAACAACGTTGGCTATTTAAGGTATTATTCATTGATTACTAAAAATTGCACTCATTAAACTGATTAAATTTTTAGGATCATCAACTGTTTGAGATAATTCAAGATCAAAAGTAACTTTTATAGAATTGATTACATCTTTTAAATATTGATATTGTCAGATATTTAAGGCATTATTAATTGTTACTTTTAAAATTATCCATTAAATTGGTTACGTTTTTAAAATATTAATATTGTCAATTATTTAAGGTATTTTTAACTAAAAATCATAAGTAATATTTATCAAATGAAATGCATTTTTAAATTATTAATCTTGTCAATCATTTAAGGCAATATTAATTGAAAACCAAAAATTGTTATTTTTAAAATTATCCATTAAATTAGTTACGTTTTTAAAATATTAATATTGTCAATTATTTAAGGTATTTTTAACTAAAAATCATAAGTAATATTTATCAAATGAAATGCATTTTTAAATTATTAATCTTGTCAATCATTTAAGGCAATATTAATTGAAAACCAAAAATTGTTATTTTTAAAATTATCCATTAAATTGGTTACGTTTTTAAAATATCAATATTGTCAATTATTTAAGATATTATTAGTTGAAAATCTTAAGTAATATTTATTAAATTAAACGCATTTTTAAATTATTAATATTGTCAACCATTTAAAGTACTATTAATTGAAGATCAAAAGTAACATCCACTAAATTTATTACATTTTTAAAATATTAATATTGTCAACTATTTAAGATATTATTAGTTCAAAATCAAAATTAACATCTATTAAATTACTTTTGTTTATAAAATATTAACAATGTCAATGATTAAAAATATTATAAATTAAAGACAGAAAAGAAACCTTGTATTTCACAAAATATCTTTATAATTTTGTATACCTTAAAAACAATATAAAAAAAATACACCCATAAACAATATTACTATAATATTATTATAAACAATATTACTATAATTATACTTGATAAATATCCCTAATATCATTATAAAATATTCACGAACAAAATCATAAAATTACCAAAATAACAACAAACCCCCACAAATCGAAACCTAACAAAAAAGACATGAATATCAAACAAATAATTAATTGAAACGTCCAAAAGGAGGACAAGATGTTAATTTATAAGATGTTAAAAGTTCCTTGACCGAGAAAACGTTCCTGAAACTATCAAGCGAACGGACTCACGGTTTTTCGATGTCATTCTACCGAAATGGCGCTGGGAGACGAAATTTATGGCGCCGTAAACAGGCGGTTGCGGTTCTTTCGTACAGAACGAAAAAAGGCACAAAAATGTACGTATAGTTATCTAGGAAGCAATCTCGAGAGAAGAAGGAAGCTTGGGAGGCCCGTTTCACGTAACAGATTCGGCTGTTTGTCTCTTCCCGTTAACTTTCCGCGCATCAATCGAATCGGAGCACACCACATGCACACGTAACACTTTGCGTAAGGTGTAAACTCTTTCACACGTGCGTCACTACCTGCCTTTTTCTTCCTTTCGTTCGCGTGTACTTCTTTTGTAATTATATATAGCGAGAGAATTATTTGTACTGTGTGATTATTTGTACAGGTTATTTCATTTCTAAAGTTTCTACATTCTCCAATTATAGACTCCTCAAATTTCTAGACTCTCAAATTATCAACTCTGAAATTTCCAACTTCCCAAATTTCTAACTTCTCACTTTTCCAACTCCTCAAGTTTGCAACTTCTCAAATTACCAGCTCCTCAAGTTTCTATATTCTCAAATTTCCAACCCCTCAAATTCCTATACTCTCAAATTACCAACTCTCCAAATTTCCAATTCCTCAAGTTTCCAACTTCTCAAATTACCAGCTCCTCAAGTTTCTATACTCTCAAATTTCCAACTCCTCAAATTCCTATACTCTCAAATGATTAACTCTCCAAATTTCCAACACCTCAAGTTTCCAACTTCTCAAATTATCAACTCCTCCAGTTTCTATACTCTCAAATTTCCAACTTCTCAAATCGCTATACTCTCAAATTACCAGCTCTCCAAATTTCCAACTCCTCAAGTTTCCAACTTCTCAAATTATCAACTCCTCCAGTTTCTATACTCTCAAATTTCCAACTTCTCAAATCGCTATACTCTCAAATTACCAGCTCTCCAAATTTCCAACTCCTCAAGTTTCCAACTTCTCAAATTACCAGCTCCTCAAATTTCTATACTCTCAAATTTCCAATCCCTGAAATTCCTATACTCTCAAATTACCAACTCTCCAAATTTCCAACTTCTTAAGTTTCCAACTTCTCAAATTACCAGCTCCTCAAGTTTCTATACTCTCAAATTTTCAACTCCTCAAATTCCTATACTCTCAAATTACCAACTCCTCAAATTTCCAACTTCTCAAATTTCAGTACTCTCAAATTTCCAACTACTGAAATTTCTGTTATATTAAATTTCCAACTTCTTAATCTTCGATACTCTCAAATCTTCAGTCCCTCCAATATCTACGTTCTTTAATTTCTAACCCTTCAAATTTCTATATTTTTAAATCTCAAACACTTGTCAAATCCCTAACTTCTCAAATTTCCAACTCCTCAAAATGTCCAGCTCTCCAACTCTTCAAATTTCTAAATCTGTTACCTTTCACATTTCCTAATTTTTCTAAAACTACCAAAACCCCCAAATTCTCAAATCCTCCTGTATAAACCTTAAACCCTGAAATCCTTGAGCCATAAACTGACAAACACTAAACTAGAAATTATTAAAAATAAAATAAAATCGTAAAGCTCAGCACTAAAATTAAAATTAGCAAAAGCCACCCCGCAAAATAACCAACTACGCCAATGCAGTTGCATATCCCAGCCGCTGAATATGAAACGAACTTCTTAATTATGAAATGAAATTGATCCAAAGGAAGGCACAAAAAAAGATACCGAATGAAACGTTCAGAATACCGCTACTCCATTAAATGCCTGCATTAACTTCGTAATATGACCCTCGAAAGAGTTGAAGTTAAATGTTTCGCTCTGGTTCCATAACAACCAATTTGAGCGAAATAAATACGAATACACTTCCTGTTATCGCCAGGCGAGTTTCCAGCCGCTATTACCATCATAATCGTTTCTATTGCTATTCGCAAAGTAAATTGAATTTCCTGACGGGGGTTTGGATACTCGGTGTCGAATAGTCGATCGGAAAAAACATTAACGTTTCGATGGAAGTGTTCGATTGTGGTGACCCATGGTTTCCCATCCAATTTCGAACAGGACTTGATCAAAGCTCGATTTTACTTGGAGAACAGAGAATACGGATCTTTATTTTCGCGTTTCGAAAGAGAACCGTTACTTCTTAACGCGGATACTTATCGCTTAACGATTTGGAAATATTCGAACGTTCCAATTCCGTCGAAATTATATCGATCTCTTTATGGGAAAAGGTTTTATATTCCACGACGGTTTCGGTCTTGATTCTATTATGGGAAATTGAGGATCTATATGAATTTTAAGAACAAGGGTTCTTCAATTTTTTTATTCCCTTGGTGAGGTCTTTGGATTCAAATTTTACAAAATTAAAAATTTTGAAGGGTTTCGTTGAATTATGAAATAATAGGGTTTCAGCACAATTTTTTTAAAAAAAGATTTTAGGAAAAATTGGACAAAGAATTTATGGTTCAAACTCGTTCATAAATTACGTACTTATTAATTATATTTTTGATGATGCAGAATATATTCAACAGAATGTGAGAGTATGTTCTTATTGACTGAATATAAAAGTTTAATAGTCAATTTCATGTGTAATATGTATTACATACTGTATCTTACATATGTACATTAATTGCATGTGTGTTAATGAAATACACACGTATGTGTATGTACTTTAATTACATGTATGTTGATGTAATACATACATATGTACGTGTGCACGAATGTATGTGTATATACATATGTGTGTACATTAATTGCATGCATGCTGATGTAATGCACACATATGTATATGTGCATATGCATACGAATGTCTATGTATATGAATACGTGTGTGTACATTAATTACATGTATGATGATATAATACACACATATGTATGTGTGCATGAATGTATGTGTATACATATGTGTGTACATTAATTGCATGTATGCTGATATGATGCATAGATATATGTTATATAATACATGATATTGAATTGAATTGATGACATTAAATTCAAATTGTTAAACATTTATAATAAAGTCCTAATTATGAAACATTAAATTATAATAAAATTAAAATGTATTAAACAGTAAATTTATAGTAATATTAAAACTACGTTAAGTCATTTAAAATTGAATCATTTAAAACTACATTAAGTCATTTAAAATTGAATTATTTAAAACTACATTAAATCCTTTAAAATTGAATTATTTAAAACAACAGTAAGTTATGTAAAATTGAATTATTTCAAACAACATAAAGTTATATAAAATTAAATTAGTTCAAGCTACATTAAGTCATTTAAAATTGAATTATTTGAAACTGCATCAAGGTACCTAAAATCGAATTATTTCAAACTACATTAAATTATTTAAAAATGCATAAAATTATCTAAAACCGCGTTAGTTTATTTTACAATATAAATTAAACTAATTAGGATTCAAAAGGAAACAATAAATATTTTCGACATAATACAGCATTACATGATGGCCTTTAAATCAATAACATCTATTTCCAGCTGAATGATTATTTGCTATAATAATATACATGCGTAGCTAAAAGGATGGCATATGAACATTTTAGTTAATTAATAATGCATCGTTAATTATCATAGTGTTTGCCATGTTGAACTATTTACGTGGTTTGTAATGACTACGCGGTTAATGTTCAATTACGGTTGTTACATTAATTACACAATTGATTAAACACGAAATATTCAAAACCTCCCTGACTTTTATAAATTTAGTATGAATTAGGATTACAATTCTTTGTCAATAGATAAATTATAATTTTTTAATTTTAAACCTTCCAAATTTTTAATATTCTATACTTTTATGTTAACTCAATTTGAAAATTCAAATCATCGAATTTCAAAATTTTGAAGTAGGAAAATTTAGAAACTTTTGTACTTCCAAATTTCTGGGTTTCAAAACTTCAAAATTTCCAATATTGGAAACTTCAAGCTTCTCCATCTGAAAATTTCCAGGTCATCCAATTTTTTCATTTTAAACAAATTTTTGGAAAATTTAGATTCAGTGTTTCTACATTTCTAGATTTCAAACTTATAAAATTTCTGAACTTTTCAATTTAAAAAATTGGAGATCTAATATTTCCACATTTATAAATTTCTAAATTTTTATATTTCTATATTGTGACATTTGAGAATATAAATCAGCACAATCATTCTACATCAGAACTTGTAAATTCCTAAATTTTCAAGTCACCAAATTTAAGGGTATAAATCAGCACAATCATTCTACATCAGAACTTGTAAATTCCTAAATTTTCAAATCACCAAATTTGAGAGTATAAATCAGTACAATCATTCTACATCAGAACTTCCAAATTTTAAAATTGATAAATTTTCAAATTACCAAACTTGACAGCATAAATTAGTACAATTCTACACAATAAAGTAACTACCCATTTAACAAACAATACCTGGATCAACAATCATAGCAGTTGAGGCCCTTATCAATCAATCCCTCATACAATACCTAAGTTAACTATCCACTTAATCTCCAGTCAAGAAAATTCATATAAATCCAAAACCCATTTACTAATCAAACTGATACCAACTAAGATAGAGCAACTATGTCCAAAGTGACCTCGAAAGTTCGAATGACCTACCTTCAAGAAACAACCATGACCTGTACCACGATTATCCGTCTGGCTGACCGTACGATGGCCATGCTGTATGGTACGCATGTAACGAATAACTTAGCCAACCACCAGAGCGTTTCTTTACACCGTTACTCGCTATTGAAGTTTGTTCTCCTCGCGTGTTGACCACCTTCTTTCATATCGAACTTATACACAACGCTGCAGAGACTCCCATAAACTACCGAGCGAACGTCTGAGGCGCGTATCGAGGAAGAGGATCGAGGTGACTCGCGTTAATTAAGAAAATCACCATGGTTCGGATGGCACAGGGTCAATTAACGCGCTAACTAGACACTCGATGAAGAAACGCTGTGTCCGACGGTGGTGTTACAGTTTATCTTTTTGAAACGTGCGGACGATTGCGTGCTTGTTTTCGTTTGTTAAAGATTTATTGTATTTCGGAATTTAGGGGGTTTAAAAGTTTGAGTTGATGAATTGGATATTGACAAGTTTTTGAGTTGTTCCATTGTCAAATTGTTAAATATTCAAAGTATTGAATTTTTAAACTCGAACTTCAAATTCTCATTCGCAAACTTTTCAAAATTCTTACAATTTCTACAATTTCTAAAGTTCTCAAAGTTTTTACTATTCCCAAAGTTCCTGACATTCCTTAAATTCCCAAAATCCTCCAAGTTCTAAAAATTCCACAAATCTCAAAATTTCTCAAGGTTCATAAAATTCCTAATATTCCCCAAACCCTAAAATCTTAAAAACTCCTCGAATCTCCAGGATTCTTAAAATTACATAAATCCCTAGATTCCTAAAATTAAAAAAATCTCAAAATTTTTGGAAAGTTCCTAAAATTCCCTAAATTCCCTAGATTCCTAAAATTTCAAAAATTCTCCAAATTCTCAAAACTTGTGAAATTCCCAGAATTCTCGAAAGTTCGTAAAATTCCTTAAATTACCTGAATTCCCCGAATTCCGAAAAATTTTCAAAATTCCCGAAATCCTCCAAATTCTCAAAATTTTCAAAATTCTCAAAATCCCCAAAATTCTCAAAAGTTCTTAAAATCCCCCAAATTCCCTAAATTCCTTAAATTCCCGAATTCCTAAAATTTTCAAAATTCCCGAAATCCTCCAAATTTTCAAAATCCCAAAAATTCTCAAAAGTTCCTAAAATTCTCCAAATTCCCTAAATTCCCTAAATTCTCCGAATTCCTAAAATTATCAAAATTCCTCAAATTCTCAAAATCCAAAAAATTTTCGACAGTTCCTAAGATTCTCCAAATTTCCTAAATTCCTAAAATTTCAAAAATTCCCCAAATCTCCAAAATTCCAAAAATTCTCGAAAATTCCTGAAATTCCCTAAATTCCTAAAATTTGCCAAATCCTCCAAATTTGTAAAATTCCAAAAATCCCCAAAATTCTCAAAAGTTCGGAAAATTCCCCAAATACTCTAAATTTCCTGAATTCCCCAAATTCCTAAAACTTGACGAATTCCCAAAATTCTAAAAATTCCTAGAATTCCGCATTTGTAAGAAAAATTTGCAATATTCTCAATGTCACCATGTCAATTGGTAAAACAACGAGAAAGCATAATCATTATAATCAACGTAATTTAATAAGTGAATGATTGAAAATGTGATAACAATATTCGCGGTATATTTCATGGCAATTTAAAATCGTTCAGTTTCGCTTGAGATTATACCGTGTCCTACATCGTATCTGAACTTAACACGCCAAAAATAAGCAGTTTGTCCTGGTTTAAGAAACGGTTTCTTCAACTCTTAACTGATAAGATGAAATCAACACACTTCATACTGTTTTTCTTCGTTAATTTATTGTCTGGTACAATGTCGTCTACTTGAACCGGGATAAATTAATTGCTGTTTATTTTTGACCGCACGATTTTAACGTTGATTTTATAAATGCATCTGTTGTACAATTACGTAGATAATTTATTATCGATAAAAGTTTATCGCAGAAAATGTTCAGATTTTATCAGTGACTTTAATTGATGCCAAAGAGATTCGAGAATATAATGATGGATGTATACCAGCTTTGATTCATAAACAGATTCATGTAGCGTCTTTTATACTTCCTTATTTCTAGCTAACAACTAAATTAAATTCATAACGTCAGACAACTTTACGCCAGAAAACTCAGGAAACCGTAGATCTCCTATATCGCACTATCAACGTAATTTTGTTTCAAATTGTTTGTATTTCTTCTTTTAAGTTGCTCAATTAGGTACATTTTATGATGTTGGTCGCTAATAAGTTATAAACCAGTGCATATCTGGTTCATGTGTATTTGGTTATAATGCATGGTATCTGGTTCATGTATATCAAATTGCATAATCTTAATTGCAGTTAAGACATTCCAGTTTATGTGATTATTTAGAGTAAATTCGTGATACTAGATAGTGATGACTTTTACGATATTCGGTGTACATAATTAGAGAATTTTTAGTGATGCTAATTTTGAGTTTGGATTATGCGTTTTCGAATTTGGGGGTTTAACAAATTGAGAGTTTTGGAATTTGGAAGGTTTAGAAATTTGTAAGTTTAGAGATTTGGGGGATTTTTGGAATTACAGATTTGAAGACAACTAAATTTTCCATAAATCTGCATTTACATTATAACCAAAAAAAAATATCACAAAACTCAGACATCAATACTCCATCAAAGATACCTCGATATTGAAGCAATCCACGAAAGGAGATTCGAGAAAGGTTAAAGAAAAGTATCGTAAGAAAAAGAAAAAGACATACCAGAGGTCCGGAGGTGTCTCTGAGGCGTGGATGAATGGCGATGGTATTGTTTCAGGTTGCTGCCACCGTAGCTCAGGATTACGAGGTCTCTGACATTCAGTGCAGCGGCGCAGGATCAGCTGCCGATCTGCTGACAGCGAAGATCAAAAGGCCAGTTGGTTTCAGAGGTGCACCGCTCTTTGCCGACGACAGATCCGCCAATCCTCTCACCGACATTCACTGCCAGATCAGGCCAGATCCCAACGATCCTCAGGAAGATAACTACTTCCTGAAGGTGACTGACTTCACCAGATGCGGCATCCTAAAGAGAAACGTGAGTCATCGATCGAGATTTCGTCTCTACATGTTGATAAGACATACATTCGTTCGACTCGCATTCTTGGCTATTATTTTTAACTAGCTTTTCTTGGGTTTCTGAAGTACTAGAAATTGACTTTGAGGACTTTAAGTTACCGTAATGTGTTTTTCTGAATTCTAGGGATCGTGGACGATTTTACGTCCATACAAATTTAAATCATTAAATTTTTGTATTTTTAAATTGAAAAAATTGTACTCTTAAGCTTCAAATATTTAAGTTTGAAACATTTCTGAATTTTTAACCTTCGCATCCTTAAATTAAAAAGATCCCTAAATTCTTAAATCCTCACAGCCTTAAATGTAAAAAATTTCTAAATTCTTAACCTTCACACCCTTAAATTAAAATCTCCTTAAATTTTTAAACCCTCACGCCCTTAAATTAAAAAAGTTTCTAAATTTTTAACCTTCACACCCTTAAATTAAAAAGATCTCTAAATTCTTAACCCTCACACCCTTAAATTAAAATCTCCTTAAATTTTTAAACCCTCACACCCTTAAATTAAAAAAGTTTCTAAATTCTTAACCTTCACACCCTTAAATTAAAAAGATCTCTAAATTCTTAACCTTCACATCCTTAAATTAAAATCTCCTTAAATTTTTAAACCCTCACACCCTTAAATTAAAAAAGTTTCTGAATTCTTAACCTTCACACCCTTAAATTAAAAAGATCTCTGAATTCTTAACCCTTACACCCTTAAATTAAAAAAGTCTCTAAATTCTTAATCTCTATACCTTCAAATTAAAAAAACCCTAAATTCTGTATCCCTAAAATCCTAAAATCCCCAATATCCCTAAACTCCTAAATTCAAAAGATGAAAATACCCAAATTCCTAAATTTGCAAATTTCACAATGTACAAATCCCCAAATTCCCTTGTCGCGTGTCTCCATGAAAGTTTCAAAAGTAAATGAAATTTTAATTACCAGGGGTTCATTCACCTGCGAATATGGTTCCCCGCATTCCCTGGAGTAGTAATGTTAGCAGATCAAGAATTGATCCTGATGTGTCGACCACCTGAGCCCACGTTACTCCGTCACAAAGCTGCTGGTTTTGCTGGAACATTGTAAGTAATTATTCCATAGAATGATCATCGAATAAGTACGTATTCTAATTAAAATCTACGATACTCTTACATTAAACAGTCACCTGATATGAACAATTCGATTACATTTATGTTAACACTAAAACTACCAAACTAGTCAAATGATCGCTCCACAAATTTTTTATTATAAGGTTTGTTAAACATTCCTTAAAATCAGCATTGATTTTCATCAAGATAAAGAATAGATGTACTAATTTATATTTCGTCCTTTGCTTATTTATTTTTTAACTTCATTTTTAATTTCAAATTAAGTACACATATGTCGATAGGTTTAGTGTCGAAGTTAGTTATATCAGGTGTTCAAATAGACTAAATTAAAGTGAAAGTGACTCACAAACTGAAATAATTTGTATAATTTTTAATATTTTGCATTTCAATGACTACTTGTCAAAGATAACACTTGCTGCTTATTAATATGATATATTCAAGTGTTAAACGTTCTAATTAAAATCTGCGCACATCGAATAGTCTAAAGTCTACAATAAACATAACAATTTGCAAAGCAAATAATTGTTTGCATATTTCGCAGAAATTATTTTCCAATGATAACAAGTGTGTATCGCAAAAAAATGACAGGTTGACATTGACGGGAATAAGCCACGTGTTATTAATTAACATTCGGAGCAAAAACGGCATTTAATATTTATCTTCGCGCTCTCATTATCTAACTCCGCAGACACAATTTCCTGTAAACTATCCATCAACATTAATATATTTGTCGTTTAATACGTTAGAAATTCCGATGCTTTAACTTTTTATAATATTCTAAAATTTTTATAATATTCTATTATTTAATATCCAATATATTGTACAATATAAAATATACATATTATTTAATATGCGTGTAATTGAAATTTAATATAATGTATTTGATGTACTCATTATACGTCAGTAATAAGTATTTATAAATTAATGTATTTCTATTGCATTATGTTATAAAGATAAAGAGTGTTCCATAAACCCATTTTCAAAAACACTCATTTTTCATAACCCACCATTTGAGACTCAATTATGAATAACTTGAATAGTAAAAGGACACCTGTTTCAGTACTAAAGAATGACTACGCATTATATATTAGATCTAATTTAAATTACACGATCCGAATATTCGAAACAAGTGTACTCATCATTTGTCAGACAACGTATCATTACGTTCGGACATAACTCATGAGTATTAATGGTAATGGTAGCCCATCACCATCGAGACCTATCCTTTACACCGTCTTTTTCCCTAGGGAAAACTGGCATGCTCGACACTGTACAATAAGCTTCGACACAATTTCATAAAACTTGTTTCGTATCGATACTGTGTTGCGTTGTCAGGGGTACATCGTTCAAAATAAAAAGTAATTAGAATTGACTCGATAGCTGACCATTTATTTGATTATCGATTTTACCATTTTTTTTAGTTATTTATGATTCAGAAAAGAATTTATGAATTTCTAAATTTTCAAATTTTGAACTTTGCAAATTTTTTAATTTCCAAATTTCAAAGTTTGCAATTTTTTCATTTTCAAATTTCAAATTTTGCAATTTTTTCATTTTCAAATTTCAAATTTTGCAATTTTTTAATTTCCATATTTCAAACTTTGCAAATTTCCAAATTTCACACTTTGTAAAATTTAAAAATTTCCAAATTTCAAACTGTGCAAATTTTCTAAATTTCTAAATATTAAACTTGGCAATTGTTTAATTTCCATATTTCAAACTTTGCAAATTTCCAAATTCCATATTTTACAAATTTACAAATATCAAACTTCTCCAATTTCTAAATTTCTAATTACCAAATCTTCAATTTTTAAATACCTAGATTCAAACAATCTAATGACTCTGATAAATGACAGAATTTATATCAACGTCATATTAAAATTTAAAACAGATGGCCTCAACCATCTACTTAGCCTACAAAATATCAAAATGGCGGCTATCTACGAACATTTGTACAGCAATAAACATTACACATAGTATAATGTATAGTACAAGTATATAAATACTATATATAGTGTATATAATATTTATAGTACAAATATACAAAGTATAATTTACTTAAAGTACCATAAATTAGATACTTTTCCCTACCTGACATCAGAAACGTTTCTTGCAGTCCGCACGGTGCAAGGGTGTCCGGGGTGGTTGAGGAGACACCTGGTCGTCTGGAATACGAAGTGGCCCTTTATCGAGAGGCCACGGGCAATGTATCAGATGCATCGGGATCGCAGGCGGTCGATCAAGCTGTTCCCATCGGTACGAAGCTTCAGCTGAGAGCTCGAATCAGTCCGGACAGCGCATGGGGATACATTAAGCTGTTGGAGGTGACCGTTAGCCCCGATCCTGATCAACCTCACGCACCAGGAAGTGTCGTGTTGGTGAAAGACGGCTGCAGAAATCGGGATTTCGCGTCGATAATTCCTCATCAGCCGGCTCGTTACAGGGAGAGAAAGAACGAGGTCTTCCTCGATTTCGAGGCCTTCCTTCTCAGCTCCATGAGAGAACGATCCACTCTGTGGATCCATTCGCAGATCAAAGCATGCATGGAACCGCAGGATTGTCAGCCGGTAAGGAAACAATTTTTACGTCCTTCCTTCGTGGTGTCCGGTCGCTGAATGAGCGGCTGTCACGGTGACACGTTCGAACGCGTTCGCGCGGGAGAATCAAAACAATAATAATCGACCCTCGATCTATACTCACATAGTTTAGTCAAAAGCGAATATTTTGAAAAAATATTTATGGTTGCACCCTTGACGTAATTAGGAGTTGGGAATTTGGAAATTTTTATGTTTGGGATAATAAGGATTTAGAAATTTGTTTATTGAAAGATTTTAATAAATTAACCTCTCAAAAGAGGTTAAATTAAATTGATAACTTAAAATTTTTTATTCATTTCTAAATTTTCAATATAAAGAAAAAGGCATAGGAGGTGTCAATCTGACCCGTAATTTCATTTTATTATGCCAATGTATGCAACCATTAAAATATTGACATAAAAAAATTTATAACAATTCATGAATTAAAAGTAGGATATTTTTTGGAAAAATCTCAACCAAGGGAAATGTAAAGAATATTCCTCATAAAACAATTTTTTTATGTAATTAATAAGACTATAATATTATTCATATAAATGTTTAAAACATAAAGCAGTATTTAAAAATTTCCCACTTGACATATATTACTTTTTTCATTATTATTTTTCATTACATTTGACTTTTGAATAGGAAATTTATATTTGATTTAGCTGTGTAATCAAATTATTCCTCATATTTTCCTACTAAACAATTAGGAATGTAAATTTATCTCTTGCAAACAGCGAACAATATGTAAATTATATCTGGCCTTAATGAGATACACCATTTACACATATGTGTATTTAATTATTTGTAAGAGAAGCCAATGTAATTTCAGGCAATAGATAACATGTATACTCTGGCCATAAATGAGAACTAATAATTACAGTTTACACGGTTGCACATTAAATTCAAGAACATGAGTTGCAACATACAAAATTAATACTCATTAAATATTCATAATTCATTAGCACCAATCTCAAAAATAATCTCTGTAAAACATTGTGCAAATAAAAAATTGTCTATTTTAAAAATCTAAATAATAGATAAACAATTCTAATAAATGCATATTTGCAGGATTTTTGTCTGGACCTTTTCGAACCATCAGGACATGGGAAGAGAAGAAAAAGATTTGTAGAAGAAACACCAAACGATTTTCTTCCTAGAGTCGATCGTTTAATAAAAGAATACAACGATTCGACTCCTTACACGAAATTTAAAGAAAACATCGAGTACACAGTGATGATGCCCGATGGTAAATTTCTCAACAAATTTCATACATTGATGACTTAGTACACAAATATTTTCTATCAACTTCTAATGTTAATATATATCATATATTATACAATTAAAATTTGAAGTTAATAAATTATAGGACTTAGAACAACCAAAAATAATGTTTACAATAAATTTATAAAATAAATATAAATTATTATTTAAGAGAATAGGCAGGAAAGTATTACAGATAAAAGTTGTTACACATCAAAACTAAAATTTCATAAAAAATAAACATAGAATATTTATGCACTAAGTCATCGACATGTTCCTTTAAATTTACAATAAAATATAGAATAGATAAATGAAGACTGGTTTTCGTACAGAGAAATACATTCTAACAAAACAAGGAAATAATATAAGAAATAAAATTTTAATTAATTTCCCATTGTTTTCCAGAATTGTATCAAAAAGTTGCTGCTGGATTGGAAAACAGTTGCGGTAGCTTCCTCTACGTTGCAACCGGCTTAGGTGCGCTTTTAGTTTTATCGGCTCTTATCATGTGCTACCTGGCTACACGTCTTCACAATTTATCGACGACAATGCCGCAAAATAAATCGATCGACGAGCTGATACGAGATCGTGCTAGAAAGTATGCTGAAGCAACGCCGGGTTACACTGGTCGGTCAACGGTACAATAGTAAATTATTGCGAACGTTGCGCATTACTACGCTCAATCAAAATGATCCAGCAGGTTTTACATAGCGGAATGAAATGTGTACCAAAATTGCTGATAGCGCTAGTACAAGAAACACGAACTGCGTATCGAGCACAGTTACAATCTAATATTTGTACATCAATGAATGATTAACGGATTAATTAGAATAAACTTACAGCGCTTCAGATACGAATAATATATACGTATTATTTATTTTTAGAAGAAATTTAGTAGGATCTTTATAGATTTAGCGTATAAGCATATTGTAGACGTTATCTGTATTACAAAGATCACAATTATAAATTCACACTGATTTGCAAACATTAACAAAACGATAAGACTTCTTGTCACTGTTTCTAATCGATCGCTCACCTTGCACGGTTCGTACAAACAATTGCACGGAAAAATTCGTATTCTTTCAGCAGTCACAGTCAATATTTATCTACGACTTGCAAGTCTGTTCTCTGTTTCTTTTCTGATAAATTTATTGAACGTGCAGTGCTATTACGTGACCTGAATCAGTGCGTATGTAATCTCTAGCGGTAATTCTAGATTAATTTATAGGATAATTATTTAGGCCCGTTGCAATTAATGACGCCGTATCGGGTTTTCACAGGTGGTTGTATAACTTTCAGTTATTGTATATACACAATAGGATAATTATTTATTATTTATAAACGAAGCTTGATCATTTAAGGACTCCAGCTAGATGCTCTTTAATTGAGCAACTGGACATATAAGTAAATAAATACAACGAAGTATTTAATTATGTATATGAACGCGTACAATAATTACGTGTTTCCGAATATCGTCGTAGTTTTTAAGAATGCCGATTTTGCTTGTAGCAAGAACAACACTATGTAACATATTATATTGTTGCATTTCTATAAGTACATAATGCAGTGTGCGATTTCAAAAGAGTATATATTTATAACGATCGTTTTGAACGAATCAAAATATGAAGAGAACAATTTTTACAATAAAATTAGGCTTCGCTGCACATATATGTACAACAGATTTAAAATAAATACACACCATCATTTGTACGTCGTATGTACGATCAAGATTTGTCTTTGGTTAATACGTTAAAGTTATATTTAAGTAAGATTACTGTAACATTACTGTTACAAAACGTGGCACTTATTAATTGTTTAACTCTTGTCTCTAAAATTTATATATTACTTGTATAATGCATTATTTATTCCTTATATGCATTACAAATGCATATGGAACTACTATGAAGTAGCATAAATTGATTGATTTCCTTATAAGATTAAAAAATGAATTATTTATACACAATTAATAATGGTTTCTAGATAATTAGAATACTAATTCAATAAATAATTCAATGCATGTACAAGTTTGAACAATTAATTATTCTCCAAATGATTTTGATTCATCATAAAATACCATCTTTGATCGGTATAACAAGACTTTATAATTTGAAACATAGCCGTTTTAACTCCGCAATAATTGCAAAAGATTATTATGGTTTCATTTTAGCATATATCTTTGTATTAAACATTTTACAAGAAACAGAAGATGATATTTATAAAACATCACTTTGTTTGACATAATAATTTTAAATTGTAAATTATATTTAAAAATTCTTGATAAAAAATATATAAAATTAAACATGATATTGCAATCAACCAATTAAAATTTAGTAATATTTATTTACATAACCCGTATTCATAAACTTATTTGATGCTTAAACCTTAAAAAAAATAACTGTCACTTTGGTCTTAGTTATTTTATAGAATATACTTGTTAATTTATAAGTTTTAGCGTTAAAATGGTATATAAAATTAGAATAATAAATTAAAGATATAAAATGCATGAATAATATTCATATGTTTGTAAAAAGGCAGTTAACATAAAAATATAATTTAGATCATTTCCAGTCCTATGCTGATGTAATAATACAAACATATATAGTTTACAAGTAACATGTTAATACCAAATAGGCATCTATTTATGAATGCAATAACATAAAATATCTTTTCTTAAGAATCTCTAATTAAAAATACTTAAATTTATAGATATTCACAATCTCGATTATACCTCTATCGTTGCCTTTGATTCTTCGTTGAGTTTCGTCGGGGGTGAAAAATAACATTTCTGTGTGTTAATACTTTGTATATCAGCGTTAATATAAATATTTATACCACATATAGTTCCGAAAATTAAATAAGTAATATGTCAGTGTGATATCGTATTTACAAGTGTATTCTATAAAATATGATTATCACACACTCTGAATCTACAGAGTAAATTATTTAGTCCTTTCATTTTTCTTAGACTTCATAAAGGCTTCATGAGCTGCTATTTCTTTCTTCTCTTTCTTTAAATTTCTATCTTCAAATTCCAACCTGTAATTAATCACTACATCAAAACATGATTGGCTAGTCTTAAAGATCTGGGATATGCAAATGTTTATTCAAAATTTTGATTGTTATTCTAAAATTAGATTTCTTACAGAATAAAAAATATACACTTACATAGACTAAAGATAAATGAAAATACAAGATGAATCCATGAAATGTTTTATTAGCATAAAATTGCATATCCCAATACAAAAGCATGAGTAGATGAATCATGAAAAAATTATAAAGTAAAGTAAGGAAACAAGTGTCTGTTGTGTAAGAAATTACAAATTGTAAGATGGCAAGATTGGACAGATCAACGGTTGTTCAAGTTTTTAATTATTCTGTGAAGTTCATTTGACCTAGGAAGACAAAATACTGTGTTGTACTATACATATAATAAGTATAATTTTAAGATGTATGACTGGATTTTACAAATAACTTCATCAAGTTATATTTAGAAACGAAATAATTATGTTTCCATAATACTGATATATGACCTATTTATTAAATGATAATCTAAAGAAGATGTATTTAATTCTAACATAAATGTAATTTTTATATTTTATTATTTTCAATAAAACTTATTTCTTTAAAAGTAAATTTATGTTATCTATGTATTTTTACAGTAGTTCATTAGCTACTTATATGAATATAATATATGAAAACAGCATACCTGTGAAGAATTATGCGTTCAACAATTTTTTCTGTTGTCATATCATTACCACTGTCTAACAGTTTAAATTTATTTTGTCTTTTAGGTTCAGCATATGGATCCGTACCATCTTCACAAGGCATTATACGAGTTTGGCCATGACAAACAACAGACACATCAAAATGTTCCATCAAATCTTTTGTGACTTCATAAGGTGCTCCAATTACTACTTCATTAACATACTACATACAAATCAATAATAATAAATTTTAAATACATCATAATGTATTTCATTAAATCTTCAAATTAATCTCTTACCTTGCATGCTAATACACTAAGAACTCTTTCATGAAGATTCATGATTGGATGATTGCCACATTTGTACCGATTAACTACTGGGTCCGTATGAAGTCCAACTATAAGATAATCTCCTTCCTTCTTTGCCACTTCCAAAAAGTCTAAGTGACCAACATGGAAGAGGTCAAATGCTCCTGCTACATATACTATTTTGTCTCCAGGCTGTGGGCTCTTTCCATCACTAAACTGAATAATCTTTTGCGTAGTAGGTAAAAATTGTGAACAGCCTGTCCAAGGACTTCTAGCCGTTCTATCTTGACCCATACTTTTGCTAGGTTCTCTATCAACAGTATATTCACTATCACCTTGTCTAAAATGTTGCCTTGTCATTAAAAGCATACGTCCTACCAAGTCAGTTGTTGATACACCAGCTGTTCTTTGAACCTCTCTATAATAATTAAGTTCCTTTATAATCTGCTTAAACATAATCTGTGCTATTATGAATGGAATATTTTCTAATTAATATATACCTATAACGACCTGCTGCTTTGACCAAGTGATAGGTATCTACACCATCTGCTGTCATAGTAATGTCATCACCATGAACACAAAAATCACAGTTGTATTTATCTAATGTCTCTAAAGTTGTGACATAGGGTGCACCTTCTACTACTTCATCTACCCATTTAATACCACGAACCATTTTGTACCTAACAAAAAGATACTGAATTAATTTCAAATAAGCATTATTTTAAATGTACGAAATTTAACAAGTCTCATAAAAAATTGCTAAATCAAATGCTATAAAGAGAGTAATAAATATTGGGAGAAAAAACAAAAGAACTTTAAAACACTTGACTTGTAAAGAAATAGGTAAACTAAAGAAAAGTGTAAACAGATCGATGAACAAGTTTAAAGTAAAAATAAATTTGGTTAAAGAAATATATAGAAATATACAGGCAAAAGTAAAATTAATAACAGGTACATATAGAAGCTATGATGTTACTATTATAATTAGGCTATGGATGTTTATGCATCTATAATACATGGAAATTGCAAAGTATGAATATATAATGAAGTTTTATAGAATGCTATAATGTAAGCAATAATAAAGATGCTGCTGCAAAAGCATTAAAAATTGTTTGATAAAATAAAATCATACCTTTCTTGTTCCATGAATACTGGTGGTCCTTTATGTTTAGTAATTTCTTCATCCGTATGTACACCAACAACTAGATAATCACCTAATGCTTTTGCCTGTCGTAAAGAATTTGCATGGCCAAAATGTACCATGTCATAGCTGTATCAAAAAAATAATTTCTAAAATATGTATATAAAGTAACAAAAATATTTGCATAATTACAACATAATGCGCCGATAATAAACAAATTAATGAAACAGTAAAATTTGCCGCTATTAAAAGTTTGAGATAGCAAGAACATACGATAAATAATCTCAAGTGTAAAGTAGAATATGTCATATACATATAAAAATAGTAGAAAAAAGAAATGCATACCAAATATTTAAATGACATCAAGTATTCAATAATATCACAATAATTTCTAACGTTACATACAATTATTTACAGTTATACACAGCACCGCATCACTTGCAATTAAATATTAACGATCGGCATATTATTATCGAAAAATCAAAGTCATCCGGTCAGTTTCAAATAAGTACTCGAAATTCAAAGTGATAACACAGTTAATTCAATAAGAACTTACCAACCGTCACACCATACTCGCACTTCCTTACGATTTTCTGTCATAATGAAGAATCTGGTATTTAAAAGACAGGTGAAACTTAAAATCGTTCAATAAATAATAGCGGATGAGTAATCACTGCACCACAACAGATCTTGGAATGTACTGCGCGCAATGCGCGCGTCACCGTCTCACGCGTCACATATCTTCTATCAACTCATCCCTACTTTTTACTCTTCATCCCCACCACCATTGTAATTTGTACTTTTAAACCTTACTATTTTACTACTTTAAAAATGATAAGCGAACAGTTTCCATTTACGTATCTATACATCTAATTTATTCTATTGTTTTACTACCTTACGTTATATTGTCAAATGTCGCTACGTATTATATCATTACACATTGTATAGCCACGCGTTGTATTGCCACGTCAGAAACCTGACGTATTATGGAGATCTCGGACGATCAATATATATTTTAATATTTCAATATTGCCTATAAATATTAATATCAATTTTAGAGATCTCAAAATTTCCAAATTGCTAAGTTACTAAATTCAAACATTTCTAAATTTCTAAATTTCCAAAGAGCCAAATCCCCCCAATATTCAAATTTTTAAACTTAGCAATTTCCAAATTTCCAAAGGCTCAAATGTCTAAAGCTGAGTCAATAAATATCTGAAATATCGTCATATATATTAACAGTTCGAGGTCTCGAATAAATTATCACGCATTATCCAGTCATACCTAATAAATATAACTTTAATCAGAGGATTTGCATTAAAACAACATTGCATAATTTCAGAATTATATTTATATATTGACTGTGTGAAGTAATTTACAGTTTAGTGTGCATGTTGATACCTAAAATTTTTTAAGTACTTCATTTCATAAAAAGATTGATTTGTTTATCCTACATAAAATTATTTATAATTAGTATGGTACATATTTCCTCGATTTCACAAATTTCGTTTTATAATTGAACATAGATAATCGAGTAAAGATACACTAAATATGGAGTATTAATGTAATACGCAATGACAAAATGTAGCATTGGTATAATGAAGATGGAATACTTAGTTATTTATTGGACAACATTGTACAATATAAAAATATTATGACGATTTCAGATCTACAAAATTTAATGATCGACAAGACATTAATACTTTGTTTCTAGAATTTCGATCTAATAGTTTTCCCATTTATTTAACTCACATCGAAAAATATATTCACGCGATATCATGAAACACTGAAATATACACATTAATATATTGTACGTTAAATACTATTTAAAAAAATGATGATTTGATCATGAGAATTCTACTACCACAAAAAGCAATCAAACAGGCACACAGAATCGGCAGCCATAACAAGTCTAGTAATATCGCAAAGTTGTAACTGTACAGAACATTATGTTGGAATGAATCAATAAACTCTTGACCTGATCGCATGACTTCTGATAACTACGTTTCAACCAATGACTAAGAAAAATATCTTCTCATAAAGAATAGTACTGATTACTTATATCAGTACATATTATAACATTTTTCTGGCGATCAAAATATTAGATAAGATCCCAAATAATCATATGACAATATTGTTTCGACGAATAAACTGTAATTTATCAATTATTTTTAACGAGATCACAACATAGTATACTACTTACAGTAATGCTTTCATAAAGTAGTACGAGTTTGTAATTTTATATGTTTGAAAATCCAATTAAAAATTTGATGTGTAAATTTACTTTCCTCGAAGGAAAGCAAATTATGGTGATGAAACTTTGTATACAATTATTTAGGTTTCATACTTATGCTATTTTATTAAATTTTTAATACTACAATACGCTGGGTCTCCATTGCCCACTTAAGTTTAATACAGTGCAATGCATTGTACGTTTTAAATAATGATTCATGCACTTGCAACTTAGTAAGTTTTTAGAAAACAATTTACCATAAATTAGATTCTCATTTCTTCTTTTCTGTTAAATATTACTTATTAAAGCTGATTTTAAGAAGCGAATAGTAGTTAGCATTATTGAATTTCATAAATTTTTCATGTTCTTTGATATATATAAAATACATCGCAAGTTTTAGAAAACTGATATACAATAAATAGTTTTGAGAGAATAAATGGTTGCAGCAGCAAGAATCATAAATGAAATGTCATCGGTAATAATATTCTACCTACTAATACACTTATATATATATGTTTTCTTTTTCACTAAAAAAAAGAATGCTTATGAGTGTTCTTGAATCGATATAACCAAAATCTGTCAATACGATTTTCATCGGTAATAATACCACGTGTTTTTAACTCCGTATCCAAATAAGAAGCACGTTATATTGAAAATGTTCTATTTCAGATAAGACATTGCTTCTTCTGTCCGTTTTCATTTTTACTATATTACATATATCTCCCGTTTAAAATTAATCGTTTTTAAATTAATAACCATTTTGTTGTCTATAACTACTTCCACCACCCACACTTCCTCCATACCCACTGCCATTTTGACTGTAACTGCTGGAGCCACCACCGGAAGCTCCACTATAACTATTTTGAGAGAAAGTTTTACTACCATAATTACTTCCTCCAATACCACCTAAATAAAGAAGAAATGCTTAATGATATAAGGCAAAAAAATAAGCAATTTTAATTAAATTATAGAAATATTACAATTTTTATTTGAAGCTATACTGCTATTATTTCCATTCCATTTATTCCCTCGGTCTCCTCCATTGGAACGATCAAATCGTCCACCTCTATCTCCGTCTCGGCCTCCTCGAGAGCCTCGAGAACCGCCACCACGACCTCCGGAACCGCGGCCACTACCACCTCCGCTACGTCCTCCATAACGACCTCCTATAAAAGATATATAACGTGTAAGATGGTGGTATTAAATTAAAAAATATGAACGACCCGATTCAAATAAAACTGAAGTCGTACTTTTATAAATTCCTGGATTCCTTGATAGTTCGTACAGTTTAGGATTCACTACTTGTTTCGCTTCTTCTAGAACTTGAATTAAGTCACTAGCCTTGTGTGCATTACCAGGTGTGAAAAATGCGTACGCGGTTCCCGTACGCTGTGAACGTCCTGTACGTCCGATACGATGTACATAGTCTTCAGAATTGGACGGATAATCCAAATTTATCACAAACTTAACATCTTCCACATCTGTACAATATTTTAAGTTATAATCATCGAAAACAAAAATCACTTGAGTCTTTGTGGTTCAGTTAACTTACAAAGCGAATGAATTAAAGCGTTAACAAATATAATGACACGTTTGATATAGATGGAATTATATAATAATTTGTTTATGCATGATTGGATTTACTCATACATAATATATTCGCTTGACGTTAAAAATAATGTACAAAATTATTAATTCCATCTACAATTTTCATATGAAACAAAAAATTAATTGACCACAAAGAGCAGGTTTATATTATTTACCTGTGGTTGCCAAAAGCTGGAAACGTAAATACATTTTTGGAAATGTAGAGGAATCAGAGCTCAGATGGTTCTCATGGAATTCTCACTTTATGCGTTAGCGAGCTGTATATTTACTCTTAGTAACTTCACACCCTTCTCTCCCGCACCAAAGTATGGATCTGTGCTGGTCTTTCAAAATTTGATCCTTGTGTATTGCTTCCGTGAGGTTGTAACATTGGATGAGCACCATGTGCATTCTCCGATCAACCCCACACGCATTCCATTATGTGCGCAATAGAAATAGAAATTGTTTTGCAATGATGAACTCATACAATTCATCAACTTCACATTATCAAATTTTGAGGATTTTACATTGTTTGTTGCAACTTTTTTATTAAAAATATTGTCAGATGTATGGTATGAAAATGTGATTTAAAATTTATGTTTAGCATTTCATAATCACTGCAAAACAATGTAATCTCATTCCCTATCCCTCTAATCTAAGAAAGTAAGTGGTCAAACATCTATCCGCTTCAGCAGTCCTTGTACGCTAGATACCCTAACTCTATGACTTCCATACTTTGGACCGTCGCAGGTACAGAGTGAGAGTGTGTTTTTTCAAGTGGCACGGTGGGCCGAGGCACAGCGTTAGGTTAGCTTGTTGCACGGGGACAGAGACCAGCAGTCACGCCCCATTCAATTATATATTCCAAAGCAAGCTCTCCAGAGTTCTTATCATTGATAAAACTCCGTCGCATGTGCCTCTGAAAACACATAGAACAGCACGTTAATACCAGACTGACAAGACTTTTCTCAATCAGAACAAAATTTAAACAGCTTTCTATCACCTTACCTATTTGCCTAAACTAATTCTGCTGCTGAAATATTTTGACTTACTTTTAATTTTACTATTTACACCAATTTGATAATATAATTAAACTGACAAAATAATAATTTCTGATCTCTTAATACAATCTACAATTTGAATGCAATGCTGTGATCAATAATTTAAAACTAATAAAGTGACCGAATTGAGAAAATATAACATTCATGTATTATCAAAAAATTAAAAGTATGCCAAAATCCACCTATACTATGACAGAACTGAACAAATTATAAAATATCTCTACAGTTGTGCTGAAAAGATGAGAATTACATTAAATTCTTTTCTAGGTTTTATATAAAATATTAAATTCCCTAAGTAATTTAACGAAAATAAATAAAAATATCTTAAATAAAATAAAAAAATCATAAACCGCTGATTATGTTAAGTAACTGTTCTGAAACCTATGCTTTTTTTTTAAGAATTTCCGTTCATTCCAAGAAAAGACTAATGTCAATAATCAGTCTGGCACATGCCGTTATCCGTTGCCACGTCACAATAATACAACTCTCACAAACGTGAAATAACCATCGCAGCCTGACCCTTACATCATACCCACTCATGTGTAAACGGATTCTTACCTAATCCTCTCGCTGCAACATCCGTAGCTACTAAAATGGCAGATCTGCTATTCCGGAATTCTGAAACAAATTTCTCAGTATTGAGCTGAATATATTTATGTCTGAAAAATTTGATTAACACTTACGATTTAATACATAATCTCTTTCTTGTTGACTTTTATCTCCATGGATGCCAATTGCTTGCCATCCATATCTATTAATTGCACGTGTTATATCATCCACTTTCCTTTTAGTTTCGACAAAAATAATAGTTTTATTTTCTGGTTCATTTGAAATTTCTTCTAAGAGTTTCATAAGTTTACCCTCTTTTTCAAATTCCTCACACACATCAACAATTTGAAGAATGTTATGATTAGCTGCTAATTGCAGAGAACCAATGTTAATTTGTATATAGTCAGTTAAAAATTCTTCGGCAAGGTTACGAACTTCTTTTGGCCAGGTTGCTGACCACATAAGAGTTTGTCGGTCGGGTCTGATTTGTTCTACAATTTTCCTAATTTGAGGCTCAAAGCCCATGTCAAGCATTCTATCAGCTTCGTCTAGTACTAAATATGTACATCTACGTAAATTTGTTGTACCACGTTCTAAGAAATCTATGAGACGTCCTGGTGTTGCTATACAAATTTCAACACCTCGTTCTAAGTCACGGGCTTGAGGACCTTTTGGAGCTCCACCAAAAATACAAGTGTTTCTCACTTGTGATGAAACTCCAAAATCTGATGCAACTTGTTGAATTTGCTGTGCAAGCTCTCTTGTTGGGGCTAGAATCAGAGCTATAGGACCATCTCCTCTGTTTAATCTAGGTTGCTGATTTATATGTACAATTGCTGGTAAAATGTACGCTAATGTTTTTCCAGATCCTGTCTGAGCAATTCCAACCATATCACGTCCAGACAAAGCAATAGGCCAACCTTGTGCTTGAATTGCAGTTGGTTCCCCAAAACCTTGTCTGCGAATTTCATTTAGTACATACTCTGGGAATCCACCTTCCTCAAAAAATATGTTTGGACTTGGTATATTTGTCCCTTTTACAGTAATCTCTTTATCTGAACGATAGGCTTCAACTACGTGTGTACTACGAGTAGTGACATTAGGATGTGGCTCATAAAAATCTTTCCTAAATGGCTGTAATGTACTCATATCCCATCTTGGTTTACGAAGACGTTCCCCAGGCTGACGGTTTTTAAAATTATTGTTTCCAAAATTACTATCTCTATTGGAACTACTACCAAATCTACCACCTCCACTACTGCCATCTCGACCACCAAAGCGACCACCCCCACGTGCTCCACCTCCTCTTCTGTCACCACGTTCACGATCTCTGTATGCCCTTTAAAATAGGTTTATTTATAATTAGTTACAATCAATATATAAATTTTTTGTAAAATTTGTAACAATTACATTTAATTATAAGATATCAGACTTTAATGTATATTTATTTATTAAATAGCTTGTTAACATATAAGTAATACGTATAAGTTAAAGTAATATTTAATTTTAATATCATATATTAAACACGTGCTATAAACTTATGAAAATTGCAATTATAAATATGTACGTTCATAATTTATGCAAAAGTGTTTTAAATTTTAAATACTCAAGTTATTCTTTAATTAGTTAACGCTAACAGGGAAAGTATTTTCTGTATTATCAAGGTAAAAATTTCGTTAGTAAAGAAGCAATATGGAGTAAAGCATAGTCAATCATAGATGTTAAAATGTCAGTAAGAAATTCATAAAAAATGTATAATTTCACATGATTTTAATGAAAATCTGATTCTACTTACATTCTCATGGAGTTATGCAGTACTTTTAATTGGAAAATAAGTCTGTATTCTTGAATAAATCAGTGTATTGATGAGCAGAATTAACGAAAAGTACGCTTCACTCCTTGCACGTTCTAAAAGGGATCTGCGAAACAAATGTCATGGCGTCGCGATGTACCAGGAAATAGTTCCATTTTAACTTCAATTATTTAATCATTATTTCTACCTTTATTATTTATATATAATAATATATAAATAAAATTATTTATTACTTTTTTACATTTTAATATATCATCTACTTTTCAAATGTTAAATTTTAATACTTTATAAATGAAAAATGCCGGAAATAATGGTACTGTGGTGGGGAAAATACACGGAAATACATATATGTTGAATTTAAAATTAAATTTTCATACCTTCCAATGTTTATAGCTTGTAGTTAATTTTATGTAAGGGGAGAACGATTATATTAATTTATAAGGCAGCAATATAACAGAATGAATTTAATTAAACATATTTAATTTTATTGTAGTGTATCTCCGTTGTGTGTATGAAGTAAAATAAATTTGAATAAAAAATCAATTTTGTCCATTTTATACATTGAAAATTATAGTACAATTTTATTAAAATTTATATAAAATCGTAACTTAATAAATTAACAATAATTTATACATACATTTGTAAAAAACATTTTTACGTAGGTAACAGTTGTTAAGAATTACAACACTTAACATGACAAATGTCCATTTTCAAATTAGTAGTTGTACTTTCAGCGCTTTTTAAAATAAAATAAAATTCATAATATAACATATATTTATATTAAAACAATTATATATTATATTATAAATAAAACGCAGTATATTCATTAGTATTCAAAATTTTTAAATATTTTATATTTAATTAAATTTTTATTTTTATTTCTTTAATCGTTTAATCATACATATACATTTAACAAATTTTATTTTGACCATTATCACACTAATTCTATATATATTTGTTAATTGCGTATATACTTTGGTTCCACTCCATTTTCTGTGTATTTTTTATTTTATTCTATTTTATTTTTAACACAAATTTAACTAAGTGTATGACTATTAACACTGTTTAATGAAATGTTTCTTTTTTAATACTGTTAACATAGTTTTAATACGTTGTACCTCTATATTGATAGGTATTTCCATAATTGTCTCCTCCATAACTTTGTCCTAAGCTGCTTTGTCCATATGTTCTTTGTGTATTATAACCGTATCCTGTATTCTGATGAATCGTGTTACCTTGTTTTGTATTATTATAACCGCTATAATCTGAACCTGAATAGCTACTTGAAGTAGACTGATAAGTATTCCCGCTACGACCACCAACAAGACCTCTTCCTCTTGCAGAAATGCCTCTTCCCCTATTATCATTATTACCTCTTCTGCCACTAATTCTATCAGTACCCATGAACCGTTTTCCACCTTTTATGTTAAAAGTATGTGCATTAAGAAATTGTATGAAACAGTAATCTCGAATAGTAATTTGAGGGCATACTTCTATTTCCAGGATTTCCAGATTTAGCTAATTCTGCCATTTCAGTAAGTCGAGGATTTATATTTTGTCCAGCTTCTCTTAATACTTCTATTAGGTCTCCAGCATGCTTCATGTTGTGGGTTGTAAAAAATGCGTAAGCAGTACCAGTTTGTCTTCTTCGTCCGGTACGGCCAATTCTATGTATGTAATCTTCTGATGACGACGGATAATCGAAATTTATTACATACTTGACATCATCCACATCTGTGACAAAACATAAAAAAAGAAAAAATTGGAAGCATTCCCAATGTTTAAAATTTTACATATTATACATATTATTTGTAATGATCATCACCCCATATGTTGGTTGTATTGAGCTCTTAGAATGATCTTCAAACTTGGGAAAGTAATTACACAGAATGCTTAATATTAAATGCATAAAGTGGTCGAGAACAAATTTTAAAGATAGTAAATGTCTATATATTACATGTTTGTAAACTTTTATTATATACAATCTAGATTTTTACTTAAAAATAAAATTTCTCTGAATATCAGGTTTGAAAACCACCCACCTTTTAGCCGGCAATTCCATTTCAAAATCAGCAAGAACAGCCCCATTTACTTTTAAATGTGGAGCTATTCAGTTGGTTTCATATGGAAATGTATGGTTGGCCTAGAGATTAGACAGACACAGCGTGGTGTCTGGTTTGGGATAAAGGCAGCATTTTAAGGTTTAAGCCTGAATGCATTAACCTTATTAGGCAATAGATAATAATTTTAAGAACTAGAGGCACTAGAAAACGCTTGATGTTTTGATTGTTGTACCGATAAATGAATAAATAAAGATAAAGTAATCAGATAGAGTATAATGAAAGTACAGATTAAGTAATACTAAAATATACAATTATCTTATCAGAAATACTTAACAGAATAATAATTATTATGTCATAAAACTGAAATCTTTGTATTGAATTCTTTTGTTTTATATTAAAAGTAAATTTAATGAAAATTTTTAATTTAGAAATATGCTTTTTAAAGCATATGTTAAAGTCAATATTACAATTACTAATACAATACAAGCAAAAGAAAATAAAATATTCACTGTGTCTGCCCAATACTGGCAGTACACCGCGTTCACTTAGGGTACTCTGTGCCTCTGAAAAAAAAAAGTAGACAGTCTTAGTGGTAGCTTTTGTGTGTTTTGTTAGAACCCTTTATATAAATTTAATCTTACATATTTGATTAGTATACAATATAAAATACAAACCTGTTTAAAGTATGTAATGTACTATAACTTAAAACAAATAAAAGGTATAATCTAATCAATGTGTACTTTCAGGGCTCTGCTACATAACATTTTTAATAAATCACACATTGCTACATACATAGCTGTCCACTGGTCTTATTAGTAACGCATCACTGGCTAATCCAATAAGTGTTGCCAATTCCCAGATTTACTCGATTTTGAAATGTCTACATACGTATAAGCTGAGGAATAATACATACCTAAACCTCTAGCAGCAACATCTGTTGCAACTAGAATAGGCGCCCTTCCACTTTTGAATTCCTGCAATACATGATCTCTTTCTTGTTGATTTTTATCACCATGAATACTCAATGCTTGCCATCCATCTCGTCTTATATTTCTTGTAATATCGTCAACTTTCCGTTTCGTTTCAACAAAAATGATCGTTTTGTTTTCTTTCTCATTTCCTATTTCTTGAAGTAATCTATACAATTTTAAATCCTTTTCGAACTCTTGACAAACATCCACGATCTGAATAATGTTATGATTAGCTGATAAAGTTAGAGAACCGATATTAAGATGCATATAATCAGTTAAGAAGTCTTCTGCTAAAGCTCGAACTTCTTTAGGCCATGTAGCTGACCACATTAAGACTTGTCTATCAGGTCTAATTTGTTCAATTATTTTTCTTATTTGAGGCTCAAAGCCCATGTCTAACATTCTGTCAGCTTCATCTAGTACTAAATATGTGCATCTAAAGAAAAAAAAATTAATCCACCAAATGTATTAATTATATTCACTTTTATTTAAAAAAGAACATAATCATACCTGCGCAAATTTGTAGTTCCTCTTTCTAAGAAGTCAATAAGTCTACCTGGTGTAGCAATACATATTTCAACACCTCTTTCTAAATCATGTGCTTGTGGACCTTTAGGTGCACCACCAAAAATACAGGTGTTTCTAACACCTGATGATTCTCCAAAACAATTAGCTACTTCTTGAATCTGTTGAGCTAGTTCTCTTGTAGGAGCCAAGATTAAAGCAACTGGACCATCACCTGGGCTAAGTCTTGGTTGGTGTATGATATGTACAATTGCTGGTAAGATGTACTAAAATAAAAAAGTTTTTAGTACAGAGGGTATATTTTATTTTTCTATGTATATAAAATTAGTATTATATATGCTGTAATTTATAATAAAGAGGTGCAATATAAGTCTAATACATCCTTAATCTGATTGTTTCTGAGTGACTCACTCCAAGTGTTTTTCCAGATCCAGTTTGAGCAATGGCAACCAAATCTTTGCCACTGAGTGCAATAGGCCATCCTTGTGCTTGAATTGCTGTAGGTTGAGAGTAGCCTTGTTTATGTATAACTTCTAACACATAAGGAGGAAAATTTCCTTCTTCAAAATGTTGAATAGGATTAGGTATATTGTCGCCCTTCACAGTTATTTCAGCATTTTCTCTAAATTGGCCCACTTCTTCCTTTGATCTAACATAAATACATTATATTAAAATCTAAACATTCATTTAAAGAATAGATTTAAAATTTATACCTGTTTTTAACTGCAGGATGCTCGATATAAAAATCCTTACGCAAAGGTTCTAATGATCTCACGTCCCAAACGATTTTTCTAAGAGTCCCTCCAGGCTGTTTGCCTTTAATACTACCACGAATATTATTAGTAGTTCCTCTACCACGTCCACCAAATCTATTAATACTGTTCCCACGAATATTTTCAACACCACCCCTAATGTTACCTCTAGCAATACCACCTCTACGGCCTCTACTATGGTCCCTATCGCGCGAAAACCTAAACACACATAATATATGGTTTGATATAATTATAAATTTATAAAAAATATGATATGCTAATAGCAAAATTCATATTTTATTTATAAAATAAAAAAAAATTTATAATTATAAATTTAATACATTTAATGGAAAAATATAATAACGTAATAATTTTTAATAACATAACAATTTATTTATTAAACAAATTATATCTATTGGTATATGTAAAAAAGAAATACATTTTTAATAAATTTATTTGTCGAGACGATTTAAAAACTGTTTTCAACTATATTCTAGTTTAAAAATCATTGATTTCTTGCAGATGCACAGTCAAATGAATTAACATTTAACGATATGTTAAAATACAAATTTTTTTATCGCAAATTTTGATTATTGATTAGCACTGTCCGCAATACGATTCGGCGCTACTCAGTAGTCGTGACAAAAAAAGGATTTGAATCAGATATTTCTACTTTGAACGATATATACATAAAAAGTAGGATATAAATTTGTATTATATAACGTTGGATGTAATTGTCATGTTCCACTTACATTTTCAAATAGGAATACCCTCAAACACCAACGAGCAATAGATTATTCTGCTTTGCAGTTGCTCGCGAACGCTAATCGATACTTCGGTGCAAGCGAATATTATAATAGTTAGTAATTTGATTTGAGATATTTTATAGCGTTTAATGAAAAATTTAGACTTACTTATTATGAGAAATATGAATAAAATAACGAAAATGAATTATGTCGCGTATCTTTAAACTTGCCGGTAAATCCAGCGGATCAAACTGACAAGTGAACTTCCGAAAGTAGTTCCGTATAAACAGTTTCCATGACAGCATCGGCGTAGTGATACACGGATGCGAAAAAATTAAAACAAAAAAATGTGCAATTGAATGAAAAATTTAAATAAAGAAATGTATGGAGATATCGGACGATCAATAAATATTGCCAATTATTCAAAGTTTTCAATATTTATTGACAATATTGTATAGACGATATGTTGACGATATATTGACCGTGAATTTGCAAATTTATTGACAATATTGCATTGACAATACATTTTGATCGTGAAAATTCTGACATTTTAATAATATCATGCTAATCATCGGAGATATCCATAAAAGTACAATTGAGAAATGACTGAATTTTCTTGTAAAATTTGAGTCGTTCCACAACCGCATTACAAATTTGATGGTTAATTTGTTAATTTTAAATGAAATTTATATTCTAATTTATAAATAACTACCTGTTATTTATGTTCCTTTCAGAAGTAAAACTGAACAAGGTTTTAATTTTAATAAAATTCAAAAGTAAATAATAGGGAACGTTTAAATGTAGCGCGGATATAATAGTCATATTTTGAAAAGATGACGCTAGTGTTCTCATCCACGATATCTAGGGATATTTTCTAACTCTATTTTTATCATACATGTAACTGTAGTATGTTTACAACTGTTGTTGATATTGATTAATGATATTAAAATCTTTCTTAATTTAAGATGTCATCTGAAACAGCACACGTAATTTTCTTTACTTATATGTACATATAACTAAGAAATTGCACAAAAGATGAAAAATATAATGAGTTTATGTTACAAATTATTGTATCAGTTCCTAACCTACTTAATTTTTACTCACTCTGTTTATTTAATTTTTAATGTTTCTTTTACACTACAAATGGGATTTTGAAACATTATTTAAGTATGTTAACGTGAAACATGTGTTTTAGATATGCGATACCCTCAGAATCCTTCATTTACCACCAGAACTCCCTGATGACAGACGCAATGAATTACTACAAAAATATGGTGCTATTAAGACACGAACTTTAAGACCTTCTAAAAAGTATACTGTAACTTTTGCAAAATTCAAATCTCAGCAAGCAGCTACAGAAGCATTGTTACGTTTGCATCAATTAAATGTGAGGGGGCAACATCTGACAGTTGAATTTGCCAAAAAATCTATATCTGTAGAAACTTCAGAACAAAACACTGAGGATGACAAGCTTACAAATGAGGAAAATAAGAAAGAATCAATCAGTAAATCTAATTTTCAAGCTTTTTTACAAAAATTAAATAGTTGGACTATGAATCAAGTCTTTACTCAACCACCTCCACCAAATATACAATATAAATACTCAGCACCAACAAGAAGTACTTTAATAAGAATAGCTATTCAATTATTGAAAGAACCAGCTTTTTATACACAGGTAAATTAATTAAAGTACAATGTAACACAAAATGTTTGTGATTTGCATAATAGAATATAGTTTTATAGGTTTTACATTTAATGAACAGAATGAATTTGCCACCTCCCTTTGAAGAATTAGAAGCAGAATTTCCAGCACTTAAAGAAGTTTATGACATGGAGAAATATAAAGATATATTTGGGAAAGAAATTCTGTATGACAAAGAAAATCAAGGTGATAGAATTACCATTTTCTTTATATGTATTTTTAATTACATTGATTAATCCATAATATGAAATAGGTATCTATAATGAAGATGTGGAAGAGGATGAATCTGAAATAGAATCTAATGAAGAAGATAATACAAAACCTTTAGAAATTATACCTGCCAAAAGAAAACGTTCACAATCCACCAAACGTTTAAAAATTCCAAAATTTGTTAATCCAGCTAAACATGTACCTCAAAGTTCTACACAGAAGGTTGTAAAACCAGAAGACATGTTTGAACAAGTACAACGTGGAGAAACAAAAAATCTTAAAATTGAATTAAAGACTGTTGATAAATTATTAGATATTCCAAATAAGGAAGATACTGTTGTATCTGAAAATGCAGTAGATGGTGGTTTTGGTTTAATGTTCCCAGCTTCTAAAGATTCTGAAATGGCTGAAAATAGTGAAAGTAATGAATGTATTCAACGAGAAATAATTACATCTGAAGAATTAGCAAATAATAGAATATCAACTAATGGTAAAAATTGTTTCTTATTTCATAATATTCAGTTGTTCTATCAGTTTCTATGTATTTGAAGGTGTTAATATAAATTATTGTGTGGTTGAATTAATAATATTTTTCTTATTTACATTACAGACCAAAGGGTACTTCCTGTGTTCAAAAATTATCATCCTGGAAAGCCATCAAATCGATTGTACATAAAGAATCTTGCAAAGCATGTAGAAGAAAAGGACCTTCATTTTATTTACCGAAAATATGTGATACCTGACTTAAAAACAGACTTTGAGTATGTCTTAAAAAATAATGAAAATAAGAGAATAAATCAATTTGTAATACATCTATTTAACAGTGTATTCTATTTCAGGTATGATGTGCGTCTTATGCAAGAGGGTAGAATGAAGGGTCAAGCATTTGTCACATTACAAAATATAGATCAAGCACAATTAGCTCTTGATGAAACAAATGGTTATATTTTAAAAGATAAACCAATGGTTGTACAGTTTGCTAAAGCTGCAAAAAGCTAACAAATATCTTTTTATGTATATGTACTAATTTAGGTAACAATATTTGTAATAAAAAAGATTTTGTTATATTTTTTACTAACTTTATTTTATACATTTCATTTCTAATTCTCATCTAACAATAAGTCGGGATGTCTGATGTATTGTTATTCTTGTATTAGAATTCTTATCGCATTTACATATGAATTTATAATGATTATATGATTCACACTGTGAAATTGTACAGTTAATTACTTTCTATAAGTAGAATAAATAATTTGTATGATAAACTGTTTATTTTACTGTTCTACTATTGCACTATATCATTATTACACTAATTCTACTATACGAATTTATTTCATTATTCCTCTCTTACTACTATTGTACTACTGTCTCATTATTCTACATTCTACTGTATACTTTTAGCACTAAATGTAAAGGTTCAGTACGAGTTCAAAATAAGTTCAGTTCAGGTTCAAGTGTGACTTTACTTTATTTTATCTTGTAGTATACTAAATAAATATTTATCGATATACTTGTTAAACAAATCGTAATTATTAATTTGAGAATATTTATGGGCATAAACGGTAAGAAATATATAAATTTCATTAATGTACTAACCTTTGTTAAGCTACAAAATAAGATCTCGTTTGATTTATTCAGTGGCATGTCAGAGCCGCGTCAGCGAATATCGGCGCCCGCCTGGCATCCAATAATTCGCAGACCTCTCGCTAGAGTGCCATGTTTTGAGTTCGATCTTGTACACCGTGTGCGTGAAGCGTCCGGTTCACCGATCACTGTCGAGTTGTAACCGTATGTGCTGTCGTCGTCACTCTATTGCCGTCCCTCATTTCCGTCGTCGGCCTCGCACACGTTGACACGTCCTTTGTATTGCCATGGACGTCAACTTGTTACTTCAGCACTCACAATATGCGTTACCCGTGGGTATCGTGCTTGTATGTGCAATCCTCGTCTTCGTCTTTGGTTTCAAGAAGGCCGAACAACCACCTTTTGCACAGCTCTCCGGGGGCTCCGACGTGGACCGGAAATTTGCCAACAAGAAACGGAGCAAGATCAAAGAAAAGGTTAGCACAACGACGAGCTAACGGCTCGAACAGTAAATCTTCTTTTTTTCGAATCGATTGTCAATGTGATACAACAATCTATATCGCTCGTTCTCCATATGGTTGCTTATTTGTAGCGAGTAAATGTGCACGCACACATGGCTGGTAATCAGCTGACATCACTGTTCAAAGAGGGTTATTCACCATTGTCTTTCTCGATACGTAGAATGCGATTTAATTATGTGTATGATTTTTGAAATAACGACCTTTGTTTATTTTATGTTTTTTTCGGGTTAATTTGCAAATTTTTTCTGTCATAGTATGTTCATATTCATTTGGAGATCTTCAGAAATATTGTAGATGATGTCATATTTCTTCTTGTGTTTCTGTTGGAATTGTTGAAAACAAAATTTATGAATAAAAGCATTAAGAATGTTTGTTTCAAGTACCTTTCTGAAAGAAGTTCATGTATATTGCAGAAATCTGCTAATGGCCAAGCTACTACTGAAAAGGCAAGCCCTGTTAAGAAAACTGTGCCAACAAAAGCAGATGCTTCTAAAAAAGCTACAACTAAGCCAGATGAAGTGGAAGGAAAGTTGAAGGAACGAAAACAGGAAGATAACAAAATTTCTGTGGCTAAAAAAGATAAAGATCAATTAGTAGCTAAAGTTGGAAAAGAAAATAAAGTTGAGCAAGTAAAGAATAAGAAGAATTTGAAGAATTTGTTCCAAGAGAAACCAGTGGACTTTGATGAGGGTATATTTTTACTGAATTTCTTTGAATATTTATTAATATTTTCTTAAATTAAAATTAATCTTATATTTTAAATATAGGAGACTGGGAGCAAGCCTATTCTAGAAAAGACAAGAAAAATAAGAAGAAGGAAGAAGAGTCTCCTTCAAAGAAAAGTAAGAAAAGTAGTAAGAAGGCTGATCTCATTAATGAAGAAGTAGTTAAACAAAAGATTTCAGAGAAAGTAGAAATTAAGGATAAAGTTGCAAAGGAAACTGAAAATAAAGAACTACAAGAAAAAGATAAGAAAGATGTGATACTTACACCTATTCCCAATGAGGAAATAGTTCCAGAGAAAGAAGATCAAAAGGAAGAACCACCTAAGGTATCATCAAAAATTTGCTTTGATATTATACATTGCTTCTATTCAATATTATAATAACTATGTTTACTTATTTAAGATTGAGAAAGAAGAAAAAGAAGAGAAAAAAAGTGGAAAGTCAAAGAAAGGTAAGAAAGTTTCTGAAAGTGAAAACGCACCTGTGGTAACTCCATCTATGCCAAAGGTGGATAACAAAGTCGAAGAACAGAAACCAAAAAAGAAGGAAAGCAATGTAGAAAAAGATTTAGATAATTCTGAAGAAAAAAGTACTACTGTGCAAGTGCCGGAAAAAGGTGGTCCTGTCTTTGATGAACTAGGAGGTAATTATTTCTGTATATTATGAGTACTTTGATGAATTAGTCAGGAATTATAAATATTTTGTTATTCATGTTTTAGATGTCTGGACAGAAGCAAAACCTCAAAAGAAAAGTAAAAAGAAAGCTCGTAAAGATAACTGAGGGTGATTGAGCATATTGAAAATTATGTTTCTTGCGAAGAGGAATAGAGTGAGAATCCTGCTTGGTCCAAACGATATTTGTCATTTGGAACTTATCAGGTGTGTTTTAAGTGACTTACAGATCAACCACCTGACCAAATTGTTCCTTTCCCTTGTATATAATGCCAATTGGACTAGGTTGTTCGATCAGTTATGTTTTATAGACTTTGTGACTGCAGGTGCATAAGTTGATGTGTGGAGAAAAAATCGTTGCAATGATTTTTTCGACATACTAATTGTCTGCTTTAACGAAACTGCCTTGCATTTAGCGAAAGAGGCATAAGTCATAATTTTCACTATAAAATAATTATTCTATATACCTTATTCTTTTAAGAATCTTCGTGTATGTCCATAATGATGCACTAGTATTGTATGAATTACAGCTATAACTATAATATATATTTATAAGATTCTCATATTCAGCATAAATTGTTCACAAAATGGTACTTATGTCTTTTACGTTTCATTTAGATATCTTAAAAAGAATGCTCGGTTAGATTAGTTTCAATTGTTTACTCCTGCAACGAACGTGTTTTTGCATTCACCTTACTAATGCTTCGAACATTCATTTTATTTAACTCATTGTTATGCATACGAACGGTTGAAAACCAAAATTTAGAAAGTATGAGATACATCCAAAAAACAATAAAGTGCAGGACAATCTCTTACCGAGAGGAGTTTACATTACTGATGTACATGCCTTTTTTAACGTACCAAGAGAAATATTTTCGTACTGAAGACGAGTGATTCATTCCATCGTGTAGATCCAAAATTGAATGCTTACAGAGCTGCATGTTATATTTTATCACGCAAAGTACATCAGTAATAAACTTCAAGGATTGATATGTATTTATAAGAGTATATAAATCTGTAACAAAATTTGTGCCAACTTGTGAAAAGAGGTAAAACGAGGTGCGACGAAAGTCATTGTGATTCATTCAATAAAAGTTAATATATTTTAGATAGTTGAATTTTATTATTTATTTGTTTATAGAGTAAATATATAAATGCTTCATGCTCAAAACTATTTTTAGTACCGAAACATTAGCCATTAAAAAGATTTTTTCTTTTTAATCACTCGACTTTCGAAGTACCTAGTTCTTACATATATTTACAAAGAAAGATATTGTGTTTTGCCAACATCGGTCTAGGTACGATTCTAAACGATTTGAATTATTTCACAAATAAACATGATCAAATGTCAATCAAATGAACATTATTTTCTGTGAATCTTCAATCTAAACCAGCCGTTCACATTTTTTATAGAGTATAGTAAGTGGGTATATTCATTGCGTATTAAACATTGTCCCCGAAATGATTTTTTAGGATAACGGTTATTTAATCGTTAATACTTGTATGTATAATAATACCACTTACCAAGATGCAAGAGTGAAACTCTACGAGAGCACTAATGTCTTAAAGGATGGAAAAGATATCCATGATGTCTTTAAAAATTGAGTACTATATTTCAAAGTTCTTCGGCTTCTATTTTCTGAGAAAAATAATTAAAAGCTACAAAAAAAAAGGAAATTCAATTCGAAAAATGACGTTAGTTGCAGTCACTTTTATTGTAATAAGTAACGTAGAGGATACATCGTAACGTCATTTGCTCGAACCAATTTATTAATTAGTGTTACATGTTAATATGTAAAGTATGGATAATTAGCGAAGAGATAAAGGATTATATATATACACACACACATATATATATAGGGTGTATGGCGAATGAAATATTGTGATAAGTATACTGTATACCTGAGCGTTACATGAACGTTGTAAAATAGTACTATTAAATACTATCGTTTATAGCTTTTACTTATAAAAGGAAAATGAAAAAATATCTGTTTTTAAATAGTTACTGATATTTTGTACTTTTGTCCTTGATATCTCACGGGCGTTTCTCACATTATACTTGTACATTTTTGCGACGTAAACACTCATCATTGACTTCAGTGTTTCGTGTATTTTTTCAAAAGTTCTCATACGAAATGCTGATATCCAGTTTCCATCAAACCTCGAACGAGCTTCAATTCTATACACAGCGTGAATTATTGTTGTTATAAAATCTAATGAAATTCAATCGTCTGTGTCAAATGTGTGTCCCCTTCCGCGTGCCAAAAGTATACTCTACACTTTATTGAAACCAACTGTTAACACTTGGCGGTTTGCACATAGCTGTTGAATTCTTATTTCAATATGTTAAGGATGAACAGGCAACCTTTGGAATACTAAGTTGTTCAGAATTAGCATAATAACGGAAAGCAAAATTAATAGTTTCTGACCCTGTTACAGTAATTTTCTACACAGATAAAAGTATTTACATAAGCTTTTAACGTTATAGAATTCACTGCTTGTTTTTAACAAAATTAAATTTCTATTGTATCTTACTGTTCTATAATACCTGACGCCATTTTTTGCGAGAAATATTTTTAATTTGTGAATGGGTACATTTACTGTATCAAGTTTGTAACAACAGCACAGTACTGTCAGCGAACCAAAGTGTTAACAAGTTCTGGTAATGAAAAGTGATTGACGCTTATTTATCGGCTATCTGTAAACATCTTTAGCTAGTTTTTATAGAAGCGTTCGCTTGATCCAACTTTAGGGAAGATTTGAAACGTACATAAATATTATGATCAGTGGATTTCTTTCTAACAAGTTGTGAATCGTTTATAACGGCACTAAATACAAGTTCATGTATTTTAGTTCTAAAGGCGCATCGTTCGAATGATTCACGTGAATTATAAACTAGGATTTCTCTGCGAATTAATCGAGCGAGTGAAATCATTAGACGATAACGCGGTTACGGTTCAACGCTGAACGTCTGAGTTTATCGTCGAAGTACTTAAGTTTACAATCGGAACAATTTGGACAGCTGTCGAGTCATGCGATCTAGGTATATTTAATATTATCGTATTTTTCTATGTACTTGGATCTCCAATTCGCGTGATACGAGTCGCAGCGGCGTTTGTGGACCTCGGGGTAATATCAATCATTTTCAAAACTTAATAATTGAAAGTCTGGAGATCTGGCAAATTTGAAAATTTAAAGTTCTTGAGTTTTAAAAATGTGACTTTGAGAATTGGAAAATTCAGAAACTTGAGAATTTAGAAATTTAACTTTAATCCAAAAGTTTTGATTTCTAGCGAACAAAATTTGAAAATTGTGCTCGATACTAACAGAATTGATATTTCCCGAGTAAATTTGAGGAATCGCCACTGAATAGATGGACATCGTATTTTAAATAAGATTTATATGGACTTTATTCACATGCCTTCGGAGCATTGGTACGTGTAATCAACTCTTCGTCGCTGGATATTTAATTAAAAAGTCATGGGAGGTTGAACATCGAGGACACAAAAAGAAGCTAAAAACTGAAATTTCGTGCTAATCGAGAAAAGTGTTATTGTACATATGTATATTAATCAGCAATGTTCTTTCTAACTAAACATTGTATGTGCAATTTTATTGTTTACTGTGGTGGTAGTACCTTAAATAATAGAGATACGATAACGTTGTCTGTTCGGTAAGGGATACATCTGATTCTTATTTATGCTTTAGTGATTCTATTAGGTCATCCAAATGAAAGGCAAGTGCTCGAAGAACTCGAGTTTTCAGTGCATAGTGCAGATCTCGAATTTTCATAGAAATTTAAAAGTTATGGAATTAAAGAAAAGAGTATGAAATTTACAAATTTTCAAGTGAACAAGTTTTTGTAATTTTTTGATCTTCCAAGATTTGCAAAAAATTGTAAAATAGTAAAGACGGAAAATGTTTCGTTGTCCTTAAAAATTATTTACAGTATTAGAGTTGAATATTTTATTCTTATCAACGTGAAAGTTCATGAATGAATTTAGAGGACCTAATAGACTTTTCTCGGTTTCTCAAAGTGATCTGTTAATAAAAAAGGGAAATGTTTTGATAGAATTAAAAATTCATAGATGGCCTAACATTTGCAATATTGAACTGATACGCCAGAACTCATAATTCAGTAGGTGTAGAATATTATTCCTGTGGAGCAGAAAACGTCATAGTTATCTACAATGTATTTTATTCACCAAAAGTGTTGTAGTTAATTAATATCTATATAAATGTATTTGTGTAAAATGCGTGTATCTTGGTCAGTTTAAATATTATTATTATTATATAGCGTATAATGTATCGTTAGGATGTATCCGAAAAATAATTGATACAGTGTGAAATTTTTGGTTCGAAATCAGAAAGGGTGTATAATTTGAGAGAAGTATTCTGCTTTCTAAGTTTTTTTCTTTAAAAAAGAAATATGTCGATATTTAATCGATGCAGATGAGGGAACAGAATATTTCTTACTTTATGATTTTGGTTGTGACATTTTTGGAATAGAAATTATATAAGCGAAAAAGTGGATCACAAAGTAGAAAGAAAGAGGCAGAAAAAGACAAATGAAATAAGGAATAAAAATTATATTTTTCCAACATTTCTTTGAGAACATTCACTGCGCCTGTCCGTTATTTATTATTATAATGCTTTACATATATTTAATTGTCTAACTTTCCAATTTAAAAACTTAGAAAACTCTAATTTTTTAATTTAAAAATTCAGTAATTTATGTACTTAAAAATTGGAATTAGGAAAGTTAGAAAATTACAAAATTTGGAGGTTTATAAAATTTCTAAAATTTAGACAAAATTAATTATACAATATTGATATATTGTATGAAAAACACTATACAATTTAATTTCGTTTTGACAAAGTTTCAAAGGACTACAGGGTACAGACAAATAAAACATAGAACTTTGTTTTTCATTTTGCTTTTTTCATCAATTCCTCCATCATTCTCTTTGACTTCTACTTTTAAGATAATTTGACATCATTTTTATATTACATCTAATTTATAAAACACAACATTTGCTCATTCTAACAGATATAACAACTATGCTTTATATTCACTATTATAGTTGAATAACAAATACAATCTAAGTTTGCAATTACATTTGCTCCAAACCTAAATTATACATATTTTCATAGTACATGAAATACAATAATACATTTATATTTTTGAAATTTGTTAAATCCTCAACATTCAGAATATACATAAAAATTTTACCATTATTTTCGTAGTCCTTTTTTAGTATATTTACTACATTTTCTTTTAAACGGTTTAATTGGCTTTGAATCGCTTCCGTCATCCTCCATCTTGCTTTTCCTACCTAAATCATTACTTGTATATTTCTTTCCCTTACTTCGAACCACCCTAGTATTTTTTCTAGGTACTCTAATTTTACTTTTAGTCGTTTTTCTCTTCTTACGCTTCTTCTTGCGATCTAAGTTAGCTATTATCGCTTCAGTGTCGGCGGATACTTTGACTTTCGGTTGCTGGGTCGTCACAGTCACCCTTGTAAACGAGTCGTATAAAACATCTCCGCAAAACTCACCGAAGCAATATTCGTCTCCGCATTCAGAGCAGATCTTTACGCTGCTTTCAATTACACCTGCTCGATTTTTGCTACGTCTTATAGGACTTAGATTTGATCGCCGCTCTTTGGCGATTGTTTTTGCTTCCAGCTTTCCCATTTCCACCTAACAAAAGAAATGTGCCAGTTTACAGTTATAAAAATATTTTATTGTACTTCCCAAAATAAACTCAAAATTCTCAAGTTACTTCTCTAATTTGCAATGTATTTGAAATTTACAAAAGACATAAAATGATTACCAATCTTGAGAACATTTCCTCGTCCTGTCGATGTTTTGGTCTAATAGGTGTTAGCATTCTCCAATCGATAGCAACCTGCTGTAGTTCACGAAGATTTAAGCCCCTCATGTCTGGAGGTATTGGATTTCCGTAATTCCACTCTCTTCCAAGTGCTTTTAATTCTTTTTTAGTTGGCTTCCAAGAAAATTCTTTGTCCCGCACTTTGGCATCATCCCTTTTTATCTGTGTTCGTACACAAAACTCTTTTCAATATAATTAAAAAATATAATAATTTACAATCGGTAAAGAAAATTCAGCTACATAAGTAGCTTTTTATTCATTCTTCAAAAAATAATTTAACCGAGTCTCTTGACTGATATACAACTGTATAATATTCTACTAATTTATAACGACTTTTAATGTATTAAATAAGTCTTATGGCAGGTATGTAATACTATTTATCGTTAGATGTAAAATGTAGTACTTGTATCAGTACCTTTTCTGGTTTAATTTTAAATTCAGGACAGTTCTCGAGAAGTCGACGAAACTCCTCTTGAGAGTTACAGGTTGCCTTACTTAAGTCAGGCAATAAATTTGCATCCTTTTTGTCCTCTTTCAGAAGATCATCCAACTGGAAGGCCATTATTTACATCTGCAATCCAAGAAAAATATTCAACCCTGAATCATCAGTTCTTCTTCATCTCATACCCTGTACAATCACACTTCCTACGAAACTAAAACGAAAGAACGAAAAATATGCAGAAAAACGCGGTTGCTTGATTGTCGTTAATAAATCTCGGATGCAGCAGGAGAGACTAGACATCTCTCGGAGTCCCATTCCATCTGTTTCATTAAGAGACCCTGAAAAATGTTCTCATTTAGATTATCAAGATTATTTAATTACTCTAATACACTCTTACATTTTTCAGAGAAGATAATTTAGACAAAATTTCCTGTCCGCACCAGATATTAGAATTATCGTTCTCCGATTCTCTAATATTGTCTATTCCATGGACACGATTATTGTCGGTCCGAATCTTATCACTTCGGTCGCATCTACTTTCTTCGATAGTGATTCTTCCGTTTTTATCAGTGCGCAATGGTATGATGGAATTTAAACTGTCCATCGAGAGGTCTGCATCGTAACTATCCACTTTTGTCTTTGGCTTATTTATCATTCGGAGCTTCGACTTGACGTTTATTAGTTTTCTTCTGTCTGGCGATGGTGACCTATAGAAAACAGATAATGTTGAATATTGATACAATTACACTGATATAACTAATTACACTTATTGATATTTACCTTGAACGTTCATCACTGGATTCAACTTGACGTCTTCTCATTCGCAAACGTCTTTGGTAATGTGGGTCTTTTTCGCTTTGTGTACGGTACCGAGTACCTGGCCTAAAAAATAAATTGTGCAGGATTTAACGGATGTAGAAGCAATTTATACTTAGAACTGGTGAATTAGGACTTGTGTACAATGTGTGAAATATTCTATATTTTAGTGTTTATTGCGTGTGGAATTGCACTTGTGGGAATTTAGAAGAGCCACTATTGTCTTCATCAAATTTCTAACTCACTTAAAAATTTACTCCACCAGTCCTGTTTACACTATATTTATATTATCTATATACATAAAAATTACCTATTAGCATTCCATTGTGGTCTAGAATCAATTCCTCTTCTAGATTGACATTTTAATCTAGGAAGAGTCTTCACGGTAATCTCTTCTGTTGAACCAATATTTATGGACCTTTAAAGTTAACAGATGTTGCATGCAACATTTAATGACACTTGAAACATACCTCACAATTATTGTTATAATTACAAATGAAGACAAAGTGCGTACAAGCATAATTATGAAAAGAAGGTGAGTAAAGAACGTATAAAAATAATTCTATAAATTACATACATTATTGTAACTAGGACAGAACCAGGATGGGTTTAATACCCTAAAATCTATTTATGCACATAATTCATACTAGAAGTTTAGATATTTTCATAGCTACAAATTTCAAATACTCAAATTCTTAAATTTATAAATCTCCAATTTTCAAATCTTTTATTCTCAAGTTCCTCGAGCAAGGTTCTTTCTCATCCAAGAATCCTAGTTGCATCCACAAATATATAATAAAAGAGAAAATCTCGGAAAACGAAATGAAACAATAATTACCGCTTCTATTTGCAAGACAGAAGAATAATATCCTCTACGATTCTTCAAGTTTTGAAGCGACATTCAATGCATCATATTACGACTCACTTTTCGATATCCCTTTTATTAGCATTCGTCGCGTCCTTGCGGTCCTTCATAGAAGCGTCCTTCAAATCCTTCTCCCGAAAATCTTGATCGTTTTCTATATCCGTCTGGGTTCCAAAATCTCTACCATTCGAGGATCTATACTTGCTAGGTGTGAGCAATCTGTTTTCCACGATCGTTGATGGAATTCTGGACGAGCCTGGGTTGAAGTTCGAACTTCCTATATTGTGTATAAAAGTATTTAAACCTACTGATATATTGTTTGAATTATTTTCAATCGTCCTTGGCGTTGGAGTCAGTACTAGGTTAACCAACTGCAGGTTTGCTTTGTTGAGGATATCTGAATCTTCCAGTCTGCCACTTAGTACAATTGCTACGTCTTTGCTAATAGGAACTTGAATTGGTTTCAGATCATTCTTGTCTTGGTCTGGCTTCTCTGAATCGTTTAATGCATCCTTATTATTATCTTCTTTGTCCTTATTGTTATCTGTGTGTTTCTTGTTCGTGTCTTGCATGTCGATGCTAGGAATTGTGTTCTGCTGTGTCCTTGCACTTGGACAATTTTGTTTGGTTTGATTCTCGTTTGAGATCTTCGATTCACATTCCCTGGACGATGTGATCGTGTTTTCTTCATCAGTTTCCTCAAACTTTCGCCGAACCTTTTTCTGCTCCTTCGCCAAACGCTCCGCCGCTTTCAGAACCTCGCGCATTGCCTCGGCTTGCTTTAATTTAACTGCTTCTCGTTCTTTTATTCTTCTTTGTTCTTCTTCGAATCTAGAAGTAATTTAGAACAAACGTTATTTTATTGCGATTTGAAATGGGACAGTTTAACTTCATCTTTTTATTAAAAATTAATTCCTTATACCTTTCCTTTTCTCTTTCCCTCTCCCGTTTGATGCGCTCTTCTTCCAAACGTTCTTCCCTGAGTTTCCTTTCCTTATCTTCTTTTTTCTGGCGATCTTTCTCTTCGAGTTGCTTTTTGATCGCATTCTGTAGCTCCAACGCTTTTTGTCTCTTTGCCTCCCGTTCGTGAAGAACGTCTGCGTCCACGGGTATATTTTGTCCACGAAGGTAGGTCTTGTTGTCGGATCCAATCGATCCTATGGTTGAGCTGTCCGAACTGCTTGCACTTTCGTGATTTATCACCAGCACCTTAAATATCAAGAGCAAAATAAGAATAAGTCGACAGTAAACTTTGAATTTCTACAGCAACGTCTAACTCAAATACTAGTTAAAAGTACCAGGTAATTTGAAACTCTTTAAGATATCCACAGCTTTGACTTACATTATTAGACAATAGACAAATTTTTTATTCGTGTATTAAAATATTAAAATATCATGACTAATAATAAATAATTGGTTATCAAATTGTGTGATGGTAATTTCTGCAATTCATCTAATATGTTACATAATACTTGCATCACATTAATAGTTTCTACATTTTTTAGTACATGTAAATGAGAAGTAAAGAGATTAAGCTGCAAACTTTATGTAACCGTACTTGGCTTGATTGTCCTAATCTTGCTAGCCAAGAAGGCGGTGGTGGTGGATCTCCGCGTGCAGTCTCTTGACCCCATACACTACCCCACCTTGGCCTGTTAAGTTCTCCTATCCTGCTATCAGATAACCTTCTCGAAGGTGGCAACGAACTTTCCGGTGTGGTTTGGTAAGGATTCTGCCACGTTTTCTCAGGCATTTCAGCTGTTGGTGGCTTGCATCCAGGTAACACTGCTACAAAAAAGAAGTGTACGTTATTTAACAATTTAATAAATGTATTCTTACATAACAATTGTCATGAAATAAATACTATTCAAATTGGAATATTTTATTACATCACACTTGATGGTATAATTTTTGTTATTAATAATGAATTGCTATTTTGAGTGCAAGAAAACCTGAGAACACTCAGGTTCTTTCTATAGAAAATATACAATTATTATGAATTCATAAACATATCAAAAAACATTAAATAGTGTTATAACTTCACTATGCATAAAAAATATTTAATCTCATATTGTTAATATATTTGTAGATATATCTTTGATGCTGAGGTCCTTCTTGCTTCCAATAGAACAATTACTATGCTATCAATAATCAATGACAATCAACCTGTAATTCACAATTCATAGTTCATAACTTTTGCATAAACCCTGAAAAAATATAATATAATATAAATAATTTTAAAAAGTACTTTAACGTACATTCTGTTGTCACAGGAGCATCCACAGAGTCACTAGCATAACCGGAAGTTTCTCCCTCGCGTTCCTCTCCCTGTGATGCATAATGATTGTTCTTTGAATTTTCATAGCGGTCGTAGAGTCGATGATTGCGTTGTTGCTGTGTTTTCTCAGGGCGATAGTGTAGTCCTTCGTTGGCAAAGTCTCGTTGCTGACCCTAGAACACGAAGGAACCAATTTATTCCGCAGAAAAGGTACAAAGGCTCGCGTGACGGAACAGCAATTTTCTTGTCATCAATCTTCAAATAGGGTTTCCTCGACCATACTATATAGCAAACATGATTTCTGTGCCACTATGTGGCTGGGACGGCAAACCGTGACAGAGATTGTATTCGCGTTCATGATTTACGATTCATTGACATCAAATCAAAGTCCAAATATAATTTGAGTGCATGACATCGTCGTTGCAAGTTAAACGTTATTATTAGCTGCATGTTATAGCTGAATATAAAATACGTAAATTTTTATTCAAGATGTGGTTACGGAAAGAGATATACACGTGGATACACGAAATTGATGGCCAAGGGGTGAACGAACTTTTAGCATCAGACAAGAATCGATTTGCCAGACTGCCTTACTTTTGCTTTCCCCTCACAAATTAAATGTGGTAGTGCACAGTCTTCAACGCGGTAGTGGCAATTAGAAACACGTGTTCGGTCATTGTTCTGCTATCGTGAAATACTTATCATACATTGTATTGTATCATATGTATAATATGGTATAATATATAAATTGTAACGTATAAAGTGATACAATATATAAATTATAAATTCATAAGTAATAAATTATTGTATTACATCTACATTATTTATATCATATTTTAATTAATTATAAATTCTATACATTTTTTAATAAAACATTGTATAACTTGATAATCAGTTATACATTTCCATATCATTTCTTTACTCAGTCATAAAATAGAAAGCCTATACATAATAATGATCAATAGAAATCGATCTTCAGTTTGCTTCTACAATCGTACTACTTTATTGTTGCTAACGCGGTCACGAACTAATCTATTTCTTATACCTTTACGTTATTCACAAGGTAATTGCGTAATTATAATGTTCCACATGTTCTAAAAATTACTCAATTTATGAACAGATGCTTTTAACTGTTTCCAGTTATTATTAGCTTATATTCGCTCATTATTAGCTCATAATCTTGCATTTTATAAATGGAGCAGTTAGATGTAGTATTTCCGCTAATTTATAATTACAAGTACATATAATTTAAGTCAAATAAAAAGCAGTATTCTTCAAACAATAATAAACTTGACACAATCCTAATTTTCTTATAATTCCATCCTCAACTGTGTTTTCTGAAAATGATTTAAACTTCACTGAAGTATTTCTGCAATATTCTAAACTTCTTCTATAGACCTATTTATTTGAGAAATGAAATTTATATAATGAAATTTAAATGATAGTTTAATGATTTATAATGTAAGAGAAGCAGCTATAATCAATGCAGACAAACCTGACAGACATATTGTTGCTGATCCTTATTGTAAATCGGCGGCAGGCTCGGGCTTCTGTGCCTGATTTGCGACACTTCCGGTTGCTCGTGCAGATTTATCAAGCTACCACCATTGCAGTCCAGACACTTTAGGTTCGTGCTACCGTTTCCGGAACTCTCTGTCGCCAGACTCTTCAGACTGACCGTACTTCCGTAATGTCCAGTGGCACGGAAAGGTTTTGAGGACAATTGTTTGTCCTTCGTTTCCACCAAGGACATTCTTGATCCATTTTGATATGTACTGAGTTAAGGAATTTAGATATGTTTTAAAATTCTATTCATCTTTAATTGTTACGCGAATTTCGAAATTTTAGTAAATGTGGTAACCAAAATATTTTCAGAGCTTTCAAATTTTCATGTTAATCAATCGGGAGATAGAAGTTATCAGGTTGTACAATTTACAAATTTATAAAATTTCAAACTTAGGTATTTAGAAATTTTATTCGTCTATAATCGACCGGGGCCATATAGCGAGACTCCATGATATCTTGAATAATTTCGTATATTTACACTCTCTCATTTCTGCTACTTTATCATGGATTTCGGTTTCGTATATTTTATCCTTTGCAAATAATACTTACCGAATATTGGTGCGGATGTTCATATTATTTTTTAAAAGTCCCCAACTTCCGCCAAGACGTGCCATTTCCTCTACGGTATTCGCATGAAATATTAATTTCCCATACAGTATAATCGAATCGTTTTCACGTTCCTAATATTTCATTCAATATGGACGTAACTATGCATGTAAAAGTTTAATTCAAAGTATGCTATGTATAGCATCCTGTACTATATAGATTTTAGACTGTCTCTAATTAAATTTAAATGCTTAACTCATTAAATTTGAATTAAAATACAATATGTAATTTTTAATTAATAATCTATTCAATTTACAACGTGAATACTCAATTATTAATTATTAATTAAGTAATAAATTGCATAAATTATTGAGAGTAATTAATTATTATAACTATTATTGAAACCCTGTCAACCATTGCACAATTCAAACTGGGATTTCTCAAAAACCAAAGGTGCTTAACACAAAAGTACTTAGTGCATAAAAATCTGCAAAAATTGTGTATTAGTTATTGTAAAATAAAATAATATACACTATTATTTGAACAACCGAAATTATAACTTACCCCTTTCTCTTGCCCATTGGATCCTCTTTTGTTCCACCAGCGAGGTTCTTCCGATCATTGTTGGCGCGCAACACGATTTCCGCGAAAAAGAAATTTGCTCGGTCGATAATGACGGCAAGATCAAAGTCACGTAAAAGAAAGAAAATAACCTACATCATCTATCCTCCTCCAAGCAACCAGCTTTACCTATCTCTTGTCTGAAGCGACGAGGAACCGCTTGATCTTCCGGAACGACCACCACTTCCGGCGCGAACGTTGGGTTCGAAATCTGTGGATGTCAAAAGACGACGCTCAGGTTCATCACAGGTCATGTCAATATTTGAGACTGCGGTAAGTCTGCAAGACTGTACAAGGCTTACCTGGCACATACACACATATGATACAGTATCAAATACGAAAGGTACACGCGGCCACGATTCGATCGCAAGCTACGTTTCTATGGGAACAATCGTGAATCAACCATGGAACCTCTTGCACTACTGTCAGGGTCGATAATGTTGACCAGACGAGTAAGATAAGGAATAATGACCTTTAACAGTCCATTTGGCGGTCAGAGATCGCACCTCTGACAAAGGAATGTAATGCGTACGTTACAGTTACAAAGATAAATCAACCGTATTATTTTCCGTATAATTTACTTGTCAATTATAATACTGTGACTGTTTAACCCTTCCTTCATATTGTAAACATAAATTCAGATGAATCCAACACTTATGTGGTTGGTTCCAGAGTAGATGATATGTGTGAGTCTGAAAGGTTTGGGGTAAGTGTGAGTATAAGTACTTATACACTTTACATCATTCTTCATCCATGTTATTAATCATAATAGCTTCCTCTTATATTACTGTTAAAAAAATTTAACATGAGAATTCATTACATTGCATATATTCATATACATTTATTTTATTATGATAAAAATGAAATAAAATACTAATTATTGATTGTACATATTTTACCTATTATTATTGTTGTACCACCATAAGTGTTTATGTCATTAATGACTATGATCACATTCTAATACCTCAGTAGCAAGTTTTTATCTGTATACAGTTGATTGACATTAATGTGAAGCTGTAACATAAAACCAAGAAGCTTTACATTATTAATTTATGAATTATACATAATATTCACATTAGTTTTTATTGGTAAATGGATATTTTTAATAATTTATTTCGTACCTGCAATAATTGTCAAACGGTTCACGCGCCATTACAAACTTTAAATTTTCATAGCCATCTACTATTAGATATGTAAACTAATCAGGAACGCAAAAAATTTAACATCATAGCGCCATCTATTAGTATAATATTAAACAGTAATATTCCGTTCACATTATCCTGTTTTATCACAAATTCTACAGAATACTAAATAATAGCCAAATGTTAAATGAATAATAGTTTATTATAAAGTATTTGATTTAAAAAATTGACAGTGAAAAGCCTCACTTTTACGATTACGAATTTCTTAAAAAATCGTATTTATCGACGATTCGGTAATGATTATCAATAGATATCGACATATTCGATTTTATACTGAGATTACAATTTCAGATAAAGAAGAACTACAGAATTATCTGAAAAATTCACAACTTCTACAGTGGTTAAAATAAAAATGAAAAATATAATTTTCTATTCTGCTAATACCACCGCTCGCTACTAGATGGTAATAACGATATTTTCGAAAAGAACGCGCGTAAATATAAAATTTCAAAGAACACGTTCAAAATACCTTCAATTTTACAATCAATTACTTTACAACAAATTATTCTACATTTTGTATTACAAACTAAACCAGCTGGCCTTTTAAAATAAATATTCATTATAACGAATTTAATTATTTATCAATTCCTATGAATTAAGCATAATATGTGCCAATGAATAAGCGCTATAACTATATCGCCATTTTTCCCAGAGAAACTAGATTTGCACTTGAAATTACCTGAATATACCGGGGTTGTTTGTTTTGCAGGGCGCTTATATTAAATGTTTGTTGATGCATATGTATAAATAAAACATGTCTTTAGATCAAACAGTTTGTGAAGGTAAAAGAACAATTTTTTAGACAAAGAAGTTAATTTGTTAATAGATACAACAGAAAATGCAGTTCTATTCTATACTGATGCACATAATAATAAGTGAACAGTTTTAAGGTTATCTCTTTTTCATCATTTCCAGACTTGAAAGCGTTTGAAAGACGTCTTACCGAAGTTATTGCTAGTTTACAGCCAGCTACTCGACGATGGAGAAGTACGTTTTTATATCTTTCTGTACGTGTTATGTCCAAATTTTGTACATTCAAAAAGTTGTCTTCTGAAATGATAATATATTCTCTAGTGTTTATTTGAGATTCTTGCTGTATTAATTTGACAGTAATTTTAGAACTGTGATATGTTTAATGTAAAATTATCTACAGTGCTACTGGGTTTCATTTCTGTTTGCACTGCTGTGGGTGCATGGCATTGGTTGACAGATCCAAATACTCCTGCTGTGTCATTCACACAGAGCTTATATAATCATCCATTCTTCGCTATCGCTAGCATTATTTTAGGTAAGTATGATTAATACAAATCTTGCATTAATGTTGAGATGAACTTTCATTATATTTTAGTGATATTATTTATGATGGGAGTTCATAGACGTGTAATAGCACCAAGTATCATTACTCAAAGAGCTAGAAGTGTTCTTGGTGATTTTAATATGAGTTGCGATGACACTGGGAAGCTCATTCTTAAACCAACAAGACCACCTCACCCACATGAAACATAAAAAATGATGATACATGAAACTTATGTTGTTTTCTGAAATGATTATTTTTAAATCACTGTAAAAGGTGATTACAACGAATGTATGTATAAAACCCACTTTCAATATTAGCATACGATTCAGGATATTCTTTTTCTTTGTACTTAGGATAAGAACAATAATGTTAAAATATTAATATTACATTGAAAGTGAAGGGACTGAATGTACAGAATAATTTATATTTTGTAAATTTAATTTAAGAAATAAGTGGATTAGCATTTTATGTTCATTTGGGAAACTTTTCAATAATAAATATTATAGTAAAAGTATCTGACAAAGTAATATAATAATTTTATTTATGACCAAGCAATAATGTATTTGAACTATTTCAAACCATTAATAAGTACAATGTCAATTTGATATACATATTATATTGCATTTAAAATTTTCAGTCTTTGTTATGAAAATATTTGAAAGAAATGCTAAACATTCATTGTTGTTATTTATTGTATATATTGTGATAGAAAAGTTTGTAAAACAATAACAAATATTAATCATCCTTTAATTAAAGAAATGTACAATACAGCTCTTGCCAAATATGCTTGCCAAGAGTTAGCACAAGTTTCAAGTCTTGTATAATATTATGATTTAACTAGTTAAAACCATATATGCAAAAACAAATTAAAATATAAGTGTTTTACTAATTTCTTCTAACTTCATATGTACAACATAATACATATAATTTACAGTTTTTAAATACTTCCATTGTATTCTTTACTTGTATGAAAAGTATAAGAAGTCTATGTATGTACAAAATACTTTGTAGAAACATTATTGTTTAAAAGAATTATCTTATGTACAAATAATTCAATAAAAGTGATACATAATAAAAATGTATTTTTTAAATAATCAAAATGTTTAATGAATATTACATCCCTTCTTTTGTATCTTCTTCTGTTTATGTTTATTGCTATCAAATATTAAATTGAAACAGTATCTGTAAAAATATTTGTTATAACAACAAATTAAGGATCATAGTACAATGTGAGTAAAAGATACCATCATTATAACGATCAAAACATTTATTCGTATTAATATTTTGCATACTATTACAATTTCGCCGATGCACAATCACGCTATTTACTTCGTACCATATTACATATACATTATTTACTTACGCACGTCAGTATTTGTTCAAAATCAACTGCAACGTTATATTTTAAGACATGTTTCTCAGTCCCAGAATTATATTACCTACAATATATATATATACAAGAGGTGATTACCAAATGTTGTAAGTGCAACGTTCTAAGCACTGCTTGCAAACAATAATTGGATAACCAAAAATTTTCAGTATGTACGATATATTTTTTCCTTCTAATGGAATTCTTTATAATAATTAAGTTAAAGTATTTTTTAAAATAACTCAATATTTGAAATTATCATATGTTTATTAGAATTTATTATACGTTTTACTATTTATAATAAATTCTGTGAGTAACATATTTAAAAATTATTTATCGATTAAATATAATTGTTTATTAGTATAAAATGAGATTGTAACAAATTGTACAATGTTTTTAAGTTCCTTATGCATTGTGCATACGACAAAACAGGAACATTGTTATTTTTAGACAAAAATTTTTCTTATCCTTTTTTTTTCAAAGTTCAATTATAAAACAAAATTTTTATCGTCTTCGTCAACCTCCGTTTGAAAAACAAAAACACACTTTATCAAGTAATTTTCAACAAAAATATAACACTGAAAATTACTGGCACAACAGTTTCAAGAATTTTAATTGTATATAATAACTTGGTTCATTTGTTTCCTTCAGGTTATTAAAGTATTGTGTAAAATAATTTTACAATACTATCACTTATCAGTACATTTTTGTTTCATATTTTGTAATTACATGCGAGGAGTTTAATCAATATTTAATATATTAAATATTGAAAAGTAGAAAGTTATATATCTCATCACAAAGACCAAGCTAACATAGCATGGTTGTATTCATTTATGCGTGGAACTCAAAAATAATTCAATGATCATGCTTTTTAAACTCACGTGCTAGTGCATAGAAAATAAGTCACCAGCTGAAGGAAGTGGGGCTAACCCACCCGTTACATCAGGTAATTGTGTTAAATCAGGCAGATTGGAAATATGTGATTTTACTTCAGATCTAACTGCGCATACTTTCTTAAGTTTTTCTTTATAATCCTGTAACATATTAAATGCATTAATATTTAATACAAATTTTACATTTATATATCAATGTGGAAGAGTAAACATATAAAAAATAAAACATAGTCTTACTTCTAAAGTTGACTGAGCCTGTTGAAGTAACTGTCTTTGTGCCAAAGTATAATCTCTAAGCATAGTTAATAATCTTCTTCTATCTTCCATTTCAGCTTGCAACCGTCCATTGTAATCTGCTAACAGTGCAGCAGCTTCATTTACTGCAACACTTAACTGATCTGCAGCTGCTCTGTCAGCTAAATTTGCAAGCAGCGAAACTTCAGAAACTTCTGGTGGTAAAGATGCAATACGTTCTCTAACACCAGCATCTGAGGATGCTGTATTTTCCAAATCCTGAAATAAAGAAGGCGATTTAGTGCTTGCCTTCAATATCTTCATATACAAATATCTCATATTTTTCATATACTTTATTTAAATAAAATTTATATAAAAGGAAAAAACGTTGGCGTATAAAAATATTAATGTCCTTAAATAAAATGACAAAGTAACGATTTATCACATACATTTAAAATAAAATTAATGCAATATTTTTCTTATTTTAATAACAGATAATAAATATAGAAGTTCAGAATAAAATAGGAAGAAATATATGGTAAAATACATTGAGGATAAAACAAATTGCTATAAACAGAATAAAATTATTGTCAGGGGTGGATATATCAAACTGTATAAATATGCTTGCCAATATGCCTTATGGATTCAACATATATTTTTCTATATATAAGATAGTTTATTGCTAACGATACATATTCCGAATTTTTATTGTTTTTATAAATGGTATTAACCATTAAGGCTTTGATGAGTTCCTCTGTTTCTGGTGGATCTCCAGCAGGAGTGCGAGGACTTAAGGTTACATGCAGCTCTTTGGTTCCATCCACTTCAATTTCAGTCTCTGACTTTTTCCTCTCCTTTTTCTCCTTCTACAATACAAAATAAACATATTATTTAGTTATAGATACTATATTATATACAATTTGAGATTAATATCTTATGTTACCTTTATTTTTTCTATGTCATTTTTAAGTTTCTTTTTTGGAGGTGGGGTTCCTGAATCTTTTGATGTATCTGTAAAAGCAGCTTTAAATTCTGCAATTTGTGCTTTATCATAAACTCCTCTTTCTTCCCAAATTTGAAGAAGCCTATTTAATCTTTCCCTTGTCTTTTCATCAAATCCTTTCATATGTTCAAAAGCTTTTGGTAACACTGTTTCAAACTCTTTCCCAAATTCTGGCCCTTTCTTTTTACTGTTTTGAATAACATCATTTGCCAGATACATGAACATTAGTTTACGATTATCCTTTACTGCAAAAATATATTAATGAAGATATGGTTCACAGAAGTGATATAAATAAACATATTAATTAGAATGTGATAAAAGCAAAAGTATATTACAATATATATATTCAAAGAAGTTTTGAAACAAATTATTTTGTAATGAAATCCAATATATAATAATGCAATAAAAACTTTAAATAATAAGTCAAATAAAATGAACTAAGTTATATTAATTATAAGTTGAGATAAGCAATATACATAGGTATGCTTAATGCTCATTATTAATAATGCTACTAATATTATTAATATTACTGTACCTTATTTTATGAAGAAACAAAATATAAAAACTAATGGAAGATTTAACAAAGTTAGTATATAAAATAGTAATCACCTATATAAACAATAAATGTGTTTTGTAATTGCACATGATGAAGTATTACTGAATTACATTTTCACTAATTATAGTATTATATAAAATATAATTTTGGTTGTAACAGTTAATTACTATCAATAAAGATGTAATTCTGCAGTTGACAAACTGTTACGAGAAAAATATGTCTACAATTACGTATAAGTAAATGTCCAACATACGAGTTAACCTAGAAATTTTGTCAAAAACCACTTTCCACTTATTACGCTTGAATGTCGTTTAAAATAAGTCTGCGACGAAATAATATTCGGAATGCAGAATTTCAAAGGCAAAACATATGAATAAAGGTATACTTACGAAAATCGTCACGTACCTTTACACATCTCTTTGAACCAGACTTTCACGATGGTTGGATGATGTTTTCTGTGATGAATTAACCAAAGAGAAAGTGTTTGAATACTTTGCTGAGAAGGATTCAAGTCCATTAATCTTTTCACAAGTGCACTTTCTGTAAACCCTGTCATTTTCCAATTATAATATTGTTTCGTCAGCAAAAAAATGTACAGAACAGACCTTATTCCGACTCACGAGCCGCACAAGTGCACGACTCAACAGCTGAAATACAAACATGAACGGCACATAAAACCATACACAGTAACGGATTTATGTGTAGGTAATAAAGACGGCTATTACGGGCCCCATAAGATAAGATATTTTTAATATCTAGAGACCGATATATAATTTATGTTCTCATACTTACGACTATAATCGATTATCAGTATTATATCTTCTATATCATCATTTTTACAGTGAATCATATACATACATTTCATTTTTTACTTTCAAAAGTACAATATGAATTGCTTTGTTTCTCTGCTTTTATTTTAAATAGGAATATAGCAATTGTAAAATACAGGAATTTACGGATATAGAAAATTTGGAATATAAAAACTTGAAAATAGAAGAATTTAGGAACCTAGGGATATTGGAATCTAGGAATCTTGAATTATAATACCTCAGGTCCCTTGAAGGCTAAATCCGTCACTGACTATAAAGCTCTACCGCATATTGCATATATCATCTGTGAAGTATTTATAATGTCAAAATATAATTTTAACACATCCGGAAATTACATGTCGTATTTATAATTTAATTTGTCTCATTATTATAATTTCATATAATCAATTAACTTATATATTTATATATACATTTATACATTTCACTTCATTGAATTAATACGTTTTGATGTCTGGTGAATCTGCAATTATTTATAACGTGTATTATATAGGTCACAGGACTCAAGCAAATGAAATATGTGAAGAATGTTACTAAATATTTTGAAATAATAAAGAAACAAGTGATGTAATTGGAATAATCCATAAAAACAGACCTACTTGTACCATCTAGCGGGAAGCGAAGAAACTAACAAAACAAACAATCGCTTTTACAATTCATTTCCGACTTTTTTAAAATTCACAAAACGTTCGTATGAGTAATTGATACTAAATAACAATTAAAATTAACATTGGCTCAACGTTTTCTACTTATTGGACATTGATAGTCCAAATAAGTCAAACACTATAAGAACAGTCAGTTAAGATTTTATTTTATCAATACCTATTTGTTGTCAAATAGATTCTGAGTATCCATGAAGTGCGGTATTTTTTATTTTCAATTTTAATACAGTATGCGAACTAGCGATATTATTTTAGTTACATTCAGACTGCAAGGAGCTAAGCTTGACTCAGAAAAGAACAAAGGTAGCTTATTTTGCGAATCAGCAAAATTTTCTGTTATCTAGTTACTATTATTTCTTCACTCATCATTAATTACATTGATGATTATTCTAATTGTAGCATTACTGTTTTATAATCGAAATATTATATGTGGCAAATAATTAGTTTTTGATCACATATGTTGTACTTACATATATAGATTGTTTACAGATTTCCTTTTTATCGATACCAAACATCAAATAGTTTAAATCTGAGACAGCATATTTGAATAAAATATAGTGCAGTATAATTTAATCGCACAAGAAACATCACATGGCTGCTGTAAGTGGAATATTAACTAAGAATTTATGAATTAATAACAAAGAAATATGAAATTGCAAATGTACCGTATCCCTTCTCTATCGGCAGCACGCAGTTCGATGGAAACTGCGCATTTCGGGTTTCTGCATTCTGTTGAACAGAGCGCAGCAGTGAATCCCAGGAATCAGTGCGTCGTCGCAGTCGAGGGGTGAAAAGGGATTATGTATCGTTGGGTTAGTTCGTTCTTCGTAGCTGCCAATTGGTATTTCGTATTTCGTTGCGCGTAAGACTCGCGCGATCCTCGAGCGAGGCACATCGTAATGGCCGCGACCTGACTCGGGTGGCATGCATGCGAGCTACCGTGTTCGCATTACGTGAAGTAGACGGACGGCAACGGAGGTGCGGTAAGACAAACACGAAAAACGAGAAGATACGACGGAGTTTATAGAGGGTTACGCGATTTTGGTGCGTGTCGTGAGTGCGTGTGGGTGGGCGAGGCGTGAGCTCGCAACGAGTCTCGAGGACGACGAGCCATGAGCGAAGATCGAAGCGAGGAGGATCCTATAATGGATCTCTGGTACAGCAACTGGGAGCAACAGTGCGTCGAGGCATTGGAAGCAGAGCCGGATTACGAAACGCAACTGCACAACGAAAAGGAACTCTATTCCCAGCAGATGTGGACGAGCTTTCAGACGACGGCGTCAGCCATCGCCCAGCTGTACAAAGGCGAGCTAATACGCACTGTTCGTCGTGTTCGCAATCTTCTTCGACTCGTACGCAAGACGAGCCCTGAGGATAACGAGCAGCGAGACATCTCGTATTTCTTCGAGTTACCATTTTGCGTGACATCCATTTTGTGCGACGTTTTATGCCAGCCAGTTCTCGCTCCTCGTTTGCTTCGATTCCCTTTTTGCGACCACATGCAACTGCATATCGATCTGATCGTGTAACCAGTTCCTTTCGGCTTTGCTCTTTTACAGATCGTACGCAGGGTGTCTCTCTATGGCTACCCTTCCAAACCGCCGCGGGTACCGTCACATCGTTGTATAAAGGTGCGTACGTTTTCTTGTCAACAATGTGAGCTGTATAAATCTTCGTTCTTCTCTTTCGCCACTATCATCGTTTCTTACTCGGTTTTTCTACCCCTTTCTTTAATCTTTACCTACGCTGTTCAGCTGTCCCTTTGTGCATCCGTCACTCGCTCACGCATACTGCGATACGCGCTTTACGTATGTGTGCGTCAGAACGCTTTGCACAGCTGACCAATGTTGAAGGTCAGCTGTTAATTGATGCGAACTTTTAGGACTATTACGAATATTTATAGAAAAGAGTTGTAAATACCTGTCGTTCCTGCATGATTATATCATTTCTGTTTATGGTTGGAAGCATTATGGAGACCTCAGATGATCAATATACAGGGTGTCCCAGTCATTTCCTGCAAAACTTTATCAGCATATTCTATATGTAAGAATAAAAAAGAACTGTTTCAAAAACATAGGTTTTAAACGCTTTATCAAAAAGTTGTAATAAAAATATAAAATGATAATGCAGTGTTTTCTTGTTGCATACTACGTCATAATGGATTGTTGCTTCACGTTATGATTCCATTACAATTGTTATTATGAATGTAGAGGTAGTATCTGCAGAAAATAGAATTTAGTGTATTATTCATTTCTTGTTAATTGTGTCAGATATATCACAAATCTTTTTTTTCCATCTTTGCATTCATAAATAATAGACATTTTGTAATATTATAATACACAGATATCTACATAGATGTATTCCATTAGTGTGTAGCTTCAATCAAGAATGTTAATATTAATTATTATTTTTGTTGTAACTTTTTAATAAAGCATTCAAGAACTTACTAATATCCTATATAATATTTTATTCGTGCTCCTTATTTGCACAATATGCTGATATAACTTTGTTGAAATAATTGAGACACACTGTGCACTATCAGTATTTCAGGGTTTTCGATGATCAATATGTATTGTTAATATTATCGAGGGAAGATTTTCATATAGTGTCAATATTGAAGTATTAAGGTGGTTAGGTGGGTGTCTAAATGTGTCAGTTTTCTTTACACATGTATTTATTATTAATAAATATTAAACGTTTTGAGGTAAATTTTATTTGTCAACAGATATTTATAATATTGACAAAATTCAATGTTATTAATAAATGTTGAAAACATATATTGATCATCTGAGGTTTCTATTACAACGAGGCAATGCTAAACATTTATTTTTATAATTTGGTTAGTAGAAAGCAATTATTGCATTAATTTATGTGATACTGTGCTATATTTTGTAAGTACATCTTACTCTGAAAATAATAATAGCGCACAAATAAAATAAACTCATATGTATCACTCATATATGTCACATAGTATTAGATAATTTTTTGCTTCCCCTGGAAAACATACATTTTGAGTTGTATAACTTTTGAATTACATGTGTGATAAAAATCATATGTAACATTGTTATAGATGTCAAAAATGGAACTTGAGTCTGTAAAATAAAATTATTTGCATATTGTCACAAATATATGAAAAAATTAATATAAATATTGTAACAGTAATAAGACATCTGTAACACAGTCATGTATAATTTTTATTTATGATAAAAGCCTGAAGTAAACCTAGCAACAGATTGAAACATTGTTATAATAATATTTTTAATTTAACTCATAAAATACTCTACATATTTAATGCTTTGGTAATAAGTAAATTGAAATTTTTATTGTTACAATTTCTATTATATGTAATTATGTGTTCATATTTTTGTTTTTAACTGTAACAAATATTTTAACAGATTCAATGGATAGTATACGTCGATGTAGTGATTTAAGTGTCGAAATGGGTCGACAAAAGCGTAGTAAAGAAATAATGAATTGGGCTAGGAAAAAAAGACGTATGATTCGAAGGGAAGATCTTTTAGCATATCTTGCTGGAAAACCACCACCACCTAGACCACATTCGCATAGGTAAATATCATCAGACTATCCATAAAGTAAATAAATTTATTTTCAGTAGTTTTCGTATATTATAATTTCAGAAGCTGTTAAAAAATACAAAAGCTACGTATACTATTGTATTTTAATATGTAAAAATTTAAGTGTTTTATTCTATAGGCATTAATGCAACAGTAACTTTTATAAGGTTTGTTTTATTAATACAGGTAATACAGATATGATATGCTTGTGAATAAATTTGTAGGAGTTCCCCTAAACCAAGGATGATGGTATGTGGTTCACCTCCATCTGAAAGTTCCGCACCAAATATGGTTGTTGCACCAACACCTGTATCTACAACTGATCCTGATCCTGAGTTACACACATTTAGAGAAGCAATTGCATTATCTGGTAAGCATTATGTGATAAATTATGAAGCTAACATAGTAATCCCTTGAAATCAGTAATTCAAAATTAGATTCTTGTGTATTAAGGTTATTTTAATAATTGAATAGGTTCACCAATGTCCCGGCGTACTGGAAGACAAGCCGAACTGTCGGCTTTTATTACTAGCGAATTTGCTCGACATCACAAACGGCCTGCTTCGCATGACGTGGATATGGGATCTCCCACGCACAAACGATCGCGTTTCATGTAACGGCGCGCGATGTGTAAAGTAGCCTTACTCCCTTGCTCCCCATTAATTAATCGATTGGTAAATTAATTATTAACGGTTCAACTCCCCTACATAATTCTTGGTTAAACATAATCACTTCAGAAAGAAGGCAGTCGTTTACATTGCCATATAAAACACGTTCGTATATTTCGAATATTCTATACAGACCATCGAGATTTGCTATTATTATTTCACAAGTTTCACAATAGTTCTGGTTCTGACATACAAGAATAAGAGAATTGTGAAAAACATTCGTGCTATTGGAAATTACTGTATTTGAAAAAGGTTTCAACTTAATAATATTTAAAATGATTATATATAACAGTCTTTATTATGTGTATTAGGATTTATTTTAAAATTTATTTATTTATTTATGAGCATTGAGATAATACAAACGTGTTTCAAGATACCATTCAAAGTGCCCATACAGAGTGAATGTCATTGTTTTATGTGCAGAAATGTGTACGTGATTATCAGTTTACTGATCTACAAACCAAGAGTATGAACCTTGCCAAATATACTATGAAATATTAAAAGCTGCAATTAACGTGCTTTACACATTAATTGATGTGTATGTTAAAATTAGCAGCTAATACTTCGTGATATTATCCGGTCACTTTATAGTGTACTGTACTATATTCAAGTGAGATGTTTGACAAGTGATGAATTGGTGATTTAATATTTTATAATTATATTAATGTCTACGATTGTAATTTTGTGACAGAAAGGGGACAAGGAGAGGATGACTGTAGAATATTCTTTCAGACTCCAAAGGATCGCTTAGCCCTCTGATTACAATATTGTTATGATTATTAAGTGATCATAGATAATACAATTTGGACGCTTATAATTAATAAAAGGATCATTTTATACAGCTTTTGTTGGCAATAAACGGGACACGAAACATTAATGGAAGAATAAGAACTTAAGTAAAAGCAAGGGAAAGATATGTCGATAAATTGTTTGTTTTCTGTAACTCTATACATTCTATTGACCAATTGTGAACAAGGGATCTATATTTTCTGTTGTATCAGCTATATGTATAGAGTAACTATAAAATTGTCTTTTGGATAATATATTTAATGGTTTCTGCTGCAATCCTTTTGTTTTCTAATTTTACGTGTTTTTTCTTTTGCTCTATATATTTTCGCGTGCGATCCCTTGGAAGGAATCGAAAACGGTTTGTTTGCTGCCATGTTTTCGCGTCATGATACCCACGTGAAAGTTTCTAAGTAACACGAGATCGAGCTTGAAAGCAAGGTTCTCAAAAAATGATGTTGAAAAGAAAAGTAATCGCGTCTTATTCTTTCCATACGCGTCGCGGGTGCTCATAATTGTGTAATTAATTGATAAAATTCTTACATAGACTTCGTGTAGCTGTAAATCTTAAACAAGTTAGGATAAGCAATGCTTATATCAAACTGGAGCGACGAATGAAATTAACGGTTCGGTGGGAAGGGCCTCTGTGAAGTTTCTTCCAGTCTCTTTGTATTCGATGTCAATTGGATAGCGATGAAAGATCATCATAGTGTAAAGTTGGTTTATTTTTTTTTGACGTATATATGTTACGAGCAAAGGGTTGAACAGTGGTACTGAGTTGTGTCTCGGACAAAGTCTGCACCAAGACAGTGCAATGTAAAGGGATCTACTTTTCCACAACTCCTAGCGCGGATTTAATCGATAAGCGAGCTTTCCGTCTTAGATGTAGCCATTGTCGGGAAGACACGGCAGCTCTTTGCTACATATGCATATACACATATACACATATAATGTGAACATGTGTGTGTACATATACGTGTATATTTTATAAGAAGCGTTATGTTCAAAGACTTGTACTGGAGCAATTGATTGCTCCGTTTTTAGGATCCTTGTAAGTGTATATTATTTCTAGCGTTGTGCCTCGTACTGCTTCTATTTGAGTTTTGAAGACCATCATTCGCAGGAAATTTGGAAACGTCTTCGCTCGAATTAAACTGTCCCTCGATACATTTATTTAAGACTAAAAATTCAACTTTTCCATTTACGTTCCGAATTTCCTCCCATTTGTTCTTCGAAAGTCATTTAGAAGCCAAACTCGTTTCTGTTTGTTTCCTTCTCTTCGACATTTGTTTGAGCACCGTTCCGGAAATGAGTGAAAATTGTTGTTCAGTTGTAAATATAGCGTACATACGTAAAGATACACGATAGCCTTAGGGATATTGCTAATATTATTATTTTATTATTATTATTAATATTATTATTAATATTATTATTTTATTATTATTATTATTGACAACTATGCGATAGCTTTAATAATATTTATCATATGATTGGCAGTTAATAAAACTCCAAGGACTCTATTTGACTCCACTTTCCTGACCAGTTTGGTAACGCAGGGTCATGTTTGTGAAAGTTCTGAAAGTTCCAATTCAACAAAATGTATAATATTAAGGAGTACTTTTGTATGCCAGAGATTTGCATAGTTGCACCACTCGTTTTTTTATATCCTTGTCCTATGAATTAGTACTTCTCAAATCTTTCGTACAAAGGTAGCTCCGACTACAAACAAACATAGAAGAAAATAACACGCTGAAGATGCCATACTTAGAGATACTTTATTCATAAGAAAATAATAGTTGATGGAATATCGAATAATTTTTTGCAGATACTGTCGCCTTCTTTACTTTCACTTTGTCTGTAAAGAGAATGTTTTCAGGATTACACTCAAACGCTTCGTTTTTGGTCGTAAGAAGAGAATCGATAATTTATTTATGTTGATTCGATAAAGGTGTTACCCGTTTAAATACTCAACAAGATTTTGCCGGTACAATATTGGTATTTTCCTATCTTGAATAATGCAAGAATCCCATGCATATAAAACGACATTTCGAGGTCAGCAAACAGAATTTTCCCACGGGCATAGAGAGCTTTCCCTTTCTCATGGAGAGTAAATCTTGTTAACTATCTATACATTGAAACAATAATTCGTTTCTTTTATATTTATACAATTAGTGCAAGTTACTATTGCGCAATGTGTAAAGAATGAACGATTTCGTTTAAAGTTTCTATTATTTATAACTGAAAAAAAAAAGTTCTGTAAAGTGATACCTTTTGTAAGTGAATGTTTTAACATTGTAAATTTATAGGAAACAATACGGATAGATAGTGTCTTTCATAAGGAAATTAGATTTTACGTTAGGAGTAATCTTTTGCGAACCCGATGACTTCCGTCTTTTGTTAAAGAAACCGTGTAATTTGTACTTGCTGCCAAAAAGAGTTTCCAATGAAGTTGCCATTATGCAAAATCGACTGTTGTGTATAGAAATAAAAGAAAAAAAGAAAGAAAATGTAGCTTATAGGGCTCGGAAATTAATCGATTAATAGTGAAAAGAAATTTATCCATTTTTCTATTAATGAATCGATAGTTATTTAGTATAATCGGGCAAGTTAAACGAACGTACGTAAACCGTTCGTTGTCCATTAATCGATTAATCGCGCAGCCTTCATAGGTGAGATCGTGAGAGAATCACTTCTGTATCATATCTTTTTCACAGTAATGGTAGTTCGTACGCTGATTACACAGGTGCATAGTATCGCGTACGTGTCACGTGAACACAGGGCACCAAAAAAATTTTCTACGAGCCTTTTTTTTATTCTGATGCACATTAATCGCAACGTGGTGTACGTTTGTGTAAACGAACGTATCGTCACATTCTACTTGCACGAACACAGAACAGCCGTGATACAGCATTAAAAAATTATGTGTCCACGGCAAGGCGAGAAATGGTGCTGTTATTTTTTGCGAACATAAGAAGCTTGTATATTTTTGCGTCTCTTATTTGTAAGATAATCATTTACAAATAAAATTATAAATAAAAATTTATTTTTTTATTATTGGCGTTTACCTGATGTCCGAATGAAGGATATGTTACAAAATGTTTGAGATATTCCAATATTTACATACTTTATTTTACTGCGTTCAATTTGTACATTTTGTATAACGATTGTACTCCTATGAACGATAACATGAGGTGGAAAACTCGTAGATATACGTTCTATTAGAGTGACATTTACACTTTCATTTACATGAACGAAGTTACGTTCTACTAAGGCACCATACTTAGTATACAAATTAAGGCTAATTGAAATTTTGCACAATGAGGTGATTATTATTTCGGTATGCCTTCTATGTTTAGCATACCATAATGATTTACATATTTATGGCGATGATTTACGGAAGTGAACTGTTGGCGTAACTGGAATTTTTTTCTATAGAGAACTAGATTAGTTTTGTTAATTCAGGCTTTGGAAATTTTGGAATTTTTATATTATTAATTTGAAAACTTAGAAGTAGAAAGTTTTGAAAATTTCTACATTTCCAATATGAACTATGTAAAGTTTCCTATGTTGTACTCTGATGTTTACCCAGTTACGCCAAAGAAGTGAACAAATGTATAATATCCTATTTATATATGTACTAAAAAAATAAAATGGCAAAAAAGAGTTATCCATTTTCTCGTTGTATGATTAAATGATATGTAAACGATGATTCATCGCGTAATCTGTTATAGTTACAAGTATCAGTCCCTGCGGTTGAAGAATTTTTTTTATGTTTTAGATTTCTCAAACATTTGTATCATTTTGTAAGTAGTTATTAAGGCACTTAATAACACATCTTGCAAGACTGACATCTCTTCCTTAAAATCAAGAGTTTACAATTTACTATCTTTGATGACGTTTTCAGGGGCATCTAACGCCCTCTTTCGATTCGCTATAGCATTCATTAACTTTCTTTTAGGTCCAAGAGGAAGTTTAAGAGCTGCAAGATCGGATTCAGTAAGTAACATTAAAGCTTCCAGATCAATTTGTTCCGACTCTAAAACTGGATGTATCGACGATAGATTGTTGGCGACTAAGAATCTTTGCAATGGTGTCCACTCCTCGTCTGTTTCTTCTTCTGTAATCATTTTTATGCGCGTTTCTAATTTAAGTAAAGAATACGTATTTTGAAATAAATAGAAACAAGTTTAGAATGGTAATTAGCAGCAAAAAACATTTTTACCTGAAAGTAAATCGTCGTCCCACAGACTTTGCCTGCGAGCTAAGCTACCTGCGCTTCCTATACTGATTTCTTCGTTGTGCCCATTTGAGCTTGTTCTATGCCCATTTACAGATCCATTTACGGAACCATTCACGCAAGAGTTACCGTTTTGTTCATGTGCATCCATTTGCGAGACTGGTATGTTATCGAATGTAGTCGTAATCTGGAATTATAAAACAGCATCGTTTTAAATTTACTTTAAATTACTACACTTAAGACAATTTAATTATTTTATTAAATAATACTATATCAAGATTCGTTTTGCAATCAAGACGACTTTCTTTTATAAAAACATTTTTAATTATATTTGTAAAAGAATCGTATTTAACAAATTAATCGAATTGTCAAATCTGTTGGAAACAATTATTATTGAAGTCAGTGACCGCGTGTTGCTCTTGCGTTTACAGCTATGCATGTCATATTACCAATGTCGTAATACTACAATAATTACGAAAATGGAACGAAGGTATCGTTACGTATTCCGTAAATAGCTGTTATTAGACTTGCTATTTGATTTAACGATCGAGATTTTTTTGTTCTTAAACCGTTGAGTTCACAAAACTGTGCTAATTAGAATCTTCTGCATTCATACAATTATACAATTTCCTAACAGAACTTAACTACATATTTACGAATGCTTTCGAAATTTACAATCGTTACACGTACAAAACAAGCAACCTACCGCCCTTCGGAATGCTACTGATCCAAAACCGGGCCGATTAAAAATACTTGCAGGTTCTTGCAAGAAGGTAGCGTCTCTTATATCATTTACATCCTCTCTATTATCATTTTGCTCATCGTCGTCGTCATAGATTCGATCACCTAAGAGATCCGGTGTACTTTGTGCTTTGCTTAGAGTACCCCAAACGTCTGAGATCCTTCCTCTCCTCCCTATTTGTTGAGCTTGAGTTTCGTACGTTCCAACGTAGATTACTTCAGAATCTCTTCGAAGACCAGTCAGGCTACGTATCGATTTCTTTCCATTCATTTCGACCTGGAAGCATCGTTTGATCAACAACAGATCATTCAATTTGGAAGCATAACTTGGTTGAAAGCAATGAAAATTCAATTCAAAAATTACTCCATATATAGTGTGTTTTACTAACAAATTCTTTTAATAAAATATACTTTAAACATTATTCAAGCATGTCATAAAAAATAATTTTAACTGAATGTATTCAATGAATTAATACATTAATGTATACATTAATTGTAACTATGTATTCGAAAAGGTTGCAAAGTGTTTAATCGACACAAGAAGTTGTTTTCTAATTGAACACTGTTAAAACCAAGAGTATGCAGTTCCAAATATTCATTCTACCTCTACAACCTTGAAGTCGTCAACGGCCTTTTTCGCTAAAGCTTTTCTACAGACAGCACTACCATGTTTTTTTGCGGTGGTGCCGACGATATCGCTGAAGGTAGGCGAAGGTTTCACTCGACCCTTGAAGGTCAATATACTAGGCTTCTGAGGTAGACTACCGACTTCGTTTACCGTAGTTAGGTCCAGTTTCGTACGGTCTTTCGACAGTTTCTTTTGCTCTTTTTCCGCTCTAATTTCCGCCATCTTCTGTTTCTTTATATACTCCTTCAATCTGTTTATAAAATAATAAATCAATATCACATTATTACCAAATTAAAAAGTAATTGTACAGATACCTTTTTTCAGCGTCTTTTTCAGCCTTCTCCCGAAGTATTCGACTTTTTTTGCGATTGTTGAGTTCTTGGTCGGCTTGAACGAAGTCTAAAAACTGTAGAGTCATTTCTCTTCCATTTATGGCAGCTAAATCTCTGGCCGAATGTCTGTCGATGTCCAAGGACCAGATATTACAACCGAATTTAACAAGGAACCGGACACAATATTCATGACCCCTTGCTGACGCTAAGTGGAGGGCTGTGTTGCCGAAGTAATCGGTTTTGTCGGGGTCTCCCCTACGAAGAAAATCGTTAAAAAATACATGATTATACATCTGCCGTTTCCGACCTAGTGCGTGTTTTTACATCAGGTTGAAGTCATGCGTAAAAATTTAATTACTTTTAATATTATATGACTTGAAAACAGAAATATTTGAATATAACTTAAAAACTTTTAAGTCAGCTTAATACTATCAGCTTAATTATTTTTATTATTATTGAAACTTTTGTTCCGTGAAAACGATCGAACGAAATAAATGGGTCCTATAGTACGCAATAGCATCCTGTCACGCGATGACACACGAGCGGAACAAAGTTCCGGAAGGATAGCAGGTCTTATATTGAATTTCTATCGTTTGCTGACCACACCGAAGCCAGTTGAACGACATTCGATCTTATTCACAATAGGGCACGTGTGGTCTTTCAGCTTTTATGTCGACTCTTTACGAACTGTTGGATCCTATGAAACGTGCAGCCGCAAGGTGATTTCGATAATTCGATACAAGTTGTCATATGAAACAGTTTTAAAAAAGATCGAATGCGGTTTATTTTAGAGCAATATTATCCAATCAGGTAATTAAGTTACATTAGTTCTCTAAAAATATATTTTTTTATTTGCGTATTACGTTATATTATACAGCTGAAATTATATGCGCATGCGCAGATATAACTTTATACTCAAGTGTATAATTTAATATTCATTTACTATATTTAATTTGTCTAATACTTCATTTATTTATAAATAAACGACGGAAAAAATTAATTAATTATTATACGGAATTAAATATATTTATAATTTATTTAGAACTAAATTAATTTAAAAGTTCGAAAATTAATATGAACCTGAATTTGACTAATCTACTTCCCCCACAGCCTTTCAAATGGCGCGCATGGGAACAACCACTTTAGTGTCAGTGATCGTATTATTAGATTTATTTCCTAGTTTAGTGTTTTCCCGGAGGCCTTTAGCATTCCATTTCTTCTATTCGACGAAGAAACTGTCAATTTGAAGTTCGTGGATCACGTAAGTGAACCTTTTTGCTATAAAATATCGATATTGAGATACGGAACGAAACGTGAATAGCAATTCCCTGTTCCCTCGTTCCGTTTCATTCCGTTCCCCCGTGTTTTGTTCTGTACGTATTCGATTGTTTTTCATCACTATTCGCTTGGCCGCAATTTCCGTTCGTGGGGTCGATAGATGTCAGATTATAGTGTATATTTCCGGTTTCGTACATCTGTCACCGCTTAATACAAACTTTTGTGTATGTGCACATAAAAAAGGAAACGGCGAACACCATAAAAACAGTCTTGTGCATGTTGAAAATAATGTTGCATCGTTGAAGGTAACTTTTTTCGATGTTCCGTGAATGTCATTGTACGTGATTGTTAAAAGTTTCGTGTTCACTAACCACGACGACCTCGTACTTAATTTACATGTAACTTTTCAAGGTTAAGCAGAGGTGTACCTTAAATTCTTCATAGAAAATTCGAAACAATTATTATTCATTTACCAATAATTATTCTTAATTATTTTAAAGGAATTAGTGAATAGAAACGATACTTTTATCTTCTGACATGAATATTTTATAGATTTTGCAATTTTACACATTTAGTTCGTTAACTGTGGACGATAGGTTAAGTAATAAAATATTTATGTTTTATTTATAATGTTATATTATGTTCAATCTTTCAATTCTTAATAAAATAAAATATTAAAATATTTGTATGCAAATTTTATATTATTTCCTTGAAGGTATATTGAAATTATAGGTTCTGCGCATGCGCGAGTCTTCGATTCTACCGCCAAAAACTGCAGCAACTTTGGCGCGCAAATAGCGGAACACGAACATAACCGGAAGTTCAATTGTTGCAAAATCGACGTTTAGAAGCGGCAGTGTTTTACGAAGTGTCAAAAACGAATCTGCGTTTTATGAGGTATTGTAATTAATTAATACATAAATCTTTACTATACACATCACATTATATTGCTAATTAACTGCAACAATGATATAATTCAAAATTTACTTCATCTTTCTAAATCATTAGCATTAAAACAATTATGCTTGTACTACTTGTGCTTGTGCTTTCCTTTATGGCGTCACGAAAGTGATTTCTTCTAAACGAGTACGCGAAAACAGTTGTTCTTATATAATCCGTACAAAGTTACAGCTCCTTAAAGTATTTAAACTTGTTTTTTCTTTAAATCATTATTGCAGCAAATATGTAATATGTCGAATATATCTGTATATATAAAATTTAATTTGACATTCGAGAATGTTCGCTAATATCAATTTCTTTCTATAGAGTAAAATAAAAGCAAAACGTACGTAGTATCGAAACATTCGGTTAGATTAGTATAATGTTACGACTACATAAAGATAAATAGGAGATATATGTGTACTGTAACCATGGCGTTTGTCGAATGTGTTTGTAAGTAAATAGTTTAGCAAGCATACCCTCTGGCGACCAGCAGTCTCAGAGCATCTATATGACCTTCAAAGGCTGCCCATAATGTGGGGGTCATTCCTCCATCATCTCGTGCGTTACAATCTTTTTTTGTTGCTTCTTTCAGGATGTCCAAGACGCCGTCGCGTGCAGCTCTACAAAATAATTATTTGTGCATAATTATCTTGTTTGTTAATAATTCGCTACCTTTAATTATAAAATTCAATTGCATGCCCGATGCAACGATAATGCGACATCGCGCCTGACAGTTTTCTCTTTCGCGTGTACTTTTTTTTTTTAATTGGTTTTTCTCTAATTTGAAGAACCTCGTATTAGGAAACGTATCAATAATAATTTTCTTGATTATCTGATACTTTGTAATTTATTTCAGGTGTTCGATAACTCGGCCGAGATGAATTTGATAAAAAATTGGAAGCGTTTAATTGGAACAGAGGAGTAAGGGTGCTAGAGAAAGTGTGTATAAAATTTTAACGACTTGTTAGCATGATAATTTTCTCCGCGTTGCAAATCATTTAACATGAATGCGTTTTGACATCTTTGTCCCACATGTATTGATCTTGTTTGAAAGCATAAGTGTTTCAAAGAAAAACCGTGCCTTCATTAAGATTCTAATTACGACGATTTTCACACTAGTATAATTACTGTCTTTATAACAGTGCATAGAATCTGCAATTGGATGCGAGATAACGAGTGAAATTTTTTTATTTCACTATCAATCCTCGGATGTTGTAGTTAGATTTAATTGCCCATTTCATGGTTTATGCATTTGCTAACAGTTGTGATAATATTTAATTCATATACATTGACTACGCTGTTGTTCTAAAAGTAATTTATTGAATATTTTTTCCAGATAAAGTAATTAAGCATCTGAATAAGGTTGAAAGTTAAAATAAGATTAATAAATTCATGAGATATTTCTTTGTAACAAAACAATCTATAATTAAGAAATTTCTGTTTAATTATTCATAATTAATCTGTAAATAAAAATAAAAAAATTTCATTCACAAAAATAATAATAATTGTTTATACGAACATGTGTAACAATAAATAAAATTTAATTTTTGTAGAAAAGTAAGGAACAAAGAAATCCCATTTAAAATAAGAAAACAGTCTTCAGAATAAAGGTAAATAATAATTCTTTACATTCTTCTGCAATGAATTATTATGTCTTTCAAAGAAAATAAATATGTTTCTTATATCTGGTATTCATAGAAGTGTGCTGGCTTGTAAAGCTTTATGGTGAATGAAATAAAAGCAGAGACGTTTTGCATAAATTCCGCACGCGATACTCCATGGTCATAAAATTATTCGTGTAAGTAGATATTTTAAACATTCTTTTTCAGTTTTGCTTCTCTTTGTTATTTCCTTTCAATCGATATAATTACAACGAATCATTAATTAAAATTTCTGGAAACCGATATGCATAAGTGTTACCGGTATTTGAATAACGATACCGATTAGTTCAACGTTAAACTTGATTTTTCTACATTATTATCACGATTGATAAGAAATATAAAAATATCAATTTACATTATAAATTAATACCAAAATGTTTGCATCATAAAAAAGTAAATTCGCCTAATCGATAAGCAATCGAATCGCAGCAGATCAAGATTTCAAAGTGCAATATTTCGTTCTCATGGTTAACCAGGCATGTCATTTTTTCGTTCTGGTCAGAGACAAGAACCTGACTACGCGACATTTCTCTGCTTCCTTGCTTTCAGATAGGTATCTTGTTGCAGCATACAAATGCATACCATTGGTAAGGAAACAAGAAGGCAAAAACACAAAAGTATGTACAAAGTCTGTCGCTGATACAAAGGGAAACTCACTTGTGAAACCGCTCAGACGTCATTCTGGTTCCTTGATCCCTTTGAGAGGTCTCGTTACCGATGGCAAAACATCCCTGCCGGAGATGGGGCTTCCTGGCACTTCTTATGTAAGAGTTACTTCGAACAACAACGAATCGCGAGGATCATAGAACCAGCATACTTTTAGAGGAGTAATGGTACCACGCGTGTCGAGTATGGCGTCCAGCGATATACTGCTGAACGTTCGAAGGTACTTCGATGGTGTTCTGTTGCCCCTCACTACCTCTATCTTGCTTCCGACCGTTAATTTGATAAGTTCTTTCTCAGTCGTTTTACCCATTCCCGCCATCTCTTACCTGTACCGGTGCCACTATACGAATACGATCCGCCACCTGGCGTTAGGTATTTTGTCGCACAAGTGTGCAACCTGTTCCTGCTCTATCGACTTCTCTTACAGTGTAATAGAAATTAGTTTTAGCGAAGGTCGATAGTGCTTAAAGTTGAATGGATAAAACTTTTAGGATATATGAATCAAACTAATAATTGCAAAAATTTATTATTATTTACTAAAGAATATTTCAGTAATTATTAGTTCCTCGACCGAAATATCCTAATAATTTTTTACTTTGTGTTTAACACTGTTTCCAATTGTAGAATTGAATGTTAAATCATTATAATTAAAAAATGATTATTATACCTTAGTAAAGCATACATGTATATGTATGTACTTATCAGTTAATGTATGTATTGTCAAAGAACTATTTAATTATTAAAAAAGTATTGCTACCAAATGTATCCATTTATTAAATGACAAAGTATAACATGTTTTTATGAGTAAAAATTTACAGTTCATTATTTGTGAATATATTTATTTATCAAATTAGTATATATTGATTAGTAAGTCTTTACATTTATTTTTAACACGCATAGTAAATGATTTTCTTGTGTTACAGGAAACAAATACATAGTGGAACAGCTTTATTGCCTACAGGTGGATCAAGTGGGATTTATTTTACCTAAGATGGCGTTAAACTTCTGGAAATTACCAAGAGGACGCCGCGATCGGTGAGTGGATATTTATCAACTATAAGCATGCAACAGGTTTAGTATTTCGCGCCTGATATACTAACCTTCTTTCAAGCATGTGTAATTCATATGCAAATTATGTTTTGAAAGTAGTTTTATTGAGACGTTACAACAGTCAGCATGCAAAGATTACATTGAATTCTGAATCGTACAACGATATTTTATTTGTTTCAACACGCTTGCTATGTACATTCATAATTGGTTGACAATAAAACCGTTTATGTCAGTGTTGCAAGAGATACTCGTAAAACGCAGTTGAGTAATATTTGTACGAATAGAAGTACATTAAAGATTTAATTGTTCAACATACATTTTCTTGATATGTGAACTCCATTGCTTATTAATAATTATTTTTACAAACATCATATCTTTCTAATACATGTTATTTATTGCCTTCATTTGAATTTATTGTTGTAACATTTTGTAATGATATTATTGTGGAATTTTATATTACTAGTAAATTAAATTGAATGTTTATTTGTAAAATAAATAATTTCTGATTTTTATGGTAAGTTTTCCAAAATAAATAAAGGTCTCTGATATTAAAAATTTCTAAAATCTCAATAAATTCTCAGTAAACTTTTTTACTTCTAAATTTTAAACATTTCAAATTTCCAAGTTTCTGAACTTTTAATTCCTCATTGAAATTTTAATGAAATTATTACTGATTAATGTACAAGCTTGATATTTGTGATGTGTATTACGAGTATCTCTCTTAATTATCTGTTTGCAAACGTAGCACAACTTTTACATCACTGGCAACAGTAGCAAGCAATCTTCCTCACTGTTATTGATACTTATTTACTTACAATTTCATCACAGTTTGATTATGTTTTTCCAGTTAATTGCTAACTATGTATTTCATATTGGCATGAAATGATAAATAAGACCATGCCAATACTTAATTTACAATTTTCAATAATTATTCAAGATTATATCGTAATTTCATCGCACATAAAATTATTCTTTAAAGACCAAAATTTATTATGCGTTTTCCATAACTGTTCTACAATTCCATATTATGTTACTAAAGTGAATTTTTCAAGATAAATTAAACATTTTTCTTCAACTGTTTAATCCCGCAATATACGCAATTAAAAGAGCAAATAAACAACTACATAATAAATTTTCGTCTTTAAAATTAAATAACGTCACAAATATACAAATGGGCGCGAAATATTAGATCAAGTCAGAGAAGCATTCCAAATATATCATTATACGCGTACTTTTTCTAAATGTTGGTCCATTTATAATTCAATAACAAGTATATTAACGCAAGTTCTTATTTGATTTCGTTTGCTAATTTTGATCGGAAATTTTTAATGCGAAAGAAAACAAAATCTGCGCTTAAAAACACTTGTTTACCAATGCTATATCCCTGTTTTTCGTACTAAAAATAAATTAAAAATAGCATTGATTTAACATGTTGATCCATGCCTCATCAATGTCGCGGTATCATTGTATGACAAATATAAAAATAGATTTTTACATACATTTAGCTAAACCTTCGTTTGAAAAACAACGCACGTATCACTTGACGTCAATGGATTGTCACATTTGCTAGTTTCTCCTTTTTTATAATTCTCATTTATGCTTGATCCGAGCACCGTACAAAATTCATTTCCCTTCGGGAGAAAGCATTTTCGAGTCGAATCTGAGATCCATTTCGAAAATCTATACGACAAGATAGGCCTCGATTATGCGAAATTACAAAACTTGTTAGTTTCAACAATAGAACAACCTTTCTATATTTAATTATCGAGATTATATTGGAAACGTTTTAACGTTGTACAAACACGGTGTCAAAGCGAACTCGTCATGATTTAACAAAGTTTGTCAAATGTATAAACACATTGATTCTGTGGCACGACAAATGTTTTAACATTATTGTTCTTAGTAGAGAAGAACAAGTCTAGGTTATGCTCTTCTTTTGTGAGGAAGAAGTTTTTAACTGTTGACATTAGAACAACCAGAGGTATGAATTATTTTATTTATTTTTTGAGAAATTATTGGGGTACTTTCTTAATATGTATGTTTACTTTTTTAGAGAAGGATGATTTAACTAGGAGAAAAAGAATTAGTGAAGGATATTGAGAATTATACAGGGAAATCTTTCAGAATCACATCAGCTAACCTCCATTTTAGGGAACTATACTAATTGTAATACACCCTGTATACAAGAAGAAGAATATTTCTTTCCACAATACTAAAAAATGATAATATATAAATATTCTTATTAACCATCTGAAGATAGCAATATTTGCAAATAAAATATAGTCTTCAGTTCACACATCCACATATGTATACACATGTGTATTTGGTTGTTCTAATGTTACAGTTTACAAAATGCCCTCTAACAGTTGTTTAAACAAATCTCAGAAAACTTGCTTCCATGTAAATAGTATTTATAGTTGAAATCGAGGAGCACAAACGATATATTTTTCAACATTTCTGTTTTACGTCTTATCACAAACGATGATCAAATGCTGTACATATTTTACGAGAGGATTTTACGATTATTATTGTTGGCAGAAACGTGTTTCATAGTTCAAAGATAATTCCTACGTGTTCATTATATTTAGTCACAATTTGTACACATAAACTATACCACGTAAGAAAGTTACATGGATTATTTGTCGTTAGCCTGGCAAGTTTTACTTATCGTGTATTCTTGAAGAAAATAACCTTGAACTTTTGTTTTTTGCTTTAAAAAATGATTGTCTTATAACGGAACGTATAATTCGCGGACAAATTTGTCGGCTTCACTTAACTCTACGTTTTGAGATCATTGAGCATTGCGTGTGATTAGGTTCGATAATACTTTTTAAGAAAGTGAAAAAATTTCATTGCCTAAGTATATTTACATGAAACAATACGAACTTAATATCAACTACGTTCAATTTAGGTCTTTTGACGTTAATTTTTATTCTTGTTTTTGAATAAATTATAACGAAGTTCTTTTTTATAAATAGAATTCTAATGTATGCTCTTTATGGTAGGTCAGGATTGAAAGCAATATTTTGTTATTAAAATACCATCTGAGAGAATTAATGCTCTACATTAATATTATTGAAAGTGTAAAATTTTAGATTTAGGATAAATAGAAATTATCAATGAAAAATAAAACCAGAGTTGATAGCAATATAATTTTAAATAAAAAAAGATAAAATATTTATTACAAATTGTAACTAATAAGAAGGATATTTATAATACAAAGACTATTCATTACAAAAATAAAAAGAATATTTGCATGATGTATAGAAATATTTAATTTTAGTAATGTATTTACATGAAGTACTTTACACGAAGAGAAAGAAAAGTTTAGAAAAAATTAATTTTCTTACAGTTATAAATAACACTTGAATATTAAATATTCAACTCGTTATTTTCAACCCTGATCTATCTAAGTTTCCATTACCAACTTTTTATCTTTGAACGTTATAAATATTCAGCGTCTTAACAAACGCGTTATGAAACAACAATCGGCTGTGTCAATTTGGCGAGACAACCGATTAATATGCAAAAATCCAAATACTGTATATTACATAAAATCTGTCGATTCAAATCTTCTCAATTTTTAAATCCGTCTACAATACACTGCAATTTATTCCTCGACTTATTCATGAAACTTAACCTTAATTTTCTTAATCCTCTTTCGCATCGATTCGACACATTTCTCTGCAGCTTCTTCAATATAATGAGTTCTTTATATCTATTTTTCTATGCACTACAGAAATTCTCAAATTTAACTTTTGCCAAAAGCAAGTCAAAAATGTAATCAAATTTTGTCAATAAGGCTTTGAATTTTTCAAAATACTCGTAAAAATTTTGTGTAGCAAGGAAGACAATTTCAATTCAGTAAAGAACGTTACAACTTAATAAAATAATTCCCGAAATTGTTATCAATCAATGTCTTTTATGATATTACACAGGGAGTGTCAATAAAATTGGAACATAAATATCAAATATTGAAATAATTTCATTAGTCATGTCCTCCTGTAATTTTACTAGATTTCAAATTACCTGCATCTCTATTAGATTGCAAGGTCTTATTAAATCATATAACAAAGTATTGGAAACCCTGTACTCATTTTCGACTAGGTCACACTATACATTACCATACTTGTTGCATTGTACCCTTCCCAGTTCCCTAAAATATGCAACCAATCTTCCTAAACTTCATCACATAAAAAATTGTTTCCCACTTTCACCGAAATCCATCTCTATACGTTCTCTACACTTGACAATTAATCAACTTGTTGCTTCCTCTTCCTCCCAATTATTCACGAAGACCATAATCTGAATTGCCTCAGACTTCATCGTCCTCGACGTACAAAATGGTTTCCTCATTCTCTCCGAACTCCTCCAAGTTCCCTCGTTCCTTCGACAATTGGCCGTTGCCGATCAGACGTTCCGTTTTGGCAATCTGCTTCTCGCATCTCTTAATTTCCTGTCGATCGTGTCGGGAGTTTTCTAGGTCATTCTCCGGGAGGTTCTCTAATTCCGGTTCTTCGAGTAAGGCATCGGCTTCGGTGGGTCCTTCGGAAGTGATGATCGTAGGAATCGTTTCGTCCACGTCGATCGTGTGACTGCCTTCAGAATTGTCCGCGCGACTTTCTTCGGTGTCGAGCGAAGTTGTCGTGAAATATTTAAACTCGATCTCGCATCCGCTTTCGACCACAGCTTGAGTGTTCAACGAGTGTCTGCTAGACTGGGCGTCTTTCTGTTTCTCGAATGACTGCCTCTTATTGTCGTCCGATCTCGAGTGGTGCAATTTTGGCTGCCGCTGCCTTCTCAGATTTTCACCGCTGCTCGCTCTCGATCGAATTTCCACCTCGTCCGACAGGTACTTGGTGCAATCGATGCTAAATCTGTCCACAGATAGCTTTCTGCAATGAAACGTATATCAGAGTTTCAGCGATAAGTTCTCGTTTCTTTGCGGTTGGATTACCTGTAGTCCCCTCTGCGAAAATCCGGGCTCTTTCGGAACTCGAGGCTGGCTTTGCGTTGACCCATGCATCTCTCGACCCTGCGCTCGCTTCCAATCTTGTCGAACGACATTTTATGGAAACTTGGAGAGGAAATCTTGCGGAAATCCCGGGGTGATATTTTTGTTAGGTCTTTCGTTGCGGTCAGCTCCTCGAACAGTCTTATGTCCATCGAGTTTCTTTTGCGCGGTACAAAATCGTCTGGATATTTGCAATAGGCACCTGCAGGAAAAGGAAGGTGATAGGAATTGATTTTTTAAATTTGGAAATTTGGAGGTTTGATTATTCAAATTTTAGGAAGTTTGAAGATTTGCGAATTTAGTTATTTTGAACATTTGATGGTTTGGGGATTTAGGGATGGGTAAAGGTAGGGATTTGGTCATTTGAAGATTTGAGGATCTAGAGAGTTGGAAATGGGGGTTGGTCATTTGAAGATTTAGGGATTTAAACTCTTGGAAATTTGGGAATTTGGGTATTTGATTATTTGAGTATTGGGGATTTAGGAATTGGCATATTTGATAATTTGGTCGTTTGAAGATTTGGGGATTTAGGAATATGGAAATCTGAAGATTTGGTCACTTAAAGAATTGGAGATTTAGAAATGTGGAAGTCTGAAAACTTGATCGTTTGAAAATTTATGGATTTAGATATGAGGAAATCTGCAGATTTGTTCAGTTGAAGATTTGGGGATTTATTTGGAAATTTAAACTTGGGTATTTGAGAGTTTGGTCTTCACAAGATTTGAAGATTTAAGAATTCATAAATCTGAAATTAGGTGATGTGTGTTTTCCACAATTTGAAGAAATATGCACCAAAAATTTAGAACTGACACTTAAATAATTTGAAAAAATTTGAAATCCTCAAATTACAATTTTATATCAAACCTGATAATTTAGGGGAAAGACCACGACCAGTAGGTGATCGTGCCTCATCAACCTCTTCGACATATTCTACTTTCGTCTGCCGAAGTAGTTGATGTCTCCTAGCTGTGTCAGACCTATCCTTCACCTTCAGCGTGACAGGACCCTTATTAGGAATGTGAAGATCCATCGCCATCGACACTTGACTGCCTCCCATTTTCTGTTGGTCCAAGCTTTCTCTACTCACCTATTTCCACATTCATTAATTACACATAGCCAATCATCTCATGAAACTTATCAAAATTATACCTGGTGAGGACTGTAGCTAGGGTTATCAACGGAGAGCGCGTGTCTTTGAAGTAATTCTGGATTCAACAGCGCGCATCCAGCATATTTTGGGGTTCTCTTACGTGGAGATCTTTTGTCTATCAAGGTCGGGGCACTGGGACTCTTTTTGATCGAGTGTCCAGTTTGTTTCTCGTTCAGTTCTTTCGAAAATTGCATAAACTCTGCGGTTAGCTGCTTTCTGGAAACCTCTTGTATACTTGGACTTGGGCTTCTGTTCACTTTGAACACCCCTAATTGGTGATCCCATTTGGCCGTCTGGCTGGACGTGGATCTCCGATTTCGTTGATTTCTTGGGTTTTTTATTGTCGACGTTTGACTGAAGCGAAAACGGGCTGGAACTACTTTGGCAGCGTTATCACGAGCCTCGAATGTCATTACACAAGCTGCTACTACGATAAAACCTACCAAATTTTGGTTGCGTTAATATTTTAGAGATAATTTTTTGGATTGCATGCAATATTGAAAGATTGAGGTTTTACGTAATTCTAAATGATGTGTTTAATCTGTTATTGATACGGTAGGATTACAGCACTTTTTTAGGAGATTGGTACAAAAAGGTTTATCTGTTTTTGAAGGAGATTGTCCTTTTTTAATTTAATTACTCAAAATTTCATGCATATTTGTTGTGTAATATTTATTTAATTGTGTAAATTGTGTGTAGTGTACTGCTTTATATGTACATTGAAACGAATGAGTTGAAAATTTATGGTAAATACACTTTTACATACTTATGTTTATTTTATAATATATATATTTTTATTAGTTTATAACAATATATAAATTCGAAGATATGTTCCAAACTAAAAAGTACTAATTTATAACAAAAATATGTTTATTTAAATAACTAATTCAATTTCTTAATTGATACATTTATTAATTTGCAAAAATTTTTACCAATTCCTTTGAACAAAGGTTTTTAAGAGAAAACGTGTTGTTAAACTAATATGAGTTGCAAAGAAAGTATATTATTTTATTTACGATTAAAGAAATTATTAATGTTTAATGTAATCGTTAATGTGTATAATAATGAAAATATTAAAAAAAAGTGGATAAGTAGTGTTTCACGTTATATGGAGTTACAAGATTCCGTTTATCGTGAAGCCTCCATAGCTCAGGGGTTAGAGCACTGGTCTTGTAAACCAGGGGTCGAGAGTTCAAATCTCTCTGGGGGCAATCTTTTTTTTCCAATTTTTTTCTCAAAATATACATTGCTCCCGCATGCTCGTTAAAAAGAATAGTTAAATATTATTTTTCAATCCTATATAAATTCCAGTTTCGATCGATAACACTCTACAACCCACTTTCTTTACCGTTACAATTCTCTTCTACAGTTTTTATCTCTTTTAAATTGAAACCATGCAGTTTCATTCAGTAATTACAAATTTGTATGAATACAAATATTGTATCGAATAATATTTCCAAAGAATATATTACGAAAATGTGTTACACAGGGAACATAATACTGCTTCATTTATATTCATGATTAACATGCGCTTACATGCTGCATAATTTATTGATTTGCTGCCAGCTTTCGGTTGAAAATTCATTAATTATATAGGACTTTATACATTGTAATGTGTAATATAACTTCATTTACTTCAAAGAATATAAAATTAAAAAATTAAAATTACTAATATTACTAAAATGTAGAACTGTCAATAGCAAACAAAATTAAAATTAATAAAATAGGTATATTTTTGCAACTGCATAGAATGTCTTTAAAAATTGTAATACATAATAATATAACTTCATTTGCTTCCAAGAATATAAAATTAAAAAATTAAAATTACTAAAATTACTAAAATGTACAACTGCCAATAACAAACATTAAAATGAATAAAATAAGTATATTTTTACAAATAATAAACATTAAAGTTAGCAAAATGTATCTTTGCAAAAAAGCTATGAAAATGAATAAAATACGTATATCTCTGTAACCTAACCTAACCTAACCTAACCACAAATAATACAATATTAAAACAAAAAAATATACATAATTTCCTATCTAGGAACACCAAACATTAATATTAATGCAGTACGCACACATTAGAACCACAAATAGCAAACAACATTAATAACCAAAGTATGTACATATTTGTTACAGCAAACAGCGTTAACAGCATACATCACAGCGATTAGCAAATAATATCAACGAAAATTATCGCTATGATTCATGCATATTTCAAAATTTATAACATCAAGTGACCTTGCCAGCGGACATTTACAAAATGCAATATCTGCTATTCATCGATGTTATTTTGAACGGTGAATAACTGTGATAATACTTAGATTACGAGGCGTACGTAGAATACGTAGATTAGGAAGTATAAAATGGCATAACAGAATGTGCGAATGTTATCGTTACCTCCTACGCCCATCACGATGGGGCCGGCATAACTGAGGTTGTTTAAATGGAATCCACGTGATTCATTCTTCACTCTTATTGTTAGATTACCTCTGATCTCTTGTGCCTCTGATAGCTGATCTGCGAAGTATCCTGTATGATACGTGTACATGTGAATATGCTGACACAGGTACTTTGAGATAAGGAGAGTAGTTTAGTATGTTGGTGACTTTGAATGATATTGGTACATGATCCTTTAAAATAATTCATATTAATATGCTTTAATGTAATTGAAGAAGGTAGAGGATTAAAAATGAATATGCTGACCCAGGTACCTTGAGATAAGGCATTAATTTAATATGTTGGTGACTGTAAATGATATTGGTACATGATCCTTTAAAATAATTCATATTAATATGCTTTAATGTAATTGAAGAAGGTAGAAGGTTAAATTGAAAGTATTATGGAGATTTAGGAATGAGGACATTTTAAAATTTTAAAATATAGTATATATTTTTATAATGTGATTTAATATAATTGAAGAAGGTACAGGATTAAAAATGAATATGCTGACTCAGGTACCTTGAGATAAGGCAATAGTTTAATATGTTGGTGACTGTGAATGATATTGGTACATGATTCTTTAAAATAATTCATATTAGTATAATAATTCATTATAATATGCTTTAGTGTAATTGAAGAAGGTAGAGGATTAAATAGAAAGTTTTATGGAGATTTAGAGAAGAGGACATTTGGAAATTTAAAAATATAGAATTATCAAATTTAAAAATTTTTAAATGACAATTTAGAATTAGTTAGAGAAATTTAAGACTCAAATGCTTGTAGATAGAGATTAGGAGATGTGGAAACCCGTGGATTGGTGAAATGGGAAATAGGGGATTTAGGTTTGGGAAATAAGGTTTGTGAGGATTTTGGGAGATAGAGATCAGGGAAATTAGGGATTTGGAGATAGGAGTAATAGGGGATTATAGAGTATGGAAATTTGGGAATTAGGAAAATTGGTTTGGGAATTTGAGAAAGTAGAGATATAGGAGTTTGAAAATTTGAGGATTTGGAAATGTAGAAATTTGGCTATTAAAGAATTTAGGGATTTGAGAATTTGGAAATGTAGGAATTTGGGGATTTAAGAATTAGGAAATTTACAAATTAGGGATTTGAGGATTTAGAAATATAGAAGTTTGGGAATTTGAGAATTTGGAAATATAGAAATTTGGGAATTTGAGAATTTCGAAATTTGAAGGTTTGGGAATGTACAAATACTAGAATATATAAATTCCAAAATTCTAAAATTTCAAAATTCCAAAATTTCAAATTCCCAAATTTCCAAATTCCCATATTCCAAATTCCCAAATTCCCAAATTCCCATATTCCAAATTCCCAAATTCCCAAATATACTAACAGCATATCCATCTACTTTCACCTCCTTACAATTAATTCGACATTTTGTACCAATCATTTCATATTGAATATCATGTACCACCAATTACCCCCACTCTACTACTCAACACACATGCTGTTACACGAGAAATACCCATAGGACATGATACTGTACATAAAGATTAATCGAAACCGTTTGTAGGTTGATCATAGCGGTTGTAAGGTTAATGGACGAGCGTGTTTATTAGTCTTTGATGTTCTACTCACCTATGGTTGCCATGCAAGTTCCTAAAAGCATTAGTAGTACACCAAGTCCAAGAGCTTTGCAGGCGTACCACAAGCACCGCGTTGTCACTTTGCCTCTCACCACCTATTTTATTTAATTGTTTCCATTAATTACTGATTATTAAATTATAGTACAGAAATTTGATTCTTTAAATTATTATTTTATATTGTGATAGATACATGATATTTGTAAACAGTAATATAATGATTGATCATTTTGTAACTCTTTCTGTTTTTTTATTATGAATTTTGTTTAATATATATAATAATAAATACGAAATAGATGTGCAGTTAAAATGAATTTATAGTAAAGTAATAAGTATGTGGTTAAAATGAGTTTATAGTAAATTAATAAATATGTTATTACACTTTTATAATTATACCTTGATAAATTGAATTAGAAAGAGCATTTTAGTGTAAATTTTTTATTTTATTTGTATAACATAAATATTATTCATTAAATTTAATTTGTATAAAATAAACATTGCTTAATTAAATTTTGTTTGAATAAAATAAACCTTGTTCTATTAAATTTGATTTGGATAAAATAAATATTACTTCATTAAATTTTGTTTGGATAAAATAAACATTGCTTATTTAAATTTTGTTTGAATAAAATAAACCCTGCTTTATTAAATTTGGTTTGGATAAAATAAACATTACTTCATTAAATTTTATTTAGATAAAATAAACATTGCTTATTTAAATTTTGTTTGAATAAAATAAACCTTGCTCTATTAAATTTTATTTGGATAAAATAAACATTACTTCATTAAGCTTTGTTTAGTCAAAATAAACCTTGCTTCATTAAATTTTATTTAAACAAAATATTCAAAATTTCAAAATTTGTTTGAAGTTGAATTGCACTTACAATGAACGCAAAATGTTTTATTTTCCAGAAGAATTCATTCACAAAATTTGGAGAACCGCAGCAATTTATCTCTCCACGTTGTCAATAGTTTCAAAAACAGTTTTCGAACTTCACAGAATTGTTTATCGATTCGATTCCGTGATTTTTAAGCATCGCGGAGTTTCTTTGATGTTTCTGAACTGGCGGCATCGCGATATTATTACTTTGATGTGTATTTTTAGCTCCGAATGTTTTGTTCCAAAGCAAATCGTGTTTTTCACGGTGCACTATCCAATTCGAAGCACAGATAAAAATAGGAGAATTTCCCTTAATACTTATTTAAATAAAGACATTCTTTGTGAAATTAATTCGCACTTTCGTTGCACGCCAGTTATCAATCCCGTAAACAAAGTATGAATTTATCGTTGTTTTCGCGAAATTCTGTGCTGGATTTGCTCGCGCAAAATATGAGTTCTGTTTGTTTTATCGTCGTCAATATATCTGTTCTCGTATCGCAAATATAGGTATGATATTTATGTCCGTTTGTTTGAACAGACGGACTTTCATTTATTAGCTTATTGCAGATGAAATGGTCGGTTTACTCTCGAAAATCTCAGCACCTATAACTTCACGAGGATATTTATAACATATCTGATTCGACATCTGTATTAAAATTCCATGTCTACAGTTATACATTTTAAAGTTTGGGTAGGTTAAGTTAGGTTAGGTTCTACAATTCTATTGTGGAATTAGGTTAGGTTAGGAACAATTCTATTTTCTTTTGAATAACGTATTTAGTTGTTAGTTAATAATTATTAGTTACAAGTATTATAAGTTTACAATTATAATAATAATAAATTATTGTAATTTAACTTATAATTATAGTAAATTAAGTTATTGATTATGTGTCTATGTTGATTTTTATTAAAATTATACTTTTATTATAATTTAACTTATAATCATAGTAAGTTAAATTATTGATTATGTGTCCATGTTGATTGTTAACAAAATCATACTTTCATTAGAATTTAACTTGTAATTATAATAAGTTAAATTATTGATTGTGTGTCTATGTTGATTTTTAAAAAATTATACTTTTATCATAATTGAACTTATAATCATAATAAGTGAAATTATTGAGTATGTGTCCATGTTGATTTTTTAAAAAATTATACTTTTTAATTAAAACTTGTTTGATTAAGGTCATATTGTTCATTCATTAATCCTATTTTTTTCTAAACATTCTATTCATTATTTAATAAATGTAATTTTACTTACAAAATTTTACTTATAAAATTATACTTATTAAATAATTGTTTATTTGTGACCACATTAATTTTTGAAAAAGTATACTTTTTAATTAAAACTTGTGTCAATAAGATTATACTGTTCATTCATTAATTCTATTTATTCTAGACATCATATTACTTATTACATTAAAAATTTCAATTATAGTTTCAAGGTTTATATTTCATAATTAAAATTCGTTAAATTATTAGCTCACTTGTTCATTAATTTTCTGTTAAATATTTCATCAAATTTGATATTATAATTACAAATTACAATTATGTATTAAAAACGATTATTGAATAATTAATGATTCTTAATATTTTGATGCAAATATGCAAGCATGCAATTCACAAATTTCACTCTGATATATTATTTATTATCATCAAACGTATCATCAAGAAAATTTATGAAATTATGAATATCGAATAACTTAATATTTATATTAAATTAAAAATTTTTTTGCAACACTTCTCTATTACAAAATCATGTTTCTAAATTGACAACTCCATTTCTAAATTTAATTGAATTTCTGAAATGCCAATTAGCATTAATTAGATTTTGCTCCTTTAACATAAATTACTTATTTATTTACAAATCAGAATTTATTAGTCCTTATTTAAAAATCAGAAAATGCACCCTAAAAAGAATACAAAAATATGTATTCACAACATGCACATATTTCAAAATCAAGAATGTAAATTAGATTAGAAGCGTGGGAGATTAAAATAACTGGTTCTAAACACGACGTCTATGAACGTGCAAGGTTAGTTTCGGGTGAAACAAACCCAAATAGAGTGACACTGTTAATAGCACATTAATTTTCGAGGTTTTGGAAGTTTCAAACATACCTGGACGTTCCAGTGTGCTCCTGGAGCGCAGGCTCTTCTCTGCGTCCCTTGCCAATGAATACTTCCTTGGGGCATTTTGCACTCCTAAACTTGAATAAATACTGCATTATTAACATACCCTGCGACGAATTTAATGCAAGATTCTGTTACAGTGAAATTGCAGCCAGAAGTTAAACACACGGAACTTTTAGGAAATTAATAGAGGCAAAGGAAATTAACGAGATTGAAATTAACTCGCAGATCTGTGCAGTTAAATATAGTCGTTTATAGAAATTATATATTTAAACTTGAAACATTTAGATTCAGTTACTTGCGAAATATTGTGCAGGCACATTGTGAAAGTTTTATTTTAAATATTTTAAATATTGCATGTAAAAATTGTAATAAAAATTACCGATGTTATAGTTACAAATGTTAACGTGTTACAGATGCTTTAAGAAATATCAGTTATTTAATTAAAATGTTTTTATTAGAATCTCGGGATGGTGTAGTCCCATTATCTCAATTTCATTTTGATTATTATAATTTATCTGTTATTGTCATTATTTAGCAGTAGTAAAAATCAGCATCAATATTGCAAAAATTTCAGTCATTTGTGAACTGAATGAACAAATAAAAGTAAAAGTAAAATTAATAAAAATTAAATTTTGATTATACTCGATGATTACCCCTAAATTAATTCTTGTTAGTGACAATAGTTACCAATATTCAAAAACCAACTATAGTCATTCATAATCCCAGATGAAAATAATTTTATCACAGATATTAAATGTTATCACATGTATTCTATAAATCTACACACATAATGTAACGAACAAAATTTGTTAAATACATGTCAGATATATGTGCAATATACGTATGTGTAACATGTGTTAAATACATCTCTAACATATGTTAAATATATCTCTAATATGTATCAATATCTAAATATATCTTTAAGTTATCTTGAATATAAGTCTAACATAAAATGTATGTCAAACACATAAAATAATTTTCAAACTTAATAACACTTACAAGGTTCTTATCAAATACAGTTATATCGAATCCGACAAAAGTTTTGGCTCGTAGCGAAGTTAGGTCGGCAACATTCGTATTCGAAAGTGAAGTAGCAACTCGCACAGTGGCTCATTTCATTTAACAGAAGGCGAAACTCCTTGGACTGCGTCGCTTTAATTCAACTTGGCGATATAGCACTTAGCTCGGTTTTTACCACCCTCTCGTGCTCATTCACTTTCGCAGAAGGGTGGCCAGACAGAGGAGCCGAGTGCGCACAATGTGTTCGTGTAAAATGATCTGTCAGCTTTCCAAGTGTGCGGCGACACTGTCGCAGTCTGCGTGCGACACAGACTAGCATTGTTCCTTTCTGTTTCGTATCTTTCGAGCCTTCTACGCTATGGAACAAATCTGACTTCCTCTCGGGTAACGTTCGATGCTTTCTATTTTCGTTTCTGTGGTTGATTTTGAGAGTTGCTTTGGGAATTTGAGGGGTGAATTTGGGAGACAGGAATTGGGGAATGGTGAAATTTGGGATTTGAGAATGGGGGGATGTAGAAATTTGGAATGTGGGATTTGAGGATGTGGAAGTTTGGGGATTTAGGAATTGGGGACTTGGGAATTGGGGACTTGGGAATTGGGGACTTGGGAATTGGGGACTTGGGAATTGGGGATTTGGAAATTTGGGGATTTGGGAAATTGGGGGATGTGGAAATTTGGGACTTGGGAATTTGGGGATTTGGGAATTGGGGACTTGGGAATTTGGAATGTGGGATTTGGGGGATGTGGAAATTTGGGGACTTGGGAATTGGGGACTTGGGAATTGGGGACTTGGGAATTGGGGACTTGGGAATTGGGGACTTGGGAATTGGGGACTTGGGAATTTGGGGATTTGGGAAATTGGGGATGTGGAAATTTGGGACTTGGGAATTAGGAATGTGGGATTTGGGGAATGTGGAAATTTGGGGACTTGGGAATTAGGAATGTGGGATTTGGGGGATGTGGAAATTTGGGGATTTGGGAATTGGGGACTTGGGAATTGGGAATGTGGAAATTTGGGACTTGGGAATTTGGAGATGTGGGAATTAGGAATGTGGGATTTGGGGAATGTAGAAATTTGGGGACTTGGGAATTAGCAGATGTAGAAATTTAGGAATATGGAAATTTGGGATTTGACAATCTGTTAAATTTATAAATCTCTGATTAATGAATTTGCAATGAATCTTGAAAATTTAAAAAATTCCATTCTAATCCTTCCATCCTAAACCTGAAAATGTTCCAACACAAAAATTCCGAAGCCATCAAGCTCACAAAATGGAAGATTAATGGTCACAGCCCTATATGCACCTGCTAAAAGTTCTATCGCACTTTCCATCGATCCAAATACCTTGTTTAAGGTTTCTTTCAGAATCTCTGTTTACAACCAGGTCTGAAACCTGCCTATTTTATCCCTCTCGGGCTTAACCGGTGATTTGAGATCTCCTTGAAAGTGATCGAGCTTTTTACTACTGTCTCGAGAGTTTTCTCTTTGATGTTCCACTTTTATTTTCAACGTTCACGATAGAGATGTGAGTATCGGTATCGATAGGTATCGACAGGTTAAAGCCTCTTCATATGCGAACAAAACTTCATATGGACAAATTTTTACTATCGATTAAAATAGGATTTAAAAATAGGATGTGGATAAGGAAGTAAAATAATTCTTTTTTTTTTATGATGAAACTAAATTATTCAAATATATATGTGATTATGTATGAATTAAGTTAATTCCAATGTATGTTGAATAATGTTAATTATTGGATATGTAGTTTAAGAGTTAAATTATTGGATATGTAGTTTAAGTTAATTTATCAAGTTTGATTGTTAATTTCAAGGTGTGTAGAATAATGTTAATTATTGGATATGTAGTTTAAGAGTTAATTTATCAAGTTTGATTGTTAATTTCAAGGTGTGTTGAATAATGTTAATTATTGGATATGTAGTTTAAGAGTTAATTTATCAAGTTTGATTGCTAATTTCAAGGTGTGTTGAATAATGTTAATTTTTGGATATGTAGTTTAATTGGTAATTTATCAAGTTTGATTGCTAATTTCAAGGTGTGTTGAATAATGTTAATTATCGGATATGTAGTTTAATTGTTAATTTATCAAGTTTGATTGTTAATTTCAAGGTGTGTTGAATAATGTTAATTATTGGATATGTAGTTTAAGAGTTAATTTATCAAGTTTGATTGCTAATTTCAAGGTGTGTTGAATAATGTTAATTATCGGATATGTAGTTTAATTGGTAATTTGTCAAGCTTGTTTGTTAATTTCAAGGTGTGTTGAATAATGTTAATTATTGGATATGTAGTTTAAGAGTTAATTTATCAAGTTTGATTGTTAATTTCAAGGTATGTAGAATAATGTTAATTATTGGACATGTAGTTTAACTATTAATATAATAAGTTACATTATTAATTCCAAGATGTGTTAAATGACGTGAATTATTGAATGTACTTCAACTGTTAATTTAACGAATTCAATTTCTAATTTCTAAGCATATTAAATGATGTTACCAAACATACTTGAATTATTAATTTAACAAGTTTACTTCCAAATTTCAAAATGTGTGAAATGTCGTAAATTATTAAACACACTTAAACTAATACAATAACTTCTTAACTTGACTTACTAGAAATTAATTTAAAGATATGCTAAATAATATTAATTAACAAACATCCACCTGTGAATTTCACAAGCTTGATTGTTAATTTCAAAACGTGTTAAATAACATTAATTATTAAACGTAGTTTAACCGTTAAATTTACAAGTTTAATTATGAATTTCAGGCCGTGTTAAATGATTAATTGCTTACGTTAATCACACGTGCGATTTTATACCGCTGAAATGAATGATTTAGCATATGATTCGTTTCCATGCGCAATTATATAATCTGCATTCTTTGATACATTATGATCGCATAAACATATTGCAGCAATATTAATCAACTTCATGTTGTTCCATTAAATCAGCTTGGAGTATACGAAAGCATATAAGTTATCTTGACATTTAAAATTCTTTTATGAAGTATATTTATTTTCTGAGACTACTGAAATAGTGGATACATTCTTTTCTTGAACTTTATTCATATTTCGTTGAAGTAAAGGCACTGTTTTTTATTTTTGTACTCGAAGGTGTGTTCTTGAAATTTTGTAAAAGTATGTGCAGTAGGAATTGTTTCAAATATTTGCGTTATTATACTTATGAACAGTTTTCGGAAAATGGAGTTAATCAGAATTCTGAGAAGTATATGTCGAAATACATATTGTAGTATTTCTGTTATATAGTGTAGCTGTAGTATTTTTTTGTTATATAGTGTAGATGTAGTTTGCACATTTTAAAATGTGATAGAAATTAATTGGTGAGGAAGAAAAATTTAATAGCAAAAAATACTGGTATTTTGACAAATTTATATCAGTTAGAAATACTGGAATTTTGATAAATTAATACTAGTTTGAAATCGTGGAATTTTAATGAATTAATACTACTCAGAAATACTGGAATTTTTATGAATTAATACTAGTTAAAAATATTGAAATCTTAATGAATTACTACAAGGAACAAAAATACTAGTATTTTGATAAATTATTATAAGCAAGAAATACTGAAAATTTCATAAATTACTAACAGTTAGGAATACTAGAATTTTTATGAATTAACACAAGTTAAAAATATTGAAATTATAATGAATTACTACAAGTAATAAAAATACTAGTATTTTGATAAATTATTATAAGCAAGAAATACTGAAAATTTGATAAATTAACATCAGTTAAAAATACTAGAATTTTGATGAATTAATACCAGTTAGAAATATTGAAATTATAATGAATTACTACAAGTAACAAAAATACTAGTAGTTTGATAAATTATTATAAGAAAGAAATACTGAAAATTTCATAAATTACTATTAATTAGAAATACTAGAATTTTGATGAATTAATACTAGTTAGAAATACTGATATTTTCATAAGTATTTTCATAAGCAAATTCATAACATTATAGGCTAAACAAATTTATAATATTCCAAATTTGTAACACATAAATTATAATAATTTATAATAGATAATATTGCAGACAATACTATATTAATACTAGTCAGATGTAAGATACTACCAGTTAGATACTAGTCGAATGTAAAATGAATGTAGCTAATAATATACAGATAAAAAAATCATATATATAATTTTGTGATTTTAAAATTTGTGCATAGAAAGATTTTTGACGATCAAACCAACCTAAACTTGATATATTTCATATTACTAAATTTGCTCAGAACAAATGCCATTTCCCCACTTTTATGTATCTATCTTTGCACCGTGAACATATATCTTCCGGATCTTGCAATATAACGGCGAATTTATTCGGTACGTTGTCTGTGAGTCACGGTTATCCTACGTTTGAATCTAAGAAAAATGGTCAACATTTCGTCGGCTTATGCTGAAATGAAACAGAATGCTCGAGATAAAAGCTTTCCCAGAAATTTCATGTAATATTATAAGCTCGCAAGCTTTCAAGTATTGCGTGACTTACGTTTACAACCACTTAATGTGCTATCAGAGACGAATCTTATTTAACTTTAGACAAAGTAAATTTCTTTTTACGAGTACAGACGTATACTTTTTAAAATAATCAAAACTCTTTTCGAGTGATTTGTTGAATCGTAAGAAGCGGTAACGGAAAAATAAATTTTGTATTTCGTAGTTGTTTAAAAGGAATGGTATAGTAATTTGCAATATGTAATACAAAATAAAATATGAAATAAAAAATTGTTTGATAAAGTGTGAAATGATTTTGATCATTTTTATATTAATATGTAATAATAATTTTTAAATGATAGTGATTTTTATGATAATAATACTATGATATATTATAATGTCATATGATGATAATTACGTATTAATAATAATAATATACAGATGCAATTATGATAGTAAAATAATAGTAATTAAATAGTAATCTTTCATCTTGTAATATATTACTAATATACAAAACAAATTTAACATAATATATTAATTATTATCAATTTTAATGACAATTTAGTTCACTGATATTTGTCAAAACTAAAACATGTACACATAATTATAATACCATAATATATTTTTTAAACAAAATAATAATGTATTAATTACACATAAAATGAATTTTTATACAATCTAGTAAACATCATTAAGTTTAATTATTCACGTTGAATAAAGCATAAAAATTATTTGTTATATTTACACATATAGCAATCAAGAACTAATCACAATTAACTTCAAAGTTGCTATTAATAAACCGTCATTTATTGTTCCGATTTAACACAAAGAGCAACAAAACAGGGGTTAATTTATCTAAAAATACAACTCCGTCTTTTTATAACTGAAATAACATAATTAAAAGCAATAGAGTGGGTACATTTTTCACTTGAATAACGAGTCAACACGTTTTTAAATTCCTTTAAAACTTTCTATGCAATTTCCAGCGAATGAATGAATGTGTCAATAGTATGATCAAAGATATAAACAAGAATAACCATTCAAATTACAATAGCATGTCACGCTACCATTCGATGCTATAGAACGTGTGGAGTAAATCGATACATCATTCAAAAGACTCTTAAGTATATGTATGCAGAAGTATATGTACAATATACTGGGTGTCCTATGCAACATGAATAGAGATGTTACATGTACGTTCACTCTGATGTGACAAAAAAATGTCACGAAATAATATTAAAAGCTTTGTTTATAACGAAGATGACTATTGTTATCTATTAATTTTAAAAACTTTATAATGATAGATGACAATAGTTATAAATTAATTATAAAAAACATAGTTTATAACTGTAGATGACTGATACAGATGACTGTAGATGACTACCCGTTATTAACTGTAAGAACTGTAGTTTGTAACTATAAATTATAGACAGATATGTATAACTGGAGATGATCAAGTAACATCAAATACCTCAATAAGAAATATGTACCGATGTCAACTCACGAGTTGGCGCGTGAAGAGTGTTTAGAAGAGCCACGGCTCCAATTGGTCAGAATAGAAAGATACACGCCTCACACGTATTTCGGAACAATTGGCTCTCGCGGTCACGCGCACCAATTAGGCGAAAAACAATGACAGTCGGCAAACGTCTCTCAAGTGAGCGAGATAGCGCGAATCGGGTTCAGCAGTTGTTATTATCATTATTATTCTTATGCGCCTGTATGTAACGCTGGAAGTGTTCACGGTGGGGATAGAGCTTCTTTTACTTTGGGTCCTCACGCGCCAACTCGTGGGTTGACATCCGTACGTAAATTATTACGCCTAAATTGAAAATTCACGCGTACCAAAAATACGAGAAAAATTTACGATATTTGAACTGCGAGTGCGTCACGAGTGTGTCATAGCTCACGCGCCAACTCGTGGGACATACGTACGTAAATTATTACGGCTAAATTGAAAATTCACGCGTACCAAAAATACGAGAAAAATTTACAATATTTGAACTACGAGTGCGTCATAGCTCACGCGCCAGCTTGTGGGTTGACATCCGTATGTGGGATGGTCAGAAGGTGGCCTAAGAATTAATCTCAGGATAATTAACTCTTGGATTCATTGACTCTAACTCTTATAATGTTGTAACGCATTCGTGACGCATTACAGAAATATGTATAAAACTAGATCATATTGAATTTTAATTGACTATATAAATAATGGTCAGGTTATATCAAATAATATGAAATAATAAATATGTTCCTCTATATACCTACATGAATCTACATAACAAATTCACCATGATTTTTCACCAAATTTCCTAAAAACCGATAACTAATAATTCAATATAATCCATCTCTACAACGTTTCGATTAAAAGTTATAATATATTCTCCACCGTTGAAATTGAAAATTATCGAATGAAGCATCACATCGTATACGTATCAATTCTTAAAGCGAACTCGTATGAAAGATTGAAAAGTCATTTCCGTTTATTTAAATGGAACTGCGTATTTCTTTTTATGTGAGCCGATTATACACGTAGAATATTCTACGCCAGAAAAGTATTAGAGTACAATATTAAAGATTTAACAATTCGTGAGATACTTTAACTTCGAAAGTGAAATATTTCATACAAGAGTCCGAAATATTTGACGAACTATTGATTTTTAGACAATGTACCTTAATATTCTTTTTCCGGATAATCTCCTGGAGAATTATGTTATATAAAAGAGATATTAAAGAAGATGCATTTTAAAGTGTTTCTTTGTTTCTTAAGTAGATTTATGTTCTTCTTTCTTTACTGCATTTGAAGTTTTTAGATTGTGGATTTGGAGAATTGGGGTTTGGCGATTTGGGGATTTGGAGATTTGGAGATTTGAAGATTTGGGGATTTGGTGATTGGTGAATTTGAAAATTTGAAGATTTGGTGACTGGTGAATTTGGGGATTTGGGGATTTGGAGATTTGGAGATTTGAAGATATGAAGATTTAGAGATCTGGGGATTTAGGGATTTGGGGATTTGGGGATTTGGGGATTTGGGGATTTGGGGATTTGGGGATTTGGGGATTCGGAGATTTGGGGATTTGGAGATATGGAGATTTGGAGATTTGAAGATTTGGGGATTTGGAGATTTGAAGATTTGGGGATTTTAAGATTTGGTGACTGGTGAATTTGGGAATTTGGGGATTTGGGGATTTCAAGATTTGGGAATTTGGAGATTTCAAAATTTAGGAATTTGTGAATTTGGGGATTTGGGGATTTCAAAATTTGGGAATTTGGAGATTTCAAAATTTAGGAATTTGTGAATTTGGAGATTTGAAGATTGAGGGATTTGGGGATTTAGAGATCAGAAAATTTGAGGATTGAAGGGTTTAGAAATTTGAGAACTTGGGAATTTCAAAGTATTTGAATTTGGGGATTTAGAAATTTGGAGATTTAGAAGTTTGGGGATTTAGTGACTTGGAAGTTTAGAAATTTAGAGATTTAGAAATTAGAGGATTTGGAAATTTGGGGATGTGGGAATTAGGGGACCTAGGAACTTGGGGACTTGGAAATTTGGGGACGTGGGAATTTAGGAAAAATTGAAGAGTTACAAAATGAAAGATTGTACAACTGAACAAGTTGAAAAATAGAACAACTAAAGAATTAAAAAATCGAACAATTTGAAAACCTAATAATTGAAAAATCGAATAATTAAAAACTTGAATAATTGAAAAATTACAAAATCGCAAAATTATATAACTTAACAACAGATAATCCTTAAAAGAGAAATGAAGAAAATGAAAGTGGAGCAACCGACAAACCGAAAAATCGAAGAACGTAAAAACCGAGTCTCGCATAAGCACATCCATAAATCTTAAATTTCGGCAAAATTTGTAGAAGCGTGTTAAATAATGGATCCATAGTGGTCGTGGCCCTGTACCCAACGGACCAAAGCTCGTTCATTTGCATAACCACGACCCTTGCTCGTATTACCGTATTTTCTTTTGTTCCATCAAAGACCTCGTCCGCAATTAATGGAACAGTTCGTCTGAATAATGCATTGAAAACAAAAAAAGAAGAATTTCATGTTCGCTTCCCTCCGGATATTTCTCCTGGAGAAAAATTTTCGCTCCATTTACCAAATTATTCGCAATAGTCGAAAAGTTGGGGAAACACGAGGCAAAAGTATTCTCGTTGCTTTTAACGTCGTCCTCGGTCTTAATACGTGGAAAGCATTAAGATTGCTTTTGCGATCAGAATTTATCCGTTATCGTAGCAGATAAAAAATTTACACAGAGATAATGCAAGCTCGATTACAGTCGCGGGCGTCCGTTTCTCAAAGAACCTTGTATCATGTTTTTTGCATAATTTATCAGCGGGTCGCATCAGTTTCACAATGGAAACATTTTCGCGTGGTTTACAGTGAAACGATGCGTCGCCATGTTAGTGTCGGGTCTTGGTTATCCATCTTTGGAATTAATTCTTTTTGTAGGTTAGGTTTTATTTGAACATTGTAATCGTGTGACTAATTTGAATAAATAATATAAGAATAATGAAATGTAAAATAAATTGTTTGAAAATTGTATTGGACATTTTGTATTTTTATTAATTCTTTTTGTAGGTATGGTATTATTTGAACATTGCAATCGTGTAATTAATTTTGACGAATAATATAAGAATAATATAATAGAAAATAATTAGTTTGAAAATTGTATTCGACATTTTGTATTTTTATTAATTCTTTTTGCAGGCTAGGTATGGTATTATTTGAACATTGCAATCGCGTAATTAATTTTGACAAATAATATAAGAATAATATAATAGAAAATAATTAGTTTGAAAACTGTATTGGACATTTTGTATTTTTATTAATTTTTTTTTGTAGGTTAGGTATGGTACTATTCAAACATTGCAATTGTGTAATTAATTTTGACGAATAATATAAGAATAATATAATAGAAAATAATTAGTTTGAAAATTGTATTGGACATTTTGCATTTTTATTAATTCTTTTTGTAGGTTAGGTATGGTACTATTTAAACATTGCAATTGTGTAATTAATTTTGACAAATAATATAATAGAAAATAATTAGTTTGAAAATTGTATTCGACATTTTGTATTTTTGATAATTTGTGCACGTAGCTGTGATTTATTTTATTTTATGTATAGCTAAATTATTTTATTTATTAATTTATCAGGTGTAGTTATTTTTAATGTAATAAATTAAACTTTTATTATGCATGGTTAATTATTATATTGTTTGCAGATAAATTTACTAGTTTTTAGGTTAGGTACTGTATTGTTTAGACGCGTAATTTTAACAAATAATCAATCACAGATGAAATGTAAAATAAGTAGTTTGACAATTGTATTGAACATTGTATATTTTTCATAATTTTTTAAAAAGCTAATTATTATATTACATATTGTATTAATATTATACAATATTATATTATATTAATTAATTATTATATAATTACATTTTAATGCAATTAAAGGAAAGGAAAACTAATTAAGTTGAACTTAAAAATTAGATCAAATAATTAACTTATATAATGATTATTTGTAATCAAGTAATTCATACTAATTTTTGTTAATATTATGTTAATAAGTAGCTTTGATATTTGTATCAATTTTCCCATTTTTTTTTTAAATATATAAACAAATTTGATTTAATAAGAATCTGTACGTCAAATACATTACATTCAATTACCAGTAATTACATTTAATAATTTAATACTACATATTGCAATATTCTTGATAACATGATATCATCTAAAGATAATTATTGGTATTAATTAAGATCAATAATTTGAAAGTTCATTCATTTCAATGAATTTATTTCGCTGACAGCAATATACGAAGTAGGTACACGTTCCTTTTAATTGAAAAATAATATCGAGTAATTAGATGATCGTATGCTCGATAATTTTGTATGCGCGTAATTAATTGGGACTGTTTTTACGGAGGCAGTTAACTGGTTAATTAAAGAGCACGACAAATTGAAAATAAAGCATGAAATTGCAATCAAATTGATGCTAAACGGAATCATAACAAATTTCAATGCGTATTAATTAAATGGAATCGAATTTGATGTCTTGGAACGAATTGTTGAAACGTGATTGCAGTACAAATTACGCTGAATGCTTTTTTCAGTGGACGTGATTCAGAAAATTAATTTTTTGTGCGACAAATTTTTTTAATTTGGAACCTCGAGACTTTGGGGTTTTAGAATTTTAGAATTTTTGAGAATTTTGGAACTTGAGAATTTTGGAACTTGAGAACTTTGGAATTGGAGAATTTTGGAGTTAGAAAATTTGGGAATTTGAGAATTTTGGAATTTGAGAATTTTTGAATTAGAGAATTTTAGAATTTGAAAATTTTGGAATTTGAGAATTTTGGTATTTTAGAATTTTGGTATTTGAGAATTTTGGAATTTGAGAATTTTTGAATTTGAGAAGTTTGGAATTTTAGAAGTTTGGAATTTTTCAATTTTACAATTTTACAATTTTACAATTTTACGATTGTGGAATTTAAAAATTAAAAAATTTAAGAATTTGTAATTTTGTAATCTTGTAATTTTTAGGTTTTCAAGTTTAAACTTTTTAGAATTTGTGTATTTCAGAGTTAAGGGACATAGTCTTAAAAATTTGAAAATCTGGGGATTTTCAAGTTAAAAATTTTAGAATTTCGGAACTTTAGAACTTTCAATCTTTAGTCTTTTACACTGTGAAGTTTAGATGAGATTGGAATTTAGAAGCTTTGAAGCTTTAGAATTTTCAAGTTATAGTTAGGTTAGGTTTTGAAGGTCTCAGATTCTGAAGACATGAAAATTTCAGATTTTCGAATTTTGTCAGAAACTAGAATTCCTAAGACCAAATTTTCGCGAACCTATCTGGAACTCCAAGACTCATAACCATAATTTCCGCACCATAAACCAAAACCACAATTCACACACAACCGCAAACCCAAAATTCCCGATAAACTGCACGTGTCCTCGCAAAATTCCTTCACTCCCATTCCCCGTTGAAGAGAAATTGTACTCACCTACTTCTCCAGCTTCGTTATCGTACCATTTTCATGCAGCCACTTCTTCATCCTTATTAATATCTCCTCCAGAATTCTCTTTACTCCTCCATTTTCTTTTTCACAAACTTCTTCCGTGAGAAATTTCGGTGAAATCGCGAGCCACGGTTTAGTCGGAACCGAGTACGAAATTTAAAAGCGGTCGATCATTGGAAATTGAGGAGAGCAGCGTCGCGACGCTTTATTTTGATTCCAACACGTGGTAGGAAAGGTTCGCGACGAGGGAAGCGCGAAACGTACTCAGACTGTGGCACTTGAGTCGCGTTTGTCATTTCAATGAGTCCTCTTCAGGCTGTCCTCTAATTCCGTAATTAACCCGTACACGCTGTTAACGAGCGAATGCCAATTAATTATCGCCTGGATTCGGTTCTCGAAGCTGCTCGATTCGCGATTCCATTCGGTGTCTTTTGTCGTCGCTCGCGTTTTTTAAACGCTGTTGCGTGTGCTTTGCATTCTCGCCATATCGATTCGCATTGTTACTCTATCTTTCGTAACTGGGACGATCTGATCAGCATCTCTTCGATTTTATTTCTGCTTTCTGTGTTTGTTCCTCTGTATTTTTGTATTCAGGCATTTGTCCTTTTGTGTTCTTGTCTTTCTTTTATTTTTTGCTCTTATTCTTTCTGTAGTTTTTGTATTTGGCGTTTTGTGTTTTTGGGCTGTTTCTATTTGTTGTATTTGTTCTTTTGTATTTGTTTTTTTTGTATTCCTGTATTTTTTTTTTACTTCTTTATTTTTGTTCTTCTGTTTCCTGTACGTTTTTTTTTGCAATTTTTGTATTTGTTGTATTTGTTCTTTTGTACTCTTGTACTTTTTGTATTTGTTTTTTTTGTATTCATGTATTTCTTTTATTTTTTTATTTAGTTCTTGTATTTTCTGTTATTCTTGTATTTATGTTTTTATAGTTTCTGTATTTGTTTTTTGTATTTTTGTATTCTTGTATCCTTTGTATTTGTTTTTTGTGTTCTTGTATTTTTGTATTCTTTATATTTGTTTTTTGTATTCTTGTATTTTTTGTATTTGTGTTTTGTATTCTTGTATTCTATATATTTGTTTTTTTAAGTTGTTGTATTTGTCTTATTTTTGTTTTTGCGTTTCTTTTTCTTAAACTTCTTATATTCTTGTAATTTTTGTATTTTTCGTATTTCTTGTATATCTTCCTTTGTATCCCGATACTTCTTGTATTTGTTCAGTTGTTTCTTTGTATCTTTTGTATTTGTTCCTTGTGTTTATGTATTTCTTTTATTATTGTTTTCGTGTGTTCTTGTCTTTTTATCTATTTTTTGACATTCTTATATTGTTTGTATTTGTTTTATTGTATTTTTGTATTTCTTGTATATGTCCTTTGTATTCTTGCATTCCTTCTACTTGTGTTTTTGTATCCTTGTGTTTTCCTTGTGCCTTGCATTTGTTTTTATGTATTCCTCTATTCCTCTTTTTGTCTTAATCCTATTTCTTTTACTATTCTTGTTCACTCTACTGTATTTCCTGCATTTATCCTTTTGTATTCTCGTACTCCTTGTATCTGTCTTTTTTTACTCCTATACTTTTATCTTTGCTTTTGCATTCTTTATTCCCTCTTCTGTATCCTTGTACTTCATTTCCAAAATTACATTAAGAAGCTTGATTCGATTTTATTAAAATTTAATTACCAATTAATTTAATTTACTTTTGCTTCTACGTGCAATCAATTATTTTCTTTCCGTAATACTGATACGAATTTCCAAAAGAAAATGATATGAATTTCCTATAAGTTTGATATGAACTCCAAGTAAGATGATATGAATTTCCAATTAAATTGATATGAATTTTAAAACCCTTGTCTCTTACAGAACTATCATTCAAATTTTTCCAGACAGACCCGTTTAATGTTTCATCTTGCTCATTAAACTAGCACGTTAACATCGATTTTATTCGGCAACGTCGAGCGAAGAATTTTAGCAAATTTAATTGAACAGGAATTTCGTTACGTTATAATGCAATCAAGGAAGCTGGAGTCATTTACCAACAGCAATCGATTGCTCCAATTCTGCTTGTCCATTTTGAATTTCCAGATGCTGTTGATTCGCATCGATTCTATCCACATTAATTTCACCTTTCTTTATTATTCATACAAGCTCCTTTATGTACGAAAACACATGGTCTCGTTTCGATTATAGAAATCCGCTGACATTCATTTGTTTTTCTAATAACAAACGCGAAGATTTAATTAGGGTACTCGGTAGTTGACGGTTCTATTTATCATTGTTCTTTTTATACGAATTCGATAATTGCTTTTTCTATTGTGAGTTGAAGAATGTGCATTTAATTAGAGTACTTTAGATACTTGAACATTGTAATTGCCACTGTTATTTTTAATTACACTAAGTTTTATATAAAAACAATGTTGCATTTGATTTTCAAATTTTATAACTGGTTCATGCTTTATTTTTTACGTTTTATGCAATGAAAATTGACGCATTATTAAATTGTAATATTATTGTATTAATTGAAAATTTTTAGAAAATTTGAAAAGTTGTATAATGTGAAGTATGCAATTTTTAATAAATAATTGTACAATAATTTACTGATACTAATTTGTACGATATCTTTAGAAACAAATGACGAATCAAATCACCTATTTACAAAGGGATATTATTATTTAATAATATTATTTACAAACGTGTTAGTAATTTTATACGTCTCTAATCACTACTTTAATAAAATCATCAGTATTCACCTAAGTGACTAATTAGTACAAAAATTCGGTATTTTAATTGAAGTATTGTCAAGCACTAAAACTCTGTATTAAAATATCTGTACTATTTTTAACAAATACTCTGAATACATTATGTAAGTGATATAATTGTCTATAAAATTATTATTCAGAATATAAGTATATAGAAAACTACTATACAATGTATAGTTAAAGAACTTCATAAAATATGTTCATCTACAAAAATAAAATAAAAAAATCAAATAATGTTATTGTATATTATATTAAAACGAAATAAACTTATACAAAATTATACTGACAAAATTCTATTTAAATTTTAACATAAAACTATTCATACGAACTGACAAAATATTTGTCAAACACAAATTAACGAAATATCCTTCACAAAAGATTTAATCAACAAAAAAGTGTTAATATTGACCAAACAAATAAAAGCGTGAAAACATCAAACAAGTCGCGAGTCAAAATTCATCAACTACCGATTACCCTAACTTTCAGCTTGTCCCGATAAGTTTACCAACAGATTCTGCATTAAACCTATCAAATCAGTTTCCCAATTTGCAACTCTGCCAATATACCTGAGTAAAGAAATTTCCAGCCGAAAAATCATTCTCGATCATCTACGAATCATCGATATAAAGATCCCCATATCATTCGAGTTGGCAAGTTTTCAAATTTTCTCACAGATTCACTAAAATCCGCACTGGATCACTCGCTCACTTCGAAATTCACGTTGTCGAGAGGAAAACAAAATCACCGAGTTCACTGGATCATCGCGAGATGGAAGAGGACGTTGTTGATCCGTCTCGATCGTGTCCGATCGGCGTTTTTCGCGGGTCGTTGGCCGTTCGCCAGCTAAGGGTTTCGCCGGCTGAAAACGATACTAAATCAGCAGTCAGGATCAGGACTCGGGGGAGACGATCAACGATGCCGCTTGAGGGAGTGTCTCTACTCCTTCAGCATCACCTGTTGGTATCGTATCCCGGTCACGGCCTATACAGGGTGGCGAGGCGAAAATCTGCTCGGGCTGCCCGTCGGGAACACGCTTGCGCGAACGCAGATCGATGTGTTATATCGCTGGCTCCTCTCGACGGATCCTCTCCGTTCGTTCCGTCTTTCTCTGCCACGCTCGATGCGTCGCGACGCTCACCGTCGATTTGACGAGTGCTATTGTGCCTATCGGATGCCGCTTTCTGTATACCTTTTTCGGAACATTATGTAACGTTCTATATTAACTATGGGCTCTATCTTCTTACGTTCTTATTGCTAGTAGGGTTAACTATCTATGTTATTTTTATTTTAGTTTGATATTTGGGGTATTGCTTGGGTTTGATGTTAGGGATATGCTTACTTGAGTTTGATATTAGGGTTCTGCTTATTCAGTGCTTACTTCAATTTGGAATTTGGGATCTGATTATTCGGGTTTGTACAATCTCTACTTTCCCAAATTTTCAAATTCTATATTTCTAAAATTTTTACCTACAAATTTTCAAATTTCTTTAATTTTCAATCTTCCAAAATCTCATATTTCCAAATTTTTAGTCTTCTAAATTTCCATACTACCAAATTCTCAAATTTCTAAGTTTTTAAAATTCCAAATTATCAAATTTCTAAGTTCTCAAAATTCCAAATTCTCGAATTTCTAATAATTAAAAAATTCTCAAATTTTCAAATTCTCAAAATTCTCAAAATTCTTAAAATTCACAAAATTCGCAAAATTCCCAAACTCTCAAATTTCCGCGAGAAATTTTTCACGCCCATTTTTCCAAAATATCCGTACCCAGATTAGTACAAAGAATATTATGTGAAAGAAATTATCACGAAACATTGCATTTTAGCTTCAGATCCTGGCAAAATCGCATTTTGCGCATTTTTGGAAATCGAATATCTGACTAAAGCAACATAAGAAGGAGCGTATCAATGTTGAGCTCCCATCCCCAAAAATACTCGGAGCCAGTCCCAGACTTGACTCTCAATCTAATTAACCCACTGCCTTCGGTCAGCCTCGTGTTCTAATCTAAACGCGTCAGAATAAGTCGTATTCGTAGAATTTCAATGAAAATTTCGAATGGTATATGCGAAATGGAAGATTTCCAAGGGAAATTTATGTACAATATTCCTGTTTTGGCACCCGAACGATAAATAGCTTCCGAAGAAAGACAAGGGGGTCAGTTACGGTTCGAAGGGTTCCCTTTTCTAGATATGTAGAAGTATGCCCTACATGGATTCGTTCTCGAGCCCTCCTCTTCGTACACTAAAGGTTTTATCGCTACGTCTCGACTACTATATCGAAAAGGGACTTTGGCAATTATGCTTCCTCGTGTCGCAATGTAGTTTCGTATAAAGTGGCTTGGCAGTGTTTAATGTTGGCGAGCGTTAGCTTGTCTATTTCTCCGGGTTTTTGGTGCTCTCATGTTCGAATATCCCTTATACTTACCGTTACTATTTTCTTTTCTCTCTGAAATTTCAATTTCTCGAGTAGTTGTTTAAAGATGTCGATATTGTCATTTGAATCGGTAGTTAAATTGAAATAGATGTTGTTATATATTTGTTATTTTAATTGGAAAAAATGAAGTAGATTCTATAATGCTTCAGGATTGAATATCAAATTTTATTATGTAATTTGCTAGTTTGAAGGTAATCATGTTTTATCGTAAAAAAACTATTATTGGATTATTATCTATGGGACTGTATCAATTTTGAAGTCCCATCCCCAAAAATACTCGGAGTATCCTCAGACCTCATTCTTACAATTAGTGAAATTGATAAAAAATAAATAGTAAAACGCAGTGTTGAAGCGTTTACGACCAGCTTTCACTAAGAATGACCCACAATTGCTAGATTAATTAAGCTCAGCACAGGAAAGGACGAAGTTTGCACTTTGGAACACAAAGAAACGTATATACAGTACATTGTATACTGTGTAGCCGTTTGTAAATGGTGCACTTCTAAATTAAACGCAATGTTTTTGCAGCTTTCACGATCTCAAAGAACTATGTACAACGGTTAGATTAATTAAACTCGGCTGGAAAAAGGCAAAGTTTGTAATTGCAAACACGGGGAAGTGAAAAGAATAATTTAAATTTTTGGCGGTTTTCGCAATTTAAACGCGTTTTCAGCGTTTTTGTTGAGGTTACAATAAACGACTTAAAATAACACTATTTTGGAGGATATGAATTTAATTTTGCGAGATGAGCGTTTTTTAAGTGGATGAAGAATAAGCGCAATAGTAGATTGCTTCAATAATTTTATTTTATTTTAATTGTACTTGATTGTACTTAATCTGGGTTGAGTATATTGGTGAAATGGAATCTTAGATTTCGCGTATTTGGAAATTTGGGTATTTGGTGAATTTGAGAATTTTGAGATTTTTGAGAATTTTTAGTGTTTTGGGGATTTTGGGGATTTGGAGAATTTGGAGAATTTGGAGAATTTGGAGAATTTGAAGAATTTGGAAATTTGAGTATTTAGAAATTAGAAAATTTGAGTATTTGTAAATTTTTAGAATTTCTAGAATTTTAAGAATTCTGGTTCCATCCACAAAAATACTCGGAATATTCAGTCCCCAACGTTAGTACGATTGTAAAAAGTATTAAACTATTCTTTTTATATGCAAAGTAGCACAGTAATTTTATTTTTGAACACATGCATATTTCTGAAAAGTACGAACAGTATGTTATTTAATACCACTCTTGTTCCTGAAATTATTTTTCGTTACGTCAAAATGTTTTCAGTCATTAAAATATTTTACATTTAGTCAGATATTTTTTATATTGTAAATACTTTTAGAGATATCGATGATACAAAATGTTGTTTTACATTGTTTTCATTTGTGAAAATATTTGCAATAAATCAGGTATTTTCATTTATGAGAAAACTTTTTACGTGCTCTTTTAAAAGTATGAATAATGTAGAATATTTTCCTACAAAGACCTACAAATTTTTTTCTACAAAAATTGCTATAATTACCTGCTATAATTGGATTTTATATAATAATACATTAATAACTATAATAACTCGTAAATTAAAATTTATTAACCGATATCTCATGAATTACTTTATATAAATTATGGAGTTTACAGGTACTTAACTAGTAAAAGTTTAATGAACACAAAGTAATTGGTAATCGAAGCTAATAGTTTGGTCGTTACGACACTCTTTAGTTCTCTTTTGTGTTAATGTTCGAAGAGGTTTTAAAGAATAGGTTCGAACGGTGCTTGCTTAATCGATCTTCCAATATCGATTTCAATAGTTTTCTTTGGACGACACTTCGACATCGGATGACTTCCTTCTACGAGAGACTATTAACGAGCGTTAGCAGTTCATTGGCTCGTGAGAGCTATAGTGTTTACTTACTTTTTCTTTTTCTAAGGAACACTATACCTGATGCGCCTTGTTCAATTTTATTCGACGCTGCGTAATTTTGTAGAATAAGTGGCTCAGTTGTAATAATTTTATTTATTGTGAGAATTGTTGCTCGTGGAAAATAATTAGCTTACTTCTTTAATTAAAGTGTGAATTAAAAATGTTATTATTGAACTTCAATTTTTAATTTTGAATGTTTTAATTATTTTTTACAATTTTCAATTTTCAATTATTGTTTATTTTTAATTATGTACAATTTTCTACTGTGTACAATTTTCAACTTTCAGTTATTTTCAACTACTTTCAATTATTTTCAATAACTTTCAATTATTTTCAATTACTTTCAATTATTTTTAATTACTTTCAATTACTCTCAATTACTCTCAATTATTTTTAATAACTTTCAATTACTTTCAATTACTTTCAATTATTTTCAATTACTTTCAGTTATTATCAATTATTTTCAGTTGTTTTCAATTGTTTTCAATTGTCTCCAGTTTTTAATTTTCAATTCTTAGTTTTGAATTTTGAATTTATGAAGTCTGGAAGTATTTAGAATTCTCAATTTTTAATTCATTAATCATTTTGAACTTTGAATTCTAAATTCATGAATTATTCCAAATACCAATCCTTAAATTCATGTATTCATCGTAAAATGTAGAAAACCATAGGCTGTTTTAAAATTTAAATTCATGAATTGTTTTGAATTTTTTAATTCGGTCATTATATTGAATTTTGAATATGCAACCTATTTTGAATTTTAGATCAATGAATTATTTCGAGGCTACTCAAAATATCGTCGATGCGAGTTACCACATCGTAAGTTACGAATTTTTTTGGGGAAACGAAGGAATTCTCTCGGCAAACTTGTCAATTACTTTTGTAAATAATGTTTATTAGATAATAGGTGCTTACGATTATTAGGTAACATAATGTTCTCTACGGTCCTTCATAGAAGGCGTACAAATCATTGTTCCAGCAATGTCTTCTAGATTAACATAGATAAAATCATTGTCGTTGTCATCGCTGTCGCCTTTGTCCTCGTTCGATCGATTCTAATCGACTTATCTCGCGTCATTTTATTATTCTGCGAGTCATTTGTTTTCTGATGACACTCAAAATCGAATATGTTTACCCGAATTTTTGAAAATAAAATTTAAAACGACTTGAAAACAATTTTTTGAATAATTTCATTTTTACTTTATTAGACACTGAATAATTTGTTAGAGGCAATGAGGCATGAGATACAATTTTTAAATTTAGGAAATTGAAAATTTGGAGATACAGATGTTGAAGTTTTTTGTTTTTGAATATAGAATTTTTTGTATTTTTATAGTTTCAAGGTTTAATTTTCAAATTTCTGGATTTCAAATTTTTCTAAATTTCTATATTTTCAGATTTTTAAATTTAGAGAACTTCAAATTTCAAAATTGTATAATTAATCAATTATTCGATTATTCAATTATTCAATTATTCAATTTTTCAATTTTTCAATTTTTCAATTTTTCATTTTTTCCAATTTTTCAATTTTTCAATTCTTCAATTCTTCAATTCTTCAATTTTTCAATTCTTCAATTTTTCAATTTTTCAATTTTTCAATTTTTCAATTTTTAGAACCTTGATAATTTGAATGATTAAATGATCAAATTCCAAAAGGACTAATTTTTCATTCATACCAAATGCTTACCAAACCATCAGTATCTGACAAACGCCTGTTCAGTATCTGTTGTCACTGGCACTCTTAACAAAGTTACATAAAATCCGAAATTATTCAACACATAACTTTTAGCTTTCAACATTTCCCAGCTCCAAAAAAATTCGAACGAAAATAATTCAATCACGTGTCGATGAACTATTTCGGCGAGTTGAAAGGCGTGTTTCCGCAGCAAAACAGTTCAAACAAATATCTTTTCAACGATAAACATCATTCGATTTTTGTGTCTTCTCACGAGAATTCACGACGCTCACCGCGATTTTTCAACGTCAAACAAACCGAAATCCCTAAAATTATAATAGTTATATGTATACGCGATCTAGGGATCACCAGGTTCGATCTAACTAAAATTATCGAATAAACAAGATATCACTTTTTAAATATTATTCATCTAAATTCGTCAGGGTTATTATTTCTTGGAAAACACTTGACCTGACAATATTTTTAAAAAATTCTTTCATTCATTTATTCTTAGTTTCATCTTACGCTCGATTTCTGTCTCGTTTCATTCATTCCTCGCTTCTATAATTTATCGTTTCTGCGTAGTTCATTGCGAGTAGGGTGCCACTCCGCGACTATATTAAGTCGAGATTAATTTATTTACGCGTAATACTCTGCGTATCTGTACGTAGGATTCTCTATGTGTCTGTGTTTATGTGTTTCAAAAATTCCTGTCGCTTTTCATATTTTTTAATTTTTGAAGTTGCAATGTTTATCTCTATTTTTGTATTAAAAAATGAGATGCGGGTTGGTAAATATTAGTCGAGAATGATTTACAAATTTTTGTATTTATAGGAACTAAAAATTTTTTATGAAGGATATATAAAGATGAGTTTCATGGAAAATATATAAAAATGAGTTTTATGAAAATTATATAAAAATGAATTTTATGAAAAATATGTAAAAATGAGTTTTATGAAAAATATGTAAAAGTGAGTTTGATAAAAAATATATAAAAATAAGTTTTATGAAAATTATATAAAAATGAATTATATGAAAAATATTTAAAAATGAGTTTTATGAAAAATATGTAAAAATAAGTTTTTGAAAGAATATATAAACATGAATTTCACAAGAAAATAAGTAGACAAAATTATGATATTTTTGTTCAACCGAGTCTTTATTTTATTCAAATTAGTTAATAATAATATAATTGTGTTTTACAAAAATGTTTAATCCTTATTAGTACTTCGAAATGTATAATTTTTAGTACGAAATAATTTTTTAATTTAAATACGTTCTACTTTTTTAATTATGATGCACTAAAGTTTCTTCTGTTATAGTTCATTATAATAATCTGATTTTTATATTAAATTCTATTTTCAACAAAATCATCTACAATGTCTTTTAATAACTGCACAAAGTACTTAACAAACAAAACAGAAATAAAATCAATATCTTCTACAGATTTTACGAGGAAACTTGGAGTACTTTATTTGACTCACCCTCTATATGAACATGCACAGTATGTGGGGGAAGTTCTACATCACCTTTGCTCTTATTTTTCTCACTGCAACTATTTTTAAGTTGTAAACATATAATGTATTATAAAAATATCAATGTTCTATGAAAAAAAAGAATAAGAAACAAAAATAAAAGAAAAGAATACTTTAAATAATAAAGCATAAAGAAATAATATTTCTACATTGACTATATTATACCTTTGAAAAATATTAGAATAAATACTAATAAATATTAGGGGAATAAATAATAGAATCTGAGGAATTGAAGGGGTTTATTATTTTATTATTTTCATTTAATTGTCGATATGAAAAACAGCAGGAATTTTTGAAGTGACCTAATATTTGTTGCTGAATGATTGAGAACGATCATGTACACTTATGTGCATTGTAGACTTTTCTGGGGAAAATGGCGATCTGAGGTAAAATATATCTGAAGTAACTGAGGGTGGGTTTTGACATTTATAAATTTTCGGATTTGGAGATTTGGGAGTTTAGAAATTTGGAATTTTGGAGATTCTGGGATTTGAGAGTTTGGGGATTTGGGGATTTGAGGATTTGAGGATTTGACGAGCTGGCGATTTGGGGAGATGGGGATTTGGGGAGATGGGGATTTGGGGAGATGGGGATTTGGGGAGATGGGGATTTGGGGAGATGGGGATTTGGGGAGATGGGGATTTGGGGAGATGGGGATTTGGGGAGATGGGGATTTGGGGAGATGGGAATTTGGGGAGATGGGGATTTGGGGAGATGGGGATTTGGGGAGATGGGGATTTGGGGAGATGGGGATTTGGGGAGATGGGGATTTGGGGAGATGGGGATTTGGGGAGATGGGGATTTGGGGAGATGGGGATTTGGGGAGATGGGGATTTGGGGAGATGGGGATTTGGGGAGATGGGGATTTGGGGAGATGGGGATTTGGGGAGATGGGGATTTGGGGAGATGGGGATTTGGGGAGATGGGGATTTGGGGAGATGGGGATTTGGGGAGATGGGGATTTGGGGAGATGGGGAGATGGGGAGATGGGGAGATGGTGATTTGGGGAGATTTGAGGATTTGAGGATTTGAAGAGCTGGGGATGTGGGGATTTAGGGATTTGAGAATTTGGGGATTTGAGGATTTGAGGATTTGGAGAGCTGGGGATTTGAGGAGCTAGGGATTAGCGGAGCTGGGGATTTGGGGATTTTGAGATTTAGTGATTTAGAGATTTGGAGATGTGGAAATTTGAAAATACTAAAATTTGGGAAATTCAGAAATTGCCAATGTCGTCAATTTGGAAATTTGAGAATTACACAAATTGAGAGTTTGAAAATTTAGAAATCTGGAAATGTAAAAATTTGGGGACATAGGAATTTGAAAATATTGAAATTTGATAAATTGAGAAATTCAAAATTTAGAAATCTAGAGCTCCAAGAAATTGGAGACTATTATGAATGTTGAAAATTTATAAACCTCTAAATTCCTACACTTGTCTCAACTCATATTTCCCCAAAAAAGGTCTACATTGCCCCGAGGTGTACACGTGTACCGTAAACGTTCCTTAGGTGATAGGTATCAATAGTGTTCCGCCGTTGTAGCGTTAATAATTAATTTATTAAAACTTTCTATATCATCTTAATTCTCATAGTCTCTTTAATAATCGCCTATACATTCCGTTTCATCTTTCTCTCCCGCTCTCTCGCTCTCTCTCTCTCACTTTCTCCATACTTTTTCTTTACAATCTTTCTTAAATAGCTGCCTTTGTAATCTCTTTCTCTCTCTCTCTTTTTTCTCTTAAGTTAAATTCATCTAAAAGGTTTTCATTCGCGATATTTGTCAAACAGCTCGAGGCGTTCCATTTACTCTCGAAAAAAAATATTCTTAATTATTTCATGCGTTACTTAACAATAAATTATTTCGATGTCATCAAATAAATATTGTAGTGATCATTTTGAAAACTTACAAGAAAAGAAAAAATATTTACTAGATGACATTTCGAATGTTGCAAGATATCGTGCTTTTATTATTTAGCTTTAATTAGCTTTCTAATATTAAATTGTTACTAGGATCTTCAAGCATTGTTAAGCATTTATTAACGATGAAATTATTGTGTTTTATTGGACTCACCTCGAGCTTTCGACTTTTTTGATGAAGAGGAGATAAACGGACCAGGTGTCGATTTTTAATTTCTCTAATTGTAATTATAATTTTAATAGTATTTACTGTCACTAAAGTAATAGAAAATCAATTGCTAATTCTATTTTACTCTAATAACGTTATTACTCTATTTTTATCATATTTAGTTTTTGTTTTTAGATAAATTTGTAAGCAATCAAATTATTTGTATTTTTAATATATTTTTTATGTTTAATAATATTTTGACTATTTTTTAGTTGGTCTATTTTGGAATTTACTATGAAGTATTCAGTTATATTACTATTATAAAGTATGAAGGTAGATTTAAGTAATCAACTAATTAAGCAATAATTTTGGTAATTAATTTACCATGATGTACGTAATTAGTCGATCAATTAATGAATGAGTAATTAATTACCCGGTCGAATGTTTTAAGAAATTAATTAATTAATTGTGTGATTTTTTAAAAAAATAATTAATTGATTGAGTGATAATGCAGCTAATTACTTAACCAATTGATGATTTAATTAATTAACCAATCAAGTAATGATAGAAGCAATTAACTAATTCAATAACAATTCAAGTAATTAATTAGCTAATTGTGTAATGATTTAATTAAACGCCTATTGCATTGCAAATATGCTACTTAATATACGGAATACCATGCAATTTCTGTATTTAGTGAAACATAAAAGTTTTCACATTCTAATATTTTTTTAGAATAATTTACTCCGTATTGAATATCTCACTTAATTTTTATCTAATCGTTAGTTTATAGTTTAACCAATAAACTCTTCATTGGCACCATTAATGTAAGATAACTGTCTTTTACAAAATTTGATTCGCTACATATTCTGCTCATTCGAAACACAAAACTTAAATATAATAATTTATCTGAAAATATCCATTACTTTTCATCGCATCAAGCATACAAATTAACTCAGTACCTTTTAATAAATAAAATAAATTCATTCTTAAAATATAATGTCAATTACCCAAATAATTATTGTTTGGAATTATCGAAATGAGATTTAAATAATTATTCAAATAATTGTTACTAGAGATAATTTCGCGCCACTTGTCGGCAGCATACGAAACTAACAAAAGAGGCGGGAAACTATTCAAATTCAAAACACCGCATACGTTTCAAAGGCACAAAATTAATTCGTACACCCACCAAATTCCTCAAACACAAAAGAAGAACGTTGGAATCAACACCTTTGTCCATTTATCTTTTCGCTCATCGTCCGCGAATGTTCAGAAACGTGTTCAGATTCTCGAGGAATAAATTGAAAAATCGTAGCCACGATCAGACAATGAACTTGTCCCAGTATCTTACCCCTACCGAGTCTCGGTTCCGAAACTGCACACCTCCCCTGTTATATACATATGGATTACACGTCGATATATCCTATTTACATGCGCGTGTCTCGTCTTGCCAAACTTGCCCTTTGTGCGTTTGGACATGTCGGTTGTAATTGTATATAATATAGTAAGTTATAATATTATTAATCTGAGTTTCTAGGCAGTTGTGTGTTGTTTATGTTATGTACGTTAAGATTTATCTCTAAGGATCTCCTATGACACACGCTCGACACTTTCGCCCTCAACGAGAATTTTTGGCCTCTTTCGCTAAATCGAAACGAAACTACGCATGCATACGCTCTATTCGTTAACCTCTTAGGCACTATAGTGGCTTTCGGATAGCATCTCTGTACGACGGTCTATAGTCTCGAATGTCATCGTTCACATAGCGCCACTATAGACTCACTCTACTGGCTCACTCGCGCACCGTTTCAATTCAATCATCCTTTCCATATGTTTTCATTCGCACTTTGCCTTCATCACGTTTTTTAAGAGTATTAAATCCCATAAAAGTACGTTACATGTAATTAAAAGGTAATGCCGAGTTTAGGCACCGTGGGGCACCTCTTCGCACTAATACGATATTGGAAACATTTGGAAATTATTTTGTGAATTTTCGAAAAAAGCGAATTATCAAAGTTAAAGTATATCTTTAGGAAAAAATTTAATGATGAAGAACTTCATTCCAATGTACTCGCTAAGAGAACATGTTCTCTGTAGTTCATTGTAGTTGACGCGTAATTCGAACTCTGCTGTACAGAAAAGCGGCCGCCGTGCCTAAGAGGTTAATTTCGTTCGAAAATTTCCGTCGAACGAAATCGAAATTAATTTCGAAAAACAAAACGAATTTGAACGGGCTAACCCTTTAATTGCGGGTGTGGTTTATAAACCACTACAGTTGTGGTATATTTTTGCTAATATCAAATAGCTTTATATACCACAAAAAAAATCTTTGAACATATCAATTCAGTAATAAGACCAAAATTAGAATGAACCCGCAGTTAGAGGGTTAATGTCTCGAAACGATTAAAATATGCTGTCCTTTTTGTAACGCGCATCATTTCGTCCCTCATTCGCACACACACACGCACACACACGCTCGAAATGATTATCTAGAGTTCCTCCTCTCGAAATACTTCCGTTTCTCTTTCTTTCAACATCTCGTGCGGCTTCGATATCCGGCAATTTTCGCCCCGAAGGAAAAATGATTCTCTTTGACGTCTCTTCTTTGCTTTCGCTTCTCTTTTTTTTGTCCCGTTTCTCTTTATACAAAGAATACACCGTCGCGGCTATACGAAACTATAGAACGGTATCATTTGTCTACGCATGAATAATTCCGTGAGTCGTGTGGTTGTAACGCTATGGTTAACACGAGAGTGCGTCTTGTTTTCCATTTCCGTGTCCCGATCAATGGTATTGAGCAATGTACTGATTGAATCGATCGTTTTGAGGAACATTTTGTGTCTGTCACTTTTCTTTGTTACGAAAGAACGGTTCTGAAAGAAGTATTGGTAAAACAATTTGTGGAATTCGCATTTCTTTTTTTTTATGGAATCATTTGTTTGTGGTTCAACTTTTTTGGTAGCGTACACATTTTTGTTTGAGTGTTGTAAAGTTATTAACATTTGGTGAAGGAGTTAATGAATGGGATATAATAAAATATTGGAAGAAAAATGATCGGTTGGCTTTGAGATTTATTTGGAATTTTAAGGATTTGGGGATTTGGGGATTTAGGGATTTGGGGCTTCAGGAATTTATAAATTTAAGAATTTGAGCATTCAGAAATGGGGGAATTGGCGAACTGAGAATTTAGGAAGATGGGAATTTAGAAAGATGAGAATTTAGAAGGATGAGAATTTAGGAAGATGGGAATTTAGGAAGATGGGAATTTAGGAAGATGGGAATTTAGAAAGACGAGAATTTAGAAGGACCAGAATTTAGGAAGATGGGAATTTAGGAAGATGGGAATTCAGCAAGATGGGAATTTAGGAAGATGGGAATTTAGGAAAATGGGAATTTAGGAAGATGGGAATTTAGCAAGATGGGAATTTAGGAGGATGGGAATTTAGGAAAATGGGAATTTAGGAAGATGGGAATTTAGCAAGATGGGAATTTAGGAGGATGGGAATTTAGGAAAATGGGAATTTAGGAAGATGGGAATTTAGGAAGATGGGTATTTAGGAAGATAGGAATTTAGGAAGATGGGAACTTAAGAAAATGGGAATTTATTAAAATAGGAATTTAGGAAGATAAGAATTTAAGAAGATAGGAATTTACTAATTCAGGAATTTGAGAATTTGACAATTTAGGAATTCAGAAATTTGAAAATATGGCACTTTGGGAATTTCTCAATTCTGTTATCTACTAATGTAGGATTTTAGAAATCTAAGAATTTCAGAATTAAGGAATTTAAAAATCTACAAATTTGAAAATCTAAAAATTTCACACAATCATCTACATATTAACAAATATACCTAATTTATTCAAACTTTGCTAACTTGTAACTAAAAAAATCTTTTCAATTTTTCTTCCTATATATTCAGTCTTCTACTAACTTCTGTATTACAATAACTAGTTTCTCTACTTTTAGTATTAACATTACGTTCAACATAAGTAAAATACAGATAAAATATGCAAACACCTTAACACTTTAAACACGTGTTCCACTAATTGAACAACCGAATAATTAAGTACATTCTACTCAGTTAATATTGAACATATGTACATGAACATAGTACTTTGTACTAATTTACGTTGTAATTTAATTACATACTTTACACTATACTTTGATCACATAGTAATTTAATTACACTGTAGTCGAATGATTCACACCTTCCAATTCAATTACTAATTATTATAATTAACAGTGTAACTCAATAATTATAACATAATTAATTGAACAAAAATTTTTTAACAAAAGTGTAACGTTCTGGAAGACAGAAAATTGAAACAATTTAAATTAAAAAGAAATTATTCGTGTTTTAAACAATAATAGTAGTTTCATGATAATTTTATTATATGAAACAGTTAATTATTTAATGCTTCAATGTTTTAATGTTTCAAAGATAAAATTCTAACAAAAATCTAATTTTCTGAAAGATAGAAAATTGAAACAATTTAAATTAAAAAAGAAATTATTTGTGTCCTAAATAATAATAGTAGTTTCATGATAATTTTATTACATGAAACAGTTAATTATTTAATGTTTCAAAGAAAAAGATTCTAACAAAAATCTAATTATCTGAAAGACAGAAAATTGAAACAAATTATATTAAAAAGAAATTATTTGTGTCCTAAATAATAATAGTAGTTTCATTTTTGTTTTAATAATTAAAAGAGTTAGTTAGTTAATTAGTTCAGTTTCAATGTTTCTCAAACGATCCATCCAATCAATATTTCTTTTTTGTTTAACGTGCTAGACTTACTCTTTACGAATTAGAAATCGTGAAATATCGTCCTATTGGTCTTTTACACTAATTAATCGTTCACTACGTGGCGTTTATCAGTGTTATTGCTGCTAAAAGTTCATTCAACAGGATCCTGCTGTCTCGCTACGGTTACTTTAATCGGTAGACAATTTATTCTGCTCGATCCGCCTCTGTAACCCATACCATCGTCGAGGAAAACGCAAGCGTACGTATTTTTTCTTTTTTCTTTTTACTTCGAGGAAAAAAGCTTCCACTAACGATCGTACTCTAGTTCAGAGATGGGCAATTCTGCCCGCGGGGGCATTAAGGGGTAAGTGATGCATTTTTGTGGGCAATGATGAGATCAATTTCTTAAATTAGATATTTGAAGATTTGGATTTTGGATTTGAAGACTTTTTTGGATTTTGAGATTCTATAATTTGAAATTGGATGTATTTGTGAATTTTAGAGTTATCATAATTTATTAAATTTTATTATTAAAATTAAATTCTTAGAAATTTTGGGTATACAATGTTTTCAAGTTTTTAAAGAGAACTTCAAGTTTTTGGAATATTAAGTATTTTGGGGTTTAAGTTTTTCAATTCTTAAAAGATTAAACGTTTAACTTCTTAAGTTTTTTCAATTTTTAAGAACCTGAATTAAGTTTTCAAATTTTTTAATTTCGAAACAGTTAAATATTTAAGTTTCTAATTGTAAAATTTGTTAAATTACAAATTTTCAAGTTTTAGAATTGTTGAAAACCTAAATGTCCAAGTTTTCAAGGTTTAAGTTTTCAAATCTCAAAATGTCTTCCTAAATTTTTTAATTTATAAGCTGAACAATTTTTAAAACCCATAAATTTTCAGAGATCTAAATTTAGAATGTTAGAAATTCCATATTTCAGATATTCTAATTTCTGAATTATAAAAATTTTCAACTTTCAATGTAAAATTATTGAATTCAAAAATTTTTTAATTTCCATGTTATCAAATATTAAAATTTGATCATGTCAAAATTCAGCATTTTTGAGTTTCTAAATTTCTGAATTATCAAACTTTCACACTTCTAAATTTTCAAACTGAAATTAAAAAATGTTTAAATTTCTAAAATTTACAAATTTTTGCATTGTTAATTTCTTTAAATTAGTGAATTTAGAATTGACTAAAATTATTAAATTACTAAATTACCAAATTCATTCATTTCTAAATTATTTAATTCTTAAATTTACAAATTAAAAAGTTTGAAAACTTGGAAAGTTGTATACTTACAAACTTGACAATTTGACAACATGACAACTTGATTACTTGACAACTTGACAGCTTGACAACTCGGCAATTTGAAAACTTGACAATTTGTGAACTTGAGAACTTAAAAACTTGAGAACTTGACAATTTGACAATATGACAACTTGGCAGCTTGACAACTTGAAAACTTAGCAACTTGGCAATTTGACAACATGACAACATGACAACTTGACAACTTGACAACTTGACAACTTGGCAACTTGGCAACTTGAGAAATTGAAAACTTGGAAACTTGAGGACTTGAAAACTTATATACTTTAAAATTTGACAATTTAACAATTTGATATTTGAGAACTTAAAAACTTGAGAACTTGACAATTTGACAACATGACAACTTGAGAACTTGAGAACTTGAAAACTTGAAAACTTGAAAACTTGAGGACTTGAAAAGTTGACAACTTGAAAACTTAAGAACTTGAAAATTTGTAAACTTAAGACCTCCAAAATTCCAAAACCCAAAGCTTGAAAACCAAAAAGAAGCAAAACCTTAAAAACTTGATACTCCATAAACTTCAGCGTCCCAACCTCACGCACCCCTTGCCCCAATACCCCAACCAGGCAGCCCTACCCATCACTGCTCAAGACCTTTCGCATCGTGCAAAATGATTAGCAAAAATTCCGTCTGTCCAAACCAACATTCCACGACATCTCGATTTTCACTCCGATCAACGCAAACCTACCCGCATCGTTCCACATCGCGAAATATCGATCCACAGAACGAATCCCAGCTAATTTCTCTTGTACGTGACAATCTTCTACCGAAAGTTACGTAGAATGGTGCTACGAATCGTCGAAGGCGCCTTGGTTTCATTTATATAATATATGTATATAATATATATATATATATGTATAGTCGTTAACAATGTTAAATTACAGGTACCTAAAAATTTCTCGCACGCGTTCCCCACGTCGGAAAAAAGTAAGAAAAGTCGAAATGTTCGTACAAGCTAGGACAGTCTACGCTATTTCTCGCTTTCACTCTCGCTCCTCTTCGCCTTATTTTTCTAACTTTTTTTCAACTCGTTCGGTTTTGTGTTTTTTCGCACGAACGCACGTTCGCTATCTATCCGGTGATACTTATCGTGATATTACAAAGTCGAAATGGAAAAAGGTCGATACGAAAGAAACAAACACGCTGCGAGAATGTCTCTCTGTTTCGTCGAGCAAACGCTAGGGAAATCGGTGGAACATTTCGCGTACACGATGCTTGCGTACATATTTACAGTTTCGCGGTCTATCAATTGATTCGATGTTGTTCCGTTCTTGTTCGTTTCTTTGTCTGCCGCTTTTTTTCATCAAGTTTTTTTGTTTTACTGTGCTAGAAGATGGGACAGAGCAATTGTTAGGGCAGTGTTACGTATTCGAGTGAGAACTTATAATTTGGGGATAGTTGCAATTGGAGATTAGGGGATTTTAGATTTAGAAGTTTGAGAACTGAAAATGTGGCGATTTGGAAATTTTGGAGTTTGAGAATTTAGGAAATTTGGGATACTTGGAAAATTAGAGAATTCAAGAAATTTGAGAAATTTTTAAATTTATAAAATGAATATGTGGAAATTCAGAAATGAAGGAATTTAAGAATCAGAAAATTGGGAAACTATAGTCCATAAAATGTATGACAGAAAATACAGAAAATTGATTGTAAAATTTTAGAATTAATAAATTTCACCCTAATCCACAACCTCAAAACCCTTAATCGCAGCTTTCAATGTACGCTATTCATCAAATCATCTTTCAACAGAAAACAAATGTATTTACAAAACAAACCTCTCTACCATATACACATTGAACTGTAGATAAACTAAAACCGATATTAGGATTGAAACGATTAATTCCGCGAAACAACACACTATGTTTGTGTAACGCACACGTCACCGCGAGCAATTGCTTTGATTCCCATCACTGGCTTACGCGAACTTTGCGACGTATGACTTCGACACTCAATTGGCAAACTGGATGAAATTTCAGGCTTAAAAGTCAGGAATAAGCACCAGTTACTTGGAGTACGATTTTGGGGGATTTTTTGGGATCTATGGAAAATTGATACGTTCCTTGTTTATCTGGTGTTGTATTTGGAGGCAATATTTCGTGATTTCTTTTTGCAAAATATTCTTTGTACTGATCTAGGAGGTTTTGGAAAAATGAGCGTGAAAAATTTCTCCTATAAAAACTTGCAATATCCTCATGAAATTTTAAGGGTAATTGCAAAATGGGCCTCCGTAGATTAATGTACAAAGAATATTTTGCGAAAAAAATCATCACGAAACATTGCTTTTTAGCTTCAGATCCTGGCAAAATCGCATTTTGCACATTTTTGGAAATCGGATATCTGACCAAAACAACATAAGGAGCGTATCAATTTTGAGGTCCCATCCCCAAAAATACTCGGAGCCGGTTCCAGACTTGACTCTCAATCTAATTAACCCACTGCCTTCGGTCAGCCTCGTGTTCTAATCTAAACGCGTCAGAATAAGTCGTATTCGTAGAATTTCAATGAAAATTTCGAATGGTACATGCGAAATGGAAGATTTCCAAGGGAAATTTATGTACAATATTCCTGTTTTGGCACCCGAACGATAAATAGCTTCCGAAGAAAGACAAGGGGGTCAGTTACGGTTCGAAGGGTTCCCTTTTCTAGATATGTAGAAGTATGCCCTACATGGATTCGTTCTCGAGCCCTCCTCTTCGTACACTAAAGGTTTTATTGCTACGTCTCGACTACTGTATCGAAAAGGGATTTTGGCAATTATGCTTCCTCGTGTCGCAATGTAGTTTCGTATAAAGTGGCTTGGCAGTGTTTAATGTTGGCGAGCGTTAGCTTGTCTATTTCTCCGGGTTTTTGGTGCTCTCATGTTCGAATATCCCTTATATTTACCGTTACTATTTTCTTTTCTCTCTGAAATTTCAATTTCTCGAGTAGTTGTTTAAAGATGTCGATATTGTCATTTGAATCGGTAGTTAAATTGAAATAGATGTTGTTATATATTTGTTATTTTAATTGAAAAAAATGAAGTAGATTCTATAATGCTTCAGGAGTGAATATCAAATTTTATTATATAATTTGCTAGTTTGAAGGTAATCATTTTTGGTAATAAAAAAATTAGTGGATCTAGTCAAATATATTTTGATTATTAAATTCATAAATTAATTTTATGAATTTTTAATTCTTATGATTTTATTCATTGTATAATTAATTTTTATAAGAATGAATATTTAAAATTCTAATTGACTATGAGTAATTAATTTTGATTTAAGTAATATTAGTTAACCAAAATAAGCACTGTGGATAGAATAAAAATATGAGGAAATTCTTTGACAATTAAGTTGCGAATTTTTGTATTTTCGAGTTTTCAAATTTCCAAAATAATAAGTTTTCGAATTTTCAAGTCTCCAAAATTTCCAAATGTTGATAGTATTAAATTTCTGCAATTTATCATCTTTAAAATTTCCTAATTTCACAAATTAACAAATTTCTGATTTCTGAACTCTCAAAATGACTAAGCTCTGAACTTAATAATTTTCTAATTACAAAATCTTGAAATTCTCATGTAACGAAATTTACAAATCTCTAACTGCAAGAGTTCTATATTGTCACTTATTGTCCCAATTAATAGTCCAACAGTAAAAATATCCATCTCCATCACACAATTTAATTTACAAATTATTATCCTAATCACCCTATCGTCCATAAATCACAATCATACAAAAACAAAAAAAACTGGATATTCGAACATACAATATACCCGGCAGTCCCAACAAATGAACAAGCATCGGTGTATAACAATTGCCTCATGCACGCGATAATACAAGCCTCGTTATAATAAACTCTATTAGAAGATTTCCAAGGATATCAGTCGAAGACATTTAATAAATGGCGAACAAGTCTTTTTAAATGGTCTCTCAGCGACGAATTCTACAAGCTTGGAAGAATCGAATGTACGCAAATATTGGTTTCCATGATCTTTCCGATGAATTGTTACAAAAATTTCGTTCCCTTGCCGTTCTCCTGCGTCTTTCCTCTTTTCCCTCAATTTTTCCCGTTTAATTCCTTGGTCTTAAGCGCACTTGATAATTTGACACTATTTCGTAGCAAGCGTTCAAATAATCGTTTTGCTCTCTCAAGGATACAATGTTCGTATTTTTTAAAAAGAAGACAGGTTATTCAGGAAGTTCTATGTTAGTCTAATTACGATTAACTTTTTCGTTCATGCTGTCGAGAGTAATTCATGCAGTGAAGAAACGAAATTAATTGGCTGATATACGTTTTGCTTCGATTTGAACGTATATCGATCTTATACGATTCAAGTATCGAAAAATGTTTATCGAATTCTGTCAGAATTACTCGATGGAACGTGTCTTTTTTTTACGAATACTCTTTTGGCGTCTCGATTGTCCACATCGTTATCAGTTATTCAGGAACGATTTCTCTTATTTATATTTTATACATCTTCAGGAGCTAGTTCATTTCTGCAGTAAACGAAATTTAACCCTTCGTTGCAGGAATTTAAAAATTTATCTGCGCAAGTTTTGAGTATAATTGGAAGCTTGTTTGAAGAATTGTTGTATTATATAGTAAACACAGAAATGATATTATATAATTAGATTGTGATTCAGTAATTATGCTGTAGTGATTGTATAAAGTGAAATTGTATTATAATTTAATAATTATTTTGTAGTGATTGTATAATGTGAAATTGTATGATACAGTATTGTACAGAAGTTGTACAAGACTATTATACAATTGTATTATAATATAATAATTATATTGCAATGATTGTTTTATATGAAATTGTACAATACATTATACAGAAACTGTACAACAGCATTATACAATTATGTCATAATACAATAATTATATCATGGCAAGTAATATAATAATTGTATTATGATGATTAATATAATAATTATATCATAATAGTTGTATCATACACTGTTATACAAAAGTTGCATAATAAAATTACATAAATGTATCATAATATAATAATCATATTATCATCATTGTTTAATATAAATCTGTACAATAGAGTATCATACAGAAATTGTACTACAACATTATACAATTGCATTATGATATAATAATTATATTATAATTGTTTAATGCGAAACTGTTTAATAGAGTATCATACAAAAATTGTACAACAATATGATACAATTATATCATAGTACTATATGATAATTGTATAATATTATATTTTGTATAATACACTATTGTACAAAAATTACACACAATATAATAATCATATTATGATAATTGTTTAATATAAAACTGTACAACAGAGTATCATACAAATATTGTACAATTACATCATAACATGGTTATCATATTATAATTGTATCATATAATATTTTGTACAATACACTATTATACAAAAATTGTTTAACAGTGTACAATCATATCATAATATAATAATCATACTGTATTATGAAATGTGTAATTGTATAATAGAGTATCATAAAAAATTATACAATAATATGATACAATTATATCATAATATAGTAATTATATGGTAATTGTATAATATTATATTTTGTGTAATACACTATTAAACAAAAACTGTATAACATTGTACAATCACTTCATAATATATTAACTGTTTAATACAGAACTATACAATAGAGTATCATACAAAAGTTGTACATCAATATCATACAATTACACCATAATATAGTAGCCATATCATAATTGTATAATATTATATTTTGTACAAGACATTATAAAACAAAAACTGTATAACATTGTACAATCACTTCATAATATAGTAATCATATTATAATAATTGTTTAATATACAATTGTACAATAGAGTATCATACAAATATCATATAATTATATCATAATACAATAATTATATGATAACTGCATATTATATTTTGTACAATACGCTATCATACAAAATTGTATAACATTGTACAATCATAATGAAGTAATCATACTATAATAATTATGTAATATAAAATTGTAGAATATTTTTAAAAAATTACACCATTATCTTGGATACAATTTCTGTGTTTACAATACCGTAAATTTGCAGCATCAAGAACTGAGAAAAGCTCGTCAACAATTACAATAACCGCGAATTGTGCAGTTGAATATTTAACAGAATAAAAGAATGTCTCGCGTACGTGACAGACCGCAACGAAGGGTTAATTAACCAAAGTGAACTCTTTAACGTCCCCGAAGACATGCATCGTGAAGCCTCGAAATAAAAATGAGAAGCAACCGAACCAGTTGTATTGCCAAGATGAAAACATGGACGGACCAGCTTAATTAGCAGCAAATTAATGATCACTCTTACGCAGACAATATTCGATCATTTAGTTGCAGCAAAATAGAAATCGCAAAGTATGTTCGCGAAGGATAAAGAACGAGTAGAATTGAACTTGTCCCGAAGATGATCGTTCAGCTCGGGGTGATCGGTTCTCACAGATGATTCGTACACATTCTCGCTCGATTATTCATCTCTCATAAGGCGCGATCGAGGTTTCCCCGGGGATGCCCGAAGGAGAGACGCCGCCAGGGGAAAGCGATCAGATTGATCCAGGGGCCGCACGTTTACATGGTTCTATAGTTCCGTGATACGTGTCGAATCTTCGGCGATCGTGCAAAGTCGAGGAATCCTGATACGAATGTCCTCGCAGAAGATCAAGACGCTCCGTAGACGCAGGCGGAGTTGTCCGGAGGACTGATCTTTTCTACCGGTAACACTGCTGCCCTGTGCCATTCGTCTCGTACCTGAAAATTTTTACAGTTTCTTTCTTTACTCGACCATCAACGCGATTTAGATAATTTATTTACAGGTTTAAATAATTTATCAAATTATGATGTATTAGAAATTAACTCAAACTGGGTCAATTAAGGTCAAATTGGATCATATTTCAATATTGCAATCTAGGGATATTGACATCCATGAATATTGCAATTTAGGGATATTAAGATTTCTGAATCTTGTAATATAGGAATATTGAGATCTGTGGAGATTGCAATCTAGGGATATTGAGAGCTATGAATATTGAAATCTGGGGATATTGAGAACTATGAATATTGCAATCTAGGGATATTGAGAGCTATGAATATTGCAATCTAGGGATATTGAGAGCTATGAATATTGCAATCTAGGGATATTGAGAGCTACGAATACTGCAATCTAGGGATATTGAGAGCTATGAATATTGCAATCTAGGGATATTGAGAGCTACGAATACTGCAATCTAGGGATATTGAGAGCTATGAATATTGCAATCTAGGGATATTAAGATTTGTGAATATTGCAATCTAGGGATATTGAGATATGTAGATATTACAATCTAGGGATATTAAAATTTGTGAATATTCCAATCTAAGGATATTAAGATTTGTGAATATTGCAGTCTAGGGATATTACGATTTGTGAATATTGCAATCTAGGAATATTACGATTTGTGAATATTGTTATCTAGGGATATTACGATTTGTGAATATTGCAATCTAGGGATATTACGATTTGTGAATATTGCAATCTAGGGATATTAAGATTTGTGAATATTGCAATCTAGGGATATTACGATTTGTGAATATTGCAATCTAGGGATATTAAGATTTGTGAATATTGCAATCTAGGGATATTAAGATTTGTGAATATTGCAATCTGGGGATATTAAGATTTGAGAATATTGCAATCTAGGGATATTAAGATTTTTCGAATATTGCCATCTAGGGATATTGAGAATTGTCGATATTGTAATCTAGTGATATTCAGAGCTATGAATATTGAAATCTAGGGATATTGAGATTTGTCGATATTGTAATCTAGTGATATTCAGAGCTATGAATATTGAAACCTAGGGATATTGATATCTATGGATATTGCAATCTAGGGATAATAGTATCTATTAATGTTGTGATTTAAGGTTTTTGGGTTCTCCGAGTACCTGAATCTAGGGATTTTTTATTTTGAGACTTTCAAACTTTCTCCCAAATTTTCTAATTTCTGAATTTTTCTATGATTTTTTAACTTTGCTATGTTCCAAAGATTCTGGTACACTGGGACTTAAAAAATTGAAAATTTATCAAACTTCATAATTTTAAAAATACTAATATTTGAAACTTAGCAGTATTGAAACAACAAATGCTTCAAACTTCAACAAATCCAAACTTCTCTCATTTCACCTCATAAAATATCCAATCATATTATATCCCTTATACTATCATTCGATAATTACACGACTCGTCAAAGAAACGAAAAAAGAAGATACAATAAAAAGCTCAGCTGAAAGGGTTATCCTCAAAGTTTAAAGCCCATTCTGTTTTTCAATTACGTTAAACCGGTCCACAAAGGCGATCTGTCAGTAATTAATTGGTCACGTAGAACTCACCTGCTCGACCTTAGCAAATACCCTCAGCAAATTGAGGCCAGCTAATTTTTTAATATCCTCCTCCGTCCATGTTGGATCCTCGAGTAGGGTGGCCAACAGTTGCGGATACCTCGAAACGTCCTCCAACCCGGTAGGAGTACTGAAACGTGCATTAATAATCGTAGCCTGGTTTCATTCAATTCCCAATAATATCGTGCCATTCAGAGACGTAGAAAAAAGTTGGACGATAAAAAAAAACGAAGGGGAAGAAATTCGTTCGAATGTCCGTTATCAACGGGGAGCAATTTGTACGATTTACACGTTCGTTTAATCCTCCATTGTACACAGGTAAATGTAGGCATTGTATTGTGCACGCGGCCGAGTCACGAATCATCGGAAACTTCGTGATAGGACGCGATTGTAGTTGTTTCGTTGAGACAAGCATCGATAATGATTATTCTCTGAATGCACGATGTAGCGAGGATACTCGAAAGATAATTACAAATTTATCCCGTCGAATCCAGCTCCTATACCAACGTGATCGATCCCGGCCACCTTCCGAATGTGATTGATGTGTGCTGAAACAGCATGGTCACTTAATAAACTCGTTCGTGCGTTGCCGGTTTAAATGTTGATTTTATTATTTCCACTAGGCATCGTTAACGTATCGCTGCGAATAAAATAGCGGAGTGTGCGTGCCTGTTAATTAGGTCGGTTATTAATTGGCGCGGTTCGATGGAGAGAAGGGAGAATGAATGTTACCTTTTCGAGTTTGTATGCGTGATGGGCAGAGTTGATCGCTGTGGGTTTGTGGGCATTGACTGTGGGTGGGGAGGGAATTTTCAGTTTCGGGTTGAAATATTTTTAGAGGGAAATTTAGGGAGTTGGAAGTGTGAAGGTTTAGGATGTGGGATTTTGGGAATTTGAGAATTTGGGGTTTTGGAAATTTGGATTTGGAGGAGTGGTAATTGGAGTGGTAATTTATAGATTTGGTTATTTGGGAAATTGGTAATTTGGAAATTTGGTAATTTAGTAATTTGGCAATTTTGTAGTTTAGTAATTTGGTAATTTGGTAATTTGGTAATTTGGTAATTGGGTAATTTGGAAATTTCGTAATTTCGTAATTTAGTAATTTAGTAATTTAGTAATTTAGTAATTTGGTAATTTAGTAATTTAGTAATTTGGTAATTTAGTAATTTGGTAATTTAGTAATTTGGTAATTTAGTAATTTGGTAATTTAGTAATTTGGTAATTTAGTAATTTGGTAATTTGGTAATTTGGTAATTTAGTAATTTGGTAATTTGGTAATTTGGTAATTTCATAATTTGGGAAGTTGGTAATTTGGCAAATTGGCAATTTGGCAATTTGGGAATTTAGTAATTTTGTAATTTAGTAATTTGGCAATTTGGCAATTTGGCAATTAGGGAATTTGGTAATTTAATAATTTAGTAATTTAGTAATTTAGGAATTTAGGAATTTGGTAATTTGGTAATTTGGCAATTTGGTAATTTGTTAATTTGGTAATTTGGTAATTTGGTAATTTGGTATTATGGTACTTTGGTATTTTGGTAATTTGGTAATTTGGTAATTTGGTAATTTGGTAATTTGGTAATTTGGCAATTAGGGAATTTGGTAATTTAGGAATTTGGTAATTTGGTAATTTGGTAATTTGGTAATTTGGTAATTTGGTAATTTGGTAATTTAGTGATTTGGTAATTTAGTAATTTGGTAATATGGCAATTTAGTAATTTGGTAATTTGGCAATTTAACAATTTGACAATTTGGTAAATTAGTAATTTGGTAATTTGGTAATTTGATAATTTGGAAAGTTGGTAATTTGGTAATTTGGTAATTTGGCAATTTGGTATTATGGTACTTTGGTAATTTGGTAATTTGGTATTATGGTACTTTGGTATTTTGGTAATTTGGTAATCTTTTATTTAACAATTTGGAAATTTAGAAATTTGGAAATTTGGAAATTTGGAAATTTGGTAATTTGGTAATTTGGTAATTTGGTAATTTGGTAATTTGGTAATATGGTACTTTGGTAATTTGGTAATTTGGTATTATGGTACTTTGGTATTTTGGTAATTTGGTAATCTTTTATTTAACAATTTGGAAATTTAGAAATTTGGAAATTTGGAAATTTGGTAATTTGGTAATTTGGTAATTTGGTAATTTGGTATTATGGTACTTTGGTATTTTGGTAATTTGGTAATCTTTAATTTAACAATTTGGAAATTTAGAAATTTGGAAATTTGTAAATTTGGAAATTTGGAAATTTGGTAATTTGGTAATTTAGTAACTTTGAAATTTGTAAAATTTGAAAATAACAGATTTCCATAATTTTAAAAATTTGATAGAATTAAAAAAATTGAGAATTTGTAAAGTTTGGAAAATTTATAAATTTTGGAATTTGACAATCTCTTGGGAAAATTTGGAAATTTGTTTAATCTTGAAATTTGGAAACTGTCAACTTCAATATTAAAAATTTGAGATTATGAAAATCAAGGTTTTTGCAAATTTGTATATTTGAAAATTTCGATATTTAAAGAATCTATAGAAGGTAAAATTAAAAACCTTCCTAATTTCAAAATTTCTCAAATCTTCAATTTTCAAATTCAGAAGTACAACATTTTAGTAATCGAAAAATATTCAATTGAGAAGATTATTTGTACCCATTATTTTTACGTCAGTGCCCTGTGCCCTACAAACTTGTCCATCACTCATAATCGTACCACTCTAATGTTCATAAAACAACTTTACAAAAATATTCAAACGCCGATCCAAAAAGAATATTTAATTCGATCGTACTAATTGTAAGAACAAAATCGGTCAACATCAAAATTTTGCATTTTAAATTGATCTAGCTCCACAAACGTTTTGCGCATGTTTGTCTGAGCCTTTATAAATATTCATTTCCGTAATTGTAAGTTTTTGGCCGATCGATGTGGCAAATTAATTAATTCCGTATCGTTATGAACGTAAACAGGACTGGAAATTAATCAGACAAATATTACATATCTTTTCATGAATAATTCTTTCATTGAAAGATTGAATTTCAATGGACGTTTATTTTCATCAGAAAAAATTATTATAATTTGACACAGTTGTTCTTTATTGCAACAAGTACATTGAAATGAAAATGTCGAATGTACACGTCCCGTTTATTTCTTTTTTCCTCGACGTTGAAAGAGGCAATTAATTTTCATGCGACATTATTGAAACAATTTTAGTGCCTTTTTTAAATATTGTGAGTGGCAATAATGGTTATTGTTCTTGAATATTCGAGACATAACACGGTAATTGTTACATTCTGAAATTCAAATGAATTCGAATATATTTTATTTGTTCATGTTACTGGAATATTTGAAATGTAATTGAAATTGAGGCATTCTAAGTACAATTAATTGAAGTAATATTGTATTTACATACTCAAGTACTTGAGGAGTTCAATTATCTGCATTAGTATAGTATTTACATATTCGAGTATTGGAATATTCAGATATTTAAGTATTTAAGTATTTAAGTATTCAAGTACTTGAAACATTCAAGTAATCAAGTATTCGAATATTTAAGTATTGAAGCAATTGCAGTACTCAAGTTTTCAAATTATCAAGTATTCAAGATTTCAAGTATTCAAGTCTTCAAGTATTAAAGTCTTCAAGTATTAAAGTCTTCAAGTATTAAAGTCTTCAAGTATTAAAGTCTTCAAGTATTCAAGTCTTCAAATATTCAAGTTTTCAAGTATTCAAGTATTCAAGTTTTCCAGTATTCAAGTGACAAGTTGTTAAGTTTTCAAGTTTACAAGTGACAAGTTGTTAAATTATCAAATTTTTAAGTTTTCGAGTTTTCAAATTGTCAAGTTGTCAAGTTTTTAAATTTTCAAGTTTTCAAGTATTGAAGGATTTAAAAATTCAAGTACTTAGAGCATTCAAGTAGTTGTAATATTTAAATATTCAAATAGTCAAGTATTTAAGTATACAAATATTCAAGTACTTCGAGAATTCAACCAGATCCAATATTCAAGTATTCAAATAGTCAAGTGTTTAAATATACAAGCATTCGAGTGTTCAAGTACTTAAAGCATTTAAGTATTCAAGTATTCAAGCATGCAAGTATTCAAACACTTGAAGCATTCATGTATTCAAGTATTTAAATATTCAAGTACTTGAAGCATTTGAGTCTTCAAGAATTCTAATATTCAAGTACTTAAAGCATTTATGTATTCGAGTATTAAAACATTCAAGTACTTGAAGCATTTATGTATTCAAGTACTCGAAGTAGTCAAGTATACAAGTACTTGAAGTAGTCAAGTATTCAAGTACTTCAAGTAGCCAAGTACTTGAAGTAGTCAAGTATTCAAGTACTTCAAATAGCCAAGTACTTGAAGTATTCAAGTATCCAAGTACTTGAAGTAGTCAAGTATTCAAGTACTGAAGTATTCATGTATTTAAGTATTTACAACATCGAAGTATGCAAATACTAAAATGTTCAAGCATCCAAATACGAAACTGTATCGATACTCAAAACATATAATTGAATTCAAGTATTATTGAAATACTTGACTCCTCCAAGTCATCCTAAATATTGAAATACTTCCATTACATAAGAACGAAATTCGAATTTGATTAGCATCGAATAATCCCAATAACCAATATTAATTCACCGAGTATTCGGCCATCCGTGATAAAACTAATCAACGCAACGCGACATTACTCTTTTTATACGAGTAACGAAGAAAGTGCACATCGATAATTTACGTACCAATAACGTCTTTTATGGTGGCCGTACTGTTGCACGTTATGAAGTATGTATAAAATGGAACCATTGCCACTCCGCCGTTTTTAGCCTGCGAACAGAAATGCATTAACTTCAGATAGTACTCTCCAAGATTGTGTACACCAGTGAAATGTTATTCGCGCGAGGAAAAGCAATTGTAAAATTGTGTCGAGGCTGAATAAAGCGGGTATTTCATTTCCTGAGAATGCACGGACCCATTGAATTTGTGCTTTCCATTGTGCTTTCTAAAAATTCTTCTTCTTTCGCGTTTATACAGGTCGCTTCAAAATTCTGAATGGAAACCTGAGTGGTTAACAATGTGGTTCATGAGATGCGTGGAAAGGTGCGGTTAAATTGCAGAAATGTTTTTTTCTTTGTGGGGATGACTATGTTTATGAACGTTGCGTGTCGTTTTATTTGGGCAAAATGTAATATTTCTGATCTTCATGGAAATTTGAGGTAATTTAAGAAAATTATCTGATGACAATTGTAATTGTTATTAAGAGTTTTGTTGGTGTAATTATTTTGGTTGGAATTATTTATATTTGTATTACAGGTAATATTATATTAGTAACGTAATTTATTATTAGTAATATTATATAACTATTATTACATATTAATTTACTTACATATTAGTAATGTTATACATACAATGTAATATGAATAAAACCTTAAAATTTAATACTTAGTTAATTACTCAGTCAATCTTAATAATACTTAATAAAAGTTAAATAATAAACTTTGATATAATTATTATTTCATCATATTGGTTTAAGTTTTGTAAGCAAATCAAATTTCTTGAAACTTTGAAAATTTTATCTTTCCACTTACTTCAAACAAATTTTAGATAAAACTTACTAAATGAAATACTGAAATTTTAGTAAAAATACTAAAATACTAAAATTCTAGTAAAAATACTGAGATACTAAAATTATAGTAAAAATACTAAAGTACTGCAATTCTAGTAACAATACTGAAATACTAAAATTCTAGTAAAAATACTGAAATACTAAAATTCTAGTAAAAATACTGAAATACTACAATTCTAGTAAAAATACTGAAATACTAAAATTCTAGTAAAAATACTAATATACTAAAATACCAAAATACCAAAATACCAAAATACCAAAATACCAAAATACTAAAATACCAAAATACCAATATACCAAAATACCAAAATACCAAAATACCAAAATACCAAAATACCAACATACCAAAATACCAACATACCAAAATACCAAAATACCAAAATACCAAAATACCAAAATACCAAAATACCAAAATACCAAAATACTAAAATACCAAAATACTAAAATTTATTTCTTCCAAAATATTTAAACTGACGTTATAAATATTCCTTCTATTATTCCTTATATTAAATTTTTGAATTATCGAACGTTACACAAATTTCCGAATCATGAAAGTAAATCTTTTCTGCGTATTTTCTGTCAGCTTTGTTATTCAGTGCAATTTGTATTTATAATTTCTGAATGCGATGTAAACACTTGCTGTTACGTTTACGAGAATAATTCTTGCGACTTCGGATAATTTGAATACCAAATTTACATGGAAAATGTATACTCTGCTTGGAACGCTTTCGTGAAGCTAATGATTTATGGTTAGTCTTTAGTTTCGTATTAAATTCCTTCTTCACCATTTCATACAAGTATAGTAAGAAGTATAATAATTTTGTAAAATTTGAAAAATCTTTTTCTTTGGATTAATTACATGTTTGAAATTTAAACAAATTTTTAACAAGGATCTGATTTTAGTTATTGTGACGTGTTTTAATTATGTATATGTTCATTTATTTAATTATATAAAGTGCTAATTTTGATGAAAAATAAGTTTGAGATTTTTAGAAATAAAAATTGGCAGATTTGGAATCTTGAAAAATCAGTATCTAAAATTTATAAATTTGAAGAATTTAAAATTTGTAAATTTGTAGAATTGAAGACTTCAGAATTTGATTTTTCAATGTTTTTTGAATTTTGAAAGATCAAAGTTTCTAAATTTTCAAATATCTAAATTTTGAAGTGTTCAAATTTCTAAATTTCCAAATGTCCAAATCGCAAAATTATCGAATTTCCAAACTTGAAAATTTCAAAATTAGAAAATTTGTAATTTCTATATTTCCAAATTTCTAAGTCAGCAAATCCCCAAATCCCTAAATTATCAAATTTCTGAATGTAAAAACATGAACCTCCACAAACCTTCACTTTTCAAATCCCCAAACCACCAATTCACAAACTCTCAAACTCCCAATCTCAAAACTCCCCCAACTTAAAAACTAAGACTCTTCAACTTTCACATGCAATTACCCTTACTTATCCAATTACTAATAATTGGTATTTTTCGTACAGCAGCAGTTTCAAATACCGATATTGAAAAACTTGCAATTTCATAGGGCGTTTCAAAATGTATATGCAAGACGTACATTGAAATTCGATGAGCGAGCTGCTTGGTGAAACCAACCGCGCATTCGTAGCATATCATATTGATTTTGTCTAGAGCCGTTTTTCGAAAGACAAGCGGAAGCGACTACGGATGCCATTAGAATCATCTGTTCCCAGTTCCCACTCGCTTTTATGTTTATGCCAGCCTTATGGCTGGTAAAGGGGTCAGTTCAACTTCCTTCTCGTTTCATTTTACTCCTGCGTTTCATACAGCAGTTTCGAGTTTATGATTTTGTTCGTTCGGCGAAATTGTTAGCTGACGCTAAATGCGATCGCGTTTGTATCGTTATCCTTTCTGTCGGATTAAAATTTCGTCCGAACGGAAAGTAGTCTCTGCTCCTCTCCGGCGGGTCTTAAAGCATTCGCCAATAAAATTCGAAGAAACCGTAAAGTTAGCCTGTGGGAATGCAATTTCACTGCCGTGAAACGGGACGCTCTGCATTGAAATTTTAATATCTCGAACGACTATAAATCATGTTTCTCGCTAGCTAGGATTTTCGAACGATTGATTCAGAGTCCCATGAAACATTCATTGTTCACGGTATCCGTTTGAAATCTCTGCGAAAATTTTGTTCCGTGTTTCGTTCGTGCGACTGCGGATTTCAATTGAAAACTTGAACACGCCGACAGATTAAATCGGTACAAGTAACGTTGCTAATCGTGGTATTTGTATTTAACAGGTTTTCGTGGTTTTCAATTCGGTTGTTTCTTCCTTTCGTTTATTTTTGGTTAATATCAAGATTAGCTACTTTTTATTATTTGCCTGTAGTGATTATGGTTGTTAGAGGATTTAGTACTGGAGATTGGAGAATAACTGAGGGAAGTGTTATTGGAATAATTGTACTATGCAATTACATCAGGTAATATTTTACTATACTATCATTTTATTATATTACTATGGGACTTGGTTTTTTAAATTTGTACTATCCAAGTATAGTAACTGATATTTCACTATACCATCATTTTACTATTTTGCTACTTGAATAAGTTTTTTGTATTTCATACTGAAAATACATTCATTACTTGTCTGCACAACATAATCAAAACGAGAACATATTGCACTCCTTGACTTATAACTGACAAACATTCTTCAGAAACTCTCATAAAGAGCAATACCAGCTAATAAACAATTCTATTAGAGGTTTCCTCGACTAAATTGAATCAAACTTCACGTCGAATGCGGCCACATAAGTACCGTGAAATAATCAGAGTTTACCCTAGCATCATCACAGCTATGATTACATTTGCTCCTAAAAAATTCACCAAATGCTCCCGACGTTTCTTCGCGAATATCCCACGAAAACGTGTTATTACGCCGCGTTTCGCTCACTGCACAATTTCAAATGAAAACTGACCGACTATATTAGAACAAGTCTATGAATTGCGTATGTTAGGTACTAGAACGCACATCAGGGTTAGATTCGATACGTTTCTTGATACTTCAACAGTTTTTCCTTCATAGTATCAAAATAATCTTTACCTATAACAGCCATGAAACCACAATACAACAGCAATAAGAGTCATTACATTCTAGCGAGTATTTTTTTATTGTCAATCACATCTGGAACCCTTAACCTTAGCAGTAGTCTTTCGTTCGCAGTGAACTATTCGTGTCAAAGTATTGCTGCTTTTATTACTTGCTTAGGTCACTGCAGGTAAACCCAGACACACTTCATACGTCGCTCGCATTTCCATCTCCACCCAAATTTTACCTAAACCAATAGAAAATTAGAAACTGTTTTCCCTCGGCAATGTCACAAAAATTCTACGGCCACTCCGAGCTTTCGTGAAACGTAAAAATTCTTTGGAGACACTCTCGAACAAACAGTGATCAAGTACGTTGCAAAATAAACTAGTCGTTCGAAGTGAAATTCATAGAGTCCACTTATATTCACTCGTATCCTAATGATTCGTCGTTTAATCGTCACTTAATATTGCTGACGCTGTGACGCACATACACTTAGTTCTTAACCATTTGCCTCGTGATTTATCAGGTGCTTTGGAACTAACTGATCACAGCTACAATATTAAAACAGGGAAGAAAAGTTGAAGTGTTATGTCAATTTTGTATTCGGCAAACCTTGACCATGCAAATTATAATAGGACTTAAACTCCAAATTGAAGCGTATTCAAAATTCGAGTAAGATTTGGCAGGTTTGAAGCGTGCTGATGTGGGTTGAGTACGTCACGTGTAGCTTAAATGCGTCATGTGTAGTTTGAGTGCGTCATGTATAGCTTGAGTGCGTCATGCGTAGCTTGAGTGCTTCATGTGTAACTTCAGTGCGAAGTGAAATTCATAGAGTCCCCTTTCTGACGTATTTCAAACTGTCCCATTACCTATTTCGCATCATAAACTACAGTCTACATATTACACAAAGTAATTTCGTAATTTCGTTCCATAAAAGAACAAATTCATCAACGATAAAATCTCGATAAAAATCTAGAGATCGGCAGGGAAGATCCTTTTCAGTCGCCGGAGAACGATTGGAGCCAATGCTGAATGTGTATCTAGTTTTATCTAGTCCCCTTTATCTATGTCCTCTATCGAAAGTAACTGAATGCGCCAATCGAGAAGAGACAATGCTCGACTGTCTAGTCGATACCTGACCCGACTTAAACTACGAGCTAGCCAACGTTAATTGGGGCAGCAGTGTGGCACAGCTAATAACATGTTACCAGACAGCCCATCGTTCGACCTCTGATTGGTGTAACTCATCCCCTTGTTGCTTCCTCGTGATCAACTTGCTATCGATTGTGCCGATGAAGCAAACACCTTGATTCTTCGTTTCACCTGGACTTCTAATTCTTTCATTTGATACGTCGGGAAGATGGGGATGGTAATTTGAATTCTAGGCTGGGAGGGAAGTATTGGAAATTGTTTTTTGATATGTAAGGGGGTATGGGAAGGAGGATGAGTTGCGATTTTAATTTTTGTGGTTGTAGAGTAATTAGGGGGATCTGTAGGGGTATTGATGGGTATTTAAGTTGGAAATTAGAGTAGCAAATTTTTCAAATCTTATATATTTTTAGATTTTTAGATGTTTAGATGTTTAGATGTTTAGATTTTTAGATTTTTAGATTTTTAGATTTTTAGATTTTTAGATTTTTAGATTTTTAGATTTTTAGATTTTTAGATTTCTGAATTTTGAGATCTTGAGATTTCTAAATTTCTAAATAACCAAATCTCTGAATTTCAAAATCTCGAAATATGAAAAATACTACACAATAATAATATTTCACATACGTATATGAATGCCAAATAAAAAATCATAAAAAAGGGAAAAAAACTTGTTGGCGAACAGCCCATAACAAAGTTCCAAAACGCGTAATCGAATGAAATTTAAGTCAGTCCTGAGCATTGTCCTCGGCGTCGAATTTAATCCCGCAGATTAATCGCGAGCATCGTCGGGGAGTAATTGTCATTTAGTCGTCGGTGATTGGCAGGTGCAGGGCCTCGATAGGATTAAATTTTAATCGAGCCTCGCACGCCAGGATTAACCACTTAGTTTATCTGTTGTGTCGTTGATTTCGAGGCCGGTTACGAATTGTCGTCGAATCACCCAAGATGGGTTGGTTTTAAATATATTATTTCTTCACGCTTACAAGTTTTGAATACTACGTCCTAACGATACAGGTTTTGGTTCTGCTTTAAAACACAAAAAATCATGGTTGACCAACCATCACCGCAAGAATCACTTCGGAAGACAATGCTATTTGGTGGGATCAGGTCATCGCGAGCTGAACCACGTGAAAACAGTTAATACCGATCGCTACCGTCAGCGAATAATCAGTTTGAAGCGTGCGTTGATCGAAAAGCGTCCAGATTGGGCCAGAAGACACGAAAAAGTAATTTTGAAACACAACGCCGCATCACACACAGAAAACGGTTAAAGGCACAATTTCTGCACTTGGTTGGTACTCTTGCCTCACCCGCCATACCAGACTTGGCCCTTTCGGACTACCACTTTTCATCAACGGCTCACTTTTCCAGGAACACAAGATGTCGAAAAATGGCGGATGACTGGTTTCTCTCGAAATGTGAACAATTTTTTGGGGAGAGCATTCGAAGGACAAATGGTAAACCGCGATGGTTTGAATAAAGTTTTCCCAAATTTTTCTTAAAAAAAAATTGAGAATTAACTGGTACATCTGGTAAGCAGCTAAAGATTAATAAGTGCAAGCGGTTGGAGAACAGTCGACGGAAAGCTTGGTTCTACGGGGACCCATGAATCCCCGCCAGAAGTTCGCCAGCAGAAATCATTCGATCCGTTTCTTCCGACTCCCTGATTTATCCCGGTCCCCCTTTTATTACCGGCAAAAGTTCAACCCGTGGCTCGTAAATATTTAGATAATTAATTCTACTCCGACTGTTTACCGTAGACGCGAGGCGTTTTAAAACAGATTGTTCGTTCTCATTGGTCGGTCGACTTCTCTGTAGGATAAATCATGCAGTTTCCCGTATTGCAATCCCAATTTAATCCTACAGAATTCTCTGCAGAACTATTTTTTGCTAGCCTCATTGACCCAGCTCGTATATTATTTTATACAACCGTGCTCTGTATCCCCCGTGACTTCTCTTCTCTCTCTCTTTCTCTATTTTTTTTTCGCTCCTACCATTATTCCCGGCGAAAATTCCACGCCGCGTTGAACACGTACTTTTTACCCGGAAAATGTATATCTGTTAGTCCAACTCGTTTCGAATTTTACTCGTTTTTCTCCGCGATGTGTCCCGATCGAGGATCCACACTTTCAAACTATTCGTTCCTGCTGATGGTTGTTCAAACATTTCGCTCGACGTCTGCTCTTAAAGAATGCGTGGTGATATTTTGGTGATTGAATCAGGTTACATGTTTGATTTCCATCGGTTGTGTTGTTGTTTGGGGGAAATGTGCGGGGGTGAGGTGGTTTAATTTTATTGGAAATTTGGAGGTTTGGGTGTAGAGTATTTGGATTTTGGTAATTTGGGTGTTGGGAATTTTTTCCGTCTTGGAAGTCGGAATTTTTGAAGTTCTGGAGTTTGAAACTTTGGGGTTTTGGAATTCAGGGAGTTTGGTATTTGATAATCTTGAAATTTGGGGGTTTTAGAATTCAGGGAGTTTGATATTTGATAATTTTGAAATTTTGAGGTTTTGGAATTTGATGACCTTGAAATTTTGGGGTTTTGGAACTCTGGCAGCCTGGAATTTGATGACCTTGGAATTTTGAGGTTTTGGAATTCTGAGAGCTTGGAATTTGATGACCTTGAAATTTTGGGAGCTTGAAATTTGATGACCTTGAAATTTTGGGTGCTTGGAATTTGATGACCTTGAAATTTTGGGGTTTTGGAATTTGATGACCTTGAAATTTTGGGGTTTTGGAATTTGATGACCTTGAAATTTGGGGGTTTTGGAATTCTGGGAGCTTGGAATTTGATGACCTTGAAATTTGGGGGTTTTGGAATTCTGGGAGCTTGGAATTTGAAGACCTTGAAATTCTGGAGTTTTGGAATTTTGGGAGCTTGGAATTTGAAGACCTTGAAATTCTGGAGTTTTGGAATTCTGGGAGTTTGGAATTTGATGACCTTGAAACTCTGGGGTTTTGGAATTTGATGACCTTGAAATTTTAGGGTTTTGAAACTTTACAACATTGAGGGTTTGAAGTTTAGGATTTTTGTATTATTATATATTTGAAGTTTGCAAATTTTTAATTTACAGATTTTACAACTTTTGGACTTTGAAGTCTTAGGACATTAAAAATTTGGTGATTTCTGAAGTTTGAGACTTTGACACCATTCAACCCTAAAGTTCTAAAAACTTGAAACTTTTAAATTTTACAACATTATTATTTTTGAATTGTATAAATTTTACAAATAGAACAGTAATTTCTATATCTACCACTTTACGAATCTATAAAAAATCTTTGAGTGTTTCATTATTTCCTTACTACCTTACCGTTTGTTGTTGCACACTGTAATCGTAGAACATCATATGCAGTTGCAGTCAAAGGTCAGTATGCATACGTTTCGCGGATATGAGATTTCATATAGTCGTATTAAAATACACGAAGGAATGCGCTTGTTTGTGTTATGTGTGTGCACATGTGACGGAAGATTTATTACGAAGAATGTTGTGTTCTTGTACCTTTACATTTTTGTTTTCATTTTGTTAACTCGTTCATTACCATGTTAAATACAAGCACGTTGTATGAAAAATTAATTTTGTCTTTCATTTTCTTTTTTTTTATGATTCACTGAATTTAATCTGCACAAGCGTTTCTGTAATAAGAATGCAATTATTGAATTTTTGCAAAATAAATTTTTTCAATCATCTTTTATTTATCCATTTATTATATTTTAAAAGTGCATTCTTGTCAAATCATAATAATTACTATTTGAAAAATAAAAGAAATAAATAAATTAAATATTATTTATGGGCTAATGATAATAATCAATTAAATATTATTTTAAAAAGTCTTCTTTAACAGTTTACTTTCATGTAGTTATCTATTTATTTGCAGTTTTATTGCAAAGAATAAAAATGACAATTAAATATAAACATAATGTAAATCTACCATTTGTCAAATAATTTTCCTCAATGAATTATCGCAGCATATATTAATACACCAAACAAAACAATCGAACACCGGAATTAATTTTGAATAGAGCCGGTGTCTATTTACTTTTAATTTGTTATTTGTTATCGAGGGAAATGGAGTCGCAGCTTGTTGTTCCGGGAAGGGATTAAAGTTAATGCTATTCTGGTAACGTTCGATGCAACGGACAGGGAAGTGCAAGTAAAACGTTAAAATTTATCGAGCGACCCAAAAAGGGATGTTGCCGGCCACTGGGTTAAGCATGGATTACATCATAAATGTTCGCTAACAATTTTATCTGCTCGAGTGTTTACCTTCAAAGTGATGTATTTTCTCTCCCCTTTTTAGTCATGAGGGGCCGTCATTTTCGCAGAATTAACAACGTTGTTGTTGAACCCTTTACAACCGCCAAATTGGGGAAGAAACATATTCGCGGGGGAAATTTGAACTATTTATAGAAACCGGTGCAATGGCCTGCGGTTATACGAGGGTCAAATAATTCATTGGAATTAATAATTCATTCTCGAGTTTGCTCAAATACCGTGGCTATATTGCAACACATAATTTCTGACGTAGTCATCAGTGCTGAAACGGGATTCTTCAACCGTTAAATTAGTTATAAATTATTATATTACAATTTACTTCATAATTTTTAAGAATTTATATTATCGTGTAGACATATGTGCAACTAAACGTTTATGAAGGATGCAATGATTTAATTTTTCGCGTAAATATATTTCTATAAAAATTTGTGATAGATGAGATCATTTGATGTTGATTGACTACTCGATTACTTAAATAAATTAACCTAATCAAATTTAGTTTTAAGTTAAATTAGTTTTAATTTAAATTAAATGTAGTCGATATATTATTAATTGCATCACTTTTGAATGGCATTAATTATTATTATCAGTATGATATTACCTCAAATTCCCAAGTAAAACCAAAGACTAAAATATAGAATAACTACCAAAAAAATAAAAGGTAGAATAACCAATATACTTATTCAAAATGTAGGTAAAGGTTGTTTTTACGTCCGCAGTAGTTATGAGCGCATTACAGGAATTTCGACCAGGAAATATTTAAACTCAATAAGAAGCGTGCAAGCAAGTTGCATAGCAGAGATTCACAGAACCGGAAGTGCATAACGTTCGTCCGATCGAACATTGGAATCGGTTTAACCATCCCATACTGTCCCATCGTATTTCCATACTACTAAGTTTTCCGTGTCGATGCGGTTGCACGGAAACTCACCAGATTTCTAAGCACGTCGTCTGGCACGTTTCTAGTGGAATTGCAGAGTGCCCTGGCAGCACTGTGAGAGAAAATCACCGGTGCCCTCGTCGTCTGTAGGGCCGCCCTCATTGTTCTCGTCGAGACATGAGAAAGATCCACTAGCATCCCCAGTCTGTTTAGTTCCCTCACGACTGCCTGGAAAATAATTAAATATTATTTACATTTCTGCTTTATTCAGTACAAAAGATTATTGTTTTCCTTTTCTTTAATCATTCTTAATTATTCACAATATAATTCTGAATTATTCACAATATAATTCTGAATTATTCACAAATAGTTCTAAATTCCCTAGTTATCAAATTGGGAAACCTACATTTCTAAATTGTCGAGTTTCAAAATCCCTAAATTATTGAAATGTTAAATCTCTAGTTTTCTCATTGGATTTTTAAATTTTCAAAAGTTGAGATTTCAATCTAGTTGACCGCGGATAAGGAGATTCGCGGAAAAACAAACCTGTAGATACACGAATCCGCGGATATGTCGAACCATACGACAGTACGACTGCCGTAGAGTTAATCCGCGGATAACGGAACCCGCGGATACCGAGTCCGCGGATAACTGAAACCCGGTATGAGCGAAATCCTGGGTAGGTGGATGCGCGGATACTGAACCCGCGGATACTGGGGCCGCGGATAACGGAAACCGCAGATACCAAATCTGCGTATAACAGAAACCAAGTATGAGCGAAATCCTGAATAAGTGGATCAGCGGATAACAAATCCCGCGGATATCGAGACCGTGGATAGTGGGAACCGCGAGTACCGAGACCGCGCATAACGGAAACCCTTATAAGCAAAACCTCTAGAAAGTGGACTCGTGGATAACACCTTCGCGAATATCGAATCAACAGATAATGAATCCGCGGATACGGAGATTCAGATGCATAAAATGTAGAAGGTAAAACGAAATATGATGCAATAAAATTGCATATATGACATTTACGGAATATGTAAAGTACCAATAAAACAAAAGTGTTTAATACAGAAAAACGTATACCCACGACGATACCTATGCATAAAACATAAATGTTCATGTTCATAAATACGGTGAGATCCTGAAATAATTAAATCTAATACGCTAACAGTAAACTCGAGCGTATCGCTCGAAGCGAAGAGAAATCTCAAGGGAAGCGGCGAATAAAGAAGTAGATAACAATGTTGCCCAACTGTGCAACATTGTTGTGTTTGTTCTATTAATTAAACAGCGTATACGTACGGCCATATCAGTAGACAGGGTACACGGTCATCCGTTATGACCGTTAATTTCTATAATGTTCATGGCAGCAGCGAAACCGGAACACATGCGACTGTTAAAACGAAATTTGAGTCCCGAATAAAGTTGCAGATGGTTGATGCCGATGCAAACTACAAAATCACGTAATCCCTTTGGCAGCGGTCGTGACCCAGCACGAAAATTTGCATTCTAACCGAATCCGCGAAATTACACGGGAGTTCAATCGAATTCGCGAATCGAACTATCGGGCATAACTCTTCGTTAACCACGTGGACAATTATTATTTATCGTTTAGCGGGCCGCGTAAATTTATTTCGCTCGAAGGCGTGCGACGAATTTAATCAGACAGCGATGCGTTCTGGAAATCATTCCCTGTGCCATCGCGTGTAATAGTTTAATTAACGTTGATCGATATGACATACTTGCAATCAAAGCTTCCGTTCGAAAATGTTTTCTTGTTGGGCATTTAATAGGACGATAAATTTGAAGATATTGTAGTTTTCGATTTTCTGGTTTTCAATTTTTCAAGTTTTCAAGTTTTCGAGTTTTCAAGTTTTCAAGATTTCAAGTTTCCAAGTTTTCAAGTTTTCAAGTTTTTAAGTTTTCAAGTTTTCAAGATTTCAAGATTTTAAGATTTCAAGATTTCAAGATTTCAAGTTTTCAAGTTTTCGAGTTTTCAAGTTTTCGAGTTTTCGAGTTTTCAAGTTTTCAACCTTTCAACCTTTCAACCTCTCAACCTCTCAACCTTTCAATTTTTCAATTTTTCAATTTTTCAATTTTTTAATTTTCCAATTTTTCAATTTTTCAATTTTTCAATTTTTCAATTTTCCAATTTTCCAATTTTTCCATTTGTTAATTTCTCCATTTGTCAATTTTTCCATTTGTGAAATTTTCCATTTTTCAATTTTTTCATTTATCAATTCTTCAATTCTTCACTTCTTCACCTCTTCACTTCTTCAGTTCTTTAATCCTTCAATTCTTCAATTCTTCAATTCTTCAACTCTTCAATTTTTCAATTATTCAATTATTCAATTTGTCAATATTTCAATTCCTAGTTTAATAAATATATGAAAGGCGGAAAGTGGGCGAAAGCGTTTCTGCTTAAAAGATGTCCTCTAATTCGCGCGTCTGGTAAGATTATTTAATTGACAGCAATTATCAAAGATATTTGTAGCCATTGAAGGGGAACACCTCGTCCCTGTTTGTCAGTACGAAATCGCGCGTACCAAGAAAAACGAACATCACTGGCTTCTCGTTAAAGCACGGTTGTGGCTGCATAAAAAGTACGGTGCCCATTGTGTTCGTTCTTTTCCCTGGTCTCGCATCGGCATCCCGTTCTATGCACATCGCAGCTTTTTCCCCTCTATTTTCGCGTAATAGAAGGGGCGGCTTGCTTACGCCATCGACTAATGTTCACTAACCGAAATGCCAACGTTTTCTTCGTTCCGTGCTCTCTCTATTTTTCACCCTCTCTCACGCCATCGTTTTTCTCCCAGCAATCTTCGATTTTTCCCATCTCTTTTATCCGGATCGTACTCCGGTGTAATACCTCGACCCAGTATCTCGCGTTACCGCGATCATCTTTCTTAATCAACGCCTTGCGAAATCGCGGGACGAATTAAGGGTATCTCGTAAGTCCATGCACACGTACCAACCAACCAACCCTTCCGGCGTTTCACAGTAATTATCTCCAAGTGGCACGTCTTGTAATTGCGCGAAATTGCACGGCCCTGACAGCCAGGGACGTTAACAATGTTCGTTTTAAAGGCGTCTACTGCTGGTCACGCTTTTCGTAAATTCTAAAAACGTGATAAGAGGTAACTGCGACCGGTTAATTGCATCCTTAATTAAGATCCCGTTTCTACCGCGCTTTTTCAGATTTTCCGAAATTTCGACAAATTAAACTCTACCGATACCTTATCGCCGGGACGTGATTACGGTGTTTACAAAAGACTTTCGCCGATGGTGAATGGATAAATGATAAGGAATTATACTTTTGAAGTACTTCCTTTTAAGGGGAGAGTTACATGTCACGGAAGGAAAGGAAACTTTTAAAGACGCTTGGAACTTTTAATTTGTAGCGTGAAAATCAAACGCGTGTTTCTTACGCGGAGACGGATTTATGTATTTATGAACTAAACTTTGAAATGTGAAAGTTTCTAAATTTCTATATTCCTTAATTTTAAGTCATTGAATTCTTAGACTTCTAATATATTTCAGATTCTATATCTCTAGATTTTTATATTTCTTAAAGTATCATATTCCTACATTCTAGTAATTTTACGTATACCTTGAACTTAAATTTATAAAATTATAGGTTTATATGACCCTACATCTCCCTATATTAATATTCAAAAGTTTTTGTATCACTTATGTCTCCAAATTTCGGATTCCTAATATTGTGATATTATATCCTGAAATTTTTAGACAAAATATCCCTAGATCTCGAAATCGAGATTCAAATATCCCTAGATTGAGAAATCCTTAGATTGAGAAATCCCTAGATTGAGAAATCCCTAGATCCAGAAATCCATTGCTCCAGAAATCACTAGATCCAGAAATCCCTAGATTCAAAAATCACTGGATCCAGAAATCCCTAGATTCAGAAATCCCTAAATCCAGAAATACCTGGATCTAGAAATCTAGATCTAGAAATCCGTAAATTTATAAATCCCTAGATCCAGAAATCCCTAGATCTAGAAATCACAGAGATCCTGATATCCCTAAATACTAAATCCCTAGATACTAAAATCCCTAGATTCAGAAATTCCATGATTCGAAAATCCTTAGATCTAGAAATCCCTAAATTTAGAAATCTCTAGATCTAGAAATCACTAGATCTAGAAATCCTTAGATCCTGATATCCCTAAATACTAAATCCCTAGATACTAAAATCCTTAGATTCAGAAATCCCTAGATCTATAAATCCCTAAATTTAGAAATCCCTAGATCTAGAAATCACTAGATCTAGAAATCCTTAGATCCTGATATCCCTAAATACTAAATCCCTAGATACTAAAATCCTTAGATTCAGAAATCCCTAGATCTATAAATCCCTAAATTTAGAAATCCCTAGATCTAGAAATCTCTAGATCTAGAAATCCTTAGATCCTGATATCCCTAAATACTAAATCCCTAGATACTAAAATCCCTAGATTCAGAATTCCCTAGATCCAGAAATTCCATGATTCGGAAATCCCTAGATCTAGAAATCCCTAAATTCAGAAATTCCTAGATCCAGAAATCACTAGATCTATAAATCCCTAGATTCTGAAATCCCTAAATACTGAAATGCCTAGATCCCGAAATTCCTAGATACAGAAAACCCTACCTCGAGAAATCCCTAGATCCAGAAATATATTCAGAACCCTATGAAGCACAACATCCATATCCCCAAACGTCAATTCCACAAATCTGAATTTTTATTTCCTTACGTCCCTATATTCTTGTTTACATGAACAAATATTCTTGAATAACATAAGGTCTGTTATGCATCGAATAAAAGATGCATTTATTTTAGCATTTTTTATCTCGCAACGTCGATAATCTTATAACTGTAATAAAAAATATATGCTGTTACAATAATTTGTTCCGTATACAAGCGATCGAGCAAACGCACGAAATAATGGGTTCATTTAAAAGCGAGAACAACTCCCATAAAACTTTCCGCGAACCATGTACGAGCAATTTATACAGTCCGAAAATTTTCAAACGTAGCAGTTCTTAGATAACGCATTGGCAAACTTACTTTCGGTTTCCTGTTCGCTTCCCATAACGTCGAGTCGCGTGCAATTCGGTTTCTATGAGAAATTGTGGAAAATCATTCGGGCCAACTGTATACAGCAATAACAGTAAATTAATTGGACATGGAAGTTTCAAAATTCAATCGAAACGAGATATCAAAGTAATAAAAGTTTCAATTGAAAATGTAAAATGTTTCTGTTCGAGCGAACGATCCGAAATACATATATATAAGGGAAGTAGTTACGTGTAATAAATTAATACTGATAAATTTGTACATCCAATCAATTTTTGTTAATTTAGTATTCTGCTTGCGTTCACTTTTAATCGATTTGTATTACATTCGGTTTTGTACAATTTATGGTTAATTCATATTTTAGTCGATTTGTAAGTTCTCTTTTTGCGAAAATTTTTTATTTGTTAATGAGAGAATTGAATTACAGCTGAAATTGTTTTAAGTGATATTGATAATTGTTGAAGATTTTATATTGTTTGTAACTGTGTACTTTTGTAACAGTTCACATTTTCAACATTGAGGATTTGGAAAATGTGTTAACTGGTACTTTTTAAATTTACAAATTTAAGATTTTGAAATTGCCTTCAATAAAAATTTGTAAGTTTTGAAATTACTAAGTTACAAATTTGTAAACTTAAAAGATTGTAAAAATTCGATACAATTGTTATCAGCGAACATTGTTATAAATCAAAATTTCGAAACACAAAAATTTGAATGTGCGTCCATGACACATTGTGCAGCAACAACGCGCACAGATGCCCTTGTGCCGTTCACCGAGCATTTCCAATCTATCCTTCGTTTCTATCCGCTAGAATTTCATTTCGCTGAACGCTGCAGATTCTACAATCAAGCAGAACGACATAGAATAAAACCCTGAACGATTCCTAAACGATTTATTCGAGGCGTATGCGAATCGAACGTCTCTGTCGATGCTTACGTAATGTCATACACCGCCATTGAAAGCCACTCGAATTCAATATCGCCAGACGGAAAACAAACGCGAGGAAAATCCCCGAAAGGGGACTCGGGGGTTACATCACTGAAATTATTTTCACTCCGTATCGAAACAGCGGTTTCAGGCGGAAAACGGGCAAAGAAAAACACAAACGGAATAACTTTGAAATCCTCAGATTAGCGGAATTTTCGAGCAAATCGTCTGGCAACGTTGTTCTGCCCGCCGCAATAACGATTTTATACCGTCGCTGTTTCCTACATACACTAATGCTCAAAAGTGTCGTGTTCTTATATGCCAAACGAATAATTTATTCAGAAAATTTTCAAACATTTTTATAACTTCATTAATACGTGTATATATATTACTTGCAACGTATTTTATATGTTCTTTTCAATCGATATATTACCATTGATTATAAAATGCTTCAGATGGAGGGAACAATGAGACTACATACTCTATTAGTAGTAATATAGTGGGATCTAGGGATTTTAAGGTATATGGATTTCGGGATTTAGGAATTTCTGAATCTAGAGATTTTAAGGCATATGGATTTCGGGGTCTAGGAATTTTGAGATCTAGGGATTTCTGAATCTACGCATATTGGGATCTAGGGATTTAGGGACTTAGGGATTTTGGGATTTAGGGATTTTGGGATTTTGGGATTTTAGGATTTAGGGATTTAGGGATTTAGGGATTTTGGGATTTAGGGGTTTTGGGATTTAGGGGTTTTGGGATTTAGGGATTTTGGGATTTTGGGATTTTGGGATTTAGAGATTTTGGGATTTAGGGATTTTGGGATTTAGAGATTTTGGGATTTTGGGATTTTGGGATTTTGGAATTTTGGGATTTTGGAATCTAGGGATTTTGGGATCTAGGAATTGTTGGGTTTAGGGATTTTGGGGTCTAGGGATTTTTTGACCCTAGCGATTTTGGAATCTAAGGATTTCTGGATCTAGGGATTTTGGAATATAGGGATTTCTGGATCTAGGGATTTTGGAATATAGGGATTTCTGGATCTAGGGATTTTAGGATTTAGAGATTTTGGGGTCTAGGGACGTTGGGATCTAAAGATTTCTGCATTTAAGAATTTCTGGATCTAGGGATTTCTGGATCTAGGAATATAGGAATTTGATGGTCTAGGGATTTCAAATATAGGAACTTAGAAATACAGGGATTTGGGAATATTGAAACCTAGGGATATTGTAACGTATCTCTCAGGAGATTGTGATCCAGGGATATAGGAATCTAGGAATTTCGGAATATCATGTTCCAAAGATATTTGAAACTAGGGACATTAGAACTTCCAAACCTATAGATCATAATCTAGGGATATTCTTATAAGAACATCGAAACTTGGTGACATTGCGATCTGAAGATATTTGAATCATTCTAGAAATATTAATTAAGCTTTAACCTCATTCACAATTAAAAAGTAAATTGTTACACACTTTCAATCTTAAACTTTAGTTACAATTAAAAACAATCTTATAAATCTTGTTTTTCAATCTTAATTTTCAATCACAAGTAACTCTACGTTCACAGAACGCAGTTTAAATTCCTTTAAATGTAATTTTAGTCAATGTCAGAAACAATCATATAAATTACTCTGCGTTTCAACCTTCACACATCTATCGTTTGTTCTCAATACACTTGCTATTACAACTCCAAATGTGAACTTGTATATCTTTGTATCACTTGCAATAGACGCAAGTATTCGCTCAACATTCTCATTTTCATATTATTTTCTATTTCGATGTTGACTAACTTACAAAAGTACTTAACATATGAATTTACATAGTATAAAAATTTGCCAGTTAATCAGAACCGCAGTACGTCCATAAACGCGGCGCTAAAAACCGTGTCCCCCGATATTTCCGAAAGCAATTCCCGATAAGAAAATCAGTGTAACACTGATACTTTTGAGCAATAGTGTATCCGACAGTGCGCTCGAACAATCGAGCCATGTCTGGCAATGTGGCTTGGTGCTTTCACACAAACACAATGCATCGTCCGGGGTTGACGGGGTCTGGTGTATGTAAATGAGAGTGGAAAGAGAAAGAACGAAACAAAGAGAGAGGGAAGAGAAAGGGGGCAACATCCAGAGAAACTGCACGGGAACTCGAAGGGGAAAGATTAGAGTAGGGGAGAGAAGGGCCGGGGAAGATAACAGAGATGGCTTATTTGATTTACGTTCCCGTTTCGCGTCTCCTCCCTCTCTCGTTCGATCGTTTCTTTTTTCCTCTCCCTTTTCTTTCATTTTTTTATCACGCGACAGAAACTACCACGATGCGACTGCAAATTTCGCGGGATCGATAGAAAAAAAGGGAGACAAGAAATAAAACGCTGCGTCCCTTTCTCGCCGGTGTACACAAAAAAGATTCGTCGGTGTTTGGCCTTTTCTTTTATCGCCGATATATCGACGATCCGTGCAACGAATGCCAGAAATTCGGCCGAAAAATTCGTCGATTTTGCTCGAACGCCTCTGGAAAGTTCGCCGCGGAAAGTTCTGTGAGAGAGAAGTGGGTCAGCCTCGTTACTTTCCGAAGAATGAAGAAGCGCCGTGGAAATAGAGCGTACGATGTCATTCAATACTTTTCATTGATTATTATTTCTTTTATGGTGATCGGGTTAAGTATAGAATTCATAGCGGAGATAACGATGATTCTTTAATACCCGTTTAATACGCCGGGGTTGAATTATTAAGGCTGTCATTTATATTCCATTTTATCTTATATTCTGCTTTGGACGATTTTAATTATTCTCTTGTGGACTGTTTCTTGGGGATATGAGAGGTCATATGCTCTTTGTATGACAGGTATATTAACTTATTAATAAAAAGGAAATAGTTTATTGATATTGGAGGAATATTAATAATTTTGATATTATTGAGAAATATCAACTTTTTAATGTTAGTGGTAATGTTAATATGTATGATATGTGAGGTCATATATACTTCATATGATACAAATGTTAAAGTAGTAATATTTTATCAATATTAATACTATTAATATTATTGAGAAATATTTTAATAATTTATAATTATAAAAAATTCAATTTCACAACTTTTTCAAGATTTTAACCTTAGAGAGATTTTTCTAACCTAATTTGGAAAATTATGAAATCTTGTAATTTAGAATTTCTAAAATTTTTAAATATACAAATTTAATAACTTAGAAATATAGAAATGTGAAAAGTTGATAATTTGGGAATTTAGAAATTTACTATCTTGAAAATTCAAAAACTTAAAAATTTATTAACTTGGAAATTTCAAATATATAAATTTGAATTTGGTAACCTATTAATTTCAAAACATAAAAATCAACAAGCTTGAAAATTAAAAGACTTAAAACTCGAAACCTAACAGTGCCAAGTGATTGTTTCCCAGAACTACTAACATGTTACAAACATTTCTCAAAGTAATAGTTAAATAAAAAAGTGTTACAAATTTGTTAACTCACCTTTCCGAATTCACTGAGACCTGGCGTCGAATCCTGGGTACTGTTCGTCTCGCCAACTGAACAGACTGCCCTGCCAAGAAAATGTCTGTTAGAACTCCTTTCTTCTGACGCGAAAAACTACCGGAAAATTCAATAATTCTTCTATATAAACATGTTCATTGCTCTCGAATAAAAACGCGTATAACATTCTTCTATGTTCTTTCTCAATAATATTCGATACTGAAATATTTTCTGATAAGACAACGTAAAACAAATAAAATTAATTATTCAGATATTCATATAAACATTTAGAAATTTCTATATTCTCTTAAAGTACAAGATTAAAATATATCAAATATTTCTGAACAGAATAAACTTACACACCAAGTATCTCATAATCAAACAAAGAAAAACAAGCTTGAAATCTGCATTGATGTTCATCAGGATAAAGAATTATGTGCACTAATTTATGTTTCGTTGGTTTATTTACTCACGATTTTACTCCCACTTGCAGCGACCTTACGAAAAATAGTTTACAACAATATTTGCAGGGCATGAAGTACACAATAGATATCAGTAAAGCAAATTTTGAAAACAGTTTGTTCTCTTGGCAAAGTCAAGGTCACCTTGGGTTTTTTAAATAGGAACATCCTTTTTTTTTATTCATAGCTTTAGAGGACATCGAGACGAATTCAAAACACGTATTACATGATATTTTTATTAACATGTTACTCGATTTACAGAAGTGGAAATGTGCATATACGTTAATCTTACCTAACCTCTACGTACAAAGGTTAATCTGAACTAACGTTTATATACACAGGTTAATATAACCTAACCTCCACTTACAAAGGTTAATCTAACCTAACTTTTAAACACAAAGGTTAGTCTAACCTAACCTTCACGTACAAAGGTTAGTCAAACCTAACCCTTATTTATGAAGGTTAGACTAACCTAACCTTTATTTATGAAGGTTAGACTAACATAACCTTCATATCTTTAGGTTAGTCAAACCTAACCTTTGTTTATGAAGGTTAGGCTAACCTAACCTTTATTTATGAAGGTTAGACTAACATAACCTTCACATCCAAAGGTTAGTCAAACCTAACCCTTATTTATGAAGGTTAGACTAACCTAACCTTTATACACAAAGGTTAGTCTAATCTAACCTTTACGTCCGAAGGTTAGTCAAACCTAACCTTTATTTATGAAGGTTAGACTAACATAACCTAAACTTGTTTTCGTAAGGTGGTTGCAAATGGGAGAAAAATCTTGAGTAGCGTTACAGGTTACAACCTATATATCTAGGCTTAGTGTTAACCTGAAATACACATAAAGATCACATTAAGGACTTTATGAAATAACAGAAATATAACGCGAATTCTCTCATTGAAACAGTAATTATAGAAGGAACGAAAGATTAACACGATCCTTGATCAAAAAGATCCTCTGTTTCCTCCGTCGAATCCCCAACTACGGAATTCGAGGACGGGTTTTAAAATCGGGAAATAATTTGTCAGCGCGAGAAGCAATCGTTGACCTTTGGAAACGGTCATGCAAGGCGAAAAGGTCGTCGAAAGATCGTCGAAAGGAGAGCCGCGAAGCCGTAGAAAATTTAATCCGACCGTCGAAAGCCGGTAATCTTTCTTCTCGTCCCGACACCTCGACGCGGAAACGTTTTCCACGGAAACGTTAGGAAAGGTCGACAGCTCGTCGTCATCGAGAATTGCGGGAAATCCAATCGTCCCGACAATTCCCACGGGAAAAACCGAAAGACAAAGGAGGCGGGAAGAAAAGATGGAGAGACAGGAAAACGGGGAGATCGACGTTAGGCCTAGAACACTTCTCTCAAAGCGATTCGGACATTGTGTCCTACTGAATGAGCCCTTTTACGATGATTGCCGCACAATGGACCTCCATTTCTTATTCCCTGACAGTTTGTTCTAACTATTTCGTATACTGTTTTGCATATCTTTCACGTTTGATGCCTTCACATTAATTCAGAGTTTGTTACTCGATCAAAAGTAATTGGTCTGAGTGATGTTGTTAAGACATTGTTAAGATTGCACAAAAAAAATAATGGTAATCATAGAATTTGTGAAATTTGACAATCGTCAATTAACTTTAAAAACAAGTTCCAATAACAATATGCTTGATTTGTAAAATTTGAAGAAACTGCTCCTTCTTTTGTGATCAAACATTTAGTCAAATCAATCAAATAGTGACAGAGTAGTTTGAACAGTTAAAGTGTGAATATAAAAAAGAACAAGTGGTACATAACAAAAGCTAAAAAGAGGTAAAGGAACGTAACAAAAGAGGAGCTGATTACCATACAGTTTAGGTTGCATATAAAAAAAACTCCACTTGACATGTTTGTCGCGAAACGGTGCCGTAGTTTTGGCCGGGATCGTGTACCCCGAAGTTTCACTCGAGATGACAGTATCTGTCCAAAGTAAAGTACGACACGGTTGCTGATATCGTTGGCTGTAGCTAACAGTTCAAGTCGAAACTGTCGTATTACACGACAATGGCCGTCGACTCGATTCGGCCTGGTTTTCAATCCCTGCCTACTTTATATGTCCCTCGACACGGAGTTTCCTGCTGCCGTACATAACAACTTTAGTCACCTTGTTCTCGAACCTGTCTCTCCGATATATATTCTTATTTCCCACGAATTACTTGGTGTAACATATTAGATACTTATTTTCAAACTTTGCACGATATATTTAAAAATATTAATTTTAAATGAATGAATAGCCGAGCTGTTTTTGGTAATAACTGCCAGAATATTAGGTTTATGTCAAAAATGTATATAACCTTTTTTATAGAGTCCTTTATGAACTTCATTTTTTGTTTGAAACATTTTTCTCTAGAATCGATATTTTCGGAGATATTCAAAAAGTACTGTATACATTAATTTGTTCCGAGGGAAAGATTATCTGAGACTTAAATGAATGAATACCTGAGTTGTTTCTGGTTATAACAGTCGAAATATTAGATATACGTTAAAAATGTATATAATCTTTGTTATAGAGCCTTTTATGAACTTCATTTTTTGTTTGAAACATTTTTCTGTAGAATCGATATTTTCGGAGATATTTAGAAAGCACTATATAAATTAATTTGTTCCGAGGGAAAGATTATCGGAGACTTAAATGAATGAATACCTGAGTTGTTTCTGGTTATAACAGTCGAAATATTAGATTTACGTTAAAAATGTATATAACCTTTGTTATAGAGCCTTTTATGAACTTCATTTTTTGCTTGAAACATTTTTCTGTAGAATCGATATTTTCGGAGATATTTAGAAAGCACTGTATAAATTAATTTGTTCCGAGGGAAAAATTATCTGAGACCTAAATGAATGAATAGCTGAGCTGTTTTTGGTTATAACAGCCGAAATATTAGATTTACGTTAAAAATGTATATAACCTTTGTTATAGAGCCTTTTATGAACTTCATTTTTTGTTTGAAACATTTTGCTGTAGAATCGATATTTTCGGAGATATTTAGAAAGCACTATATAAATTAATTTGTTCCGAGGGAAAGATTATCGGAGACTTAAATGAATGAATAGCTAAGCTGTTTTTGGTTATAACAGCCGAAATATTAGATTTACGTTAAAAATGTATATAACCTTTGTTATAGAGCCTTTTATGAACTTCATTTTTTGCTTGAAACATTTTTCTGTAGAATCGATATTTTCGGAGATATTTAGTTAGCACTGTAAAAAAGTTCGAAGGCTAGGGAGCAAATGAAGTTTTGTCATCAAAAATCCTTTTAGGGACTTTCTCTAATCAAGGTTGGGTTCGAGTTATAATTTCCAGTGTACACCAAGTGTAAATATTTTTTATACATTTTTCTCCAAATATTTTTGTCCAAAAATAGAATAGAAACATAAAGTTTGCCAAAAGTAATCTCAACCCCAATAAAATCAAGCTTGAAATTTTTCAATCTGTAACAGCACCTATATCCCAAATATCTGGTACAAGCACAGTACATAATAGTTGGAAGCATAAAAGAAAGATCGAAAGTTGAATGTTTATCGGCGTCTTGCGTCAGAGGAGAAGAAGGTGCATAAAAATCGCGCTCTATCGAGATTACACGACATCGAGACCCATGGGACGCATAAAACTTTCCCTTCAAGGATGGATGTCTCGGCGGAACTCGTATTTCTACCATGTTTCGACATTATTCCATCGCCGGCGCTTCCGAGAGTACAACGATTTCTTGCTTCTAGCGAGCGCGAAGATAATAAGGAACTTTGAGAGATATGACTGTAGTCAGTCTTTCAGATCAGAGATTCAATATAGCAAGCCACGGAAATTTCGTTGAAATATAGCGAGCGAAAAGGAAACCGCAGAAACTTTCTCCGTGGTGAAAGAAATTCTGATAGAGGATCAGCTCCGTGGCGAGGAGACCGGTTATCGGGATCGTAAAAGGATCTTTTGATTCTTTCAGGCTATTCGTAGATTGGGATCTGAAAGAACTTTTATGCGAATTTTGATTTCGGGGTGACAAGTACGTTTTTATCGAGGTTTTGTTAATTGACTATGCATATTTATGCAAATGTTATTTGTACTGTTTGTATAAATATTATTTATATTATTTGTACTGCTTGTTTATTACAGGAGAGTGTATATAGGATCCTATAAAATGTATATGTAAAGTAAGATTATGTAAATCTTAGAATACGTAAGGAAAGTGGTGGACGCTAACGTTGATGACGGCCATCTTGAATATTTGTGATTTCAGTGAAACTAATATGTCAACTTCTATTCTCTTTATTTATTAAATTATAATCTTCTAAAGAGTTTATATATACACCAATAATACACTTTATGTATTATTGAACAATTCTGTACATATATTTGTTAATTTATTCTTTAATATGATACACCAGATTACTTTTGTAACTGAACTATTTATTAATTCAATTTTATTGTGGTAATAGAAATGACAGGCTGAATATTATTTGTTCAAATATGTAGCTATTTATTAATAATTTTATGTAAAATTTATCTTGTTGAACTATCAATATTCTTCATTCATCCTAAAATACATAAAAAATAATTTTACAAAATTAGAGATCAAATTATATTAAATTCATTTAATAACAATTTGAATACATACTTGAAAATAATATTTATTTACAAAATTAATATGTACTACATTAATACTATAAAATTAATAATACAATAAATTTTATCATCTGAGATCGATATAAATATTTTTGTATGATTATTCTATTATAAAAGCTTGTTTTCATATAATTACATTTGAATTTTCGCGCCACCTGAGACCACGGTACGTCCGACATTTCCTTATTAATTCTTTCGATGATAAATATAAACTGTCTTTTCTTACTTCATGTTATAATCTCACAAGTGCAAATGTCTTCTTTAAATCAATCAGAAAGACTTCTACAAAAAGACATTCTTTGCAGAACGATTAATTGAAGAAGTAATGGCGTCAATTGATTAAACAGAGACACTGAATCTGAGTAATCTATAAACTTGGACCGCTATCCCATTACCGTAATTACTAATGGTTCTACTTGATAAATGATGGAGTAAACAGGAAAAAGTAGATACCATTAAAATAATCGATTCGATATAAAATTTTTTTTTTATTGAAAACTAAACCGATAAACCGATATGAGATATATGGTGAATATAGAAAATGAACAACTATTAGTTTCAAACAATTTTTCGTGCAGTTATTAGTTGTTAATCAATTTTGTGTAAAAGCAAATAACCTATAAAACATTTGTTATCACATTGATCATAGAAGTTATGATCGTTCGAGGTGTTTTAAAGCGACAGAGGAAGAAGCCATTTCAGATTTTACATCTCTGAATTTTTATATTACTCAAATCCCTATATTCCTAGGTTTTTTTAATTTTACGTGTTCTTTTATCCTTCATTTCCATAATTTAATATTACTATCTCTCTAGAGTCCCATATTACAGTATTCCTATATTCAAATATTTCTATATCTTGAAATTCCCAGATTTCGAAAATCCGAAATTCCTAGATCTCGAAATCCCTAGATATTGAAATACCAAGATGCTGAAATCTCTATATCCCGAAATTCCTAGATCTTGAAACCTTTTAACAGAAAAATCCCTAGATCTTGAAATTCCAAGACAGAAAAATCCCTAAATACTGAAATCTCTAGGTGCAAAAACCCTTGATCTTAAAATCCCTAGATTTCGAAATCCCCAAATCTCAAAATCCCTAGATCCTGAGATCCCTAGATCCCGAGATCCCTAGATACCGGAATCCCTAGATCCCGAAATCCCTAGATCCCCAAATCCTTAGATTTCGAAATCCCTAGATCCCCAAATCCCTAGATCCCGAAATCCCTAGATACCGGAATCCATAGATCCCGAAATCCCTAGCTCCTCAAATCCCTAGATCCCCAAATCCTTAGATCCCCAAATCCCTAGATCCTCAAATCCTTATATTTCGAAATCCCTAGATCCCCAAATCCCTAGATCCCCAAATCCCTAGATCCCCAAATCCCTAGATCCCTAAATCCCTAAATCCCTAAATCCCTAGATCCCCAAATCCCTAGTTCCCCGAATACCTAGATCCCCAAATCCCTAGATTCTCAAATCCCTAGATCCCCAAATCCTTAGATCCCCAAATCCCTAGAGCCTCAAATCTTTAGATTTCGAAATCCCTAGATCCCTAAATCCCTAAATCCCTAAATCCCTAGATCCCCAAATCCCTAGTTCCCCGAATACCTAGATCCCCAAATCCCTAGATTCTCAAATCCCTAGATCCCCAAATCCTTAGATCCCCAAATCCCTAGAGCCTCAAATCTTTAGATTTCGAAATCCCTAGATCCCTAAATCCCTAAATCCCTAAATCCCTAGATCCCCGAATCCCTAGATCCCCAAATTCCTAGATCCCCAAATCCCTAGATCCCCAAATCTCTAGATCTCCAAATCCCTAGATCCCCAAATCCCTAGATCCCAAAATCCCAAAATCCTTAATTCTCGAAATCCCCAGTTCTGAATCCCTAAATCCACAAATCCCTAAGTTCACGATTCCCTATGTCTCAATACTACTATATCTCAAAATCCCTAGACACGTATATCCCTATATCTCCCACACCTTGTATCCACAATTCACTATACAAATGCCTACACGTTGAAAACCCCATACTCTCAAATTGCAAATCTCTATTCCTTATATTCCCAGATTCTTATTTCTGCAAATCGTCATAGGGGTCCCTATAGTCCCAACAAATCCCAAATTTTAATATGGTAACAATTCGTAGAAATTGCAGGGTGAATTATGTTCAAATATGCAGGCATTTATTAACAATAAAGGAAAGAGAATAGGGCCAATTTTAATGCAGGGGCGGAGAACGTATTTGTTGTAACAGGGTCGCTAGAAGAAAAGTTCTCTCGTTTCCTTTTGAAACAAAGTTCTTTGGCCGTTCATTTCTTGGGATGTGAGACGTAAGTGTAGGGTTTTGGCAGGGCCACTGAGATCGCCGAGATGGAGGAAATTTCAGTGCGCCAAGGTTTTAGATTGCTTCGAGCTCTTTCAGGCTGATCGGCCGTGGGATAGCTTTTTCTTCGACGATGGATCACGGTACAAAGCAGGACGAACGATCCCGGTAAAAAGTATACCTATAGTAGATCCACTGGCCTTCGTGGAACAGCGAAACGGGGCAAGTTTCGTTTGGGCCGATTAATTGAAATGGAAAATGCTCCTTTACCCCGGTGAAATGTTTTATGCGGAATCGGGCTAATGTAGAATTTCCCCTTCTGCTCGAATAAAGAAACTTTCTTTATTCTTTCCTTGGGCTAAAGAATCTACTGCCTTCTTTCTTACGCTCTTTTGTTTATACTTCTCTTTTAACTTTCTTGAATCGCGATTTTTATCATGTATCTTTTATACGGGCACAATGAATGTTGCACATTTTGTTTGGAGTTGAATAAACTGTCGTTTTTTTTGGGTACCTTGTATCTTGAGAGATTGTAACACTGTCAAATTTATTGCTACCGTTCTTTATACAAAGATTTTCACGTAGAGAAAAGTAAGAACAGAATGTAATTTTTTACAGAAATTTACAGATTTTCAGATAGAGAGAAGTAAAAGCAGAAAATAATTTTTTAAAGAAGTTGCACGTACAGACTTTGTTTTTATTTTGTAAGTGGATATTGTTATTTAATATTTGGTAGAGGAAACATTTTCAGGATCAATTTTAAGGGGAAATATGTTACACTGTGGGTTGTTTATAAGTTTTCTCATATATTTTTTGAATGTGGTATGGAATGTACTCACCAGGAAGTATCGCAGGCATGTGTCAAGGTAAGGTATCTCGCGCCCAGGCCGTAAAATGTCCTGAGAACACCTAAGGAATTCCCTAGGGAGTGACCACCTTCCACCCCGATAAGACTTGCGATTTTGCCTTCTCGATGCGCCTCGATAAGACCTGCGATCATAAAAATCTTCCCTCAGTTTTTATATTTTTCATTTTAGTTTGAATCGTAAATGTAGCAATTTCGGAAATTTGTTTTTTTGATGTAGAAATTTTTCATTTATTTGCTCTTGCTTTTTCTTGTTTTCGTATTTTTATATTTTCAAGGTTTCAAGTTTATAAATTTTATATTTATTTATAATTTAAAAGTTTCAAGTTTCTATTTTTATATTTTTAAATTCTCAAGTTTTTATTTTTATATTTTTAAATTCTCAAGTTTTTATATTTTTATATTGTCAAGTTTAGGAATTTTTAATATGTAAGTTTTCAGTTTATTTCGTACATTTCTTTGATTTATTTTGTATATTTTCATATTTTTGAATTTTCGTACTCTCAAGTTTACGAGTTTTTAGGTTATTATATTTTCGATTTTGCAAATTTCAAATTTATGAGGTTTCATTTATTAAAGCTTACATTTTATTTTACGAATTTTTAAATTTTCAAGTTTTCTAGTTTTTATGCTTTTATATTTTTATATTTTCAAGTTTAAAAATTTTATATTTGCAGTACAAAAGTTCTAGTATTTGCAGATTTGTAATTTTTCAGGTTTTCATACTTGCAAGTAACCAGTTTTCAAATTTAGGAATTTAATGATAGAGAAATGTGGAAAAATTGGTATGTATTACATAATTTGACAATTTAAATAGGGAAAAATTTCAAAATTTTTGCAATTTTCAATTTTTGATGCTGAGTTTTCAATTTTTGACTTTAAAAAATTAGGAAATTAAGAAATAAGAAATTAGGAAACAGGAAATTAGGAAACAGGAAATTAGGAAATTAGGAAATTAGGAAATCAGGAAATTAGGAAATTAGAAAATACGAAATTAGGAGATTAGGAGATTAGGAGATTAGGAGATTGGGAAATTGGGGAATTGGGCAATTAGGGAATTGGACAATTGGGAAATTGGGAAATTGGGAAATTGGGAAATTAGGGAATTGGGAAATTAGGGAATTAGGAAATCAGGAAATTAGGAAATTAGAAAATTGAAGAAATGAAGAATTGAAGAATTGAAAAATGGTGAAAGTGGAAAGAAATGAAGAAATTAAACCACTAAAAAATTGGTAAACTCGAAAATCAAAAAATTAGAATATTGCAAAATTACAAAATTACCAAATAACAAAACTAGAAAACCATCAAATGCGAAGGTAGAGAATTTTGAAGTCCCTAGAGATAAAAACCTTTAATCAAAAAATCCAAAATTTGTCCATCGATCATTGCCATTACAAATGCAGCAACCATCCTAGCCAGAAACCTCAATCACGAATCCCTACCTCTCACCCGTTCCACCATCACAAATTTCATCGCAACACAACAAAGGACACATTACGTAAAGGTACAAGCAGAGGTGTCTTATTTGTTTTCGCACAGATAGAAAATTCGGGTTACAGGGGTTAACCTTTGTTTCCTGCACCCTTTCCTTCCACGACCTCGATTCGGTTTCCCACTTGGCGGAGTTTCTCGAGCTTATGAAAATGGCTGACAGCTTTCTGGAGCGGGTTACTCGTCGTGAGAAGTTTTACAACAAGGCGTTTGCTATACTTGCCGGTGCTCTCGCGCGAGTCCTTAGGCTGTCGCGCTCGCCCCCGTGTCCTCCTCTCATTTTTCTGCAACGACGTGTGCATAATGCGATCTTTGCTTCGCGTTTGTTGCATCGTGAATACTCCTTGAAATTCCGCACGAAACTTTCGCCACGATTATCCGTATATTTCGTCCTTTTGCGGATAAACCAGATAAAAGACGATCGCGGTGTTTGGCTTACCCTCAACGTCACCGTGCTACCCTTTCTCGTACTCTTTCACTACCCTTCTTTATTCGGAAAATACTTCTCGTATCGTCTTTACTGTTAGTTTTTAGATTTTTATTTAACGGTGTACATTGTTGTTGTTTATATTTTATTTAATGGTAATTTATTGTTATTTCTGCAACCTTTTCTGGTACTCTTTCACTACCCTTAAATTCAATACGTTTGAAGTATGTTTCTTATCGCTTTTAGCGTTACTTTCTGGATTTTTATTTAACGATAGTTATTGTTATTTTACAGATTTTACTTAACGGTAATTATTGCTTCATTTAACAATAATTATTGTAACTTTGTAAATTTTATTTGATGGTATTTATTCATTCTTTAACGGCATTTTTGTGATTTCAAGGTTTTTGCGAGTTTACAATTAGATGTAAACTCAATGTGTTCAACGTTCTTCAATGTGTTTACTGATTTAGGGATTTTTGGAGATTCAGTGTTGTTCAGCATTTTCTAATGGTATTTGTTGGTTTCTAGCAATTTTCAGCTGTTTCGAATGGATTTTAGTGATTTTTAGTGGGTTTTAGTGATTTCAAGAGGTTTTCAATGATTTTTAGGGTTCTTCTAGTACATTTTTAGTGTTCTTCAGTGGATTCTATTTTTTTTTTACTATTGCATAGTGTTTTGTAAGAAACTAGTGGGAGATTTGAAGAATTTGGGAAGTTGAAAATTTTGTTAATTAAAAAAATAAGAATTTAGAAATGTAGGAAACAGGAAATTTAGGAATTTGAAATTATGGTAAATAAGAAATTTAGGAATTTGGGATTGTGGGAAATGAGAACTGTAGAAATTTGGAATTGTGGAAAATTGGAAATTCTAGAATTTGGAAATATGAGAAATTAGAAATTTAGGAATTTGGAATTGTGGGAAATAACAAAATTTAGGAATTTGGAATTGTGGAAAATGAGAACTGTAGAAATTTGGAATTGTGGAAAATTGGAAATTCTAGAATTGGGAAATGTGAGAAATTAGAAATTTAGGAATTTGGAAATGTGAGAAATTAGAAGTTCAGGAATTTGGAATTATGGGAAATGAGAAATATACAAATTTGGAATTGTGGAAAATTGAAAATTTGGGAACTTGCAATTGCGGGACATTGGAAACTTGGGAACTTGGAATTGTGGGAAATTGGAAATGTAGGAACTTGTAATTCTGGGAAATTGTGAATTTTGGAATTTTGGAACTTTGGAATTTTGGAATTTTGGAATTTTGGAATTTGGGAATTTTGGGTATTAGGAAATCTAGAAATTGGGAAATTTCGGATTTGTGAAATTTGGGGATAGGGATGTTTGGAGCTAGGAAAATTTGGGGGTTAGGATATTTTGAACTAGGGAAATTCCGAAGTAGAGAAATTTAGAACTAGGGAAATTTGGGGCTAGGAATACTTGGAAATAGGGAAATTTGGGGCTAGGAATACTTGGAAATAGGGAAATTTGGGGCTAGGAATATTTGGAAATAGGGAAATGTGGGGCTAGGAATATTTGGAACTGGAGAAATTTTGAACTAGGGAAATTCCGAAGTAGAGAAATTTAGAACTAGGAAAATTTGGGGCTAGGAATACTTGGAAATAGGGAAATGTGGGGCTAGGAATATTTGGAACTAGGAATATTTGGGACTAGGCAATTTAGAATCTAGGGAATTTGAGACTAGGCAATTTAGAATCTAGGGAGATTTGGTACTAGGAAAATTTGGGAAGTGGAAAATTGAGTGATTTGAAAATTGGAAAATTTGCGAATTTTTTTATTTGGTACCTAATAAATTACAATTTGAGACCTTTTAATTTTACGGAAAAAAAATTCTGAAAATTTTTAGTGGTAGATGGCCAGGAACTGTATAATGAATAAAATATCCTTTGCAAAGACACACACAAGTTCGAAGACAAAAGCAATGGATGGAGTGTTAATCGGACGCAGGATTTTCCCGAACGCGAGATTACTCCGACAAGGAAAGTTTGGAGATTTTTCAATGCGAGAAGAAGAGAGAGGTTTGAAACAGAAACGAAGGAGTGTATAAACCCGAGGAAAAGTTGTAAAAGTTTCGGCGACAAGTAACCCGTGTCGGGAAGACTGTCAGCCATTTTCATAAGCTGAAGAAACTCTGGCAACTAGGAAACCGAATCGAGGTCGCGAAAGGAAGTCAGGAGAGAAAGGACTTTTCGCTTGTTTTTCGAGCCTCTGTATGTGCACTTAGGTGAATTCTGTATGAGCGAGACGGGGAAAAATCTTACGATGGATACTTGAAAGAAACATGGAATTAAATGGAACGAATGGTTGCTCGGAACATTTTCGGCCATTAAACTTTCATGGTGAAAAAGGCGGGGGAAATTGGGACGAAAATGGTATCGATAAGTTATTGGGGTTAAATGAGATCTGCTCGGGTTTTTGGGACTGTGTTAGTTCTAAGGGGGGCTATATGAACAATTCTTCATTGGTAACATAATACTGTATATTCGTTTCCCCTGATTTTAATGGTACAATTAATTACCTTTCATCATTAATTTTTAAAACGTCAAAACGTTTTAATCGTCTATGATCCAAAGGTGTGTTGCACTTAGTTTTAGCAGAAACCACTTCAGAAAGTATTTTAGAGTACTTTTCTTGAGAAAAATAAAAACAATTGTCTTCTCGTTTACCCGCAATTAATGCATTTAACTTTTCAAGAAAAAGATCACGATTTACTGCGGTATCCATTCAGTATAAATTACGGTATTGGAAAGAAAAATTAAGAAAACGTTGCCCGCATCATCAAAGCTTGCATAAGATTGACAAAGCTGACTGATTCCCAGCAGAACACAGGATTTGGCGGGAGAGAGCCAGTCGCTTCTTTGTCGGCTCCTCTCTTTTGGACCTCCACCAGAGCATATCTGTGATTGTCCACATACACCGGTGAAGGTCCGAATGTACAAGAATGTAATAAAATATTCGATCTTTCACCGACGTATTTGGTATGTGTTGACATTCACCGGTGAAAGTCGACATTCTCCAATTTCGGTCTTTCACGGTAACATAGTCCTAAAAGTGAAATTAATGTGGTTTTAATCCAATGGCCATAGACTGTACAACAAAAATACCTCCACCAAAATTGTCCATCGCAAGCTATGTTTTGACCCAACAGAACAAAAGAGAATGGAAATTATTAATGTGAATGTGTAGGTAAGAACGAAAAGAGAGTAACAAATCAGATTTTCAAGTTTTAAACGTCCTCCTATTCGTTCCGTTGGTAATTAGATTGCTAGGATCGCGTACCAACTGCGAGTAACAATGGATGCAACAGGAATGGCAGAACCTGGCAGGAAGTTTGCTCTCCAGGAAACTCGAGAGGACAAAGGAGACTAGTATTAATTGCTCGATTTCTCTGAAGCAGTATCATTCAAGAGGAAAGTAATTATTGGTTCCAACTTGGTAACACCGTTTCACGCTGTCGTAGCCTTACCGACCACCGAGAAAAATGTTTACTTATCGACGACAGTTTCATCGATTAAATTCTACTTACGCAAATCCTGTGACAAACTTACTACTGTGTTTTCATTTGTCTGGTTAATTCTTTTGGGAAATTTCTTGAGGAAATATTGTAAATTGGGGGAATGGGAAAATTGGGAAATTGGGAAGTTGGAAAACTGGGTAATTGCAAAATTGTGATATTTTTCAAGGAAAGATTGGAAAATGGGGAATTGTGGAAAATTGGAAATTCAGGAATTTGGAATTGTGGGAAATTGGAGATTTTAAACTTTGGAAATATAGGAATTTGGAATCGTGGAAAATTGGAGATTTTAGAATTTGGAAAAATGGAAAATTGGAAATTTGGGAATTTGGAATTGTGGATAATGGGAAATGTGGTAATTTGGAATTGTGGGAAATTGGAAATTTAGGAACTTGGAATTGTGGGAAATTGGAGATTTTAGACTTTGGAAATATAAGAATTTGGAATCGTGGAAAATTGGAGATTTTAGAATTTGGAAAAATGGATAATTGGAAATTTGGAAATTTGAAATTGTAGGTAATTGGAAATGTGGTAATTTGGAATTGTGGGAAATTGGAAATTCAGGAATTTGGAATTGTGGAAAATTGGAGATTTTAGACTTTGGAAATATAGGAATTTGGAATCGTGGAAAATTGGAGATTTTAGAATTTGGAAAAATGGAAAATTGGAAATTTGGGAATTTGGAATTGTGGGTAATGGGAAATGTGGTAATTTGGAATTGTGGGAAATTGGAAATTTAGGAACTTGGAATTGTGGGAAATTGGAGATTTTAGACTTTGGAAATATAGGAATTTGGAATCGTGGAAAATTGGCGTTTTGAGAATTTGGAAAAATGGAAAATTGGAAATTTGGGAATTTGGAATTGTGGGTAATTGGAAATGTGGTAATTTGGAATTGTGGGAAATTGGAAATTTAGGAACTTGGAATTGTGGGAAATTGGAGATTTTAGACTTTGGAAATATAAGAATTTGGAATCGTGGAAAATTGGCGATTTTAGAATTTGGAAAAATGGAAAATTGGAAATTTGGGAATTTGGAATTGTGGGTAATTGGAAATGTGGTAATTTGGAATTGTGGAAAATTGGAAATTTAAGAACTTCGAATTGTGGGAAATGGGAAATTTTTAAATTTGTAAAAATGGAAAATGGGGAAATGGGAAAATTAGAGAATTATTGAACTAGAAATCTTGTATAGATGCAAACTAAAAAATTACAGAGTGTAAACTTGGAAAGCTAGCAACCTACAAAACCAGAAATCCCAACAATCAACAAAAGAGCACAAAATAAAAACACAATAAAAATCCAAAATAATTGCAACAAAACAACCATTTATTTTCCTGTCCGGTATCATCCAATACAATCTAAACTTGTACCGTAATTGTTTCAATAACTCAATTCGCCCACTTTTCACTGCAATATTTCAATTAATTCCTCATACATCGTTACAATAAATTTGATTAACAACACTCAAAGCGGTGATATCGCGCTCGGTAAAAGAAGCAACAACAATGGAGTTTCATTTCATGATGCAATTTCTGCTCCTGTGAAATTCAGGATTATAAATCGCGGACCATACCGTTTTGAAATCCGTGGTAATGCGTTGTTCTTTCTCAGAACGTAAGTCTTCGTCGTTTTTCTGTTTTCCCGGTATCATCAGGTACATTTTTTATTTCTATAGCAACCACGGGGAACCGTGTCTGATAAATATTGCCTCGACCATTACATGTATCTTGATCTCCCGTGTTGCGATCTTCTTCACGACGTTTCCTCCTTCTTTTTCTCCGTCTCTTACTTTTTCTTTTTGTTGGCATAACCTTTTCGGCTGTATTTTATATTTTTACACTTTGCGCAATTTAAGTTCGAACGTTAATGCATTATGAGCTCATTTCGATTTTTTTCTGCTTTTGTAACATTAGGTTTGGAGTTAACAGACATTTAGTGTTAACGGACATTTCTTATATACCTATCTCTACACGCGTCAATTTGACGCACGAACGAATATATTTAAAGAAAAACAACTAGAAAGCAATATAATTAAACACTACAAGTAAGAAATGAAAATAGGAGATATATTTATAGAAAGTTTTTATTATTCGATAATATTTTAGTACATTACTTCAATATTCTACATTCATATTTTTACTTCCCTCTACCCTGCGAACTGCGATTTGTACTGCGACCCCGGGTCCGATCCCGGCATACCGGCTGAGCCGGCCGCGTGCGACCCGGACAAGCGAAGTCCGTCGTTTATAAGGTATCGTCGGTGCATTCATATTTATTATTGTTGTAATTTTCGCCTGGGTAAAACTAATTTACTAAAAATTTTATTTACATTACGATCGCGTGAAATTGACGCACATCCGTAGAGATAGGTATACCCATAGCAAATTTCAATATTTCAAAGCTTCTGAAGAAAATAGACTTCAATACTTACCTCGTTCAACGGATAAAAGTCCGTACAAGATAAAATAAAAATGCGAACGGTCTTTGTAATTTTTTTGAAAAAATTCGAAATGCGTCAAAATGACGCGTTCTGTAAACCTAGTGTTAAACATTCAAAGGTGTTAGCGTTTATTATAATTAATTTAAGTTAATTTGAATTATTTTTTAACAGTCAAATATTACTCTTTTGGGAGTAAGTAAATTTTAATTAATTTTTGTAGCTTTTTTTCGTTTTTAGACATTTTATGAGAGTTAGAAGATATTAGTATCCTTGGAGTAAATTTGACAAATTTTAATTGAGTTATGTGACTATTTATTTTTTGTTTTGAGACATTTTTTAAGAACTAAAATATTTTAGCATTTGTGGTGTGATTATTGCAAGTTTTAATTGAGTTATGTCACCTTTTATTTTCTTTTTTTAAGCATTTTTTAACAGTTAGAAGATATTAGTAGTTTTAGAGTAATTATTGCAAACTTTAATTAAGTTATGTGACTTTCTATTTTTCGTTTTGAGGCATTTTTTAAGTTCTATCGATTGGTTTTCACTTTTCTATTAATATAAATACAATAAGGATTAATATGGCAAAGTTAGTTGAATTTGAAAGTAAAAAAGATATCACAACATTGATAATAATGTCTGCGTTTATATTAATATTTTCAATCATACTAATTTCTCCCTACATACTTGATATTAATAAGTAACGTTAATCTAAATACATTCTGAATTAACACTTTTCCAAAATGAATCAGTCAATAATTCGCAAATAATACATTTAAACTTCTTATTGTTTCATATCACTTTATTATGATTCATCAATATCAAGTGCATAATAGTTGCATTGCACTGCAACGTTACTCTTCCATAAAACACATCAATCAATAATAAATCTTAAATTATTCATTTCTATTTAAATTGAAGCACTTAATGTCTACTTTTTAATATTAAACTCCATCTGCTCGATATTATTGATTAACGTCTGAGTACACTATGAAAAATAAATTGAATATATTTAATTTTATTATAAATTTAAATTTTCATAGACTAATGTCTAATTACAATATGAAAATGAAATTTAGTATAGCTAATTCTATTATAAATTTAAATTTTCTTAGGTTAGTGCCTGAATACAATATGAAAATGAAATTAGTAACAGTTAATTTTATTATAAATTTAAATTTTCTTATATTAACGTCTTTATACAATATGAAAATGAAATTGAGTATAGTTAATTCTATTACAAATTTAAATTGTCGTCCATCAACATCTGAATGCAATATAAAAATTATATTTTATCAAGTTTCAAAATAAATTTTCTTATTACACATATTTGTCTCTGTCAAGCTTAAAATGAAATATGAATCGACAATGTTTAACAAGAACTTCATCAAAATGTCACTCTGCACAAAAACAAAAGAACGTAGCTTCTTAACAATAGTACACAAAATTTGTCGCTATGAGAATGCAACTATAAATAAATAAATGGATAGATATAATATAGACTAACTCCATCTACACAAAGGTTAATAATTTTCTGGAGCTTCACTAATTGTACGATCCACTTAAAATTGGGTGCATTTAATTTAATTTGAAATAAAGATTGTAAGGATGACCTATTTGTGGAACGACTCGATAGGGAAGTAGCCTTAATTAAAAAGTGATCGCGGTTTTAAAAGGCGGAGCTCACCTTTGACGGAGGTAACCAAAGTTAAATGTTGAGCATTCATCTCGGCGAGTCGGCGGATCACGTCGATCTGCTCCAAGGAAAGTTGAACAGCATTCAACTGTGCTGCACCGCATGGAACGTAGGCAGACCAGAACTGCAAGCACATAAATCGAACATTAGAAACGTTTTATGTTTGCGCAAAAAATTGCATTTGGAAGGATAGATAATTAGACCGAATGAGTAGAAATCACATTTCTCGTTCAAATATTTTTAATTGGTAATTTTAATGTGATTTTAAAACCACTTGCTAATACAATTTTCGGTTCATTTAAAATTATTTAATTAGAATAATTTGAAGATGGGCTGGCAATGAAAATTTTGAATGTTACTGAAATTTTATTGAGTAAATACGATTTTATTTTCCATTCGAATATTTTTAATTGGTATTTTATAAATTTAATATGATATTGAGACTTCTCCATTTGAATCTTTTTAATTGGTATCTTGAAAATTTAATATTATACCACTTGTTGTTCGAGTTTGTTTCAGTTTTTTCAAAATTACTCCAAGTGAATAATTTTAAAATTTGAAAAAAAGTTTTGAATATTATTGGTATTTTAGCGATCAAAACTTTCAATTAATTCGAAATTATTTTTCTAACCAAATAAAACAACTGCAACCATTATTAAAATAGAAAGAAATTGCAAGTGCAAGTACAATTACCGTTCAAGTATAATTACAAGGAAATTAGCGGTGAAATTTAATGGCCGAGGCACGAACAATATCAAGTGCTAATGAATCTTGTTTTCTCCTGATTCATTAAATCTTTGATCGAGTAAAAGAGACTCTGGTGTATTATTAATATTCATCACGCATTCACGATGCTTTTAGCATTCATTGTAGAGTCATAATACGTTCATAATCACTTGAGACCACTTAGCAATGGACGATGGACAGTTAATTAACACCTCTCTTCACACGAGTTGTATGTGCTCCACATTCCGTGTTTCAAAAATCGCTTTCAGCTAATTAGTTCATCGTATCGTGATGATTGCTTTTCACCGAAAGCAATGACAACCTTTCACTGTTTAAATATTTAAATAATCAATACTTCCATTTTGCTTTCACAATGGGTCCATCAGAATTGATGGTGTTTTTCGTTGAATTTGTGCAGTAATTAATTCAATAGAATAATATCGTATCATAATTAAAATGTTATCTAGTAATTGTTTGAAAATCGCGCGTCGCGGCGTCTGCAATAGTGAATTATGAAAATGGCCGCAACAAAAAATTTCGCAGGGAATTATGCTTGGGTCATCCAAATATAAATGATATCAAACAATTTAAACGTAACAAATATAGTAAAATGTGTGTTGCAGTAGTAAGTGACGATTAAACGACGAATCATTGGAGTGCGAGTGAATATAAGTGGATTCCGTGAATTTCAAGTCGCACTCAAGCTACATATGACGCACTTAAACTACACACGACGCACTCAAGCTACATATGAAGCACTTAAGCTACACATGGTGCATTCAAGTTACATATGACGCACTCGAACTAAATATGACACATTCAAGCTACACGTGACACACTCAAACTACATATGACGCACTCGAGTTACACATAACGCACTCGAGCTATACATGACGCACTCAAATTACATATGACACTCTTAAGTTATGTATGACGCATTCAAACTACACATGAAGCACTCAAACTACATATGATACCTACTCTTAAGTTATATATGACGCACTCAAGCTATATATGCCGCATTCAAGTTACACATGACACACTCAAGCTACATATGACACACTCAAATTACATTTGACGCATTCAAACTACATATGACGCACTCAATCTACATATGACGCACTCAAGCTACACATGACAAGTTACATATGACGCACTCAAGCTACATATAACGCACTCAAATTACATCTGACGCACTCAAGCTACATATGACGCACTCAAGCTACACACGACGCTCTCAAGCTACACACGACAAGTTACATATGACGCACTCAAGCTACACATAACGCACTCAAATTACATCTGACGCACTCAAGCTACATATGACTCACTCAAGCTACACACGACGCACTCAAGCTACACATGACAAGTTACACATGACGCACTCAAGCTACATGTGACGCACTCAAGCTACACATGACGCACTTAAGATACATATGACGCACTTAAGACACATATGGCCCACTCAAGCTACCCATGACGCACTTAAACTACATATGACGTACTCAAGCTACATATGATGCACTCAAGCTACACGTGACGAACTCAACCCACATCTGCACGCTTCAAACCTGCCAAATCTTACACGAATTTTGAATACGCTTCAATTTGGAGTTTAAGTCCAATTATAATTTGCATGGTCAAGGTTTGCCGAATACAAAATTGACATAACACTTCAACTTTTCTTTCCAGTTTTAATATTGTAGCTGTGATCAGTTAGTTCCAAAGCACTTGATAAATCATAAGGCAAATGGTTAAGAACTATGTGTATGTGCGTCACAGCGTCAGCAATATTAAGTGACGATTAAACGACGAATCATTAGGATACGAGTGAATATAAGTGGACTCTATGAATTTCACTTCGAACGACTAGTTTATTTTGCAACGTACTTGATCACTGTTTGTTCGAGAGTGTCTCCGAAGAATTTTTACGTTTCACGAAAGCTCGGAATGGCCGTAGAATTTTTGTGACATTGCCGAGGGAAAACGGTTTCTAATTTTCTATCGGTTTAGGTAAAATTTGGGTGGAGATGGAAATGCGAGCGACGTATGAAGTGTGTCTGGGTTTACCCGCAGTGACCTAAGCAAGTAATAAAGGCAGCAATACTTCGACACGAATAGTTCACTGCGAACGGAAAACTCTACTGTTAAGGTTAAGGGTTCCAGATGTGACAATAAAAAAATATTCGCTGAAATGTAATGAGTCGGGTCTTATTGCTGTTGTGGATAAAGATTGATTTGAAATTACAAATAACCGAACGAAATGTTAAAGTATCGCTAGACTCTTTTCAAGTCATCTTCTTTGGTATTTAATCACTGTCTTGTATTTCTGTAAGTACAATTTTTTAAGAAAAATTATAATTTATTAATTACAGTAAATATTTTGCTATGAACTCATTCTGCATACATAAAGAACTCATTCATAATCCTTTTAAATCGGTCTAACGAACAAAAAAGAAGCGTAATTATCGTTTAATTACTACTACAGTTAATGGAATCGCAACAAATTAAAAACATGGAAGATCGTTAATACCCGAACTTCATAATTGGAATCTGACCCATGAAAGCTTTTGTTCCTAAATATTTTTCGGCTAACTAAAATTCAACAAAAAGCTTCCCTTTTTTCTTTTTACCGCAGTAAAAGTTAAGTTATGCGGAAATTAAAAAATGCCACCTGAAATACGCGAAGCGGATGAAATTAATAAAAGAGCAACCGCGTAACCAACGGTATGCATCGCTTTTTAATCCATTCCCTTTGTTTTAAAAAACGCGATGCATTTTACGCCAAAAATTTCGCGCAACAGTTTCCGTGACACTGGTGCCAGGGACGAACCTAGATATTTCATCTCTCTGTCTAAATTAGTTTCACAATTACTAATAAGAACATTTCTAAGTTCTTAAATATTAAAATCATTGAATTTATATATCTCAAAATTTTTGGTATTTTTAAGTTTGTAAATTGCTGTATCTTTAAATCTGCAAATTCCCAAATTTTCCTAGTCCCAAATTTCCTCAGTTCCAAATTTCCCCAGTCCCAAATTTCCCTAGTTCCAAATTTTCCAATTCCCAAATTTCCATAGTTCCAAATTTCCCTAGTTCCGAATTTCCCAATTCCCAAATTTCCCTAGCCCCAAACTTTCGAATTCCCGAATTTCCAAATTCACAAATTTCTCAATTTCCAAATTTCCCAATTTTCCAATTTTCCAATTTCCAAATTTCTCAATTTCCTAATTTCCCAATTTCCCAATTTCTCAATTTCCCAATTTCCCAATTTCCCAATTTCTCAATTTCCTAATTTTCCAATTTCCCAATTTCCAAATTTCTCAATTTCCCAATTTCCCAATTTCCCAATTTCCAAATTTCCAAATTCCAAAATTTCCAAATCTTCAAATCCCTCAAAATGTCCAAATGTCCCAATTTCTCCAAAACCAACAACATCGAACAAAAGACGAATTCGCGTGTTCTCGCTGTGTCCAAAAAGCCGTAAAATTGGCCGAGCGTGTATCGCGATTACAAGATACGCGTTGCGCACCGTTAACGGGCAACTGCGGCTCGCAGCACGTAGGTTGGTATCGTCACGCGATTAGTATAATAACGTTGATCCGCCGGCAGCTGCACCGTGAGAATCTGGGATGTCAATCGGGTTAGACAGGGCTCGAAATTTAATATTTACGCTGGTGCAGAAACTCTACGGTAATCAGACCGCCAAGTAATTGGAAACGTTGCTTCTCAAAGCGGAACACGATGAAATGCAGGGATGAACCACTTTGCCTCTTTAGTATGGACCCCTTCTGTTCTGTTTTCATGGCAATTAATTCCGAAAAATCTACGTTTGTTCCTCGGTTAACCGTGTTTGAAAAGGATTTCTACCTTATCCTGTAATTTCAATTCATAATCTTGTCTTCGCTATGAACCTTTCTACTTTAAATCCCTCTCCGTTTAAATCCTTTTCTCGTTGCATACAATTTGCAAAAATTCACACAGGCATTTCGATGCAGACGGTACTTGACCTAAATATCTCGCCTAGTGACGAAACGTGTTTAACATGAATTTTAAAACAGTTTAAATTATTTTTTGGATTGTTTGAGCTGTAGAATTATTAATATGGGAAAGTTGCACTGAAATTTTAATCAAAACCTTGATTAGAAAGTTCCTGAAAGAATTTCGAGCGACAGAGCCTCGTTTGCACCTCTCAAAGGCCCCTTTTGACAGTTTTTATTAAATACCTCAGAAAATATTGATTTTAGAGGGAATAGTTTTCAATGAAAATTGAAGCTCTTGAAAGGTTCTATAATAAATGTCCTATACACTTTTCATGTAAACCTATTATTTTGGGATTTATGAAAAAAAGTATTTTTTAGGAGTGTGCAGAATTTATTGAGGTACTTTAGGTCATAACAGCCGAGTTAATAGGTTTACGTCAAAAGTGTATATAACCTTCTTTGTAGAGCTTTTTATGAGCTTCATTTTTTGTTTGAAACTTTTTTTCCTAAAATCAATATTTTCGGATATATTTAGTGAGAACTGTAAAACACTTTGAAGGGGGCTGGGGAGTAAACGAGGCTTTGTCGAAAATCTTATAGGAACTTTTTTCTTTAATCAAGAGTGAAGTTACGTTAAAAATGCACATAACCTTTTTTGTAGAGCTGTCTATGAACTTCATTTTTTGTTTCAAACTTTTTTTTATAGTATTAATATTTTCGGATATATTTAGTGAGAACTGTAAAATACTTTGAAGAGGGCTGAGAAGTAAAGGAGGCTCAAAAATCTTTTAGGAACTCTTCTCTTTAATTAAAAGTGAATTCACGTTAAAAATGTATATAACCTTTTTTGTAGAGCTGTCTATGAACTTCATTTTTTGTTTCAAACTTTTTTTTCTAGAATCAATATTTTCCGACATACATATATCCCTATTAGAATAATTAATATCTCATTGATGTATAATCAAGGTAACACTGCGTTGCTAATACATTTCTTTTATCAGTTTTTAATCGTTTACAATAAGTAAAAAAACATTAGTCTATGTTACTAAGAACAACCTGTATATGCAAATATTTGTATATAAAAATATAAAAAAATATACTTGTGCAAAATATTAAAAATACGAAGCAAAGAACTTAATTATTTTCTAGTATCAAAACAACAGAATAATAAAACTTGTATACATTTCATAGAAACCTCAAAACATTAGTATTAAAATAATCGCAATATTTCAATCACGGAAGTAATTAAAGTGAAATAATAACAAGAACCATCGAACATAAGTTAACCGTAGCTTATAGACGTTCAATAATTCAAATCGACCTCGCGGAATCATTACGATCTATTAGATTTTAATGAGGGACTTCTCGAGCGTTTCCAATAATTAATTATCCTATCGCAAATTAACGAAGTTCCGGTGTTTCTTTAAAATTCGTTGTTTCGCCCGAAGAAAAATGATCCCTCTATTCGAGCCAGAAAAAAAATGGATTAAGTGCGACGTGAAATATATCATGGTTGACTTTTCACACCTCCCGGTGTGACCAGTGAAAATAATCGAGTTGTTCGCGTGTTGCTGAAACTTTCACGGTAAATTGGGTATTTTCCCAACTATAAAATGACAGGATTCGGATGAAAGGCCGTCGCGTTGAAAATTCCTACAATGCAATTCTGCGTGCACTTTCTGACACGAGAAATTAAAAACGCGAAAGGAACATTTTGTCGATGCGTTTAGCGTACGGTTTTTATTTCTTACGAACCAATTTTTTCTTCAATCAACCGATCTTTCACTTTTAAATTGTTTATTAGGCTTACTAAAAAATGTTACATGCAAAATTTTTATTTATGTAACATTTTTATCATTCTCAATACTTTTCATTTTTAATACTTTTTTTTGTAAATATTGTAAGTATGTGATTTTCAATCGAGAAGAGTGTAAATTATGAAAATAGTAACTGTACAATAAAGTAATAATTTCTGAAGATTATATGTATCGTATGAATTACAATTATATTTAATCTTCACTATACTTTACATAATTAATAACAAATACATACAATAAAAGTTAACTTCACTCAAACTCATAATTCTAATCCATATAATATAACAAAAATGAAATATAATTACAAATCATATGATTATAAATACAATTAAATTAATAACTCTTAAGATTTTAATAAATAGTCGACAGACAAATAATTACAAAACAACTTTCACAATAAGCAAGTATCCATTCTTACAAAACGTCAATTCGCTTAAATTTGAAACAAAAGACCAGACGTGTTCGAATTATCGTGCAAGTTCGTTTTGTAACAGGAAAAGGTGAAATTGATCAGCGTGACGTCGTCAGTTGATCAAGTTAGTGTCGTGACCAACCGGGCGAACCTGAAGTTTCTATCTTCCTGACGCCTTGCACATAAAGTAACAGCAGACGTTGGCGAACGTACACACGCAGTGGAAATTGCAGTTAATAAGCGGACGAGAGATAAAGTCGTCGGACTGGAAGGAGACGTGCGTTCTTCCAGAACAAGAGCTGATAATACTGACAGAGTATTTATTCAAAACATTGTTACTTGTTACACCGTGATGATGGAATGGAGAAAGGAAAAATGTAGTTGTTGAGTTCTGAAGGATTTCAGAATTTTGTTTGAGGTTTCAGATTTTGGAGTTTGGGGATTTTAGGGGTTTGGAATTTTTAGGATTTTTGGGGGTTTGGAATTTGGAAGAAGGTGGAATTTTAGGGAGAGTGCATCTTGGGAATTTTTGAGAGATTGAAACTTGGGAATTTGGGGAGATTGAAGCTTGGGAGTTTTGGGGAGATTAGAATACTGAAATTTTGGTATTTTGGGACTTTGGGAATTTGGGGATTTTGGGGAGATAAAAATGCTGAAATTTTGGTATTTTGGAACTTTGGGAATTTTAGGATTCTAGGAATTTGGGAATTTTGGAGAGATTAGAATGTTGAAATTTTGGTATTTTGGGATTTTGGAAATTTGGGAATTTTAGGACTCTAGAAATTTGGGAATTTTGAGGAGATTAGAATGTTGAAATTTTGGTATTTTGGGATTTTGGAAATTTGGGAATTTTAGGACTCTAGGCATTTGGGAATTTTGGGGAGATTAGAATGTTGAAATTTTGGTATTTTGGGACTTTGAAAATTTGGGAATTTTAGGACTTTGGGAATTTGGGAATTTTGGAGAGATTAGAATGTTGAAATTTTGGTACTTTGGGACTTTGGAAATTTGGGAATTTTAGGACTCTAGAAATTTGGGAATTTTTAGGAGATTAAAACGTTGAAATTTTGGTATTTTGAGACTTTGGAAATTTGGGGATTTTCAGCCTTTATGAAATTGATAATTTTGGGAAGATTACTATATTGAAATTTTGATATTTTGAAACTTTAGAAATTCAAGGATTTTGGTACGTTGGAATTTTTTAATATTACGGTTATGTAATTTTGGAATTGTGAAATTTTTAAACATTGAAAACCTTATTAACACCATATCTACAAATATGTTTAAAAGGGAGTGTGAAAATTTTCTCCTATAAAAACTTGCATTGTCCTCATGAAATTTTAAGGGTAACTGCAAAATGGGCCTCCGTAGACTAATGTACAAAGAACATCTTGTAAAAGAAATCATCACGAAACATGCTTTTTACCTTCAGACCCTGGCAAAATCGCAGTTTGCACATTTTTGGAAATCGAATATCTGACCAAAACAACATAAGAAGGAGCGTATCAATTTTGAGGACCCATCCCCAAAAATACTCGCAGCCGGTCCCAGACTTGACTCTCAATCTAATTATCCCACTGCCTTCGGTCAGCCTCGTATTCTAATCTAAACGCGTCAGAATAAGTCGTATTCGTAGTATTTCAATGAAAATTTCGAATAGTAAATGCGAAATGGAAGATTTCCAAGGGAAATTTATGTACAATATTCCTGTTTCGGCACCCGAATAGCTTCCGAAGAAAGAGGGGGTCAGTTACGGTTCGTAGGGTTCCCTTTTCTAGATATGTAGAAGTATGCCCTACATGGATTCGTTCTCGAGCCCTCCTCTTCGTACACTAAAGGTTTTATTGCTACGTCTCGACTACTATATCGAAAAGGGACTTTGGCAATTATGCTTCCTCGTGTCGCAATGTAGTTTCGTGTAAAGTGACTTGGCAGTGTTTAATGTTGGCGAGCGTTAGCTTGTGTATTTCTCCGGGTTTTTGGTGCTCTCATGTTCGAACATCCCTTATATTTACCGTTACTATTTTCTTTTCTCTCTGAAATTTCAATTTCTCGAGTAGTTGTTTAAAGATGTCGATATTGTCATTTGAATCGGTAGTTACATTGAAATAGATGTTGTTATATATTTGTTATTTTAATTGGGAAAAATGAAGTAGATTCTATAATGCTTCAGGATTGAATATCAAATTTTATTATATAATTTGGTAGTTCGAAGGCAATCATTTTTTGTAAAATTCAATAGAATTGCAATGTCTCGAGTATCTGTTCAAAGATGTCGATATTGTCATTTGAATTCGTAGTTAAAATGAAATAGATTCTAAGATGTCGATACTAGACGTTACAATCTACGGTTAAAAGAACCACATCCCTATGAAATTTCTCGTTGCACAAAACCTAATCGACCCAAAAACTGTCTCCAGTGAAACAGAATTCAACGAACAAAGTTAACAATAATCGTGTCTATCGTTTTGCCCGTATATTTCTCCGAGGTCCAGCTACTTTTCGGGGTTAGCTTGTGTACCGTGTAAAACAGGCTTCCATCCCGCAGAAGAAAGTTATTTCCTTGTGAAGTTACTGTCGGAAGAAACAGCGAACTCCAGGAAAAAGAGAAACGTCAAGAAATCCACAAAAGTGTGTAAACGCGCCTTTATAGTCGTACACATCGTCCTGCGCGGCGTGTTTCGTATAATAGATTTTGCCACGGTGCAAATAAGAGTTTTTGTAATGGCTGTTCACCGTCAAAGGGATTTTTTATTCTGTTAGTTGCCGCTGGCAAAGAATGGCAGACTGAAAACCCGGATTATAACGTAAAAAGCAAATATACGAGAGTATTTTTACCGAAAAATGTGTAATGGAAATATTATACTGCACTGGACTGGCTGTTTTCTGTTGCACGCGTTTTCAGCTGCACTAGCTTTTGATTATGTTTGCTAATGTATTTCAGAAATATGTATTAAGTATTGCGCTTAATGTAGAATGCCACTTTCAGAGCGATGATTTGCGATTTTTAATTATTTTGCGGAATATTCATTTTATGAAATTGTGGAAGATATATCAAAAAATTTAGAGGTTTGGAATCGTTCTAAAATTACAAAATTGTGGATTACCGGAATTCAAACTTTCTAGTTCCAAATTTTGCAAAATTCAAATTGTCTAGTTTTAAATTCTCCTAAATTAATATTTTACAGTTTTAAATTTCCAATATTCAAATTTTCCTAAATCCCAAATTTCCATAGTTCAAATTTTCCAAAATTCAAATTTTTTAGTTTTAAATTTTCCTAAAATAAAATTTTGCAGTTTCAAATTTTCAATATTCGAATTTTCCAAACCTCCAATTTTTCAAAATGATAAACCCCAAAATTTCCAAACTTGTCAACACCTAAGTTTTCCACGCCATCAAACATTCAAACGCGCCATTAAAAAACAACACTTGCTATATCTCCAATTGCACCCCCATTTGTAGCAATATAACGCGATGGAAAATTACGATGTCCTTTTTACCACAGTTGTCGTAAACCTTAGGAGTGGTTTGTCGCCAAGAAAGGACAAGCAGGAAGCCAGTTTTTCTTTCGCAAACTCGATCGAGTACATTTCGTTGTTTCCCATGGCGGACGCACATTCTCCGCAAACCCGCGCCGGTAAACAGGATAATTTTAGCGAGCAATTTGTCCAGGATCGAGAGTTTTCTGTTTTTACAGTCAGAAAACTTGGCGGAACTTTTATCGACTTGGAGTTTCAAGCATTTTTGATTTTCTCGAAGTTATGTGAACCTGATAGAATGAAGGTAGCTAGTTTCGAGATTCTTAAAATGTTTTTGAAGAGATTAGATTTTGCAAGTGAAGCATATGTTAGTTAATTCATTTCATAGATTTAAGAATGTCTTTTCAAAATATGTAAATTAGAATAATTTGTGTGTATGTTGAAACTCTAAATAAATCGAACAAAGTAGATAAGTTAGATAAATTACATGACTTATGTGAACTAGATGAATTAGATACTACATGTAAATTAGATAAATTGAGTACATTAGACAAATTTAATAAATTGTATAAAATAGATGAAGTAGATAAACTTGATAAATTAGATAAACTAGATAAACTAGATAAACTAGATAAACTAGATAAATTAGATAAACTAGATAAACTAAATAAACTAGATAAACCAGATAAACCAGATAAACCACATAAACCAGATAACCCAGATAAACTAGATAAACCAGATAAACTAGATGAACCAAATGAACCAGATACCAGATAAACCAGATAAAACAGATAAACTAGATAAACTTGATAAACTGAATACACTAAATAAATCAAACTAAATATATCAAACAAAATTCAAATAAACTAAATAAATTAGAAAAACCAGATAACCTCGATAAACTAGATAAACTAAATAATCTAGACGACCCAAATAAACCAAATAAATTAAATAAATCGAATAAACCTAAACCAGTCTTGTTTAGTAAAATTGAAGTCGATCTTGCAACCTACGCTTGAAACGAAAAGAGTTAAATATAAAGCAAACGCGATAACGAAAAGTAGCTAAGGTTTGAAAAGTAACAGGAGAGCAAAATGAAAAGACGATAAGCAACGCTAGGTTAATGTTGATTGGACAGGAACCGTATTAACCGAAATCGGCATGAAAAGGTCAATTTCGTGCAGTAAAGCCTCGGTCGTATAAGAGCCATCTAAGCGCAAGTGTGTTTCCGGACGTGGTGGTTTCAGGACGCTTGTTTACATTCGAATTGGCTTCAGCTGCTCTAATACGGTTCCGGAACATTTACAGCTATTTGGAACCGAGATAGGAAAGTGAATCTTCGTGTAAACACTCTACACGTACGGATTCATCAAACTCCTTAAGGTACGTGCTACAATAATTACTCTTTGATGATCGATCTTTGATTCCTTGCTATATGTTCTTATTAATCTCCTGAAGACTATAGTGGCTTTCGGATTGTACGACGGTTCACCGTTTATTGCTAAAGAGGCTTATTTGGAATTTGGAGTACTTATTCGGAATTATCCAAATGAGATTTAAATAATTATTCAAATAATTGTTACTAGAGATAATTTCGCGCCACTTGTCGGCAGCATACGAAACTAACAAAAGAGGCGGGAAACTATTCAAATTCAAAACACCGCATACATTTCAAAGGCACAGAATTAATTCGTACACCCACCAAATTCCTCAAACACAAAAGATAGACGTTAGAATCAACACCTTTGTCCATTTATCTTTTCACTCATCGTCCGCGAATGTTCAGAAACGTGTTCAGATTCTCGAGGAATAAATTGAAAAATCGTAGCCACGATCAGACAATGAACTTGTCCCAGTATCTTATCCCTACCGAGTCTCGGTTCCGAAACTGCACACCACCCCTGTTATATACATATGGATTACACGTCGATATATCCTATTTACATGCGCGTGCCTCGTCTTGCCAAACTTGCCCTTTGTGCGTTTGGACATGTCGGTTGTAATTGTATATAATATAGTAAGTTATAATATTATTAATCTGAGTTTCTAGGCAGTTGTGTGTTGTTTATGTTATGTACGTTAAGATTTATCTCTAAGGATCTCTTATGACACACGCTCGACACTTTCGCCCTCAACGAGAATTTTTGGCCTCTTTCGCTAAATCGAAACGAAACTACGCATGCATACGCTATATTCGTTAACCTCTTAGGCACTATAGTGGCTTTCGGATAGCATCTCTGTAAGACGGTCTATAGTCTCGAATGTCATCGTTCACATTGCGCCACTATAGGCTCACTCTACTGGCTCACTCGCGCATCGTTTCAATTCAATCGTCCTTTCCATATGTTTTCATTCGCACTTTGCCTTCACCACGTTTTTTAAGAGTATTAAATCCCACAAAAGTACTTTACATGTATACAAAAGGTAATGCCAAGTTTAGGCACCAGCACCTCTTTGTACTAATGCGATGTTGGAAACATTCGGAAATTATTTTGTGAATAATTTGAAAGTTAAAGTATATCTTTGGGGAAAAATTTAATGATGAAAAACTTCATTCTAATGTACTCGCTAAGAGAACAGCATTGTCATTGTAGTGCTGTTTATGCTTAATTCGCATCGAACTCTGCGACACAGAGAACAGCGTAAAGTTCAGTTGTGCCTAAGAGGTTAATATTCGATATCGAACCGATAGACTATAGTACTCTGCTCTATAATGCTGTACTATCAGATGGTACTATAATACCTTTAATAACCTAACTTACACTGTTGTAGAGTATGAATGGTATGTCTGTGTGCAATTGAAAATGTATCTAATACTAAATTAAACGAAAGGAAGTGAATTACTATTGGGTTCATGTGAAAATTGTTAAAAATAATATAATAATGTATTAGGACATGTATTGTTATAAAAATAACATATAATGAATATATAATGAATTTTATACTAATATCATTTATAACATATTAATACAAAAATAATATATTAGGAAATGTATTATTCTGGCGTTACAAAAATATTCGAAAATTTAATTTTTTGCAATGCTCTTATATACAAAATATATCTACACGGAACGAAAATTTTAAAATATCCACATGACGCACGTGACGCACACTATAGTTTGAATCTGAGAATCACCTCCTATTTTTATCGCGAATAGAATTCTAGATCTAATTCCATCTATAAATTCTTAATTTCCCAAATTCTCAGTCTTTCAAATTTCCATACTCTAAGTATAATTCCATATTTCTCAAATCATTCAAAATTCAGCTTATGCTCAAACATCTCCGTCGAGCAAAAATGCGTCAGAACACAACGTTAGAGTATCGCGAAAGTTTTCGCAGTTGTTTCGACAAACCATCTGCCGAAATGACCCGCTACGCAGTCAGTTTCCCGTTCAGCGAATCAGTATCCTCCGTTCTTTACGCGGTTAGTACGTTTTCTTCTAGTTCGCGAAGAGGTTTCGGGGCAGAAACGAGTTTTCACCCAGTCTCCTCCTCTTTCCCATTTTCCACGGCGAGCTAGCTTTTATCTATGCATAAGTACTGGAGCGCGCGGCAAACTTTGCCCATGCAGATTTCCTTCGCGTGTTAATGCACTTTCGATGCCGTTTCGGGCTGTTTCGATGCAGATCACGGGAAAAGAAAAGTTCCCCGGGCCGGTGTGACAGCGCCGCAGGAATACGGAAATTGCGCCGTTCCGAGGAATGCTTCGCGCGGAAAACGAACGCGATCTTAACAGGGGAAAAAAACTGAGAGGTACAAAGTGATTTCCTCCGCGATGCTCTTCTTCCCTTTCGAATAATTTCGACCGTTTGTAGAAAGCGCTTTTGTTTCGAATAATCTCTGCCGAATGTTCCATTTATTTCCTTGAAACGATCTTTCTTTTGAAGACAATTTTCTTTTTTAATGAACGATCTTCGTGTTGCCACAGTAGGAATGTAGTTTTACTCTTAACAATATTTACAATTTTTATTATTCGTTAGGTAGACATATAGTGGACAAAAGTATTCGTACATTTGAAATATAGAAATAAGAAGAAAAATATTTTGCATGTTATTAAGTATATTTAAGCATGTACAGGGTGTCTCATAATTAGTGTTCCCTGAAATGAGGGGTAGCTGACGTGATTCTGAATGAGATTTCCCTTTGCAAAAATGGGATTTGAAGCTTCATTTTTGAATTATTAAGGGAAAACACGGATTAATCAGAGTGTGAGAGTTGCGCGCGCAGCCACTAGGCTCAAAGCTGTCACTATCGCGTCTGCGCATGCGCAATCCTCACGTTCTGAAGTTCCACGCGTTGAATTCCTATGCGTTGGATTTCCACGCATTAGATCTCCATTCGTTGAATTCCCACGCGTTGAAGTCTCACGCGTTGAATTTCCACGCATTAGATCTCCACGCGTTGAATTCCCACGCGTTGAATTCTCACGCGTTGAATTCTCACGCATTGAATTTCCACGCATTAGATATCCACGCGTTGAATTACAATGCGTTGAATTCGCTCACGTTAGATCTCCAAGCGTTGAATTTCCACGCGTTGAGTTCTCACGCGTAGAATTCCCTCACGTTAGATCTCCAAGCGTTGAATTTCCACGCGTTGAAGTCTCACGCGTTGAATTTCTACGCATTAGACATCCACGCGTTGAATTCCCACGCGTTGAATTCCAATGCGTTGAATTCCCTCACGTTACATCTCCAAGTGTTGAATTCCCACGCGTTGAATTTCCACGCGTTGAATTCTCACGCGTTGAATTTTCACGCGTTGAATTCTCACGCGTTGAATTTCCACGCATTAGATATCTACGCGTTGAATTCCAGTGCGTTGAATTCGCTCACGTTAGATCTCCAAGCGTTGAATTTCCACGCGTTGAATTCTCACGCGTAGAATTCTCATGCGATGAATTCCCTCGCGTTAGATCTCCACGCGTTGAATTCTCACGCGTTCAATTCCTATGCGATGAATTCCTTCACATTAGATCTCCAAGCGTTGAATTCCCACGCGTTGAATTCTCTCGCGTTGAATTTCCTCGCGTTAAATTTCCACGCGTTGAATTCTCATGCGTTCAATTCCGATGCGATGAATTCCCTCGCGTTAGATCTCCACGCGTTGAATTCCCACGCGTTGAATTCTCACGCGTTGAATTCCCATGCGATGAATTCCTTCGCGTTAGTTTTCCACGCGTTGAATTCTCATGCATTCAATTCCCATGCGTTCAATTCCCTCGCGTTAGATGTCCACGCGCTAAATTCCTTATTGCTCCGCGCTTTTCCTTACTAATTCAAAAACGAAGCTTCAAACCCCATTTTTGCAAAGGAAAATTTTATTCAGAATCACGTCAGCAACCCCCCATTTCAGGGATCTACACTAATTTTGAGACACCCTGCACGTTAATTCAAAATCTGTTCCTTTGTTAATTCTTTAATTCTACAATTTACAAATCTAAAATCGCCAAAAAGTAAAAATTCGTAAATGCAAAATATTCAGAAGAGAAGCTTGAAATTTCTGTAAATCCCAATTTGTATGGTAATGTACACGAACGAAGCATAACGAAGAGAAGACACGAGTTTGAACTTTCGACAACGAGTAACATACGACTTCCATTATTTCATTAATAATGCAAGCATCGTACACGTTGATACCGAAAATCGGCAGAGCAGTATCAGTGACCGCAAATTCATGGTTTCAAAGGGATCGATTTACGATACTTTACCCTTCGGATCTTCCATAGATTCTCATGAATTCTTCTCGGCGGTACGAAGTTAATCGAAAGAGGGAGAAAAATAAAAGGGACGTTTCAGGGGTAGGAAACAAGTATGGATTTGTTCTCACCCCCTCGAAAGTGCAACAGAAATTAGGGGAGCTGCGAGTTTTACGGCTTCCAAGGAAAATTCGATCCGAACCGGTTTCCTGAAGGATCATTTCCTCCCTCTTTTACTGCTTTACCTTTTGTCTATGGCTTTCTTTTTACGGACATAATCAATACACTGCTTTGTGCAGACATTACAAATATTTGTTGTGTACTTCTTCTCAAGCGTCTCAATAATAAATATTACCACTTATTTTCCTTACTGATAAGATTTTTATTTAGGTTTTAATTCGTAGCTTAAGTTATCAAGATTTTAATCCATATTTTAACTTATCAAGGTTTGAATTTATATTTCATGTTATAAAGATTATAATTCGTATTTTAAATTATCAGGATTTGAATTCGCATTTTAGATTATCAAGATTTTAATTCGTATTTTAGATTATTAAGGTTTGAATTTATATTTTAAGTTATGAAGTTTTAATTTGTATTTTAGGTTATGAAGCTTCGATTAGCGCTTTAAGTTATGAAGATTTATGTATTTTAGGTTATGAAAAGTTTCATAGTATTTTTAATAACAAAAATTCGAATAAAGTGAAAAATGGAGAATGTTTGCAATATATTTTGTCCCTTCTTTCCTGTAGAATAAAAAATAAATATACAATTCTACCGCATTTACAATGTTCAGGCATTTAACGGGGTCGTTTGTCGCAAGGCAAGAAAGGCGCGTTTGAAATTGTTCCCAGCAGGAAAGTGTAATTAATAATCGAATACGGATGATTACACAGAAATAGGCAACTGTTAGTCCGCAACCTGCCCGCATTTAAAAGCCCGTATAATTACAATGACGATCTGGAATGCATTTACTGATGTTTCGAATCGATTTTTGAAAAGAACGCAGAAACGTGTCAGTGAGCAATTTCAGAAATTTCAATGGCTGTCAGCGATGTTCTCTATGGATAATTGTAATTAAATACAGGTGCTTTGGTTTGTAATCCTTTGTTGGATGTAATGAGTACAATAAAATCTTTGTTTGTAATGTACAATGTTGTACTCTTTTGCAGGAACAATTCAATTATAATACCTCTTTGATGTATAAAGAAATTTGAACAGAGCAAGTATAGTATTGGAATGAATAAAATATTAATTATGTCTGAAATTTTTGTTTATAGTGTGTTATTCTTAAAATTCTCGAAATTCTAGAATTTCTCAAATTTCCAATTTCTCAAATTTCCAATCTTTCAAATTTCCAATTTCTCAAATTCCAAATTTCTCAAAGTTTCAATCTCTCAAATTTCCAATTTTTCAAATTCCAAATTTCTCAAATTTCCAATCTTTCAAATTTCTAATCTCTCAAATTTCCAATTTCTCAAATCCCAAATTTCTCAAATTTCCAATTTTTCAAATTCCAAATTTCTAAAATTCCAAATTTCACAAATTCCAAATTTCTCAAATTTCCAATCTCTCAAATTTCCAATCTCTCAAATTCCAAATTTCTCAAATTTCCAATCTCTCAAATTTCCAATTTCTCAAATTTCCAATTTCTCAAATTCCAAATTTCTCAAATTCCAAATTTCTCAAATTTCCAATCTCTCAAATTTCCAATCTCTCAAATTTCCAATTTCTCAAATTCCAAATTTCTCAAATTCCAAATTTCTCAAATTTCCAATCTCTCAAATTTCCAATCTCTCAAATTCCAAATTTCTCAAATTTCCAATCTCTCAAATTTCCAATCTTTCAAATTTCCAATCTCTCAAATTTCCAATTTCTCAAATTCCAAATTTCTCAAATTTCCAATCTCTCAAATTTCCAATCTCTCAAATTTCCAATTTCTCAAATTCCAAATTTCTCAAATTTCCAATCTCTCAAATTTCCAATTTCTCAAATTCCAAATTTCTCAAATTCCAAATTTCTCAAGTTTGCAATCTCTCAAATTTCCAATCTCTCAAATTTCCAATTTCTCAAATTCCAAAGTTCTCAAATTTCCAATTTCTCAAATTCCGAATTTTTCAAATTCCAAATTTCACAAATTCCAAATTTCTCAAATTTCCAAATACTCAAATTCTCAAATGCTCAAATCTTGGAATACTCAAAACCGTAAAGTCCCAAATCTTCCAAGATCTAAATTCTCCAAATTTTTAAATCTCTAAATTCTCAAATACCCAAATTCTTGAATCTCCAAACCCTCCAATTCTCAAATTACAAATTTTCCCCAAATAAGGAAAATAAAAATTTCTCTCCGTCCAAATCTCTGAATTTCCAAATTCTTCCTCAACATCTAAATTTCTGAATTTCCCCAATTTCCGAATATCTCAATTTCGAACTCATCCAACATCTCAACATAAAATCTCAAATAATATTTTATATCTACAATATAAAGAAAAGTACCCGTCACTCTAGAAATCCTGCATTTAGTATTTAGCGTGAAATTACAGAATCGCAGTATCTTCTCAAAGCAACTGAAATGACAGGATATCCTGTATCAAAGTTTCGCATTCAATTTCTTATCCCCGTTCATTTTCTATCCAGGTTTTTATGAAGTTTAGCCAGGAGGGTTCCCGTCGTTGACCCCTTGTCGTTAATACGGTACGGATTCATTTTCAAGTAGTGGAGATCGATTTATCGGCGTGAAAGTGATTCCTTCGGGAAACCTTAGAGACGTCGTTTCCATGCGAAAGTACTCAATTGGATTATCGGATGACTTGGCTTTAGACCTTTTCCTACACTTGCCTTCCGCGTGTTTCACCTCTAATGCTATTGCTTTTACTTAATTGTTCCGCGTGAAAGACTGGCATTAAACGGGATTAAATATTTCCTTCTCGTGGTTTATCGCATTTTATTGTTTACCTTTATCGTGTAACTCACTGTTACTGCAGATTAAATAGAAATTTAATCAATAATTAAATATATGGTATTTATGTAGTTGTAATTGATATTTTTATATTCCTGTATTGTGGGGTTGAAAGTTTTGAGAATTTTTTATTTAATGAAATTTTGTGCTGTTTTAAAAAAAAATTTAATTCACGTATGATATGATTTTAGAGTTGCAGATTATAATTTGGATCAATTTTATTTGATTGTATTAAATCATACATATAATCAATTTTATTAATTTTATTTACCACGTTCATTTAATTTTTTCATATTTACAATCAATTTTATTAATTTCATTTAACATGTTCATTTAATTTTTTTTATATTTATACTTGATTTATGATTGAGATTAATTCATATGCATTTTAAAGTTGTAGAATATAATTTAGATCAATTTTATTTGATTGTATTAAATCATACTTATAATCAATTTTATTAATTTTATTTACCATGTTCATTTAATTTGTTCATATTTATAATTAATTTTATTAATTTTATTTTATCATATTCTGTTCCGAAGCGCTCGGAATATAATTAGCGTAATATTTATGGGTGTTTTGTCAAACCTTTACTCTTGCAATTTCAAACGGATCTTCAAGACCACATGGATGTCTCTACAGCTTGACATTCTTAACTATTGACAATAACCTTTTAACAGGCCAGAAAAGCACATCTTTATAACGCCAATATATCTTTCCTTAAAGAAGTTTATGTCCATAGTCCTAAACTGTGCACCCTTGCTGTGTGCAGTGTTTACGAAAATCCTTGCGTACTCGGCGGACCAGGCACCCTGACTCGGTCATTCAGCAGTCTCGCAATGTGTCCCATTATTTAGTTCTTTTGAAGGACCCAAATCATTTAACTGTTTGGGTCACCTTATTAACGAAACGTTATTTACAACCCTGGAGTGAAGGCTAAAATCTTACAACCTCATTCGTCGAATCATCTCACCAATCACTGTCTTTTACAAATAACAATCTGTCCGGATTGGTCCCTTTTGGCAACGCCTTCACGTCCTGAACTTCTTCCTGTGCTTTCTTTTCTGGCTGTTTAGAAGCAACTAGTCAGTCTTAGATTAGCTTCGTTGAAATATACTTACTCTAGTCAGTCTTAGATTAACTTTGTAACTATCAACTACATCAACACACAACAACCAGTATAACTACTGGGATGATGATCTACATCCTTCATTGACCTGGACACACCAGTGTGGAGGACTCTGAGCCACTATATAAACTCTACTTTACAATAAAATTCTACTTCATAATATTAACTTTAGAAATATTCCACGACTGTAACAGGTTTTGGAAACGCCATGGGTCGACGAAGATTTACAACCTTCGTAAATAACTGTAAACAGTTTATATTTTGCCCAGCGCGTGAACATATTCATTTAATTTTTTCATATTTATACTTGATTTATGATTGAGATTAATTCATATGCATTTTAGAGTTGCAGAATATAATTTGGATCAATTTTATTTGATTGTATTAAATCATACTTATAATCAATTTTATTAATTTTATTTACCATGTTCATTTAATTTTTTCATATTTGTAATTAATTTTATTAATTTCATTTTATCATATTCATTTAATTTTTTCATATTTATACTTGATTTATGATTGAGATAAATTTATTTGCATTTTAAAGTTGTAGAACATAATTTGGATCAATTTTATTTGATTGTATTAAATCATACTTATAATCAATTTTATTAATTTTATTTACCATGTTCATTTAATTTTTTCATATTTACAATCAATTTTATTAATTTTATTTTATCATATTCATTTAATTTTTTCATATTTATACTTGATTTATGATTGAGATTAATTCATGTGCACTTTAGAGTTGCAGAATATAATTTGGATCAATTTTATTTGATTGTATTAAATCATACTTATACTCAATTTTATTAATTTTATTTACCATGTTCATTTAATTTTTTCATATTTATAATTAATTTTATTAATTTCATTTTATCATATTCATTTAATTTTTTCATATTTATACTTGATTTCTTTCACTAAAAAATCCTTCCCAATTTAATTACAAATTAACCTCCTTAAAACCGTCAGCTCTCATTCAGAAAAAAATATGCATGGCTTGACACGAGAAAATATAGGCGTCGTATATTTACTCCATCGTCGAGAAGAATGTAAACGGTATAACGGAATGTGGTATAACGGAAGAAAGCATGCTCGTCTCGTGTTCGATGAATTGACAGGGGTCTGCACTTTTCCAAGTAGTTTCAAGTCTCACGTAACCCTAGCTTGTTAGACGTCAAAGTCAATATGCAAACGAAAGAAGCGAACAGAGTGGCTGGAGTGTACCGGCCTTATCGAATTTTAATATTTATTCGTGCCGCGAGACGGCACTTTCGCGAAGAAACTAAAAAATTGAATTCCACCGGAGAGGGTAGTTATCGTCGATGACAATGGAGTCGCCTCCCCTCGGAATTGCGTCCCGATAATCGAATTACGAATCGACGATAGCTCGACGAAGGCTCCCTCTAGCTTTCTCGGTGTTCTCCAATAAACGCAATCGGAATTTCAGATCCATGTTCCTGCGAGTCTTGTTGACGGATGTTCTTTATTTCTTTAACTTTTCGCGGTTGGAAGGATTCGTAAAAAATATCCGATTACTTTTACCATCGATACTGTCACTGTTGTGAATACATTTTTTTGCAGTTCATATACTTGTAACAATTTTTTGTTTCTCAAAAAATACTCTTTAGAGTTTCGTTTGCATTTACTGCCTGTAATTCATAAGTTGGGATAGGAATATTGTTGAAATGTTTATACTGTCATTTTCTTTGAACTTCAAGTTTTAATTTGGTATATCATAAGTGATATTTTGTGAAACTTTTATGTCATGAATTTGTTATAGTATGAACCACACTTAATTTAGATTTATGTTTTGATATCGGTGGTTTCATTCAATTTGCAATAACTATTTTTTTTATTAACAATATTGCCGGAACCTTTATGTAGTCATTTTCGTTATATTTCAAGCTTTAAACTGATATATCACAAGTGCTGTTTTGTAAAACTTTTATGTCATAAATTTCTAATTATATGTATCACACTTTACTTAGACTTCATATGCTGTAAAATCGGTCATTGTCTCATTTGACTAATATTCACAATTTTTGTACTAAGAATATTGTCGAAACCTTTATGCAGTCTTTTTCGTTATACTTCAAGCTTTAAATTGATATATCACAAGTGCTATTTTGTAAAACTTTTATGTCATGAATTTGTAATTATATGTACCACACTTTATTTAGACTTAATATGTCTTGAAATCAGTCATTGCCTGATTTGACTAACATTTACAATTTTTGTACTAAGAATATTGTCGAAACCTTTATGCAGTCATTTTCGTTATACTTCAAGCTTTAAATTGGTATATCACAAGTGCTATTTCGTGAAACTTTTATGTCATGAATTTGTAATTATATGTACCACACTTTATTTAGACTTAATATGTCTTGAAATCGGTCACGGTCTGATTTGACTAATATTCAGAATTTTTGTACTAAGAATATTGTCGAAACCTTTATGCAGTTATTTTCGTTATACTTCAAGCTTTAAATTGGTATATCACAAGTGCTATTTTGTAAAACTTTTATGTCATGAATTTCTAATAATATATGTATATCACACTTTGCATTAAATATGTTTAGAAATCACTCATTATCTGATTTAACAACTCATCAGAATTTTTGTGCTAGGATTACTGTCAAAACCCTAACGCAGCCATTTCTATAACACTTTAAGCTTTAAATCCATATAATAAAAGCGCCATTTTACCATGCTTTTATGTCACGAAGTTATTATGCTACAACACAGACTTAATCCATACTTAATATTCTTCGACATTGGTCGTCTTCAACTAGTAATCACTTATTATATGTTAAGCACATTGTTGGTATGTTTATGCACTCCTTTTCAACAAGCCTTAAGCTCTACATTGATATATCACAAGTACTATTTTATGGTACTTTTACGTCATGAATTTATGATGGTACGAAACAGACTCAATCCAGACTTTATATGGATATTTCAAACTCGTTCGTAGCTTGTTGTATCGACCAGACGTTTTGTAATAAAAATATGATTGAAATATCTATATAGTCGTTTTATACAAGCTTGAAACTTTAAAATGGCGTACAGTAAGTGATATTGTGCGATATTATGTCATGTTTCAGACTTTGTTTGTCTCAGTATTAGTTACTGTTTGATGTTCACGTTTGATTTTGATATATTGATGTTCAGACATTTTGTATTAAGAATGTTAATAAAATTTTTCTACAGATGTTTTCAATAAACTTTAAACTTCAAATTTATGTAGGATAAGGTACATCTTGTAATAAATTTATGGTTGGGAATTTAATTTGATGTGCGATGATTCATATTGTGGTACGTCTGACCACATACGTACTCATACTACTTAATATTAGCGTTGTATGCACTATTTATTGTGTTTTGAAGACTGGTAACGAACTTATCTTATTTTACATTAACTTATTATTGATTATAACAGATTCTAAAAATCTGAAAAGGTGGAATTTTCAGGTCTTTTAATTTGCAAATTTGTAAATTTGTAACTTTGGCATATTATGGTTATCATGAAGTAATTTTTTGTACAGAAAATATCTCTTCCTTTCTATTTTCTTACTAGAAAATTAAACTGTTTTCTCCTTTAAAAAATACTAAATGTAAGAATTTGAAAGACTACTTTCTGTTTAAAAATTAAAAACATGTAAATGAAGAGTGAAATAAATTTTCCTCAAATCACAACAAAACTACAATTTTCCATAAAAATTAAAATAAAAATCCCGAAAGAAAATATCGATCAGAGGAATAAGTCTGGCAGTAAAGGTCTCGTGATACGAAACGGGCTGTTTCACGAGCAAGCAAACAAGATGCCGAAGAAATGTATCGTGCTTAACAGCTCCAGATGTTTTAAGCGGCCCCTTAAATACATCATATTATTCGAAGCAAGAAGAGTGCCCTCGACGGGTCCGACGAAATTTCTCTTACCAGCCTGAACACGAGGGCACTTTCCATTCTCCTCAGGATACGTTTGGATACCCTTCGCAACCACTAATACATCTGCCCTCTTTCGTTCACATTTCCTCCCCTCGTCTCATTTTCCTTCCTCTCTACTTAACTCGAGTTTCACTGATAAATCGACGGGGCGTTTCCCGGCCAATGGGGAAGCTTTAAATTTCTTCGAAAAAAAAAGGCAGAAAAACCGAGAGAGAGAAAAAAGAAACGGGACGAGGTAAGAAAAACTTGAAAAAGAATGAGGGATACCGTTCTGTTCGCGACTCCAAGTATTTACGGAACAAAAACAAAGTAATTCGCAAATGGACGATTTATTAAAATTCTGCTACTGCCATGACGCAAGATATTACTTCTGAGTATGGCCATTTATTCTTCGAATATTTTGCTTCATTTTTAAACTACTGTGTAATTATTTTCTTGCCACGAAAATGTACACAGAACATTTTTGTGATTCGTGAAATCTTACGTTCTTATAATTTATTTAGGTTGGGTTATGTTTAAGTTTCATTATTTTGAGGTTAGGTTAATTTAGGTTTGATTATTTTGCGGTTAGGTTAGTTTAAGTTACATTTTTTAAAGGTTAGGTTAGTTTAGGTTAGATTATTTTGAGGTTAGGTCAATTTAGGTTTGATCATTTTGAGGTTAGGTCAATTTATGTTAGATTATTTTGAGGTTAGGTCAATTCAGGTTAGATTATTTTGAGGTTAGGTCAATTTAGGTTTGATCATTTTGCGGTTAGGTCAATTTAGGTTAGATTATTTTGAGGTTAGGTCAATTTAGGTTTGATCATTTTGCGGTTAGGTCAATTTAAGTTAGATTATTTTGAGGTTACGTCAATTTAGGTTAGATTATTGTGAGGTTAGGTCAATTTAGGTCAGATTACTTTGTGGTTAGATTAGTCTAGGTTAGATTGTTTTGAGATTAGGTTAATTTAAGTTAAATTATTTTGTGGTTAGGTTAGTTTAGGTTAGATGATTTTAAGGTTAAGTCCGGTTTAGGTTTGGTTATGTATAGGGTAGGTTATGCTAAAGTTAGGTTACATATGAGTTAGGTTATGTTTAGGTTATGTTCAGAGTATATTTAGGTTATGTTATATTTAGGTCAGGTTATGTTTAGTTTACGTTATGTTGAAGTTAGGTGATGTTCAGGTGAGATTATGTTTAGGTTAAGTTATGTTTGTCTTATTGTTAGATCACGTTTAGGTTAGGTTATGTTTATCTTATTGTTAAATTATGGTTAAATTATGTTTGCGCTATTTTAGTGTTCATTGAGACAAAATTTAAAACAGCTTTGTAATTGAGTTACATAATATTTATTGTCAAGTCTTAGACCGCCTAGCAAGTATCACTTAATCGTCACTTTTGTCAACGTGTAATAATTTCACAATACAAAAATGTCCACTAAAACATCTGCAAGTCTTAAAACCTTCAGTGTCATTTGCAACGCTACACAGCAGCCTTACGAGAAGAATAGTTAATTCCAACGTGTTAATTGAAGATGTAATTTCTTGAGGAACGGTGTTTCACAAGAGTTTGAGGAGAGGTCACAGCCGAATAGATCGAGAAGAAACGCAGAGGTAGCTGAGGGCAGGAAAAAGTAACCAGCCTGAAGGCTGAGCCCTCTTTTTACGAGTTTGCTTCTCGAAGGATGTTTGCGAATCCCGAACTAACGTCGAAGAAAACAAACACTTGAAATGAACTAACGCAACTGCCGAGAAGTTTGCGAATGCAAGCATCTCACGCATACATAGATGCATGCAAGATGGATGCATCTCTGAATTACGAATGATCCGTCTGGAAACTTCTTGAAAAACTTCCAGGAATTTCCGCGAAAACATCCGTGGCTGAAAAACGTGTCGGAAATTTTTCACGCCGGTTACCCGGACGATTTTAATAAATTACATATATCACCGGTCTCGGGAGCATACGTGTAATACGATGTGTATACTTTGCGCTTAATTAAACATTTGCTTTTGTTCTTTTGCTTGGTTTGTTATTAGTTATGTATTTTATTTGTATGATACCCAGTTGTGGTTAATTTTTTAGTTAGACTGTGTTTTACTTCATTTTTTAGTGTGTTGACTATTTCAATTTGATTAATTGATTTATAGTTTGCATATTGTAGAGATTAATTGTTAGCTTGGATATTATTGAAGGATGTGATATTAACCCTCAAATATCGAACCTAACCCTCAGATATCAGATTTGAATTTGTTGAGGTTAAAAATATATTTTTTGTGTCACTCGAAAAATTACATACATCATTTTTTCATACAAAATTAATTTAATAATATGCCGTAATAATAAATATGACAATATACATAAAAAACTAAATATTACAACTTTGAATCATAATAATTATCATATTGATCATAATAAATGCAACCACTGAAATTTCACCCCGTTAATTTTTTATTTAACGTTACTTCTGACAATAAAAGTTAACGAAGTGTAATGCTATTGTTTAATACGATATGAAATTATGAAGTATGATTAATATTCGTAAAGGGTGAAATTTCGCCCCATCGGTTTATCTTTCTTTCGAAAATTAATGATGGCGATAAAAGACAATTAAATGCGACATCATTATTCAACATTAAAGCGTGTAAATGATTATTTATAGCGATTGCAAAGAATATAGTTTAAAATTTCACCGTGTTACTTTTTTATTCTACCATTTAACGACGATAAAATGTAACATTATTTAATATTAAATAAAAGTGTATAAATTATTTGCAGTAATTCGAGATAATTTTCCTTTCATTTTGTAAATCTGGGACGATAAAACGCAATTAAACTTATTATTATAAATGTTAACTGAAAAGTACAAATAATTCATGGGGTTGAAATTCATCCTATTAATTCTTTTTTATTTAAAACATAGCACTAGGAAAATATCCTGTTATTTAATGTACTTGTGTTTGGATTACAGATAATTTGTACAGGAGTGAAATTTCAGCGCATTTATTTTTTCTTCTGAAATAAAATAAAATAAGTTAATAAATTTGTATATTATACCGTTATTTAATATTACACGAGTGTACACATTACTGCTCACAGTGTATTCAATTTACAAGGTGAAATTTCATCCCTTTAATTCCTTTTTATTATAGAACTCAATAACAGCAATAAAATAAAGTTCAATATTACACCGTTGTTTAGTATAAAAGTACATATTAGAGTTGCTGAAAATAGTTTACAGGTTATAATTTTATTCTATTAATTCTTTTTTATTTCAAAAGTCAATGATCGTAATAAAATTCAATATTATGCTATTATTTAGTACAAAACATTTACTGTGGCTGCAAATAACTTTTGAAGGGTAAAATTTTACTCTATTTATTTTTTTTTAAACACAAAAAGAAATTCTTTTTACAACAGAAATTTTATATTGAATTATAAATGAAATTAAGCTAAGAAAAGGACCTATGGATACAAATATAAAATATAATTCACGAAAATCAACTCTGAAAAATATTTTGTTTCACCATAAATTTTCCATAAAAAAAAATAAATTAATATTAATCATAAATTGAAATTTTTATATATGAGACAGATGTTAAATCTCCGAATAAAAAACCGCTAGACGCTTCGAAGATGATCATGGCGCGTTTACTCTTTCAAAATGGCGTCGTTGATCATCAGGGTTGCCTAGTATGACCTAATTATGATGACGGTAGACCGGCAGAGTGGCATGCACTATAAATGGATGTGCCCCTAAACCAGTGCTGCATATGCTGCATCACGATTATACCCTCTCGTAATAACAACCAATCGGTCTCACCCTTGCGAACCACCACCATAAACAACCAGGAGGGTTCGCACGTGTGGAAAGAACGTTTTTCATCTCCGTAAGCTCGGCCAATGATTGACATATCGACACCTGCCAGTATTTTTCCTCGATTTCGTCGTCCTCTTGTGAAGCTGGGCTTCGTTAGGGACTAACCATTAGCAGCTCCAATTAACCGTGCCCTACTTTTTCAAGGGTTTTTCATTTTCTCTTTTCCTTTTTGGTTTACGACGCCTTCATCGAAGATGACGCATTTTAAACGCGCCCGAATGTGGAATTTCTTTATTGGGCGAGAAAGAGGGTATTGGGCTGAAGTCAGGTGGTAGTGATTTTTAACTAGGGAGTCGGGATGTATGATGACGTAGGTGGATGACTAATGTTGGATTGGTGGGTAAATTTCCAAATTTCTATTTGAAAATTCCTAAATTATCAATTTTCCAAATTTAAAAATGTAGAACCACTGCATTTTCAAGCTACCAAATTAAGAAACCACAATTCATCTAAATTTCCATCTTCAAAAATTAATAAACCTAAAAGCCAGCATCTACATTTCCAAATGCCCCATTCGAATGTTCAAAACCTCCAAATTGCAATAATTTCAAGTACGAAGATACGAAAATACCAGCACCCTCATTAGTCGAACGACAATCACCGCGTCGAATCAAAAAAAAAACGGAAAAAATGTTAACCGACTGATTGCCAAGCATCAGTCGGTAATTAACTATGACAGGCATTAATTCAGCGTGACGCTCGTAAACGACATTTTCGGTAGTTTACCGTGGCACGGAATATATAATTGAACAATTTAAACGTGCGATCGAAATTTTGCCACGTCAACTATACACACATGTGTGCATATGGAGAGCCCGTATGATGCTGGTGCTTATATTCGTGGAGATGAACAAGAGGCAAAAAAGGGATGCGTTCTATACAGACTGCATTCTAGTGATCTCGAAAATGATTGACGTATCGACACGTGTCATCTCTTTCGGCCGGCTTCCTCGTCACTCGTACAATAAAATTTTACCATTCTTCTATTTTCGATTTTCAATGTCGAATTAATCCAGCGGGGATACATAGAAATAGAATTATGCAGAAGTGACGATTAGATGAATTATTACGAGTGAATATGAGTGGGCTCTGTGAATTTCACTTCACACTCGAGCTACATACATATGATGCACTCAAGTTACATGTGACGCACTTAAGCTACATATGAAGCACTTAAGCTACACATGGCGCATTCAAACTACATATGACGCACTCAAATTAAATATGACACATTCAAGCTACACGTGACGCACTCAAACTACATATGACGCACTCAAGCTACATATGACGCACTCGAGCTACATATGACGCACTCAAGCTACATGTGACGCATTCAAGCTACATATGACGCACTTGAGCTACATATGACGCACTCAAGCTACATGTGACGCACTCAAACTACATATGACGCACTTAAGCTACACATGGCGCATTCAAACTACATATGACGCACTCAAACTAAATATGACACATTCAAGCTACACGCGACGCACTCAAACTATATATGACGCACTCGAGTTACACATATCGCACTCGAGCTATACATGACGCACTCATACTGCATATGACACTCTTAAGTTATATATGACGCATTCAAACTACACATGAAGCACTCAAACTACATATGATACTTTTAAGTTATATATGACGCATTCAAACTACATATGACGCACTCGAGTTACACATAACGCACTCGAGCTATACATAACGCGCTCTAACTACATATGACACTCTTAAGTTATATATGACGCATTCAAACTACACATGAAGCACTCAAACTACATATGATAGTTTTAAGTTATATATGACGCACTCAAACTACATATGACACTCTTAAGGTATATATGACGCATTCAAACTACACATGAAGCACTCAAACTACATATGATACTCTTAAGTTATATATGACGCACTCAAGCTATATAAGACGCACTCAAGCTACACATGACGTACTTAAACTACACACGACGCACTCGAATTACATATGACGCACTCAAGCTACATGTGACGCACTCAACCCACATCTGCACGCCACAAACCTGCCAAATCTTACTCGAATTTTGAATACGCTTCAATTTAGAGTTTAAGTCCAATTATAATTTGCATGGTCAAGGATTGCCGAATACAAAATTGACATAACACTTCAACTTTTCTTCCCTGTTTTAATATTGTAGCTGTGATCAGTTAGTTCCAAAGCACCTGATATATCATAAGGCAAATGGTTAAGAACTAAGTGTATGTGCGTCACAGCGTCAGCAATATTAAGTGACGATTAAACGACGAATCATTAGGATACGAGTGAATGTAAGTGGACTCTATGAATTTCACTTCGAACGACTAGTTTATTTTGCAACGTACTTGATCACTGTTTGTTCGAGAGTGTCTCCGAAGAATTTTTACGTTTCACGAAAGCTCGGAGTGGCCGTAGAATTTTTGTGACATTGCCGAGGGAAAACAGTTTGTAATTTTCTGTTGGTTTAGGTAAAATTTGGGTGGAGATGGAAATGCGAGCGACGTATGAAGTGTGTCTGGGTTTACCCGAAGTGAGCTAAGCAAGTAATAAAAGCAGCAATACCTTGATATGAATAGTTCACTGCGAACGAAAGACTCTACGGTTAAGGGTTCCAAATGTGACTGACAATAAAAAAATACTCGCTAGAATGGAATGACTCGGGTCTCATTGCTATTGGAGATAAAGATTGATCTAAAGCTATAAACGAAGAAGAAACTATTAAACTATCTAGAAACTTGTGAGGTCTAATCCTCTCGCTGTATGCATTCTAAGACCTAACTTTGTGTGTGTAAATAATTAGTGCGACATATAAGTGCATATGAACATTTATGCAGTACTCTAATGATTTTAGTAATATTGCAATCGCGGTGCTTCTCTTATATTTAATTGCGATATCAGCTTCGCGGAGCCACAGAACTTTAGTCATTAGCAATATCAGTAAACAGCGCTATATAGCGATCCTTTGATTCCAACACAAATCTGTTTATGTGTAAATTTGGTAATTAGAAACTATTGATTGGAGCTTGGTAATTACGCGTGCTTCGAGTAGCTTGCTAGAATTCTCAGACTGCTGAGTATTCAAATAATTTTACTTCCTCGTGTTCCTTTTGTTCATCATTCTACAATTTTGGAATGAAATAGTATTATTTTTGAGATTACAATTATTTTTAAAAAGTAAACGTTGTAATATGAATTAAAATTGACTCGTCCAAAAATTAATTAGTCAAATTCATAAAATTTATGAATAAAATCTATGATTTGTTTAGTTTATAACTTTAACTGATATTTGGAGATGAGGAAATTATTTTAATAAAGTAATTCTAAATTAATTCTAAATTCCAAATTATTTTAACGAAATAATATTCTCATCCTCAAATGTCAGTTGGAGTTTACTCATCGCACTAAAAAATAAAAAAACCAGTGGTCAAAAACAAACAGAATTTTGGAATTACACGAATCGTACATTTATGCAAAACTGCAATGAAATTTTGATGTTCGAGCAAAAAATGTAAATCTCATTGAAGGAATTAAAGTTTTATTTCCACGATGCTCATGAACCGTGCTTGAAAATTGACGCTACACTGCGTCTCAGGGGACCGGAAGTTGAGGTTACATCAGAATGTTAATATAGACACCAACTTCCGTGGTGATGCTTGCACTGCAGAACAAACTAGGGACGGCAGTTTGAATCTCTAAATAGATATATCTAAATTGTAATTGAAAGGGGTATTATTAGCTCAGGCGACTATGTCTTATCAATCTGTCTTTAGATATCGTGTGATATAGCGAGAGGATATACTTAATCGATCAAATCTAATTGGACGTGGAAACTATTCGTGCTCTGTAATAAACACATCACTGTTATATAATTGTTACTCTTCTAAATTTTATTACAGTTACAAGTAGTTTTAATTCTAAATATAACAATCATTATAAATAATTTTCACATGTAAATTTATCACACAGAAGGCATTCTTCTCATAATTCACCAAAACCTAATTAAACAATTTAACCTCGCACATTAAATCAATTAGCATAAAATAATAAAACGCTTTGAGCAATTCCAACCGCAGCATACAAAGTGTCAACTTCCAATTACAATTACAATCAACGTATAACGTTACGAATTATCGTATCGCGGCGTTACAGTTAATTTAATTTAACGATATCGTTATCATTAAAATGTATTATGCAAATGAATTAACGGAGCTGTCAGAAGAACAATTTCGATTGCTCCATGTAAATTAATGAGAGAATGTTTCAATCCACTGGACCTTCGAATTTGCAGAATTTTGCGGAGACACTGTAGACATTTAAGAGTCAGCGATGACCAAAAGGTACAATGAGGTACAGAGCTCTTAACGTTTAATTCTGTGCGTGAAAAATAATCGAAAATGATACTGAAGTACTAAAGAGAATTTTCGTGATTTTCAAATTTTCCTAATTTTCATAGAGTTTGAATTTCATTAATTTTCATAAAGTTTGAATTTTCTTAATTGTCATAGAGTTTGAATTTTCTTCATTTTCATAGAGTTTGAATTCTCTTAATCTTCACAGACTTTCAATTTCCCTAATTTTCTTCCATATTCCTAATTTTCTAATCACTATAATTTTCCAATCTTCCAAATTCTCCAAACTCCCAGTTCGATAATAAAGGGATATCAAACATATATTAACGCATACACTAACATTATATCTAAATGACCCTCTTTCAAGAAAAGCCGATCAATAAATTTCGTAAAATAATATCTCCCAAAACAGCGATTTGATCGTTACCGTAAAATAGTACGCAACATTACTATCCAATGAAGTTTCACCACAATCGATTCGAAACGAGTAAAATTCCAATTTGCATGAGTTCCGCGGCAGAAGAAAGCGCGGACGGAAGAATGAAGAGGGAAAAAAAGGTGATTACAATGGTGAATCCATGGAGTCTGTGCATTCAATTCGTCGGACTGAATTGCCTTTCCGAGGGAGTTTGTGCAAGATATACTGGTTCGATAATGTACGTCGACGGACTTCATAATTAGGGGAGAAGTCAATTATATGGAAATGCGCCGCTTTCCTTTGTCGAACGCATTCGAAATTCTTGCACGTTCTTCTTGTATACGAGCATCGCGTGTTCGCCCCGAACGAAAACTACCATACCGTCTACGAATTGTAAATCAAAGCAGCTTTACAATTACCATTTGAATCGGTCCCATCACGCGTCCTAATGTCCCTTGTCTTTTATACCGAAATTCGTCGTTAATTGCCGAACGCGTTTGTTTGCTGTACGCTATAGGTTATTTTGGGTCTTTTCGCTTCAAATTTTCTGGACGAGAAACCATAAAGTTATACAGATATTTGCGGCGAAACCATCGTTATAGAATTAGTAAATTTCTAAATTATGAGATAAGAAAATTTTATATTAGTTAAGTTTGCAGCTGGGTCATTCCACGTTGAATCGACCACTTTTGGACGTCACCATCTGCGATTTTACTCTAATCAGAATAAGCTGTCCATGTGAAATTAGGGGAGGCTTAAGTCATACGGTAGTTACTCAACCTGTACCTATATGGTCCAACCTAACCATGTCTGTACGCATATACGTTAATCCTACCTAACCTCCACGTGCAAAGCTTAGTCCAATCTAGCCTTTACATACAAAGGTTAGTGTAACCTAATCTTTACATTTGAAGGTTAGACTAACCTAACCTCTACTTACAAAGGATAATCTGACCTAACCTCTACTTACAAAGGTTAATCTGACTTAACCTCTACTTACAAAGGTTAATCTAACCTAACCTCCACGTGCAAAGGTTAGGCTAATCTAACCTTTACGTACAAAGGTTAGTCTAACCTAACTATTACATATGAAGGTTAGACTAACCTAACCTCTATTTACAAAGGTTAATCTAACCTAACCTTTACACACTAAGGTTAGTTTAAACTAACCTCTACATACAAAGGTTAATCTAACCTAACCTTTATACACATAGGTTAGTCTAAACTAACCTCTACATACAAAGGTTAATCTGACCTAACCTTTACATGCAAAGGTTAGTCTAAACTAACCTCTACATACAAAGGTTAATCTAACCTAACCTTTACACACTAAGGTTAGTCGAAACTAACCTCTACATATAAAGGTTAATCTGACCTAGCCTTTACACGCAAAGGTTAGTTTAAACTAACCTCTGCATGCAAAGGTTAATCTGACCTAACCTTTACACGCAAAGGTTAGTCTAACCTAACCTCTACATATAGAAGTTAATCTAACTAACCTTTCAAGCACAATGGTTAGTCAAATTTAACCTTTCTTTATACCACTGCTCTCCCTCGCTAGTTGAACGCGTCACTCGTCTACCCAAACATTTTATAACAAATTGTCGGAATTAAAAAAAATATTTAAAAATCGCCTAATCCTTTATGAATAAAACAATACAAAATTTAGCTAAATCGGTTCAGTAGTTTTTGAGAAAAAAATTCGTAAGTAAAGCTTGTTTTTGCAAAAAACAAACTTTGAAGACTTGTTATGCCTTAACAAATTCTAAACCAGTAAAATGATGACTTAAACCCTCCCTAATTTCACATGGTCTACAACATATTTTGATTAGAGTAATATCGCAGATTGTGACGGCCAAAAGTTATTAAAACCAGAAAATTTCCAAATCCCAAATTTACAAATCATCTCTAAAATGCCAAGCACACAAAAAATTATCAAACTGAACAGTTTGTGAGCTCATCAATCGGTATGAAGGCTAATTTCAGCCTACCGGTTTTCAGCGTATTGGTATTGAAGTTTCTCCACAGTTTCCCAAAGGAATAGACTCACCTGTCGCGACACCCTGCCATTTAACGTATCAGTTAATCACAAATGTACACAAGTACCAGTCCAACCAGCTGTACGTATTGCGACGACGGCAATAGAGCAAGTTGTATCGGTGAGATAGACATGTGGAGAGAAATATATAGAGGCAGTTCGATAGCAAGATCTAGAGAGAGAGAGAGAGAGAGAGGGATAGAGCGATATAGAGAGAGGGGGAGGTTTAGCCATTGGTGGCAGCGTATTAGTGCACCGATTGCCCGCAGCAGGTCTGGGCTAAGTGAATGGCTCTGCCGAGGGCTTTGCTGATTATGGTGTCGTCATTGATCCAGATCGAAATTGGCTTGCTTTTGTCATGGAACGCTCCCAGAGGACCATTAATATCCTCCATGGGTCTGAGTGGGAGGGAAATGGCTATCCGGGATACGGAGTGGGGCTGATGGTCACAAATGTCTGAATAAATTGCTCCGATAATTGGGTAATTGATCTGAAATGCTAGCTTACTTTTCTTGCGATGCTTAGGGTGGTAAGGTGGTTAGGGTTGTAAGATTTGGATACTTACACGGTTGGGAGATTGAGGTGTTTGGTGGTTAGGTATATTGGAAGTTCGTTTGGTGAATTGATTTTGTTATTGGGACTTAGTTTAATTTAGTTTACTAATTTCTATGTCTACGAATTCCTATGATCACTAATTTCTGCGTCTCAAAATTCCTACGTTCCCAAATTCCTACATGTCCAAATTGTTATGTCTCTAAATCTCTATGTCCCCAAATTCCCACGTATCCAAATCTCTACGTCTCCAAATTTCCACGTCTCCCAATCTCTACGTCCCCAAGTTCCCACGTCTCCAAATCTCAACGTCCCCAAATTCCCACGTCTCCAAATCTCTACGTCTCCAAATTCCCACGTCTCCAAATTCCCACGTCTTCAAATTCCCATATCCCCAAATTCCCAAATCCCCAAATTCCCACATCCCCAAATTCCTACATCCCCAAATTCCCAAATCCCCAAATCCCCAAATTCCCATATCCCCAAATTCCCACATCCGCAAATTCCCACATCCCCAAATTCCCATATCCCCAAATTCCCACATCCGCAAATTCCCACATCCCCAAATTCCCACATCCCCAAATTCCCACATCCCCAAATTCCCACATCCCCAAATTCCTACATCCCCAAATTCCCAAATCCCCAAATCCCCAAATTCCCATATCCCCAAATTCCCACATCCGCAAATTCCCACATCCCCAAATTCCCATATCCCCAAATTCCCACATCCGCAAATTCCCACATCCCCAAATTCCCACATCCCCAAATTCCCACATCCCCAAATTCCCACGTCCCCAAATTCCCACATCCCCAAATTCCCACATCCCCAAATTCCCACATCCCCAAATTCCCACGTCTCCAAATCTCTACGTCCCCAAATTCCCACGTCTCCAAATTCCCACATCCCCAAATTCCCAAATCCCCAAATTCCCACGTCCCCAAATTCCCACGTCTCCAAATTCCCACATACCCAAATTCCCAAACCCCAAATTCCCACATCCCCAAATTCCCACATTCCCAAATTCCCACATCCCCAAATTCCCACACCCCCAAATCCTCACATATCTAAATCTCCGTGTCTCCAAATTCCCATGTCTCCAAATCCCTACACTTCACATTTCTACATCTCCAAATTCCTAACGTCCCAAATACCTGTATCTCCTTATCCCTAGAGTCCCAAATATCTCCAAATCCCCAGATTCCCATATTCCCCCATATCCTTTCTACATCCCTAAATTCAAAAATTTCAAAATGCACAAACACTTAGTTGCAACCCAGCAACTATGTACGGTGACCATCACTGTATCGATGACTGTGTCATATAAAAACAATATACTTTATCGCTAAAGCAACGCAACATTAAATTCAGTAAAATTGCAGCTAGTTCTAGTTGTAAAATGGCGAAGAATCGTCAGCGATAAAAGTTGGTACATCGATCCAATTTATTTTTACGGTTTCGAAGGTGTATTGAATTCTGACGATAACAGGATTAAAACAACATTCACTTTGTAACTTATCGAATGGTATTTCGCCGCTGATAAAACATCGACGTCCGCAATTTCCTCGTCTTATCGGTTCGATTTTAAAATCAGGGGGGAAAAATTCAGTCGTAAAGAGTTGAATTGGCTTCACGCTTCGTTCGCGAAGACTTTACGGTCTAATCGAATCGCTTTCGTTAAGTTCGTTAACGAGGCTCATCATAAAAGAAGCTTCCAGGTCATTGATCGAACCGATCAAATCGGTAAACAACGAAAGTTCGGTCGTTGTTCAAAAACACTCGTAATTACGAATACCTTCGTCATACTTCTTCAGAACTCCTGCACCGTCTATAATTTCTGTGGGAGAGTGTGTCTGTGTGTTCAGCCTATAGTTTTAAATTTATGGATCTATAGAAAGATTTGATCTGTGTATAGAATTCATTTGATGGGTAATTAGATTTGTGGATAATTGGGTTATTAGGTAGATATGTAGGTTCGTAGGTATCTTGGTTCATGGGTAGTTATGTAGCTGGATTATAAAATACCTAGCTCTCTAGATTGATCATTAGGTACTTGTATAACTATGTACATTTGTCCTGAGATGCCTTGATTAGTAGATATCAAGATTAGTAAATGTGCAGATCACTAAATATATAGATCAGTGGATATCTAGTTTAGTAAATATTTAGATCAGTTGACACCTGGATCACTACGTACTTAGATCAGTAGCTACCTTGAGCAGTAGCTACCTAGATCACTACAAATCTAGATAAGTAAATATCTACATTATAAAATATCGAGATCAGTGGATATCTAGTTCAGTGGATATCTAGTTCAGTCGACACTTGGACCACTACGTACCTAGATCAGTGGCTACCTAGATCAGTAGCTACCTACATCACTACAAGTCCAGATTACTAAATATCTAGATCATTAGATACCCAGATCAGTAGGTACCTAGATCAGTAGATACTTAGATCAATAGATACCTAGATCACCACATACATGGCCTACCAGATACTAAGATTACTTGATATCCATATCATCACATGCATAGACTATTAGATACTAGGATTATTAGGTACCTAAATCAATAGATACCTAGATCACCACATACATGTCCTACCAGATACTAAGATTACTTGATATCCATATCATCACATGCATAGACTATTAGATACTAGGATTATTAGGTACCTAAATCAATAGATACCTAGATCACCACATACATGGCCTACCAGATACTAAGATTACTTAATATCCATATCATCACACGCATAGACTATTAGATATAAGGATTATTGGGTACCTAAATCAGTAAGTATCTGGATCACCACATATATGCACTACCAGATATCAAGTTTACTAGATACCTAGATCAATAGGCACCACATACATGTACTACCAGGTACCAAGATTGCTAGATATCTGGATCACCATATACATGGACTATTATATGCCAGGATTAGTAGATATCTAGATCAATAGGTACTTGGATCGTCACATATGTGGACTACATCAGGATTACTAGATATCTAGATCAATAAGCACCACATACATGGGCTACCAGGTACCAAGATTGCTAGGTACCTGGATCACCATGTACATGAACTATTAGATACCAGGATTATTAGGCATCTAGATCAATGGGTACCTGGATTACCATATGTATAGACTATCAGATATCAAGTTTACTAGATATCTAGATCAATAGGTACCTGGATCACCAGGCACCACAGACATGGACTACCAGATACAAAAATTAGTAGGTACCTAAATTAATAGATATCTAAATCTCCACATGACTACTAAACACCAAGCTTGCTAGATGTGTAGATCCATACTTGTAGATGCATACTTGAATTCTCCAATAACTAAATTCCTATATACCCCTATAAATTCCTACATTTCCATCTTTCTAAATACCTTAACCTTCAGATATCTAATTTCCCAAATAATCAAATTCTCAAAATACCAAATTCCCAAATTACCAATTCTCTATACACCAAACTGCAAATACTACCAATTCACAAATTAATCTCCCCTTCCAAAAAGCTTTCAACCTAAATTCCTGATCGATCATTGACCAAACTACTAAAGCAGCAAATCCCGAAATAACTAACTTTTCGAATTTTTCCGATCGATCTCGTTTGTTGAGAAACGAGCCCGATAGCGAGGCATTCCAACCGATTAGTTATAATGGTTTGGCTCGCGCATAATGGCCGAGAGAGGCCACGTACTCATTACGTATTCGAGACTGGCTCGTGCTGCATTCGAAACTTGGCCGAGTTTGCACTATTTGAACTTGGAAGGTGGCTGTCTAACGACTCTGCCAGTGTCAATGGGCCGAGAAGGCTGAAGGGAAACTTTAGACTTCGATTATCGACACGATAATTGCCTGGAGCTTCGTTACCTCGCGTGCTTCGTCTTCTATTCGACGTCTCGGTAACCGCTATCTAATCAACTTTTACGCTTCTTCTTTTATATCTTGTGCATTCGATGGATGCTTAATTAGAAGGATAAAATTCTTATAAAATTTTTTGGTTGAAATTGTTGATTATTTAGTGAATAGTTGATTTATGTGAATGTATATTTTTCACTGAAGATTGGTGTTTAATACATCTTTCATTTCTCATATATTCTCATATGTTACGTAAGATGCGATATGTCATATGTTGTATATTATAATATATGTTATATGTTATATGTCACATATTCTCATATGTTATATATGATATTATATGTCATATGTTATACCTGAGAATATATGTTACATATCATATATTCTCATATGTTACATAAGATATGATATGTCACATGTTGTATATGAGAACATATGTTATATGTTATATATGATATTATATGTCATATGTTATACCTGAGAATATATGTTACATATGATATGATATGTCATATGTTGTACATGAGAATATATGTTATATGTTATATGTCACATATTCTCATATGTTATATATGATATTATATGTCATATGTTATACCTGAGAATATATGTTACATATCATATATTCTCATATGTTACATAAGATATGATATGTCACATGTTGTATATGAGAATATATGTTATATGTTATATATGATATTATATGTCATATGTTATACTTGAGAATATATGTTTCATATGATATGATATGTCACATGTTGTATATGAGAATATATGTTATATGTTATATATGATATTATATGTCATATGTTATACTTGAGAATATATGTTACATATGATATGATATGTCACATGTTGTACATGAGAATATATGTTATATGTTATATATGATATTATATGTCATATGTTATACTTGAGAATATATGTTACATATGATATGATATGTCACATGTTGTACATGAGAATATATGTTATATGTTATATATGATATTATATGTCATATGTTATACCTGAGAATATATGTTACATATGATATGATATGTCATATGTTGTACATGAGAATATATGTTATATGTTATATGTCACATATTCTCATATTTTATATATGATATTACATGTCATATGTTATATGTATGTTGTATGTCATACACCCATATGTAAATGTTAGTAAAAATTAAATAATAATAATTTTAGTCAAAGTTAAATAATAATTGCATATTATTCTTGGTACAATATCTACTATACAGATATGCATGTACATATATATTACAGATATATACATGTATGTTACACATATACATACGTAGATATTATACAGATGTATATTATATCTAATTTATAACATAATATTATCTTTTACATATTATCCCTTAACCTCCAAAATATTTTCAAACAAAACTGAAAGAACATGATTGTAACAGTCAGAACCACATATGTCCACATATGTGAATTTATCATAAAACAACGTGAAAAGAATCCAGTAACCGACCAGCAGAAAGTGGTTCCCTTTGATCTCGTAACGAGACGACTTTTAATCTGATTCGAGAGATAGCCAGTAGATATCTCTTTTGAGATCTGCAATTAGTCAATAGACATGGATACAGGTCTAACTATCTGTCGCGCAAGTGGCCTCGGACAGACTTTTCCAGTTACCATCGTTTGTTTTACCACGTGGGTTCGTTTTGCTCGTAGATTGGAAACCGGGATCTTTGACAACGTCCCGCGATAACGTTATCAGCTTTTGTACTCTAGCTACACGTCGATTATTCCAAATGACTTCTTTTACTGTTACTCGTTGGACGTTTTTGTAATTAGTTCTTTGAAAATGAGGTCGCGAGAGAAGTGTATCGAGCATGAAATTGTCGGAGCCTGGGGCTTTCGATGTTTGTATGTTACAGAGAAGCTTCCTCTGGGGAAAACGCTGACGTTGGGGAAAATGTCGCCATCGAGATGTCGGCACCGTTTTAGATTGTGGATAGTGGACAATGAAGATTTAAGAGTGAAGAATTAGCGTTGTTTCTAATATTTAAATTTCCAAGTTTTAGGTTACGGAATTTAAGAAGTTTTCACATGTTTCTGAATTTAGGATTTTTTTTATTACAGTTTATCAAACTTAGAAATTTAGAAATTTACTTAGAAATTATTTTAAGTTATTTTGATAGATTTTCAAGTTTAGAGATTTGTAAAAATGTTAATTTTTAGGTTTCCAAGTCTACAAATTCATATTTGCAAAATTATAAATTTGCAACTTCAGTAATACAGAAATTCTTAAATTCTGAATTCAGAAATTAATTAAATTTTTTAATTTATCAATTAGTGAAGTCAGAAGTTATGAAACTACCAAATTTTTTAATTTACAAGACATTAGATGAGGAAACTATCAAATTTACAAATTCTCAAATTCAGAAGTCTGATAATTCATAGTAGTTGAAAATTCGAAATTTGTATATTTCCATACTTTTTATATGCATAGATCTCTAATGTATGAATAGTGCATACATTTATCTTTTTAAATTTGTTAATTCACAAATTCTTAATTCTCCAGTCACCAAATTCCGATACCTTCAAATTAAAAAATTGAGGAATTGAAGAATTGAGGAATTGAGGAATTGAAGAATTGTAGAATTGAAGAATTGAAGAATGGAAGAATTGAAGAATGGAAGAATTGAAGAATTGAAGAATTGAAGAATTGAAGAATTGAAGAATTGAAGAATTGAAGAATTGAAGAATTGAAGAATTGAAGAATTGAAGAATTGAAGAATTGAAGAATTGAAGAATTGAAAATTTCAGACATAGAAAATTTGAGAGATTGAGAAATGGAGAAATGAAGATTTGGAAATTTTAGAACTTGAGAGATCGCAAATTTGAGAGATTGAGAATTCGTGATTTTGAGATTTAGAAATTTATAGAATCTTGAATCTTGAAAAATTGGGAAATTTGTAGTCTCGAAATTTGATACAATATTTGATAAATTTAAAAGATATATTTTTACAATCATGATAAAAATTTTTATCTACATTCTATCTTAAATACCAATTTTCAGCAAAAAATATGCACATAAGTCGACCATTCACTAATTATCAACAGTTTCAATCGAAAAATTTCATAAGCATTTCATCTTTCTAATTAAGCATCCATCGAAAGGTTCCTATAAACATGTCCGACACTTTAATTAATTTCACGCGTCAAATAGTACTTCGAGTGGAATTAATTTGACAGAAACGAAACACGATTTGTAAAAGTGGAAGAATTTTAGAACCGCATTGTCAAAGTTTCATTAAATCAGAATTATGGAATTACGACTTTAGAAAATAGCGTGTAATTGTCAATTATATTGTTAGTGTTTAATTGCATGACGAGTAACGTTTAATCAAACACGTGGCTCTCTTACTATTTGCTTATGTTGTTAATTTTCCTCGACAAACCCAAATTAACTGGATAACGTTTCTCCGTATATACGAAGTCAAAGTTTTCGTGTAAATTATACAAATATCTGTGGACATTGCAACATTTGTGTTAAATGTGTCACGACGTTTCTGGCATACAGAAATGTTCGTTTAAATTACAATGCGGGGATATGTAAGCGCGATATGAAAATATTTCTCACGTTCTTAATATTGATCTTTCATCAAACAATTTTAATAATTGATTAATAATTCAATTTTGCAATTTTTCAATATTTCAATTTCTCACTTTCTCACTTTCTCAATTTTTCAACTTTTCAACTTTTCAACTTTTCAATTTTTCAATTTTTCAATTTTTCAATTTTTCAATTTTTTAATTTTTCAATTTTTCAATTTTTCAATTTTTCCATTTTTCCATTTTTCAATTTCTCACTTTCTCACCTTCTCAATTTCTCAATTTTTCAAGTTTTCCATTTTTCAATTTTTCAATTTTTCAATATTTCAATTTCTCACTTTCTCAATTTTTCAATTTTTCAATTTCTCACTTTCTCAATTTCTCAATTTTTCCATTTTTCAATTTTTCAATTTTCCAATTTTTCAATTTTTCAATTTTTCAATTTCTCACTTTCTCAATCTTTCAATTTTTCAATTTCTCACTTTCTCACTTTCTCACTTTCTCACTTTCTCAATTTCTCAATCTCTCAATTTCTCACTTTTTCACTTTCTCAATTTTTCACTTTCTCAATTTCTCAATTTCTCAATTTTTCTATTTTTTAATTATTCTATTCCTCAATATTTCAAATTTTTAAGTCGTAAAATTCTCGAATTCTCAGATTCTGAACTTTCAAAAATTCTCAGTCTTTCAACCCAAATGCCCACATTCCAAATTTCAAATTCATTCATCAACAAAACATTTCCAAAACGCCATCTTTCTCTCCGATTCCTCTTACCACAACTCTAAAACCGTCGCAAAATGCCTGACCCGCCGCTCACAATTCCGAAGCACCGAAATAAACGTGACCTAACCACCGAAATAAATTCAAATCTAATCGCAAGTGTCAGCCGAAGAGTTACCAGTTACCACAAATTAATTAATCCGTTAATCACCCTAGCCGAGATCCACGTTGTTTCGTGTTTTAAACAAACTTAGTCAAGCACCTTTCACGATTTTCACCAGTGTCCCCAACTGACGTTTACCGGAACTTTTAACGCAAATATTGTCGCGGTTTGGAAACCAGCACCCGGCCTGTCCTCCCGTTTCATAGCGGACTCACCGCGAAACGGAAGGTCTGGCTTCGGCAATTATTGTTCTCGGATGTTTGTCGACGTTTCTGATCGGTCGGATTTCATTTGGTGATATTGGCAAGATCGGTTTATCGTTTAACGCCGCCAAAGCCGAGAACTTTCGAATTGAAACTATCGGCGGGGTCACAGAAGGAACGTATCGGTAAATCCCAGGCAAGTTTATGCCTAAACCCTCGGGGAGTAATCGAAGAGCGCTCAATTAAATTCAAAGGGAACCTATCGAATCGTGAGGGAACAGCAACTGTTTCGAAACAATGATACCCGAAATCACTGAATTTTAGCAACGATTCGAATGCGTGATTACTGCATTATCTATGTTTATACTAAAGCATGAAAATATGTGGAGTGCAATGGCGGGAATGTTTTTGATTTAGAGAAATGGGAGTTATGCTGGGTATTTTATTTTAAATTATACTGGTATAATTTCTATTATTTATCATGCAATTTTAGTTTGTAAACAAATTTTCATTTTGGGAATTTTTTAATGGTTTTAAAATGTTTTGCGAATTTTAAGTGTTGGACTATCAAGTGAGTAATGAATTAATATTTTGAGGGATAGAATTGAAGAAGGTAATTTTGCAAGTTTGCGAGTTTTGGTATTTATGGGTTTGAGAGTTGAGGATTTGAACTGTTTTAAAAGAGTTCACTGTTTGCTATAATTGGTACTCAGTCATTTTGTAGTATGTAGATTGCAAAAATATTTATATAGGCATTTTCGTCAAGCTTTAAGCTTTAAGTTGATGTATCATAAGTGCCATTTTGAGATACTTTTATGTCATGAAATTTTGAAAACATGAATCAATTCTGATGCAGATCACACATTTCGAAACTGGTCATTGTTCTCTATAAATTATGTTTCGCCATTCTGTATTAATAATATTACTGAAGCATTTATATACACATTTTTGTTAAGCATCAAGCTTCAAACTGATGTATCATAAGCACTATTACATGATACTTTTATGTCATGAAATTTTGATAACACATAGACCAACTTCAGATTACAGCTTTTGAAATTACTCATTCTTTGCTATAGTTAGTCTTCAGCCATTTTGTATTAAGAATATTATAGAAATACATACGTGGGCTTTTCCTTCAAGTTTTAAGCTTTAAATTCATGTATCATAAGAGCCATTTTGTGATACTTTTATGTCATCATTTTGTGACTCCACAAATCAGATCTAAACAAACTACACGTTTCGAAATCGGTCATTGTTGACTATAATTAGTACTCAGTCATTTTATATAAAGAATACTGCAGAAACGTTAATGTACACATTTTAGTGATACCATAAGCTTTAAATTGATATACCATACTTGGTATTCTGCGATACTTTTATGTCATCATTTTGCGATCACATGAATCACTTGCACTACACGTTCTGAATTTCTAACTTACTCTATACGTTCCTTGCTATAATTGCAGTTCAGCAATTCTATGTTACGAATATTATACAAACCTATATACGGACATTTTCAACAAGCTTTAAGCTTTAAATTGATGTATCATAAGTGGTATTTTGCGACATTTTTATGTCATGAATTCTTGAGAACATAAATCAGTTATAATACAGACTACATGTTTTGAATATCACTCATTCTTTGCTATAATTGCAATTAGTCATTTTATATTAGGAATATTGTACAAACTTTTATATTCCCATTCTGATGAAACTATAAGCTTTAAATTGATGTATCACACGTGTTATTTTAGCACACTTATATGTCATGAATTCGTGAAAACATGAATCAGTTCTGATGCAAACTACATGTTTCAAAGTCGATCATTGTTCCCTCTAAATTGTACTCAGTCATATTGTGTTAGGAATATTATAGAAACGCTTATATCCTCTTGTTGTATACATTATAAGCTTTAAATTGATGTATCATAAGTGCTCCTTGGCGGTACTTTTATGTCATCATTTTACAATCACACGAATTTCTAATTCCCACTATATTCTGAATCTCTAACTTACACTGTACGTTCCTTGCTATAATTGTACTGTAGCCATTTTGTATTACGACTATTGTAGAAACCTATACATAGAAATTTTCGTCAAGCTTTAATCTTTAATTTGATGTATCGTAAGTGCAATTTTACAATACTTTTATGTCATCATTTTGCAATTATATCCAACTTGTATTATTCTCTAAATGCATTATTCTCTAACTTACACTGAATGTTCCTATATTATCACTCAGTCATTTTGAATGTATACAATATATATAATATATACAATATTCATATCATCAATATTCGAATATATACAACCATTTGTGCCAAACAGCCTTCAAATTAACTATTTACCACCACTGTTACGTTGTCACACTTCATCACAAAATCCCCTCCGCTTCAACCCGTCATAACAACCAAACAAAGTTCGCGTATTCGTTAAAAATAATATTATAATATGAGTTTGCATGCTGCTATCAAGTCGGTAATGCCGGTTTAAGCTCACCTGTGCACCGACGAGACCAGCACGTAATCTAGGAATGTCTGTGTGACTCCAGTCCGATCTAGCCCAGGGATCAACTCTGCCGAGATCGCTGCTCAGATTCACCTCGCCGAGTTGATTGTGTACGAACTTTCTGACGTTCCAGGGCAAATCGTTGTGCCTGTGGAACAAACGCGTGGATAACAGTTCAGCGAGCTAGCATTCGGTCTAAAATTCTCGTTGCTAGGGAATTAAATTGCTAGATCTGTCTTCTGAATAGTTGACTTCTGTACGCGTCAACTCTCTATTGTTCTAAACGAGGAAGGCGTGCACTCTGATTAAGCGAATCGCATTTATTTCCCGTATCTTCCATCTTTTATGCGCCCTAATTTCCTTGCTTCTTAAGTCACTATTTCACTATTTTTCTAGTTTTATCTTTATGGTGTTTTCAATTGTTCTCATTTCAATTTTTGGGTGTTCTCAAATTTCTATATTAAAGAATTTCTGTATTGCGGAATTACTATATTCTCAACTTCCCACCACCCCAACTCCTATATTTTCCAATTTCTATTTCGTGGAATTCCTATATCCCCAACTTCCATCACCTCAACTTCTATATTTTCCAATTTCTATTTCGTGGAATTTCTATATCCCCAACTTCCCATCACCCCAACTTCTATGTTTTCCAATTTCTATTTCGTGGAATTCCTATATCCCCAACTTTTATATTTTCCAATTTCAATTTCGTGGAATTCCTATATCCCCAACTTCCCACTACCCCAACTCCTATATTTTCCAATTTCTATTTCGTGGAATTCCTATATCCCCAACTTCCATCACCTCAACTTCTATATTTTCCAATTTCTATTTCGTGGAATTCCTATATCCCCAACTTCCCATCACCCCAACTTCTATATTTTCCAATTTCTATTTCGTGGAATTCCTATATCCCCAACTTCTATATTTTTCAATTTCTATTTCGTGGAATTCCTATATCCCCAACTTCTATATTTTCCAATTTCTATTTCGTGGAATTCCTATATCCCCAACTTCTATATTTTCCAATTTCTATTTCGTGGAATTTCTATATCCCCAACTTCTATATTTTCCAATTTCTATTTCGTGGAATTCCTATATCCCCAACTTCCCATCACCCCAACTCCTATATTTTCCAATTTCTATTTCGTGGAATTCCTATATCCCCAACTTCCCATCACCCCAACTCCTATATTTTCCAATTTCTATTTCGTGGAATTCCTATATCCCCAACTTCCCATCACCCCAACTTCTATATTTTCCAATTTCTACATCGTGGAATTTCTATATCCTCAACTTCCTATTCTCCCCAATTTTTATATCTTGAAATTACTATATCCCCACCTTCCTATCACACCAACTTCTATATTTCTCAAATCCCTATATTTTCCTATTTCCTTGTACCAAAATTCCTCTGTCAAAAAATTTTCTATATCGCTCCCTTTCTACATAATTACTCAACTCTCTACCTATATTCCCCACGTTCCACATATGCTGTGTCACACATTCCCCACATATTAATACGACACCATGTTTCTCTACAAACACGCATTCTCCATAAAACTATATAAATTTTGAAAGAAATATTTCAAGCTAGAAAATGTTGAACCAAAAAATTTCAAGCTAGAAAATGTTGAACGAGAAAGTTTGAAGACCAAGGAAATTTTAAAAGAGAGAGGAGGATGGAGATATGGTATTGTGAACTAACCCGTCGATCAGAGGCACTTCAGTGAGGATCCTCCTGATCACGTCCAGCCTCTGCTGATGCGTGACAGGCGCGGATTGTAGAAGCAACGGTAGACAAAGTCCTCCGAGAAGCAGAGCCGCGACTAGGAGTAAAATGGGCGCCAAAACACGACATCTTCTACGAGGACTCTCTTCTCTGCGATCTTTGCTACTTCCGCTGCTTGGCGAGTCCTCGCATGGCGGTGGTAGTCGCACTGTGCCGTTGCACGGTGCCACGTCTGGCAGTTCTGTTAGGCACGTCGTCTGCAAATAGATAAATATATAGGTTAGGTGGGTTAGATAGGTTAGATGGATAAATTAGGTAGATGAGTTAGATAGATGATTTAGATGGATGAGTTAGATAGATGAGTTAGATGGATGAGTTAGATAGATATTTGATAGACAGATGGGTGTTCAAGTTAAGAGTTCTTGAAAACATCTTTTTCTCAAACTTCAACAAATTTTTCAAAAAATTCTCAAACTCCTCCATTTTTAACAACATTTAAATTACAAAAATTAAATGAATAACAACATTGTTATATTAAAGATTAATTTCGTTTATAAAAATGTTATATTAAAAATTAATTTCATATTTCAAATGTCGTATTAAAAATTAATTTCACATTAAACAATGTCGTATTACAACTTAATTTCATATTTAAAAATGTCGTATTAAAAATTAATTTCACATTAAACAATGTCGTATTACAACTTAATTTCATATTTAAAAATGTCGTATTAAAAATTAATTTCACATTAAACAATGTCGTATTACAACTTAATTTCATATTGAAAACTATCACGTTAAAACTTAATTTCATATATAACCAACTTTAAATGAATACCTAAAAATAGCCATAAAATAAAAAATCCTTTGAAAAGCTCATAAAGTGAGAAAACAATGAAAATTTCAAATTACAGTAATTCCACACGATATCAAACTTGAAATACACGTGTATTTGTATCAGAGATAAACAGAATTTAATTCTGCTAGTATATGCCATAATTTAACATGATACGGTCCATTTATTCCGAGTTGTACCAATGAAACTAATTTATGTAGAATTGACTTACTAGAGTGAACATTGTAGGGTTAGGTCAATATAAACTTAAGGACGAGAAACCTATCCTAGAACTTGTATTTACATTGGAACTTTTGAATTACACAGTTATTCTAGTCAACAGAATTTAATCGGTCTTATACGGAGGAGTCGTATTTAGACTCCGAAGGATTAACCCGTTTGTTACTGGAAAATTAACCTAACACGAGATTAATTGCTATGGAATTATTTTCAATGTACGAAAATTTATTAGTGATTTTTTTTTGTATTGTGTAATGGTATTTGGGAATTTGGGAAATTTAGGAATTTTGGGAATTTTGGGAATTTTGGGAATTTTGGGAATTTTGGGAATTTTGGAAATTTTGGGAATTTTGGGAACTTTGGTAATTTGGGAATTTTGGTAATTTGGGAATTTTTGTAATTTGGTAATTTGGAAATTGTGTAATTTGGGAATTTTGGTAATTTGGTAATTTTGGGGATTTGGGAATTTTGGTAATTTGGTAATTTTGGGGATTTGGGAATTTTGGGAATTTGGGAATTTCGGGAATTTCGGAATTTGGGAATTTGGGAATTTGGGAATTTTGGGAATTTGGTAGTTTGGTAATCTGGTAATTTGGCAATTTGGAAATTGGGAAAATTGGTAATTTGAAAATTTGGAAATTTAGAAATTTGGAAAATTGGTAATTTAGTAATTTGGAAATTTGGAAATTTGGAAAATTGGTAATTTGAAAATTTGGAAATTTGGAAAATTGGTAATTTAGTAATTTGGAAATTTGGAAATTTGGAAAATTGGTAATTTAGTAATTTGGAAATTTGGAAATTTGGAAAATTGGTAATTTGGAAAATTGGTAATTTACTAATTTGGAAATTTGGAAAATTGGTAATTTGAAAATTTAGAAATTTGGAAAATTGGTAATTTAGTAATTTGGAAATTTGGAAATTTGGAAATTTGGAAAATTGGTAATTTAGTAATTTGGAAATTTGGAAATTTGGAAATTTGGAAAATTGGTAATTTAGTAATTTGGAAATTTGGAAATTTGGAAATTTGAAAATTTGAAAATTTGGAAATTTGGAAAATTGGTAATTTAGTAATTTGAAAATTTGATAGCTTAGTAAATTGTAAATTCAAAAATTTAGTAACGATGTAATTTAGTAATTTGGAAATTTGGAAATTTGGAAATTTGAAAATTTGGAAATTTGGAAAATTGGTAATTTAGTAATTTGGAAATTTGGAAATTTGGAAATTTGGAAAATTGGTAATTTAGTAATTTGGAAATTTGGAAATTTGGAAATTTGGAAAATTGGTAATTTAGTAATTTGGAAATTTGGAAATTTGGAAATTTGGAAATTTGAAAATTTGAAAATTTGGAAATTTGGAAAATTGGTAATTTAGTAATTTGAAAATTTGATAGCTTAGTAAATTGTAAATTCAAAAATTTAGTAACGATGTAATTTAGTAATTTGGAAATTTGGAAATTTGAAAATTTGGAAATTTGGAAAATTGGTAATTTAGTAATTTGGAAATTTGAAAATTTGAAAATTTGGAAATTTGGAAAATTGGTAATTTAGTAATTTGAAAATTTGGTAGCTTAGTAAATTGTAAATTCAAAAATTTAGTAACTTGATGATTTGATAAAATTCCTAAAAAATTCAAAAGTATTGCTTATAATCAAGGACTTTCGTTATAATTTCAGCACGATCACACTTTTTTGTATCCACCCCTTTCAGTAGTAATTTTGAATAATTTCTGCTATGAGTTAATATCGAAAACTAAATAAAACTGATCGTTTATGAAGTATCAGAAGTCCATAAATTACGAGGCAAAGAACAACTGTAAGACGCCCGGGTGAAAATATATAGGAGCAACACTCTCACGCAGCTCGAGAGATATCGCCGAGAACGTTACCGAGACGCATTGCAGACGCCGTGAACTTTTCTTCGCACTTATCCTAACTCCCATAAAGTAGAGTAACACAGAGACGGGTTTTCCACGCGTGTCTCCAAATCCCTCCGCCATCCACTAACACTCGTAACACCGACGAAACTTTTATCGGACCGACACCGAGCAGAGGGTTCTTTTCCTCTTTAGCAGCAAACTGCGAACGATCGCGTGCTAGTTTTGTGTTTATGACGAGGCCACGTTTCGAGAGTCGCTCGCTCGTTTCGCTACAGACAAACGTCGCCCGTATCGAACACCCCAGATTTATACCTTCAACCGAGATATTTTCGGACGACCGATAAAGATACTACAAACTGGAAAAAATGACATGTGTTTGTTTGTTGCGATAACGCTTTACATTTATCTGTACTTGGTATACGATTTTTAGTATACATTTTGGAGTACTTGGTATGCTTTTTAGTTAGGTGCTTTTGGGGTGTAATTCGATGTGGAGGAACTTTCATCATTTTGAAATTCTGTAATTTTAAAATGTGAAATTTATGTTCAAACTGAAATTAAAATTCGTATTAAAATTCAAATTGAAGTTTTGGAATTTTAGGATGGGTTATTAAAATTCGAGTGAAAATTGGGTAATTTTAGACGAAAACCATTACAAATGAAATTGAAATTCAAATAAAAATTTTGTAAATATAGGATACAAGATTGTGGAAATGAAAAACTTTTAATGGGCAAATATAAAGTTCAAAAATGTAGTTTTCAAGTTGAACAATTTTTGAAACTTCAAATATAGAAATTTAGGAATTTTAACATCTGAAAATTTGGGGAAGTTTAACAAATTAGGTGGAGAAGTTAACAAGTTAGGTGTTTCAAAATTTAGAAAATGAGAAAATTAGGAAATTAAAAATTTAATAAATAAAATTATGAAAAAATTAAACTAGAAAATAACCTACTAATTCACAAAAAATTCCACATTCTGTATTACGCAAATGCTAATTTCTCTCGTACGAGCTTATTTAAATACCATTAGCAATTATTATTAAAATTACGTTGATATTAGGCGAGATACACGAGAAAGCTTATATCATGTACAATATTAAACATTCAGGAAGGAACAGACTTACGTATAAAAACAGATTTAGGAAAACTAAACGAGGGACAGAATTTCAAACGAAACACAGTCATACTGAATATTCAGTAGAACAAGTCACTATGGTCAGACCTGTCGTTCCATTTACGAGATGTACTACTTAGTCCGGTCAAAACTACATTTGCATTTATTTTACACTGTCCAGAAGTTCTTTGCCGGGATTTCTACGTTTCTCTTCAAATAAAATTCGACTATTATAATAATTGTATGTGCGTTGCTGCGTCAGCAGTAAGTGACGATTAAAAGACACGAATTGTTAGACGAGTGAATATAAATGGACACTATAAATTTTACTTCGCATTCAAGCTTCATATGAGGCACTCAAGTTACATATGACGCACTCAAGCTACACACGACGCACTCAAGCTACATATGACAAGTTACACATGACGCACTCAAGCTACATATGACGCATTCAAGCTACACACGACGCACTCAAGCTACAAATGACAAGTTACACATGACGCACTCAAGCTACATATGACGCACACAAGCTACATACGACGCACTTAAGATATATATGACGCACTTAAACTACACACGACGCACTCAAACTACATATGACGCATTCAAGCTACACACGACGCACTCAAGCTACAAATGACAAGTCACACATGACGCACTCAAGCTACACACGACGCACTCAAGCTACATATGACAAGTTACACATGACGCACTCAAGCTACATATGACGCATTCAAGCTACACACGACGCACTCAAGCTACAAATGACAAGTCACACATGACGCACTCAAGCTACATATGACGCACACAAGCTACATATGACGCACTTAAGATACACATGACGCACTCAAGCTACACATGACGCATTCAAGCTACATGTGACGCACTTGAGCTACATATGACGCACTCAAGCTACATGTGACACACTTAAGCTACACATGACGCACTCAAGCTACACATGACGCACTCAAGCTACATGTGACGCACTTGAGCTACAGATGACACACTGAAGCTACATGTGACGCACTTAAGCTACACATGACGCACTCAAGCTACACATGACGCATTCAAACTACATATGACGCACTCAAACTAAATATGACACATTCAAGCTACACGTGACGCACTCAAATTACATATGACGCACTCAAGCTACATACGACTCACTCAGGGTACAGACGACGCACTTATGTTTTACATGACGTACTCAAGCTACATATGACGCAGTCAATCTACATATGACGCACTCAAGCTACACGTGACGCACTCAACCCACATCGGCATGCTTCAAACCTGCCAAATCTTACACGAATTTTGAATACGCTTCAATTTGGAGTTTAAGTCCAATTATAATTTGCACGGTCAAGGATTGCCGAATACAAAATTGACATAACACTTCAACTTTTCTTCCCTGTTTTAATATTGTAGCTGTGATCAGTTAGTTCCAAAGCACCTGATAAATCATAAGGCAAATGGTTAAGAGCTAAGTGTATGTGCGTCACAGCGTCAGCAATATTAAGTGACGATTAAACGACGAATCATTAGGATACGAGTGAATATAAGTGGACTCTATGAATTTCACTTCGAACGACTAGTTTATTTTGCAACGTACTTGATCACTGTTTGTTCGAGAGTGTCGCCGAAGAATTTTTACGTTTCACGAAAGCTCGGAGTGGCCGTAGAATTTTTGTGACATTGCCGAGGGAAAACAGTTTCTAATTTTCTATCGGTTTAGGTAAAATTTGGGTGGAGATGAAAATGCGAGCGACGTATGAAGTGTGTCTGGGTTTACCCGCAGTGACCTAAGCAAGTAATAAAAGCAGCAATACCTCGACACGAATAGTTTACTGCGAACGAAAGACTCTACTGCTAAGGTTAAGGGTTCCAGATGTGACTGACAATAAAAAAATAATCGCTATAATGACTCGGGTCTTACCGTCGTTGTGGGTTAAGATTGATTTGAAACTACAAATAAAAGAAAAACTGTTAAAGCATCGAGAAAGTTGTGAGATCTAATCTTTTCGCAGTAATATGCATTATATCTACCAATTTTGACACAAGAACATTAATAATTTACAAGCAGAAATTGTGCGTTCGTATAAATTAATTCGGATTAAAGTTTCAATTCAATTGCGAATAAGGTCGATTAATTAAAGACTGTCCCAAAAGCACAAAGCTGCTTATATTCCAGATAAATGAATCTTTAAATGAATTTTCAAATACTCGGTGGTGCGTAAAAAATAAACGTGCAGTTCTAGCTGATTTTGAAAGGAACAATTAACCGGAGGTGTATCCTTCTGATTAATGGTAATTAATTTTATAATTTTTAATTTAGACAGCATTGTTATGAATATTATGAAGATTTATGAGTATTATATTATAGATTTAGTGGCGATATATATGTATTTGGAAGTCGAAAAATTTGATGGTTGGAAAATTAGGAAAGAGGATATGAATCTGTAGTTTGAATTTTTTATATTTATAAATTTTACAGATTTTCGTCTTTATTTATTTTCAAGTTTGCTATTTTCCAATTTTCCAAGGTTTAATTTTCTAATTTTCTACTTTTCAGTTCATCAAACTTGTTTATTCCTCAACTTTCAAGTTTCAAGATATAAAAATGTCCACTCTCTAAATTTCTAATTCACCAAATACAAAAATCTGTAAAACTAAATACACAAAAACTTCATACCTCTGCATTTCTACATATTAAACAAAAACCACTCGGTTTTATTCAATTTATATTTCCCGAAATATCATAATAAATAAAAGTGCATACAGCATAACTATAAATAAATTTGCAACAACTGTATCATCCAAAACAAATATCCATCCAGCTGGCGAAACATAACACGTGAAAATAGTTAGTGTAGATAAATTCTGTTTTAATTAAATCTGACCCACAATTACCATTCCATATACACGAGACAATGCTTTCAGTTGAAGTGCACCGTCGCTAAACAGTCGAATGCCTTTAAAATCCGCAATCAACCCCAATGTTTTCGCATTACGCAAGCGGATGAGGGTTGAAAGAATCTGCCACTTGGAACATCGACTCGAAACTTTTATCTGGCTGACGTACATCTCGAGTTTCCTGTATTTATGGTGTACAATAATGCGGTTGCACAGGGACTCGGAAGTTTCCAACGATAGTCACGTATCTATAGGGTGTTCCATTACAGCTTTCTCTAAAGTAATCTTTTGCTATTTTAAAGTATCACTCGTTTTTTATAAAAAAATATTGCAGAAACGTTTATATAGACATTTTCATCAAGCTTTAAGCTTTAAATTGGCGTATCATAAGTGCCATTTTGTGATATTTTTATGTCATCATTTTGTGACAACACAAATCAGATCTAAACAAACTACACTTTTCGAAATCGGTCATTGTTGACTATAATTAGTACTCAGTCATTTTATATAAAGAATACTGCAAAAGCGTTAATGTGCACATTTTAGTGATACCATAAGCTTTAAATTGATATGCCATACTTGGTATTCTGTGATACTTTTATGTCATCATTTTGCGATCACATGAATTCTAACTTGCACTACACGTTCTGAATCTCTAACTTACTCTATACGTTCCTTGCTATAATTGCACTTTAGCCATTCTGTATAACGAATATTATACAAACCTATATACAGACATTTTCGTCAAGCTTTAAGCTTTAAATTGATGTATCATAAGTGGTATTTTGCGACATTTTTATGTCATGAATTCTTGAAAACATAAATCAGTTATAATACAGACTACATGTTTTGAATATCACTCATTCTTTGCTATAATTGCAATTAGTCATTTTATATTAGGAATATTGTACAAACTTTTATATTCCCATTCTGATGAAACTATAAGCTTTAAATTGATGTATCACACGTGTTATTTTGGCACACTTTTATGTCATGAATTCGTGAAAACATGAATCAGTTCTTATGCAAACTACATGTTTCAAAATCGATCATTGTTCTCTATAAATTGTACTCAGCCATATTGTGTTAGGAATATTATAGAAACGCTTATATCCTCTTGTTGTATACATTATAAGCTTTAAATTGATGTATCATAAGTGCTCCTTGGCGGTACTTTTATGTCATCATTTTACAATCACACGAATTTCTAACTCCCACTATATTCTGAATCTCTAACTTACACTGTACGTTCCTTGCTATAATTGTACTGTAGCCATTTTGTATTACGACTATTGTAGAAACGTATACATAGAAATTTTCGTCAAGCTTTTAACTTTAATTTGATGTATCATAAGCACAATTTTGCAATACTATGTCATGTATATTAAAAGAACAATGTATATTAAGTTGTGAAAAATGTGGACATGTCTTTTGTTTCAGTTATTTGTTATCGAATACCATGTACTGAGTTAATATCCAGTATTGCAAATATTGTAGAAGCCTTTGGATATGTTATTGATCTGACACTAGATTCGACAAACATTGTCCAGGGTTCTGAATATTTGTTGTGGAAATAGCACTCGATGTGACAAATATTCTAAAATCAACAGCAAATCTGGTTTTCCTAGGGGGATGTGCAATTTTTAGTTGGTTGATTTGCAATTTCGTGGTTTAGAAATTTGCGAGTCTGACAATTTCAAAATTTGATAATTTACAAATTTGAAGAGTTGGGAGATTAGAAACTTGAAATTTTGGGATCGTAGATACTTATTAAGGAATTTTAAGTATGAAAAATAAGTATGAAAATTTGTGAGTTTAAGAATTTCAAAATTTAGAAAATTAAAAATTGTAGAATGTAGTTTAGAAATGTAGAAATCAAGAAATCTAAAAATTTGGGAATTTATAAATTTATGAACCTAAAAATTTGAACATTTAGAAATTTAAAAATTCAGGAATCTGAAGATTTGAAAACTTGAGAATTAGAAAGTGTACAAAATTATATACTTAAAAATCAGAAAATGAATAAATGTAGAAATGTGTGAATCAACAAACGAACAAAATTAAAAATTTTCGAATCAGTATAGAAATTTGATAACTAAGAGATCCAGAACTTAAGAATTTATCCCAATTACGTAGCACCAAGCAAAGGATTGCGATTTAACGAACACTCCACAGTCACGAGCAATGGTGAGAGATTTAGTTTGAGCAACTTGTTTACGAAACACCCTGTACGTGGAAGAAGCCCCGGAACTACGGAACGAGAGGAATCCGAATGGCAGCAGGATTTCCTTGCTTTCCAGCGTGCACAATGCTGCCCTAAACTGCCATAGTTACCACTAGAATTACCTATGCGGCGAAAGGACCAACAATTTGTGCGTGTAACTCGATGGTTGCGTTCATCTTGCCTGAAATATATTACCACGCAGTGACGCAGCTAAACTTTTCGGGACGAAAACTGTTACGGGAATTTCGTGGTGAAAATCAGAAATTTTGGCAGTAAAAATAAATAATCTTTCGTTTTTGAGATTTTCAGGTTACGAAGACTCAAATTTTTAAGTTTTCAATTCTTCAGATTTTTAAATTATTCAAATTTGTGAATTTTGAAACTTGAACTTTTCTCAATGCTTCTAAATTCTTGTAAATTTGTCAAAAATTAACTCAAGCTTACTCACATTTACTAAAATTTATTCGAAATTTCAAAAATTAAAAAATTTTCAAGTTTCTGAAAACCTTGGTTTTCAAAATTTTTTTACTTCTTAATTATAAATTTTTCAAACTGTCAAGTTCTGAAGTAGTTCCATTGTGAAAAAATTCAGAAGATCCTCGCAAATGTTCCGTGTTCCCAAAATAGTTTTAAGCTTTCATTGTTTCGAGTCATCAAATCCTCTTTCGTTCGCGTCAAAAAACGTAAACAAGCTTCACAATACCCCTCACATCAATATTTACAGGTAGAGAAAAAAACCTCCGTGTAACCCAAATATTTGTCACCATATAAAGCTTGTATTTATCTGCCTCGTACAAAAACCTCGCTCCTCTGTTTATAACATAGACAATCAACAAACATCCCTAAATAAATCCTCGAAAAATTGCATTTCGTTCATTCCTTCTCAAACAGAAGAGCGATATCTAAAAATTTCCCTGTAAATTATAACTCTCGTTATATCATCCTGTCAAAACAGTTTTGGCGTGTTATCAGAAACTCCTCGCTGTAGAGTGCACGTTTCAGAGGTTTACAGAACATTGTTCACTTTTAGGTACCAAAAATCAATACCAGATGTACCAGTTAATTCTCAATTTTTTTATAAGAAAAATTCGGGAAAACTTTGTTCAAACCATCGCTGGTTTACCACCTGTCCTTCGAATGCCCTCCCCAAAAAATTGTTCACATTTCGAGAGAAACCAGTCATCCGCCATTTTTCGATATCTTGTGTTCCTGGAAAAGTGAGCCGTTGATGAAAAGTGGTAGTCCGAAAGGGCCAAGTCTGGTATGGCGGGTGAGGCAAGAGTAACAACCAAGTGCAGAAATTGTGCCTTTAACCGTTTTCTGTGTGTGATGCGGCGTTGTGTTGCAAAATCACTTTTCCGTGTCTCCTAGCCCGATCTGGACGCTTTTCGATCAATGCACGCTTCAAACTGATTATTCGCTGACGGTAGCGATCGGTATTAACTGTTTTTACGTGATTCAGCTCGCGATGACCTGATCCCACCAAATAGCATTGTCTTCCGAAGTGATTCTTACAGTGATGGTTGGTCAAACCATGACTTTTCGTGTTTTATCAAAGTAGAACCAAAACATGTATCGTTAGGATAGTCGTAAGTTTCCACAAGACACTCGCTTTCTTTTGGGCAAAACGCAACGCAACTATTTGGTTTGAAGACACCTCAAAAATGACGCTAAATCTTTTTTTTGCAAAAGAATATTGCGCAACTCTCAAGAATAAGCGATTTGCATTCAACTTTGGCAACACCGATTTCGTTCAAACTTTGTACAATCATAAAGAACATCGAAAGTAATAACTTTACAAAAGGGTAGCACACAACTTTCAAGAATAAGATTTACATACAACTTTGGCAACACCGATTTCGTTCAAACTTTGTACAATCATAAAGTACATAGGAAGTAATCATTTTGTAAAAGGGTAGTGTACAACTCTTAAAAATAAGGGAGTAATCTATTTTCAAACTTCTTATAATTTATCCTGAATTGTTTGAGAATAGCGATGTCGAAAATAAAAATTTAATAAAATCTTTTTAGAATTTATAGATTTGAGAATTAGAAATCATTGAAAATTTAGAAAACATGAGAATTTGAAATTTGAAAATTTGGAGTTTGCGAATTTAGAAATTTGAAAATTTGGAGTTTGAAAATTTAGAAATTTGAAAATTTGGAGTTTGCGAAGTTAGAAATTTGAAAATTTGGAGTTTGCGAAGTTAGAAATTTGAAAATTTGGAGTTTGCAAATTTAGAAATTTGAAAATTTGGAGTTCGCGAATTTAGAAATTTGAAAATTTGGAATTTGAAAATTTGGAATTTGAAAATTTGGAATTTGAAAATTTGGAATTTGAAAATTTAGAAATTTGAAAATTTGGAGTTTGCGAATTTAGCAATTTGAAAATTTGGAGTTTGAAAATTTAGAAATTTGAAAATTTGAAGTTTGAAAATTTAGAAATTTGAAAATTTGGAGCTTGACAATTTAGAAATTTGAAAATTTGGAGTTTGCGAAGTTAGAAATTTGAAAATTTGGAGTTTGCGAAGTTAGAAATTTGAAAATTTGGAGTTTGCAAATTTAGAAATTTGAAAATTTGGAGTTCGCGAATTTAGAAATTTGAAAATTTGGAATTTGCAAATTTAGAAATTTGAAAATTTGGAATTTGAAAATTTGGAATTTGAAAATTTAGAAATTTGAAAATTTGGAGTTTGCGAATTTAGCAATTTGAAAATTTGGAGTTTGAAAATTTAGAAATTTGAAAATTTGAAGTTTGAAAATTTAGAAATTTGAAAATTTGGAGTTTGCAAATTTAGAAATTTGAAAATTTGGAGTTTGCAAATTTAGAAATTTGAAAATTTGGTGTTTGTTACGATAGTCGTAAGTTTTCACAAGACACTCGCCATCTTTTGGACGAAAAGCAACTATTTGAAGGCACTCTTAAAAATGACGCTAAATCCTCAGAACACCACCGATTTAAAAATCAAAGCAAGAAGAGTTAATAAATTATTTCCTAATTCGCGTGGATTCGTCAGCTCACAATTCGATCGAAGTCGATTACTTTTGAAATAACCGTAGGTGCATAATACCGACACTTCCGGCGGATAATGCGCTCATTTGAAAATCCTTCGAAGCTGCGAACTGTCGTTCGACTTCCGAACTTTCAAACGTTTTCGTGGCAGCGAGCTTTTACTCGGTCCCTTCGTGACTTATCCTTGTTGCACCTGCGTCATTTTCTCTCGCCGTCTCTCGGTTACAGCTTTCTCTTGCTCGTTACTGGCACATCGCCACGCGTTAACGAGGGAACAAGATGAAACTTCGTCACAGGATATTCCTCAGCTACGAAATTCTCTCTCTGCACCCTTTGCCCCGATGAGAATATTCGCCACTGATGTCGCATCACGTACATTCCGTTTCCGGTTTATCTCTGCGGTCCTGCTTCCGTGCTTCTCCCTTCGAATCTCTTTCATCTTGATTGCCGACAACGGATACTTCTCTCTCTTGATTGTCCTTGTATTAGTACCATCATTTGTTTACGAGTACTACGGTAATTCTTGTTTTTCAATGGTTTACTGTTTTCTCTGCTTTCGTGTATTGTGGGTTTGCTCTTCAGACGTATTTTAGGTTATTTTGCATTTAGGAAGAAATTTTATTTGTGACGTGCTAGGAGTTTAGAACGTGGTTTTGTCACTTTGCTGTGTGTTTACTCTTTAATTATATTTTAAGTTATTTTGTACTTTGGAAGAAATTGTATTTGTGACGTGCTAGGATTTTAGGACGTGGTTTTGTCACTTTGCTGTGTGTCTGCTCTTTGATTATATTTTAAGTTATTTTGTACTTAGGAAGAAGTACAATTTTATTTGTGAAGTGTTAGGATTTTAGAACGTGGTTTTGTCACTTTGCTGTGTGCCTGCTCTTTGATTATATTTTAAGTTATTTTGCACTTAGGAAGAGATACAATTTTATTTGTGACATGTGATGATATTAGAACGCTGTTTTGTCACAGCACTGTGTGTTTACTCTTTAGTTATATTTTAGGTTATGTTATGCTTAAGGAGGAATATTTTTAATTTATTATACAGGGTGTCTACTAGTGTAATTTTAATTATTAAAATTTCTCCTAACATTTTAAATTCACTTATAATCGAACAAGTTTATAATTAAACATAACAGTATACTATAAACGAAAAATTTGCTATTATTAAAACTTTGAAATGAATATTTGAAAAGATTCGAAAAATCACTGCTCCATAATGTCACTATACAAACGTATTTCTTTTCAGCATCGTTCACTTCACAGACTATCTATAGAACTTCGATTTATCGTTCATCTAAATTTTATCCTGTTTCACAAAGTGTGTCAACATCTCCTATCCAAGCAACCGGGCAAAATAATTGCTGTACGTTAATTGCTCGCACAATTACAACTTCGCTTCGCTTCTCTCGTAACGGCTGTCAGAAACTTTCTGTGCCTTTCAGATGTTCATCGAATTCGTTGTATAAAAACGATTAATTACTGTTACACACGGTGCTCTAATAATTTGGTAAACAATCGAAGTAACAATTTTTTGTATTTTATTGGATTTTATTTTTTGTACTTTGTACTGTATTTGTTCACATTTTCTCATTAGTGTATTCATTGTTTTTAGTACTAACATTTCTGGAGAAAGAAAGTAGGAATTTTTAGTAGAAAGATTGTTAATATATTGATTTTGAATATTTTTGTATTCTGAAATTTACAAGTAGTCAAATTATTAGATTTTTAAATTTCTAGATTTAAAAGTTTTTAATTTTTGAATTTCTTTTCAGTATTTCAAATTTTCAGTGTTAAAAATGTTCAAATTTCCAATTTTCAATTTTCTAATTACGAGTCTTTGAAATTTTTTAATTTTCTCATCTCTCAATTTCAAAGTTAAAAATTTTAAGCTTGTACAATATTTGTGGTCTCAAATGTTAGTTCAATGATAAATCTCAAAAGTGTCATACAATATTTGATATATCAAACTAACACTCAATAATAAATATTCAAAAATGTAATTCACGTAATATTTGTTATCTTCACCCTTAACGGTCACACAGGTCCGAAACGACCGCAGCCAATTTAGCTTCAAATTTAACCACTTTACCCGGAAAATCTGAGTAAGTACCTTTTTTGAAGCCCCGGTATTTTTACTATTTTTCTCCTCAAACTTTCATATCTCAAGAGGGTTCGGCTAAAATTTTACCCCCCTACGATACAAAAAATATTGAATTTTTCTGCAAAAAATTTCAACTGAACAAAGCAGATAAGATGTTGAATATTAACTAGCTATAAAACTTTACACTCAATTAAGCACAAATTTGAAACACCACTACCAAAATAAACGGTCCAAATATTCAATATCTTGATACAGATGTTAAATATCATCTAGCTATGAGACCCGAGTCATTATAGCGAGTATTTTTTTATTGTTAGTCACATCTGGAACCCTTAACCTTAGCAGTAGAGTCTTTCGTTCGCAGTGAACTGTTCGTGTCCAGGTATTGCTGCTTTTATTACTTGCTTAGATCACTGCGGGTAAACCCAGACACACTTCATACGTCGCTCGCATTTCCATCTCCACCCAAATTTTACCTAAACCGATAGAAAATTAGAAACTGTTTTTCCTCGGCAATGTCACAAAAATTCTACGGCCACTCCGAGCTTTCGTGAAACGTAAAAATTCTTCGGAGACACTCTCGAACAAACAGTGATCAAGTACGTTGCAAAATAAACTAGTCGTTCGAAGTGAAATTCATAGAGTCCACTTACATTCACTCGTATCCTAATGATTCGTCGTTTAATCGTCACTTAATATTGCTGACGCTGTGACGCACATACACTTAGTTCTTAACCATTTGCCTTATGATTTATCAGGTGCTTTGGAACTAACTGATCACAGCTACAATATTAAAACAGGGAAGAAAAGTTGAAGTGTTATGTCAATTTTGTATTCGGCAATCCTTGACCATGCAAATTATAATTGGACTTAAACTCCAAATTGAAGCGTATTCAAAATTCGAGTAAGATTTGGCAGGTTTGAGGCGTGCAGATGTGGGTTGAGTGCGTCACATGTAGCTTGAGTGCGTCATATGTAGTTTGAGTGCGTCGTGTGTAGTTTAAGTGCGTCATGTGTAGCTCGAGTGCGTCATATGTAACTTAAGAGTATCATATGTAGTTTGAGTGCGTCAAGTGTAACTTAAGTGCGTCCACATGTAGCTTGAGTGCGTCATATGTAGCTCAAGTGCGTCCACATATAGCTTGAGTGCGTCATATGTAGCTCAAGTGCGTCATATGTAGCTCAAGTGCGTCATATGTAGTTCAAGTGCGTCACGTGTAGCTTGAATGCGTCGTGTGTAGTTTGAGTACGTCATGTGTAGCTTGAGTGCGTCATATGTAGCTTGAGTGCGTCGTGTGTACTTTGAGTGCGTCATGTATAACTTGAGTGCGTCATATATAACCTGAGTGCGTCATATGTAACTTGAGTGAGTCATATGTAACTTGAGTGCGTCATATGTAGCTTCAGTGCGTCATATGTAGCTTGAATGCGAAATGTGTCTGAATATTACATTTTATTATGATAACATGTGTTCGAATATTGCATTTTGTTATAATAACACATATTCGAATATTCTATTTTATTATAATAGCACGTGTTCGTATACTGTATTTTATTATAATATTATCAAATATTTTATTAAATATTAACTAGCTATGAAACTTTACACTAAATTAAGCACAAATTAAAAAGCACCACTACCAAAATAAACGGTGGAAATATTCAAAATCTTGATACAAAGTAAATTAACGAGGCAACTAGTACGAATTAATTCATGGAGCAATTTTATTTCCAGCCGCTTCTAATTTAACCTGAAACATTATGAAAAAGATCGGGAAATTTCAGCGGAGCATACGTCACAAGATGAATCAGAGAACACGTGGTTGTAGGTGTATCACGTTAACGTTAACGCGATTCCGTGGCCGAATACTAATTCAGCGGCGAGGATTAATTAAATTAAAGTCTCTGAACCGCGTAAAATTCTCTCGGCTGCGCAATTTTCGCGGGGAAAATTAAGGAGCTCGTAAAAAATCAGGCGAAGAGCAAAGTTCGTTGCCCGTCAAGTTTCCCCGTTGCAAAAAGTCACTTTGTGTGTTCGCCCCCGCTCTTTTCTTCCCGTTCTTCTTTTTACGACACGAGATGTCCCGCGAGTATCGCAGCCCGTAGGAACTAGTTTTGAAGAATTTTTAATTAATGAACCTACCTTCGCGGCAACTCCATAACGACCGTAACACGTGGCCTTTAATAACCATTTACGACCCCGTCGACGATCGTTCCTTAATTATTGGAAGCGACCGACGAACGAGCTTGTAAACGAAAACCGACCGAATGACGGGGTATTACGTCGGGGGAATCGATTTTACGATTGGACAATCTGCTCGCGACTTGGATCGAACAATTGCGAGAAACGGATTCAAAGACTCGGATAGAATAAGGATCTCCTGCCGAGTAATCTGCTATTACGGGAGATTCGAGAACTTGCGAAAGATTTTGAAGAAGGAACAAGGGGAAAGAGTTTTAACCTCTGATATTGCAAGATATTTGATTATTAGATGTAAGAACCTGAATCAGAAATTCAGGTACCTGGAATTTTAGATATTCTGAAATTAGACACACAAATTTTTGTTTAGATTTGGATTTGGATGTTGAGATATCTTGATATGCATATATCTAGATTTTTGGATGTGTGGAACTGGAGATGGTTAAATATACAAATATTTAGATACTCTGTTACCTAAATCTTGAAGTCTATAGATTGACAGATACTAAGTACAGAAATAGTTAAGTATTCAGTTATCTAGTATATGAAAATTATCAGATACGTAGATTTTATATGAACAGATACCTAAATTATCAGATACTCACATCACTAGATGTCTGAATCAATTAGATACCTAGATTATCAGGTGTCTAAATCATTAGATATGTAGATTATCAGGTACTTAAATCATCAAATACTTACATGACCACATATCTAGATCATTAGACACCTAGATTATTAGATCATTTAGGTGCCTAAATCATCAGATGTGTAGATTATCAGATGCCCAAATCAACGGATATGAGGATCATCAGATGCTTAGGTCATCAGATGCTTAGATCACTAGATATCTACGTCATCAGCTACCTAGATCCCTAAATTTCTAAATCTTGAAACTTCCAAATCCCTAAATCTCCAAACCTCCAAATCCCTAAATCTTCAGACCCCCAAATCCCTAAATCTTCAGACCTGCAAATCTTTAAATCTCCAAATCCAAAATTCCTAAAACACCCTGAAGTTCCCTAAACCCCTAAACTCTTAAATCCCAAAATCCTGAAATCACCAAGTCCCCGAAGTCCCCAAATTCCTTCATCCCTAAATCTCCAAATCCTAAACTCCCTAAACTCTCCAACTTTCAAACTCCCTAAATCTTCAGACCCCCAAATCCCTAAATCTTCAGATCTGCAAATCCTTAAATCTCCAAATCCAGAAATCCTAAAACACCCTGAAGTTCCCTAAACCCCTAAACTCTTAAATCCCAAAATCCTGAAATCACCAAGTCCCCGAAGTCCCCAAATTCCTTCATCCCTAAATCTCCAAATCCTAAACTCCCTAAACTCTCCAACTTCCAAACTCCCAAAATGTGAAACTCCGTAAATCCAAACATCTCCATCAGAACGTGCACATCATCACATCAATACGAAACACCTCGTGAAATCAAATGAACGCGAACGAAAATGGCGCAACAGAAATAACTAGAACGGAATAATACAGCGAGTATAAAGGTCGAAGATCCAGCCGGTAATCAGATTGGCAGTTTGCTAAGCGGATAGTTACATCGTTGCAGTCGCAACGGAAGTAGCAAATCCATGAATTCCATCGAATTCCTGGAAGAGTGCTCTGTTGTCCTTCGAGGGAGGCAATATTATGGAAAGTAGAGCAAAGATTAAAGTCTCGGGTCGGATGCAAGGATATGAGAGACGATCTTATTCGAGTGTCTGCGATTCGCACAAAGGAAAGAGGACCAGCTGGAAGGTGGCTGCCAGTTAATGGAACTAAGAACCATGCGAATCTGTTAAGCCTGGCAAAGGCTTTTCGCTTTGATCCGTCAGCTGCACCTACTTTTGACTTTAATCGTTTGAATACGTCTGGCCCGCTGTTTGATGCGCATCGCGTTATATCTTCATTCGTGGTGCGTTGTTCATTTCTCGTTTACCTTCTTTCCCTGCGATATTCAAATACTACGATAACAATCGCTAGCCTGAAAGTGTTCGCGATAACTTATCGTGGATACATTCATTTCGGTGAATATAAGCGTTTATGAGCTGTGCTAGTTGAGACTGTGCTTGTCGAGATTAGATTTAGGGAGTTAGGAATTGCGGGTTTGGGATACGGAGCTGTGGTGACTTGATGATTTCTTGATTCTGGAATTTGGGAATAGGTTGATTTGAGGATATGTCGATTTAAGGGTATGTGGATTTGGGGATATGTGGATTTGGAGATATGTGGATTTGGAGATATGTGGATTTGGAAGGATGTGCATTTGAAGATATGTGGATTTGGGGGCATGTGGAATTGGGGAGATGGTGATTTCGGAATATGTGGATTCGAACATATATGGATTTCAGGATATGTGGATTTTGGGGGTATGTGGACTTGGAAATATGTGGAATTGAAGATGTGTGGATTTGGAAATATGTGGAATTGGGGATATGTGGATTTGGGAACATATGGAATTGGAGATATGTGGAATTAGGGATATGTGGAATTGGGGATATGTGGACTTGGGCATAAGTGAAATATGGGATATATGGAATTGGGGATATGCAGAATTGGGGATATGTGGATTTGGGAATATGTGGAATTGGGGATATGTGGAATTGGAGATATGTGGAATTGGGGATATGTGGAATTGGGGATATGTGGATTTAGAAATATGTGGAATTGGCGATATGTGAATTTGGAAATATGTGGAATTGGGGATATGCGGAATGTGGGATATGTGGAATTGGGGATATGTGGATTTGGGAACATGTGGAATTGAAGATATGTGGAATTAGGGATATGTGGAATTGGGGATATGTGGACTTGGGCATAAGTGGAATATGGGATATGTGGAATTGAGGATATGTGGATTTGGGAATATGTGGAATTGGGGATATGTAGAATTGGGGATATGTGGATTTGGGAATATGTGGAATTGGGGATATGTGGAATTGGGGATATGCGGAATTGGGATATGTGGGATTGGGGATATGTGGATTTAGAAATATGTGGAAATGGCGATATGTGAATTTGGAAATATGTGGAATTGGGGATATGCGGAATGTGGGATATGTGGAATTGGGGATATGTGGATTTGGGAACATGTGGAATTGAAGATATGTGGAATTAGGGATATGTGGAATTGGGGATATGTGGACTTGGGCATAAGTGGAATATGGGATATGTGGAATTGAGGATATGTGGATTTGGGAATATGTGGAATTGGGGATATGTAGAATTGGGGATATGTGGATTTGGGAATATGTGGAATTGGGGATATGTGGAATTGGGGATATGCGGAATTGGGATATGTGGGATTGGGGATATGTGGATTTAGAAATATGTGGAAATGGCGATATGTGAATTTGGAAATATGTGGAATTGGGGATATGTGGAATTGGGGATATGTGGAATTGGGGATATGTGGATTTGGAAATATGTGGAATTAGTTATATGTGGAATTGGGGATATGTGGATTTAGAAATATGTGGAATTGGGGATATGTGGATTTGAGAGTACGTGTTCATGAAGACATAAGTATTCGAGGATGTCGGAATTTAAAAATATAGGAATTTGAATATATAAAAGTTTGGAGCCATTGAGATTTGGAAATATTAATATTTAGAAATATAGGAATTCGCGATACAAAAACTTGAACATACGTGAACACCAAATTCCCAAAAATCTCCATGAATCCTCCCCAATCACAAATTTCCAAATTCCCAAATATAGATTCAAAAATTTCCAAGAACCTTCACTCCCATATTCCTTCACCCTCTTATAACCATACTCCAGCTTCCTGCACTATCCCATAGTACTCCCACCCTAAGAAGTCTCTTTAGACCCACTCTCGTAACGATAACTCATATCCTCGCTCAATTCGTCGTCCAAACTCAAGCAAGTCATCCCAGACCCTTTTCACCTTCCGATCTTCGCAGCCGCTCTTCCCGCGATCGAGGCGTGTACGAAGGGTTGCAGGGTGTAGGGTGGCAGCAGGGACAGAAAGGAGGCGAAAGTCAAGGAAGTCGGTGGGTAGGGGGAGCATTGTCAAGTTTTCGTATAAATTACCCCCCCGAACGTAAATTCAAAAGCCGGTGGCGGCGCACAAAGCCTGCTTTAAGGGGCGGTTGAGACGGCGAGTCGTCGAGGAGGGAACGACGGTAGGGGTAGTTCGAAGTCCGTCTCTTTCTCCGTCTTTATCTTTCGGTTGTCTGGTCGTTCTCTTAATTCTGTGGCGATTAACGATCCACTCCAACCAGAAATTAGTCCTGCTTGTTCTCTACCACCCCACCCCGAAGGGAAGTTCTTTCTCCTTCTTCGAGAACGTCCTAAACATCTCTCTTTTCCGTTGTTTATCCTTCGAGTTGTTGCTGGTTCGCCCGCTTTGGTTTCGCAGGCGTGAACGAGGAGATGTGGCGGCGGAAACAACCATGTTTATTGCCTCTCCCAGTATGGTAATTGAGAATTGTGGCCGAGAGGAAACTTTGGTTTTGCTGGGGGAATCTTCGAAGTGCGGTATTGAGATCTGTGGTTTTTCGATTTAGTCGCGGTGGTCGATTCTGAATATCGGTAATAAGGGGTGGTAAAATGGATCTCAAGAATTTAACCCTTTGCTTTATAATTTTCTTCACACGTGACTTATGCTTTGACGATGGCAAAATTTTACTTGTCCTGACAAAATGTTACTTGTCGTCATTGTTTATCTTCGTAAGAAATACATGTTGTATATATTTAATAACCAAAAATAATCTCGAAAGGAAGCGATAATGAAAAGTAAGGAATCCTATCAAAGTTTAATTTTTCGCGCTCATTGGAATGCAAACAAAATCCACAAACAGTTCGTTGTTCAGCATCCAGAAAATCGACGAACTCGTTCATGGTTCGTTCCACCGATTCGGCGATGCACAACAACACTATTCAATTGAAGTAATTAACATGAAACAACCCCGTGTGTGCCGTTGTCCGACCAGCACAAACAACGTCGGATGCGTGGCCGTTAAAATAAAACCGTACACGATTCGTCTCATTAGGTTAGCAACGGGCCAATACCACGCTTGGAATCCTGAAACACGTCATTCGACATCACCGTGCCGTGTAAATTACCTATAAAAACACGCGACAGGATGCGTCGTGGTGACATTGATGGAACGAGATTTAATTTTATAATTGAGGGGATTTCTAAAAGCTTCTCAGTTACTTTTATAGGTTCGACTCACTTGTGAAATTTTAAGGTATTGCTGTTGAATAGCAAGGTTGAAACTGTGTAACTTTGTTAATAACTTTGTTGGAAAGTTTGACGAATTCTTTGGAAGTTACTATTTGACTGTTAATTGCTGTTTGTTTTGCGGTGTACAACGCTTTATAGGTTTGTTGAAGAGTACTGATTTGAAAGTGGGAGATTTCGTGGTGTGAAATAAAAATTTCATTGCATGAAATATGAAATTTGAAATAATTTACAGGGTGTTGTAACGCTATTCACGATTATTCTTTGCAGCCACCTTACGAAAAAAAGTTTAGGTTATGTTAGTCTAACCTTCATAAATAAAGGTTAAGTTTGACTAACATTTGGACGTGAAGGTTATGTTAGTCTAACCTTCGTACATAAAGGTTAGGCTTGACTAACCTTTGGACGTGAAGGTTAGATTAGACTAACCTTTGTGTATAAAGGTTAGGTTAGTCTAACCTTCATAAATAAAGGTTAGGTTAGTCTAACCTTCATAAATAAAGGTTAGGTTAGTCTAACCTTCATAAATAAAGGTTAGGTTAGTCTAACCTTCATAAATAAAGGCTAGGTTAGTCTAACCTTCATAAATACGGGTTAGGTTTGACTAACCTTTGTACGTGAAGGTTAGGTTAGACTAACCTTTGTGTTTAAAAGTTAGGTTACATTAACCTTTATAAGTGGAAGTTAGGTTAAATTAACCTATGTATATAAACGTTAGTTCAGATTAACCTTTATACGTAGAGGTTAGGTATGTTTAACGTATATGCACATTTCCACTTCTGTAAATTGAGTAACATGTTAATAAAAATGTCATGTAGTACGTGTTTTGAATTCGTCTCGATGTCCTCTAAAGCTATGAATAAAAAAAATGTATGTTCCTATTTAAAAAACCAAAGCTGACCTTGACTTTGCCGAGAGAACAAACTGTTTTCAAAATTTGCTTTCCTAATATCTATTGTGGACTTCATACCCTGCAAATATTGTTGTAAACTTTTTTTCGCAAGGTGGCTGCAAGTGGGAGGAAAATCGTGAGTAGAGTTATAGGAAACACCTAGTACAGTGTAATCTATCGTAATCTAATAATCTATCAAAATTTAATTTACCATCCACAACCTACTAATAACAAAAAATAACTAACGTCAAATAATCACATCAAACATCAAACAAAGTCTACAATTATTCAAATCCTTCCTTCATCCCTCAAAACCCAATTAAACTCCTTTCGCACACAAAAAATATAACACTATCTCCACCGAAAAATCCAGCCATTTAAGTATCAAAAAGCGCGAGTACTCATTTCCGGCGCAGTATATACCATGCCCTCCGCTGAAGAGAAACAAGAGAAGCCTTAATTGTTTCGGCGAGAATACGTTCTCTTTGCTCGGGAGAAACAACCGCTTTCTTAAAACACGTTCCTTTCTTTTTTTTCGGGGTCGGTCAAATGAAATGGCACACCGCGGTCACTTTTACCCGCGAACTTTTTAGGTGGAACACGATGTTTGTCTCGTGCAGGTTCTCGCATTTTTGTAAAACACCTGCCGAGTGAGAACGCGTTTAAATTAAGTCGACAAGTTCAGTCGCTGAGGGGCTGTTTGGCCGCGGTTGCATCTTTAGATGCACATTGCTGCTAAAATATTTACGTTTCACGCTGTGTAATGAAAACGGGTAATGGAAATTTTCTGACGTAAACATCATCGATTTTCGTTAGATTCATGTGATACGTAGTCATCGAATTATTATAAATTTTTAGGACTTCGCATGATTTGGGGATATGTAGATTAGGAGATATGTGGATTTGGATATATGTGGATTTAGGGATACGTGATGTTGGGAATATGTGGATTTGGAGATATGTGGATTTAGAGAGATGTGGATTTGGAGGGATGTGGATTTGGGGATATGTGGAATTTGAGATATGTGGAATTTGGGATATGTGGATTTGGAGGGATGTGGATTTGGGGATATGTGGAATTTGAGATATGTGGAATTTGGCATATGTGGAATTGGGGATATGTGGAATTTGGGATATGTGGAATTTGGGATATGTGGAATTTGGGATATGTGGAATTGGGGATATGTGGATTCGAAAATATACGGATTTGGGGATATGTGAAATTTGGGATATGTGGAATTGGGGAGATGTCGATTTCGGGATATGTGGATTCGAAAATATATGAATTTGAGGATATGTGGATTTTGGGAAATGTGGATTTGATGATGTGTGGATTTGAGAACATCTGAATTAGGGAAAATATTTACAGTTCGCGCTGTGACATGTAATGGAAATTTTTTGTATGTTCATTTTATTGTATCGTTTTCATAATTTATTTTATTGCAAAGTTTTCATAATTTATTTCACTGCGACTCTTTCATAATTTATTTTATTACAACGTTTTTATATTTTATTTTGTACAAAATTTTCATAATTTATTGTATTGCAGTGTTTTCGTCATTTATTTTATTACAATGTTTTTGTAATTTATTCTATTGCAACCTTTTCATAATTTATTTCACAATGTAACTTTTCATAATTAATTTTATAATAACGTTTTGTCCATTTTATACTCATTGTAACGCTTTGTCCAACGTTTTTTTATTATGATATTCCGACCATTTATTTCATTTTGACGTTTTATCTATTCATTTTATTGGAACGTTTTCACTATTTATTTTATTATAACGTTTCGATTATTTTTTTTTATTGACGCGTTTTGACCATCTATTTTGTTATAACGTTTGGTTCATTGTCTTTTTATTGTAGCATTTTGACCATCTATTTTATTGTGACGTTTTGTCTATTTACTTTATTCTAACGTTTCGATCATTTATTTCGTTGTAACGTTTCGATTATTTTTTTTTTATCGTCACGATTTGACCATTTATTTTATTGTAACGTATTGTTCACATTTTTAAATTGTAACGTTTTGACCATTTATTTTGTTGTGAAGTTTTGACTATTTATTTTATTTTGATGTTGCGATTAATTACTCTGATCTCTCTTAGAATTTCAGTTCATGTCTATGTATTTATTTATAAAAATATGCAAACTTATTATTTACGATATTTTCGTAATTCTTTTTTTTAATAAATATACGCTAATATAGTAATTATATGTATTTAGAAATATGTCTAGTGTCTCAATGGATTAAAACAGTATTTTCGAAGATGGGAGCACGTTTTAAAGCGATTAAAAGCGAGAGCCAGGTGAATGCGTTCGCGAAACTTGTATTTAATAACGTTTTTGATTACCTATGACCATTTTTGCCATTCCGCATGCGTTAATCAACGGTATCCGATTAAATCATGGCTATCGTGCATTTTCGAGATTCGATGAACAAAAAACGTCCGTCAATGTAATATAAAACTATGATGATAAGTATACGATTTCTGCAAGATTCATAGTGTCTCTGAAGAATATGACAAATTGTTTCAAATTTCTGTATCAAAATCTTGTCACAATTTTCTTGACTAAATTTTCATTTCAGTTCAATTTATTGTGTCAAGCTTTATTACATTTTATATGAAGATTTTAGAAAAAATTTGAAATTCAAACATATCGAGCGAAAAGTGAGAGTTGAAAAATAATTGGAGTGTTATAATATAATCGAAGAATATTTAAAAATTTGTTATAATAAATTTAAGTTATTACTCATTACTAGACGCCATAATAAAATCATTCTCTACATGTTACATTGAACAGAATTATATTCAATTATATCGACATTAAATGTCGACATTAAACATCAATATTATCAGAGACGTACTACAACAAATAGAAGAATAATTAAATATTCATCACAATAAATAATAACAAAGATTGACCACAAGTCTCCATAAAAAAATTCACCCTCTACATGTTACATTGAAGAATTCTGTTCAATGAATACAAATATCAACTATCAACATCAAATGTCCTACCACAAATTGAAGAATAATCAAAAATTCACCACAGCAAATACTAATAAAGATATATTGCAAATCTCCATAAAATTCATCCCCCTTACAACTGAACACAACACTGTTCAATAATATCGAACAATAAGCTTCCACTTGCTAAACGTATTTAGCATACGAGTTAACTTGTTATGCACACATTATCGACTCTCCTCGTAGCCATAGTCTCTTTGTTTTTCATCGTTTCCTTTCGATATTGTGTTTACGCGATCCTTCATCACTTTGTTCACAAGATTTCACAGGATTTTTTTCCTCCGTCTCCGTGGCATTATTTTCCACTTTCGGTTCATTGTTCTACGATCCCTTCTACGCCTTTGTTCCTCTTTTTTACCGCATTTACCATCATCGATTCTGCTTTTATCTCGTCACTTCCACTTCTATTATCCTTTTCACCCCTCGCTTGATCTTTCGATCTCGGACCAACTTCTTACAACTTCAACGTTTTGCTGTTTAACTTTTCTTCGCAACTATGCTCGAATCTATCGAGTTTCGACAAATTTTTCTTATTCTTCCCCTGATTTCGGGCTCTCGGGAAGTACGGCAGTAAACAGTTTAATCTTTCTATGGTATTTGTTCAATATTGAATTTGATTATTTTAGTTTCATTTTCACTGATTTAATTAGTCTGAAGCTGATCATTCCGATGGAAATTTTCGCTCACTTTTAATCTACGGAAAATTAACGAAGTTCGTAATTGAAGACGGTGCTTAATACTTCTGCTTAGCTTAATTAATTCTTTCCGTATTTTATAAAATATGATTATGTACACAAATTATCTAGACATTCATTTTTCTAATTAATTAGAATTTCTGCTTGAAGTTATATAACGAAAACAGTATGAAAATTTATAAACCTGTGAAAATTTGTCGAATCCTAAAGATCTAAAAATGAAAGGGTAAAAAACTTCAGCCTACGAGCTACAGAGGGAAAAATATATAAGGACGTAGCCTTTTCTGGCCCATCAGTAAGAAGCAAATCGCTGTGGGCTAGAAAATAACAAACCTGCCCCTTTCTTTCCCGTTGCAGGTCTCGTCACCAGGCAACTCGTTTTTCTCCGTTTCCCTTTTCATAGTCGCCGATATATCGAGCTTGAAGCAGGAAGCTCTCTCTCTCTGTCTCCCTCTCTTTCTTTCTGGTGGAGCGTCAGCTCATGGGCAAAAATGCCGATCGGTTTGACGAAACGTAATTACGGTATTCCGCGTGGGAGCACCGGGGAATGAGGTTGCTATCCCCATCCCGTGGAAAACACCGCTGCCGGAAATCCATTTTGCGCGCCGCTGTCATTGGAATTTCTAACGGGCACGATACGTTATGGTGCACAGCTGCGCTGATATCCTCGCCGCCATTATTCTACGAAGACGGTCAAACAAATCTACTTTCTACGAATGAGTACGTTTCTTTACGTCCTTCTTTTCAATTCTTTAGAATGCGACACTGAGAGTATTCCTGAGTTCTCGGTACAAGTTTCTACCGATACTTTCGTTCATTTATAGTTTCGAATCAATCTTCACTCAGAACGACGGTAAGACTCGAGTCATTATAGCGAGTATTTTTTTATTGTTAGTCACATCTGCAACCCTTAACCTTAGCAGTAGAGTCTTTCGTTCGCAGTGAACTATTCGTGTCGAGGTACTGCTGCTTTTATTACTTGCTTAGGTCACTGCGGGTAAACCCAGACACACTTCATACGTCGCTCGCATTTCCATCTCCACCAAAATTTTAACTAAACCGATAGAAAATTAGAAACCGTTTTCCCTCGGCAATGTCACAAAAATTCTACGGCCACTCCGAGCTTTCGTGAAACGTAAAAATTCTTCGGAGACACTCTCGAACAAACAGTGATCAAGTACGTTGCAAAATAAACTAGTCGTTCGAAGTGAAATTCATAGAGTCCACCTATACTCACTCGTATCCTAATGATTCGTCGTTTAATCGTCACTTAATATTGCTGACGCTCTGACGCACATACACTTAGTTCTTAACCCTTTGCCTTTTGATTTATCAGGTGCTTTGGAACTAACTGATCACAGCTACAATATTAAAACAGGGAAGAAAAGTTGAAGTGTTATGTCAATTTTGTATTCGGCAATCCGTGACCATGCAAATTATAATTGGACTTAAACTCCAAATTGAAGCGTATTCAAAATTCGAGTAAGATTTGGCAGGTTTGAGGCGTGCAGATGTGGGTTGAGTGCGTCACATGTAGCTTGAGTGCGTCATATGTAGTTTGAGTGCGTCGTGTGTAGTTTAAGTGCGTCATGTGTAGCTTGAGTGCGTCATGTGTAGCTTGAGTGCGTCAAATGTAACTTAAGACTATCATATGTAGTTTGAGTGCTTCATGTGTAGTTCGAATGCGCCATATATAACTTAAGAGTGTCATATTTAGTTTGAGTGCGTCATGTGTAGCTTAAGTGCTTCATATGTAGCTTGAGTGCGCCAAGTGTAACTTAAGTGCGTCACATGTAGCTTGAGTGCGTCATATGTAGCTCAAGTGCGTCCACATGTAGCTTGAGTGCGTCATATGTAGCTCAAGTGCGTCATATGTAGTTCAAATGCGTCACGTGTAGCTTGAATGCGTCGTGTGTAGCTTGAGTACGTCATGTGTAGCTTGAGTGCGTCATATGTAGCTTGAGTGCGTCGTGTGTAGTTTGACTGCGTCATGTATAACTTGAGTGCGTCATATATAACCTGAGTGCGTCATATGTAACTTGAGTGCGTCATATATAACCTGAGTGCGTCATATGTAACTTGAGTGCGTCATATGTAACTTGAGTGCGTCATATGTAGCTTCAGTGCGTCATATGTAGCTTCAGTGCGAAATGTGTTCAAATATTGCATTTTATTATAATAACATGTGTTCGAATATTGCATTTTGTTATAATAACACATGTTCGAATACTGTATTTTATTATAATAGCACGTGTTCGAATATTGTATTCTATTATAATAACATGTGTTCGAATATTGTATTCAATTATAATGACAAGCATTCGAGTATTACGTTGCATTATAATAATGTATAACCGAATATTACGTTTCATTTTAATGATATGTATTCGAATTTTTAACGAGCACCATAAATTATGGTGCACAGCTGCACAGATATCGCCGCCATTATTCTGCGAAGACCATGATAAAAGAAACGTACATCTTCCGCCAAATGCTTTCTACGAATGTAAGTACAATATTTTTTTTTTATAACGTAATCTGTTTTTAATAATATATAATATTATTTTATGATAATATTTTTTTGTTGTGTGTGTACCTGTTATACTTATATGTATCTTTTGTTTTCTGGTATTCATTTTTTTTGTATATCTTCTTCATATGCCTGTTCATAAAGACTTATTGATTTGAAAATATAGTATAAATCGTGCAAAGGTAATTTCCACAAAAAATTAAGCATTAATGTTTCCTAGTCATCTGGTCTATAAATATTAAGATAAGAAAAATGACTGTAATTATTCATTTCATTAATCTCGAAATATATCAATATTAAATAAAAATAAAATTCACAAGTTTCCAACAGCAGAAGCTTGCAAATTAAGAAACTCGGAAATTCTCAGAAAAAAAATTCACGCTCCAATAACTGAACCAATTAATACTAAAGTACCCTCAGTCTCCTTCGCGCAAGTATCAAAATTATTAAAACAGAAAAATCAATATCACCATTACTGTTCGTATTTTCAATTTCTCAGTTCCGTCATTAAAATGCTGCTCCTCGTTTGCGAATGCACTTGAAATTCCACGGTATTTCGAGTTTCTTGGCTATTGCGTTACTGACAGAGAAAGTCGAGATCGAGGAAGAAGGAGAAATAGAAAGGGACAGGAAGAGAGAGTCAAGGACAGTGAAAAATGTATAGAAATAAAGTATCAGAGAAAGGTGTGAGAGAAGGAGGAAGATAAGACAGTAAAAAAGAAAGATAAAAGAAAATGTTGAGGAAGAGAGAGTCAAGGATAGTCAACAAAATAGAGAGATGAAGAATGAGAGAAAATAGTAAGAGGAGGAGGAAGAAGAGTCAGAAAAAAGAACGATAAAAGCAACAGATCGGAAAAAGAAACAAAAAGAAAAATAAAAAAGAAAGAAAGCAGAGGGTGGAACAATGAAAGAAATTGAAAGGGAGAGGGTGAGTCAGTGGAAGAAGAAAATGTAACAAAAATAAGAGGTAGAGAACAGTGATAGAGGTAAAGGGTGGAACAGTGCAAGAAAAACAGAGAAATAAAAATAGAAGGATGATAGACGGGAAGGAAGAGAGTCCACAAAGAAAGAAGAGGGTGAGGCAATGAAAGGACAAAATAGAGGGGAGGAACAAGACAGTGGTAGAAGAAAACATGATGAAATAAGAGGATGGAATAGTGAAAAAAAGAAAAGGGAGGGGGAGAGAGTAGAAGAGGGTGCGATAGTAGAAGAAGAGAGGCAAAATTCGAGGAAGAGGGTGAAGTAAAAGAAAGAAATGAAAGTGAAAGGATGAGACAGTGGAAGAAGACAAAATGAGAGGGTGAGAGTGCACCAAAAAAAAGTAGAAGAAAGAGAACCAGTGGAAGGAAGAGTGGGTACCACAGGATGGGAAAGAGGAAAGAAGGAAGAGAGGGAAAGAATAACGGAAAAGAGCAGATGAAGAGAGTGAGGAAGCCAAAGAAAAAAGAAAACAAGAGTATAAAGAAATTATGGAAAAAGAAGGAAGAGAGAGTGAAAACAGAAAAAGCAAGAAAAGAAAAAAAAGGGTAGAGAAATGAAAGAAAAAAAATGAAAGAGGGGTGAAAACAGAAAATACAAGGAAGAGAAAAAAGAGTGAAGAAATGATAAAATAGGGGAAATAGGGGTTGAAAAAAGTGAAAGTAACAGAAAAAAAGAAATAGGGGATGAAAACAGAAAATGCAAGAAATTGAAAAAGAGTGGAGAAATGATAAGAGAAAGAAGAAATAGGGGTTGAAAAAAAACTGAAAGCAACAAAATAAAGAAGCGATAGAAAAAAGTTGGTGAAAACACAATACAAGAAAAATAAAAAAAAAAGAGTAAAGAAATGATCAAAAAAAGAAGAATGCAAGAAGAGCAAAGAAATGATAGAAAGAAGAGAAATAGAGTGAAGACAGAAAGAAAAGAGAGAGAGAATAAAAAAATCGAGACAAAGAAAAAGAGTTAGGTCTCCTTTCTCCGCGGCGTTTTCGTTTGGCCGTCCTTCTCGGACTCCTTTTGCCAAGTCCGTTCACGCGGTTTCGCACGGGAAATGAAACGACAAAGGAATTAAAAGCGGGCCACATTACATAACCGCCACGGTCCGCTGTTTGCATCGTTATGAAACTAAGCGGTACGCTTTAAGAGGCTCCCGCCCTTAAATAGCCCCGCGGGTACACCGTGAGATCAACAGAGACGTAGGGGATGAAAGTGAGCCAGAGGAGGATCTGGAGGAGAACCGGGGGCACTTTACCAGTTAGGACGCTCCTGTTTGCTGTCTTTCCACTCGTCTACGTCTCGCCTTTTTCCTCGGCTTTATTTCTCTTTCCTTTCTCTCCTCTCGTTTCTTCCCTACCTCTTCATCGCGTTTCTGAAATATATCTCGGTGGCTTCAAACGAGACAACCTCTTTCTCGCTCTATCTACTCTCCTTTATTTAAGTGTCGCCACTGCCCCTCGTTATTAGAGCCACTCGCGGAATTTTGCCGAGGCTCATTTAACGTCCAATGCGATTTCTAAGCACCGTTTTATTTTTCTGCTTTTTTTACGATTAGATTTTTTCGAGGAGCACGAATTTTTCGAGCAGCATGAATTTTTCGTGGAGTCGATGTGTTACTTGATTAAGGGGTTGTGGTAGTGGTAGGTGTTAGTAGATTAAGGGATTTTCTTTTTTTAGAGTAAGAGGTTTTTTGTGTTCGAAGATTTTGGGTTTTGAGGGGTTTGGGATTTGGGGGGTTTGGGATTTGAGGGGTTTGGGATTTGAGGGGTTTGGGATTTGAAGGGTTTGGGATTTGAGGATTTGAGGATTTTGGGATTTGAGGATTTTGGGATTTGAGGGGTTTGGGATTTGAGGGTTTTGGGATTTGAGGGTTTTGGGATTTGAGGGTTTTGGGATTTGAGGGGTTTGGGATTTGAGGGGCTTGGGAATTGAGGGGTTTGGGATTTGAGGGTTTTGGGATTTGAGGGTTTTGGGATTTGAGGGTTTTGGGATTTGAGGGTTTTGGGATTTGAGGGTTTTGGGATTTTAGGATTTTGGGATTTGAGTATTTTGGGATTTGAGGGTTTTGGGATTTTAGGATTTTGGGATTTAAGGGTTTTGGGATTTCAGGATTTTGAGATTTGAGAAATTGGTTATTTGAGAATTTGGAGATTTGAGAATTTGAAGGTTTGAGATATTGGTTATTTGAAAATTTGAAGGTTTGAGAATTTGGAGATTTGAGAATTTGAAGGTTTGAGATATTGGTTATTTGAAAATTTGAAGGTTTGAGAATTTGGAGATTTGAGAATTTGAAGGTTTAAGGATTTGCAGATTTGAGAAATCGGTTATTTGAGAATTTGGGGGTTTGAGAATTTGAAGGTTTGAGAAATTGGTTATTTGAAAACTTAGATATTTGAGAATTAATTATTTGGAAATTTGGGAATTTAAGAATTTTGAGATGTGAGAATTTGATTATCTGAAAATTTGGTTATTTGAAAATTTGGAGATTTGAGAATTTGGACATTTAAGAACTTAGTAATTTAAGAACTTGATTATTTGAGAATTTGGAGAACTGAGACTTTAATTTGAGGATTTGTGATTTTGAGGATTTGAGAATTTGGAAATTTGAATGTCTGGAAATTTAAGCATTTAAGAATTTAAGGATTTCAGTTTTCGAAAATTTAAGAATTAAAAAATTTGAGAATATTGGAATTTGATGTCTTGAGAAATGGAGAATTTGAAAATTTGAGAATTTGGAGCTTTGCAATCATTAAATTTGCAAATCTATGACTTTGCCGATGTAAAAATGTTCGACTTAAAAATTGAACTAAAATATTTGTAAATCAGTTAAATATTACAAAACGATAAAATCTCTCAAAATTTGAGAAAACTTTAAAACCGAAAATTTCAAAAAAAGTTTCGTGGCTACATTTCTCAACTCCAAAAACATCAGAGGCTTCGCAAACCATTCTCTGGGGCAGCCGAACCTTCGCGGACCAGGTTCTCCGTTTTCCTAATAAATCCTTTCTTAACGCCTAAAAACGTTACCTAACTTTCTGGCCTAACCCTCGTCCGCGACGCGAACGTGTTAACGCGAGCGACACTGCGTATTCTAATCAAACGCGTTACAATTATTCAATTAATCAATCTGACTAGATTCGGGACAACAAAATAATAACGTTGTATATCCAATAATTTTTTTATTTCAACTATTACCGACATTTAAAAAAAAAAATAGGCACATAGATCCTAATATTCTCAAAAATGTTATACACTTACTAATAAACAAAATTTTATTTTCATTTGTATAATAGTAATAATTATTGTTTACATAACAAATGAAAAATATATGGATATATTTATGTACGTGTTATACAACCTTGTCGTGTAATATATGGAAACCATCTTGGAGCGTTTTTCAGGCGTGCAAAATGAAAATTTACGGTTGTCACGTGTGAGTGACAGTAATATCCCATGAGAAATTGTATGCGTCAACGTACACAATGCAGGTACACTGTAGAATATAAATATGGGATCACCTGTCGATGATGATGTATAGCAAGATTTTTTAACATCCACTATGTGATGCCAACAAATAATTTACTGGGAACATCCTTCAAATATTAAAAATTTCTTTAGTTTTCGCGTTCAAGCAATTTCAAATCTATTGGAATTAAATTATAATTCTAAATAATATGCATATGAGATTTCTAAATTATTTAAGTTTCATATTTAGAAATTTTGAAACTGAAATTTGAAATTTACAAATTTCTAATTTTCTGTATTTTAATAGTTCACGGTAATAATAATTTTATTGCTCTATGGTAATACTTATATTAATTTACAAGTTTGTCGACTTTCAATTTTTTTCTGAAACGACAAATATTTAATTGTGAGAATTTTACTGTTTCAAATATTTAAAAATACAAATTCTCAAATGAACAAATATTCAATATTCAAGATCTCAAATTTTCGAGATCTGAAATTTGCTAAATCCACATATCCCCAATTCCACATATCCCCAATTCCACATATCTCCAATTCCACATGTTCCCAAATCCACATATCCCCAATTCCACATATTTCTAAATCCACATATCCCCAATTCCACATATCCCCAATTCCACATATCTCCAATTCCACATGTTCCCAAATCCACATATCCCCAATTCCACATATTTCCAAATTCACATATCTCCAATTCCACATATCCCATATTCTACATATCCCCAATTCCACATATCCCATATTCCACATATCCCCAATCCACATATTTCCAATTTCACATATCCTCAAATCCACATATCCCCAATTCCACATATCCCCAATTCCACATATCTCCAATTCCACATGTTCCCAAATCCACATATCCCCTATTCCACATATTTCCAAATTCACATATCTCCAATTCCACATATCCCATATTCTACATATCCCCAATTCCACATATCCCCAATTCCACATATCCCATATTTCACATATCCCCAATCCACATATTTCCAATTTCACATATCCTCAAATCCACATATCCCCAATTCCACATATTCTCAATTCCACATATCTCCAATTTCACATATCCTCGAATCCATGTATCCCCAATTCCACATATCCCCAATCCACATATCCCGAATTCCACATATCCCCAATTTCACATATCCTCAAATCCACATATCTCCAATTCCACATAATCTCAATTCCACATATTTCCAAATCCACATATCCCCAAATCTCCATATCTCCAAATTTGCAAATTCTCAAATCCCCTAATCCCCAAATCTTAAAATTCCCAAATTCCCAAATCCCCAAATCCCCAAATCCCCAAACCCCCAAATCCAGAAATCCCCACATTCTCAAATTTCCAAATCCCCAAATCTGCAAAACCTAATATTCTTAAATCTCCATTTCCCAAATCTACAAATCTCCAAAACTTAACATTTCCACATTTCCAAACTCTCCACTCTCAAATTACTTTCCATCGCACACACAATTCCCTATCTAATAAAGTCCAAAAGTCATCCAAAACACGTACAATTAATTCCCTTACGAATCATTCCAACTCACATACTCCCGGCTATCCGTACGAAGGGCATTCGGCCCTGAAAGCGACTCGTCCTCACCGAACCGTGAAAGACACAATTTCCTCCCGTCTATGAGTTTCCTTATCGCAACCGCTGTTTCGAAAGATCATTGACATTATAGGTGCAGGGTCGTCTAGGCTGCTCACCTGTGACTGCATTAAATCCTGAGGGACGGTGACCAGGAGCGACGACAAGGCGGAAGGGTACGCTTCACGCCTCGTCAGGCTTAAACGTCGTTACATAATGTGTCGTCGGACGCTTTGCCGTCGGCCTTCTCAACTCCACCCTTTATGCATGTATCTCTGGTGTCGCCATGCTCGGACAGAGACAAAAATCGTGGAAAAATCTCCTGTGGGAGATGCGCCTCCAAGGACTTACCCGTGGCCATTACCCTCCGTTAATCCGGGAGATACGGTACACTTACCTGCGGGTTACGCCGTCGAAAATTCGTTTTCATTCGGTTTGCTTGCTGGCCAATTTAACGCGAAATCGCCGTGTGCGATGGGGATAGGAGGAATTGAAAGCACGTGAATGGCGGACGAAGACATACTGTAAACTGTTTTCGGATAAGGGTTATTCAATTTCGTCGTTCGGAATCTGGGTTCGGATATTGAATGGTGACTTAATTTGAGTACTTTAAATTTTTGTTAGCTTTTCAACATCTCGAAGGTTAAATTTTAATGTGACTCCATATTTTTGTACCTCCACTGTAATTATTTTTAAACACAACCAAGTCATGGTAGAAATACGCCATATGCACATTTTTAGACTTAGGATGAACTAGAAGAAAATGACACTCTACTGAATGAAACGTGAGAAAATTTTCAATGGTGACTTAGTTTCTACATTTGGGAAATTTAAATTTTTGTTAGCTTTTCCACATCTTGAAGGTTAATTTTTAATGTGACTCCATATTTTTGTACCTCCGCTGTAATTATTTTTAAATACAACCAAGTCATGGTAGAAATACACCATATGCACATTTTTAGACTTAGGATGAACTAGAAGAAAATGACACTCAACCACTGAATGAAAAGTCAGAAAATTAATTATGAAGAAATGATTGAACTTAGAATAATTTTGAGTTGAAATTTGAAAGGTGTCTAACACCTCTTGATAGAAATACAGTTAATATGAAGGCTGAGAGGGGTTAATACTAACAGATTGGAGTCTTTGTAGTCTGTAAATGAACAATGTTGAAACTTTTACAAGTGAATGTAATCGATCAGTGTAACAGAGTAAGACACGATTCTAGTCTTCTACAATAGACTTCAGAGAGAATTTGTAACAGAATAGGATTATTGGAAATCGATAAATTCGGACCGTCGTTCGACTGATATCCACGGAATATAGTTATTTGCAAGTTTGCGCCTAGATACACCTCGAGTCCTTGATAAATCCTGACTCCTATATTATGCTGGAATTAATCGCGTCGTTCGATTATCTGTTCAACGTTTCGTAAATGTGCCACCGGTTTATTGATCGAACCCTTTGGTAACCATTTTGAATTCAGAAGGTATTCCCACGCTTTGTGAACGCTTGATTAATTGAATAATCAAAATTTCGGTAGGATTTTATTTGGGCGATGTTAAATATCCTTCAGATTTGTCGCGCAGGTGATTGTCAAAAATGTTACTTGTATACCTCTTAGTATCTATATTTACTATCAATTAGTATAGTTTATAATTATAACTAGTAATGGGTTGATTATTTTTAGATGTTTTTGGAGTTGAGAAATGTAGCCAAGAAACTTTTTTTGAAATTTTCGATTTTAGAGTTTCTTGAAATTTTGAGAGGTTCTATCATTTTATAATATTTAACTAATTTACAAACTTTTTAGTTTAATTTTTAAGTCGAACTTTTTTACATTGGCAAAGTCATAGATTTGCAAATTTAATGATTGCAAAGCTCAAAATTCTCAAATTCTCAAATTTTCAAATTTTCAAATTTTCAAATTCTCCATTTCTCAAGACATCAAATTCTAATATTCTCAAATTTCCGAAAACTGAAATCCTTAAATTCTTAAATGCTCAAATTTCCAAATTCTCAAATAACCAATTTCTCAAATCTCCAAATTCTCAAACCTTTAAATTTTCAAATCTCCAAATTCTCAAATCTCCAAATTCTCAAATAACCAATTTTCAAATTAAAAAAAATTTGAAATTGGAAAATTGAAAAATTGAAAATTACCCGAAATTTGGAAATTTAAAATTGAAAAATTGAAAAATTGGAAAATTGAAATTTGAAAATTTGATATTGAAAAATGGGAAAATTTCAAATTAATTGAAATTTGAACATTTGAAATTGAAAAGTTTCAAATAACTTGAAATTTGAAAATTTGAAAAATTCTAAATAAATTGAAATTAAAAAATTGAAAAATTAATTGAAATTTGAAAAATGGAAAATTGAACGGGGCAACGTGTATTGAGTCAGCCAGTCATAAGTAATAATCGGTATTATAATTCTATTATCCATATCGTATTATGTTGTATTGTATTTTCTAAAGTGCTACTAGCGAGTGTGTTGATCATAAACAATCGAGGTGTTTAACACTGTTCGATAAAACCATTAACATTCGATGATTTATAGATTCTCCATATTTAGATAAAGCTTGTAAATGATTTGAACGGTAAATTGAATCTATTATTACTGTGTGAACAATGGCTATTCACAAATGTAATTATGTGTTAATCTTAATGATGAATTTAGGTGGGACCAAGGAATACAAGGAATGTTATTAATAATATTTATATGATATTATTCATATTAATTTCTCAAGTGTTACATTCTCACATTTTCACATTTCCAAATTTCTGTGCTTTTAATTTTCCACGTATCCAAATTTCCATGTTATCAAATTTTCACGTTTCCAAATTTCTATGTTTCCAATTTCCCACTTTTTCAAATTTTCATGCTTTCAAATTTCTAAATTTCCACATTTCTATGTTTCCAATTTTCCACTTTTTCAAATTTTCACGCTTTCAAATTTCTAAATTTCCAAATTTTCATGCTTTCAAATTTCTAAATTTCCAAATTTCTATGTTTCCAATTTCCCACTTTTCCAAATTTTCACGCTTTCAAATTTCTAAATTTCCAAATTTCTATGTTTTCAATTTTCCACTTTTCCAAATTTTCACGCTTTCAAATTTCTAAATTTCCACATTTCTATGTTTCCAATTTTCCACTTTTTCAAATTTTCACGCTTTCAAATTTCTAAATTTCCAAATTTCTGTTTCCAATTTTCCACTTTTCCAAATTTTCACGCTTTCAAATTTCTAAATTTCCAAATTTCTACGTTTCTAAATTTCTATATTTCTAATTTTTCAAGTCTCCAAAGTTCCACCTGTCCAAATTTTCACCCTCTCAAATTTGTAAGTTCAGAATTCTCAAATCTTTGAATTGTCAAAATTCCACATTCTGAAATCCTAGAATTCTTTAACTCCCAAATTTTCAAATCCTCGAATTCTTGAACTCTCAAATTTTCAAATCCTCGAATTCTCAAAATTTCAAATTCCCCAAATCTCCAAATTACTATGTCTAAATTCTCAAATCTCCAACTCTCAAAATGTCCAAATTCTCAAAATCCCAAAATTCTCAAATTTGCAAATCCCTAAATTCCCAAATTTGCATATTCCCAAATCTCCCAATCTTCAAATCCTCAAATCCCCTAATTTCCAAGCATATCAAAATAAAAACATCTTCCACTCTTAAATTCCACTCATTACACACCAAAATGCACTGCACACATTAACATTACACAAGAATATAAAATCAAAAATATTATATTATAACAAATAGAATTTTTAATCAAGATTATATTAAGTTCATCTATATTATATGATTATTATAAATAATTCAGAAACCTCCATGCGAGTTCATGTCGCTCGATCGAGGTATTCTGTTTAATTCCACTGCAATATCTCGAACGAGTCTCGCCGACCGAACGAAATTTTTATTCCCCCTCGTTGTGCGAAACTTTAAAATATATCGTCACCGCTCAAAAGTTTCCGCGCCGCGTATTAATAACGCGATTCAATTCGGGGAAAATGTATCTTGCTTATTTGTTGGCTGCGCAAAAATATACGGGGTGTTCCATTTCAAATCTCAAACATCTCTAAACCTATTTATTAAATCAAAAAAGTCATTAAAATTGTTGAAGGCGAGGAGATCCGTGGACGAATAAAGGGTCGTAATTAATTATGTACAAAACAGAAAAACTATTTATTCAAGAACGATTACAAAATTACAGTCAGAATAACGTGAGGAAAATTAGAGAACAAAATTGAATCGAAACATGCGAATACAAGAAGAAATAATTAATGGTGATTAATACCGTTAGATGGAGACAAATGTAAAAGTTAATTCGTGTTATCTCCAATAAAAATTTCGTGTAAAAATCATATCGAAAAGAACAATGAATTATTGTTACTAAGTTTCATAGTGGATGTAGTTTTATTTTTAAACCTTTAACATAGAATTTTTTAAGCAGTTGCGTCAGTCAGAACTATTTAATTGTTATTGCAGTGTTAAGATAAATAAAGGAGGCTGGAATGTTAGGTATTTTTTGGATTTAGCGATGTTTAATTATGCAAATTACAATTGGTATCGAAAATTCGATCTTTATGCAAATTTAGGTGCGTCACATTTGAACCGTAATGTACGTCACGAAGCTGACGCCATGTTAGCCAAGTTAACCTACAATTTTCTGGGAAGTTACATTCAAAATTTATTATTGCAAAAATTTTGAGGCAAATAAAGAAGTTTAAGAATTAAGCATGGTTTGCTTTCAGTGATTTTTAACTGTGAAGACGGTAATTAGAATTGAAACTAAAAATCAACTATGAAGTGGAAAATGTGAATCTTATTTGTCACATGTGAACTGTAATGTGTGTCACGAGTGCGTCACGAAGCTGACGTCATGTTAGCCAAGTTAACCTACAATTTTCTGGGAAGTTATGTTCAAAATTTATTATTGCAAAAATTTTGAGGCAAATAAAGAAAGTTTAAGAATTAAGCATGGTTTGCGTTCAGTGATTTTTTACTGTGAAGATTATAATTAGAATTGAAACTAGAATTCAACTATGAAGTGGAAAATGTGAATCTTATTTGTCACATGTGAACTGTAACGTGCGTCACGAGTGCGTCACGAAGCTGACGCCATGTTAGCCAAGTTAACGTGCGTCACGAGTGTGTCATGATATTATACAGCAAGGAGTTAAGGTTAGGTTCACCTATCACATTATGTTTCATATATTAATCATCGTTGCTTAATAATAATTGAAGCTATGTATTTGAAATGTGAAACCATTAGGTTAGAAAATAGTTAAAATTTAATATTACATTTAAAAGTTTAATATTATTTAATAATAATTGAAGCTATGTAATTGAAATGTGAAACCATTAGGTTAGAAAATAGTTCAAATTATATATTACATTTAGAAGTTTAATATTATTTAATAATAATTGAAGCTATGCAATTGAAATGTGAAACGATTAGGTTAGAAAATAGTTAAAATTTAATATTACATTTAGAAGTTTAATATTATTTAATAATAATTGAAGCTATGTAATTGAAATGTGAAACCATTAGGTTAGAAAATAGTTCAAATTAAATATCACATTTACAAAGTTAAATATTATATTTAATATTGCATTTGCAAATTTAATATTACATTTGATATTGCATTTACAAGTTTAATATCACATTTATTATTGCATTTTAGTTATTAAGACAGCAATATTATTTTAATTTTGCTGTAACTAATTCATATGAAATGTTGTTTTTTTAGTCTTTCATTACATGTTTCTATAATAACGTTGTTGTGTAGTATTGCAAATTATCAATAACCTAACCTAACCTTAACACAGTAGAATTTTTAAGAAAATGGTGGTTTTACATTTTATTTATATGATCATTTGCATATTTGAGTTAAAATATCTTTTAAACTAGTCCTTCTTTAATAAAAATAAATTAATCATTTTTTTTAGGAGGAGCATCTGAGGGTATATAACAAACATGCTCCTTACAAAATTTGTTTATATAATTATTAAATTGATATATTGCTGTTAAAATATCTTCTAAACCAGTCGTTCTTTAATACAAATAAATTAGTAATTTTTTTTAGGAGGAGCATATAACAATATATAACAAACATGCTCCTTACAAAATTTGTTTTAATATTATCAAATTGACATATTGCTGCTAAAATATCTTTTAAACTAGTGTTTCTTCAATATTAATAAACGAGTAACATTTTAAGAGCAACACATGACAATATATAATAAACATGTTTATTTCAAAACTTGTTACATGATTATCAAAATTGCTGTTAAAATATCTTTTAAACTAGTCATTTTTCAATACAAATAAGTCAGTAATTCTTTAAGAAAAATGACGATATATTAAACAATCATTCTATTCAAAAATATAAATCGTATTTCCTCACTGTTTACAAAAGAAACACCATAAAATTACATCGTAACAGTTAACTACACCATCGAAACGTTTCCCGCAGTTCGGGACACCGCGTACATAACCGGTCCTCGAGCACAGCTAAAATTCGAGAGGATTGCGCTTTTCTATGAAAACTTTCTGATGAGATTTTCCTACCGAACCTATTCATAAGTTAAACAACCGGAACGTTGCTCGCGTTCCGGCGAACATTTAATCTCGACTCGTTCCGGACGAATCGGCGAATTTCTTTTTTTCTTCTTCTTCATCTTGCTTTTTTACCGACGAACGCGCTTCAATTCTGGCCCGATTTCGCGAGACAAGGAGAAAAGCTCCGCGAGAACTCGACCGGTGAGAAGCCGGTTCTCATAATTAGGAAAATAAACGGTACAGTTGCGTCACAAAGAAATTTCGCCGTGAAGGAGAAAGAAATTCTCTTAAATAAGCGAACGAGCATCCAGCGGCGTTGTTTCTTTCTTACGGCAGCTGAAATAACGAAGGCGACCCGTATTTTCATAAACAGAACGCTGCCAGCTTTTTTTTACTTCCATGAAGATTTCGCGGGATTAACCGTGTACAACCGGCTACGATTTTAATGAGATTCCTTCGTGATGTACAGTGCTGAACAACTTGCGGCAATAACTATTAACGCTACTGATTAGACTTTATTGCGCTATCCTGGAATTACTGTTTCTGTTAACGCGTTAACGCAACCTTTCATTTGCAACTTCTCTTCTTACGTGATTTATGCTACTAAATCTTCCTTTTCACTTTACATTTTATCATCTTTTTTTGTGACTTTATGTAATTTCCTTGCTTTATTAAATTTTTGGTTTCATTCAAATTTTATGTCTCATTAAACTTTTGCTTTGGTTTCAGTGAATTTTATTTCTGCTCTGAATTTTACATCTGGGTTTTATTTTATGTTTTATTTTCATATACATTATCTATTTTTATATATATTATACAGGCTGTGGCAACGCTACTCACGATTTTTCTCCCACTTGCAGCCACCTTACGAAAAAAAAGTTTAGAATAATATTTGCAGGGTACGAATAGATATTAGTAAAGCAAATTTTGAAAACAGTTTGTTCTCTCGGCAAAGTCAAGGTAACCTTGGGTTTTTTAAATAGAAACATACATTTTTTTTATTCATAGATTTAGAGGACATCGAGAAGATTTCAAAACACGTACTACATGATATTTTCATTAACATGTTACACGATTTACAGAAGTGGAAATGTGCATATACGTTAATCTTACCTAACCCCTACGTACAAAGGTTAATCTGAACTAACGTTCATACACACAGGTTAATCTAACCTAACCTCCACTTACAAAGGTTAATCTAACCTAACCTTTAAACACAAAGGTTAGTCTAACCTAACCTTCATGTACAAAGGTTAGTCAAACCTAACACTTATTTATGAAGGTTAGACTAACCTAACATTTATACACAAAGGTTAGTCTAGTCTAACCTTTACGTCCAAAGGTTAGTCAAGCCTAACCATTATTTATGAAGGTTAGTCTAACCTAACCTTCACGTACAAAGGTTAGTCAAACCTAACCCTTATTTATGAAGGTTAGACTAACCTAACATTTATACACAAAGGTTAGTCTAGTCTAACCTTTACGTCCAAGGGTTAGTCAAGCCTAACCTTTATTTATGAAGGTTAGTCTAACCTAACCTTCACGTACAAAGGTTAATCAAACCTAACCTTCACGTACAAAGGTTAATCAAACCTAACCTTCACGTACAAAGGTTAATCAAACCTAACCCTTATTTATGAAGGTTAGACTAACCTAACATTTATACACAAAGGTTAGTCTAGTCTACCCTTCACGTCCAAAGGTTAGTCAAGCCTATCCTTTATTTATGAAGGATAGACTAATATAACCATCACGTCCAAAAGTTAGTGAAACCTAATCTTTATTTATGGAGGTTAGACTAACATAACCTAAACTTTTTTTCATAAGGTGGCTGCAAGTGGAAGAAAAATCTTGAGTAGCGTTACAGGTAACACCCTGTGTATTATTTATTTTTATATTACGTTATATTTTCTTCGTGTTAGGTTCCTTTGAATTCTGCTTTTGTTTTATTAAATTTGGAATGAAACAGAAAAATTCACTCTATATTTGAAGTAACATGTATTACAAGTATGAGCACGTCAATTTTCACCGCGTACCAGTGTACTAAATATCGAATAAAACAAAGTATGACAGAAATGTACAATCGCAATCACATTTCATTAAATCCAATAACACGTCATATATCTTTCGGCGAACATGTCAGAACGCCAACGAATAATTTTAATTCTCCCTGGTTGTAATAAACTAAACGGAGAGACAGATTCGTGACAACGTTATTTACGATCGGGTCCATAGGTCTCGGGAAAAACAGCGCAGGTGTCAAATACAGAGTATTTTAATTTCCGCGTGCGAGAAATAATGAGAATTCGCGATTTAATTCGCGGAGGCACGGGAACCGGATATTAGTAACACATTACGATTTTGGTACAAACCGACGAATTAATTGACACGTGAAATGTTGCCGTTCGAATTTTAGGATCAGTCAATTTAGCTATGTTGCATAAATTTATTTTCTAATAAATTAAGGATGCATAGGGACTTCAAAGGGACTCCAAAGGGACTTCAATAGGGACTCTCAACTTGTTAAATCGATACAATTCTTAAACTCTGCGCATAAAACGCCATAAAAATTAAAATAAAAGATAAACCGTCAGGAAATAAAATAAGAAAGTTGTGAAAGTCGAGGCAAATTTGTCAAAGCGATTCTATTATTTCATTTCAGTAATCAACCAACTCGAAAGTTAATTAAAATACAGACTGAAATATCCGTTCCGTGGCAACTATCATTAGCGATGAAATTTTTCCGAAATAGAACAGCACGATGAATATAATTTATTTATTCGTAGAATGCACCGTGGCGTTTTGTATCCTTTTTCTTGTGGAACGAAAGTACGATGCACAATGCCAATTCCCCTCTGCGTGAAAGCAATAGTACGAAACGCTACAAACGAGATACGAGATGTAACAAGAGAATGCCGGCAATAAATTTTATTATTCATTGTAGTGCGCAATGCAGCATCTCTGAACACATACGAAACGCGGGTACGTACATATAATTCGTTTGCATAATGCGCTGCTACGCGAAAACATTATTACTGCTTTGTGGCAAACGAGCCGCGGAAAGAAATGATTAAGGATAATCACCGTAACATTAGCAAATCGTGAGACATTGGTAGGCTGATAATGTTGAGTATGTTAATTGGTGCGGGTTGACACATTTTCGTGATTAAACAAATAGTTGGAAGCGTTTGTTACCTTTCGTAATTTCAGTTTTTGTTTCGTGTACTCGTAATGCTTCGTAGAGATTTATCTTTTGAGGTATGCTGTCTTCTCGAGATTATTCAGTGGCTGTCTTTTTATCGAATAGTATGCAAATTTGTAAATGTAAAAAATTTTGGAAATTTAGGAAACTAAAAAGTTTTGGAAATTTTGAGAATTTTAGCAATTATGAAAATTTTGTGAAATTAGAAAAATTTGCAAAATTTCGGAACGTAGACATTTAGCAAATTTACTAATTTTGTAACTTGACAATTTTGAGTTTTAAAAATGTGAACATTTCAAAATTAAATTTTGAAACGTAGAAATTTGAGAATTTTCGAACTCGGAATTTAAGAGTTTAACAATTTGTCAATTTGTGAAGATGAAAATACAAAAATGTGTAAAATAGTAAACTAAAATTCACTAACAGTCTGTTAATCAGAAATCCGAGATAAATGATCGTGTTTGTATGTACATTGGTGCTCCGCATTTCGTTTCCCTTCCATTGCCGTTTTACGTATCGCCGTTCGGCTTTGGTAACTGGATAAATTACTCGGAATAAATTTTCCGTCAGGAAATCAGGCGATCTGGAGAATATCCAACGTCGATATCTCGAAGTAGTCCGGAAATTAGAGAGCCCGGTTTGTACTCTCGGAGGGTTCACAATCAATTCCAGATACAAAGTACTCAAGCACGTACTTTGCATTTACATATATTATTACATATATTATATATTATTTCTTTTAATTAAACTACCATTTTTCCCACATTACAATTTAAAAAAAATGTTTCTTAAAATATTTGATAAAACTACTCAAAGAATGTGATTCTAATATTATCAACAAAATTAATAAAATTATCATAATTAATTATGTTGAATGTTGCTGTTCATCATTTTAAAAATAAACTGGTCTTTGTCTCCAAACTTGTCTTTAATTTATAAAAACGACTAATATTAATAACATTCAAAGAGAACGTTAATGTCAGTAATATTGAAAATGAACGTTGATATTAATAATAGTTCCATGAAAGTTGACCACATTTTTTAAACAGACCTGCCAAAATTAGTTTCTGTAATTGAAATTAAATCTAATCTCCGAGCGCGAACCAAGAAAATATTGGACAAAGTTTCGGTGAAAACAGGACACTTGTGTTTGCAAGCAACTTTAAACTCGAGGACAGAAAGGAGAAAGCTCGTGAAAGTCTTGCTTCATAGAACGATGAATTGACGAAGTGCCAAGCCTGACTTTTCATCCTGGAAACCATTTTGTGACTCATCAACCAGGCACTTTGACCTCTCTTAACACCTGAATACCTCGCGCCCCTTATTTCATCTCAAGGAGACACTCCACAAATCAACAAGCAAGCGAATGTCACGAGGCCGGCTAAAATCGATAATTACATTAATTCTTTTCCCTTTTTGAGTGTCACTTTATACCTGTGAAATTAAACAATGCTAACTGCGTTGATTAACGATTGAGGACATTACTGAGCCTTTTGAGGATGTCATTTAACATATTCAATATACATGAATGTGTATTAAATGTTACATATCAAATATATTTAATGTGTAATATACTGAATGTATTGAATATATCATTTAATGCTAATTAATCATTTGATGTTAGTTAATAATCGTTCAAACATTTATTAGGTTTCTTTTAAATACCAAGTGCAAGAATAAGTAAATTTATTCTATAAGTGTGGTTAACTCAAGATTTTTCTCCCACTTGCAGCCACCTTACGAAAAAAATTTTAGGTTATGTTAGTCTAACCTTCCTAAATAAAGGTTAGGTTTGACTAACCTTTGGACGTGAAGGTTAGATTAGACTAACCTTTATATATAAAGGTTAGGTTAGTCTAACCTTCACAAATAAAGGTTAAGTTTGACTAACCTTTGGACGCGAAGGTTATGTTAGTCTAACCTCCATAAATAAAGGTTAGGCTTGACTAACCTTTGGACGTGAAGGTTAGATTAGACTAACCTTTCTATATAAAGGTTAGGTTAGTCTAACCTTCACAAATAAAGGTTAAGTTTGACTAACCTTTGGACGTAAAGGTTATGTTAGTCTAACCTTCATAAATAAAGGTTAGGCTTGACTAACCTTTGGACGTGAAGGTTAGATTAGACTAACCTTTGTGTATAAAGGTTAGGTTAGTCTAACCTTCATAAATAAAGGTTAGGCTTGTCTAACCTTTGTGTATAAAGGTTAGGTTAGTCTAACCTTCATAAATAAAGGTTAGGCTTGTCTAACCTTTGGACGTGAAGGTTAGATTAGTCTAACCTTTGTGTATAAAGGTTAGGTTAGTCTAACCTTCATAAATAAAGGTTAGGTTAGTCTAACCATCATAATTAAAGGTTAGGTTAGTGTGACCTTCATAAATAGGGGTTAGGTTTGTCTAACCTTTGTACATAAAAGTTAGGTTAGACTAACCTTTGTGTTTAAAAGTTAGGTTAGATTAATCTTTGTAAGTGGAGGTTAGGTTAGATTAACCTATGTATATAAACGTTAGTTCAGATAAACCTTTATACGTGGAGGTTAGGTATGATTAACGTATATGCACATTTCCACTGCTGTAGATCGAGTAACATGTTAGTAAATATATCATGTAATACGTGTTTTGAATTCGTCTCGATGTCCTCTAAACTTTTTTCCGTAAGGTGGCTGCAAGTGGGAGAAAAATCTTGAGTAGCGTTACAGAATTTAGAATGTTAATTTTTAATTTAATTTAATGTTTTCTGTAATTTAATGATTCTTGTAACAGTTAAGTATATTTTTGGCGAAAATTGGTTAGGCGATTTTAGATTACTGTGTCAGTGAAGTACAGTGACCGAATAAAGAACTTTTAGCACCTGACCTTCGCGAGATTAAGGTTACGAAAACTAACCTCAAAGTTAATTGGGTACTTTCGCTTTTCCGAGCACAGCTCTTAAAATATAATAGACGGGGAAAAGTTCCACGAATAACAGTATAATGTTACAATAAACGTCGCAAAGTTGCATTAACGTGTACTTCCGAAGAAATATTTTTCTTAAATAACAAATTTTAAAGGGGTGTAAAAACTAACCTGAAGGTCAACTGGGTACTCTTTTTGAGTGTAGTTCTTGAAACTTAATAGAGTGAGAGAAATACTTTGCATGAAAGTGTATTATGATAAATAGTACTCTGCACTAACAAAATATATTCTATTTTTTGACTAAAGAACTTTGAATGGTGTACATTTTATTTTAGAGGAATGTATGAAAATTAACCTCAAAATCAATTAAATATTTCTATCTCTTCCGGTATAACCAAAATACAACAAATAGAAGCAATTTATGCTAAAACCCAATTAAAATAAAATTATAATGTTATAATAAATGTTGCAATAACAGTCGAATTATGTAAAAAAAACTTTGAATAAATGTTAGTGAAGATTTTTACGCAAAATCACGGAATATTTCCTTAGAAGAATATTCATCGAGCGCAAACGATGAAATTTAAAAGGTAGAAAATGGAAATAGAAATTCTGTGGGCAAATGGTATACCGTTCGGTCGATTTTGAAAATAAAATAAACGCTACCGTTTCGTTTACACGCTCGAGTTTGCATTATTTCCACCGAAACGAATTTCACAGATGAACCATGCGGCAAATGCTTTGATTTTAAAGGGATGAATCGACGGTTTTCCTCTTTTCCCTTTTACATCCCCGTCTGTCTGTTCGCAGTTACCAGGTTACCAAGAATTTGGTGTTAAATTGCAGTTAGAAAGGGAATTTACACGGCACAGTGCACATTGATTTAAGATTGCTCAGAAAATGGAGTATCGGTATTAGAAGAGAGAACAAAAGATCCCATCTCGAACGTTTTAACTTTCGGTGCTTCTTTTTTTAGACAGAATTTTACCGGCGACTTAGTTTTATGTACTGTGAAATGAAAATCCGGTTTGGATGCTGTTTTAAAGCGAGCGAATTTTTATACGGTTGCGAGGTTTTTTTTATAAAGTTAATTTTAGGATGAATCTTTTTATGGAATATTGATTGTTGGATATTCTGTTACGAGGAAGATGAATATTTAATAAGGGGAATCTTTTTAATTCTTGAACTTAGAAATTTAAAAATTTATAACCAAGTGATGAAATTTTTAAATTTTAAAATTCCTCGAATTCCCTAAATTCCACGAATACCTCTAAATCCCCAAATTCCCTAAATTTCCATAAATCCCCAAATTTCACAAAGCCTCCAAATTCTTTAGATTTCCCCAAATCCCCAAATCCCTTAAATTCCCTAAAATTTTTAGATTTCCACAAATTCCCCAAATTCTCTAAATTTCCCAAATTTCCCTAATTCCCTAAATTCCCCAGATTTCCTAGATTTTCATAAATTCTGCAAATTTTCTAAATCCTCCAAATTCCCCTAATTCCTCTAATTTTCCAAATTTCCATCTTTGAAATTTTGATAGGTAAAAACGTCGAGTTTCAAAATTCCCCATAAAAAGACAGCAGAAAAATTAACTTATACTTGGCAATTATCGTCACATTGGAAAATAACACACGTAACGAAAGACGGCAGTATAATAATGTGAGAGACCAGTATCTATATCGTTCCAAATTGAATATTCAATTTGTTATCGATTTCTCCGCAACGAAAATAATTTCCCAGCGAATATTTCCCCTTTAATAAAACGATATTTACAAGGTACACATTATACGTCAAATATTGCCGCTACTAAAAACGAATATACCAAAACAAAGGTTCGTTACGTGGACAAGTGTATATTTATAAATTTATTATTGTTGCTTCGGTATTTCGCGTGGAAAAACCGACCGAAGGGCTAATAATTTCGCGCGTTACAATTTTCTCCACAATCAAAGCAATCGAAACGATCGCGTGTATGAAGTAAAAGATCATCCTTTCGCCGTTATGGAAACAATTTCATTTGCGTAATGCAAAATCGCATTTTACTGCGGCACAGGAATTACTCGTAAAGGAAACTTCAATGATGAAATTGTTCGAACGGATATTTGTTCTGTTAAAAAAACAGACTTCCTTTGTGCGGAACATATTCCGTTCCTGGGTATGCATCAGCGGACACAAAAAGTAAATAAAATTGCTTTGATTACGTACTAGCCTTTGTCAAATATATCCAATCAAAATGTTTCATTACACGATCAGTTGTTTATATTACCACGATAACGATGATTATGTAAGCGTGACTAATTAAAAATGTAATGAACAGGATATAATAAGTTATAGGGTAGGTTAGGTTAATGTTCTTACATATAGGTTACGTTAGAGTAACCTTTGTACACGAAGGTACAATTATACTAACCTTAGAGTTAGACTAACCTTTGTCTGTGAAGGTTAGGTTAGACTAATTACTTAACCTTTATACACAGAGCTTAAGTTAGATTAACCTTTGTACACAAAGCTTAAATTAGTCTAACCTTTGTACACAAAGCTTAAGTTAGACTAACCTTTGTACACATAGCTTAAGTTAGACTAACCTTTGTACACAAAGCTTAAGTTGTACTAACCTTTATGTGTAAAGGTTAGGTTATTCTAACCTTCAGAAGTAAGAGTTAGGTTTGACTAACCTTTGAACGTGGAGGTTAGGTTAGATTAACTTCTGTAAGTACAGGTTAGGTTAAACTAACCTTTGTATCTAAAGGTTAGGTTAGATTACCCTTTGTATATAGAGTTTAGATTACTCTAACCTTCATATATAATGGTTAGGTTAGACTGACCTTTGTATGTAAAGGTTAGATTGGACTAACCTTTGCACATGGAGGTTAGGTTAGACTAACATTTGTACGTAGTGGTTAGGTTACATTTACCTTTGTTTCTAAGGGTTAGGTTAGACTAACGTTTGCCTGTAAACGTTAGTTCAGATTAACCTTTGTCCGGTGCGGTTAGGTAAGATTAACGTATTTGCATGCAGGTAAGGCCGGGTTATATTGTATACGTACAGGTTGAGTAACTACCGTATTAAGGAAGAGGAATCGATCGTACAAGAAAAGTTTGCGAAGATGGGGGCCACAAGGTTACGTCATTGGGTAGATTCGAGCGGAATATCCGTCGACTTTAATTCTCCTTGTAACTTTGTCGAGATAAAAGAAGTTCCGCTTGTCCCGTCGACCTGGATCGCGTCGATTCTCTTAATTTGAAAGTACATTATTGGACTCGGCTTCGTGGCGAGGGAGCAAGCAAATTACGAGGGAGAGGACTCGAGTCCTACAAGCGGCCACCATTCGCCCTCCGAGGGCAAAGAAAAATGGAAAAGGGGAAGAAAGAAGCAGTGCCACCCCACTCGGTTCATTATTTCGCTCTGGCAAGGTGCGACGACTGTCGTAATTCGAAAGAAAATTAAATTCTCGATCGCGGGAGAGCGCCTCTGGAATTAGAGACGATATTGTTGCCTTCTAGACACCCCCGCTTTTATTTCTAACGTTTGTTCTTTATTTCGAACGATTTGCTATAATTCATCTTCCTCTTCTATATTTTTATATTTGTTTGTAGATATTTGATAATATGGAAATCAAATGTAGCTTCTGATTTTCTGGTTTTTCAAAATGGAAGACAATGCTTTAGAAAAATATTATTATTGGAAATATACTGTAATATAGTTGAAGATATACAGAAACTTGTGTAGAAGTTATGTATATAATTTATGAAGATGTTTGCACTTTTAGTACAAGTCTAATCCTCACGCTGCAGTAAGCATTTGAGACCTAAAACTTATCATTCGAGATCGATGAAAACTACATCGCGCGACTTGATGTTTCCTCACACGCGACACGTATCCGATACGAAAAAAGTGCCGAGGGATCTACAAATCTTCTCATGATCGTTTCACGAGATATTCAGACTACTCCTGTGGGACACATATGAGTGGGATTATCAGCATATTTGACTATAAAATAGACTATATGCTCGTAGAATGTGCATAATCTGAAGAGCCAATATATTTGACTATAAAGTAGGTTATAGATCATGTGCAAATGTGGTTGCATGAAATTTGCTTGGATATTGGAAAAGCTGATCACAAGTTCGATAATTATTCAGAAATATGTTTGTGGAATGTACGTAGCCTGAATAGCCAATACATTTTGACTATCGAGGGTGATGTGATCCAATAATCTTCTCTTTCTTGAAGTAATGACAAAAATTTTTAAACATAAATATTTTCAACCAAATTCACAAATCCATAAACGTGAAACTTGTTCCAAAAATAAGAATATTTCGAATACACAATTTTGCCTGTCGGACGCTTCATTTGTCCATCGTCGCAAAAAAGGTTAAAAAATCTTCGCGCCGTATTTTCCGTCGGTTTCCTCGAACGTCGGATAGCATCGCGTAAATAAATAAATCCATGAGATTAAACGGAATGTATGCCAGTGATTTATCTGCGCGAATTAATCGAAAACCACCGGGCCATAGTTTCAATTTGCTATGCTGTTTGATCCGAGGGACGAAATGTACTAGATTTATGAAGAGTCGAAAACTGTACCGGTCATTTTTCTTTCTCCGTGCACCCCAATCACGACGAACTGTCTATGAAATTTTTTTTTAATTAAAAAATTCTTGCAAATATCGTTTCCGTGCATATGTAGGAGAAATTAAATCGTGGTATTTGAACAACTATGACGTTCATACAATACCGCGAGGTATTATTCGAATCTCTGTTAATTTTAACTGATTTCTTTTCGTATACGTTTCCAACGAAATAATTGTTGATAACCGATCCTCCACAAGGATTCACGGAAGTGAAAATATTCTGGAGATTGATTCGTGTCTTTTATGTTTTAGGTATTGTCAGGTTACTGGGAATCGTATGATTGTGTATATTGTACTAATTTTTCAATTATTCAATTATTCAATTATTCAATTTTACAATTTCAAATGTTTAAATATCAATTAATTGACATTTTTCAATTTTTCAATTTTTCAATTCTTCAGTTGTTCTCTTCAGAATCTCTTCAGAATTTAATCCATTATCCTTCAAACATCATCCCTTACAGAACTCAAAGAATTTCACTCGCAATAATTCAGAAATAAGATCAAATCACCAAAAAAATTCCCATAAACTCCTCTCTCAAAACGAATCAAAACCAAACTTCAAAAAGATATCAATGGCGAAATTTTGTGGCCCAGCCTCCAAGCAAGGTTTCTTCACTGAAAAGTACAAAGTCATTAAGGTTATTGTCCACCGCGACCGATAAATCATCCCGTGGGCGACACAGGGCGGGAAACTTTAAAGAAATCGCAAAAGAGTGGGGTGCGGTATGGGATGAGAATGACTGGGTGGCAAGGGGTGAAAAATCGCGTACGATCCAGCCAATAGGCGTACACAATAGCGTCCTCGAGATGCGAGAAGTTCGAAAGCTATGATTTCGCGGGCACAAAGAGACCCTATCCACAATTTTCTTTCCAGCCCCGCGTCTTTTCCATTCCCAAGAAATCCCGAACCCTAACTACTTGAAAAAGCATCTTTCCAGGCGAATAGTAAGCTAACGAGGTGATTGCCGTGTGTGCCACCTTTTGTCACCTTTTCACCTATTCTATTCCTTCGGAGCAACCCCTCCGTATTTTCCTTTCATATTCTCTGCCCCGACATATTTCTCTGTCTACTTTAATCTTTTACTCTGTTGTTGCGTCGCGTATGTACAGTCGTTCGAAAAAGTCTTTTACGGAAGTTTTGCAGAGTTACAGCGAGTTATATGCCGTTAACAATTTCTTGGGCCCATGCTTCAGAAAACGGCAAGTTTATGCGTCGTTTGTGTATACTGCTTCATTATACTGCTTTATTATTATTCGCTGTTAAATTATTTTAATATACAACTTGTACGTACACAATCCAACCTAACCACACCTGTATGCATATACATTATTCCTACCGAACCTCTACGTACAAAGGTTAATCTGAACTAACGCTTATATGCAAAGGTTAGTCTAACCTAACCCATAGTAACAAAGATTAGAGGAACCTAACATCTACGTAAAAATGTTAGTCCTACCTAACCTCTACATGTTAAGGTTAGGCTAATCTAACCTTTACGTACAAAGGTTGGTGTAACCTAACCATTACATACGAAGGTTAGACTAACCTAACCTCTATTTACAAAGGCTAATCTGTCCTAACCTTTACACACAAAGGTTAGTCTAAACTAACCTCCACGAGCGAAGGTTAGGCTAATCTAACCTTTACGTACAAAGGTTGGTGTAACCTAACCATTACATACGAAGGTTAGACTAACCTAACCTCTATTTACAAAGGCTAATCTGTCCTAACCTTTACACACAAAGGTTAATCTAAACTAACCTCTACATACAAAGGTTAATCTAACCTAACCTTTGCACACAATGTTAGTCTAACAGAACCTCTACATACAGAAGTTAATCTAACCTAACCTTCAGGCACAATGGTTAGTCAAATTTAACCTTGTTTTATACCACTGGTCGCCCTTGATAGCTGAACGCGTCACTCGCCTACCCAAACATTTTATAACAAATTGACGGAATTTAAAAAAATATTTAAAAATGGCTCAATCCTTTATGAATACAACAAGGTAAAAGTTAGCTAAATCGGTTGAGTAGTTTCTGAGAAAAAAATTCATGAGTGAAGTCTATTTTCGCAAAAGTGGGGGAAAAATTGCAAACTTTGAAGACTTGTTATTTCTTTACAAATTCGAAACCGGGTAAATGATGACTTAACCCCCCCTTAATTTCATATGGACTACAACATATTTCGACTATAGCAAAATGGTGACGTCCAAAAGTGACCGATTTGCTATAAAACTCTTTAAAAAGTTACTCTTCAAAAACTAACGAAAGCTCCATTAATTCAATCGAAGAAAAACTACATTTATATCACAAGGAAATTTATAAAAAATCTATCAAACTACTATAATTACTATGAGAAACCACCAGACTACCATGGTAAATTACCATGAGAAACATAACAAACCACTACGATAAATTACAAAAGAAAACCAGACTACAATGGGTAAGTAACCACAGAAAAACCACCAGCTACTCCATCTCCCGCAAAAATGAACTCGGTAGAAGAGAAAAAATGGTGGTACGCAATAATTTTGAGCGTTGTATCGAAACGAAAGCAAAGAAGAAGCGAAACTCGACTGTACACTTGTGCAAATGGTAGCAATTAAAAGGGGTGTCCGGACACGGTTCACTTTTTTATGATCGCTCGTATATCGAGAAGAGCTCGGAAGGGCAAGGGGTTGGGGCGGGGCTCCATTAGCGGAGATACGGGGCTGCTGTTTCCACGGCGTGTAAGGCGGCAAACGAGAGTCGAATGGAAATTCGATAATAATTATTGCAGGCCGCGCCGCGAGGCTGCGGAACGTCGAAAAGCTGTGGGAGCAGGTCGCGCCTGTGGCGCCCATAAATTTTGCCCGGGCCAACGTTATACGGCACTGCGCCCGGCTGAGATTGGCCCAAGGTATACCTACGAGCTAGACGAATGTGCACATTTATCAGGGCAACCCCCGGCCACCGTGCCTGATAATTCGATTAAAAAATCGTCGTCGGCTGTCGCTGCGAAAAACGAATCTCATCCTTGCTACATTTTCGTTTTTACCTAAGGAATATTTATTTCGGCAAGTATCTCGCGGAGGAGACGCGGTTGTAAGTATCCAGGTTTTACAGATTCGGGCATGATGGTGATAGACTGTGAAATTTTTATTAGGTTTTGAAATTTTTTAACTTTCAAACTTTTGGACTTTTAAAGTTAAAAAGTGATTTTAAACTTTAAAATTTACTATCTTGAAATCTTGAAGAAAAAAAAATTGAAAAATTAAATAACCGAAGAATTGAAAAATTGAACTAATTGGGAAATTAAAAAATTGAATAATTTAAAAATTGAAGAATTGAAAAATTGAAGAATTGAAAAATTGAAAAATTGAAAAATTGAAAAATCGAAGAATTGAAGACTTGAAAACTTGAAATCTTCTAAACGTAATATCTTGAAAGCTAAAAATTGTCACTATTTGAAAATAATTTTCGAATTTATTTGAGAACATGCTAAATTGAAATTTCTGTATTCTACCTTTCTACGTTTCTAAATTTTCAACTTTCCAGAGCAGCAAATTTTAAAATTTCTGCATTTATCTCTCCCACTAATCCTTCCTCTGACATGAAAATTTCATGTGGAAAACACGGAGCTTGGACACCATGAAGGGATTATTACTCGTGCTCGCGAAGAAATTCTGTAATTTACGTGGCTAGCGTTTGTTCCTCCGTGTTAGGGTCCGTGAATAAATCTTGTTGAAAAAAAGGGAAGTTTTAAGATCCCTTTTAAGGTTTCTCGTGTGTGTAATTGGAACGCTGCCTCTATATTCATGGTGAAAGTACAGTATGGTTATATGCTCCATTCATATGTACATGCTAAAAGAAATTTTTCATTGCTCACCACTTATCACTTATGATACTAGCACTTATTAAAATTAACTCTTTTGGTCAATGTATTCTCTCATGTCATACTAAATATACTTTCGCAAGTTTAGCTCTTCTACTTCGCACTTAAGCTACATATGACGCACTCAAGCTACATATGACGCATTCAAGCTACATGTGACGCACTCAACCCACATCTGCACGCTTCAAACCTGCCAAATCTTACACGAATTTTGAATACGCTTCAATTTGGAGTTTAAGTCCAATTATAATTTGCATGGTCAAGGATTGCCGAACACAAAATAGACATAACACTTCAACTTTTCTTCCCTGTTTTAATATTGTAGCTGTGATCAGTTAGTTCCAAAGCACCTGATAAATCATAAGGCAAAGGGTTAAGAACTAAGTGTATGTGCGTCACAACGTCAGCAATATTAAGTGACGATTAAACGACGAATCATTAGGATACGAGTGAATATAAGTGGACTCTATGAATTTCACTTCGAACGACTAGTTTATTTTGCAACGTACTTGATCACTGATTGTTCGAGAGTGTCTCCGAAGAATTTTTACGTTTCACGAAAGCTCGGAGTGGCCGTAGAATTTTTGTGACATTGCCGAGGGAAAACAGTTTCTAATTTTCTATCGGTTTAGATCAAATTTGGGTGGAGATGGAAATGCGAGCGACGTATGAAGTGTGTCTGGGTTTACCCGCAGTGACCTAAGCAAGTAATAAAAGCAGCAATACCTCGACACGAATAGTTCACTGCGAACGGAAGACTCTACTGTTAAGGTTAAGGGTTCCAGATGTGACTAACAATAAAAAAATACTCGCTGGAATGTAATGACTCGGGTCTTATTCCTGTTATAATTGTTTATGCAAGTAGCTCGTTTATAATTATGTTAAATAAATTGTACATTAAAAATGATTATAATTCATACTTTTCTTTACGTTTCATGATATAAAGCACTTTCGAGATTACAAATCTTACAATTCACGCTGTAATTGGCTACTTGAAATCATGCTAATTGTGGACGCCAACAATTGTAGCTGAACAATACACATTGTTTGCTGTAACTGAAAGCATTTACGGTTGCCCAAGTCTTTCATTGATAAAGATGTCCATGGCCATCCATTGTTCCTTGTACACTCAAAATAATTACGGAATACAATGCAAGCTGCTGGTTTCAGTAATTTTTTTCGTTTTTAAGATTTTGCATTTTGGGAGTTTAGATTTTGGGATTCTGTTCTTTTTGGATTTTGAAATTTTTGAATTTTAGAACTATTCGATTTTGCAAGTTTGGAATTTTAGAATTTGGGGCTTTGAGAATTGGGGATTTCGGGAATTGGAGAATTTGATAATTTAGGAATCTGGAGATTTGGAAGTTTTTAATTTTATAGTTTCACAATGTTGGAACTTCAAAATACAGAGTTGAGTCTCGATTATGAAACTTTTTGTTTATGTCTAAATTTTTCAACGAAAGTCCATCTATTTCAAAAACCATATATTTGTAAGAAACATCAAATTGTGAAAAAGAGTATTTGAACTCTGAAATTTTCTAGTCTCAATACTTTAACCTTCCAAAATCCATACCAACCGAATCCACCGAAAGCTGAAAATTCCACGACCTACAAATCTCCCTAGAAATTAAAGCTAAATACCCCAGAAAGAAGTTAACCTAAATCCGGAACAAAAGGCACCCTCCGATCAAACAACGAGGCAACTTGAGGTCGCACCGCAGTACATCAAACTCTCCGGCGCTATCCCCATCGAGCGCGAAGATCGCCCTAACCGAATCGCTATTAAATCCTCGCTCATTAAGGGAACATTTACATGTTAGTATCGTTTGGAAGTAGTGATCGGGTATGATCCAGTGTAATACACGCGACAGAATTCCACTCGATTATAATAACATTCCGTAATGCCTGCTCGAATGTACGCATATTCCGGCGCATTATTGGCAGCGGTATCGCTAGACTCCGAACGAAAAGGGATCGATCGATGGACGAAATGAGGTGGTTGTTCAGTTACGTAGGCATTTTCTTGTTTGCAGTTCATATTAATGGAATTATGCGTCGTCCTGCGGACTCGATATCGAATTCAATCATTTCCCGCGCGTTCTTGTCTCCGAGCCAAACAAATACTATTCTGCTTATGTTTTTCGCATCCGTTTTATTTTCATCCCTGCGTTTGGGTTCGTTGAAAATTGGTGGGTTATTTCTTGACTTTTTAGTCGATTTTTTTATATAATTTTTATTTTAACACTAAGTTTATTTCTCATATAACTACTACTAGGTTTATTTCTTATATACCTATATCTACGAACACGCGTCAATTTGACGCACGAACGAATATATTTAAAGAAAAACAACTAGAAAGCAATATAATTAAACACTACAAGTAAGAAATGAAAATAGGAGATATATTTATAGAAAGTTTTTATTATTCGATAATATTTTAGTACATTACTTCAATATTCTACATTCATATTTTTACTTCCCTCTACCCTGCGAACTGCGATTTGTACTGCGACCCCGGGTCCGAACCCGGCGTACCGGCTGAGCCGGCCGCGTGCGACCCGGACTAGCGAAGTCCGTCGTTTATAAGGTATCGTCGGTGCACTCATATTTATTATTGTTGTAATTTTCGCCTGGGTAAAACTAATTTACTAAAAATTTTATTTACATTACGATCGCGTGAAATTGACGCACATCCGTAGAGATAGGTATACCACATAGCAAATATCAATATTTCAAAGTTTTTGAAGAAAATAGACTTCAATATATATTTACCTTGTTCAATGGATAAAAGTCAGTGCAAGAGATAAAATAAGAATGTAAACGGTTTTTATCATTTTTGTAAAAAAATTCGAAATGCGTCAAAATGTGTCCTGTAAACCTAGTGTTAATTCTTTCTTGAATTATTTTGCTCTCCTATTTGTTGCATTATTTTGTCAAAAATTATTGTATCTTGTTCATTTATTTTTCTGCTGCGCTGTATTTTTATCCTTAGTTTACTGAGTTTATTATACTTTCCTGAAAATTTGTATTATTCATTTTTAATTTTCTTTTTCTGTTTATTGTGATAAGTACTTTATTGAAAACCCCTGTAATTTCTTGATTAAGGTCACGCTCTTTATTAAATCTCTTCGAATTTATTTTTCCACCTTTTATTCCATTTGTTGCTTTCAGCGTTTCATCGAAAATTATTGTATCTTTCACATTTATTTCATTTTGTCAAACAAATAATACTATTCTACTTATATTTCTTTGTCTTCCTGCGCTTTATTTTCATCTTCTGTTTACTGCGTTCAGTACGTTTCGTTGAAAATTATTATACTGTTTTTCATTTCCTTTTATGAAATTTTTCTATGAATTTCTATCGACTTTTTTTATTACATTTTTGTTTGTTTGTTGTGATAATGTTTCATCGAAAATTGGAGTAACTTTTTCATTGTTTTCCTTACTTTTATTAAATTCCATCAGTGCATTTTTTTTTCGGACGGTAGAAATTTATAGCTTCATGTTGGTACGTATACAAGTTATAATAGTTTTTAAACTTCCTGACTACACAATTCTGTTATTTTATGTATGAATTGATATTAGTTTGATAAAATTATTAAATGACTAGTTAATATTTTGTTAGCATTTTATGATTCTTAAATTGTTAATTGAAATTGTGACCAGATAATTTTTTTAATAGATGATAATACTGTTATGGATGACTTGAAACCATTTCAAAATCACAAATTATTTTTATTATTGTTAGACATTATAAATAATTGATATTGTAAATAATTTCTTTTATATTAAAATTTGATATTAAGTACAATTTGATTTTATAAATACTTGATATTATTTTATGAACTTGATTTTACGTATACTTTGTAGTTAACTTCTTTTTACTAAAATTTTATATTAAGTGCTATCAATTTGACTTTATCAGTATTTGGTATTATTTTATCAATTTGATTTTATGCACACTTGAAAATATTTTATCAATTTAATTTTATGAGTACTTGATACTATTTTATCAATTTTATTTTATGCATACTTAATAACATTTCACCAATTTCATTTCATAATTAATAATATACTATCAATTTGATTTAATTTATACTTGATAACATATTATCAATTTCTCTTCGCAATATAATTGATTACATCATAAGCAATAATAATTACAATACCACTGATGGAATCATTCATTACAACCATGTAATCAATTTAACTTTACGTACACATGCCTCCATGCATGTACCAAATAATCAGCTTCTGTCCCAACGAAATGCATTATCACATTTTTCACGATAATTATGCACTTCCAATAATTTGCTACACGAATCTTTAGCTTTAATATCATATGATACCTTTTGCCAATTAACTAGAAATGAAGAGCAAATTCTGTTAATTAACTCGTATCGACGACTGATGCATTCGGAGGAAAAATTTGTCCGACACAAAGATGCAAAGAATTTTCAGAATCAATTATATTCTTCATCAAATTCGTATGTGTACTACTTTATTGTGCTGAATATTACTTTATTTTACTAAAACGAGATTGAGTCTTTGAGATTGTTCTCAACGGGAATATTAATTTGAATAATTATTCCGAATGAAAATATTATATAATTTTTGTAATTATGCTAATGGACGTTCAACTCGATCGCTGCTAATCAGAGCACAAAAGCTTCATTCTTCATAAAATTTGTATCTGTACAAATTATAAATTAAAAAACTAAAAAATTATAAAACTGCTTCATAAAATTATTTGATGAAATTCAAAACTATTTTTGTTCATTACATTCTACTTTTTATACAATTTGTTATGCAAGTAGTATAACTGTATTTATAAATATATAAATATTTATAATTTTACAGATCACAATTTATATTGTAAATTAGGTACTAATTAGCAATATAATTAATGAATTATAATTGGTTACTAATTAATGAGTTATTGTTGGTATTGTTATTTTAATTGCACACATATTTATAATTTTACAGATCACAATTTATATTGTAAATTAGGTACTAATTAGCAATATAATTAATGAAATATAATTAATTACTAATTAATGAGTTATTGTTGGTACTGTTATTTTAATTGCACACATATTTATAATTTTACAGATCACAATTTATATCGTAAATTTGGTACTAATTAGTAATATAATTAATGAAGTATAATTAATTACTAATTAATGAGTTATTGTTGGCACTGTTATTTTAATTACACACATATTTATAGTTTTACAGATCACAATTTATATTGTAAATTAGGTACTAATTAGCAATATAATTAATGAAATATAATTAATTACTAATTAATGAGTTATTGTTGGTACTGTTATTTTAATTGAACACATATTTATAGTTTTACAGATCACAATTTATATCGTAAATTTGGTACTAATTAGCAATATAATTAATGAAGTATAATTGGTTACTAATTAGCAAGTTATTACCGATATGCATGAAGTAATAAATGCAATATTTGTTTAATATAAATTATTAGAGAAAAAGAAATCTATGAATTTCTTCAAAATTTTAGAAATTTAAAATCAAACATTAAAATTAAAAAGTTTTAAGATTTAAGAAGTTAAAATGGGCATGAAATGTTTTCTAAATACATTAAGTCATTAACGTGATTAGTTTAATTAAAAATTATCTGATGATTTAATTTTAGTCGCAAAAGCGAACGTATTTTTATTTTCTGACGACAATAATTAACTTTTAAAATAACTGTTCAAATATAATATTCGATGCATCAAATTAATATGGATTAATTGGAATATTTATCATAGGGTAATATAGCTAGTAATTTTAATCACGATAGCGTATCTATAATTGCGTTTGCAACAGCATTAGTAATATTGATTTTATTGAGTAATAAATGTACCGTACTAAAACGCTTAATCTCATCGATTTGATATTTACAGAATGTATGTATACTTAGAACATATTTTTGAAAAATTAAAGAGATTACAATTTGTGTGTTCAAATTATTGTTGAAAAACAATTGAGGCAATATTGGAATGGTAAATTTTTAGGAAGGAGTGTTTGCAAATTTGGGAATTTCAAAATTTAATAATTTTAAGAATTTGAGTAGTTTGAGTAATTTGAGGAATTTGAATAATTTGAGTTTTTGAATCATTTGAGTAATTTGAATAATTTGAGAAATTATAAACTTGGAATTAAAAAGATTTTAAGAATTTGAGTAATTTGAGTAATTTAAGTAATTTGAGAAATTAGAAATTTGGAATTAAAACTATTTTAAGAATTCTGAAAATTTCTGATTTAGAGCTTTTGAAATTTTGAAACTTGGAAATTTGGACGTTTGGAAATTAAGAAATGTGAAACTTCAAATTCTGAAACTTGCAAGTTTGGAAATTAAAAAATTAAACACTTGATATTTTGAAACTTGCAAATTTGGAAAACTAAAAACTTGAAATTTGAAAACTTGGAAATTTAAAAATTTAATACTTGTTATTTTCAAATTTGCAAATTTGGAAATTTTAGAATTTGAAACTTGTAAATTTGGAAAATTAAGAATTTGAAACTTGGGAACTTGGAAAAATAAAAATTTAAAACTCGACATTTTGAAACTTGAACACTTGGAAATTTAAAAATTAGACACTTGATATTTGGAAACTTGCAAAATTGGAAATTTAAGAATTTGAAACTTGCAAATTTGGAAAATTAAGAATTTGAAACCTGGGAATTTGGAAAAATAAAAATTTGAAACTTGAAAGCTTGGAAATTTAAAAATTTGAAACTTGATATTTTCAAACTTGGAAATTTGGAAGTTTGGGAATTTAAAACTTGAGATTTTGGAAATTTAAGAATTTGAAACTAGACATTTTGAAACGTGAACACTTTGAAAATATCAAGTTTCAAATTTGGAAATTTAAGAATTTGCAAAATTTAGAATTAAGCTCTTGGAATTCTGAAACCAGAAAATTTGGTAATTTAAGATTTTGAAACTTAACATTCTGAAACAGAAATTTGGAAATTTAAGAATTTGATAATTTTAGTACCAATCATTTGAAATTTTGAGACCATAAAATTCTAAAAATTAGATCTCCACTGCAAAATTTAAAAATTTAGAAACATCTAAAATTCTAAATACATAAAATTTGATATTTGATATAAATTTTATAAATTTTAAAATACACATTCAGTTAGTATAGAAAATCACCAACGAATAAATAAAAATAAACAGTTCCCTTAATGTTCAGTTAAATTCCTCCTCAATTACTTAAAACAATTACTGAAGAACAAAATAGAAGGTAGAAAGTAAAGGTTAAAATTTTTGTTTCATTATCTAGGACTACTCTCTCATATATTGGATAAGCGATTAAACGACGTTCAACCACGAAAGAGCATTATGTCACACAAACGTTTTTGTGCTTCCAGCCTTTGATGTGGTTTCCATAAATTACCTTGAACGCTAAAGTGGTAGTTTAAAATCATCCAACCGTGTTGCATGGATTCGAAGTAGCAAATTTAGACGGGAAATTCGATGCTCATCCTCTAACGATACAGCTTCTTAGATATCATCATTAATGACCGTCATTTATTATCCAAAGATCGCCATGTCTGATCTCGTACATAATTGACCTGTTAAGGATCCACTTCCAAAAATGCTGACACTATAATAACTGGAGAGAAACTTTTCAAAATTTAATTACTTTCGATCTTTTATTTTTTAGACGTGTGAATTTTTACATAGACATATGAATTTTTACATTGACATGTGAATTTAGAAATTTGGAAACTGTAGAATTTGTGAAGGCAGTCATTTTTTAATTTGGGTTTCTGTAAATTTGAAGATTCTCAAATTTTTTAATTTGGGAGTTTGGTTAATTAGGCTTTTAAGAATTTGGAACTTGGGGTATTTAGGAATACGTGTGGTAATTTGGTGAATTGGTAAATTGATAAGTCTGTAAATTGGTAAATTAGGAAATTAAGAGATTAGTAACTTGATAGTTTGGTAGATTGAAAAATTGGGAGATTGATAAGTTGACAAATTGGTAGATGGATGGATTGATAGATTGGTGGGTTGATAGATTGATGGATTGGTGGATTGATAAATGGATGGATTGATAGATTGGTGGGTTGATAGATTGATGGATTGGTGGATTGATAAATGGATGGATTGATAGATTGGTGGGTTGATAGATTGATGGATTGATAGGTTGATGGATTGGTGGATTGATAGATTGATGGATTGATAGGTTGATGGATTGATATATTAACAGATTGATGGATTGATGGATTGATAGGTTGATAGATTGGTGGATTGATAGATTGATGGATTGATATATTGACAGATTGATGGATTGATAGATCGATAGATTGATAGATTGATGGCTTGATAGATTGATGAATTGATAGATTGATGGCTTGATAGATTGATGGATTGATGGACTGATAGTTTGATGGCATGATAGATTGACAGGTTCATACACTGACAGATTGGTAGACTGATAAATTAATAGATTTAATAGATTTGATAGATTGATAGCTTGATAGCTTGATAGATTGATAGACTGATAAACTAATAAACTGATAGATTGATAGATTGACAGGTTGACAGACTGACAGATTGATAGACTGATAAATTAATAAATTTAATAGATTTGATAGATTGATGGCTTGATAGATTGATAGTCTGATAAACTGATAGATTGATACAATGATAGATTAAGAGATTGATAGAATGATCAATTGATAAATTGACATAATGACAGAATCATCGATTGATAAATGATTGATTGACAAATTGTTCTGATCGAATAACAGATTAATAATTTAATAAACTGATAATGTGAAAAGATGATAGTTTAGTAAATTGGTAAGTTGATAAATTGGTAAACTGGTAAATTGTTAAATTAATAAATTCATAAATTGGTAGACGACTAAAGTCTGATAAATTGATAGATTGGTTCATTGATAGATTACGAAACTGCTAGATTGCAAGATTGGTAACTTGATAGATTGCTAGATTAATAACTTTGTTAATCACAGAGCACAAGAATGATTACTTGGTAAATCGATAGTTCAGATAAATTGGTAATATTTAAGCTTGCTAATTTTGGATTTGGTAATTTTAGAGCGTGATAGTTTGAAATATCAATGAACTGATAATTTGGTGATTTAGATATTTAGGTACGTGATAATTTAGATATTTAATAAACTATCAATAAATTGATAATTTCCAAATGCAAAAATTGTCAGTAGTCAATAATTTAGATTATACTATTAATTAATGTTATAACAGTATTTAATGTCGTTCAAATAATAACAATATTAATACAACAATATAGTAATTACGTTAAAGAATGATGTCTGTAAAATTATTTCTTTGTACAACACTCATTGCCTTACACATTAACATGCTACCCTATTATTTCAAATTTAGAAAAATCAATAATTAAGAAGAACCTTTCATTCTATCACGCTGAATTACATTAGATACCAGTATTGCATTCCACCCTATTTTTCCCATCACCACGCTTTCAAATCTTCCCCAGCATTCCCTCAATTAACCCCGCAAGAAGTTACACGAAACGTGTTAATTACTGAAGGGTTGCAAATAGGAAGCGCTGCAAAGAGGGTGGCAGTAATTATTTAAATATACGTAGTCATAGGCGAGCTTCGAGCAGGGATATTTCACAGCTCGCCCCATATTACGCCAGTAACTTACGTCCGGCCATCCGGGCCAGATGTTTCTAGGAGCTCGAGACGGACGAGTATTTACGACAATAGCCGACCTCGTCCGATTTCTACTCCCGTGCGCTTCGGCTCGCGTCACGTGGTCGCCTGAAGTCGCCTGGTGGGGAGTAGACAGTGAGGAGTGGGGGTAAAGCGGGCGGAGTGGGGGACACGGTGGAGGGGGTACTAGGCGAGGAGTGGGGGCAGAAGCAGAGGTGGATGTTGTGCCACATATTGATGTCAAGGTCTTCCATCTCGGTCGTACTCTCTTCTCGCGTGGGTCGCGCGAAATCAATAGGATAAAATCGTTGCCGACAGGCATCGTTTCTTCTCGCTTCCCACACGACGCTTCTGTCCCGAGAGATGCAACCGCCTGTCGATTAAAGCGCAACACGCTTTACAATTTATTCGAAGCTCGCCCGACTTTCTTCCATTTCGACTTCGTTAAGTACCGATCCGGAATGTGTGTTAACAGTGTTCATTGTGACATCGCGGTCGCGTATACAAAATCTCGCATAATACACCACTACATTTTTCTATTAAGCTTTTTTAAACTTGTTATCTGGGGGAAATCGAGACAGTGATTTCTAGAGGGAAGGTATTCTTTTTTGATCCATTTCATCAGATATAATTTCAAGATCAGAAATTTTAGGTACTTGGAAATCTAATAAGTCAATAAATATTTCTACTCTGTTCTCTGTTGCAAAAAAATTAGCCTCTTCTTATATTTGTGCCATATAAGAAGAGTTCTACCGAAGAGGCTAATATTTTTGTATTTCTCAAATTGACGCGACTGAAGCACACTTTGTCGAAAATATGAAGTCTGTAATATCTGTTCGATTTAATCGGCTGAATTTCCAGAGCTCATCTTGTGGTGAGCGAAGGAACGCGATAAAAACGATCGTAGCGTGATCTCTAATTCATTTTTTGAACAGTGAAAATCTGCAAGTTTTTATTCCTGTCAGACTATAGTCGTACATCGTAGTTGTAGTTAATCATCGTGACTGTAATTTCAGTGTTATCGCGTGCAGCTTTTTCGCCCCGTACCACCCCGGGGGAGCAAGTTGTCGCGTGTAATAAATTATACCTCCTGCTTTGTTTCTCTGTCCGATTGTTTCCTTCGTTCCCCTTGCTTGTAGCAACTGAGCTCTGCCGGTGCTGTTTCTTGCAGCTTCATCTTCATTTCACTCCTCTTTAGGGAGCGCTCGCTACAAGTTTCCACGATTGTTTACACCTTCGTTATCGTTACAAGCTGACTCGTTTTTATCGCCGTGCGAGAGACAGTCTTGCTCGTTTTATCTATCAAACGCAGCAAAAACTTTTATCAAGGTTTTCGTTGCCGGAGGATACGCGTAATGATGTTGCTTGCTGTTGGATTTTTTCTGTTTGGAATTTTGGGAATTTAGAAATTTATGGGTTTGAGATATGGAAAATTTAAAAGTTTAAGTAGATGACAATTTGGTTACTAAGAAATTTAGAAATTTAGAAATTGGCGAATTAAGGAAATCTAGTGATTTTTAAATTTAGAATTTGGGACAACAGCAATTTGGAAGTCTAGGGATTTGGCTATTTAGCAATTTGGGAATCTAGTGATTTTCAAGTTTAGGGATTTTGGGATTTCGGAATGTAATGGTATGGGAATCTAGGGACTTCTGTAATCTAGGGATTTTGGGATCTAGGAAATTAGGAACTTAGGCATTTCTTAATACGGGAATCAGGAATCTAGGCATTTCTAAATCTAGGGAAATTAGAATCTAGGGATTTTTATTTCAAGGGATTTCGGAATCTAGAGATTTTACATCAAGAGAATTTGGTATCTAGGGATTTTGACATCTAGAGATTTCGAAATCTAGGGATTTTGTCAACTAGGAATTTCTCAATCTAGGGATTTCGGAATCTTGGGATTTCACATCAAGGGATTTCGGAATCTTGGGATTTCACATCAAGGGAATTCGGAAGCTAGGGATTTTGACATTTAGAGATTGCGGAATCTAGGGATGTTGACAACTAGAAATTTTTTAAACTAGCAATATCAGAATCTAGTGATTTCTAAATGTAGGGTATTTAGAATTTAGGGATTTTTACTTCGAGGGATTTCGGAATCCAGGGATTTGACATCAAGGGAATTTGTAATCTAGGGATTTTGACATCTACAGATTTCTAAATCTAGGGACTTTGACAATTAAGAATTTTTCAAACTAATAATATTAGAATTTAGGGATTTCTAAATCTAGAAAATTGGGAATTTTGGGATCGTAACATCTCGGGATTTCGGAATCTAGGGATTTTCACATCTAGGGACTTTAGAATCTAGGGATTTTGATAACTAGGAATTTTTCAAACTAGTGATATCAGAATCTAAGTATTTCTAAACCTAGAAAATTTGGAATATAATGATTTTAACATCTAGGGATTTTGGAATTTAGGCATTTTGACATCTAGGGTCTTCAGAATCTAGTGATTTCGGCATCTAGGGATTTTACCATTTAGGAATTTAAAAATCTAGTGATTTTGAACTGTATGGATTTGGAAATCTTGTGATTAGTATTATTTTGAAATTTTTAATCTAGTAAATTTGCGAATTTTTAACAAGTGTACCGAGAAATAAATTCTGCATACATTTCTGTTGAATATCTCGTCGTTTTGAACCGAACGAAGGTACATGTTAAAAATATGGAGATAATGTTTGATCAGGTGTATTTATACAAGAGCGATCGCGGATTCTGTGTTGGTGCGATTACAGAAAACGCTTTTAGAGGTTCGAATAGAATTGTTCTTGCGTGGCAGCTCCGCTCCATAACATGTGTGCCCCTTTATATTGTCTGATCATAGAACTCGATATCTACTTTGACAGCTTCGAATCTGCCTACACCATTTCGTCGATTGACGTCAGTGAATACACTAGACCTCCATCGATTTTATTTTCAATGTCTCGCGCCAACGATTGATTCCAAAACTTCCTAGTTTCTATTCTCCATCACTTTCTTTGTTCATAATCTTTGCCTTCGAAAATATTTTCCATTATATCTCTGTTATATTTTCTTAATCTCTGGAATAGCATTTTGTATTCAAACATAAATCTTTCAGATATTAATTTATAGGTATATTCGATGATTTTATTAAATTACCTTTAATTAGATTTGGTTATAATTAAATGAAACTGGCAGCATTTCTATGATAGAATTACCATTATATATTTAACGTATTAATTAGGGTTTAATACATTAACTCGTAATTAATTCACATTTGATGAATTTGTATATAATTAATTACTGTTTATCATAAATATGTAACGAATTATAACATTCATAAGTAATTAATTAATCCGATGCATTTATACATAATTAACTAATATTTAATATATCAATACAGTCTCCTCTATAAAATACATCAACGTAAACTACAAAGTGAATTAACAAAAATATGGGTAAAACGTTTCAGACGTGATTTTATATTTCACAATAACAAATGTAACATAACATATTGTTTTAATAATATTTTCACGTTTATTTGTTATTCATCATATCCCCAGTCGATTTCTATAAATTCAAAGTCTAACGAAACGAAGTTATTTCATAAACGTTAAAGTATTTATATCCGATATTAATAAAAATATTTCGCCCGAGCGGGAATTATAAAGGATTCACCTTTCGATGTATAAATAAACGTTCAGTGTTAATAAATCGATGTCCCTGAATAAATGAAAATGCCAGAAATAAAACATTCATAAATAGCTGGTGGATTTTTGCTCTCTGAATATTTCATTGAACTACTTGCAGCCATCGATGAACCGGCAATATTTAAAAGCGAAATAAAATCATCCGAAATATTGACGCGCTGTCCTATATTACATAATATCGATGAATATGTATGACGTGGAATGAATTATAAACAGCTTATTCGTACGGTTGCTGGTATTTATTAGTGTGGTGTTGCAGATGTAATAAAATTCGTTCAAGTCGATAATCTAGTTGCAAATAATTCATTAATTCCGCTTAATTGTCAACTTTGATCAATTCGTGAGTGTTATATGCCTTTACAAAGTTTCCCTTTCCATTGTTTCACAATTTCAAAGTGTCAAGGTCATTAATTTAAAAACTAGGAAATTTGGATATTTGAAAATCTGGGGAATTTACAATTTCGGAACTTGGAAATCTAAGAATTTGCAATATAGGGATTTCGGGGTTTCGGAAATGTAAGAAATTAGGGAATCTAGGGATTTCTTAATGTGGGCATTTTTGGATCTAGGGATTTTTGGAATTTAGGGAATTTTGGATCTAGGGATTTTTGGAATTTAGGAAATTTGGAATCTAGGAATATTGGGATCTGAAGATTTTTTGATTTAGGGAATTTTCGATCTAGGGATTTTTGGAATTTAGGAAATTTGGAATCTAAAGATTTTTTGATTTAGGGAATTTTTGATCTAGGGATTTTTGGAATTTAGGAAATTTGGAATCTAGAGATTTTGGGATCTGAAAATTTTGGTATTTAGGGAATTTTGGATCTAGGGATTTTTGGAATTTAGGAAATTCGGAATCTAGAGATTTTGGGATCTAAAGATTTTTTGATTTAGGAAATTTTGGATCTAGGGATTTTTGGAATTTAGAATATTTGGAATCTAGGGATTTTGGGATCTAAAGATTTTTTGATTTAGGGAATTTTGGATCTAGGGATTTTTGGGATCTAGGAATTTTTGGGATCTAGGGAATTTGGAATTTTGGGATCTGAAAATTTTTAGATTTAGGAAAGTTGGGATCTAGAGATTTTTGGAATCTATAAATTTTTGGGATCTAGGGATTTTTGGAAACTAGGGATTATGGGATCTAGGGAATTTGGAATTTTGAGATCTGAAGATTTTTGGATTTAGAAATTTTAGGGATCTAGGGACTTTGTCACCTACGGATTTCATAAACTTTTGATATCGAAATCTAGAGATTTCTGCATCTAGGAAATTTTAGGATCTAGGGATTTTGTGAACTAGGGATTATAGGATCAAGGACTAGTGAAATATGGGGATTTGTGAATCTAGGGATTTTTGGATCTAGCGATTTGTAAATCTAGTGATTCAAGAATCTGGGGATTTCTAAATCTAGTGATTTGCAATCTTGTTAACATGTCGATCAGTTTAGTAGCCATTTCACATTCATAAAAGTAGCGAGAAAATTTAAATACGAAACCAATAATAAAAGCACTAAATTAATTTACACTTGTAATTAATCCTCATTTATAATTATTTTAAATATCATAAAACTATATAACTATATAATAGTTATATGATACATAACTATATTATATAACTATAACATAAAACATTGTACACTAGTACTCCTTTCACTTTCGTTTCAATTACCCGTTCACAAACAACAAATCCTTCCACCCGAATTGAAAGTCAGTCAATTCCGACCTTCGAGTGCTCTCAATTTGAAAAAATTTTCCCATCGAAATCCTTTGAAAACTAAAAGTCCTATCTGTTCCATTTCGATTTCAAAACCCTTCGGTCGTAGATAACAAAACGATTTTTCCTGCAACCTATCCGCAAATCGCTCTGGCATCCATGCAGGGAAAATGGTTCGTTACAAGGTTGTTAACCGGTATCCTATCGAAACCTTTTCCGAGGCTGATGGCTATAGACAAATGAAAAAGTCGAGGTAGATCGAACGCGTGCCGGTGCTTTTAAATAAATAACGTCCCTTTTCCTCGTCGATCAGTCTCGTGAAGCGATTTCGTTGGGCAACAGGTGCACGAGCGAAAAAAAAAGAGAGAGAGTAGGAAATAGGAGGAGAGAAGGTTATATCAAGCCAACGAGGATTTCAGATTAATGGGATAAGCTGGAGGAGAGGTTGCGGAAGAGTGACTGGCACGAAATGAGAGAAAACGACCCGGAAACACGATGCAAATTGTAAATGAAATTTGAAAAGGTGTACAGCTAGTTTGAACGCGACACTCGCTAGGGAGCTGTTGTTGTACCGAGATCTTTATATCCTTGATAATTTGTTGATTATGTGTGGTCGGCGAGATTGGTATGATGGATATCTGAGTATTTGGAGATTCTGAATTTTGAGGAGTGAACTATTTGGGATTTTGGTATTTTTGAAATTTGGACATTTGGAGATTCTGAATTTTGAGGAGGGAACTATTTGGGAATTTAAATATTTTTGGAGTTTGGATATTTGGAGATTCTGAATTTTGAGGAGGGAACTATTTGGGAATTTTGGTATTTCTGAAATTTGGACATTTGGAGATTCTGAATTTTGAGGAGGGAACTATTTGGGAATTTTGGTATTTCTGAAATTTGGACATTTGGAGATTCTGAATTTTGAGGAGGGAACTATTTGGGAATTTTGGTATTTTTGGAGTTTGGATATTTGGGGATTCTAAGTTTTGAGAATGGGACGATTTGGGAATTTAGATATTTTACAAATTTGGAAACATAGAAATTTGGGATTTGTAAATGTGGAAATATAAGAATTTTTCAACATAGGAATTTCCAAATTTTTTAGTTTAGAGATTTTTATAATGGTTGAATTTGAGAATTTGGGAAATTAAAAAATTTGAGATTTTGAGCCATTGTAAGTTTGCATCTTTGAGAGTTTGCGAGTTTGAGAATTACAAAATTTAAAAGTTTGAGAATTTGAGCCATTGCAAGTTTGAATCTTTGAGAGTTTGAGAATTTGAGGATTTGAGAGTTTGAGAATTTGGAAATTTGAGAATTTAAAAGTTTGAGAGTTTGTGAGTTTGAGAATTAAAAAATTTAAAAGTTTGAGAATTTGAGGGTTTGAGAGTTTGAGAATTTTGAAATTTAAGAATTTGAGAATATGAAAGTTTGGGAGTTTGTGAGTGTAAGAATTTGAGCCATTCTAATTGTGAATCTTTGAGAGTTTGAGCCATTGCAAGTTTGAATATTTGAGAGTTTTTGAGTTTGAGAACTTGAGCCATTCTAATTGTGAATCTTTGAGAGTTTGAGCCATTGCAGGTTTTAATCTTTGAGAGTTTGTGAGTTTGAGAATTTGAGCCATTGTAAGTTTGAATCTTTGAGAGTTTGAGCCATTGCAAGTTGGAATCTTCGAGAGTTTGAGAGTGAGAGAATTTGAGCCATTGCAAGTTTGAATCTTTAAGAGAATTTGAGGGTTTGAGCCATTGCAGGATTGAATCTTTGAGAGTTTGAGGGTTTGTGAGTTTGAGAATTTGGAAATTTGAGAATTTGAAAATTTGAGAGTTTGAGTTTGAGAATTAAAAAATTTAAAAGTTTGAGAACTTGAGGGTTTGAGAGTTTGAGAATTTGAGCCATTGTGAGTTTGAGCCATTGGCAGTTGGAATCTTGAGATTTTGTGGGTTTGAAAGTTTGAGCCATTGCAATCTTGAATCTTCGAGAGCTTGAGATTTTGAGACTTTGAGAATTTGGGAGTCTGACAATTTGCAAATTTGAGTATTTAAAAATTTGAGAACGAGAGTTTGTAAATTGGAAAGTCTGAAAATCTGTATATTTGAGAATTTGAGTATTTGGAAGTTTCATAAGTTGAAAATTTGAGTTTCAATATTTATAAATATAAGTCTAAGAACTTGAGTAGTTGAAATTATGAGAATCAGATCTTTGAGTATTCAAGAATATAAAAACTTGGAATTTTCAAAGTTTGAAAATTAAAAAATTTGATGATTTGACAATCTGAGAATTCGAAAATTTAAAAATGTGCAATATCAAAAATTCGATAATAAATTTGCAATATTAAAAATCTGAAAAATCGTAAACTGCAGATAAATTTGAAAATTTCGAAACTTGTTATTATTTAAAGCGCACCAATTTTATTAATATTTCTTCAAGCTTCCACATTACCAATACACATCCATTTTGATAATCCTAAAATATTTCCAATATAGGTATTTATCTTATTGTGACAGCGAATGCGTTAACAACGACGTAACCCGCAACGTTGTACAGAATCGCTTTGAAATTCACCGAATTAACACGTATTTTATGTTCGAGCGCTGTGTAGTTAAATCTGACCCATCAGACATAATATCGCCGGAAATCATCAATGACAATGACTTCGAAACCTGGAATGGATGCGTATTGTGCGATTGACGTTCGCTGTACGAATTAAATTGTACACAATAATCGTGCATCGACGATGAACCATGAAAAACTTCTCTATATTTTGATGCTGTGTTTGTTATCGGTTAATTCAAATATCGTCTTCTTTTCACGATAAAAGTATTATATTTATAAAACAAATTCTGTGTTGGTCAATTAGTAACCTGCGTTATTTAATTGAAAGCTCAACGATTTTCGATATAAACCCTTCGCCATTATTTCTAAATAAAATTCATAACAGATAAATTTATTTTTATTTGTATCATGAAATGGTATGAATAACTTTTTCATTGTAAAAAAAAAATACAATGTTTTTGTCGAATAGCGAATAAAATTTATTAATTTTAAATTCGAGGTAAAAAGAAGTACATATTTAATGTGTGATTATATTATTTTTCATTTAGTTTCCTGTTCGAAGAATTATTTACTTGTAGAAATAATTATAATTACTTATATTGTTTATTAAGAATACGTGAATAACTTCGTTTGTGATTTATTCTCTGGTATTATGCTGATGCCTGAGTTATTGCAGTTTGCACTACTTAGAAAGGTTATACTACTTGTAACAGTACAATAGTATACAGGCTGCCTCATAATTAGTGTAGGTCTCTGAAATGGGTAGCTGACGTGATTCTGAATAAGATTTCTCTTTGCAAAAATGGGCTTTGCAGCTTCGTTTTTGAATTATTAAGGAAAAACACGGACCAATCAGAGCGCGAGAGTTGCGCGCACAGCTACTAGACTCGAAGCTGTCGCTCTCGCGTCTGCGTATGAGTAATCCTTGCGCTCTGAATTTCCACGCGTTGAATTCTCACGCGATGAATTTCCACGCATTAGACCTCCATGCGTTGAATTCCAACGCGTTGAATTCTCACGCGTTGAATTTCCACGCGTTGAATTCCCATGCGATGAATTTCCACGCATTAGACCTTCATGCGTTGAATTCTCACGCGTTGAATTCTCACGCGTTGAATTCCCACGCATTGAATTCCCATGCGTTGAATTCCCTCGCGTTGAATTCTCATGCGTTGAATTCCCATGCGATGAATTTCCACGCATTAGACCTCCATGCGTTGAATTCTCACGCGTTGAATTCCCATGCGATAAATTTCCACGCATTAGACCTCCATGCATTGAATTCCCACGCGTTGAATTCTCACGCGTTGAATTCCCACGCGTTGAATTCCCATGCGTTGAATTCCCTCGCGTTGAATTCTCACGCGTTGAATTCCCATGCGATGAATTTCCACGCATTAGACCTCCATACGTTGAATTCCCACGCGTTGAATTCCCACGCGTTGAATTCTCCCGCGTTGAATTCTCCCGCGTTGAATTCCCATGCGATGAATTTCCACGCATTAGACCTTCATGCGTTGAATTCCCACGCGTTGAATTCCCACGCGTTGAATTCCCATGCGTTGAACTCCCTCGTGTTGAATTCTCACGCGTTGAATTCCCATGCGATGAATTTCCACGCATTAGACCTCCATGCGTTGAATTCCCACGCGTTGAATTCTCACGCGTTGAATTCCCATGCGTTGAATTTCCACGCATTAGACCTCCATGCGTTGAATTCCCACGCGTTAAATTCTCACGCGTTGAATTCCCACACGTTGAATTCCCGCGCATTGAATTCCCATGCGTTGAATTCCCTTGCGTTAGATCTCCACGCGTTAAATTCCTTATTGGTCCGCGTTTTTTCTTAATAATTCAACAACGAAGCTTCAAACCCCATTTTTGCAAAGGGAAATATTATTCAGAATCGTGTCAGCTACCACCCATTTCACGGACATACACTAATTGTGAGATACCCTGTATTCATTTTATAAGGTACATTATAATTCAGTACATTTCTGTTCATTACTATCTGCTATTCGACAAAGAAATTTACTGACACTATTAAAATAACTAACATTCCAATTTAATTATTTACAATTAATTTTATTAATCATAATAGGCAGAAAATTATTTTAGAAAATTACTCACAGATTTATTTACAATAAATTGTTTATAGATTTGTTGACAACAAACAACTTGTACAATTATTTACAAGTAATTCTCGTTTCCAATAATTTTTATTAATTTTTAATACTAGGACCACGACAAAGTATCAGTAAAAATATCTAATTTTAGATTTCACATTTCATACCCCAAAATCTTGTTTCATTTCTAATGAAATGATTTATATTTTGTTAAAACGTATGTTTGTAATAGTTCATTATATTAGGGGTACCGAAAAGTAATCAAAATTTCTTCGATGATTTCAAAGTTTTTCTATGAAAAATCGAAGGACTTTTTTTAAGAAGGGAACAGCTGCCTTTACGCTGGTAAAAAGCGTTAGAAAGTGATGGAAATTATTTTGTTGATTTAAGATTTCTTTAATAAATAAATATTTTTCGCAAACAAAATTTTGATTACTTTTCGGTACCCCTAATATGTATGTTTTTTATATAAAAATGTTTAAAATATAACAACGTTTGAAATTGTACGTTTTCAATATAAAATTAGTTCTGCAGCAGACCATACGGTCATTTTAAAGATTTTTTGCTTAATTTACTGCAGCTAGTATATGATGTAGGTCAGTAACTTCATTAACGCTATCTCGCTAAACGGTGTTCGAATAATTGGATGTTCGATGAAATATCCTGCGCGATGTTTAGATAATGTTCAGGTTGCAGTACCCGGTGTTCGGATAATCGAATGTTCATTTAAACACTGCCTAAACCGTGCATCGTGCTTTTACTATGCTCAACTCGTAGCTCATCATTGTCCATTATTAAGTCCTTTCAATATATCGTTTAATAACGTCGCTAATTTTATATTGCAGTACTTCTCAATAATTATTGTGAAAATGAACTAACTCAAATTTTTTATATAAATATTGTAACAAGTTACAATTTACTATTTCAAGTTTTATCATTTTTAGAATTTTAAGCTTGAATTTTTCTGAATTTCAAGTTTTAATTCTTCAGAATTTGAAGTTTGTAATTTTAAGAATTTCAAGTTTGAATTTTTCTGAATTTCAAGTTTTAATTCTTCAGAATTTAAAGTTTGTAATTTTGAGAACTTCAAGTTTGTAATTTTACAATTTTACAATTTTTAGAATTTCATATTGTCTGTTATCAGAATTTCAAATGTACAATTTTACAATTTTTAGAACTTCAAATTTTCTGTTTTCAGAATTTCAAATTTATAATTTTACAATTTTTAGAATTTCAAATTTATAATTCTACAATTTTACAATTTTTAGAACTTCAAATTTTCTGTTTCCAGAATTTCAAATTTATAATTTTACAATTTTTAGAATTTCAAATTTATAATTTTATAATTTTTATAATTTCAAATTTATAATTCTACAATTTTACAATTTTCAGAATTTCAAATTTTCTGTTTTCAGGATTTTAAATTTACAACTTTGCAATTTTTAGAATTTCAAATTTATAATTCTACAATTCTACAATTTTCAGAATTTCAAATTTTCTGTTTTCAGAATTTCAAATTTATAATTTTACAATTTTTAGAATTTCAAATTTATAATTCTACAATTTTACAATTTTCAGAATTTCAAATTTGCAGGACTTCAAACCCAAATCGTAAAAATTCGAGTCCCAAACGAGACCCACCCCTAAATTTCCATAATCGTAATTTCCTCAGCGCACTCCAAGGTTCTTAATTATCCGTCCAATTTTCTCAATTATATTTTCGTAGCAATTTCAAAGGACGAGTGTCCGATCAAAGCGTGAAAAGGAAGATCGTTAGAACGGTAAAGAATTGAAATAAAAAGGCGTTGCGTTCGGTGACAATTGTTAAATCGAAGCGACGCCTTTCGCGCTTTTTCCACCCCCGTCGATGTCTCGCCTCGGAACGCTCTAATTGCATCGACCGGTGGCGTTTTCCAGTTAGTTTCCAGGCTGGTAACCCAATTAAAACTTGATCGAGGCGGCAGGGAAGAAGAGAAATAGAGGAAGAGAGGCGGAGGAAAAAGCTGGTCCGGATGAAAGTAGCAAAGGTTCTGCAATGAAAATACACGCTGGCCAATGAAATCAACGGCAACGGCGTCGATTTTGAAAAATTCGATTACAGACCACAATGGCCTCCTCGCCTTACTCCCTTCTCTCATTTCCGCCCTTTTCTCTACTTATTCTTTTCATTCCAACTATCATATTCGAATACTCCATTTAGGCTCTCAAATATTTGGGTTCTGATTTTAAGGGATTGTGTAAGTTTTAAGTTGAGGTAAAGTTGTGTAAGTTTTGATTAATGATATGGGGTGTAAATATTGCGTTTGGAAGTTTAAGAAATTTGTGTTTTTCTAAACAGTTCAACTACTGTACTCAAGTCTTCAAATTGTCAAGTTTCTATTTAGACATTTGTGCATATTTATCCATCTTCAAAAATTCACCCCTTCGAAATTTTCACATATTAACTCTTCGTACTAGAAAATATTTTTGCTGTCATTCAAAAACAACTCTTATTCAAGAACAACTATTTTTATAATTATACTTATTCATAACTATTTTTATAAACTACAGTGAAGGATAAAAGTATTGGTACTCTTTAGATAATTTCTATTTGAATGGATATTTATCCATATTCAAAAATTCACCCCTTCGAAATTTTCACATATTAACTCTTCGCACTAGAAAATATTTTTGCTGTCATTCAAAAACAACTCTCATTCAAGAACAACTATTTTCATAATTATACTTATTCATAACTATTTTCATAAACTACAGTGAAGGATAAAGGTATTGGTACACTTTAGATAATTTCTATTTGGATGGATATTTATCCATTTTCAAAAATTCACCCCTTCGAAATTTTCACATATTAACTCTTCGCACTGGAAAATATTTCTGCTGTTATTCAAGAACAACTATTTTTATAATTATACTTATTCATAACTATTTTTATAAACTACAGTGAAGGATAAAAGTAATGGTACACTTTAGATAATTTCTATTTGGATGGATATTTATCCATTTTCAAAAATTCACCCCTTCGAAATTTTCACATATTAACTCTTCGCACTGGAAAATATTTCTGCTGTTATTCAAGAACAACTATTTTTATAATTATACTTATTCATAACTATTTTTATAAACTACAGTGAAGGATAAAAGTAATGGTACACTTTAGATAATTTCTATTTGAATGGATATTTATCCATATTCAAAAATTCACCCCTTCGAAATTTTCACATATTAACTCTTCGCACTAGAAAATATTTTTGCTGTCATTCAAAAACAACTCTCATTCAAGAACAACTATTTTCATAATTATACTTATTCATGACTATTTTTATAAACTACAATGGAGGAGAAAAGTACACTTGAAATATAGAAATGAAAAGAACAATATCTTCTATATTATTAATATATTCGTATCCTTATTTATATTCCCCATATTATTTCTCTAATGTGTATCTACTTTGTAACCATTTCTGTAATTATACTACAGCTATATTTCATACATCCCTTATTCACCCTCCTCCACATATCCACTTATTCTCCCTCGCCAACCACCCGAGTACAAATTATGCAACCCATTACGCAAAATTTCCCAAAATTAAAAAAGTCCGCAATCCATGAAAATAAATGAAGCACCCCATATCACCTCGGGCCTATCCAAACGATTTTCCTCCGCGATTTTTCTTCCTTCTTGTTCGTAGCCGAAGGTTTTTCACCTTGGAGCTAAATATTTAGATCGTGGTGAAAAACGAAGCTCGATGCCAGTCGCGGCGAGTGACGGGTTAGCGAGGGTCGTTTCAGCGTGCAGGGGTGCGAACAAAAGGCGCAACCCTCGCACCTCGAAGGCAGTCGCGTAGAAAAGGGGGGCACAGGGGGGGCTTAGGTGGAACAGAATAGATTTCTCCGACGCCAGACAGCAGAGTGGAGGGAACGAGGCGCGTTTCGAAATTTTTGTTCGAGGCACCGGTGTGTGTGCGTTTCTGTGTATTGTGAGCGTCGTTACCTCGGGTAATGTTGAAATTGCACGACACCGCGCGGAAATTGCGAAACAGCCTGTTCCGCGTAATGATCTTCTTCAAGCTCTGCTTGGGCACAACATAGAATTCTATGTGACTGTGTTGTAGCGTTTAATACTATCTTGTGACCGTCTGATTATGAACGTCGAGTTAACTCGTCGTTCGGCAATTCATTCACTGCAAATTTCGGATTTTATCGGAGTCGTAGCGACTCAAGACACTGACTTAAGTCGCAGTTTCGGATGTAACAAGTTTAACGGATGGAAACAGAGCATAACAGATATTTTCTTCTACCAGATGTACCAGTTAATTCTCAATTTTATCATAAAAAAAATTTCCCCGATATCTAAAAATTTCCTTGTAAATTATAACTCTCGTTATATCATCCAGTCAAAACAGTTTAGGCGTGTTATCAGAACCTCCTCGCTGTAGAGTGCACGTTTCAGGGGCTTACAGAACATTGTCCAATTTTAGGTACCAAAAATCAATACCAGATGTACCAGTTAATTCTCAATTTTTTTATAAGAAAAATTTGGGAAAACTTTGTCCAAACCATCGCTGGTTTACCACCTGTCCTTCGAATGCCCTCCCCAAAAAATTGTTCACATTTCGAGAGAAACCAGTCATCACGCCATTTTTCTAAATCTTGTGTTCCTGGAAAAGTGAGCCGTTGATGAAAAGTGGTAGTCCGAAAGGGCCAAGTCTGGTATGGCGGGTGAGGCAAGAGTACCAACCAAGTGCAGAAATTGTGCCTTTAACCGTTTTCTGTGTGTGATGCGGCGTTGTGTTGCAAAATCACTTTTCCGTGTCTTCTAGCCCAATCTGGACGCTTTTCGATCAATGCACGCTTTAAACTGATTATTCGTTGACTGTAGCGATCGGTATTAACTGTTTTCACGTGGTTCAGCTCGTGATGACCTGATTCCACCAAATAGCATTGTCTTCCGAAGTGATTCTTGCGGTGATAGTTGGTTAACCATGACTTTTTGTGTTTTACCAAAGTAGAACCAAAACATGTATCGTTAGGATAGTCGTAAGTTTCCACAAGACACTCGCTTTCTTTTGGGTAAAAAGCGACGCAACTATTTGGTTTGAAGACACCTCAAAAATGACGCTAAATCTTTTTTTTGCAAAACAATATTGCGCAACTCTAAAAAATAAGCGATTTGCATTTAACTTTGGCAACTCCGATTTCGTTCAAACTTTGTACAATCATAAAAGACATCGAAAGTAATAACTTTACAAAAGGGTAGCACGCAACTCTCAAGAATAAGATTTACATACAACTTTGGCAACACCGATTTCGTTCAAACTTTGTACAATCATAAAGTACATAGGAAGTAATCATTTTGCAAAACGGTAGTATGCAACTTTCAAAAATAAGAGAGCAATCTATTTTCAAACTTTTTATAATTTACCCTGAACTGTTTTAAAAAATTAAATCAAGTACAAAAATTAAATAAAAACTTTTCATATGAAATTTATTTCATAAAACAATTTAAAATTCTCTTTCATTTACCTTTTCCTACCATTGAAAACATCTATTTAGTTTTCATAAATGAAACTAAAAAACTGTCAGGGAATTTATATAAATTGCTTCAGTTACACCGTATACTCGACAACAAATGTCAAACATAAATTTCGCTTTTATTTTTAAAAGCTGCAAGCTATAGTTCCCCCAAAATTGTGATGTATCCTATAATTGAGCAAACATTGAACACCATAAATGTTTCAAAAATTGTTACGTTTTCCTGTTAGTATAATATATCACCACATATGGAATAGTATTTTGTTTCCAACACAGTGTATGAATAAAGAACAAATACTACTTGCCGGTTTTTGATATTCCATTACTCACCAACTTCGTCAACAATTCCCTTTTTAATTGACCGACACAATCTCCCTTTCTTCTCTCTGACAGTTTCATCAGCCCTTGCAATTTTTACACATCAATTTACTCCAGGCTACAAAAGGACGAACAAAACGTTCCCGTTGATTTTTAAAAAATCCTCCATCGATATCCCCAGCACGAATCGACCTTTTAATTCGAGTTTAATCCGTGGGTAACTATGCGGCTTGGTAAAACCAGCCAGCGAAAATCACCTTTCGGTGAGATTGAAATTTTTTCTATCATCAATTCACGCGTCTTTGCTTGACGATTTCGTTCGAATTGTGAACAAACTCGAATGTTGGTCACGGGAGCAATTTGCGATGTAGTAAGAGGTTATATACTCTTATTAGGGTTATTCGGGTGTTTGAAAGGTTTTAATGTGGTAATTTCACAGACACAGGTAGGGTTGAGTTTGAAGATTTATAGATTCTCAAATATAGGAATGTATAATTTAAAAATTTGAGAATTTGTAAATCTAATTTCTTAATTTTCCAATTTTTTTATTTTTCAATTTTCCAATTATTAAATTTCCTAATTTTCCAATTTCTTAATTTTTCTAATCTCCCAATTTTCCAATTTCCTAATTTCCCAATTCGTTAATTTTCCAATTTAGCAATTTCCCATTTACCCGTTTCCCTAATTTTCTAATGTCCCAAATTATTAATTTCCCAATTTTCTAATTTTCCAATTTTCCAATTTCCCAAATTTCTCAATTTCCTAATTTCCCAATTTTCTAATGTGCCCATTTCCCTATTTCCCAATTTTCAAATTCCTTAATTTCCTATTTTCCCAATTTACCAATTTACCAATTACCCAATTACCTAATTACTCAATTTCCTAATTTCCCAATTACTTAATTTCTTATTTTCCCAATTTAGCAATTTCCTAATTTTCTAATGTTCCAAATTATTAATTTCCCAATCTCTTAATTTCCTATTTTCCAAATTTTCCAATTACCTCATTTCCTAATTTCCCAACTTCTTAATTTCCTAATTTCTTAATTCTCCAATTTACTAATTTTCCATCTTCCTAATTTCCTAATTTCCTAATTTCCTAAATTCCTAAATTACTACTTATGAAAACTTGAAATTCTGAAATTTCGTATATTTGTTATTTCAAAATTTGCAATTCTAGAAATTTGAGAGTTTCTAAATTAGAAGTCGAGAATTTCAGAACTGATACGTTTCTGATTTTGAAAATTTCCAAATTTCATACCTCTCAAACTTTCCGTTTTCAAAATTAGTGACTTCAACAATGTGGAACGTAAAAAATGGTCAAATTCATAATTTTAAAAATCCCTAAATACCTGAACCTAATACACTGTTTACTTAAAAGCTATTTAACTGAAATGCTTCTAAATATTTCAGTCTCAAAATTGAAAACCCCCTAAATTTTCCAAGGCATAATTATCAAGTGTAAAATTATTAATTTCTTAATTTTTTAATTTTGTAATTTTGCAATTGTCCAATTTCTTCATTTTTCAATTTTCCAATTATTCAATTTACAAATTTCCCCATTTTCCAATTTCCCACTTTCCTAATTTCCTAATTTCCTAATTTCCCAATTTCCCCAATTTCCTAATTTCCCAAATTTCCAATTTCTTTTTAATTTGCTCCCAAACATTTTGACCTCAAAATTGAGAAACTCAACAATTTTCCAAGCTGAAAGTGTCAAGTTCAAAATCTTTAATTCAACAGCTCTAATTCACTATTTAACAGCTTTAATTCAACAGCTCTAATTCTCCCAAACATCTCAATCTCAAAATCGAAAAACCCCAAAATTTCCCCACCTGAAAGCGTCCCCACAAAATCGATCGAACAAATTAGTTCAAATCTGCTAAATATCTCTTGCTGAAAATCGAAACCCCTAAACTTTCCCGTGCTAAAAGCGCGAACTGCGAACTAGCCTCCGCATCCCCTACCCCAGGCACTCCACTGACCGTCGGTGTCGATAACTTCGATAAATTCCGTTCGAATTCAAAAATTTGGAATTCATGACCGTTTCTCCAGTGATATATCGCGAGAACATCGTCGAAACGTTCGAGTACGGTTTCGTTTCACGACGGATATTGGATTTTCTCTGTTTCCGCGCGTTGGATCCCCGTTGACCCCGCTTCGTTTGTTGACATAAGTGCGCGACACTGGCTTTTTCCCTCTTTTTTCGTTTGTTTCAACCAGCGGGGCGTGGATGACAGGAATATCCAACGTTATTGTGGCTTATCTAGTGGCTGTTTAAGGCAACTGTAATATTCCACGTCCCTAGCTGCGACATTTTTTTTCCCGTCTGCCTCCTCTGCCATTCTCTCTTTCAATCTTTCTGCCTGCCATCGTAGCGCCGTCATTTATGATTTCTTTTCCTTTTTTTTTGCGCTTCTTCGGTCGACTGGCATCGTTTTCAGGCGTTTGTGCTTCGCTGACGTTCGCGTTATCTAATTCGTGGCGATGTTTCAAAGCGGTTTCTTTGTTTCTGTCATTTGATGAAACGGAACGGGCGGTTGGCAGGACAGATGTCTCGTGAAGTGAGCGAAAGCACGTGGTTTTATTGACATTTAGAGGTGCGGGCTTGTTGAACGTCGAAGGTGTCGGACACGACGGGTACTTGTTGCGAATTTCGTGCTGAAGAAGATGGATTTATCGTTCGGCTACGCGAGCGTGCGCTTTTCAAGCGACAGCACAGATGGGAATATTTGGGGATTTCCGTAATAGTTTCTAGTTTTACTGATGGGTCGTTTGGAAAATTGAGTTCGGGATTTTAGAATTTTGGGGTGTATTTGCTAATTTGAGCTTGCGATTTGGTCGTCTGAGAATTTGAGAGTTGAGGATTTTGTGATTTGAGAATTTGGGAATTTGGAGATGTAGAAATTTGGCACTTGAAATCTAGAGAATTTGGGAATTTGAAGATGTAGAAATTTAGGCACTTGAAATCTAGGGAACTTGGGAATTTTACAATTTTGGGAATTTGTAAATTTGGGAATTTGGAGATGTAAAAATTTGGGAACTTGAAATCTAGGGAATTTGGGAATTTGGAGATGTGGAAATTTAGGCACTTGAAATCTAGGGAATTTGGGAATTTGAAGATGTAGAAATTTAGGCACTTGAAATCTAGCGAACTTGAGAATGTGGGGATGTAGTTTAGGTTCGTAAAATCTTGGGAATTTGGGAATTTTGCTATTTGGGGAATTTGTAAACTTGGGAATTTGGATATGTAGAAATTTAGGCACTTGAAATCTAGGGAATTTGGGAATTTAGAAATGCAGAAATTTAGGTACACGAAATCTAGGGAATTTGGGAATTTGTAGATGTAGAAATTTAGGTACTTGAAATCTAGGGAATTTGGGAATTTGTAGATGTAGAAATTTAGGCACTTGAAATCTAGGGAATTTGGAAATTTGGAGATGTAGATGTCGAACTATACTGTGTTCATATACAGCATCAAAGTAAAAAGTGCATTTTTCATTAATATTCTATAACATTCTCATGAAAAAATATATACATACATAAAATAAAATATGTGAACAATTACGTAAGAGAAGAATAAATGTCAAGCACGTAGGACGAAATTATGTTTGCTACTTCATTGGTGCCGGATATTAGTTGGACTTTCTTCTTCAACCCGGTAGAAGCTAATCCAAGTTTTCGCAACGTTGCAGCTTTCATCACCTCTTCCTTTTCTGTAAAGTTTGCGAAAAATTGAAAACGTTTTTTGTTCTACGCGAAATTGCGATAAGAATGACCTCTCAAAACGTTTTAACCAGTGTTAATATTATATGAATTTCTTAAGATAAATTAATTTGATTATTTGTATTAAGTTATTTAGTTGCACTGATACTACCTTTCAAATCGTCGATGTTCTAAATTATGACTTTCTATGTTTCTTTCAATTCTACAAAATCTGAACGAAATCGGCGAACCCTAGCTCGCGAGGTTTTTCTATTAATACAAACTTAAAAATATGGTTATGGATTTACCTAAAATTAAATAAATATTACTATTTAATTTTATGTTGGAAAACATAGTTATTCATCACTCTAATACAGGATGTTACCTGCAACACTACTCACGAATTTTTTCCCGCTTGCAGCCACCTTACGAAAAAAATTCAAAACACGTATTACATGATATTTCTATTAACATGTTACTCGATTTACAGAAGTGGAAATCTGCATATACGTTAAACTTACCTAACCTCTACATACAAAGGTTAATCTGAACTAACGTTTATATACATAGGTTAATCTAACCTGAACTCCACTTACAAAGGTTAATCTAACCTAACCTCCACTTACAAAAGTTAATCTAACCTAACCTCCACTTACAAAGGTTAATCTAACCTAACTTTTAAACACGAAAGTTAGTCTAACCTAACTTTTACGTACGAAGGTTAGTCAAACCTAACCCTTATTTATGAAGGTTAGACTAACCTAACCCTTATTTATGAAGGTTAGACTAACCTAACCTTTATTTATGAAGGTTAGTCAAGCCTAACCTTTATTTAGGAAGGTTAGACTAACCTAACATTTATTTATGAAGGTTAGACTAACCTAACATTTATTTATGAAGGTTAGACTAACCTAACCTTTATACACAAAGGTTAGTCAAGCCTAATCTTTATTTATGAAGGTTAGGCTAACATAACCTTCACGTCCAAAGGTTAGTCAAACCTAACCTTTATTTATGAAGGTTAGACTAACGTAACCTTTATTTATGGAAGTAGCTGCAAGTGAAAGAAAAATCGTGACTAGCGTCACAAGTAACACCCTGTGTACTTATATTTGTAAAATATTAATAATTAAATAATTATTCATTAATTAATAAATTATTTCATCTTAAAGATAGAATAGATAACTACGTTAATTTTAATTAAACATGACCCACGTCGAAAATATAAATTAATCAATATTTTAATCAATCAATAATTCTTTTTAAACACCCAGTATAAGCAGTACCGTCTATAAAAATTTTATTCGCAACACCCTCATATATCCGTTTCTAATTGCCAGCAATATGTCTTCCATTTTTAAATATAAACGTTTAATGTCCGACCGTTATAGTAACCCTTAATAGCGAAAGGGTTAAACTCCATAATTAAGGTACTTTGCCTTTGCCATGAATAAACCTCTTCCACGATACTATTTGTCGTGCGTAGGTCTGGTTTAAAGCGGTTCAAATTAGTGTCGACTAATAAAAAATTCAGACGCTCACGTTTCTAAGCGAAATTAATTAATTCATGGACGGTGAGCTGATCCTAAAGGGGAGAATGTAACAGTGGAAGCACTTTAAGTGCATCTCGAAGTTGGTTAAATTGATTTTCCTCAATGGCGAATGGTTAACGAATTGCTATTGATTATGGTGGTTCGATTTTAATGGGATAGTGGTGGATTACCTTATTAAAGTTATTTTAAATGATTACTAAACGATTTTGGGAAAAATTATTCAAAATGATTACTAAATGAGATTATTAAAAATTATTCAAAATGATTACTGCATGATATTATGAAAATATATTAAAAATGATTAACAAACGATATTATTAAAAATTATAAAAAATTATTACTAAACGAAATTATTGAAAATTATTAAAAATAATTACTGATTGATATTATTAAAAATTATTCAAAATGATTACTGCATGATATTATGAAAATATATTAAAAATGATTAACAAACGATATTATTAAAAATGATAAAAAATTATTACTAAACGAAATTATTGAAAATTATTAAAAATAATTACTGAATGATATTATTAAAAATTATTAAAAAGCATTAATAAACGATATTATTAAAAATTATTAAATATGATTACTAAACGAAATTATTAAAAATGGTTACTGAACGACACTACTAAAAACAGTATTAAAATCTCCAATTCTAAACTATCTAAATTCATATATCTCAAAATTCTAAAATCCTCAGATTTTAAAATTCAGAAATGGTAAAATCCCTAGATCCTCAAATTCAGTAATTATGACATTCAAGAATAATGAAATTTCCAAATTTTCAAGTCCACAAATTCTAAAAATTCTAATTCCTTAAGATTAAAAATTCTGAAATTTCCAAATTCTAAATTTCCTAGATTCTCAAACTATAAAATCCCAAAATTCTCAAATTCCAAAATCCCTAGATTCTTAAACTATAAAATCCCTAAATGTTCACATTATAAAATCCCTAGATTCTCAAACTCTAAAATCAATAAATTTCCCAATTCCAAAATCCCTAGATCCTCAAACTATAAAATCCCTAAATGTTCACATTGTAAAATCCCTAGATTCTCAAACTCTAAAATCAATAAATTTCCCAATTCCAAAATCCCTAGATTCTCAAACTCTAAAATCCCTAAATTTACAAATTCTAAACTCCCTATAATTTAAATTTCTAAAATCCCTAGATCCACGAACTCTAAAATCCCCAAACTTTCAAATTCTAAAATCCTCAGATCTTCAAATCTTCCATTTCTAAATTCTTTAAATTCCCAAAATTCCAAATTTTCAAATCTTTAAATTCTCAAAATCCCAAATTTTGCAAATCCCTAAATTCTCAAAATTCCAAATTTTCAAATCATCAAATTCTAAAACACTCCAACCTCCAAACTACCCAAACACCCTCTACACCAATAAAAACTCCTAAATGTCTAAATTTCAGACCTACAAACGATTATGACAATACTAAAGTCAGAGAAACCACGATGCTGACGAGTATACGCTCGAGTATCTCTCACTGTTAATATACCGTGCAGCAAATATTCAGCACCCCCTTTACAGCACCCCCGTAAATTAAACTTTAAACTTCGTCCCCGTCACACGGTTATCGCCCACGATAGAATAAAATACGTGCTCGTGCAGAAAATTAGATGCCCGCCAGGGCAAATTGGTGTGCAGCCCCGGTTTAAACGCCCGTTGTACGAGGCAGAACATGAAAGCTAGAGAAGGCACAACGAAATGGCTGTTTCCTCGTTTCACCGAGTTGCGAGTCTTGCAACATTGTTTCTTTACGATTATGCAGAAACACTGCGAGCAAAGCTCCGACTCTCAGGACCCGTGTTTAGTACGTATCTTTTTACGCACCAGAAGAACGTAAAGTCGGGGCCGAAAGAATTTTAAAGCCCGTCATGCTGCTCTCCGAACGATCGCTTTATTGCGCGCTTTCTTATCCGCCATGGTATCCGATGGTTTATTTATTTACTTAACGAAGTTCTGTTGGTTTTAGGGTGGTTACGGGAGTTTGAAAGTGGTGAGATGTTTTGTGGGGGTTTAAAGGGTTTAGGGGTGTAATAAATGGTATTTCAAGGAGAAATTCGTAATTGTCAAATTTGGAAATTTTTTAATTGTTAAATTGTTAAATTTTCAAGATTTTAAATTTTCAAACACCAAATTTTCGAATTTCTAAATTCGCGAACTCTAAATTTTCAAATTTCTAAATTCTCAAACTCCAAATTTTCAAATTTATAAATTCGCAAACTCCAAATTTTCAAATTTCAAATTCTCATGTGTTCTAAATTTTCAAACTCCAAATTCTCACGTTTCTAAATATCTATAGCTTCAAATTCTCAAATCCATAAATTCTCGGAAGTTTTTATTTAATTTTTGTACTTGATATCGCTATTTTCAGGCAGTGCAGCATAAATTATAAGAAGTTTGAAAATAGATTGCTCCCTTATTTTTAAAAGTTGCATACTACCCTTTTGCAAAATGATTACTTCCTATGTACTTTATGATTGTACAAAGTTTGAACGAAACCGGTGTTGCCAAAGTTGTATGTAAATCTTATTCTTGAGAGTTGCGTGCTACCCTTTTGTAAAGTTATTACTTTCGATGTCTTTTATGATTGTACAAAGTTTGAACGAAATCGGAGTTGCCAAAGTTGAATGCAAATCGCTTATTTTTTAGAGTTGCGCAATATTGTTTTGCAAAAAAAAGATTTAGCGTCATTTTTGAGGTGTCTTCAAACCAAATAGTTGCGTCGCTTTTTACCCAAAAGAAAGCGAGTGTCTTGTGGAAACTTACGACTATCCTAACGATACATGTTTTGGTTCTACTTTGGTAAAACACAAAAAGTCATGGTTTGACCAACTATCACCGCAAGAATCACTTCGGAAGACAATGCTATTTGGTGGAATCAGGTCATCACGAGCTGAACCACGTGAAAACAGTTGATACCGATCGCTACAGTCAACGAATAATCAGTTTAAAGCGTGCGTTGATCGAAAAGCGTCCAGATTAGGCTAGAAGACACGGAAAAGTGATTTTGCAACACAACGCCGCATCACACACAGAAAACGGTAAAAGGCACAATTTCTGCACTTGGTTGGTACTCTTGCCTCACCCGCCATACCAGACTTGGCCCTTTCGGACTACCACTTTTCATCAACGGCTCACTTTTCCAGGAACACAAGATGTCGAAAAATGGCGTGATAACTGGTTTCTCTCGAAATGTGAACAATTTTTTGGGGAGGGCATTCGAAGGACAGGTGGTAAACCAGCGATGGTTTGAACAAAGTTTTCCCAAATTTTTCTTATAAAAAAATTGAGAATTAACTGGTACATCTGGTGTTGCCAAAGTTAAATGCAAATTGCTTAAACATTTAGACATTCAGATATTTAGACATTTACACATTCAAATATTTAGACATTTAGACACTCACATGTCCATACATGCAGAGATTTAAATATTTAAATATTTAGACATTTAGACATTCAGATATATAAAAAAGCAATAACTCGATAATTTAAAAACCTTATTGCTAATATTTCAGAAGGCTGAAGATGTATACCCAGAATTGGAAAATATCGAACTCGTAAATCTGGGAATTTGGCATTGTAGTCGTTTGTCTGCTTCGAAAGTGTTGAAAACAATCAATAAAACTGCTAAAATGCCTCCCAAATTCCCAAGTGCGAAATTCCGCACACAGTAAAATTGCAAATATGGAACGTTCCACAACACATTCCACACACTCTGCACCGGTGCTATTCTCTGAAGTCTTTATTTCGTTTAAAACATCATTTAAACCTGGACCCTCCACGTTCATTAATAACCTATTCTCTTTAATAAGGGAAACCACAATTTCTCTCTTCCATTGTATATTTATAACCCTTATTTTGCATATTTATAGGCTTGAAAAATGGAGAAATTTTAAGTTTTATAATATCTGCAATTGTGTTTATATTTTGCTATTGTGCAAACCTGCATAACTGAATATTTGAAAATTTGTAAGTTAGTAAATTTAAGTTTATTTTTATATTTCTAAGTTTCCAAATTTTCATGCTTTCAAATTTAATAAAATTTAGTTTTTTAGATTTGGAAATGAGGAAGGTATAAATTTTTTAATTCGTAAGAGTTAAATTTTCTACACCTCCATAGGAATAAGTTTCAAATTCCCCAATTTCTAAATTAGCAAGTTATTAAATTCCCAAATTTCCACATTTCTAAATTCCGAAATGCCACATATTCTTAAATGCTCTAAATTTCCAAACGTTCAAATGCCCAAGCTACCAAATTCCTAAATTCCCGAAAGTTCCGATTTTTCGAATTCCCAAACTCCTAAATCCATTACATTCCCTAAATTCCCCAAATTCTCAAAATTTCCCAAATTCCCTAAATTCCCTAAATTGCCCAAATACCCTAAATTGCCCAAATTTTCAAATTTCCCAAATTCTCTAAATTTCCTAAATTCCCTAAATTTCTTAAATTCCTTAAACTCCCTAAACTCTCCAAATTCCTCAAATTCTCAAATTTCCCCAAATTTTCAAAATTCCTCAGAATTCTCCAAATTCTTAAATTTCCTAGAATCCTCAAAATCTCCAATTTCCATATGTTCCAATTCCCAAATTTCCAAATTCCCAAAAACATCTATACTCCTACGTCCAACAAGTCCGAAACATCCGCAGTTCCAAGAGTAAAAAGAAAAAAAAAAACTATTTGATGAGAAAAAGAATACCCTTTGAAAAGAATCCGTTTGAACAAACCACCATTCGAAAAGTCCCTCCTAAGAGTCTCCTAATACCAAGTCCGAAACAAACATCCGCAGTGATCGTTTCAAGAAACGTGCAAAAAAGAGTAGTCGAAAGCACGATGCGGAAGAATAGAAAGGGAAAAAAAGGCTATTTGATCGCGACGAGAGAAAAAAAAAGGGGGAGATACTCTTTCTCCGGTGAAAACGAATCCTTTTGAACAAACCACACTGGTCCTCTGGCTCGAATTTCCCTATCGTGCCCTCGTTTGACTGGCTAAGCTGCGCGGTTACAGAAAAAACACACGTACAACGTGCAGGGGGTGGGTGGGGAAAAAATTCATTTTGAAATGGCACTGCCCACGGAGATGCTACACGTCGAACTTCCAGAGTGTCCTGGTTCGCGGGAGCACCGTGAATTCTGGCTGGCTGCCAGCCAGTTGCAAAGGACCGGAAGAGATCCCAGGGCAGGGCTCCGGGAAAAAAAAAAGTGGTACGCGCGTATCTATCATCGTAATACCTGTCAGTTTCGGTTGTGTGCGTTTTAGTAGGTGTGTGCGCGCGTGTGTGCGCGTTCGCACGAACGCGGAAGATGGTAACGGACTGCCGGCTGGCCACATGTGAGCTAAACTTTTCGAAAACCATTCCGACCAGGTGGAGAATCCATTTTCGGACCGGGCTGAACCGCTGAAAGGGTGGTGAGCGATGAACGGGGATAAATAGATGGATCTTGTGTGGGTGTATATCTAATTTGCATATTTGGCTATCGGAAGCTGGATTACCGCTTTTGATGATGGTTAGTGTCGGTCGAGTTTAATATTTTAGTTTGGTAAATGTATTTGGCGGGTCTGAGGTTTGGGATAGCGAGGGAGTGGGTGAAGATACTTTTTAACTTTTGGTAAATGTATTAGATCTAGTAACACTTCACCTTTTTGGTAAATGTATTGGATCTAATAATCAGATCTAGTAACACTTTACACTTCTTGGTAAATGTATCAGTTTGATTTGAGATTTTAAAGTAACTAGGTGAAGGTACTTTTCACTTTTGGGTAAATGTGTCAGTCTGATCTCGGATTTTAGAATGCAAGTGTAGCTGAAAGTAACTAGTACTCTCATGAGAAACTAGTGAAAGTAACTAGCACTGTTGAAAATAACTAGTGAAAGTAACTAACCCTGTCAAGAGTAACTAGTGAAAGTAACTAGCACTGTCAAGAGTAACTAGTGAAAGTAACTAACCCTGTCAAGAGTAACTAGTGAAAGTAACTAGCACTGTTGAAAATAACTAGTGATAGTAACTAGCACTGTCGAAAGTAACTAGTGAAAGTAACTAGCACTGTCAAGAGTAACTAGTGAAAGTAGCTAGTACTGTTGAAAGTAACTAGTGAAAGTAACTAGCACTGTCAAGAGTAACTAGTGAATGTAACTAGCACTGTCAAAAGTAACTAGTGAAAGTAACCACTACTGTCAAGAATAACTAATGTAGTAACTAAATGAAAATAACTAGTACTATCAAAAGTAACTAGGTACCGTTGCCTATATTAACCTCTTGTCATACTTATTTAAATGACGCATTAGAAATGAATATTCAAAACTATAATATTGAAACGAATAAATTTGAAATGTGTCTGTTTTATGTTTAGCGATCTTCGAATATGCGAGCTGTAATTGAATTTAAACTTCACGTTGAAGTGTATTCGAAATTAGAGGAGGATTTATGGAGTTTGCACTATGAGTACCTCACGAGTTGTCATAGAACAGGACAAGTAGTTGGAATATTTGATTTTGGGAGATTTTTGCATTTCTGCGTTTCAAAATTTTTACATTTTTGCGTTTTAACAGTATATTTATGTACTTGAATTTTTGTGTATTTTTGTGACTGAATTTTTCTACATTAACACATTCGGAAATCTGTTTTTGATGTGAACGTAAATTTGTCAATTTGTAAATTTGTAAATGAAAATTTCAGTTTCTGTGATTTTTAAGATTCATGAACTTGATGTTGCATTTTAGTTTGAGTAATTATCATTTTAAAACAGTCCTTCTAAATATAGTTCTGATAAGTGCAATCCCGATAAATACAGGCCTACTAAAAGCAGTTCTAAGAAATACAGACCTTATAAATGCACTTCTTGTAAATACAGTCCAGATAAATACACTCCTTATAAATACATTCCCTCTAAAAGCACTCATTATGAATTCACTTCTTCTAAATGCAGTCTTTATAAATGAAGGCCCTATAAATACAGTCCCTGTAACTACATCTCTTGTAAATACAATCTTTGAAAATACAATCCTTGTAATTACAATCCTTGCATGTACAGTCCTCACAAATATAATTCTTGGAACATGGTCCTTGTAAATACAGTCCTGATAAGTAAACTCCTTATAAATACATTCCTTTTGAATACAGTCCTTCTGAATACACTCCTTATAAATAGTCCTGATAAATGCAGTCATACTAAGAGTACAGTCTCTATAAATGCAATCCTTATAAATACAGTCCTGACAAATGCAGTCATACTAAGAGTACAATCCCTATAAATGCAGTCCTCATAAATACAGTACTGATAAATGCAGTCATACTAAGAGTACAGTCTTTATAAATACTTGTATTACATAAATGCAAATACAGTCCTCGTGAATTCAATCCTTGTAAATACCGCCCTGATAAATACACTCCTTCTAAATACACTCCCCCTAAGTACAGTCCTTCTAAATACAGTCCCCTTAAGTACAGTCCCGATAAATACACTCCTTACAAATACACTACTTTTAAATGTAATCCTCCCTTCTAACTACAATCCCCATAAATACCATTCCTACAATACAGTCACACACACCTTAACAAATAAATATCAAATAAAAATTCCGTTTGGTCAAAACCGGTTATCGAAATACTTTTGAACCGAAGTGTATGCACGATAGAGACGGAGAGGAGCATGTATGCAGCAAGGCAGAAAGTGAATGAGATGAGAGGAAGAGGGATGCAACGGTTTCTGGGCAGGGGTGCAGGGGGTGAGGTTACTACTGCACTGCAGCAAGTAAACTTCGGCAATATACATATGTATATTGGGCTATGTGTGCATTGCTGCTGGAACGCACATGGGTTGGTCCTTCGATGGAACTAGTCCCATCGTGTCCATCTCTGTCCAGCTCAGCTACTGATTTACATTCTGTTTTATCGGGATACAGGTACGGCGTTACCTGCGAACCCCTTTTTCTTCTTTTTCGTGGCACATGGCCATCCTCCATTTTTCTCCTCTCGAGCCGGCCTGCGATTCTATGAACAGCGTTTTTTTCCGAACGCCGTTGCACCACCGTTTTGTTACGTCTCTTTTCTTCTCTTTTCGACTGGATTGAATATTTTTCAATTTTTACCGCGAATCGAGGATAATTCTGTGGTATACTTTTTGCAGGCGAAATCACCCCAATGTAGTTCCGTTTTATTTATGGCCGATGGTTTTTTATAACGAAACGTAATTAGGGGAAGATTACCTGCGTATTTCAGTTTTATAACTAACGAGATATGCATTGAAGCTTAAATACGAATAAGAGATGCAGAAAAGAAATGTGATGTAAATAAAGTGGAATAAGTTTGGAAATAAAGAATGTGCATTTTTGGGGTTCCTATTTCTCAGGTTTCTAAATTTCCATATCCTAAAATTCCTAAATTTCCAAATTAATATACAAAAATTTTCAAAATCCTAACCTTCGACCCACATTTTTCCCACAGCAATAAAAAACATAATTTATATGTAAAATCTGCATAACTCCTGAATTTTCACGAACCACCAACCACGTAGTTCTCATTCTTCGCAACTTAATGGCGGTTCAAAAGACATCGTTGCAACATCGAAAGGAAACAGACGTCAGTTTTCTCATCCCGCATTTCCTTCAGACAAAGGTTCACCAAACTTGGAGAGACCTTTCCCGCAATCAACAAAAGAACGATCGATCTTTTTCATACCGGCTGGACGCATTCCCGTCACATAAGAGAACCTTCAAATTTTCCCCCACGGACAACAAACGTCCGCCATATTCTTCTGTAAGAGGAGCCAGCCTTTTGTCAAGTTTCCATAGAAGCTCCTAAAGATAATCGTAAAGGCTTAAGGTATAATGTCTCTGTGTCTCCTTTCTTCTTGAAAGCGAGTACCTTCCTTCTTTTCTTTATCCTGACTTATACTTTTCAAATATTTAATATCACGTAGAATCATGTTATTACGAAGAGGAATCCTGGTAATGTTGGGTTAGAAAATTGAGTTTAAAAATGTTATTATAGGTTTAGTAATTTAATCTGGTGTTTCGACGCTTAAAAATACATATAAACATATAAGCAAAGCACCTACGGTAAAATTTACATAACTGAGCTAATAGTTAATTACTGCTAGGTCTTGGAATGCATATGATAGTGGGAGAATTAGATCTCAAGCTTCTAGATACTTTAACAAATTTTCCTTCATTTGAAGTTTCAAATCAATCTTTATCCACAACAGCAATGAGACCCGAGTCATTACATTCTAGCGAGTATTTTTTTATTGTCAGTCACATCTGGAACCCTTAACCTTAGCAGTAGTCTTTCGTTCGCAGTGAACTATCCGTGTCGAGGTACTGCTGCTTTTATTACTTGCTTAGGTCACTGCGGGTAAACCCAAACACACTTCATACGTCGCTCGCATTTCCATCTCCACCCAAATTTTACATAAACCGATAGAAAATTAGAAACTGTTTCCCTCGGCAATGTCACAAAAATTCTACGGCCACTCCGAGTTTTTGTGCAACGTAAAAATTCTTCGGAGACACTCTCGAACAAACAGTGATCAAGTACGTTGCAAAATAAACTAGTCGTTCGAAGTGAAATTCATAGAGTCCACTTATATTCACTCGTATCCTAATGATTCGTCGTTTAATCGTCACTTAATATTGCTGACGCTGTGACGCACATACACTTAGTTCTTAACCCTTTGCCTTATGATGTATCAGGTGCTTTGGAACTAACTGATCACAGCTACAATATTAAAACAGGGAAGAAAAGTTGAAGTGTTATGTCAATTTTGTATTCGGCAATCGTTGACCATGCAAATTATAATTGGACTTAAACTCCAAATTGAAGCGTATTCAAAATTCGAGTAAGATTTGGCAGGTTTGAAGCGTACAGATGTGGGTTGAGTGCGTCACATGTAGCTTGAGTGCGTCATATGTAGCTTGAGTGCGTCATATGTAGTTTGAGTGCGTCATATGTAGTTTGTGTGCATCATATGTAGTTTGAATGCGTCATATGCAGTCTGAATGCGTCATATGTAGTTTGAGTGCGTCATGTGTAGCTTGAATGGGTCACGTGTAGCTTGAGTGCGTCATATGTAGTTTGAGTACGTCATCTGTAGCTTGAGTGAGTCATATGTAGCTTGAGTGCGTCGTATGTAGCTTGAGTGCGTCATCTGTAGCTTGAGTGCGTCGTATGTAGTTTGAGTGCGTCATCTGTAGCTTGAGTGCGTCATATGTAGTTTGGGTACGTCATATGTAGCTTGAGTGCGTCATATGTAGCTTGAGTGCGTCATCTATAGCTTGAGTGCGTCATCTGTAGCTTGAGTGCGTTATCTGTAGATTGAGTGCGTCATCTGTAGCTTGAGTGCGTCATCTGTAGCTTGAGTGCGTCATCTGTAGCTTAAGTGCGTCATATGCAGTTTAAATGCATCATATCTAGCTTGAGTGCGAAGTGAACTTGTCGTTAGGTTAGATTATATTATTGTTGTAAATTGAAGAAATATGCTAAACCTAAAATTAAACTTGACCGAAAATTAACATAACATAAATTTGAATAATAAAATTGAATTTAAAGTTAAAACAATTAGAGTTAAATTTAAAATTGAAATAAAAATAAGTTATCTGTCAAATTAAATTAAATTAAGTCAAACTTGAATTCCAAATAAAAGTATGTGAATTTATTTATTAAAACAGTGAATTCTACATAATAAATTCTACTATATTGAGTTTATTATGCGTGAAATTCAGTATAGAACAGACTTCAGTAAGACAGTAATAATTTATCGAACAAATAGTGGGTAACAGCAGCCAGCTCTATTTAAAACCGCATACATATATACACACGCGATGCTGATGTTGTCATATTGAACGTTTACATTCAATCGTGTAATAACAATGGCGGTTTTCTCTACATATGTAGATTTAATCGCTCAAACGATCGACGATTGATTAGCTATAACACTTGACAAACTTGTTGAAACAATTTCATAGTTGAGGGCGTTGTTCGAGAACACTTTGTACCAAGGCTTCAGACCAATTAGAGTAAAATCTATCGATGCGTTTGTTCGAGAGCCTCCATATGCACTCCACAATTATGATTCAATTTTCGAAACGAAATGGCAACACTGTCTGCTCTTTAGTGTTAATAGAGCATAAAATTTGGGTACATCAGTTTGACATCATTATTTCATGGTTTTATTCTTTTGTTAGACTTAGTGTATTTAAGTGGATGTGGATGATTTACTTGATTTAATAGTTCTTTTTATTATTGTGTTTTCTAGCTTCAATGTTTATGTGAATAGGCTGTTCTTTACTTGCATTTTCAAATTTTCCAGTTTTCCAATTACTCGAGTTTTCGACTTCACGATTGTGCAGATTTTTAATTATATAATAAAACTTTAAATTCTCAAATTTCTAAATCCCAAATCTTCAAATTATTAGACTCCAAATCCCAAAGATCTCCAAAGTCCCCAAATTTCAAAATACCACAATTTTTCAAACACCAAAATTCCCAAATCTCCAAAATTCCTCTATTCCTTCCATAAAAATGTGCTCGCCGACAAGATGCACGTTCAGCAAAACGCGAGGCGTCGCGGATCTTCGGGTTCGTTCGCTTCAAAGTGCTCGGCGAGTTTCTTCAGGATCCGGTTTCAGAGTCAAGGACTTAAAAGCCGTCGTTCGATGAAGTTCGGACACGTTGAAAGTTCGACACTTAAACGTCGTTTGTCGAACTAGCTTTTCTCATGCAAGAACCAGGGATCGGCCGGGGCCATTAACGTCGAAACGTTTACTTTCGACAGTTTCAAAAGCAATCAAAAAGTCTACCTGTTCCTGGTTCATAAACAGAATAAACTTCCTTCCTCAACTGATCCCTGCGTCGTGTCGCTCGAAATTTATATTTTAATAACAAAGTATACTGACTGCATTTATCACGACTTTCAGGTGAATCTTAAAAGGAATTTGATAATAGCCGATTTAGACATTTAATCGATTTATTAATTTGTAGGGTTAATGGAGAATTGATTATTAAAAGTTGTGATTGATATTAATCGGTGATTATTAATTTTCTATTGGAGTTTAATTGCAATCACACATGATCATGTATGACTTCAAATACTGGGTGTTACCTGTAACGCTACTCAAGACTTTACTTCTTCGTCTAACCTTCATAAATAAAGGTTAGGTTTGACTAACCTTTGGACGTGAAGGTTATGTTAGTCTAACCTTCATAAATAAAGGTTAGGCGTGACTAACCTTTGGACGTGGAGGTTAGATTAGACTAACCTTCATAAATAAAGGTTAGGTTTGACTAACCTTCAGAAATAAAGGTTAGGCTTGACTAACCTTTGGGCGTGAAGGTTAGATTAGACTAACCTTTGTCTATAAAGGTTAGGTTAGTCTAACCTTCATAAATAAAGGTTAGGTTAGTCTAACCTTCATAAATAAAGGTTAGGTTAGTCTAACCTTCATAAATAAAGGTTAGGTTAGTCTAACCTTTATGAATAAAGGTTATGTTAGTCTAACCTTCATAAGTAAGGGTTAGGTTTGACTAACCTTTGTACGTGAAGGTTAGGTTAGACTAACCTTTGTGTTTAAAAGTTAGGTTAGATTGACCTTTGTAAGTGGAGGTTAGGTTAGATTAACCTATGTATATAAACTTTAGTTCAGATTAACCTTTGTACGTAGAGGTTAGGTAAGATTAACGTATATGCACATTTCCACTTCTGTAAATCGAGTAGTATGTTAATAAAAATATCATGTAATACGTGTTTAGAATTCGTCTCGATGTGCTCTAAAGCTATGAGTTAAAAAATGTATATTCTTATTTAAAAAAATTTAAGGTGACCTTGACTTTGCCAGGAGAACCCTGCAAATATTGTTCTAAACTTTTTTTCGTAAGGTGGCTGCATGTGGAACAAAATCGTGAATAGCGTTGCAGGTAACATCCTGTATGTGTTATGTTCGTGTGCATATATGGTAATTGTTATTAGGTATATATATGTGAATTATTTTTAATACATAGATTAGTTCAATGAGTTTCAAAATTTTTACAAAATACTAAGACAAATGTATTTTATTATTAAATATAGATTTGTTAAATTCTATAAATTTAATTAAAGTTGATACGCTGACTGGAATTTTATTCTATATATTCATTTAATAAATTTATCCTGCAAACTTATTTAGTACATTTCATTTACAAACTTATTCAATAAATTTATTCCATAAGTTTATTTAATAAATTCGTTTTGTAAACATACTACCGAAAATTTATTGAGTTCATCTTCTAAATTTACTTAATAAATATATTCTTCAAATTTATCCAATTCTTCAAACACAATTATGACCTCCACTTCAACGGCGGAACGAACATCACACGGAAGTGAACCGTTCCAGCAATTACAAGTAGAAGAAAATCGATAGTTGTCGTTTAACGCGGAATAGAAGAAAAACAGGGATTAGAAGAAGCAATTTACCTGATAGTCCATGTAATTCCCGTAGCCCATGTGGTTGCAGGTGCAGGCACATGCCTGGATGTGCCTCCGCATGTCTAGTTCGACCTCTTCGCCGCATACTCCTCGGCTGGTGGCCATCATGGTGTCCCCCATACAGTAACCACTGGTGCAATACATCCTGGGATCACTCTGATCCAGGTAGCCACCTCCCGTGTCGTCGTAACCGAGTCCACTGGCACACCTGGAATCCGAGGTGTATCCCACACGAGATTGGGGACGCTCCTCGTATCCCAGTCTTGACTGTGGCCGATGAAAGCTCGGGGGCACATCCTGTAACAGATATAAGAGTTCATATGAGAGGTCAATATGTGGAATGAGAGAGTTAATTTCGTATTTTGTCATTTAGATATTTTGAGTGTATTGGATGGAGGTTGGTAATTGGGCCAGTTGGAAGTTAATGGTTAGAACTTGGTGGTTTGTGAAGAAGTTGCAAAATTGAACAATTGAATAATTGAAAGGTTGAATAATTGAAGAGTTGAATAATTGCAGAGTCAAATAATTGAATAATGGAATAATTGAACCTTTGAAAAATTGAAAATCCGAAAAATTAAAAATTGAGAAACTGAATCCTGCAAGTATCTGAAACTCGAAAAGTTCAATTTAGAATTTAGGAAATTGAAAAATTGACGATTCGAAACCTTCAGAAATTGAAAAATTGATGAATCGACAGATGAATCATCGAATAATTGGAAAATTGAAATATTTAAGAATTGAGATCTGAAACATTGAAAAATTTAAAAATTGAAAGGCAGAGAAATTGAAACCCTCACGAATTAAAAAAATTGAAAATTAATGAATCAAAGAATTGAAAAATGGAGAAATTGAAAAATTGAAAAATTGAAAAATTGAATTGTAACCTCCAAAAATTGAACCTCGAATTGAAAATCCATATACTGAAAATTGAAAAATCGACAGACGAATTATCGAATAATTAGAAACTTGAAAAATTATAAATCAATAAAACTGTACAGTCACATAAATTCAGCCGGGGTTGAATTTTCCATTTCGCGTGTTCGTTTCCTTGCAAAGCATCGAGCACACAATGACACATCGATTTGTCATTTCGCGAAATGAAAGTACCTCCCTCGTTTCCTCTCTCGCAAGTAGCTTTTAAGAATACCAGCCGAAGAGACAACGACGAAGAAAAAGGGAAATCGGTTCGATGACCGTCCTCCGCTTCAACACCGACCGACAATGAAACACTTCAGAGAAACATTATCGATCTCTTGCGACTCTTTCACCATCGCTGTTCTCCTTTTTTTTCATGTTGGATCTCGTAATGTTACAAGTATCGAGAATCGTTACGCTCATTGTTCTCTGAAACGGTAATACACTTGCGAACTTTTTAATTCGAATTTTATTGGTATAATTATTGTATGTTAACTTGGTATTGTTGTATTGATTTAATAGGTTTATTTGGATATTATTGGATTAATTGGGGATTGGGAAATGGGTGATTGATTTGTGTGGAAAATAAGGGATATTGGAATAAAAGAAAGATTATGTATATCATAAAATATATCATATGTGTGTCACGACATATACAACATATCATAATATAATAACATCATATGTGTCATATGAGTATCACATACAATATCTAATAACGTATACATATATCATAATATAATAACGTCATATGTGTCATATGAGTATCATATACAATATATAATAACGTACACATATATCATAACATAATAACATCATATGTGCCATATGAGTATCACATACAATATATAATAACGTATACATATATCAAAATATAATAACATCATACGTGTCATATGAGTGTCACATACAATATATAATAACGTATACATATATCATAATATAATAACATCATATGTGTCATATGAGTGTCACATACAATATCTAATAACGTATACATATATCATAATATAATAACGTCATATGTGTCATATGAGTATCATATACAATATATAATAACGTACACATATATCATAACATAATAACATCATATGTGTCATATGAGTATCACATACAGTATATAATAACGTATACATATATCATAACATAATAACATCATATGTGCCATATGAGTATCACATACAATATATAATAACGTACACATATATCATAACATAATAACATCATATGTGTCATATGAGTGTCACATACAATATATAATAACGTACACATATATCATAACATAATAACATCATATGTGTGATATGAGTATCACATACAACATATAATAACATATGCATATATCATTATATAATAACATCATACATATACATCATAAATAAGTAATACAAAAGCAGAAATTAACAGTAACTTTAATTAATTTCAATTCCAATTAAATTGAATTTAATTTCAACTATATCCATTTCTAACTTCAAATCTAATTTTAATTTCTGATGAAGTCTTTAATTCCAACCAAATGCACCTCAATTCTACTCCACTCGAAATTAACCTAATCAAAAATGTTTTATATCAATTAAATTTATCGTATTTGCCACACCTCGATCTCCGAGCGATCACATAATTTTCCAGCACAAGATTAAAGACAACTTTCAAAAGATCAAAGGTAAGCTTAGAACATCAGTCCCTCATCGAGATCATTTTCAAATTGAAATCGATATCTTCTGTCGCTAGAAAGCTTTCGAACTACTCTCGCGGAATGAGGATTGATTAGAATCCGAAGGATGTGGGTCGATGTGCCCAGTGCTATCATCCATAAGACATCTGCCGGGGAAACGTTCGCGGCTAGAATTATAGTCGAACCTAATGGGTCTCGAAAGGATCTTAAAGAATGATCGTATAAATCGTAACAGAGAAAAAAACAAAGGAAAGGAGCGATGTTCCGAACAATCCGGGTTGCAGGAGCTTGAACGCGGCAAGATTTACGCGTTCTTTAAACAGAAAAAGTTGTGTCGATCGAACAATCACTTTCTTTAGAAAAGTGATCTAAAAATCACTTTTAGCAAATTTAGAAAGAAATTACATCTACTTTGTTCTTTCAATCTCATTGTCTCTTGAGTGTGAGATAAACAGTTTGGTGGTGTGGCTTTCACTGAATGAAACTACTAGATTTCTTTAGTTTGTCTACTTAGAAAGTAGAAAAGTGTGAAGGTATAAGACATAAATTTGTTTTGAGAACACTTTTGCTAGTGTGGTGATTGTTTAGGGTATAAGGTTCAAATGTATCGTATGGAAAAAGAAGGTGAGAAAGGAGGCAACTGTTTTCTTTTAGGGATTTTTCAAAATTTAATAGTGGGGAGTGTGGATATAATAGGGGTGGATACATTTGGGGATTTAGGAATTTGAAAATTCAGCGATTTGGGGGTGTAGTGATTAGGTTAGGATAATTAGATGATTTGAGGGTTTCAGGATTTAGTGATTTGGGAATTTGGGAATTTAGCAATTTGGAGATGTAGGGATTTGGGGATGTAGAGATGTGGGGATATAGGAATTTGGAAATTTAGCGACTTCGGTGTTTAGAGATTTGGGGATGTGACAATTTAGGAACCCTGGAATTTGAGAATTTAGCAATTTGGAGATGTAGGGATTACGGGATGTAGAGATGTGGGGATATAGGAATTTGGAAATTTAGCGACTTCGGTGTTTAGAGGTTTGGGGATGTGACAATTTGGGAACCCTGGAATTTGAAAATTTAGCAATTTGGAGATGTAGGGATTTGGGGATGTAGAGATGTGGGAATATAGGAATTTGGAAATTTAGCGATTTTGGTGTCTGGAGATTTGGGGATGTGATAATTTGGGAACCTGGGAATTTAGTGATTTGGGGATGTGGAGATCGTCGCATGTAGAAATTTGGGAATGTAGAGATTTGCCAACTTAAGAATTTGAGAATTCGGTAATTTGGAGTATCACCAATATCTCTATAGATATTGAAATATAAGAATTTTGAGAACCTTGCTATGTGGAAATTTAGAAATTTGTAAATGTGAAGAGTTAGACACAAAAATTTGAAGATATAAGACCATGGAAGGACTACAGCTCTAACTAGTCAAAATAGAAAAATGAACACCTACATTCGAATATATTTTAGGAAATATTGTCTCAAGTGGTGATGTCAAACAACTGATCCAAAATGTAAGTCGACAAGCGTTTCAAGTGGTCAGAACGTCAGAACGTCACATTGGGTCTGCTCAAGGTAGACAGTGACCCTTAAACTTAGGTCAGCCTTCTATGTGCCAGAAACAGGTTTGTCCACAATAAAACCAAATACAAGTGGATGTCGAATGAAGTAGATCATAACTCATATAGTTGACCAACCTGTCAACCCTAACTAATTAACTTAACAACCAATTTCAGCCGAACAAATATTCAAATAATGAATGTTCCAATTGCTCAAATTTTAAATTTTTCAATTGCGCAAATTCTCAAACTCTCAAGTGTAAAAAATATTAAATCCTTCAATTTTAACAATTTTGCAATTTTCAATTTCCACACCGAATAAAATAAATCATAACTCATACAGTCAACTAACCTATCAACCCTAATTAACCTACCAACCGATTTCACCCAAACATTACATGAAATCTGCCATACAATTTATTCAGTAAAAAACAAGTTGAAAAACACGACACTGCGTTTCATTTCGTCAGCTAAACTCATAAAATTTGTCGTCCACAATAATGGACCCGGCGCAGATTAATGAGTCGATAGGCAAAGTGATCCCATAACGTGTTTGTCTCGCAAGTTTGATATTAAAAGGGCGGAGGATAGGCTACAGATGCTCCAGATCGCGAGATTATCGGCAGTCGTTGATTTATTTTTGACAGTGGCATTCGCGAGAGCCGGCGTTGCTTGAATTCCTAAAATATGGCGAGGAAACGGGAGAGAAACTGGGCCAAATCGATACCGGCCAAATATACGGCGGCGGCGGCAAAAGTTCGAACTTGAAGCATGCAGTAACCGGGCTCGAATCAATTTTCGTATCCTGAAAACCCGTAATGGCCGTCGGAAGATTCGAGCTGAACCCTGGCGAAACTCGCGGTGCCTCTCGATTGATCAACGGGACTCTCTGCCGATGGCCGGCTCTCGATTGCCTCCCACGGTGATATAGGTGGTGTTACGCCTGCCGATGATCGCTGTTAATGACACGTTTTGGGGCGCATCGCTCGATGATAGAGTAACGAGGGAATTATGGGATGATTTTTTGCAATTTTGGTTTTGTGGATTTATGTAGAAAGTGTAGTGTATGGAGAGAAAATTTGATTCTTTTGATATAGTGGGTAGATGTTAGGAAATTTGGAAAGTTGAGTATTTACAGATTTGAGAATTTGGAAAGTTGTTTATTTGTGCATTTGAAAATTTTGTCCACAAATTAAAATATTCTCAAGATCCTACATTTGCGAATTTTAAAATACGCTTTTCCCTCAAATTCTTAAGTACAACATCCACACTTCACAAACCTCTAACTTAAAAATTCCTCAAATCCACCAATCCAAATTTGCAACACAGAAAGTTTCGAAAGCAAAATATAACCATTAGGTTATCAAAACATCGCTATTACAAACGCGTCCATATAAAGTGAATCAAGTACTCCTTGTCTCCTCTAAAGAGTTAAAAACCCTCGAAATCAATATCCCCGTACGAGTTTCTTTCTCGTCGACACTTTTAATATCGTGCAATATTTAAGATGAATCCCCAACACGGCCCACATCGATTCTCCACACGGTAGATTTCAAATACAAATCACGGCGCGTTGTTTCAACATTACCAGACACGATTTCGATGCATAATGCGCGAACAAAATGGCCACGTACCGAACGTCCCTCCATTTTCCCGTAATTTGTTATCGCCTCGAGAACGAATGGTTTTTACGTGTAGATTCGTACTGCTTGATAGAATCCCTTTGCTTCCGACATCACGGCTAATTCTTAACAAGAAGATGGATGGCGATAACGTTCAGGGAACATCTGCCAACGTTCTCATTGAAATATCTGGGGATTGTCTCTTTTTCAAGGTTCACCGTTTTAGATGTGCGGGGAGTGTTATTAGACCGTTAAGTGACAAAATTATTTCTTATATTTTTGGTCAGGTTTTGGTTACATTTTTTATAGCTTTTGCTTAGGTGAAAATTTGAAGATTTGAAAAGATAAAAATTTCAGATTTAAAAATTTAAGAATTTGAAAATTTGAGACTTTGGGACTTTGAGAATTTGCGAAATTGAGACTTTGGGAATTTGTGAATTTTAAAATTTTGGGAACTTTGAAATTTACAGATTTGTTAATTTTTAAACAGGTAAATTTGAAAATGTAAAAATTCATAAATCTATAAATTCTAAAATTTAAAATCCCCAGATGTGAAAACCATTTGAATATTCGCTATATTATTACTAGGTTTCTTATTTCTTATTATTACTAAATTTAGTATAATACTTCGCCCACATTCGCATATAAAATAATTTATTTCCCGCTAGAAAAAAAGAGCTCGATAAATTTTCACGAAAAATGTAAAAACTAGATATATAACGTTTTGAAAGAAAAATGGCGGATGGTATATAAGAAGACAAAATGGCAAATGGTACATAAGAAGACAAAATAGCGGATGGTATACAAGAAGACAAAATGGCGGATGATATAAAAGAAAACAAAATGGGCGATTCAATACGATGCTTAAAAATTTCCAAATTTTTCAACAAATTACTAATTTTGCTTTCAAATAAATTTCTCTACATTTCTGATAGAATAATGTAATTCTTAAATTGCATAATTCTATGTATATTAAGGTATTATTATAACATCATATAATCATGAAAAAAGTTCTTAATCGGATTTAATTGCATAAACAGCAACCGTTCAATGATTCCCTGACGTCCCATTAGTTTTCAACACCAAAAGATTTGATTGCACATAATGTACGACCATGAAGAAGTAATTGTACAAATTAATTTGATTGAAATGCGATCGATTTTCTGCTTAGTACATACCGCGGTGTATAGTCTATATTGGTTTGATATTTCGGACGAAATCGCTAAATACTCTCTTTGGAACGTGTTCATTAAAGACAATTAATAATAGATATTAATAGTTGGGTCACTTCATAAACCCCTATCCAAAAATTGTCCACTTTGAAACCTTAGATATTAAAAAATTGTCCCCTTTGAAAACCCAAATATTTAAAAACCATTGAGTTCGTAAACTCTAAAATTATAAAATCCAAAACACTTCAACTTGGAACTCACGTCCACATTATACCCGCGTTCCAATCGAACATTAATCTCCGCGTCCATAAAAAGCGAAATTAACGCCGAACAAAAAACAAATACGTAGATAATCGAACAGCTATCCGCGGAAGTTTAATAAGAAGCTAAAACGTGTATCGGAAACCAAAGGCATCCGTTACGAGGCAAACACCAGATATCTCATTCTATTGGAAACTGATACTCGTATCTATCCATTTTGCATCTGTTCGAAAAAACGCTGGAAAGAAATCACAATCCGTGTTCTTCCGTTTTTCCGACCTAGTTCTGATATTGAAGTGCTTCGGTTATATTCAATACGCGAATATTTGTCAGTGTCAACAATATTTGTCGCGAGCCATCGTCACACTGTTCCAATAGGTGGTTTCAAAAATTGAAAGGAAAAAAATAGTTACCGTCCTCTCTCGCTCTATGGCTTTTCATTTCACGAGTTCGCTTTTCACTCAAGTGTATCACCAGTGCCACTATATTCGAAAGCTGAAAGATTTGTCAGTGACAACAACCGACCGTTACAAGCCGTACTGACATATTTCAATTCCTGTTTTAACTGTGCTCTCTGCGTTCACGGGTGTGAATTATTTTTTACATACATTTTTAGTTTTTTCGATTAACGGTAATCGATTCGTGTTCCAAGTGGATAGTGTTGATCTCCATGTTTATTATGCTGTCTTCAATCTTTTTGTGTTTTACGGCTTTTGTGATCTTTATGGCGAGTTTTACATGATGTAATTTTTTAGAGGCTGAAATCGAAAAAAAATTGAGCCACTCTAATATACATATGTACATTAATTTTTCACATTTTATCATTGCGACAAAAATGATCAAAAAAGCCAAAATATTATGCCTTGTAAATAATTTGAATTAGAATATCAACCCCTTAACCTATGATTTCTTCGGTAGTTACGTAATTGTTACAACGTTAAGACAAATAAGACAAGTTGAAATGTTACATATATTTTAGATTTGGATCCTTGATTATGCAAATTATTAGTAAACTCCAAACTCAAACACGGTGCAAATACGATTTAGGTTGTGTCTGAACTGTAACGTGTGTCACGAGTGCGTCACAATATTATAAGAGTTAGAGTCAAAGAGTCCAAGAGTTAATTATCCTTAGATCAGTTCTTAGACCATCTCCTGAACATCCCACATACGGATGTCAACCCATGAGTTGGCGCGTGAGCCATGACGCACTCGTGACGCACTCGCAGTTCAAATATCGTAAATTTTTCTCGTATTTTTGGTACGCGTGAATTTTCAATTTAGGCGTGATAATTCACGTACGGATGTCCCACGAGTTGGCGCGTGAGCTATGACGCACTCGTGACGCACTCGCAGTTCAAATATCGTAAATTTTTCTCGTATTTTTGGTACGCGTGAATTTTCAATTTAAGCGTAATAATTTACGTACGGATGTCCCACGAGTTGGCGCGTGAGCTATGACGCACTCGTGACGCACTCGCAGTTCAAATATCGTAAATTTTTCTCGTATTTTTGGTACGCGTGAATTTTCAATTTAAGCGTAATAATTTACGTACGGATGTCAACACACGTGTTGACGCGTGAGGACCCAAAGTAAAAGAAGTTCTATCCCCACCGTGAATACTTCCAGTGTTACATACAGGCGCATAAGAATAATAATGACAATAACAACTACTGAACGCAATTCGCGCTATGTCGCTCACTTGAGAGACGTTCGCCGACTGTCCTTGTTTTTCGCCTAATTGGTATGAGTGACCGCGAGAGCCAATTGTTGCGAAATACGTGTGGGGCGTCCATTTTTTTATTCTGACCAATTAGAGCCATGGCTCTTCTAAACACTCTTCACACGCCAACTTGTGCGTTGACATCATTACATCCACATAAAGTCCACAGTCCCATAATTTCCACAAAATAAAACTCCATGTCCCATAATTTCTTTAAACGAATCATATCTTCTAAAGAACTTCCTCGTGTTAAATAGCATCGAAAAATAGTTGAGACAAGTCCAATAACCGAGCAATGATTTTCAATAAATCCCTAGCACCATCCGGCAATTACCCCGAAATTTTACCGGGCGAGTAAATAACAATCAGGGCATAAATTGTTCCGAATAACGAAGCAAGCATCGGTCAGCAAATTCGTTTAAACAACGAACGATAATCAACGAACAAGTTCTCTCGATATAATGAACAGTAATCGATCCTGAAATTCTTGCCAATTCCTCTCATCAGCGAAAACGTTTTCAAACGAGGCACCAATAGTTCACAAACGATTCGATTACGCAGCTTCGCGTCGATTGATCACTCGAAAAAAATAACGGGAGATTGCTTCTTCAACGCGATGCATCTCCCACATTTTTTTCTCTCTCTTTTCCACCCCGGTGCCGTCTCTCTTTCAATGAAAGGCTGTTCTCTCTTTTGAAATTTCCGGCCGAAGCATGTGCCCGTCCGTGTTTCTTTGATCCCCGCCTCAGCGAGCATCGCTACTCGTGCACTTGGTTGCACCGAAAATTAACGATATGCGCATATTTCTTTTCGCCAGAGAATATATTAACGTGGATACGTTTCGTACGAACGTACAGTTACCTTAAACTGGTCTGTTGTACAAGGTCTCTCTACAGTCCCACCCTTGTATTTCGGAAACGGCTTTAAATATGGAAAAGTGTTTCAGACAAAAGTTGTAGATATCAAGGGTTAAGATGGTGGCGACAATTTGACCTTGGTTTGAAGGTCACGTTTTCAGTTTCTTAAATAGAACCCCCATTTATTGCATATTGTAGCCTCGACGTTTTCAAAACACTACCTATGTTTTTTGTGCGAGTCATTCCCAAGATACGGAGCTTCAAAGTTGACATATCGTCGGCATGTACATTACCCAAGGTGCACCGCGCGAGGGTTGCACGATCAGATTTACGCCACTTATGTGACAACTTTGAAGCTTCGTATCTTGGGAATGACTCCCACAAAAAACAAACATAGTGTTTTGAAAACGTCGCTACAATATGCAATAAATGGGGTTCTATTTAGGAAACTGAAGACGTGACCTTTAAACCAAGGTCAAATTGTTACCATCTTATCCCTTGATATCTACAACTTTTCCGAAACATTTTTCCATGTTTGAAGCTGTTTCTGAAATATAACGGTGATATGACGTTATAATCTGACTTTAGACTTCTGACTTATATCTTGTATAATAAAAAACTTGTGAATTAGTCATTTGACCGCTTTGGCTTCAGTTAAAATAAAATTTGTTCATTGAATTTAAAAATTGTTGTGGGTTTTAATTATTTATAAAAATATCGAATGTGTTTTGACGGCAAATTGTTGCTGCCATCTTATGTATCCTTGATATTCCACAACTTTTGTCTGAAACATTTGTCCATGTTTAAAGCTGTATAAGGGTGGAGACTTTAGAGACACCTTGTATATGAAATAAATGAATAGAGCGTTGAGTGAAAGAAAAGACTGAAAAGAAAGGTAAGGTTGAATATTTGAGTGCTTGAAAAATTAAAAGTTCGAGCAATTGAAACATTTAGAATTTGAAAAATAAAAAATTTGGAAATTTGAGAAAAATGAGAATTTTAGTGCTTAAAAAATTAAAAATTGAGAAATTCTTATAAATTCATAAATTCCAAAATTTGTCTGCCTGAAACCCCAGAAGTCCAAAACTATAAAAATTCCAAATGTTCAAACCAAAATACCCAAATCTTAATTCAGTCACAAAGTATCACTAATTCAACAAAATAAAAATAAACTTAAAAAAACTATCTTCCCACAATTTTGACCCCACCAAATCTGCAGACATTAAAAACCACCCTTAACAACAGTGAAAGAAATATCAGGCTCAATTAAGAAAAAGCACCTGTACTTGAAACCACGTAACTATCATGTCTCAGTCGACCTGCTAATTAAATTTAATTAGACCCTGATGTGTGTGCAGGTTTCTTTAATTGCTCCAATAGAATTGAACGAGCTTACGGTACGGCCACGACCCTCGATCCTAATATTTATGATTATTGTTCATTGAAAATTAAATTTCACGTTCACCAGGTTAAGGAGGAGGTTAATTAGTGCTGAGAAGGGGAACTTTAAGCGGCTGATGATTCAGCAGGTAACTTTGTTCGATAGTCTGACGCCAGCAATATGAGCCATTTCGGCTTAACTAATTCCAAGACCTGCTGTTACGCAGGCTTGCCGCAACATTTAAGGTTTATATTCAACAAAAATCCTTCTGTTATCAATTTGTACTCTAGAAACGTTTGCAATTAGAATAAAACAATACCTGAAATATATAACAGATGCACTTATGAATATTTGAGGTTATGTTATAGTTTTGAGGTTATGTTTTAAGGTTATGATTGAATGTTATATTCGAAGATTACGATTTAAGGTTAACAAGGTTATATTTGCAGGTTATGTTGAAACTTCAACAGAAGTATAACAGACTGTTATGAATAATATTTTTAACGTCATGTTTTAAGATTATGTTCGAAGCTTATGATTTAAGGTTAACAAGGTTATGTTTGAAGGTTATGTTGAAACTTCAACAGAAATGTATAACAGACTGTTAAGAATAATATTTTTAATGTCATGTTTTGAGGTTATATCTCAGCATTATGTCTTATGTTTAAGGTTGTACATCAAGATTATGTATGAAAGTTACTTTTAATAGTTATATTTAAATATTGTGTTTAAAGGCTGCATTTGAAGGTTATGTTTTAACATTATGTTTATAGGTTATGTTTTAAGGTTATGTTCAAAGGTTTTATTTTGTAGGTTATATTTTAAGATTATGTTTGAAGTTAGTGTTTGAGGGTTGTATACGAAGGTTAGGTTTTAAGGTTGTGTGTAAAGGTTATGTTTAAAGATGATGTTTAGAGGTTATGTTTGAAGGTTATGTTTAGAAGTTATGTTTAAAAGCTATGTTTAAATGTTATGTCTTCAAACTATGTTTAAAGAATATGTTTGAGTGTTACATTTGAAGGTTATATTTTAAGGTTATGTCTTGAGGTTATGTTTGAATGTTACGTTTAAAGATAATGTTTAAAGATTACATTCGGAAAACCATAAATATTAGTACAGTTCAAAAAATCTCCATTTTATAACGAACTAAAAATAAATAACAACGAAAATATTAAATTTCTACGCAAGTAGCACACGAAAGTTTCATACTGTTTTCTCTGATTCCCAGAGCAATTTATTGGTACAGCTTTCATCAAAACCTGCAGATTCAGCGATAATTTACAAACCGAAATACACAGGGGTTTATGAAGTGACCCAATTATTAATATCTGTTATTAATTGTCTTTAATGAACGCATTCCAAAGAGAGTATTTAGCGATTTCGTCCGAAATATCAAACCAATATAGACTATACACCGCGGTATGTACTAAGCAGAAAATCGATCGCATTTCAATCAAATTAATTTGTACAATTACTTCTTCATGGTCGTACATTATGTGCAATCAAATCTTTTGGTGTTGAAAGCTAATGGGACGTCAGGGAATCATTGAACGGTTGCTGTTTATGCAATTAAATCCGATTAAGAACTTTTTTCATGATTATATGATGTTATAATAATACCTTAATATATTCAGAATTATGCAATTTAAGAATTACATTATTCTATCAGAAATGTAGAGAAATTTATTTGAAAGCAAAATTAGTAATTTGTTGAAAAATTTGGAAATTTTTAAGCATCGTATTGAATCGGCCATTTTGTTTTCTTTTATACCATCCGCCATTTTGTCTTCTTATGTACCATCCGCCCTTTTGTCTTCTTATGTACCATTCGCCATTTTGTCTTCTTATATACCATCCGCCATTTTTCTTTCAAAACGTTATATATCTAGTTTTTACATTTTTCGTGAAAATTTATCGAGCCCTTTTTTTCTGGCGGGAAATAAATTATTTTATATGCGAATGTGGGCGAAGTATTATACTAAATTTAGTAATAATAAGAAATAAGAAATCTAGTAATAATATAGTGAATATCCAAATGGTTTTCACGTCTGGGGATTTTAAATTTTAGAATTTATAGATTTATGAATTTTTACATTTTCAAATTTACCAATTGAAATATTGCCAAGTTTAAAAATTTACAGATTCTCAAAATTCCCAAATTCCCAAATTTTCAGTCTCAGATTTTCAGACTTTCAAATTTCTAAATTCTTAAGTTTTTATATTTGCAATTTTTATCTTTCCAAATCTCCAAATTTTCAAATTCTCAAGTTTTCACATTCGAAATTTGCAACTTTCCCAAGTTCCAAATCCCCAAATTCCCACATTTAAAACTTCCAACTCCTCAAATTTCCACATTTGAAACTTCCAGCTCCCTAAATCCCCAAATTTTCATATTCTACACTTCTCTCTTCCCTAATTTTCATATTCCCCAATCCCCAAATTCCCAAATTCTCCTTCTCCCCAATCTCCATATTCCCAACTTCCCACATTTAAAATTTGCAACCCATCAAAGTCCTTCATCTCCAAATTCAAACCGTCCCCTGAATACCCCTTTCAACAAAGACCCCCATCACCCAAGTCTCTCCCCAGATCCCCCATACTAGATACACCTCTACACCCAGCTATCTCTCCACATTGTACCACCCTAAACCAATCCACTTCCCTATCCCCAAAAGCACAATCACATCATCCGACCGATTAAAAAACGCACCCATGCCAATTTGCAATCCCCCAAATCCCCAAATCCCAAATTCCGTCCCCCAACCAAAATTGCTTCCACCTAGATTCCCCGCCTAACCTCTCCACCTATCTCTCCACACCGTACCACCTAGCCCTATCTCTCCACACCGTACCTAGACCAATCTTCCACATCTCCAACCAGAATCGCTAAAACGATTAGAAAATATCGTACTCGTGTCACGTACCTGGGTGTAGGCGTCGTCCTGATAGGGCGTCCTGCGATGGCACTCGTCGTAGCACCTGCCATCGTATCCGCTCGGTGGGCGTGGATACGGGTCCTGTACCGCAGCTGCAGCTGCACAGCAATCCGGTATCTGAGCCTGGTAGGTCTCGTAGGGACACTTGTCGGGTTGGCCAGCAGTTCGGGGCACCTGGTGCACTCGCTCCTGGGGCCCGGTCCCGTAACCGGCACCACCGGAGTGATGCATCGTCCACCCGTCGATCCACTAACTCGATCACCACGATCACTGCATCGTCGCGCGATTTAACATCGGCACCACGTACCTCGTCTTTCTCGCGGCCCACTTTTCGTTCGGGTCCATCGTCACTTCATTACGTCACTGCTACCTCTAGCCGGGACCTGAGATACACCTGAAGAGCGCAGGGTGAGACAGGTAGAAACTGTCTCACCCCGCTGCTATTTCTGGGCCGTGCCAGATCTTGGGTGTCCGTTTCGGTCAGACTTTTTGCGTTTACTCTGTAAGGTTTAGTTAGTTGTTACGGGTACAGCGAATGAAAGTTTGAGGAATGTGATATTAGCAGGATAGAAATGAAATGAGACATCTATTCATAATAATCTGTACTTTAGGTCTGGACACAAACGTTAGCTATCATTGTGGTCGATGTGCTAGTTGAGTATCATTTTAATCTGAATGTGGTCAAAGAAGTGTCACCCTAGAGCTAGATCTATACCATATGAGATGATGGATGTACTGCTTCAGTGAGACTTTTGTCTTATTGACTGTCATTTATAGTTGAGTGTCCTTATGAGTCCTGCACCATAACTAGTTAAATATCCTTCTGAGTATCTTTTTGAGTTGTGTATCTTGATATCTGAGCGAACAGTTATGAAGTGTCTCGTCTGCAGCTACTTCCATATTATACATCTTGGGTACCCCACATCAGTAATCCTATATACCCTATCTTAACAAGCGTTATTTGTACCTTGATTAGATAGCTGAGTAACATTCTGAGTCATGTGTCTTATCAGTATGTGGTAAAGAAAGTGTCACCCTAGAGCTAGATTTATACCATATGAGATGATGGATATACTGCTTCAGTGGGACTTTTGTCTAATTAGCTGTCATTTATAGTTGAGTGTCCTTATGAGTCCTGCGTCATAACTAGTTAAATATCTTTCTGATTATCTTTTTGAGTTGTGTAGCTTGATATCTGAGCGAACAGTTATGAAGTGTCTCATCTGCAACTACTTCCATATTATCTTGGGTACCCCACATCAGCAATCCCATATCCCACATCAGTAACCCAATATCCCACATCCTAACCCTTATTTACCTCAATTAAATGAACCTTGAATTTTACCTTGCCATGAATCTAATTAAGTACCACTCACCTTACGTATCTCATGACTCTCCCACCTTAAAATACCTTAAGAATCCCTATTCTGATATCCTTGATCGATGCTAAATATGCTGTTTGCAATTTTTCGGATATACAACTCATGCTTTGTGCGGCATGGTTTCAGGTGTACTTCGAGAAGCATGTTACTAGAGATTCTGTATGTTCATATGTTATTAGACATCACGTATGCACTTTGGTTGTTTGGTACTGGAAGTTTCAGTGCCTTATCTCAGAGAAGTACTTTATGTGGATTAAGATTACGTTCCTATCGTGATGTGCAGAATCACATGATTTGAGGGTACCATATGTTGTTAGACATGCTTTATGTTCTTTGATAATTCGTGCTGACAGTTTAGGAGCTAGAAATTAGGCTGCCTTATGGCATAGTCTTGTACTTTGTGTGGATTAGGGCTATGTTTCTGTTATGATACTCAAGATTAGGTGATTTGGGGCTGAGTACCATGTGTTGTTAGACATGCTTTATGTTCTTTGATAATTCAAGTCGTGCTGACAGTTAAGGTGCTGGAAATTAGGATGCCTTGTGACAGATGTTTAGGTGGATTAAGACTGTTTCTATTATGACATTCAAGGTTATGTGATTTATGTGATGTGGATCTAAAGCATGTCCAAATCTAATTCACTTAGAAATAGAAATATAGAAATATATTCTTGAACAGACAAATTTAAAAATTCATATGTTATCCATCCATCAGTGCCCCATAACGTAACTTGTACACCCCATCTTATACACTTACCCTACGACATATTACAAATTAGAACAATTTGAACCGACATGTTCTATCACATCCGAAACTTGTTAACAGTCTACAATGTAAAACAATGTCAGAACTAATTTTAACGCATAACGGGACAAAATCAGATACTCAAAGAAAATCTTCTACAACGTCCAATTATGGTTTATATATAGGAAAGTACAGCGTTCGAGGGGTTGGCAAGGCTGATCGGTCGATTCCAATTTACCACGGGTTATTCTTCGTACGAGGCCATTATTTTCTTCCATATTTCTTGCACAGAATGTTCTGGAAATCTCCCTTCCCCTCTCTCTCCTGCTCTTTCTTAAATTCAAAGACATACCATTGAAGGCGATATCGATAGATAAAAGCTTGAATCGAACGATTGAACAATTTCCTGGAAGCAAGCTACTCCGCGAACACTCGAAAAAGATATCGCTACCTATCTTTGTACGTGTTGCAAAAAACGAAGGTCTTGTTATTTCAATCGACGCTCTTGAACGTGTCTGAGACCTTCAGACAATTATCCTCGGGGATGATCTGTTCGAAAATTACTTCAGCTTTGAAATTAATTGCTCGAGGTATTGGGGTTTTGCTAGGTTACTATTTTTAGTGAGGTAGATTGTAAAGGACAATTATCTTATTAGGTCTCAGAATACATGAAACAGCGAGAGGATTAGACCTCACAAATTTCTAGATACTTTAATAGCTTTTCCTTCGTTTGCAGTTTCAAATCAATCCTTACAGCAATGAGACCCTAGTCATTACATTCTAGTGAGTATTTTTTTATTCTGAGTCACACCTGGAACCCTTAACCTTAGCTAGTAGAGTCTTTCGTGCGCAGTGAACTATTCGTGTCGAGGTATTGCTGCTTTTATCACTTGCTTAGGTCACTGCGGGTAAACCCAGACACACTTCATACGTCGCTCGCATTTCCATCTCCACCCAAATTTTATCTAAACCGATAGAAAATTAGAAACTGTTTTCCTTCGGCAATGTCACAAAAATTCTACGGCCACTCCGAGTTTTTGTGCAACGTAAAAATTCTTCGGATACACTCTCGAACAAACAGTGATCAAGTACGTTGCAAAATAAACTAGTCGTTCGAAGTGAAATTCATAGAGTCCACTTATATTCACTCGTATCCTAATGATTCGTCGTTTAATCGTCACTTAATATTGCTGACGCTGTGACGCACATGCACTTAGTTCTTAACCCTTTGCCTTATGATTTATCAGGCGCTTTGGAACTAACTGATCACAGGTACAATATTAAAACAGGGAAGAATAGTTGAAGTGTTATGTCAATTTTGTATTCGGCAATCCTTGACCATGCAAATTATAATTGGACTTACACTCCAAATTGAAGCGTATTCAAAATTCGTGAAAGATTTGGCAGATCTGAAGCGTGCAGATGTGGGTGAGTGCATCACATGTAGCTTGGGTGCGTCATATGTAGCTTGAGTGCGTCATGTGTAGTTTGAGTACGTCATATGTAGCTTGAGTGCGTCATCTGTAGCTTGAGTGCGTCATCTGTAGCTTGAGTGCGTCATCTGTAGCTTGAGTGCGTCATATGTAGCTTGAGTGCGTCATATGTAGCTTGAGTGCGTCATATGTAGCTTGAGTACGTCATATGTAGCCTGAATGCGTCATCTATAGCTTGACTGCGTCATACGTAGCTTGAGTGCGTCACACGTAGCTTGAGTGCGTCATATGTAGCTTGAGTGCGTCATATGTAACCTGAGTGCGTCATCTATAGCTTGACTGCGCCATATGTAGCTTGAGTGCGTCATATGTAGCTTGAGTGCGTCATGTGTAGCTTGAGTGCGTCATCTATAGCTTGACTGCGTCATATGTAGCTTGAGTGCGTCATATGTAGCTTGAGTGCGTCATGTCTAGCTTGAGTACGAAGTGACATTCATAGAGTCCACTTATATTCACAATTTTACTGATTAGAACTACTTGTCTTCGTTTATCCTTAATAACATGCTAAAATAAAAATAAAAACACCCGAAAAATTTTCTCATTCACAAACTGTCACAAGGCATGATCTGAAACGAAAATTGAGATAATTATTTCATTGAATTTATAACGCAAGATTGCAAGTCACGCTATCCGCCTTATTAAAGATCTCCAGCGAATTATAACGATCTTAAAATTGTTACCACATAAATCAACTTCAAATTCGTCTTCAATTACTCCACACGATCAGACCTTCCAAAGATGCTCATCAATCTTCAACCACGAAGAAAGAAAGCGAAATCTGTTCTCATTTCCCATCAAGATCTCATCTTTCATTCGTTAAAATCCGCAGACAGATATGTCCAGGAAAATTTACATTTCACCTGGCCATTTTGAGAAACGATAATTCGATCAGAAATCTTTCCATCAAATCAAAGTTTGCTGCAGTTATAATATTATTTGTACGATGTTAAAATATCAATTGTACGACAAATTAATTAGTTCATAAAATTTGTATTTTTGGAGTTGTTCCTCAGTTCCCTGTTTCTTCTTTGTGGCATCGTGTATACCAATCAGAAATAGTTAACCTACATGTGTCAAAACTTTCCTCCTCTGACAAAAATATTGTACATTTCTTGAAACATGCTGTACACTTTGTTCCAACTCATCTAACGTCCGCCAGTATTCTCCAAACACCACTTCCGGTGTACGTGTCCTTATTCCATCAGTTTCCTCCTGCAGCGTCTTCCGGGTCGCCAATTTCTTTCCTCTCGACCAAAGGATACTTTCTATTCGTCGAGAAGAGGAAAGCTTTTCCGGCCTTTCAATGATCAGCCAGAGGATAAAGAGCGAAATGGAAACAAGAAGCAAAGAGAACTCTCTGCTCCTTCGGGGCTTTGACGATTCAAAGTGGATGTGCAGCTTGTAATAACGCTGATTAGAAAAAGGCCAGCTCTGTTCGTTACTTGACCGGTTCTCGATTATTACGACTTCCGGACCTCGGTCAAATGTGTCTCGCGAACTTTGTTACGGCTGAAGCTTTCTTATTGCATTCCTCAAAGAGGAATCTACGGATATATTTGAAGAATGCAAGGAAATGCTGGATGAAGCTTTTCGTTTGCTGTTTCAAGGTTGCTTAGGGGAACTTAATGTTGTCATCTTATGAATGTAAGTAATTAGGCTGCGGATATTTGGGTATTTGTAACATGTTTTAACTTGTAAAGTTAGTATAGTTTGGTCTCCATATTACAGTTATTAAATTTCCAAAGTAACAGATTTTGTAACCCATAAATTCTCAAGTTTTCCAGGCCAAAAATTTCCGAATCTAATCAGCAATTCGCAGACGTAGATTCCCGAACCGAAAGGTTCGAAAGATTGTAAAGTAGAAAATGAAGAAATGAGCGTAATTAAAAGCATCGAGCATAAAAATTCATGGCGTGTGCCAGTGCGCTCCGATCATCAAAGTCCGTTAAATCCATAATCTAAAGAGGACTTCGTCCTTGGTCCTCGTCACGACCATTCATTTTCCCTTTGCTCTTCCTTGCCAGGACGGTGCTGCCTCATCAGAAGGCTTTCCACGAAGTGGAAAGTTCTTTCAGGCTTTCAGCGATCACAGAGCTCGAAGAGGACAGAGTCGAGAGAAAACGAAGGAAGAAGAACAAGGATGGGGTTAAGGACTAGTCACTATGATTTCCTTCGAGTTAGTATCCTGGTTTATTCATCGATGAGCGAGGAAAGAATTTAGTGGGGATTTAGAAATTTAGGGTGTATGTCGCCGAATTAGGCATAGTAAGCGACGATTGACACATGAAATCTGGATACACAATTCAGATTCAATTTCAATAATGTAACCTAACTTTAAATGAGGACAAGGAGATCTAAGCAGCAAAATCACCAGGAGAGGTTATATTGGATTAATTATGTAACTCCACATAAGAATAAATAATTTTGACTGACGAAAATATACATCACATCCACTGTCACTTTCTATTGCAAGAACTGTTAACCTTGATCAATAGTAATTGTATGTGGGTCGAATTATTAGAGTACGAGTGAATACAATAAGTAGACTATGAATTCCACTTCGCATTGAAGCTACATATGACGCACTCAAGCTACAGATGACGCACTCCAGCTACATACGATGCACTCAAACTACATATGACGCACTCCAGCTACATACGATGCACTCACGCTATAGATGACGCACTCAAACTATATATGACGCACTCAAGCCACATACGACGCACTCAAGCCACATACGACGCACTCAAGCTACATACGACGCACTCAAGCTATAGGTGACGCACTCAAGCTACATACGACGCACTCAAACTACATATGACGCACTCCAGCTACATACGATGCACTCACGCTATAGATGACGCACTCAAACTATATATGACGCACTCAAGCCACATACGACGCACTCAAGCTACATACGACGCACTCAAACTACATATGACGCACTCAAACTACATGTGACGCACTCAAGCTACATTTGACGCATTTAAACTACATATGACGCACTCAAACTACACATGACGCACTCAAGCTACATATGACGCACCCAAGCTACATGTGACGCACTCACCCACATCTGCACGCTTCAAACCTGCCAAATCTTACACGAATTTTGAATACGCTTCAATTTGGAGTTTAAGTCCAATTATAATTTGCATGGTCAAGGATTGCCGAATACAAAATTGACATAACACTTCAACTATTCTTCCCTGTTTTAATATTGTAGCTGTGATCAGTTAGTTCCAAAGCACCTGATAAATCATAAGGCAAATGGTTAAGAACTAAGTGTATGTGCGTCACAGCGTCAGCAATATTAAGTGACGATTAAACGACTAATCATTAGGATACGAGTGAATATAAGTGGACTCTATGAATTTCACTTCGAACGACTAGTTTATTTTGCAACGTACTTGATCACTGTTTGTTCGAGAGTGTCTCCGAAGAATTTTTACGTTTCACGAAAGCTCGGAGTGGACGTAGAATTTTTGTGACATTGCCGAGGGAAAACAGTTTCTAATTTTCTATCGGTTTAGATAAAATTTGGGTGGAGATGGAAATGTGAGGGATGTGTGAAGTGTGTCTGGGTTTACCCGCAGTGACCTAAGCAAGTAATAAAAGCAGCAATACCTTGATACGAATAGTTCATTGCGAACGAAAGAGTCTACTGATAAGGCTGCGGGTTACAGATGTGACTAATAATAAAAAAATACTGGCTAGAATGTAATGGCTACAGGGACTGGTCAGTACGATTGGAGTTAGTGTCCTGTTTTATTTATCAGTGTGGTTGCAAGGCCACGGAACGATTGGTAGCCTTCAGTGTGGGGTGAGTTTATCCCGTGGACACTCGATTAACGAAGAGAATCTTGTTTTCGTTTCGTTGTCCACATGCTGAGGATGAACCCAATCGAATTTAAGGACGGTTCATCTAACGGATTAACGGGCTTTCGAATTGTGTTCAAACTGAATTTAAGTGGTGTTAAGAGGGAACGGATTTTAGAGAATGTAATTTATTTTTAAATGTAGTACGGATTTTAGAATCTTTCGAATTTTCTGAAATTACAAACTTGAAAATTTCGAATTTCAGTATTTTATAAATTTGAATATTTCAAAACTTGGTATTATTGAAACTTGAAATTTCCAAAATTTATCAAGTACTTGTCCAAAAACTACACACTACATTTTCATAAAAATCAATCACTGATCAATTTCCCAAGTACAAAACTCATCCAAAAAATAAAAAAGAATACATTATAACCAACAACTGTAAATATTCATTAAATCTATCTTCAACAATACCTTCAACAATAACATCGTCCTCACATTTTCTTTTTAACTATCGAACGCGTCAGAAGAAGTTTCTCGCATCATTTCGCTTCCATGTTATTGACAAATAAGTACCGACGAATTATCGACGAAATGGGCGAAATAAAGGCGTGATACTCTCTGTATCGGCGGATCAACAAGATGATTTTCTGTGAGGGTAGAAAAGAGGTCGTTGAAGCGAGACGAGTCTTCATCGTTTGGAAGCTGCCGGCTTCGTTCGTCTTTTCGTCGAGCGATGATCATCAATCTTCTAGGGCAAGGGTAACACGTTCATCTCCCAATTACGGCCACCTTTCCTCGGGCAAAGAGGATTTGCATCCTGGAAGAAGCCTACTGCAATGCACGCTCCAACAGCCTTCGATAAATCGACTTCTTCACGGACAATCCCTTATTCTACGGTCTCGAGCGCGGATGAACTTGCTGATGGAAAGATTCTGCAAGCTTCGGGCTTTTGTTCATATTTTCGTCATTTGGTAAATTGTTTTTTAGGAAGGTGGGGTTCTGGGATTGTTTTGAGGGGAGATTATTTGGTTTACAGGTTTTGTGGGATCTGATGGTGGTGAAGTATGTGTTTTATAAAGGATGAGATTGGGAAGTAGAAAAATTGAGAAAATGGTATAATGGAAATTGGAATATTAGAAAATTGGAAAATTAAGAAATAGTGAAATCAAAAAGTCAAGAAATAAAATTTTCAAAATTTAAAAATTAAAAGGTTGAAGAAATAAAATATCAGAAAATTCAGAAGACAGAAATTTCAAAATCACATAAATCTCTTCCTATAACGCGCTTCCAAATTATTTTAATTTTTCCACGTTTATACACTTTCAAAGCCTACACATCAAACCAAGAAATCCACATCAAAATTATCAATCATTGGTTAGATTAATCAAAAACACAATAGAGTCAATTAAATCGCAGTAAATCCACATTTAAAGAACATCTTTAATCCAAAGGAACTCTGATTTCTAAAACATCGTGTACACCTCTGGTTGGTCTTCGTCTCAAAAGAAAGATCTTTCTTGTTAGGAGTCATCCTCTTTTTCTTCCAGGATGCACGTACGTTTCTGTTCCTTCTCTCCCCGGGAAAAAGACTACATTACTGGAAATCCTGGGATAACTTTCTCGTTTCCCTTCCGGCTCGCCTATTTCTCAATTCTACCGATGCACTACTATCACAGCACACGTGTAACAGACTCAGTACGTAAAGTATCGAGAAAGTCCCATAGAAACTTTCTATTGGTCAGGTTGTCAGAAATTGCGTTCTACTGTGTAAGAAAATGCACTATAATTAATTAATAAGGAGAAACGATAATTGAAGTCAGAATTTTTATAAAAAAATTACAAAAACCGTTCGCATTTTTATTTTATTTGTACCGACTTTTATCCATTGAACAAGGTAAATATATATTGAAGTCTATTTCCTTCAAAAGCTTTGAAATATTGAAATTTGCTATGGGTATACCTATCTCTACGGATGTGCGTCAATTTCACGCGATCGTAATGTAAATAAAATTTTTAGTAAATTAGTTTTACCCAGGCGAAAATTACAACAATAATAAATATGAATGCACCGACGATACCTTATAAACGACGGACTTCGTTAGTCCGGGTCGCACGCGGCCGGCTCAGCCGGTATGCCGGGTTCGGACCCGGGTCGCAGTACAAATCGCAGTTCGCAGGGTAGAGGGAAGTAAAAATATGAATGTAGAATATTGAAGTAGTGTACTAAAATATTATCGAATAATAAACACTTTCTATAAATATATCTCCTATTTTCATTTCCTACTTGTAGTATTTAATTATATTGCTTTCTAGTTGTTTTCTTTAAATATGTTCGTTCGTGCGTCAAATTGACGCGTGTTCGTAGAGATAGGCACAATGTAGATTAAACAATATAGAGCTTCAGATAACTTCAATATTCATCAGATCCGTCGCGGAAATTGTCGGTGAAATATACATGTACACGGAAAACCTGTTTCGATATCCTTACGAGATCTTTACGAGCTTTTTTACGAGTTTCAAGCAAGCACAGCGCCCCTTATGCAGATACACATACGAAATCTCCTGTTTATTGAATTCCTCGTAGCTCGTCGCAATTTTAAGAAATAGGTGGCTTGCAGTGATGTGGTGCATGAGCTTCCGGCCGTATACTTATTGCAATCTTCTTCGTTGCTGGTATACATTTAACGATTTTTGCGGGGAACTTGGTGTCGCGACAAATTGAAAACGTTTTATACTGTTATCTTTTTTTTCTTGGCGTCGTACTGTGGAATTTTTATATGCGCGATGGTTTGTGAAGTTCTTTTCTTCGCGCCATTTTGTGAAGTTTTTATGCTTTTTGCGAGTGGTATTGTGAAGTTTTATGTTTTCGCAGCATTTACTATTTTGTGAAGTTTTTTCTTTTCTTCGCGCCATTTTTGTCAAGTTTTTATTTTCTCTTCGCGCCATTTTGTGAAGTTTTTATCTCCTCTTCACGCAATTTTGTGAAACTTCTATCTTCTCTTCGTGCCATTTTTGTCAAGTTTTTACATTCTCTTCGCGCCACTTTTGTGAAGTTTTTATCTTCTCTTCGCGCCATTTTATCAAGCTTTCATCTTCATTTCGCGCCATTTTGTGAAACTTTATCTTCTCTTCGCATCATTCTATCGAATTTTCATCTTCTTAAACCATTTTCTGAAGGTTCCATTTCTTCTTCGCGTCATTCTATAAAATATATTGAACTTCCATTTCATCAAATTTAATTTATGGAAAATGTAGACTCTTCATATCAACCATTGTATTTTGTTAACTAACATCTTTTCATTAATAAACTTATTTCTATTAACACGTATACCTCTATCAAAATATGATTTAACTTTCTCACATTCGAACTACAACTGTGACTCGATGTTACAAGGAGTTAAAGTTCTTCAGACTTGTAGTAATATACTTAAAGTACTTCAAACTTGAATATACATTAAATCTACTTTATAAACTCGCGCAAAGCCAAATTTCTTTCAAGAGTTCAAAGCGAAACTCTCTTTTCCCAAAGTAATAAAATTTACAATAGCACAGTAACAAAGTTTACAATAATAAAAAGAAGATTTCGAAATGTAAATCAATAAAACAGCTCCACATAACAGTTCTAAAATCTATCTGAGAAACATCTTACATACGATTTCTCATAAAACGTCTCCCCTTCCAACTAGAAAGAAATTTTACAAGAAAATTGTTTGGCAAACGAACGTGTAGGCAAGTAACCCGCTCCTTTAACACCAGCGCTGTTTACTACATCCTCGATAATAAAAATCGTAGGACTTTCGCGGGATCCTCGTAAAGTTCTAAGAGGTGGATTTAGCTTAACGAAGCTTCGCGATATTCGGACCGCAATTGCTCGTAAATTTCCTGGACAGATAAAAGTTGAGCTCAAAGAAAGAATCGATGTTTCGTTTGGGAGAATTGCGGAATGCACGAATTCACTTTTTGAGGGAAGTAATTTGTGAAGCAGTTGAGGGTCAAGATTAATAACGAAATGTTCCAAGTATTTTTGGAACCTTCAAATTGATACATAACAACAAATATCACATCTTAATTAGAATCCATTTCATTTCAACTACCGATTCAAATGACAATATCGACATCTTTAAACAACTACTCGAGAAATTGAAATTTCAGAGAGAAAAGAAAATAGTAACGGTAAATATAAGGGATGTTTGAACATGAGAGCACCAAAAACCCGGAGAAATAGACAAGCTAACGCTCGCCAACATTAAACACTGCCAAGCCACTTTATACGAAACTACATTGCGACACGAGGAAGCATAATTGCCGAAGTCCCTTTTCGATATAGTAGTCGAGACGTAGCGATAAAACCTTTAGTGTACGAAGAGGAGGGCTCGAGAACGAATCCATGTAGGGCATACTTCTACATATCTAGAAAAGGGAACCCTACGAACCGTAACTGACCCCCTCTTTCTTCGGAAGCTATTCGGGTGTCGAAACAGGAATATTGTACATAAATTTCCCTTGGAAATCTTCCATTTCGCATGTACCATTCGAAATTTTCATTGAAATTCTACGAATACGACTTATTCTGACGCGTTTAGATTAGAATACGAGGCTGACCGAAAGCAGTGGGTTAATTAGATTGAGAGTCAAGTCTGGGACCAGCTCCGAGTATTTTTCGGGATGGGACCTCAAAATTGATACGCTCCTTCTTATGTTGTTTAGGTCAGATATTCGATTCCCAAAAATGCGCAAAATGCGATTTTGCCAGAGTCTGAAGGTAAAAAGCAATGTTTCGTGATGATTTCTTTCGCAAAATATTCTTTGCACATTAATCTACGGAGGCCCATTTTGCAATCACCCTTAAAATTTCGTGAGGATATTGCAAGTTTTTATAGGATAAATTTTTCTGATTTTTCCAAAACCTCCTAGATTAGTACAAAAAATATTTTGCTAAAGAAATCATCACGAAATGTAGCCTCCTCAACATCGTAAGATAAACAAGGAGCGTATCAATTTTCTTGAAATCCCAAAAAAAAAATCATACTTGAAGTCTTCGGTTATCAAAACCGACTCTTAAGTTTAACAATGAGCTGGTTACTGGTGCTCCATCTATTACGATATAATGGCCGTACGATGGCCTTTGGTAATAATAGATTTATGGAAAGTCAATAGACTGGATTTTCATTGTAAAAGCGTTAAATATTACAGTCTAAAATACTTTAGCGGATTTATGGTGCTGGCGAATGGGGAACGTTATTGAGGAGGGGTAGGTTAGGGTAGTTTTAATTGAATTCGGTTGTAGACTCATAAATTTAAATTTCTGGTACTAAATTTTCATGTTCTCAAGTAATTCAGGTTTTGATTATTTAAAGTTGAAAATTTTCTAGTGTTTCTATTTTTAGTAATGCAAAATTCAAAATTTACATATTGTCGCATTTTCAAATTTCTAAATTTATATATTTTTAACTGGTCATCTTATCAAAGTTTCAAAGTTTCAAATTTACAAATTCAGAAATACAGAAATTCAGAGATTCAGAAATTCAGAAATTCAGAGATTCAGAGATTCAGAGATTCAGAGATTCAGAAATTCAGAAATTCAGAAATTCAGAAATTCAGAAATTCAGAAATTCAGAAATTCAGAAATTCAGAAATTCAGAAATTCAGAAATTCAGAAATTCAGAAATTCAGAAATTCAGAAATTCAGAAATTCAGAAATTCAGAAACTCAGAAACTCAGAAACTCAGAAACTCAGAAACTCAGAAACTCAGAAACTCAGAAATTCAGAGATTCAGAAATTTACAAATTCACAAATTCACAAATTCACAAATTCCCATATTCCCAAATTTTCAATTTCTCAAATTCTCAAATTTCAAAATTATCAAATTCTCATTTTTCAAGTTTCCACACTTCCACATTACCACGCATCCAAGTTCCCAAACCACAAATTCAAAATTTCAAAGATTCCAACCTCGCAGACTCCCAATCTTCAAAATTTTTAAACCCCCGACGTCCACAATTCCCAAATACCAAAATTAAAAAATTCATTCTCCAAAACTCGCCATGAATCCAAAATTTATTGCACATGTCCAATCGAAAAACTTGAAAAACAGGAGTAAATATCCGCACCAGATACCAGTGACGCGTCCTCACGTAAAGGTGCCCCGAAGTAAATTCTTGCAGCAGCAGAGATCTTGTTTCTTAACGAGGCTATCGGCTTATTTGATCGTTGCTGTGTTATCGAGTCCCCGTTTACCCCGTTTCTCGTTCACCTTTCTCTCTACCTGTAGGTTTTTCTTCTCTTTCAACGCATACCAGCCTCTTCTAAGCCATTCATCGAATTGCTCAATAAGGTTTCGCAGTTGAACCTTCGGGTCAGAGGTATTCGTCGAAGGCTTCGTGGTGCAACGACCTCTCCGCGGACAGATTCAACGCTTTTCTTTTCCCTTTTCTTTTTAATTCTTTTCAACGACGCCCGTGAAAAGCGATTGTTTTCCTTTTCATTAGAGCCGTTGATATCGAAAACCCGTTCATATTCGTTCTCGTCTACTGATTTACGACCGTCGGCTATTTTTATCGAGAAATTACAACATTCGAGGATGTTGAAATATTTTGTAGAACGTTGACCTAGAAATTTTTAACGACAGATTTTGGTGACGATGATGGATTATAGGGATCTAGGTATTTCAAGAGAATTATGGGGATCTAGGCGTCTAGGGATTTTGGTGGTTAGACATTTAGGAAGGTAGAAAGTTAGGAATCTAGTGATTTTTTGGAATTAGGGATTTTGGTAGTAAAGCATTCTGAGAAGTGGAGATTTAGGGATCTAGTGACTTTTTAGAACTAGGGATTTTGGTAGTGGGGCATTCTGCAAAGTGGAGAGTTAGGGATCTAGTAATTTTTCAGAACTAGGGATTTTGGTATTGAAGCATTCTGAGAAGTGGAGACTTAGGAATCCAGTGATTTCTTAGAACTAGGGATTTTGGTAGTGGGACATTCTAGAGAGTAAAGTTAGGGATCTAGTAATTTTTTACAACTAGTGATTTTGGTAGTGAAGCATTCAGAAAAGTGGAGAGTTAGGAATCTAGTGATTTTCTGGGATTAGGGATTTTGCTATTGAAGCATTCTGAGAAGTGGAGAATTAGGAATCTAGTAACTTTTGAGAATTAGGGATATTAGTCACGAAGCACTCTGCAAAGTGAAGAGTTAGGGATCTAGTAATTTTTTACAACTAGTGATTTTAGTAGTGAAGCATTCTAAGAAGTGGAGAGTTAGGAATCTAGTGATTTTCTGGGATTAGGGATTTTACTATTGAAGCATTCTGAGAAGTGGAGAATTAGGAATCTAGTAACTTTTGAGAATTAGGGATATTAGTCACGAAGCACTCTGCAAAGTGAAGAGTTAGGGATCTAGTAATTTTTTACAACTAGGGATTTTGGTAGTGAAGCATTCTAAGAAGTGGAGAGTTAGGAATCTAGTGGTTTTCTGGGATTAGGGATTTTGCTATTGAAGCATTCTGAGAAGTGGAGAATTAAGAATCTAGTGACTTTTTAGAATTAGGAATATTAGTCGTGAAGCACTCTGCAAAGTGGAGAGTTAGGAATCTAGTGACTTTTCAGAATTAGGGACTTTTATAGTAAAGATTTCTAAAAAGTAGAAAATTAGGAATCTAGTGATTTTTTAGAATTATGGATTTTTATAGTGAAGGATTCTAAAAAGTATAAAATTAGGGATTTAGTGATTTTTTAGAATTAAGTAATTTAAAGAAGGTGTTCTAAAATGTAGAGACTTGGGGATCTAATGATTTTTTAAAATTAGGGATTTTTACAGGGAAGAATTCTAAAAAGTAGAAAATTAGGAATCTAGTGATTTTTTTAAATTAGAGATTTTTATAATGAAGAATTCTAAAAAGTAGAAAATTAGGAAGCTAGTGATGTTTTAGAATGAGGTATTTTTTACATTAAAATAATTTGAAAGTCTAGTGATTTTGATAGTCTAAAATTATTGATGACATAGGGAATTTGGGGTTCGCAGATTTTAGGAAGGCTAGGGATCTTTTTGTACAGGGATTTTTAAGGATCAGAAATTTTGAAGATATAGGAATTTTAAGGATATAGAGATTTTGGTGTTTAGGGACTGTAAGATTTAGAGATTTTTGTACCTAGGATTAGATAAGGATTCTGAGATATTATCTGGTGATTTTGAAATATCAATTAAAAAAATCTAAGGATTAGAATATTTAGGATTCAAAAATTGTGAAATTTGGAAATTTTAAGAATTCTGGGTGTAAAAAATTAACTTCAGAGTTTTGATATTTGAAAATTTAGAGATTTACAAACTTTACAATTTGAGAACTTGGAAATTCTATAAATTAGGATTTTGGAAACTTACAAAAATTTAGATATGTACGCAAAACTCGGTAAGTTGGGAATTTATGAACTCGAGAATTTCAGAATTTTGCAAATTCAGTAACTATGGAAATTTATAAAATTCCCAAATTCGAAAATTTGTAAAACTCATAAACTTGAAAATTATTAAAATTCAGAAATTTGAAAATTACTAAAGTTCAGAAATTTGAAAATTACTAAAGTTCATAAATTTGAAAATGACTAAAGTTCAGAAATTTGAAAATTACTAAAGTTCAGAAATTTGAAAATTTATAAATTTAAAATCTCTGCACCCTATTCTTGCCCTACCTTTTCACAAATCCTAAAAATATTATACATTCGACTACAAAAGCACCCGAGATCCACCCCATCAAATCCAGCGGAACAATTGTACACCACAATCGCAGAATCAACCGTTTGCCGTCAGTTTATCCGGAAGTCGCAATTTGCATTACACCCGGTGCTCAACTCATGAGAGAGAATCTCATCCGTGGCTCGCAGTCTCGACGAGCAGCCCTCCGTTCCATTTCCTGATATAACGAGCTCGAGGGGTCGATCAGACGGGTAAGCTCCGCCGTCGATGTTCGACGAGTAGTTTCCGACGAGCTTCCACGTCTCAGAAACGAGAGACGAAGGAAGGGTATTTCCGTATGACCTACACCTTACAGCTTCTTGCTCTACGTCGAAGTTGAACGCCTCGATACTGATCTCGGTTACCATCTTCCGCTCTGTGCCCTTGAATTCCTTTGGAAGGTCAACCGTGCTTTTATCTTCATTTTATTGTTGTTTATATTCACAACAAATTTTTGTATATTTTACTTACAATTATTTTGTATTTTTGCATTTCTATTAGGTTAAGTACTAGTGTGTTAGTAGTATTTATTATTGGATATTATTTTTTTTTTATTTTTGTTTTGTGTGATTTTCAGTTAAATCTGTTTTGCATATTTTTCATTTAATATACTTTAGTATTTAATAACATTTATTATATTTTTAATTTGTTGTAGAATGTATGAGTTTTTAAATTTAGGTAACTGGAGTATAATGTGAGGTTATGTCATATATTGAGGATGTATTACATATGTTACATATGTGTAGGTTATGTTATATAGATACACATGAATATGTAATTTGAATTAATTCATGTGTGTTGCAAGGTTAAGTTGTACGTGTGTATATAGGTTATGTAACATATGCAGAATATTATAAATATTTCATACGTAGGTCCAGACTTTGAGAGAACCTATAATCCTAAGTTCCTAAATACCTAAATTTCAAAATTTCTAAAATTCCAGAACTCCAAATTACCAAAGTATCACGTGAACAAATTTAAAAATTTAAAAATTATTAAGTTATCAAGTTTTCAAATTTCCAAATATGAAAAATCACAAATTTCCAGATTACAAAATTTTCAAATTCCTAAATTTCCAAATTCTATTTTTTTAAATTCTCTAATTCTTCCATTTTTAATTTTTAATTTCTAAATTCTCTAATTCCTACATTTTTAATTTCTAATTTCCAAATTCTCTAATTCCTACATTTTTCATTTCTAATTTCCAAATTCTCTAATTCCTACATTTTTCATTTCTTATTTCCAAATTCTCTAATTTCTACATTTTTAATTTCTAATTTCCAAATTCTCTAATTCCTATGTTTTTAATTTATAATTTCCAAATTCTCTAATTCCTACACTTTTAATTTTTAATTTCCAAATTCTCTAATTCCTATGTTTTTAATTTATAATTTCCAAATTCTCTAATTCCTACACTTTTAATTTCTAATTTCCAAATTCTCTAATTCCTACATTTTTAATTTCTAACTTCCAAATTCTCTAATTCCTACATTTTTCATTTTTAATTTCCAAATTCTCTAATCTCTACATTTTTCATTTTTAATTTCCAAATTTTCTAATCTCAACATTTTTAATTTTTAATTTCCAAATTTTCTAATCTCTACATTTTCAGTTTTTAATTCCCAAATTCTTTAATTCTTACATTTTTAATTTCCAATTTCCAAATTCTCTAATTCCTACATTTTTCATTTCTAATTTCCAAATTCTCTAATTCCTACACTTTTAATTTCTAATTTCCAAATTCCCAAATCTTCACGACCTCAAATTTAAATTTCTTAAAACTCTACCCTTCGAAATTAAAAAATTCATAAAATTGTACCTACTGCACTCATCGTGAGTGCATTAATTCTAATTTATCCTAATTCATTCATCGTGAGATCCCTTTACAAAGGCACCGAAAGAAAATTGTATTTGCCAATATCGCAGTACAATGGCACGCAATTAATTCGGATAATTCTGATCCAAATGCAGCATGCCATAACTTATCTCGAATGGGCGTTCACATTGACGGTCAGGTTGTCTAAATCACTATTCATTTGCGGCGCTTGTTAGCCTCTAAACAATAGAATCTCGATAATCCGACACCTAATAATCTGTCATTGACGAACGATTCAATCGACGATCTATCAATTCTATCCTTTGTCAACGCTTGCTGAAAGTACGATTCTATAACGCTTCGTATGATTTATAACAAATTTCGTGTGTCATGCGCTATTACTTTGTTATTATTTTATATACTATGTATAATAATTTTATATTAGTCGAATTATCGCACGTTAATTATAAATCGATTGACAAAAGACTATTATATCGTTAATTTATATAAATCGTGAACACCGTCCTGAATGTCTTTCCTCATCGTGTAATTGCCATCGTTCAGACGTTCACAGTTTGTTGTAATATTATTTTAATAAATTGATTATCTTTGCCTTAACATCCATTTAATAATTCAAAGTTGTCTTCAATCACTGCATAACTCTAATAATATTACACGTACATTAATTTTTATAATAATTTTATATACTTTGTACAATAATTTTTTAGTAATAATTTTGTATGCTAGTTGTGATAATTTTATAATAATTTTATTGTTGCATGTACAGTAGTTTTCTATGATTACCATATGCAGTAATTTTGCAATCATTTTATGTACGACGTGCAATAATTTAATAATAATTTCATATTCACGTATATTCATTTTGTAGTAATTTTATACTTCATGTACATTAATTTTGTAATAATTTTATACTTCATGTACATTAATTTTATAATAATTTTTTAGTAATTTTATACATTACTCGTGATAATTTTATAATAATTTTATTAACATGTTTATATATCACATATGATGATTTTATACACCATATACAATAATTATCTTACAATCTTAACAACTAATTGTAACAATTTTATAATAATTTATTATACCATGTGCAATAGTCCTATAATAATTACATTCACATATTACATATGATAATTTTACATACTATGTATGATAATTTTATAATTGAACATACAAATTATAATTGAAAGAAACTGGATTATAGGAATTAGAAAATTTAGAAATTTGGGAAATGTTATATGAGGAAAATTAGAAATTTGGAAAATGGTAAATTAGGAAAATTAGAAATTTGGGAAATGGTAAATTAGGAAAATTGGAAATTTGGACAACGGTAAAGTAGGAAAATTAGCAAGTTGGAAAATGGTAAATTAGGAAAATTAGAAATTTGGGAAAGTGGTAAATTAGGAAAATTAGAAATTGGGGAAATGGTAAATTAGGAAAATTATAAATTTGGGAAATGATAAATTAGGAAAATTAGAAATTTGGGAAATGTTATATTAGGGAAATTAGAAATTTGGAAAATGGTAAATTAGGAAAATTAGAAATTTGGGAAACGGTAAATTAGGAAAATTAGAAATTTGGAAAATGATAAATTAGGAAAATTAGAAATTTGGAAAATGGGAAATTAGGAAAATTAGAAATTTGAACAACGGTAAAGTAGGTAAACTAGAAATTTGGAAAATGGTAAATTAGGAAAATTAGAAGTTTGGAAAATGATAAATTAGGAAAATGGAAAAATTGGAAAATTAGAAATTTGGGAAATGGAAAATTAGAAAACTTAGAAATTTGGAAAATGGAAAAGTAGGAAAATTAAAAATTTAGAAAATGGTAAATTAGGAAAATTGGAAATTTGGGAAATGGGAAATTAGGAAAATTAGAAATTTGAACAACGGTAAATTAGGAAAATTAAAAATTTGGAAAATGGTAAATTAGGAAAATTAGAAATTTAGAAAATGGTAAATTAGGAAAATTGTAAATTTGAGAAATTAGAAATTTGGAAAATTACAAAATTCAAAATTTCTAAATTTTCACTCTCCAAATTCCAAACCTGAGAAATTTGCAAATATAAAAATTAGTACCTTCAAAAACTTAAAAAAACTAGAAATTCGAAAATTCAGAAACTTCAAAAATTGCACCTGAACAAATTCACAAATTTCAAAAATAGCACCCTCATAAATTCAAAAGTAAAAAATCGCAAAAATTCATTCATTCAAATCTGAAATTCTCGACTGTTGATTTATGCAGTGTTCTTAGTATATTTATCTGTAAGAAGGGTTCGACGCACGCAATGTACGACTCGTTTTTCGAAGCAACAAAGTACATACATAGTTTCGCTGTTAATTAGACAACTTTCAGGCGTCCCGAGTAATTGGATAAGTTTACGTGTTGATGAGAGAAAGAGAGAACAAGGCACTGTGAGTTTGTCAGACAATGCATGAGATTCTTCCTTTTCAAACACGTTTAGATGTAAATTGGTTATTCATTAGAGCTCATTAACCTTTTAACTATTAACCTTGCAATTTTACATTAATTATACATTTTCTTGACCACTAAATTTTATCATCAAATTTCTCTTTTTTTTATATTTTACATTAAATGATAAATATAATAAAAATAAATTAATCTCACAATTTTAATCGTTTTTTATTTCACAATTTTTAAAAAAATTTGCTTCTCAGTTTTAAATAATCTCATTTCTATATTTTTAAATAAATTTTTTCGTTAAATAAGAAAACCCTTGAAGAATAAATTTTCATCCAATAATAACATCACCGATAACTAGACGATAAACTAAATGATTTACCACCGTAAAAATTAGATTTCTCGCACACTTAAGGAACAAATTCTCAGACACTTCCAAATGAAATGATTTCGCCTAACGACCGGGTCTAATTTTCGCGGAAAGGCCTGTTTCGAGTACGAAATCGATTTCCACGCGATTTTCGCGCGTTAACGAGCCACAAATCACGAAGAAATATCGTTGTCGACGACCTCGTGGCTGTTCTTAAACGTGAGTGGAAAAGTCTGTAGGCCATTTCCCCGGCTTCTCTTTTTTCCCCTCTTCATCGTTCGCCATCCTCGATTTTTCCCTCTATTTTTCCGTCGTTGGCCTCCTTCAGTTTCGGTTTCCTTGCGTGTATTTATGTTTGCACGCTGGTGCTCCGAACGGTCTGCAATTGATTGAGCAATGGGAGGAGACGAAAAGAAAAATCTGTCCATCAGACGATATAACGATGAAAAATTGATCCCCGTATCGTGCACGGCATTGCTCGTTTCCGCTGGAAATTCTGCGATCTTCGTGCTGGAAAATTGACCCTTCGAGATGGATAACCATCACGATCGTATTGGATCGCGTTAACTGTTGCCAAGCTTTTCGAGAGATGAGTAGTTTTCGTTCAACTGAGCTTTGTCGTTTCATTGCTGTCTTTTGTCTTTGCCTTTCATATTTTTAACTTCTTAGACTGAACTTCACTGTTCCCACGAGTACATCAGAAGGCTTTTCATGATTAAATTTTTACCAAAGATACATGCTTTAACTTCTTTCGAAAATTCACAAAATATGTAATTTCCAAATGTTCCAATAGCGTGTATCAGTGCAAAGATGTGCCCCACGGTGCCTAAACTTGGCGTTACCTTTTATTTACATGTAACGTACTTTTGTGGGATTTAATACTCTTAGAGAACAGGGTGAAGGCAAAAAAGTGCGAATGAAAACATATGAAAAGGATGATTGAATTGAAACGGTGAGCGAGTGAGCCAGTAGAGTGAGCCTATAGTGGCGCTACGTAAACGATGACATTCGCGAAACTATAGTGAACCGTCGTACAGAGAGCTATCCGCGAAAGCCATTATAGTGCCTAAGAGGTTAATATTGCAAGACATTGAATTTCGCAAGGTTTGTGCACCGGAAAGTATTGAAACTTTGCAAATATTTAAGTTTGCGTCGATTCTTGCATTTCGAAATATTGATCCATACAAATATTTTCATTCGCTAAATTTTATAATGGCGAAGTATTCAATTTTGCAAGGTTTGTGCATCAGAAAATGCACTTGCAAATATTTAAGTTTGCACCGACTTTTGAATTTTAAACTACTGATCCCTGCAAATATATTTGTAAAATTTAATAGTAACAAAGTACTGAATTTTTGCAAGGATTGAGAACTAAAATATAGTAAGGAATTGAATTTGCAATTTACAAGATTAAAATAGTGCAGAATATTCAACTTTGTAAAGTTTAGTATTTTGAGGTAATTAATTACTGAATTTTATTATAATTGGATATTAAATTTTAATATTACTAAGTATAGAATTTCAGAACATTTTCTTGAAAAACGTTCATTACTCGTTTCAGAATTATTTTGAACATTCACAATTTTTTGCTCCATAATAATTCTCAAAAAACAAAATTTCAGTCTCCAAATTAAACTTTCAAAATTATTCACGACCTCTTAATTTTCAAATCACTCTATTTATATTAACGTATAAAATAATTTAATTTTCTATAATTATTTGCCACGCATTATTATTATATAAAATTCGTATTCATAATTTTTCCACATTTTCCAGTCATAAATAACACGGATCATTTTCTGTGCCAGATATTTTTCACTGAAAATAAATGTATAGGTTAAAATGGCTGTGCATTTTGTGTCTCGTAATGTTATTGTTGAAACGTAGAGGGAAAGGATTCTGAATACTTTTGAAAACATTCACTGGATATTTTCTCTGCGATGTATCACATCTTTGTTTGTGATATTTCGTTTCAGAGTATCCGTTGTTATAATTTCACGTTTTTTCGCTCGTACAGTTTTTCAATATTTTTTAACAGTATTTAGTTTCTAATAAATTCTCAAATTTCGCTCGATGTCAATTATTAAATGTAACTCGGTATTTCAAATAAATTCATATTGTTATTTTTAAGTTTTTTTTTTTCATTAGACGCTCTATTTACTTATTTCATATACAGGGTGTCTCTAAAGTCTTCGCTCTTATACAGCTTTAAATATGGAAAAATGTTTCAGAAAAGTTGTGGGATATCAAGGACACATAAGATGGCAGCAACAATTTGCCGTCAAAACACGTTCGATATTTTTATAAATAATTAAAACCCACAACAATTTTTAAATTCGATGAACAAATTTTATTTTAACTAAAGCCAAAGCGGTCAAATGACTAATTCACAAGTTTTTTATTATACAAGATATATGTCAGATGTCTAAGTCAGAAGTCTAAAGTCAGATTATAACGTCATACCACCGTTATATTTCAGAAACAGCTTCAAACATGGGAAAATGTTTCAGAAAAGTTGTGGATATCAAGGGTTAAGATGGCGACAATTTGGCCTTGGTTTGAAGGTCACGTCTTCAGTTTCTTAAATAGAACCCCATTTATTGCACATTGTAGCGACGTTTTCAAAACACTATGTTTGTTTTTCGTGGGAGTCATTCCCAAGATACGAAGCTTCAAAGTTGTCACATAAGTGGCGTAAATCTGATCGTGCAACCCTCGCGCGGTGCACCTTGGGTAATGCGAATGTCGACGATATGTTAACTTTGAAGCTCCGTATCTTGGGAATGACTCGCACAAAAAAACATAGGTAGTGTTTTGAAAACGTCGAGGCCACAATATGCAATAAATGGGGGTTCTATTTAAGAAACTGAAGACGTGACCTTCAAACCAAGGTCAAATTGCCACCATCTTAACCTTGATATCTACAACTTTTGTCCGAAACAGTTTTCCATATTTAACGCCGTTTATAAGTGTGGGTATTGTATTCAATTCACTCTGTTCATTTATCAACTACTGTTTCTACATAAATCGATGTACAATTTGCAATAACGTTCCTCACAAATTACATCTTTAGCACGTTACGAACAACTCCTAGTAATTGCAGCTCTAATTGCAATTTATCGTGCCATAATTCAAATTCACGTTCTATAATTTGGTCATAAAAGGTGTTATACATAAAATATTAATAAACCATATTACGATGTTAACAGAGTGCCTCCGCTTCATTAACTCGCTTTCGTTCACTCAGTTTACTACGCGAAATTTCCTAGTTATTAATTTATTATTTTTACCTTGTAGCTCACGATGTATCATCGTCCTGCATGCAAATTTTATTTTATTCGCATTATGCTGTAACGAAGTTACTTTGTATAGTAACTGTAGTTAGTATTTTCAAACGAATGTTGCGAGATAAATTTGTTTTTAGATGGAAGAAAAAGGAGGTAGCATCGTTGTTGGCACCATAAATACAGCAATTTAGTTATTAAAATAATAACAAATTAATGTTATTAAAATAATAACAAAATTATAATTCTAATAATAAAATTATATTTAGAGAAAGTAAATTGCTTCTACAGAGGTAAATGCATTTTGTAAGATTTCTAGTTTTGTAGATATTTCTCAAGTTGCAAAAACATAGCATTTTTGTTGTTAACTATTATTAGCAATTAAACCGCACTTACTTTCTACTGAAAATTACACTTCTTCACTTCAGAAGTATCTTTTAAATTTTAAATCTAAATTGGCTTATAAAGTTTGCTTGCAATGAATTACTCATAAACTTTGTATATAGCACATTGTTTGCAAACTGTATTTGTAACAAACTGCTTGAAAATTTTGTTCAGAATACACTTCCATTTTGGAATAAAATTTGAATTTGTAAATTTGTGAAAGTTTATGAATATTTATTCAAATATTTTGCTGATATAAGTGTTTACTTTTGTATAAATATGAAATGAATTAACAATTACAGAATGAAATATGAAAGATCATATAAAAATTGTCAACTACTACAAAAATGTAAGTTATAGATTAATAATAATTTTTAATAACAAAGTGCTATATTTTTACAATCTAAAAAGTTTCTCCACATTAACAATAAACCTTGCAAAATCCATTTTACCGCTTCCCAATTAATCACAAACCAATTCATTTTCCCAAAACATAATCTTATAATTCCACATATTACTTTAGACTTTGATAATTTACTTCTTTCGAAAATTCACAAAATATGAAATTTCCAAATGTTCCAATATCGTGTATCAATGCAAAGAGGTGCCCCACGGTGCCCAAACTTGGCGTTACCTTTTATTTACATGTAACGCACTTTTGTGGGATTTAATACTCTTAGAAAACGTGGTGAAGGCAAAAAAGTGCGAATGAAAACATATGAAAAGGATGATTGATTTGAAACGGTGAGCGAGTGAGCCAGTAGAGTGAGCCTATAGTGGCGCTACGTAAACGATGACATTCGCGAAACTATAGTGGACCGTCGTACAGGGAGCTATCCGCGAAAGCCACTATAGTGCCTAAGAGGTTAATATTGCAAGACATTGAATTTCGTAAGGTTTGTGCATCGGAAAGTATTGAAACTTTGCAAATATTTAAGTTTGCGTCGATTCTTGCATTTCGAAATATTGATCCATACAAATATTTTCATTCGCTAAATTTTATAATGGCGAAGTATTCAATTTTGCAAGGTTTGTGCATCAGAAAATATGGAAACTTTGCAAATATTCAAGTTTGCACCGACTTTTGAATTTTAAACTACTGATCCCTGCAAATATATTTGTAAAATTTAATAGTAACAAAGTACTGAATTTTTGCAAGAATTGAAGACTAAAATATAGTAGACAATTAAATTTGTTATTTACAAGATTAAAATAGTGCAGAGTATTTAACTTTGTAAAATTAGTAAAAAGGATTAAACAGTGTAATTCGAATTGGTTTTTTTTTGCATTTCAAGATATTTATCCTTGCAAATACTTACATTTCTACAAACTTATTAATTAAACTTACAGTTTCCCAAATTATAACAACATTTAATAACAAATTGCTATATTTTTGCAGATTTCACAAAATTCATTTTACCCCTTTCCAAACCATCAAAAATCAATTCCCCAAATATAGAAAGATTCTATTTACAATCTTCTAATTCCAATTATCAGCCAATAACGATAATTCGAAGAGACGAAAAGCGTTCCCTTTTGTCTGCGTGTGAGCCATTAAAATCGAATAAAGGAACTCGTTAAAACAGCTCGCCACGAGATCAGCGAAAAATGTCTGCCTCTGGGGAACGTGTGGTCGTATTTTAATAGGTTTGGACAACTTCAAAGCTTGTAGTTGGTAAAGTTGTGTAACTTTGGCTAACTTCACCAGAGACGAACTCCCTTTGCACGTAATATCCGATAATCTCATAGTCACATAACTAATAGCTGCTATAATAAGCGTCTGTTTCGCTCGGCGCAGTTTAAATATGCTTAATTACCGCCACAATTAACTATACTCAATTAAAACTTCTTTGAAATATGTATGACTCGTGCGGAGCCGAGGAAAAAAGAAATTGTCGAACGCTTTGAGTTTTCAGATAGTTTACGAGCGAAAAAGATGTCTGCGCGAATTCAAATTCAAAGCTGCTCTTTGACGAACATTGGATAATTTAACTCAAGTTCGCAAATTAAAAAGTCATTTCTCTAATTTAGAGAGGTGAGATGCGTGCGTCGTTTATGACGCGGGGTTTTTATAACTAGGTTTTTGCGGCTTTTGCGGTTCTTTCGTTTTGCGTTTATGAAGTTGGAGATGAGAGAATTTCATGTTTTTGTGGCATGAAGTGATTTTAGTGTTTGTTAAGGGGTTAGTTGATTTTTGAGATTTGGAAATTTATTAGGTACATTTGTAGTTTTGGGGATTTGGGGTTTTAAGTGTTGTGTTTTGGAAGTTAGAAATTTTTAAATTTGATAAGTGGGTGTTTGGATGATTAAATATTGCAAGATTTTTGGGTGGAACGATGATATTTGTGAGACACTAAATTTTCACGTTTTGAAATTTTTTAAATTTCTAATTTTTTCTAGATTTACAATTTCTCACATTTCTAATTTTTTTAAATTCTGATGTACCAAATTTCTAATTTTCCGAATTCCTAATTTTTGAAATTTACAATTTTCCAAATTACAATTTTCCTAACTTCTAATTTTCCAAATATCAAATTTCCCAAATTACTAACTTTCCTAATTTCCAATTTCCCTAACTTCTAATTTTCCAAATATTAAATTTCCCAAATTATTAACTCTCCTAGTTTACAATTTCCCAAATTTCTAATTTTCCAAATATCAAATTTCCCAAATTATAAACCTTCCTAATTTCCAATTTCCCCAACTTCTAATTTTCCAAATATCAAATTTCCCAAATTACAATTTCCCAAATTATTAATTTTCCCAATTTACAATTTCCCAAACTTCTAATTTTACCAACTTACAATTTCCCAAATTTCCACATTTGCTCTCTGATCTTTAGTACTCCCAGCTTAGTTCCCCAATTTCGACATTATAAACCCCCCATCAGCAAATTCCCAAATTCTGAAATTCCAAGACCATAAATTCTCAATCACCAAATTCCCAAATTATCAAATTCCAATACCATAAATACCTAATCATCAAATTCCCAAATCTCAAATTTCACTATTTCAAACCCCCCAGTCACCAAATTCTAAAATTCTCTAATTTCAACACCATGAACCGCTAATCTTCATTCTCCCAAATCCCAAATTTCGCTACTTAAATCCTCCCTTCACCAAATCCCAAAATTCTTAAATCTTAACAAATTCAACCCCTCAATCTGCACTCTCCTGAATCCCAAATTTCACTATCTAGATCCCCCATTCACCAAATCCCCAAATTCTGAAATCTCAACAAATTCAACCCCCCAATCTCCATTCTCCCAAATCCCAAATTTCACTATTTCAATTTCCCCAATCACCAAATTCCATAATTCTCAAATCTCAACACTATCCAACCCCCCAATCTCCATTTCCCCAAATCTCAAATTTCACTACTTTAATCCCCCGCGCATCAAATCCTCAAATTCTGAAATCTCAGCAAATTCAACCCCCCGTCTCCACTCTCCCAAATCCCAAATTTCCCTACTTCAATCCCCCACCCACCCTAAATCCCAAATTTCAACAAATCCACCCGCCAGCCCTCAAATCCCAAATTTCAACATCCCCCATCAAAATTCCAAATTTCTCCACCCCCAATTTCCCGAATTCCGTTCCGCGATCCTAAAATCTCGAAACTCGCAACCCCGCCCGAATCTTCGTGAACCCAAATAATTCCCTCCTAATTCCCCGAAATCCCCGATCTCTCATTTCGCGGCTATCATCCGCAAAGCCCCGCAAAACCGTGCAAATCAGTACGGTTGACACCAAACAGCCGGCATATCCCATACAAAACCCGGCACGACCACAGAAAGCGAGCCATCGAGCTATTTTCTTTCATCCCTTTTTCGGAGGAAGTCGCAAGGTTGCATCGCATTCTATTAGCGTCTGGCATCGACTCAAAGGCCAACGTAATCGAAGATGCAGCCCGTAGGGTGGGGCGAAATAGGGGGTGGATCGATTCTAATCGAATCATGCCAGCCTGTACGGATTATATCCTTCTCACGAGATTGGTCCGGTCGTGGTCAAAGGACATATCGCTGGTCGACAATCACTTAAGGTTCTCTCTTCGTGGTTAAAGGACCGACTGGCCACAAGCGTGCCGACGTTCTTCCCCGGTGTTCGAGCAAATCGATCTTGATCGAGAGAGCACCGTGCATCCGAACGGTCTCGATTCAATCTTCCAGACGAATAATGCTGTCGTCAAAGGAATCATCATTCTGATCCGATCGATCGGAACTCTTTGCACGCTCGCCTGCTACCCTTTGTCGGGGGTTGTTCGTGCTCGTTGCAACACTTTGTGACGCCGCTGATTATTTAGTACGGGTGTTCTTGTATTTTAATCACTCACCGCCACTGGACTTTTGATCCTTTGCCAGTTCGACTTACTTTAATATGGATTATTCGGCTTTTGTTCACCGCGAGCTTCGTAATGCGGATACTGTTGTTTTAATGGGATTCGTTCGATTTTCAGGAGTTTGTGTGCGGTATAGGTGGGTGCTTGATGGGGCATTGTTTAGTGGTATATTGGTGATGTAGTTTTAAGATGCTCTTTTTGGGATTGAGGTTTTTGAGGGATTTTGGTGTGATGGGATTGAAGGTAATAGGTTGGTCTAGGAGTTTTGAGATGGTGATTGAGGGTAGTTTTGAAAGTTCAAACTTTGGAGATTTGTGGTTTTGAAACGTTTGAATATGAAGTTATTGGACTTTAGTATTGGACTACAAAAAAATGTATAAAATCAAGGTTATAATAATAGCACTATGTTACTACACAGACAACAAAATTATTACTATTTCATTGCATTTAATTTCATTACTATAATGTACAAAAATATACATTCCCATAATAAATTCCAATACATAAATGACTATAACAAACTATCGAGCTATATTCAATTCCAGAAAATACGAAGAGAATTTACAAAAAATTCCAGGAAATAAAAATACACCGTCCAAACATAACGTGGTTACATTTCTCTTTCAATTTCCCAGAATTACCTCAAAATGACACACGAATTTTCTTCGTTTCCACTCGAATATATTCCGGTTGTATAATAAAACTTCACGATCCAGCATTGCTCTCGAGAGCTCAAATATCCTTTACATAATTTTTAATCTAACTTTCCCTGGGATAATAATTCAAACGGCATGCAAATAAAAGCGTTGCTTTGCTCCGTTCTCTTATCAAACTTTTCACGAATTGTTACCAGAACTTCTTTCAAAGAATAACTGTCTGGTCTTAGAATGCATATTGCGAGAGGATTAGACCTCACAAGTTTTTAGATACTTCAACGGTTTTACCCTCTTTTACAGTTTTAAACCAATCTTTAGCCACAACAGCAATGAGACTTCAATCATTCTAGTGAATATTTTTTTATTGTCAGCCACATTTAGAACTCTTAACCTTAACAGTAGTCTTTCGTTCGCAGTGAACTACTCGTATCGAGGTATTGCTGCTTTTATTACTTGCTTAGGTCACTGCGGATAAACCCAGACACACTTCACACATCCCTCGCATTTCCATCTCCACCCAAATTTTACCTAAACCGATAGAAAATTAGAAACTGCTTTCCCTCGGCAATGTCACAAAAATTCTACGGCCACTCCGAGCTTTCGTGAAACGTAAAAATTCTTCGGAGACACTCTCGAACAAACAGTGATCAAGTACGTTGCAAAATAAACTAGTCGTTCGAAGTGAAATTCATAGAGTCCACTTATATTCACTCGTATCCTAATGATTCGTCGTTTAATCGTCACTTAATATTGCTGACGCTGTGACGCACATACACTTAGTTCTTAACCATTTGCCTTATGATTTATCAGGTGCTTTGGAACTAACTGATCACAGCTACAATATTAAAACAGGGAAGAATAGTTGAAGTGTTATGTCAATTTTGTATTCGGCAATCCTTGACCATGCAAATTATAATTGAACTTACACTCCAAATTGGAGCGTATTCAAAATTCGTGTAAGATTTGGCAGGTTTGAAGCGTGCAGATGTGGGTGAGTGCGTCACATGTAGCTTGGGTGCGTCATATGTAGCTTGAGTGCGTCATGTGTAGTTTGAGTGCGTCATATGTAGTTTAAATGCGTCAAATATAGCTTGAGTGCGTCATATGTAGTTTGAGTGCGTCATATGTAGCTTGAGTGTATCATGTGTAGCTTGAGTGCGTCGTATGTGGCTTGAGTGCGTCATCTATAGCTTGAGTGCGTCACATGTAGCTTGAGTGTATCATGTGTAGCTTGAGTACGTCGTATGTGGCTTGAGTGCGTCATCTATAGCTTGAGTGCGTCACATGTAGCTTGAGTGCGTCATATGTAGTTTGAGCGGCTCATATGTAGCTTAAGTGCGTCGTATGTAGCTTGAGTGCGTCCTACGTAGTTTGAATGCGTCATATGTGGTTTGAGTGCGTCATGTGTAGCTTGAGTACGTCATGTGTAGCCCAAATTTCCACATTCCCTAATAGCTAAAATCCCAAATCTCTGCATCCCCATATCTCTAGATCCCCCAAATCACTAAACCCCAAATCTCCAAACTCCCAAATTCTTAAATCCTAGAATCCTCACATCCCAAAATTTCTACATTTTCAAATGCCTACATCCCCAAATTTTTGCATCCCCTGATCTCTACATTCCCCAAATCGGTAAATATTAAAACTCCTAAGTCGTAGAATCCCCACATCTCAAAATCCCTACTTCCCCAATTCCCAAATTTTTGAATATCACAAATCTCCCAATCCTTAAATCCTCAAATCCCAAAATCCCCAAATCTCCCAATCCTCAGCTACCAAACTCCCCATATTTCCAAATTTCCAAATTTCTAAATCCCCAAATCTCCCAATCCTCAGCTACCAAACTCCCCATATTTCCAAATTTCCAAATTTCCAAATCCCTAAATCTCCAAACCACCAAATTCTAAAATTCTCACCAGCCTCCTAAAAGAAAACATTCTCTTTTTCTTGCCGTTCTCCAACAAGAGCCCCAGGTCCATTTCGCTCGATTCAATTCGAAATCGTCCCCGGATTCATTTTATACGAGCGGATAGCTATTGCTGGTCAAAGATTTATTAAATCCCTTTTCGCTGAATATTCTCCCTTCATAAATATGCTAATGCACCGCAAACACGAGCGCAATTCGACCGCGTTCGTCCAGCAATCGTTTTAATTTGTTGTTAATTGGAAGAAGCAATCGATGGCCCTCTCGCTTATTTTTATTTCCTTCGACTTCTCGTCTCCTTCCTCCCTCTTTTTTTTTTGTTATTTATCCCGGGATATTTGTAATTGAGCGTACGGCGAATCTGTCTCACCGGGAATTTTGCATAAATCATATCTGGCCGGCGACTATCTGCATAAATCGATATCGATTGTTATTTTATGCGATACTCTTCGTAACTTTTGCGGCTTGCAGGAAGCAAAAACGCTCGGCATCTGTGATGCATCTCGACATACGATATTTATGGACAGATTACTGTGATCGAAAATTTGTTGCGGTGATTTCGTTTTTGTCGATCGGTAATTTATTCGGGTAGGCATTAATTGATAATTAATACCTATCATATTAATTATCATAATTTGCAAATATGAAACAACAATATTAAACCTAGAGAATTCCACATTTTGCAACCTTCACGTTTTTACTACAATATTTTATTTCAACAACAGTCCAATTCGATGCATTCAAACATTGCAAACTTTTAATATTTGCAGAATTATTGCCTTCATTTAAAACTCGCAGAATTTGCAAAACTTTCCGTAATTTTTGTACTTCGTAAAACGTAAACTGAAATAAATTTGCTTGCCACGTGTTGCAAGCTTCGCAATTATTTAACGCAGCAAAATCAGTAAATTTTCGCTTTCACCTCCACAAAATCTATCCCGTACAATCTTTCAAAATTGTAGATTTCAGGTTGTGCAATTTTAAACACCGACCAATTAAAATATGATGTAATTTTTGTTGAAGGTGAGGAGATCCGTGGACGAATAAAGTGTCGTAATTAATTATGTACAAAACAGAAAAACTATTTATTCAAGAACGATATAAAATATAATCAGAATTACGTGAGAGGAATATAAAGAGAACAAAATTGAATCGAAACATGCGAACACAAGAAGGAACAAACAATGATGATTAACATCGCTAGATGGAGACAAATGTTAATGCTAATTCGTGTATCGCTCTTATATTACTTTTATCTCCAATAATTTTTAAGTTTTCAAACTGCAAAACTTAAATTCGACCTGTTTGCAAAGTTTTTCAATATTAAATTTCGAGAAGTTCGTTATTTTCATTTCTTAACTTCGTAATTTTCGAACTCTGTGAAACCTCAACTTTGAAATCTTAATCCTCTGCAAATTTCAAGCTCTTCGCTCTTTAAACATTTGAAATTTCTGACTCTTCAACTTTCGAATCTTCGAGTTCTGTGGACCTTGTAATTTTACAAGTTTTTGTACTTTTCAAACTTCATTATTTAGAAGTTGTACATATTTAAGGTACCTCAAATTTCCTTTTCCGCTTTCGTTCTTTAAAAATTTACGATGTGGTGTAAAGAAAAATCTCAAGCTTCAAAATTTAATTTAGGACAAGCTTCAATTTTTGAGGTCATTCAAAGCCATTTTGTTTTTAAAAAGTTTTGTTAAAAATGTGTTTGTGACAATGTGTCTCCAAAAAAATGATCAAAAAGGCCAAAATACTGTGCATTGCAAATAATTCGAATTAGAACATCATCCCTTAATCTATGATTTCTTTGGTAGTTACGTAATTGTTACAATGTTAAGACAAATAAGAAAAGTTGAAATGTTACATATATTTTAGATTTGGATCCTTGATTATGCAAATTATTAGTAAACTCCAAACTCAAACACGGTGCAAATACGAGTTAGGTTGTGTCTGAACTGTAAAGTGCGTCACGAGTGCGTCACAATATTATAAGAGTTAGAGTCAAAAAGTCCAAGAGTTAATTATCCTTAGATCAATTCCTAGACCATCTCCTGAACATCCCACATACGGATGTCAAGCCATGAGTTGGCGCGTGAGCCATGACGCACTCGTGACGCACTCGCAGTTCAAATATCGTAAATTTTTCTCGTATTTTTGGTACGCGTGAATTTTCAATTTAGGTGTAATAATTTACGTACGGATGTTCCACGAGTTGGCGCGTGAGCTATGACGCACTCGTGACGCACTCGCAGTTCAAATATCGTAAATTTTTCTCGTATTTTTGGTACGCGTGAATTTTCAATTTAGGTGTAATAATTTACGTACGGATGTTCCACGAGTTGGCGCGTGAGCTATGACGCACTCGTGACGCACTCGCAGTTCAAATATCGTAAATTTTTCTCGTATTTTTGGTACGCGTGAATTTTCAATTTAAGCGTGATAATTTACGTACGGATGTCCCACGAGTTGGCGCGTGAGCTATGACGCACTCGCAGTTCAAATATCGTAAATTTTTCCCGTATTTTTGGTACGCGTGAATTTTCAATTTAGGTGTAATAATTTACGTACGGATGTTCCACGAGTTGGCGCGTGAGCTATGACGCACTCGCGACGCACTCGCAGTTCAAATATCGTAAATTTTTCTCATATTTTTGGTACGCGTGAATTTTCAACTTAGGCGTGATAATTTACGTACGGATGTCAACACACGTGTTGACGCGTGAGGACCCAAAGTAAAAGAAGCTCTATCCCCACCGTGAACACTTCCAGCGTTACATACAGGCGCATAAGAATAATAATGACAATAACAACTGCTGAACGCGATTCGCGCTATCTCGCTCACTTGAGAGACGTTCGCCGACTGTCATTGTTTTTCGCCTAATTGGTGTGCGTGACCGCGAGAGTCAATTGTTACGAAATACGTGTGAGGCGTCCATTTTTCTATTCCGACCAATTGGAGCCATGGCTCTTCTAAACACCTGGGTCTGCCTCTTCACGCGCCAACTCGTGGGTCGACGTCCGTACGTATATGCTAAATGATACGAAATTTTCACTGTGTCATTTCCTTCACGTGCCCTACTCTCTCAAAAACGTCCTGTATAAATTGCTGGCATAGCGTGTAGTCAGTGATTAACGTTCGCTAATTAAAACGCTTCGCTCAAGGGGCAATTATTTTCGTCAAATTAAAACGCGTACAAAGCTTCCATCGCTGTTTTTTCTTCGTTGTTTTGTTTCGAAAAATTAATTAAACAGCTGACGAATATTATCGTTCTCCTGTTCGTTAATTCCGAGCGCGATCGACGCTGGAGCGAGAAATGTTATACGAAATGTGAATTTATAGGCTGTACACGGTTGTCTGACCACAAACGACTCATTCTACTGAACTCTGTTAGCTCTCGCTTCAAGAACCAACGTTCGTTACAGTCCTTTTAATCATATTTTAACTTTATTAACTCTTTCACAATATGTTATACGTATAATTATTTTATTTATTTTAAATTATAATATTTTGTGTATTGATTGTTGAATAATTTTTTGTTAGAACAACATCAGTATTTTTATCTTTTAGTCTTTTAAATTATTATCGATAGCAATATATTATCAGTTTATGTATTGGTGTGACACTTTATGATTTTATGTAAACGAACTTCTTCTACAAATCGAAAATTTAGTTTCAAATTCAAATTCAGTTTAAATTCAATTTAAATTTTTTGAAAATGAAGCAACATATGAACAAAATGCATTCTACATTTTTGCCTTATTTTTTTTTTTATGTAAAATCATCCTGTTTTATACAACTTTAATAACACCCGATATAAAAATAACATAACGATTGTTGTTTCAACAGATATCAATTGTGGGGCCACAATAGATAATTAATAAAATACAGGAATACGTCTGGAACGCCATGAATGATGCTCGCAAAGCAATAAACATAACCGGTGCAACAATTGCAATCAATTAATAGCCTTGCCAATCGATTAAACATTAATTGTGTCATATTAATGCTTACGTGTAGATTACATAGTGAAACGTTTGTTCGAAATATATTGATAGCTATCAGTAAAGTGTTTACCTTCCTATGCAAATTATTATTGATCGTTACATCCATCAAGTGCAATTAACATCAGTGGACGTATCTACAATATTCAGAAGACTCAATATTCACAACTCTGCTGCGAAATAAAATTTTTCAAATGTTTTTTTTATTGAAAGTGAAAATTTTTTAAATTTGAAGTAAAAGACTTTGAAAAAATTAATTTAACGATTAATTAAAAATAGACAGTTTTAAAGAGAGGTTACAGAACCTACATATTGAAGGTTGAAGAGCTTCTTTCCAAAATTATATATTTGAGATTAAAGTATCGAAAGAAAAGTTGATTTTTTCTTTTTTTACCAGTTTGTAAAGCGAGGTGATTGAAATTCAAACGAACCAGAGTCGTTTCGCGTAAACTCTAACTGAGTAAATAAAACGACATAAAATAAAATCAACCGTGAAATTAAATAAAATTTCTCTGCGGTGCGAACAATATCTGAAACACCTATATTTGTAACTGGGGAAATTTTTCCGATAATTTCATTGCACCACTGAAAATCAAAACACTATCGAAATCCAAATTTTTTTGGAGGATTTAAAAACATTCGGGAATGAAACATTCAAGGATTACTGTGTTTTAAGTATGGTGAAATAGGATGTTAGCAAAACATTTGGAGAAAACGAGTTGAAATGAGGAAGAAGTGAGATAAATTGTAATCAGAGAAAATGGAAAATTGCATAAATTGGTTTAATTTTGAGGACGAGATTAAATTTACAAATTTAGGGAGCTAGTTATTTCATTGTTTGAATGTTTGGAGATATAGGCGATTTTAAGAAATTTAGAAATTCGGAATTATAGAAATAGGAAGCTTTTTTGAATGACAAATTTATTAAGTGACTAATTTACTAGTTTTCTAATTGATGAATAAGTAATTTACTAACTTACAAATTCAGTAATTTAATAATTTACAAATTTATAGTTTTGAAAATTAGGAAAATTCGAAGTATTGGAATTTTGAAATTTAAAAATGTATAAGTATCGAATTTTCAATTTTTCAATTCTTCAATTTCTCAATTTTTCAATTTTTCAATTCTTCAATATTCCAATTTTCAATTTTTCAATTCTTCTATTTTTTAATTTTTCAATTCTTCAATTTTTCAATTTTTTAATTTTCCAATTTTTCAATTCTTCCATTTTTCAATTTTTCAATTCATCAATTCTTCTAATCCTCAATTCTTCAATTCATCGAGTTTCAATTATTCAATTCTTCAATTCTTTAATTCTATAATCCTTCAAATCTTCAATTCTTCGATTCCTCGTTCCCTCGATTCTTTAATTTTCCAATTTTTCAATTTATTAATTTATCAGCTTCAAATTTTATAATGTTACGAGCCAGAAGGGTACAGCCACGTTACTGGGGGCTATATACGAGTTATGTTATATTCAATTACGTGTAAGCAGCACTACAATATGTGACAATGTTGTTCTCTTAGCAAGTATATTAGAATAAAATTTTTCATTATTAAATTTTTACCAAAGACATACTTTAACTTTGATAATTACTTTCTTCGAAAATTCACAAAATATATAATTTCCAAATGTTCCAATATCGTGTATCAGTGCAAAGAGGTGCCCCACGGTGCCTAAACTTGGCGTTACCTTTTATTTACATGTAACGTACTTTTGTGGGATTTAATACTCTTAGAAAACGTGGTGAAGGCAAAAAAGTGCGAATGAAAACATATGAAAAGGATGATTGAATTGAAACGGTGAGCGAGTGAGCCAGTAGAGTGAGCCTATAGTGGCGCTATGTAAACGATGACATTCGCGAAACTATAGTGGACCGTCGTACAGCGAGCCATCCGCGAAAGCCACTATAGTGCCTAAGAGGTTAATATTGCAAGACATTGAATTTCGCAAGGTTTGTGCATCGGAAAGTATCGAAACTTTGCAAATATTTAAGTTTGCGTCGATTCTTGCATTTCGAAATATTGATCCATACAAATATTTTCATTCGCTAAATTTTATAATGGCGAAGTATTCAATTTTGCAAGGTTTGTGCATCAGAAAATATGGAAACCTTGCAAATATTTAAGTTCGCATCGACTTTTGAATTTTAAACTACTGATCCCTGCAAATATATTTGTAAAATTTAATAGTAACAAAGTACTGAATTTTTGCAAGGATTGAGAACTAAAATATAGTAAGGAATTGAATTTGCAATTTACAAGATTAAAATAGTGCAGAGTAAACTTTGTAAAGTTTAGTAATTGTGAAGGATTAAAACAATGCTAATATTCGCATTGCTATCGATTTTTGCATTTCAAGATATTTATCTTTGCAAATATTTAAATTCCTTCAATTTTAACTTCGCAAAATATCGAATTTTGCTTGAGCTTCAAGATTTGTCCATCAGAATCTTTGCAAATATTTCGCATCAATGTTGGCACTTCAAAATATCAACTCACCTAAATATTTTCATTCGCAAAATTTTATAACAGCAAAATACTAAATTTTTCAAAATTTATCACAAAATACTGATACTATCCGAAAGTCTAGTATCGTACCTAATTTGTGTTACTAATTGCCTCGATTAATAAAACAAAAGCACGTGTTTCCGTTTCTCGAACGTTGTTCCAAGGATCCCCCAAGCGCAATAAGCGCGTGAAAAATGCGCAAAACCCTCGAGAGATCCGTTGAACCTTTTCTCCATCGTATTTCGTCGTCGCCATTCTTTTCTCTCGTCACGCGTGTGCGGTGAATTCCCCGTGAAAGTATCTCGAAATGATATTATCGTGAAGAGAAGCAGTGGAGATTTTATCGGTCCACTTACTTCCGACAAAGACGTCTCTGTCGTTGTTTTCTCGGGTTCGCTCGGTGTCGGGTCACGTCGAAGGAAAATGTTTTCGAAGCAGTCTCGTTTCGTGTCCGTGTAACGACACCGTTAAACGCAACCCACATGTAAAACTCGCGTGCAACTTGTCGCGAGAGTTCGCGGCGTACCGCGGACACGTTCTTACAGAGTTTTATCGCTTTATGTACGAATCGTAAACGGTTATGGAGGACGAGGACGCTGGACGAGAAATTTGTACGTTTCTTTGCGGGCTCGAACATCGATCGGACGCAAGATATTGCACGATTCGAAAATGGGACACGTGCTCGCGATGCTGGGGAATGTGGGGCGGTGGGCTTTATGGGGTTGAAGGTTTCGGATACAACTATAATAAGGGATTTCGTGATTCTGACATTTTGACGATTGGAAAATTATTTTTATTTTTGGTATGTGTAGAATTGAAATTTGGAAGTTTATGCATTTGCAAATTTGGAAATTGGTAAATTTGTAATTTTCTTAAATTTCTTGAATTTCTTGAATTCCTAAATTTCCAGAATTTCTAAAATTTTTTAAATTTCTCAAACTTCTCAAATTTCGAAAAATTCTTAAACTTCCTTAAATTTTAAATTTCCCAATTCCTCATACTTCCAAAGTCGCAAATCTCAAAATCCACAAACCCCAAACTCAAATTTTACGACTTCCATCTTACCAAAATACGAATCAAACAAAAAATGTAATATTCCCTCCGCAACTCGTATCGAAAAATATAAAATTGATATTGAAACAAATAAATATATCCGCAGTCGACAGAATTTATTCAAGAAAAATAGAAACGATTTTTCTTCCTATGAAATACATAAATGTTCGATCTACCTTCTTTCGTTTACTTTCAATACACAGACACTTCGACACGTTTTCTCATAGAAACTCGCACGTGTTCGAAGATCTTTAGATTTTCTTTTATTTGTAGATCACAGTTTCTCTTTCGCGTTATTGATTCAATACAAACAGCTAATGCTCTTGAAATACGAAATTCGATGTTAGTGTGTGAATGCGTGACAACTTTGTTGAATATGCATGGAAGCTGTGGGAAATAAGTGTTTGAACACTATGAATCGTATAAATCTTTGGAGTGTCTTTCTTTGGAGTGAAAAGGAGGACGGTGAGAATAAATCTGTGGATTTATGAGCTCTTAAGTATGCAAGTTTACAAGAGTATAAAATGGTTAGTTTAGAAGTTTATGAGATTATAAACTGACGAGTTTATAGATTCACTGTATATTTATTTGTTTCCTAACCTATTTTACATTTTCTGAGGATATATTACAATTTTTGTGTGATTCATGTTTTGTTAAGATAGAAATCTTGCGGAGAATTTAGAATGTAAGACGTTTAAGAAATTGTTGAAATTCTTGAAATATTAGAAGTTGTATCTTTTCGAAAGTTGAGTTTCTAAAGTTGAAGTTGAACAAATTTTGGAAATTTGATGTATTCAATAATTGTTCCAAACTTGACTAAAAAAGTCGAGCAACGTTAAAATCCCGTGAAACGCAGTGTTATTCTATCGAATAGAGGCGAGGTAAGTAGAGTAAGTAAACGAATGTTGAGACCGTTGCAGTGGCGGTAAATAGAGTTCACCGACATCGCATCCGAAAATGAAAGTAGTGCATCGATTTCAGCAGCCCGTAGCTCGAATCTCTGTCCATAATCACCGAGGCAGTTTATCGTCTGGCGTAACTAGAATGCAATCATTTATCGAGTAACGAGCTGAAACGGCGCTTTCTAATTACAAATGCCGGGCTTACGCGTCTGCGATGCAGTTTGATCACCGTTGGAGACTCGATGAAACGATTCTGCCACCGATATCGAGCTCTTATCGTGTTATCAACGTTAATGTTTATCGTTAGACATTCTCGCTTGCTGTGGTACTCGATTATACCCTTGTGAAACGATTTCTATCGTTTGCTTTATCGTGTTACACCTGCGTTATTACGTTTTTTAATTCAGGAAATCGGAAGAAACATGTAAATTCAGGATCTGGATGTGAAAGACACTAATTTGTGAGATGAAGATGTAAAAAACACTAATTCAAGATCTTAACACAAAAGCAAGATCTTGAAACAAAGTAAATTCAATAGTTGACAGAGGAAGATCTCAAATTCACTAACATACATAACTTTAGTAAACGAAATTTAAAAAACCTAGAATGCATATTACAGTAAGAGATTAGACCTCACAAGTTTTTAGATACTTCAACAAATTTTCCTTCCTTTGTAATTTCAAATCAATCTTCACCCACAACAGCAACGAGACCCGAGTCATTACATTTTAGCGAGTATTTTTTTATTGTCAATCACATCTGGAACCCTTAACCTTAGCAGTAGAGTCTTTCGTTCGCACCTATTCGTATCGAGGTATTGCTGCTTTTATTACTTGCTTAGGTCACTGCGGATAAACCCAGACACACTTCACACATCCCTCGCATTTCCATCTTCACCCAAATTTTACCTAAACCGATAGAAAATTAGAAACTGTTTTCCCTCGGCAATGTCAAAAAAATTCTACGGCCACTCCGAGCTTTCGTGAAACGTAAAAATTCTTCGGAGACACTCTCGAACAAACAGTGATCAAGTACATTGCAATATAAACTAGTCGTTCGAAGTGAAATTCATAGAGTCCACTTATATTCACTCGTATCCTAATGATTCGTCGTTTAATCGTCACTTAATATTGCTGACGCTGTGACGCACATACACTTAGTTCTTAACCATTTGCCTTACGATTTATCAGGTGCTTTGGAACTAACTGATCACAGCTACAATATTAAAACAGGGAAGAAAAGTTGAAGTGTTATGTCAATTTTGTATTCGGCAATCCTTGACCATGCAAATTATAATTGAACTTACACTCCACATTGAAGCGTATTCAAAATTCGTGTAAGATTTGTCAGGTTTGAAGCGTGTAGATGTGGGTTGAGTGCGTCACATGTAGCTTGAGTGCGTCATGTGTAGCTTGAGTGCGTCATATGTAGCTTGAGTGCGTGGTGTGTAGCTTGAGTGCGTCGTGTGTAGCTTGAGTGCGTCATATGTAGCTTGAGTGCGTCGTGTGTAGCTTGAGTGCGTCATATGTAATTTGAGTGCATCATGTGTAGCTTGAGTGCGTCTTATGTGGCTTGAGTGCGTCATATGTAGCTTGAGTGCATCATGTGTAGCTTGAGTGCGTCGTATGTGGCTTGAGTGCGTCATATGTAGTTTGAGTGAGTCGTGTGTAGCTTGAGTGCGTCATATGTAGTTTGAGTGCGTCGTATGTAGCTTGAGTGCGTCATCTATAGCTTGAGTGCGTCATATATAGTTCGAGTGCGTCATGTGTAGCTTGAGTGCATCATATGTAGCTATTCAAATCTAGTTGTCATTGTTTAAAATTTCCTATTTTACTTCATTTCTTATTGATATTTATCCCATTTCATTTGTCAAAGTCAACTTGTCGTGAATGAATTTCATACTTGACAAAATCGAAAACTAAAAAATTCATGCATTCCCTAATTCGCAGAATCTAAAACTTGTAAATCCACAAATTTAAATCTGACATTTAAAGAGCTATAAATTCTCTAATTTATAGAATCAGATATTTAGAAACTCATGCATTAGTTAGTTCACAGAGGCAGAAACCGAAAAAGCTATAAATCCACTAATTCCCGGAATCAAAATCCTGAAATCCTATAAATCTGCTAATTCCCAGAATTAAAACCCTAATCTCCCGTAAATTAACTAGCTTCCAGAATCAAAATCTTAAAACCCCATAAATTCACTAATTCACAAAATTAGGAACGTAAAAACCCATATATCCACTCAATGTTACTCATTACGTTTTATTTTCATAAGATTTGCAGACGTGACTCTTTTTATTACTCAAATCTTATTATTACATTTTTCATCAAATTTTGCATCACTTGCTTTATTTAGGAAGCAATTAATTTATCTCTATACTGTTAAGTAAGGTAGGAACACCACTTTCGAAATAACCCACATATTTCCAAATATTCATGTTCACATATTTGACCAAAATTTGAAAGAATTCAAGCGATATTTTTCGATTAATTATAATTGTCCCACGAGTGTTCATGAATCAACCGCATCGAGCAATTTCTATGGCAGGTAATCAACCGGCTCGAAGCCCGTCTCGAAGTAATTCTCGATCGATTTAATTATACAGAAGCTATAAAAACCAGCAGCGATCTTGTTTGAGTCGGAAAGGAAGAAATTGCAGCGGACTGCGTAAAAATCACCGAGTCGATCCCCAGGTGGTATCGAAAGGAAGCGCAGCTATTTGCTTTCAAATCTGCCGAATTAATCACTGTGGAATATCTGTCTTGTCGTGCTCGATTTTGCGCTCGATCTACATTTTCGAGATGTACGGTCTATCCGATTCGTTCTGCGAGAGTTGACTGAACTTTCGGATCTTTGAGAGGTACTTTAAGTAACTATATTTTTATCAGTTTTATCGGTAGTTACGTTATTACATTTTCCATTTCTGTATTTTTATATTTTCATATTTGTACATTTTCGAATTTTCAAATTTTTCTGTTCCTATATTTTTTCCTTTCCTCATGAATTAATCAGTACTCACAGAACAAACAAATTCAATATTCACAAATACTCAATATTCAACATCTAAGTATTCAATATTCAAAAAACATTTGATTACAGCAGCAAATATAATATTAAAATGTTCCCACGAAATTAAAGTAAATTAAAAATCTATACAACAATTTTTTCGATCGTACACTTATGATTAGATGAATGATTTAGTATGATTCAATAAAATAAACAGTTTGTTGTTTTTTGTTTTTCAATAGCTTACTTCATCTTCGCACAGATTCTTCAGATTTCCAAGTGTCCACAATATTCTTCCTGTAAGTAAATGCAGCACTTTTCCTGGTAAATTACACGCACTTTCTCTTTCTATTATTAAACGGAACTGAAGCTGATACGTAATTAATTGTTCCACCTGGAGTAGATTATGCTTGTATTCACACTACAATTTCACTGTACACGCTCGTCCGTATTATTGATTATTGAGTCAAAACGTTTTGGACGCTATTAACACGTGTTCGCGATATGTATAGTGATGAGAAATTTGAGAAATTTAAGAGATAAAATTTTTGTAAATTTGGGAATTTGGGGAATTTATGGATTTGGAGAATTTGGGGATTTGAGGAATTTGAGAATTTAGAAATTTGGATAATTTGATAATTTGAGCATTCGGAAAATTTGTGAATTTAAGGATTTGGAGAATTTAGGGATTTGGAGAATTTGGGGATTTGGAGAATTTGGGGATTTGGAGAATTTGGGGATTTTGAGAATTTGGAGATTTTGAGAATTTGGGGATTTGGGGAATTTATGGATTTGGAGAATTTGGCGATTTGAGGATTTGGAAAATTTGAAGAATTTAGAGATTTTGACGATTTAGGGATTTGGAGAATTTGGGGATTTGAAGAATTTGAGAATTTGGAGATTTGGAGAATTTAGGGATTTCAAGAATTTGAGAATATGGAGTTCTAGAGTATTTAGAGACTTGAAGAATGTAGGGATTTTAAGAAACTGAGAATTTGAGAATTTGGGGATTTGGAGAATTCGACAATTTGAGGATTTAGAGAATTTCAGAATTTGGGGATTTGAAGAATTTGAGAATTTGGAAAATTTGACAATTTGAGGATTTGAAAAATTTGAGAATTTAGGGATTTGAAGAATTTGAGAATTTAGGGATTTGAAGAATTTGAGAATTTGGGGATTTGGTGAATTTGAGAATTGGGAGATTTGGAAAATTTGAGATTTTGGAAATTCAGAGAATTGGACAATTTGGGGATTTAAGAATTTGGTGTTAAGAAAATTGAAAAGTTAAGAATTGGTAAATTTCAAAATTTGAGAAATTCAGAAATTTGAAATTTAAGAATTTAAAAACTTTGAAACTTGAGAATTTGATTACTTAGAGAGTTGGTGATTTAGGGATTTTCGAATGTAAGAATTGAGAAAGTTGAGAAGTTAGGCATTTTTTTATTTGATAATTTAGAAATTTTGGAACCTGAAGATTTGAGGATTTGAGGAACTCAGAAACGTAAAATTTGAGAATTTAAAAATTTTGAAACTTGAAAATTTGAAGATTTAGAAGAAAGTTGGAAATTTAAAGATTCTCAAATTTGAGAATTAGGAGATTTGGAGAATTAGGGATTTTTTTACTTGGAAATTTAGAAATTCTATAAATTGTAGAATTTTGGAATTTGAGGATTTGGAAAATCGAAGATTTAGGAATTTAGAAATTTTGATATTTGGAAATGTAGAAATTTACAAATTTTGAAGCTTGAAAATTTTAAATTGTGGAGATTTTGAGATTCGGGGATTTTGAACTTTCAGAATTTTGTAATTTTAAGACATAGAAATTTGAGAATTTGAGAACTTGAAAATTTCAGAATCTAAAAGCTTGAAAACTTAAAAATTTTTAAATTCAATAATTTACAAACTTAAAATCATCTTGGAATTTGTGGATTTAAATGTTTGCAAATTTGGAGATTTGGAAATTACGAAAGGAAATTCGGAAATTTGAAAATATCTAAATTTGTGAACTTTAAAATTCTAAAACTTCTAAATAATTTCATAAATATCCTATATACTTAAAAAATCACAAATTTCTAAATTTCATAATTCTCAAATCTACTTCTCAAAACTTAAAAATTCGAAAACTCAATAATTTGCAAACTTGAATTCATCTATAAATTTATAGATTAAAAAATTTTAATTTTGCAAACTTGAAAATTTGAAAATATCTAAATTTACATATTAAAAAATTCTAAAATTCCTAAATATTCCAAATAATTTCATAAATACTCTAAATATTAAAAAATTCTGAAATACCTCAATTCCATAATTCGCAAATCTACTTCCTAAAACCTGTCAACCACCGAAATTCCACTTCTCCAATTCTCAAACTTTCAAATTTCCAAAACCACCCCCAAATAATCCTAAACAGACCAAGCCTATGTTAAAGGCGAGGAGATCCGTGGACGAATAGAGTCATAATTAATTATATACAAAGCACAAAAACTATTTATTTAAGAACGATACAAAATACAATCAGAATTACGTGAGAAGAATATTAGAGAACAAAACTGAAATGAAACATGCGAACACAAGAAGGAACGAACAATGATGATTAACATCGCTAGATGGAGACAAATGTTAATGCTAATTCGTGTATCGCTCTTATATCGCTTTTATCTCCAATAACCTAAACCAACATATCATCGTACTCACTCACCACAATAAATAATCCAAAACCCAGACAAGCATCTTCCATCTGTTTACGACAACCCGAAGCATAACACAGCAATATCCATGAAACGATCGAAAAGGAAAACGACACCTCTTAAAGAAGAAGCATTCGATCCTTCCCGAGGACTTTCAGTCCTCCAGCAAGGAAGAAATCTTACACCGAACATCTACAAAGATCGCCAGCCAGCTATTTATCCAGACATCGAAGAAACCTGTCTGGCACGTACGTTTTATTTACGAGCCGATTGAATCGTTGCCAATCAATCCATCGACTTCGCGTGCTTCCGAACGACATCAGGCTTCTCGACGTTATATCGATCGATATCGACTTGTACTGGGTGTTCGATGAAAAAAAGACCGTTCAATATTTGCACAAAACACACCGAGTAAAAAAGGCAAACTCGGGTCGAAAGGTCAACCGTTTGTCGGGTACAAACATTTTCGTATGGCTGCATCATGATTGATCTTACTACTTGCTCTTCAATATTTGCGCAAACTCTCGTGTCTTTTCCTTTCCGTTTGCGTTTCTTTTTTGGGGGAGAAATTAATGTTTTTAACAATTTTCTGCTTCTGTGGAAAATATTCTGTTTGAAGAAAATATTTCATTTGTATTCGGTTATGTAATTTGTAGTTTGAATGATTTCTGGAAGAATTTATGGTTGAACCACTTTATTCGAGTATTCAAGATTATAGTTTATTATAGTTTTTTTGTTCTGACTTTTTGGACATTACTTTGATTCTTTCGTTTTTGAATTTCGCGCCAAATGGTTTCACATTATACTTCATGTAATGAAGAATCATTTATGGAAGAAACATTTTGTTTTTCAAGTATTCAAGATGGAGTATAAAGGTAAATTACAGATCAAATGATTTGACATTATATTTCCATTCGAAGATTATTACTGTTTGTTGTTTCTAACATTTTTGAACATCACATTGATTCTTTTGTTTTTGAATTTCGCGCCAAATGATTCGACATTATACTTTCAATTAATGTTTAGTTATTGTTACCATTGTCTAGTACCAAAGAAGCTCGATCTCTTCATGTTTCAATCGTTTAAAACATATATATATGACTACGTGTTATTCCGTACCATTATGATACTTTCGTTTTTGAATTTCGCGCCAAATAATTCATATGATTTTTTAGTAAAAGTTTGCTGATAATATTTCTTTAATAAAAGAATAATTTCATGTATTTACTTATTGAATCTATAAAAATGCTTCTTTGTACTGACGTTTTCAGACATCATATCGATTCTTTCGTTTTTGAATTTCGCGCCAAATGATTTCACATTATACTTCATGTAATGAAGAATTATTTATGGAAGAACCATTTTGTTTTTCAAGTATTCAAGATGGAGTATAAAGGTAAATTAAATGTAAAGGTTTTGCTATGTTTATTAATTTCTTTGTTTATATAATTTATCGAATTACAAAATTAACAAGTACCCAATTTCTCAAATTTATGTGTCCTTAAATTTTCAAAATCCTGCGTTTTTAAATCCTTAAATCTCTAAATTTTTATGTTCTTAAATCTTCAAATTCATGAATATTAAAATTCCTACATTCCTAAATCTCCAAATTTGTAAATCTCAAAAATTCCTACATTCTTTAATCTCTAAATCCTTACACTTCAAAAATACCTACATTCTTAAATCTCCAAATCCTTAAATCTAAAAAATTTCTACATTCGCAAACTCCCAAATCCTCAAATTTTCAAATTTCTACGTTCTCAAACTCCCAAATCCTCAAATTTCTAAATTTCTACGTTCTCAAACTCCCAAATCCTCAAATTTCTAAATTTTTACGTTCTTAAATATTCAAACTTGTACGTTTCTAAATCTCCAAATCCACAAATTCCAATATTCCCACGTTCTTAAATCTCAAAATCCTCAAAACTCTACAATCCTACGTTCTCAAACTCCCAAATCTTCAAATCCCTCCATTCTTCAACTCCCAAATAAAATTTCTAACCTTCCAAACTCCCAAATTCATAAATTTCTAATTTCCCAAATTTCTAAACTCTCAAATCTCAAACCTCCCAAGTTTCTAAATTTTTTAACTCCCCACATTTCCCAGCTCCTAAACTTCCAAATCCACTAATTCTCTAATTTCTGCATAATAGTATTTACTATCGAAGATATCTAACAATAAGTCAATTTAAACAAGTCTTTTAAACACCCAATAAAATTGTACCACATTCAATGTACCATAAGATGTGTAAACTTGCACCAATAATACTACTTCCACCAAAAAGTGAAATTTTCTATCCATTCAAAAATTACCCTTCCATGCACCAAAACTCTCCTTCCAAATTTTATTTTATCAAATTTATTTTGTTAAATCTACAAGTACACGAAAAATCGATCCCCACATTACAAATAACACTCTTCACATAAATTTTAAATAGCGTTTTCGATCACCCTGTCCGTAGCGTATGTACTCGACGTCGTCGCAAGGTAAAATGTTGAAGAATACCGCGGCAAAAAGCTCGAAAGCTCCGTAAAAAGAGTAACGATCGGCTCGCGGCTATTCGACGTCCGATAGAGACGTATTCTTTTATGGAAAATGCGAACGGATCAGTGAAAGGGGAGCTACGTTCCCTTGGAATTTCCATGGGAATTTCTGAGGAGACGCGGTTTACCCCTCGACATGGGGAAAAACGAAAGGTCGCGGGAAGCAACTAGTTGCAAAAACGAGAAGTAAGATTCTTGAGGTCTTCGTGGAAAGTTCGGTGAAATATTCACTGGTGACCTTGTCTTTCAGGATTCCACGGTGTTTCGCGGAATCTGGGCTTTGGAGTATAGATATTTGCCTGAGATTCGTTGTTTTTGTACATTTTTAGTGGAAAATGTGTTTAGGAGGCATGTTATGGTCAGAAATGTTAAGAACTTTTAAGAACTGCTAAGAAATATTAAGAATATTTATATCAAAGGTGTTTGCTATTAAGTCATAGGTTTTAGTAAAAAAATCAATAAGGCATCATTAAGAAATTAATAAGAATGTAAGTGCATGAAAATAGGTACTTAATGCTGCACATTGTAGTTGTAGCTTTTATTTATCATTCAGTAAGTAATCTTTAATAAAAGAATCAAAGACATATGAATGTATAAAGGCAGACATTTATATCTATACTGTTTTGTAGCATTTATTTATCGAGCACCCATTAATTTTAGTAAACGAAAAGAATCAAGGAAGTACAGTACACAAGTGTATAGAATTAGGTACTTAATGTTGTACATTTGTTTGTAACTTTTATTTATCACTTATTAAGTAATCTCCAATGAAGGAATCATAGAAGAACATATAAGTTCATACAGACAGACATTTATGTATCATATTGTTTTGTAGCAGTCATTTATCGAGCAGCCATTGACTTCGATAAAAGAATCAGTTAAGTGCTGTTTATAAATGACTGAAAATAGGTATTTATGTTGCATACTGTATTTGTAGCTTTCATTTATCATTTATTAAGCAATTTTTAATAAAAGAATCAGAGTATGATATATAAATGCACACAGACATTTATATAACATACTGTTTTGTAGCAGTCATTTATCGAGCAGCTATTAACTTCAATAAAAGAGTCAATGAAGTACAATAAATAAATGCATAAAAACAGGTACTGGTATTCCATATTTTATTGTATCTTTTATCGTTTATCAAGGAGCAATTAATAGTAGTAAAAGAAATGAGGTATGTAAGTATATAAAAATTATTTTGTAGCTTTCATTTATCAAGCTCCATAAAAGACTCAACCTTGTTAGCTTTTATTTACTATTTATTAAACAATCATCAATTTTGAATGAAAGAATCAACAAAGTCTAATATGAGTGCATAGAGACAGATAGTTGCATATTTTACTGGTATGTAGCGTTCATTTATCAGGCAGTCATTAGTTTCACAAAAAGAATCAGCAAAAAATAATATATAATCAGAACAAGTATCTGTATTACACTTTATCTATTCTTCATTTATATCTATTTTACTATACCTTTGACAAAATTAATGACTGCTAGATAAATGAAAGCCATAATATGATCACAAAATGCTAAATAAATATGATTCTTCATACTTTGGTATGAATTATGGTGTTCTGTGCATGTTATTACATACTGGCTGTACTTGAATAAAATATCTTACAATTACATTGCTATAATTACATTTTGAACATTTACATTCTGAAACTAAATTAAATTATTAACTCAGAACATCCATGAAATATTCACTGTTATACAGAAACCAAAGTTTTATTATTCTTTCAAGAACACAAAGATATCGTACCTTCGAGTCTTAAAAATCCGAATTACTAAAATTACGACTTACATATTCATTACATTCAGGAAACCTTAAAAAGAAAATGTGCTTCTGACAATTTGAAAGAATTAAAACTCCACCGCACGGAGCATAATAAACAAGTTCAGAGAGTATCAAAGGAAACAGAGAAATCTTCTTGGAAATCCTTATCGTCCTTCCAGGAAAAATCATCGCGCTTTGCAGCACCATGCTTTAATATTAAGAATATACGAGCTTCAAAGCGAGAGATGACGTTCCTTCTCAACTGAATGATCAGAAGAAAAGTGTCCAGAAAGCGCAGCGTGGAACCTCGACCAACCGGAAATAAAGAAAGAGAGAGAGAGAAGAGGGAGATATATATAAAGAGAGTCACATTCAATTTTCAAAATTACATTCCTCCACTTATCTTCAGACGACAGAGGGAACCTTTTGCTAACAGGATTGCGATGTTCGCGCCCGTTTCGCCAAGGTTCTCGCGAGCGAGCACGCGAGAGCAGCGTAAACTTGTTACCGGAAGCGACGAGCGTCGCTGACGACGCGAAAATTGTTTGCCGTGGTTCATCGTGACCAACCATGAGACAGCCAGCTGCGATTTACCCAGACCGGATATTAGGAAACCCGGGATCGCTGTCGAAAGGGAAAGCGGCTTGATTTGTTCACGTGTTGAACCTCTGTGGACCGAATCGATTCTTTCGTTTTTCAATTTCGCATTGTCTTCTCGTTCAAAGTTTATTTATATCAATAAACATAACAATTCTATTTATTCGTGTATTGAATATAGAGAAAACGGTTTTGTGACTAAACTTTACTGGACATCGAATTGTACTCTCCTTTTGAATTTCGCGCCACATTATTTTCTCATTCAAAATTTATTTATGATAAAACAATTTTTAGTGCGAGAACAATTTGATTAATTTACGTATTGAATATAGAAAAAACGTTTTTGTGTGACTGAACTTTGCTAAACACCGAATTGTACTTTAATTTTTGAACTTCGCGCCAAATTATTTAATACGGTATTTTGATTGTTTGCTTGCACTTAATCGGTTCTTAACAGGAGAATAATTAGATTTATTTACATATATAAAATATAGAGAAGTGTTTGTATGATTGAACTTCTCAGAACGTCACATTAATACTTTCATATTTGAATTTCGCGCCCAATTAGTGACGTTATTTTTCGATAGATAGTTCGCTTATTAATCGGATATTAATGAGAGAACAATTCAATTTATTAATTTTGAACGTGTAGAAAACGTATTAGTATCATTGTACTTCTTTAAGCATCACATTCACACTTTTTGAATTTCGCGCCAAATTATTCGACATTATTTCGTGACTGACAATTTACTTATACTCAGTAGTGTTTTAGTGGGAGAACGTTTTATTTACGTATTGAACGTACCAAAAATATGTCAGTTTACTCGAATTTCTCTCGACACTAAATTGCTTTGTTTTTTGAATTTCGCGCCAAATGATTTGACAGTATTTCTTTATCAAAAGTTCGCTTACATTTAATCCTTGTCTAACAGAAGAACAATTTGAATTATTTATGTAGAGAAGATACAAGAAATACATTTCTTTAAACTTCTCTGAACACTATATTAATATTTCGATTTTTGAATTTCGCGCTAAATTGTTTCATATAAAAATTCATATTAAACTCTGCTTATACTTAAACCTTGTCTAACTAATGAACGATTTGATTTGTGTACGTATTGAATGTATAAAAATTTGTCTTTGTTCTGACGTTTTTGGACATCACATTGATTCTTTCGTTTTTGAATTTCGCGCCAAATGATTTGACATTACACGACCATTTAAAGTTTAGTTATTATTATAATATTCTAATACGAAAGAAACTTGATTTCTTCATGTTTCAATCGTTTCAAATATATCTTTATAGTTAAATGTTATTGTGTACCGTATTAATTTTTCGATTCTTGAATTTCGCGCCAAATTATATGACACTACCTCACGTCTAAAAAGTGACGTGATTTATTCGTGTGTTGAAGGAATAAAAGTATGGTTGGACGTTCTTGATCAACGTATTAATACTTTGTACGTTCATGTATAAATTATAAAGTAATTTATGATAAATTGGATGAAGTCAAATGTTTAATAAACTTCACTTGTGTATAAATTATTGAAGCAGTAAATAATTATCGATTATTAAAGTTTGTACATTGTGTTAAAAAATATAACAAATTTTTAGTTGTATAACATAAAAATTTTCATTCTGTTTTTTAATAGTAATTTTCATATTATCTATCCAAAACATTATTGGTATTCAAAACATTATAAAATAAGATAAACAATGAACAATGAATGTTCGAAAAGGTATATTTTGCACTAAAATATAAAATATAAATAACTCTAAATAAAATACACAATATAAATAACATTAAATAAAATATAAAATATAAACAACACTAAATAAAATATAAACAACATCAAATAAAATATAAATGACGCTATCTTCTGATCAAAAACGCCAGTGACTTAAAGAAAGCGAAATAAAGTGAAAATTCCTAAATATATCTCTGTCACAGAAGCCAAACATACATTTAAATTCCCATATACGACTGAAACATTATATTATGTGTCCCCACGGTGTTAGAGTTGTTAGAAATATCCAGGCGTGTATGATGCTAAAGGAGTTTTCGAAACTCCTTCAAACTTTTAACTCCCTAACCGATACTTTCCTATCGAACTACACGTGTCCTAAATCGCGTAAAATATTTTTCGCAAAAACTACTTTCGACAAAAATTTCAGCTCCCCAGCTGCATCGCTAAAACATTGAATATCCCTAAAACTATCACCGAACTTCACTTCCGAACTACCCGATCCTGTATTATTCCATTAAGAATCTGACTAACCGAACTATAATTGCTATCTGGACATCGATACATTATTCATGAAACGTGGGTACATTGTTTATTTAATAGCGAAATAGACACATTATTTGTAAAATAGGTAAATTAAAATTATGGGTATTTTTATGTAATAATTTTATTTAGTACTGTTTTGAAATACTGAAATGACTTTAGAAGACATATTGTTTATAAAATACTGACTAGTATTACTGGAAGATATTGTAAAATTTATAAAATACTATACCACAGTTATGAAATAAATTACAGTCTCAAATATAAATTTTAACAATTTTAAATTTAAAACAAACACAATCTGTTCCAATTCATTTATTTAATTTTTTATAAAATATAACTTCTTTGTAAAATAATTTAAATTAAATATAATTGCAAATTTAAATTAAATAACCAATAATTTCTCTGGCAAGTCATTTATAAAACCTGAGTTCATTTATAAAATCCTAGATTTGATCATAAATCACATGGTTAAATCTAAATCTCCATTTCAGACATTAAAAAAGATTTGTTTATAAAATACATTGTACATTCAAATTTGAGAACCATAAGCATGATCTCTGCTTGAGACAGGTTATTTATAAAATGTAGATTTGTTATTTACAAGATAAATTGCAGATTTAAATGTGAGGATCATAAATCACATGGTTAAATCTACCTGTCTACTTCAGACAGGTACATTATTCATAAAATGTAAATTATTTACAAAATGAATTGCAGATTCGAGACTCATAAACACGGTTAATACTTCAGATTATTCAGGAAATAGATAGAAAGTTTTCAAAATGATAGACTACAGATTTGGACCCTGTTCACTTCCCATCGTTCAAATAATGAATTACAAGTTCGAGCAGCAGAGGTTCCCTTATTTTGTTAAGTAAGGCAAGTAGCTTTCAGACAAGTAGCAAAGGTCCCTGTTATTTCAGTTCCCATATCGTTCACAAAATAATGAATGACAAGTTTAAACTGAAGGAGTTAAATCTGTTCCCTTATTTTGTTAAACAAGGCGAGTAGCCTTCAGACAAGTAGCAAAGGTCCCTGTTATTTCAGTTCCCACATCATTCGCAAAATAATGAATGACAAGTTTAAACTGGAGGAGTTAAATCTGTTCCCTTATTTTGTTAAACAAGGCGAGTAGCCTTCAGACAAGTAGCAAAGATCCCTGTTATTTCAATACCCACATCATTCGCAAAATAATGAATGACAAGTTTAAACTGTCGAAGCACGAGTTAAATCTCTTCCCTTATTTTGTTAAGTAAGGCAAGTAGCTTTCAGACAAGTAGCAAAGAACCCTGTTATTTCAATACCCACATCATTCGCAAAATAATGAATGACAAGTTTAAACTGAAGGAGTTAAATCTGTTCCCTTATTTTGTTAAACAAGGCGAGTAGCCTTCAGACAAGTAGCAAAGGTCCCTGTTACTTCAGTTCCCACATCATTCGCAAAATAATGAATGACAAGTTTAAACTGGAGGAGTTAAATCTGTTCCCCCATTTCTTTAAGATCAGACAAGTGTTCTGAGAAGAAAATATCGGAGAATTTGTAGTTTATAGAAAAGTTTCCGAAGCAAGAACAAGCGTCCATGTGCAATTCTCAGATACCAGAAGCGTTCTATCGACTATCTCCGTGGATGTGGAGTTCCAGGTCAACGGAATCTCGATTCTTAGCAGTGTGTTCGTTTTACGGTCTCGCCAAGTAGTCGCGTAAAACGCGCTACAGCTTTTCCTTTCTAACGTCGGATCAAAAGCAGATCCGTCAGAGGTATCCAAACACTTCATTCGCTACCTGTCCACTTAACACGATCCGTACCCGAACGCACAAATCTAAACAGCCAATTAAAAACGTCAACACCGAAAGGACACCCTTGGATCCACGCGTGGCTCACTGGATGAAAGCTGCGAGAATTTACATTATTCCGGGTGTCGGGCAGCACCGAGTCCTGGTACACTTCTGGTCCGTAAATCACCAAGACTGATCACCAAGTCACGAGTATTCTCACAGACGACGAACGTCCGGAAAGAACGGAGCCGTTGCGCACTCGGCGACCGCCGCGGCAAGACTGGGGTCTGCTACCCGGCCGGGGTAGCTGCCATGGCAACCCGACCACCCCCGAAAACCCTTCGTATATAATCGGTCGTCCCACTCTTTCTAGAAGAGTCCGCATTCGCCCGCTCTCTTTTCAGTCGTCTCTTTCCGTCCGGCGCACGATGCGCTCCGCACCCCTTCGAGCCTACGTCCCTCCACCTTTCTGCCCTTCCAACCCCTTCGGAGCGGAGTGGAGCGGAGCTGCCCTCGCGCAAGCTCCGATCGCTGCCGGAGGAAAAGTCGCAGAAGCTCGTGGCCTCCAGGAGAATCTCTGCCTCCAGGATGATGCTCTGTGTGTCTTTGTGCGAGCTACCTCGGCCAACCAGGGGCTTATGCTATCTTGTTCACGGACCAACACGCCGTGGTTACGCGCGAAACGGTTCTTCTTTGTTTCCGTAATCGGTCGCGGTTATTCTCTTATATTTCTGGGGATAACTTCCTGTTCTCTGGGTGGGTTTGGTTATTTTCTGCTTTGAGAAGTTGGAGATTTCATGTTGAAGGTTTCTGGGATTTTTGGATTTCTTGTTGGTTGGATTTTTGGGTGGTTCAATTTTAATTCTTGTGTGAATATTTTATTGGACGGTTTCGACTACTTTCTGCTTTGAGAAGTTGGAGATTTTATGTTGGAGATTTCTGGAAATTTTGGACTGGGTGATTCAATTTTAATTCTTCTGTGTGGATGTTTTCTTGGATGGTTTTTCGTTGCTTTCTGCTTTGAGAAGGTGAAAATGGTTTCTGGGATTTTTGGACTTCTTGTTAGTTGCATTTCTGAGTGGTTCAATTTTAATTCTTCTGTGTGGATATTTCTCGAATCGCAAAATTTCTAATTTAAATCCTCAAAACTCCAAATTCCCAATTCCTCAAATCCTCGAATTTATCAAATCCAATTTTCAAATACCCAATTTCTCAAATCCCCCAATCGCTAAATTCCCAATTTCTTAAATCCTCAAATTTTCAAATACCCAATTTCTCAAATCCCCCAATCACTAAATTCCCAATTTCTCAAATCCTCAAATTTTCAAATCCCAAATTTCGCAAATCCTCAAATCTCCTAATTCCCAATTTCTCAAATCCTCAAATTTTCAAATACCCAATTTCTCAAATCCTCCAATCTCCAAATTCCCAATTTCTCAAATCCTCAAATCTTCCAATTTCCAATCTCTCAAACCCTCAAATCTTCCAATTTCCAATTTCTCAAATCCCCAAATTTCCAAATTCCCAATTTCTCAAATCCCGCAATCGCTAAATTCCCAATTTCTCAAATTCTCAAATTTTCAAATACCCAATTTCTCAAATCCTCCAATCTCCAAATTCCCAATTTCACAAGTCCTCAAATCTTCCAATTTCCAATTTCTCAAACCCTCAAATCTTCCAATTTCCAATTTCTCAAATCCTCCAATCTCCAAATTCCCAATTTCTCAAATCCTCAAATCTCCAAATTCCCAATTTCTCAAATCCTTAAAACTCCAAACTCGAATACAATTTACAACACAACCGTGCACAATATAACCTTGTACACACAGCGAATGTACGGCCATACAATAAGTGGCGATATAACACATATCTCTATAACACACTACATAACATAATAAAGTAAAAAAATAGAATATTACAAAACATCACTAATAATAAAATTCTTTAAAAGTGTGTATTTTTAACCTACATATTTATAAATTCAAATCAAGTAAAAAACTTAATCGTATCTCTAGTCCCTCGGATAAGTTGTGACAAAAGGGGCAGAGTCTACGATTTACGAGACATAGAATAGTTTATGACAGACTCTTTTGTCGCAATCTGACGAGGGGAAGCACTGAAGCCCAGAGATTTCCACTGGACATAACTGATTTAAATACTTGAGTGGCGTATTGTTTTGTTGGTTGTGTAGAAGCAGGTGCAACGATTACACGATAAGACGATAAAAAACGATATGTCTGCTTCATACGTTGCTGTTAGCATACGTTTCTAGTATAGTACTAGTTTTGAAATACTGAAAGGACCATTATAATAAAATAAAGAAAATTAATTGAATACAAATAAATAATTTTATTAGGACTTCCACCACTTTCACAATTTAACAATTGTAAAAATCATTTGTGAAAATCAACAACAAAAAGGACCATTATGATAAAATAAAGAAAACCAGTTAAATACAAATAAATAATTTTATTAGGACTTCGACCACTTCCATAATTTAACAATTGTAAAAATAATTTAACTTCAATAATGAAAAATTAAATATCACTTAAAATTTCTTTAAAGTTAATCCAATTTCTTTTGTAAATAACAACAAGAAATAAAATAGAGGTAGTTTCTTTATTTTTTTTTTAAACGAACTGTGCATGTATTAAGTATTTATTGATGCTGTCGCTTGATCAAATTTCTTATATAAAATTAGTTTGTATTAAACATGGAGCGAAACTGTTTGAAAAATATTTAGTTATTATTCGTAGATCTTGAAGTTCTGCTTTTTACCGTTGACTTAATATAATATCTGTGTAAATTGAATTTCATAAAAAGTTCTCTCATTGTCGGCAGATACGCAGCTGAACTTTTCTTTGAAATTCTTTCGACGGACTTTTGCATAATTTCTTTATTAAAATGAAATTTCCTTCGATGTTCATAGAAATGAGACGGAATGAAAAGTTCTATAGATAAATATTCGCGACGAAATTGAGCAAAATGCAATTTTCAGTCATTGTACGAGGAAATGATCGAGTTTTTTTGCGATTGTATTTATACACTTGTCTGCGTATCTTTCGCGGAAATGAATGCGAAAAGTCTCGAGCAATGATCCGGTGGACTAGTTTCCCAGTGTTAAAGAAAATGTAAATACACGCGGATGTGGGGGAAAACTCTTTCTGGAAGTAAGAAGCGAAAGTTTCTATTAGCTCTTCCCACGTTATCGAGGCTTGAGAAGAATCTACAGGAGAGAAAAGGAATTGAAATCCGCGCACGCTTTGTGCCTTGAATATTGCAAAAAGCAACGGTAAAAAATTAAAAAGATAATAGCGACAAGCAAGAAATTATGAAATTAAAATTTGTATTTTTGAAGTGATAAATCATTGTTATTTAGTTAAATGATTTATTAGTTTTATTTGCAAATTTATTAGTACAAAATAAATTGAAAAAAATATACTCTTCATTTAACAAGTACAATTTATATATTTATGTGTTTACACCATTTAAGTCGCCTTATTTAACATTAAAATTGAAAAATAATACTATGTATTAATACATAAACATAGTAAACATGTAAACTTAAATATAAAGCAGTAGTAGCTGCACACGTAAGCGCAGGCGCAGTTGCAACGTCTGCGCACTGGCGCAGGCGCAGTGGTAATGGCAGTCGCTCGCAGTTGCGCGCGCAGACGCAGTAGTAATGGCGGTCGCTTGCAGATGCGCGCGCAGGCGCAGTAGTTATCGCAGACGCAAGCGCAAAACAAATATAATACAAACAAAAGTAAAACTATAAAAATGAATATAAATGCAAATATAAGTACATTTAAATACAAATATAAATACACACAAGTAACTATCAATATTAATATGCGAATAGACATAAACACACAAATGCAAATATGATATAAATTTGTATTTATATTCACACACACAATATTTCAAAACTGAAAATTTTTCATAAAACTTCTGTTACAAAGTACGTTTCGTGTGCAAAATATTGCAAAAAACTTTCCGTATAGTTTCCGTAATATTTTTATCACTCTCTAAAAGATATACCAATATCTATCGAACGTTGCAAAAAGAAAGTTGAGCGTTAGGGCAGCGTCGAAGTTCGATTAAATGTTTCAAACCTTTCGAAGTTTTCGTTGGAGCGAAACTTTTGCCTTCCTGATGGTGAACTTGTAACAACTGTTGTTAATAAAGAACTGGCTATTTGCTTGTGGAAAAGTTTTCATGTTACTCGCGCTCACTTTTGCTGTATTAATTAGCAGCAATGAGGGGAGCTGAACGGTGACGTTTCAACGATCGAATATTTTGGTGAAATTATTTCGGAGCTCATTCAATCGCGTTCCGTTTTATCGTTAATAACTTGAGCCAAGCAATTTGTATTTTACAAAAATAAACTCAACCATTTTTCGACTAATTACTACAAAATTCACGTTGACGTTTTAACTGTTTAAAAATATACTTTGATCAATTTTTTCACCTAGTTGACAGGACACAATTTTTTTTTTTATGCAATTGTGATAAAATGATTACACATGGAAAGAGAGAGATTGCAGGAAAATTATGTGAAGTTTACTTTGAAATTTTATTTTTAAAATTTTTACAAGCGCAAATAATTGTGTAGTAATATTCATATTGAAAATTCTGTCAGATTAAATTAGGTATTGTGATCTATTATCGCATATTGCTAAAATTTTGTTGACATAAAAAAATACAGAGCCCATAACTCTCGGGTCAATGCATTTCGTTGATAACGTTCCATTACGTTCCACGAAAAAGAAACGAACATTTTCTGACATGTAACACAAATCTGACAGTGCAGAACATAAATCCGACAAGAAAAGAGTATTTGATCGACAGATCCTTGATGGGTAGTACTGCATACATTATCGATGCTTGAATCTCTGTTTTATGAAGGCTAAACAAGGATTTACAAAGACTTAACACTTTGACGACTTCACGTTTTATAAAATCCTTATAGCCAAAATCAATTTTTATTTGACATTTTCTATCTGTAAAATTACATTCATATTACTTACTCTGAAACTTTATGATAATCTGATTTTACAAGTTCGTTTAAATAGTAAACTTGTAAATAGAGTAAAGTAAAAGTTGTAATAGATAGTGAAATCTCTGTTAGTTAAGTTTTGTAACAATCTCGAATTGAACAAGTCAACTTCCATTAATCGCGTTCGCTTAATTTTATAAACTAGGTTGCACGAGTTCTCGATCGAACAAGTTGACAAGAGTAGAGCGTCTTCGTGCCAGTTCAGTCATTCGCAGTTGCCGTTCTGATTGTTTTAAACGGACAGGGCTGGTTAGGGAAATGTCACGAAATTGTTCCTTCTATTATACGAAGGTAGATGCGATCGTTTTGAAAAGTATCTGCGTTGTGGTAATTAATTTGAAGGGATATTATTTCGATTTTGTCAAAGGGTAACAAATGACGAAGTGGTGAAATAGTAAAATTGCTATGTTACAAAAGTCCGATCAGGATAAAATTGCTAAATAATAAAATGGTAAAATAGGAAAATAAAAACGAGGGTAAAATAATAAAATAGCAAAATGATAAAATGGAAATAAAATGGAAAAATGATAATAAAAAGACAAAATGATAAAATGGTAATAAAATGGCGAAATAGCGAGATGATCAAATGGCAAAATGACAAAATGACAATAAAATGATGTGATAGCAAACTGATGAAATGGTAAAAAAGTGAGACAATAACAAAATGGTAAAATGACAATATAGCAAACTGGTAATAAAACGATAAAAAATTAACAAAATAGCAAAATGGTTAAACGGCAATATACCAAAATGATAATGAAATGGTAAAAAATTGACAAAACAGTAAAATGTTAAAACGGCAATATAGCAAACTGGGAATAAAATAATACAAAATTGACAATATCGTAAAACGTTAAAACAGCAATATAGCAAAGTGGTAATAAAATAGTACAAAATTGACAAAATAGCAAAATGATAAAACGGCAATATAGCAAAATGACAATGAAATGGTAAAAAATTGATAAAAAATCGTAAAATGGCAATACAGCAAAATAGTAATAAAATGCTAAGAAATTGACAAAATAACAAAATCGCAAAATGGTAAAGACGACAATATAGCAAAATGATAACGAGATAGTAAAACATTAACAAAATAGCAAAATAGTAAAATGGCAATATAGGAAAATGATAATAAAATGGTAAACGGCAATATAGTAAAATAGCAATAAAATGAAAAAATAACTGAAATGGAAATAAAATAGTAAAACGGCAATATAACAAAATGCTAATAAATTGGTAAAACGGCAATATAAGAAAATAGTAATAAAATGGTAAATGGCAATATAGCAAAATAATACAATGACGAAATAACGGAATAGTAAAATGTTAAAATTTCAATATAGTAAAATGGTAATCCAATGGCGAAATAACAAAATGACAATAAAATGGTAAAATAGCAATACGGGAAAATGGTAATAAAATGATAGAAAGTTAAAAATATGAAATGGCAATATAACAGAATGGTAAAATGGCAATATAGCAAAATGTTAAGATGGTAATAAAATAACAAAATATTAGAATCAGTAAAACAAATATAATTTTAATTATTAGTAATAATTGTTGTATATTCTCGTTAACTTTTTACAGGTGTTTATACAAATAGAATTTCTTTTAATAAATATAACAATAAAATAATAGCAGTAAGTATATATTTATTTCTCGGACTAACATTGCAACGGTAATCTCTTATTAATTCGCGTCGCTCCGTTGAAGTGATCGAACCTTTCGAAAAGAAATGAGAAAAAGGAATGGCAAGAACGATCGGAAATCCTGCGTATTTGTCAACTGTCGTCGAAGCAGAGAATAAAAGGGAGCATTGCCTTTGCCATTCGTGGAATGCACTCGAAGCTATCGTCTTATCCTTGGCGAGTGTGGCCGATGAAAAAAGACATAAGTTCTGATGGAGCCTCCCTCTTACCCCTCTGTCTGCTTCCTAAGGCGACCAGTATGGATTACAAAGGAATAGCTTCTAGGAATGTCGGTATGGTGCGAAAATTCTGTCTCTCGAATTTCTTTCCTCTGTATTCGCGTATCGTCTGCTCGCCGAAACAAACGACTTCATTCTCACGCAGTTCCCTTTCTTACCACGGTATATCGCCTTTTCCCATTTGCGACAATTGTCCGTATCGGTTTCGATCATCGATACGTTTCACGCCATTGTTTGCCGTTAAAGCAATCACCAATCGATGTCTCGAACGATCTCGTCACCTATGAGTATCCTTAGCCGATCCTCGTAGCGCGCCAATTTCAAATTTATTGTTTTAATGATTACGTTCTTTTTGATTATTTTTTTATATCTTCATGTATGACCTTTGTTTAGTTTAATGACAATTTAAGGACATTAATTTGAACATTTAACAAGCACACATACTTAATAAATAAATAATACAATTTATATTATTTATGAATTATTAAATGTGTATATGTTTATGTATATTTTATACTACTTATTATATACAATATTTATTTATACCCAAACAAAAGAATATACATTGATGTTTTTTGTAAAACATAATGTATTATTTTGGAAGAAAATATGAATAAATAAATTGTTTAAAAAAGTTTAAACAAATAGATATTTTATTTATTATGTAACTATATTTATATTTTCTTCATTTACAATTATAATTAAATACAATAATGTAATAATATAATATAATATAAAAAAATGTTTATAAATTGTAATAAATAAAATATAAAATTACTAATAAATAATTAATATACAAAATGTTTAACTACCACTAAAACAAATACCTCAACAATATACTTGTACAATTTATATCTTTAGATAAATTAATAAATTAATAATAATAATTAATAAACTTCGAGTATGACATTAAGGGAAGCTTAAGTGGATAATACTGCTTACCTTAGTATAATATCCTAAATTTATGCTAAATAGTTCGAACGATCATTACCTTATCTTTAGTCAATCGCTATTATCAAGTGTTAACAGAATTTATTAATGAAACCAGCAACTTTGGCACACTAGAGTGAACTAGTTCAACAAACTTGAAGCTCATGTCAGACTAATTACTAACTACTAGTTAATAGTGAAACGTCAAATGGAATCCACTTTGAAATTCTGAATCCGATTTCGATCGACTGCTCCCGTTAGAAGTCTTCTTATTAAAACTTTCATTAATGTGCGATTCGAGAAAACTGGGTAACTTTGCCATTTTCGGAATTATTAGTTAACTATGGGACAGAACTATAGAGATTTAGAAATTTGGCATTCTACAGGTTTTTAGATTTTTCTAATTTTGAAATTTGCAAATTTGTCTGTTTTAAATTTGGGATTTTACAAGTTTAAAAATTTGTACATTGTTTATTGAAAAATTCTAGGTAGAAGTTTAACAATTTTTTTATTTTTAAATCCGTAATTCCCCAAATTTCCAAAGTCCAAAATTTTCTCTAAGTTCTAAGTTCTCAATTTTGTTAATTTTCCAATTTCTAAGTTTCCGCATTCCCAAATTCCCAAATTCTGAAATTCCCAAATTCCTATATTCCCCAATTCCCACACTCCCCAATTCTCACATTCCCCAATTCCCACATTCCCTAATTCCTAAATTCCCCAATTCCCACATTCCCCAATTCCCACATTCCCCAATTCCCACATTCCCCAATTCCCACAATCCCCAATGCCCACATTCCCCAATTCCCAAATCCTCTAATTCCCACATTCTCCAATTCCCACATTTCCCAATCCCCACTTTCCACAATTCCCAAATCCCCCAATTCCCACATTCCCCAATTCCCACATTCCCCAATTCCCACATTCCCCAATTCCCACATTCCCCAATTCCCACATTTCCCAATTCCCACATTCCCCAATTCCCACATTTCCCAATTACCAAATCCCCCAATTCCCAAATCCCCCAATTCCCACATTTCCCAATTACCAAATCCCCCAATTCCCAAATCCCCCAATTCCCAAATCCCCCAATTCCCAAATCCCCCAATTCCCAAATCCCCCAATTCCCAAATCCCCCAATTCCCAAATCCCCCAATTCACAAATCCCCCAATTCACAAATCCCCCAATTATCACATTCCCCAATTCCCAAATCCCCCAATTCCCCAATTCCCACAATCCCAAATTCTTACATTCCCCAATTCCTAATTTCCGAATTCTCAAATCCCCAATTCCCAAATCCTTTATTGCTAATTTCCCTAATTTGCAATTTCCCCAATTCCCAAATCTAGAATTCCCAAATCTCCAATTCCCTCATTCCCAAATTGCTAAATTCCCCATTTTCTAAATTTTTATGTTTCCAAATTCCCCAAATACCCCAAAGTCCTCAAATCCCCAATTCTCACTGTTCCAACTACCCTACCTCCCACATTCCTACAACCCTAAACATCCCCTTCTCAAACCCCCCAAATCAAACCCTCAAAACCTTCCTGAAATATTCCTCACATAAAAAAACCAGAACATCCAGTACAACACTCTTAGAAAGTAAACAACGAAAGTCTGTTCATCACTGTTAAAAAAAGAAACGAATCAAAATGAATGCATAGCAATTTAAAATTAAGGAAAACGATTTGTATGTACGATATCGTCGACGTCTCGCATAAGCAATGCACCTTGCAAAACAGCAAATTTATTTGAAGGAGAGCTCCGTTGTCCTGGCCACAATTACCTTAAGCGTATCCTTCGCTCTTAAAAGGTAATTATTACTGCGGAACGATAAATCTGCCTTAACGTCGCTCTGCTACCCCTTCATCCCCCTTCAAACCTCTCCCTCTAACTCTCACTCTTCCACGATTTCCGTCTTTTCCTTCGCTCTATTATTCTTACTACTGCTCTTCGTATGCTTTTTTCCGTACCGCTTTCAGATTTTAAAGTATCCTTCGCAGCTTCTTTTGGCTTACGTCTTTGTCTCGATCCGACTGTTTTAATATTTCTGTTCATATTTTTATGAGAGGCTGATTCCTTCGATTTTGTTGGTAAGTGTCTTCTGTATGATTCAAATTGCTGATTTTATGATAGTGAAATAGTGATATGATAGTAGTGTTTTGTGGTTTTGAATGAAAATTGAAGTGTTGTAGTTAATATTCTATGTATGCAATATATTTGGAAATTGCGGTTGGTAGTTTTATGAGAAAATTTATTGCAAGTCTTCTGTAATAATTTTATGAAGTTTTTATTTTTTTAAATTGAATTCTTTAATTATTGTTTAATTAATTAATTCAGGTATTCATTGAGGAAATAATTAATTGCTATGCCGATTAAATTATACAATTATAATTTAAGTATAAATATTTAAGTATAGTAGTATTATAATTAAGTATAGCAGGGAATTATAATTTAGTTAATTTGTTCCATTATTATGTAGATGATTATTGAGAATTATTATTAATAATACTAGTATTGTAATTAAGTATAACAGGGAATTATTATTTCAATTAAATTATTCAATTATGTAGATAATTATTGAGAATAATTATTAATCATAATTAGTAATTTAATAATTGTATAAATTATTTAATGTTTATAATGTAGATAATGTATCACTAATAATTAATAATTAATTCATATACACACTGAACAAAATTAGTCAATCATTATTTAAGTTAAATTAATTTTAACTATTTTTAAAATTGAGATAATAATTTATCATTAATAACTAATAATTATTTAAAATAAATACTGAGAAAAATTAGTTAACCATTATTTAAGTTAAATTAATTTTAACTGTTTTTAAAGTTTAGATAATAATGTATCATTAATAATTAATAATTAATTGATATAAACACTGAGCAAAATTAGTTAATTATTATTTAAATTAAATTAATACTATGCGAATAATAGGCTGAAGTAATTGAATAAATTAACTATACTTGAATTCAACTATTTACTTATTATGTTTTGTATTATTGTTGTGTATTATATTAATACAAATAATTAATAGCTAAGTATTATAAGAAATAATTAATTTAAATAACTTTATTATTGTCAATACATCAACACTCGCAAATAAGTTAATTCATATTTCGCGCCAATATGAACCGGTTTTCGTTTGACTGTCGCGCCCTCTGTACCAGTCATGTGATACCTCCCCTCCCCACTACTTCCGCAACAAAATGGCTACGCGACGCCTCGCGGCTCTCGCGATCCGTCTGCACTTTATTTTAAATGAAAAGTGTTTCAGACTCCCAGTAAACTTCAACAATTTTTAATTTAAACTCATCGAACATCCGTAAAACCAGCGTTAAATCCCGCAAGAGAATCAATCACGATTATTTAATCGTCCAAACAACGTTCGAAAAACGAAATCAGCTTTAAAAGTACCTTAACGATAGTTAAAAATCCCCAGCCAGTGTTTTTTCGCCGTCGGTCCAAGCAGCATTTTCCAGCGAGCCAAGAAACTCGCCGCAAGATACGTTCGCGAGAAAAAGAGCTGGCAGTTGGTTCGGTGGTCGTAGCATTTCATGGCCGGTCGGTATAAGTTAACGACTATGCTCCAAGAAGGATAATTAAGGGGTAATTAACGGTGGCCACACGGCAATTCGTCTAGCGGCTCTATGTAAAGCGCAGGAGAACTCGCTCCCGACAGTCGCTTCATCCGAACCCAACTTTCAAACTGGGTCACTAATGTAAACGAGCTAAAACACGCTATTCTAATTTCTGGGCTGCGATGCTGAACCTTGCTATTTTATTCTTATTCCCGACGACAAATGCGTATCGCCCTTAAGGATGACCAGCTGCTAATGGCAGTCGCCGTTATCGTTCGCGTCTTTTAGGTTAGGTTTACGGAACGACGGTTTTTGTATTCCTTATTTTCAATTACGAAAATTATTAACCGGTTAAGCTTTATTGTGGACTTTATTCTGGGTTAGGCTTTACTGTGGTGTACATTAAATTATTTATCTTTTTGGACCGTTTAATGGCTTTTCATGATTAGAATACGGAGATATAAGTTTTAATGCTACGAATGTAGGGATTGAAAGGTAATGTGTATGCGAAGTTGAACATTTTTAGATTATTTGATATGTAAGTGTGATGTGATATTGACTTTTATTTATAATATAAGATAAAAAGATTAAAAGATTATGAGTGTAACAGTGATTCTATACTGTCATTTATATGGAAATATACATTTGATTGCAACTAGTGATTGGAAAAATAGGTTTTACTATTTTAATGGCGTTCTCTGCGTAACTGATCAACGCATGCGCCGAAGCCAATATGGCGTTCCCTGCGCAACTGATCAACGGCGCATGCGCAGAAGCCAATATGGCGTCGCAGCCATCATTTTATTATTACTGCATTACTACTAGTCATTATATGACAAAGTAATATATTCAAATAAACAATATTGTGATTGTAATATAGTATATTATTTATATATTATTATGTTAATATATTATATTACTGTACTACTAGTAACTACTAGTCATTATGTAATAAAGTAATGCATTTAAATAAGTAATATTGTAATTGCAACATTACTGATATATAATTATATTACTATATTATATTACTGTAGTATTATCAGTCATTATATAAATTATATAAACGTGGTTTATATCAAAATATAAAATAAATAAAATAAAAATATGCAATAATATAAAAATGTATGTAGAATTGATATAATAAAATTAAGAAGTATAAACTGAATATATAACGCGTACCAGTAATCCATTACAAAAATCAACAACGCAATTTAAAAAACCATCTATCCATACATCAATTCAACCCTATCGATTATCGATCTCCATCAAATTCATATTAAATATCAATACACAGTCCCACGAAGATCCTTCTTCAAAATGCCTGCAACAAAATACCTCATTGTTGATTCAAGAAAAGTCACTTTATAGTTAAATTGCGAGAAAAGTCGAAAAGCGTCGATGCCCGCCATCTTACGTGGCAATAAATAAAGCTGATAAGACGAGCTGCGATGTTTGCCAACGTTTTACTATTAATTTTCCATCCTTTCACCATTATTCTTCATCGTTTCCGTGTCACGATGAACGATCGACCCCGGACCCATTGCCTCGATTTACGACCTATACTTACAACTCTTGTTCGAGCCCTGTTTCCTTTTTATTGCGAATCGTTTAGGGCTGATTTCGTGTAATCCGACGTTTCTTCGCGATAGCTGGAGGATCAGCGGCTAATTAGAGACACTTGGCACTTTTGTTGAGATGTGATTTTTGGAGGATATTTTTGTTAATTTTGGGGACTTTTAGGTGAGAGTGGTTGGGGATATGGGAGACTAGTTGGGGAGAGATTGAGATGTTGAGGGGCAGGTGTGTTGATGTGTGATGATATGGTGATATGGTGATGATACAGTGATATGGTGATGATATGGTTTTGGGGTATTTTAAAAATTTTGGAATTGAGGTATTTAGTAGTTGGATATTGAGAAATTTTGGGAATTTGGTAATTTAGGAAGGTGGAAATTGGGATATTGAGAAATTTGGAAATTTGGGAATTTGGGAATTTAGGAAGGTGGAAGTCCAGAAATTGAAAAATTTTGGAATTTTGTAATTTAGAAATGTGGAAATTGGAAAATTGAGAAATTTGGGAATTTGGTACTTCAGGAAAGTGGAAATTAAAAAATTTAGAAATTTGGGAATTTTGTAATTTAGAAATGTGGAAATTGGTAGTTTAAAAATGTAGAAATTGTAAAATTGAGAAATTTGGAAATTTGGGAATTTGGTACTTTAGGAAAGTGGAAATTAAAAAATTGAAAAATTTAGAAATTTGGGATTTTTGTAATTTAGAAATGTGGAAATTGGTACTTTAAAAATGTGGAAATTATGAAATTGAGAAATTTGGAAATTGGAAAACTCCTAAATTTTAGACGATCAAAAATTTGAATATTTGAAACCCGAATTCAGACATTTTGAAATTGGAAAATTTGATAAATGTGAAAATTTAGAAAATTGAAAAACTAAACAATCATTCACAAAATTTCAAAAACCAACAAATTTTCAACAAATTTAAAAATTATCAAATTCGAATTACATCCAATCAAACTAACATATTCAGTATTTTCCAATTAATCTACAATAAAAATTTTAATATTTTTACTTAGTATTCTATCGACCATCCTATTTTTCTATAACAGCAACAATAAATTTTCACGTAAACTTTCGATAAGTCAATTATAATACAATAGCGAATATTTTCCGTTATCTCAACGCATACAAACTTTAACCCCTACGGGGTTAAGTTTCATCGAATTTTTCCACGCTAAATAATTGGAGAGCATCTCCGCGACAAAGTTATCCACATTTTAATTATTTTCACGCTTAATTTGCCCGCCAGAGATTCGACACCTGCTTCACGATATTTTTTGCATTAGGAACGCGCGCATAATTGTGGATTAATGAAAACTAGAGCAAACTCGGGTTATTACACTCGAATCTTTCATACGGCACTGCGTTCTCGTTCGCAGTATTATTTTACTTGTTTTTTTCCTTCGTCCAATGTATATTTCGTTTCGAATTGAAAATAAATGTAACAAACCGAGCGTGTACGTTGATCTGGGAAAATAAATTCGTGGACGGAAAATGTGTCCTCTAATTCGATTGTTTTGGTAAAATATTTTTTGTAAGAGGCTGGGTCAACGGTGACCCGAAGGTACAATAGTATTTTAATTTTAGAGCGACGTGCACAGTTTTATTTAATGTTTCGTTTGTGTCGTTCATTGTGGAAATGCTCTGAGTAAAAAGAAATTGAAGTTTTTTTTTGTTAATGTTTTGGAAATTTTTTATGAAAAAGAACAAAACATAAACGAATAAATAAATTAAAATATATAAATGAATAAATAAATAAAAAAATATAAATGAATAAGTAAGCAAAAAAATATAAATGAATAAATAAATAAAAAAATATAAATGTATAAATAAATTAAAAATATAAATGAATAAATAATTAAAAAAACATAATTGAATAAATAAATAAAAAAACATAAATGAATAAATAAATTAAAAAACATAAATGAATACGTAAACAAAGAAACATAAATAAATACATAAATAAAGGAACATAAATAAAATTACCTAAATAAAATTAATTAATAGATAAATTAGATAAAATAGCTAGAAGATGAAATTGATGAAGTACATGAAATAAGAGAAATAAAGAAATCAAATAAAATATGTGAACTAAACAAAACAAATAAAATAGATGAAGTAGATAAAACAGATAAATTAATGAGGTAGATAAAATAGATGAAATGGATGAAATACATAAAATAGATAATATGAATAAAATAATGAGATGAAGAAAATAAGCAAACCATCTAATATAAATGAATTAAATAAAGCAAATAAAAGGAATGAAATAGTTAAAACAGATAAATTAAATAAAATAGATAATTGCAGATAAAGTAGTGAAATAGATAAAATAGATAAAATGAATAAAATAATTAAATCAAGAAAATAAACAAACCAACTAAAGTAAATGAACTAAATATAGCAAACAAATAAGATAAAATAGATAAAACAGATGAGGTAGATAAAATAGGTGAAGTAGGCAGATGAAATAGATAAAATAATTAAGTGAAATAATGTGAAAGTGACAAAATGTTTATAGTATATACAATTGTAGATAAGTAAGTGGGATAGATTACAATAGATAAAACAGATATTGTAGATGAATGTGGTAGATGGAATAAATAAATGAAATTTACAAAATATACAATAGGTGAAATAAATGATATAGATAAGCTAGTAGATGAAATAAATTAAGTAAGATGAAGCTAGTGGATTAAATAAATATACAAACTGAACTAGATGATATAGATAAACGTGGTAGATGAAACAGATAATGTAGATGAAAGTGGTTGATGAAGCAAGTATAGAGAAATAATGAAATATGAAAGTAAATAAATAAACAAAGTTAACAAAGTAGATTTAACAAATTGCAATAGATGAAATATATGATATAGATAAAAGTGGTAGATGAAACAGATAATATAGATGAAAGTGGTTGATGAAGCAAGTATAGAGAAATAATGAAATATGAAAGTAAATAAATAAACAAAATTAACAAAGTAGATTTAACAAATTGCAATAGATGAAATAGATGATATAGATAAAAGTGGTAGATGAAACAGATAATGTAGATGAAAGTGGTTGATGAAGCAAGTATAGAGAAATAATGAAATATGAACGTAAAAAAAAAGCAAAAGTAATAAAATAAACAGAACAAATTGCAATAGATGAAATAGATAATGTAGATAAAAGTAATAAATGAAATTAAGTAGATGAAGCAACTGGATAAAATAACTAAAAAAGATTAACAAAACAGATGAAATGTATAATACAGATAAAGTATATAGATAAAATAAACTAAATAAACTAAAGAAACTAGATGAAATTACAACAAACGCAGTAGATAAAACAAGCCATCACCCACAACGAAAAAAAAATAAATTACAAGAAACAAGTAAGTGAAATAAATAAAATGATAAATGTATTGTCAAGAAAATAAGCGTAGAACCGTTGGTTTCGAAAGGCAATTTCTCGTTGAATGAAACAAAGCCACGATAAGAGAGGAACCCTCGATATCTTGTAAACGCCGTATCCAAAGATGCGAACAAACCGTACCTACTTCAATTTACTCGAATTACCTTGGAAACTTCTCATGCGTTAACTACAAGATTTTCTTCAAGTTCACGCTAACGAGGACTAGACAAAAGAACACACGCAAGACCCTCGGAACAACCAATTACCAGAAATTCACTAACAAACTACTCCGTGTGCAAAAGTCACGAAATAAGTTTGGCAAGCAGCAGTTCAAGCCGAGTAAACAAAGTACAGATAATCTCGTACAACACGATTTTCGCACAACATTGCACGAACGTTGCGAAACCTTGAATACATTATACATGTACATAATACGTGCTGCTACCGGGGGACATTATGACCCACTGAGATAAAAGGTATGGAATTTGAAAAACTTGGTTAAAAGATAATCTTGTGAACGATTGATGATTATCTAACTTTTGAATTTCTGGATTATGTATTTTAGGGTTTTGTTTTTATAAACTTGTGAATTTACAAATTGAAAATTATTATATTGCATGTTATTAAATTTTAGGGGTTATGAAGTTCATTAATTTTGTACATTTCAACATTTTTTTAAAACAGCACTTTTCTAAGGTTATTGGATTTTTGAAATTTACAAATTTTACAATTTGCAAAGATTGATAAATTCAAATTTTTAGGTTTTCAAATTTCTAAATACCAAATTGCCAAATTTCAAAATTTTTAAAAACCAAATTGTCGAATTTATAAATTTATGAATTTCTAAATACCAAATAGACACATTTATAAATTTACAAATTTCTAAATACCAAATTGTCGAATTTCTAAATTTCTAAATAGCAAATAGTCAAATTTCTAAATTTAAGAATTTCTAAATACTAAATTATCGAATTTCTAATTTTCCAAATAGCAAATAGACACATTTACAAATTTCTAAATATCAAATTATCGAATTTTTAAATTTCTAAATAGCAAATAGTCAAATTTATAAATTTACAAATTTCTAAAGACCAAATTGTCGAATTTCTAAATTTCTAAATAGCAAATAGTCAAATTTCTAAATTTAAGAATTTCTAAATACCAAATTATCGAATTTCTAATTTTCTAAATAGCAAATAGTCAAATTTATAAATTTACAAATTTCTAAATACCAAATTGTCGAATTTTCGAATCCTTAAACTCATAGAATTTTTAGTCTCAAAATTTGCAAATTTCTAAATTTTCAAATTCGACATTTTCGCACTCCCATATTCTTAAATTTTCAAGTTTCAAAATTCAACATTTTTCCAATTTTGTCGAATTTTCAAAGTTTTTAAAATTTCCAAAATTTGGACATATTCATTTCCCATATTATGGAATTTATTAAATTTCCAAATTGACAAGTTTCTCAAATTTTCAAAGTTGCACAAAGTTTCCAAATATTCATTTCTCAAAATTATTAAATATATCAAATTTCCAAATTTACAAGTTTCTCAATGTTGATGCAACTTCAAACAATACTTCAGAAAAACTTGTTTGAATTTCTCAAATTTCCAAAATTTTTTAATTTCAAAAATCACAACAATTACACAAAATTCCCAAATATTCGCTTCTCAAAATTATTAAATATATCACATTTCCAAATTCATAAGTTTCTCAATATTGATACATTTTATAAACAATGCTTAAGAAGATATTTGTTGAATTTCCCAAATTTCAAAAATTTTCTAATTTCCAAAATCACAACAATTACACAAAATTTGCAAATATTCAATTCTCAAAATTATTAAATATATTAAACTTCCAAATTCATAAGTTTCTCAATATTAATACAACCCTAACTCTTAAACTTAAAAAAGAGTTTCTCTAATATCCCAAATTTCCAAAATTGTCTCATTTCTAAAACTACCGCAATTACATATATGTACCAATATTCAATCTTCCAACTCTAAAACTCCCCAAAATACAAACAAAAAACTTACCACCACATCAAAACATAATTTAAATATCAGCAACCAAACTAAAAAAAATCTCTTAATAAATTAACGCAGTTATTCCCTATTTCATTACTGTCATATTCACGGTATTAAAAAAATAAAATCCATACAAATAGGAGTCTCTGAACCGCACTCGCCAAAAATTACTAAAATGAATTCGCGTTGTTATGGAGTGAAAAACGAGCTTTATCGACCTGATAGAAATTTAACGAAAATGTGAGGCACACCGACAAACACCAATGCACAGCACGAATAAACATTCAAGTGCGTGTGACAGTTGGCGAACATATTATTAATTGGAGGCTTCGACGAGCGTCGACCCTCTTTTTCACTTTTCTTTCTTTCCTTCGTCGAAATAATTTCACGCTGAAACTCGGCCGTTTGCCACTCGTTTATCATTCCATTTCGATTACCGTTCTTCTACATTTTTCATGCCTAACGCTGCGGCGAACAGAGAAAGAGAGCACGCGCTTCGTTTCCTCCATTATCTTTCACTTTGCTCTTTATTTTTCTCTAATTATTCGAAATGACAATTCGAATACTGCTTTGCAGTTTTTTGGGGCGGTCAATTTTCTGGGATGACTGTAGTTTGATTATTTGGAGTAATCAGGATTTTGCCAAACTTGCAAATTCTGGAATATATTGGTTTGCAAATTTCTAAATTGCCAGTTTTTTGAAGTTTTAGGAATTTTAGGGATTTGCAAATTTTGGGGATTTTTCAGGTGTAAATGTTTTGCAAATGTTGGAAATTTGTAAATTTTTAGGAATTTTTGGAATTTTGAGAATTTGTAAATTTTTAGGAATTTTTGGAATTTTGAGAATTTGCAAATTTTTAGGAATTTTTGGAAGTATGAGAACTTGTAAATTTTGGGGAATTTTTGGAATTTTGAAAATTTGTAAATTTTGGAGAATTTCTGAAGTCATGAAAGTTTTGAAATTGTTGGAAATTTGTAAATTTTAGGAATTCTGAGAATTTTTTAATTTTGGGAGATTTTTGAAATCATGAAAATTGTAGAAATGTTGTAAATTTTAAGAATTTTGAGAATTTGTCGATTTTTGGGGTTTTTGAAATCGTGAAAATTTTTAAAATGTAAATTTTGTAAATTTCAGAAATTTTGAGAAGTCAATTTTGGGGAATTTTTAAAATCATGAAAACTCAGGAATTGTTGGAAATTTTATAAATTTTAGGAATTTTGAGAATTTGTCAATTTTGGGGAATTTTTTAAATCGTGAAAATTCTAGAAATGTTGGAAATTTTGTAAATTTTAGGAATTTTGAGAATTTGTCAATTTGGGGGAATTTTTTAAATTATGACAATTTAGGAAATGTAGGAAATTTTTGAATTTGAAAATTATAGAATTAAAAAATTTAAAACTGCTAAATTGAAAAATAAATTTATAAACTCAAAAATGTATAAATTTGAGAGTTTGAATATTTAAATACTCGCAAATCTGAAACTTAAAGATCCAGAAATTAGAAATATAAAAAATATATAAATTTACAAAATTTGTCCCATAAAAATAAAAATTTATTTTGTATCTCTAGCAACACATAGCCAGTGTATAAAGATAAGTAGGAGAATATCCAAGGCAGGATATACGTGTGGTAATTAATGCCGCTGCAGTGCTGCGGGCCAAGAAGCTGGGGACAGGTTGGTAGCGTGAGCCAAAACCAAATATTCCTAGAGTCTGTGTATCCGGTATCCAGGCTATCCGGGTATTAGTTCGACACGTACCAATTATAAGCTGGCAAACGAGTCATTTCTAACTTGTTCGCGACACGAATATCGCACGTCTCGATTTAAAGACGAGCTATAGAAACGATCACGTAGTATTTTTGACCATTTTTAAACTAGTCTGTTAAAATCGAGTTTACTAATTTTCATTTCTTTCTTTTTCGTGCGAGATGGCTGATGTCTTCGTTGGATTAAAAATAGCAATTGGTACTTCATATGTAATTTAAAAATGGCAATTGGTACTTCATATGTAATTTAAAAATGGCAATTGGTACTTCATATGTAATTTAAAAATGACAATTGGTACTTCATATGTAATTTAAAAATGGCAATTGGTACTTCATATGTAATTTAAAAATGGCAATTGGAAGTTCATATGTAATTTAAAAATGTTAATGTTACTTCATATGTAATTTAAAAATGACAATTGGTACTTCATATGTAAATTAAAAATGTTAGTGTTACTTCATATGTAATTTAAAAATGTTAATGTTACTTCATATGTAAATTAAAAATGTTAGTGTTACTTCATATGTAATTTAAAAATGTTAATGTTACTTCATATGTAATTTAAAAATGTTAGTGTTACTTCATATGTAATTTAAAAAAGTTAATGTTACTTCATATGTAATTTAAAAATGTTAGTGTTACTTCATATGTAATTTAAAAGTGTTAGTGTTACTTCATATGTAATTTAAAAATGTTAATGTTACTTCATATGTAATTTAAAAATGTTAATGTTACTTCATATGTAATTTAAAAATGTTAATGTTACTTCATATGTAATTTAAAAATGTTAATGTTACTTCATATGTAAATATAAACCTAACTTCAACATGTAAGGTAAGTGAAATATATGTCAAGTAATTATTTGACATATATTTTTATTATTAACTCCAATTAATTTGTTAACTATTTTATGTATTAAATTCTTTCAATAAAATATCGAATGTTTTCCTAGGAAAACAATTTTCAAATGCAACGTCGAGTAAAAACATAATATATTAATATATTATATGACGAACTCTTTCAGGTAAAATATGAATTGTATACAACTATATTATGCTTATGTTGGGATTTAGAAATGAATTCCACGACTCTGTTATTTAATTATAGTTTATTAACAATATGCACTGCACGCCCACTATTTGATTTTCAAACATACACTAACGCCGCGTACTGTCACTGGCGACCGACTCGCGCGCCGAGAATTACCGAAGTCTGCCGAACCGTTCCGATTGACACGGACCATGCCATCGGTAACGCGCAGTAGTGTTTTTTAACATTCCCGTTATTTTATTACATTATTTTATTATTAACTTACACTGCAATATTATTTTACTATTTAATTACATTTTCTCGTTATTTAATTACATTATAACATCATTTTATTATGCTATTATACTATAATATACATTTGCGTTTATATTTCATAAACTTCAAACTTTAATTCTATTTACTCCAAGAAGCAAATTTCAAGTCACAGTATCATTCCACGAACGTCCTGCAATTTCGAGTACATTCACTTTAAACTAAAAATTTTAACTGCATATCGTGCGTTACTCTTATTTCCTGCATCGCGTTATCGCAAAACTCCCTTTGACGGATTTCCTCAATCAGAAATCCCCATTTCCGGTGCATAAACCAAACAGTAATAACGTCGATAAAAAAGCGGTAACGAGTCGAAAGCAACGGTAAAGAAGGGTTGTAATACACGAAAGACATGTATATCCCTTAATTAGAAGATCGCAATTAATTGACGGTATATTATCGAGTAAGATACACGATCCCCTAATTATTTCCGGCGCTATACGAAACTCTTAAGGCAAAATAAGCTTATCTTGTCTCTACAGCTTAAGAAGGTATTTTCGAATGACGATCCATCCCGTCGATTAATCTGAATATCCAGCAGCTGCGTTCGCCTCTTGAGAGCTCTTCGATACAATGTGTTCCATTACGTTATATCGCATACGACACCACTTTGTCCTTCCATCAAACTCGATTCCCTCTATAATTCGAGCTTCTCTTTTTACCAAGGATCTTTTTGACCGTTGCAGCCTTTCATTGCGATAAAAAAAAGCTCTCTGTAATTACGAAACACGCGTCCCCTTTCTCTATATCAACACATTCCACGCTTCGCGTCGCCCTTTTTCTCATTATTTCGCGACTTCGGACAAAGATTTCAGAGCACCGTAAACTCTTGTCAAATGGTACTCGATCAAAATTGCTTTTACCGATACTGCCAATTGTTGCGTTATTCCTTTGATATTGTATTTATTGTACTTCTTTGTGGATGGGAGCGATACAGGGATTATAGGACTCTGGTATTTCCTCGCAGGGATGAAAGATGAAATAGGGTAGGGAAGTCAATAATTGGGAATTTTTCAAGAGTTTCGATACTTGACAATTTCGATATTTCCAAATTACAAATTCTATTTGTTTGTGACAACTTTAAAATCCGTGCATCTCTTATTCCACCTATTATGTTTACGGTGGGTCGAAATAAATATTCGAATTCTCAGGCACCTGGTGCATCAACTCTTCTATATCATTAACTTCCCTTAATAATTTCCCTTTGAAAAATCATTCATTTGGTACGCAAGATGATAGTTTAATTCGTCTTTGCAACGTTGCCGCCATTGTCTTCATTGTGTCGATGCAATGCGAACGAAGCAAGACGAAAACGAGGGCTTAGGTAAGATTGGCGAAACAACGGGACCAAATGAACTCAATTAAATATTGAATACGTGTAATCGTCGAGGTTCGTTTCGCATTGTAACGTGACGCCGTCCCGTTTTACGTTTGCAGCCGAGTTAGTCACTAGGTTATTAAGTTATTATAATGCTGCTTGGGCGAATGGGGGACAAAGCAAACCGGGGAATCAGCATGAAATATCCATATCGGAACCATGATAACTTCATCGGAGAGTTGTAATGTGCCTCTGACCCGAATCCTACTTTGATATCCAGAAATCGGCAGACTGTAGCGTAAATTAATCAGTGAACGTGCGATACGCGAACGTTTAGTAGTTCCAAAGTTGGAAATATGGGATTTATTGTGTTGTTTGATTCACGTGCATTTTCTCGATTTTCGTAAGATTAAATAATGTTTGCCTAGTTTGCTGATAAAATAAGAATGAAAAAAGAAACAGAATCGGGATTAGTTAATTACTTTATGTATATAAATCATTTAAATACAAATTAGAGATTGAAGTTATAATAATACATATAGAACGCAAATGTATTCGTTTATCGTCGAACAATACAACATTAGAAAATATAATCGATTTTTCGATGTAGTTTCTATTTCTTGCAAGAACGAGCAGATAGCTTCTAACTTCTACAACCGACAAGTTAATAATGAATATTCGGGCCTCGCCCAAGCAATGTTCGCAACACGCTCGGGCCTTTCTGACTTTTCCCGAATACTACCCTTATCTACCATAGCGACTTTACTCCTGGACCAGCCTAAAGGTCCCGGAGAACAACCAAGTGGTTCTCCGTCCACTGTCCCTCACTACCGGAGACGTTCGTCATCTCCCTCTCAGGGTCATACCACCCTCAGGGCGATGCATACAGCACCTCCCCTAGCCGTGGCTTAAACGGCCCCAGGTTCGCCGAAGCGCCCCTGTGCTCGCAAGGAGATCGCCAGCTAGGCATCGCTTCTCAGAAATTTACAAATGTTATCTCGCTCGCTCTTTCTTCGCTCTGCGCTACAAAACTTATCGCTGCCTTCGCAATGACAACACAATGGCACACAATTTACAACATAACGAATAACCATGGTTATTTTACATTCAGACATAACCCAAACTTATACAATTTTACTTAAATCTAAATAAAACAATTATTCTGGGAGTATTTAATAGTGACAAAAGTAACATTTTAAGTAATAAATGTTTACCTAGTTATGTAGTTAGAATTTAGTAACTAATTAAACTTGCTAATTGATTGACCCAGCGAATTGCTACGCAACTGACTGATTAACCTTGTCAGTAGTTAATAATTAACTACGTTAACTGACTGATGAACGTGGTCGGTAATTAGCAACTAAATAGATTTACTAATTGATTAATGCAATCGGTAGTTAATAATTAGCGGAAATTGCAAACTGACTTGTTGAATTAAATATTGGCTTATTGATATCCTAGTAAATTCATAATTAAACTTGCTGATTATAGCAATATAGTATGAAATAGATTATATTGTATGAAATATTGCATTGTAATATTTTCATGCAAAAGATATGTCTTTTATATTGAAAGTAATCAAAACACTCACCTATGTTGGGGGTAGATATGCTGAAAGGCAAGTTATTTTCTTGAACTCTTACCGTTTCGGGTTCTGAACTCTGAGCACATCTGGAACCAAAAAGGATGAAGGATAGTTAAGTGAAAATTTAATAGAAGGGTTGTAAATTTGATAATTCTTAAATCACCAAAATTACTTAATTGTCCAGTTCCCTAGTTTCCCAATTCCCTAATTTCCTAATTCCCTAATTTCCCAAATCCCTAATTTCCCAATTCTCTAATTTCCCAATTCCCTAATCACCAAAATTACTTAATTTCCAAATTCCCTAATTTCCCAATTCCCTAATTTCCCAATTTCCTAATTTCCCAAATCCCTAATTTCCCAATTCTCTAATTTCCCAATTCCCTAATCACCAAAATTACTTAATTTCCAAATTCCCCAATTTCCAAATTCCCTAATTTCCCAATTCCTTAATTTCCCAATTTCCTAATTTCCCAATTTCCTAATTTCCCAAATCCCTAATATCCCAATTCTCTAATTTCCCAATTCCCTAATCACCAAAATTACTTAATTTCCCAATTCCCTAATTTCCCAATTCCCTAATTTCCCAATTCCCTAATTTCCTAATTCCTTAATTTCCCAAATCCCTAATTTCCCAATTCCCCAATCACCAAAATTACTTAATTTCCCAGTTCCCCAGTTTCCAAATTCCCTAGTTTCTCAATTCCCTAATTTCGCAATTCTAAATTTAAAAATTCCTGAACCTTTACCATATTAAATTTTGACGTTGCAAAATTTGAAGTATGGTTAAGACTTTAACACAGCATATAATTTATATCTCAATATAAACCCACACCAACACCACATAAAGCCACATATGAAATATCACACTTCTAACTTTCCAAAAACCCAATAAAATCCACTGTCAACTACACAAATAAACCACTACAACCCCAGATATCCAAACACACCCTCCACAATTGTTTCAAGGTGTATCAAAAGCACACAAAACAAAGGAATAATCCTCTTTCAGCATGAATTGTGCACCAATCGTAAAGCAAACACAAGAATCCAGGCACGAAGAAGAAACAGATAAAGAGTAAATTCTGGTCTAAACACATGTAGCAGGAGCTTTTTATTTGTCGGATCGATTTAAAGGGGACGAAGGTTCCAATTCGATCGGTTTTCACCGGTTAAATCCCTGTCGTGACGCTATTGAGAGTAGCTGGGATTCAGGGGCGGATTTCAATGGAGCCGCAACCCTCTGGTTCCCTCGGGGGTTGCATTTCGCGGATCCGTCTTAACGAAGCTTGCTGCTTTACTATGCACGTGCAGTTAGGCGTAAACCCATCCACCGAGAATCATTACCGCGGCGAAATAAAAAGCCGGCTTTTCAAGGACGCGTGGGAAATGCGGGATACGGTAGATTGATTCGAGATCTCTGGAGAAACGTTCGAACGGTTAGAAACGCTTTGAATGTCATTCTTGAGTAGCATACCTATTTGTTGGAAGTAACGGACAAAACAAATGAACTGCGCTATGCGCGTCCGAACACGCATCACGATGCTTTGTCCTACAGTTACAGTTTTACCTTCGTCTACGAAGCACCGCGCATTTTGTAAAGACATTTTTATATTATTAAAGTATTTTCCGTTCACCTCAGCACTGCAGTTTATTTTCCTGAAGCTAATCCTAACAGGTTATGGGCCCAGACACATTCTGGTCGCGTGTGGAAAATTAAACGAACATTTTTTAGTACGACGAATTTAATTCGCGATAGTGCAGTGAGTGTGAAAAGTTGTGAAAAGTTAAAGTTTTTGTCAAGATGAGTTCCTCAACTTCAGTGCGCATCGAACCACTCGGAAAAGACAATTACGACACGTGGAAAATTCAAGTGGAAGCTCTACTGATAAAAAACGACAACTGGAAGTACGTTAATGGCAATAAAATACGACCCGACGTAACTCAGGGCGAAGCGGCAACACAATGGGACGAAGCGGACGCAAAGGCAAGATCCGATTTGATATTAGCAATTAGCCCGTCCGAAATTAAACAAATTAAAAATTGCAAGACATCGAACGAGATCTGGAAGAAATTAGAAGGTATTTACCAGTCGAAAGGTCCGGCGCGAAAAGCGACGCTATTGAAGCAGCTTGCTTTGCGAAAAATGGCAGAAGGCGACGACGTGAGATCGCATATGAACTCTTTCTTTGACGCGGTCGACAAATTAGAAGACATGGAGGTTAAAATCAACCCGGATATGCTCGCCGTTCTTCTGCTGTACAGTTTACCCGGTTCGTTTGAAAATTTTCGGGTGGCCATCGAATCCCGAGATGAATATCCGACGCCCGAAGCGCTTAAAATAAAAATTTTAGAAGAGAGCGCTGCGCGAACCGATAAAGCAAAAGAGTCGAGTGATAGCGCGATGTGGGTAAGAAAATCGACCAAGCCGGACAGGTCAAACACAGCGCAATGGAAGCGCCATGATACCGCAACAGAAGAGCCGAATAAAAACGCGAAGGAAAAACTACGTTGTTTCCGCTGTAAAAAGATAGGACATCGAGTTTCGGAATGCCGCGGACTGTTCCGCGGGCAACGGCAGTCAACTGCAGGAATGGCTAAAGAAGATTTTTCCAGTAGCAGTGCACCAGGAGCGAAGGAAGTCGCTTTTCAGGCCGACCAACGCATTCGCGAAAAGGGTACAGAAGGGAAATGGTGTCTCGACAGCGGCTGTTCATCCCACATGAGCGGCGACGCGTCTTCTTTCGTCGAGATGAAAACGTCAACGTGCGATACGTTAAACCTCGCTAGCAGCGCATCAACACAGGTGGAAGGTCAAGGTACAGTGCGATTATCCATAAAAGACTCGAATTCGCGAAAAACTATAGAACTCCGCGACGCGTTGTTCGTTCCCGACCTTCGTATGAACCTTATGTCGGTCGCGAAAATTACCGATAAGGGATGCAGTGTTCTGTTTAGAAAGCATAACGCCACCGTGTTTGCGCCCGACGGGGAAACAATTTTCACCGCTGACCGACGCGATAATTTATATTATGCACAATCCGCGTTTTTTGTGAGCGATGCAAATTTAAAAACGGCAAATGATATGGAATTGTGGCATCGGCGTCTCGGTCACGTTAACGAGGAAAGTTTGCGAAAAATAAATCGCGATAAAAGTATACGCGGCGTTTCCTTCGGAAAAGACGAAAAACTACCTACTTGCGAAATCTGTTTGCGATCAAAAATGACAAGATTACCGTTCCCAAAAAGTTCGAACCGTGCCGTAGGTGTTCTCGAGATAGTTCATACCGATATATGCGGACCGATGAGCGTCGAATCGATCGGCGGCGCGAAATATTTTATATTATTCATCGATGATTATACGCGATGGTGCGAAGTCTTTTTCTTGAAACAAAAGAGCGAAGCGTTATCTGTTTTTAAAAAGTTTAAAAATTTCGCTGAAAATCAAACAGGCGCGCGAATAAAGTATTTGCAGTCTGATAATGGTCGCGAGTTTCTCAGTAATGAGTTTAACGAATACCTAAATTCGTGCGGCATTAAAAGACGACTGACCGTAACGCACACGCCTCAACAAAACGGTGTAGCCGAGCGTAAAAATCGAACATTAGTTGAAACGGCGCGATGTTTACTTCTCCAGGCGGGACTGTCGAAGCGATTTTGGGCTGAGGCGATAGCGAACGCGAATTATACGCGTAATAGACTACCGTCTCGCGCTCTCGACGGCGACAACGCTTATTATCGATGGACACATAAAGTACCGGACGCGTCGTATTTCAAGGTTTTTGGTTCGAAGGTCATAACCCGAGTTCGAGACCGTCAAAAGTCGAAATTCGAACCGCGCGCGCAAGAGGGAATATTCCTCGGTTATTCGGATGAAACAAAGGGTTTTAGAATATGGCTTCCCGACGAGAACCGCGTCGATATATCTCGAGATGTAAAATCGGCAGACGAGACGTTAAAAGGGCCACTGAAAATAAATTGCGAAGAGCGAGCGAGTAACGAGAATTCGTATTCCGACAATAATGTAGAGATAGATATTCAAAATGATAAAACAACCTCGAAAGTCATGGAAAGCAGGGATCAGTTGAGAAACGATAGTCAAACAATCGATCGCGAGAATAGTATCGTTGAAGTGCCCATAAATCCTTCGCAACAGTCCGATTCTATTCCGACACGCGTGAACGAAGTCAGGTACCGGGTAGGTAGGCCACGAATTATCCGGACCGGGAGCCGTGGTAGGCCGAGAAAAGTACGCGGTACGGTCGAAACTCAAAACGATATTCAAAGTGATTCTCAATCTGAAGGAGAGAACGAATTATTCGAAGACGCCGTATCTTCGCATCCGACGGAATCAGCTGGTATGGCCGAGATACCGCTGCAAACCGCGCTTTCCGGCCCGGATAAAACGGAGTGGCGTGTCGCGATTCGGGAAGAAATAGCGGCGATGTTAAAGAACGACGTATGGGAGATCGTTGAACGCCCTCGTGATCGCGAAGTCATTGGGTGTCGCATGGTTCTCCGCGACAAAATAAACACCGACGGACAGGTGACGCGGAGGAAGGCGCGTTTAGTCGCACGCGGTTTTGCTCAGCGCCCGGGCTTAGATTACGAAGAAACGCACGCGCCCGTTACGAGATTGAGCTCGATACGATTGATAATAGCTCTAGCCGTCGAATACGATATGCAAGTCCATCAATTGGACGTGTCAACTGCGTACTTGAATGGAGAAGTCGATAAAGATATTTTCATGACGATTCCGGACATTCTCCCTGACGCGTTGCGCGACATCATATCGGACGGACCCGTAGAATATAGTGATAAGGCGCGAAAAATGCTAAACGAATTATCGAGCGGCGATAAAGTATGTAAAATAAAAAAGGCTTTATACGGTTTGAAACAAGCGGGTAGGCAATGGAATAAACGCCTCGACGAAGAATTGCGAAACATGGATTTCGTCCCCCTCCATGCTGATCCATGCGTGTATATATTGCGAAAGGGGGAGCAATTTCTCGTTCTTGCCGTATATGTAGACGATATAGTAATAGCCGCGAAAGATTTTAAATGGTTAGAACGCATTAAGAAACAACTCATGCAAAAATTCGAAATGACGGATTTAGGGAAGATCGGACATTGTTTGGGTATCGAATTTGAGCACAACGGTACGGAAATAAAAATGCGGCAAAGCGCGTACACGAAAAGAGTTTTAGAAAAATTCGGCATGTTAAATTCGAATCCCGTGACGTCACCGATTGATCCTTCCCAGAAACTAACCAAATGCGAAAAACAAAGCGCCGACGTTAAAAATTTTCCGTACAGGGAACTCGTCGGATCCCTTATGTACTTGGCTACGGCCACACGCCCCGACATAGCTCATGCGGCCAGCAGTCTCAGCCAATTTAATTCGTGCTACGACCGACAACATTGTATCGCGGCAAAACGCGTACTACGTTACTTAAAAGGAACAATTGATCGCGGGATACGATTCCAAAAAGGCGACGGTATATTAAGGGGTTACGTAGACGCCGATTGGGGGTCGAGTTTGCACGATCGAAGGTCATACACCGGATTTATATTTTTGTTAAACAGCGGACCTGTAAGCTGGGAATCGCGAAAACAACGCACGGTTGCGCTTTCCACGATGGAAGCGGAGTACATGGCATTGTCGGAATCGACGAAAGAAGCAGTGCATCTGCAAAGTTTTTTAAAGGCCATAGGAATTTTTAAGCAGAAACATGTACCGATATTCAACGACAATCAGAGTACTATCGAATTGGCCAAAAACCCAACTTTTCATAGCCGTTCGAAACATATAGACATTAGACACCACTTTGTAAGAGAAAAATTAAAGGACGGCGAAATAAAAGTTTTTTACAAAGCGTCAAACGATCAGATCGCGGACGTATTAACAAAAGGTTTAACCGGCCCGCGTCATCAGAAATGTACCGCGTCTTTTATGTATAACGATCGACATTGTAAATAAATGCGTTGTAGTAATTAATTAGCGAAACATTGTATACATCAGCGATAAGCGTACATCCTTGTTTTGAGGGGGAGTGTTGGAAGTAACGGACAAAACAAATGAACTGCGCTATGCGCGTCCGAACACGCATCACGATGCTTTGTCCTACAGTTACAGTTTTACCTTCGTCTACGAAGCACCGCGCATTTTGTAAAGACATTTTTATATTATTAAAGTATTTTCCGTTCACCTCAGCACTGCAGTTTATTTTCCTGAAGCTAATCCTAACACTATTTTTCACTGCTGTTTAATTTATTAACCAAAATTCAACAAACTGATAAAACTCACGATACTAATACATTCTCATGAAAGTCATGCATAAATTGTAATTGTGATTAGCTCTGACGCACATCACAAATAGATCAGAGGACAAAGAGTTAAATCTTGTACAAGGAAAAAATCTTGCTTAAATCGCACAATTCGCAAATGTCCACAAACCTCGCAAAATTCAACACCCTATTATGCAAATACCCTATTGCAAATTTAATTGTTTACTATATTTTAGTCATCAATCCTTGCAAAAATTCAGTACTTTGTTACTATTAAATTTTACAAATATATTTGCAGGGTTCAGTAGTTTAAAATTCAAAAGTCGAGGCAAACTTAAATATTTGCAAGGTTTCCATATTTTCTGATGCACAAACCTTGCAAAATTGAATACTTCGCCATTATAAAATTTAGCGAATGAAAATATTTGCATGGATCAATATTTCGAAATGCAAGAATCGACGCAAACTTAAATATTTGCAAAGTTTCAATACTTTCCGATGCACAAACCTTGCGAAATTCAATGTCTTGCAATATTAACCTCTTAGGCACTATAGTGGCTTTCGCGGATAGCTCTCTGTATGACGGTCCACTATAGTTTCGCGAATGTCATCGTTTACGTAGCGCCACTATAGGCTCACTCTACTGGCTCACTCGCTCACCGTTTCAATTCAATCATCCTTTTCATATGTTTTCATTCGCACTTTTTTGCCTTCACCACGTTCTCTAAGAGTATTAAATCCCACAAAAGTACGTTACATGTAAATAAAAGGTAACGCCAAGTTTAGGCACCATGGGGCACCTCTTTGCACTGATACACGATATTGGAACATTTGGAAATTACATATTTTGTGAATTTTCGAAGAAAGTAAATTATCAAAGTTTAAGTATGTCTTTGGTAAAAATGTAATAATGAAAAATTTTATTCTAATGCACTTGTTAAGAGAATCTTGTCATACTTGATATACGAGTGCTGAGAGTTAATTAAATAGTTCATTTAATTGTTATTCCGAGTGACACTACTTTAACAATTCCTGCATCCTTTTTTACGGTTAATGATCAACACAGATTATAACCGCGACTTTTGTAGAGTATGTACCGCTTCCGGCCAGGTTAGCCGGAAGATAAATGTTTTTTTGTCGTGGTTGCCGAGATAGCAGAATGATTTATCTAGTCCTTAAATTAATCCTCCTGGGGGCTTGACTTGGCTATTCGATTTTCTACCACTGACCAGTTTACTTGCTTGCGCTTATTCGCCAAATTTCGTATCGCTGCTTTGAATAGGACGCGTTACCTCAAAAATGTGGTAAGTATTCGATATAAGTGAATCTCCTGGTCCTACACTTTCGTTTATATTGTACAATTTGTACGTTGATTGGTGTTTTGTTGAATAGAATAGTCGGAACGGAAACATGTCGAGTGCTTGCTTAGATCGTATTTTCACTTATATCGAATCGTCAATCTATATAGGTGTATACTGTGTACATGTTTAGTACACTTTATTGTAAACAATTTGTTCGTAGTATTATTAGCACAAATAAATGAAACAATATTAACTTTGTTAAAAGGAGATTCACTTTGAAAGGGTGGAATCATTTAAAAAAATTTCTAAATTTAGAAACCTTGAAATTGGACGATTTGAAAGTTGAAATATTTCAAATTTGAGAACGTGAAAATTGTAAATTTTATGAATGCAAAAATTGGAGAAATGTGGAAACATGGAAATAGAGAATTTCCGACAGCGTGAAATCACAAAATATGAAAATCAGAAAATTGGACAGTGTGAAAAAAAAAATATGAAAATCTGAAAATAACAAAAATTGCACAATTGAAAACTGAAATATACAAAAAAGTGTAAATACAAAAATCAGAAAATGTGAAAATTTAACAATGTAAAAAAGAAAAAATTTGAAAATACAAAGAAAAATTGAGAACTGAGAAATTAGAAAATATGAAAATTTGAAATATAAGTCTAAAATTTGATCCATTTATATTCTCCCGATTTACATTTCAAACTACTATATCAATCTTAAAAGTCCAACACAAACTCCTCATTATGTTTCGTTTCAGTGTTTAACTTAATCAAAGTTTGCTCTTATCTAATTAGCTGAATTAGTTATGTATATACATAGAGCACACACAGCAAATTCGTTCTCTACGGTATATCTACAAGTCATTTTGGAGTTTATCTATCGTTGAAGTATTAAATAGGGCTTGATAGATGTTGCCGTGTTCACGATGTATCTTTCATGAGGGATGTCGGATCGATTTTCAGTTGCTTACTCAGGTAAACTTTGCCACCATTAGGAAGTTCTCTTGTAAATGCAGTTTAAGTCATATATTGTTAGAAACACACATACCACTTTGTATTTTAATCCTTCAGATATCTTCAAATCTTTCAGATTAGTTATTTTATTTTACTTTCCAAATCATTGTTTTATTACAAATTATTGTTTTATTTATGTACATTTTCTCTGTTTATTAAATATTCTTATTTTTTTATTCTATTATTACTTGAATTATTTGATGTTAAATGTTTAAACAACTTTTCATGGCTTTTGTGATGTATTTAATATATTTTATACATCTACTATATTTAATATACTTAATATACGTCATATACATGAAATTTGAAAAATTTGGAAATTGTGAAAGTAGAAAATTGAAAATTTCGAAATTTAGGGTTTTGAAAATTAAGGGATTGGAAATTTGGGGTTTTGAAAATTAGAAAATTGGTAAATTGGAAAACTGGAAAATTAGAAAATTTAGAAATTGGAAATTTGGTGTTTTGAAAATTAAAAAATTGGTAATTTCGGAAATTAGAGAATTGGTAAATTTGGAAATTGGAAAAGTGAAAAATTAGAAAATTTAAAAAATTGGAAGTTTGGGGTTTTGAAAATTAGAAAATTGGTAAATTGGAAAACTGGAAAATTAGAAAATTTAGAAATTGAAAATTGGAAATTAGAAATTAGAAAATTTAGAAATTGGAAATAAGGAAATTAGAAAATTAAAAAATTGGAAAATTTAGAAATTGGAAATAAGAAAATTGGAGAAGTGGAAAACTGGAAAATTTAGAAATTGGAAATTTGGGGTTTCGTAAATTAGAAAATTGGAAAAATTGGTAAATTTAGAATTTAGAAATTGGAAAATGGGAAAATTGGTAAATTTGGAAATTGGAAGATTGGAAAATGGGAAAACTGGTAAATTTGGAAAATTGGAAAATTTAGAAATTGGAAAATTGGAAAATTTAGAAATTAGAAATAAAAAGATTGAAAAAGTGGAAAACTGGAAAATTTAGAAATTAGAAATTTAGGATTTAGAAAATTAGAAAATTAGAAAATTGGGAAAATTGGAAATTGGAGAAATTGGTAAATTTAGAATTTAGAAATTGGAAAATTAGAAAATTGGAAGATTGGAAAATGGGAAAACTGGTAAATTTAGAAATTGAAATATTGGAAAATGGGAAAATTGTTAAATTTGGAAATTGGAAAATTAGAAAATTGGAAAAATTGGTAAATTTAGAATTTAGAAATTAGAAAATTAGAAAATTGGAAGATTGGAAAATGGGAAAACTGGTAAATTTGGGAATTGGAAGATTGGAAAATGGGAAAATTGTTAAATTTGGAAAATTTGGAAATTGGAAAATTAGAAAATTTAGAAATTGGAAATTTGGGATTTTGAAAATTAGAAAGTTAATAAATTTGGAAATTGTAAAATGGGAAAATTGGAAAACTAGAAAATTAGAAAATTAAGATATATGAAAAATTAGAAATTTAAAAAGTGAAAGAATTGAAAAATTTTCCAATTTTAAAATACTTATAAAATATCCAAATTTTCCACTAAAATTAAGCAATCCTAAGTACATTAACCACAAAACGAAAACCGTTGAATACCTGTTATTCTACGACAAGAGGTAGACGATAAGGGAAAAGGTAAAGGGAATTTTGCATAAATCCCGGGTTTCGAGGCAAGCTGGCTGAGAATGAATTTAAGAGAGCATTTAATGGGACAAAAGTTAGAAGGATGCATCTCTAAATGCAGCTATCCCTTCGTTCCTCGATAGCTCATCGTTTTCCAGAAAATTGTTCGTCCAGAGTTAAATTCACCTTATCCAACTCGCGTCTCGTTATTCTCCTTCGGGTCACCGAAAATATGCGACTTTTTTCAAACTCGCCGGGCTAAGTGGAATTTAACCCTTGCTCCACTTCGCGCTTTCAAAACGAGGGTAGTTTTTCCGTGGAAACGTTACATTTTTAGAATTTTTAACGACAAACGAGTTCCCTGGCACAAAAAAACGAACAAAATCGTGTTTACGCTTTGAATCCTCCTTGTTCAAATTTTTACCTATTCATTTATTTATTAATATTTATATTTTTTAATAACTTACTCGATGCGTTATTATTACTGTTTTTATTCTGAAGAGAAACGTGTTTCTTGAGAATTATGGTCGTTACGAAAATAAGGTCGTTTCTTGTTTTATGCTGACGTGAATATCATCTTGTTTACGTTGTGACGCTTTTCAAAGAGCATTTCTGCTGCTTAAATTCTACGCTGTTCATTTTTGAACAACACTTGTTATTTTACATATGCAAATATTGAATATAATTTATTGTATTCCTGAATCCTTAAATAAAATTTATTGCATTCGTGGTATTATAAATATAATTATCCAAAAATAATTTTACCCCTAAAGAGTGTTCACAGTATCATAAATAAAAATATTAACAAATTTATATTCTTGTATGTTACACCTTTAAATTACAAAATTTGAAAATTGGTGAATTTGGAAATTTGGAAATTGGAAAATTGGAAAATTAGAAAATTGGAAAATTTAGAAATCAGAAATTTGGGGTTTTCAAAATTAGAAAATTGGTAAATTGGAAAATTGGAAAATTTAGAAATTGGAAATTTGGGGTTTTGAAAATTAGAAAATTGGTAAATTGGAAAATTGGAAAATTGGAAAATTGGAAAATTGAGAAATTGGAAAATTGAGAAATTGGAAAATTGAGAAATTGGAAAATTGAGAAATTGGAAAATTGAGAAATTGGAAAATTGAGAAATTGGAAAATTGAGAAATTGGAAAATTGAGAAATAGGAAAATTGAGAAATAGGAAAATTGGAAAATTGAGAAATTGGAAAATTGAGAAATTGGAAAATTGAGAAATTGGAAAATTGAGAAATTGGAAAATTGAGAAATTGGAAAATTGAGAAATTGAAAAATTGAGAAATAGGAAAATTGAAAAATTAGACAATTGGAAAATTTAGAAACCCACACATTCTCCATTTTATCACCTCTTATTCACCCTGTCGCCCTCTTACACCGTATTTTTCCAAAAAAATGTCAGCATGTCCCGGACTTCCACATCAATCCGTACTTGATTCTCTCCAGGTTAACCACCTCGGCTCATTTTCCCTCTTCCCGTCGTTTATCTTTATCTTCGTCGCTCGCTTTGCAATCCTTTCTTAGCGCTTCCTGTGTGTACGTGTCATCCGTGTCACGAGGCTCTCCGCTTTCCACGCTGTGAAGGTTTGCTTGATTGAATATTCAAGGAAGATTCCTGCAGACTCTTTTTCCATCGTCCTTCCTTCGATCGAAATTTATTCGTGCCTGTTCTTTATGTTCATCGACGAAAGCTCCTGGGTATTTTTATGATCACGATCGAGATTGTAGCATGTGGGGATCGTAACGTGTGTTCTCGATCAATATGAAGTGTGGGGTGGAAAGGTGATTCAGTTTGGGAGTATTTTTGGATCAATACGTTTAAGAGTTTTCATGTTTGTGGATCTCTTTTTATTAGATTAATGTAGATGATAGATAGATAGATAGATAGGTGGATAGGTAGATAGATAGATAGATAGATAGATAGATAGATAGATACATAGATAGATAGATAAATAGATTCTTTACATTCACATTCTTTACATTCTTTACAATCACAGTTAGGCATCTATAGATTTCTAGATCAGTTCATTGACGACCACAGTATGAGATCTACATATTTCTGGACTAATATAGTCAGAGATAGTCATATGTACAGATCACTATATCTCTAATTCTCCACATTCATAGTTATTCACAGTTAGAGACAGATAGATTTCAAGATCAGTAGATCCATTGACATTCATAATTAGAGACCTACATATTTCTGGATTAATATAGTCAGAGATAGTCATATGCACACATCACTACATCTCTAATTCTCCACATTCAAAGCTATTCACAGTTAGAGACAGATAGATTTCAAGATCAGTAGGTCCATTGACATTCACAGTTAGAGATCTACATATTTCTGGATTAATATAGTCAGAGATAGTCATATGTACAGATCACTGTATCTCTAATTCTCCACATTCATAGCTATTCACAGTTAGAGACAGATAGATTTCAAGATCAATAGGTCCATTGACATTCACAGTTAGAGATCTACATATTTCTGGATTAATATAGTCAGAGATAGTCATATGTACAGATCACTATATCTCTAGTTCTCCACATTCATAGATATTCACAGTTAGAAGCAGATAGATTTCTAGACCAGTAGATTCATAGATATTTTCTTCTAAACCTACAGTAAGCCAGTATTAGCCTTAATACTAGGTTTACAAGATGCGTCATTGTGACGCACTTCGAATTTTCTTAAAAAAATTGCAAAAACCGTTCAAATTTTTATTTTATCTTGTACGGACTTTTATCCGTTGAACGAGGTAAGTATTGAAGTCTATTTTCTTCAAAAGCTTTGAAATATTGAAATTTGCTATGTGGTATACCTATCTCTACGGATGTGCGTCAATTTCACGCGATCGTAATGTAAATAAAATTTTTGTTAAATTAGTTTTACCCAGGCGAAAATTACAACGATAATAAATATGAATGCACCGACAATACCTTATAAACACCTACCTGAACTTAGCACCCGACTTTCAAAAATTTTATTTCTTTCAATTGCATCGTATTTAGCATCGTTTGTACCCGTTTGTACCACCTTTGTTTTCGTTTGTACCCCAAGGGGTGAAAAGTTACTAGGGGGTGAAAAATACCCCAGCACCCCACTTTAACATTTTTTAATTCTTTCAAAGCCATCATAAAAAGGGACGTCCGTAGAGGTTTGTACCACCCTCACTTTCGTTTGTACCCCAAGGGGTGCGTTTATACCGCGTTTTGAAAGTACGTCCAAGGGGTAACTTCGCCATTTTTTGAGATATTCCAAATCTTCTTGCGCGTGCTGATTCCTAGTCGTTTGTACCCGTTTGTACCACCCTCACATTTGTTTGTACCCCAAGGGGTGCGTTTGTACCGCCTTTCGGAAGTACCCCCAAGGGGTAACTTCGCCATTTCTTGAGATATTCCAAATCTTCTTGCGGGTGCTGATTCCTAGTCGTTTGTACCCGTTTGTACCACCCTCACATTCGTTTGTACCTCAAAGGGTTCGTTTGTACCGCGTTTTGAAAAAAATCCCCTAGAGGTAACTTCGTCAATTTTGGGAATTTTTCAAATCTTCTTGGGGGTGCTGTTTCCTCTTCGTCTCTAGAGGTTTGTACCACCTTTACTTTCGTTTGTACCTCAAAGGGTTCGTTTGTACCGCGTTTTGAAAAAAATCCCCTAGAGGTAACTTCGTCAATTTTTGGAATTTTTCAAATCTTCTTGGGGATGCTGTTTCCTCTTCGTCTCTAGAGGTTTGTACCACCTTTACTTTCGTTTGTACCTCAAAGGGTTCGTTTGTACCGCGTTTTGAAAAAAATCCCCTAGAGGTAACTTCGTCAATTTTGGGAATTTTTGAAATCTTCTTGGGGGTGCTGTTTCCTATTCGTCTCTAGAGGTTTGTACCACCTTTACTTTCGTTTGTACCTCAAAGGGTTCGTTTGTACCGCCTTTTGAAAAAAATTCCCCTAGAGGTAACTTCGTCAATTTTTGGAATTTTTCAAATCTTCTTGGGGGTGCTGTTTCCTCTTCGTCTCTAGAGGTTTGTACCACCTTTACTTTCGTTTGTACCTCAAAGGGTTCGTTTGTACCGCGTTTTGAAAAAAATCCCCTAGAGGTAACTTCGTCAATTTTGGGAATTTTTTAAATCTTCTTGGGGGTGCTGTTTCCTATTCGTCTCTAGAGGTTTGTACCACCTTTACTTTCGTTTGTACCTCAAAGGGTTCGTTTGTACCGCGTTTTGAAAAAAATCCCCTAGAGGTAACTTCGTCAATTTTGGGAATTTTTTAAATCTTCTTGGGGGTGCTGTTTCCTATTCGTCTCTAGAGGTTTGTACCACCTTTACTTTCGTTTGTACCTCAAAGGGTTCGTTTGTACCGCGTTTTGAAAAAAATCCCCTAGAGGTAACTTCGTCAATTTTGGGAATTTTTTAAATCTTCTTGGGGGTGCTGTTTCCTATTCGTCTCTAGAGGTTTGTACCACCTTTACTTTCGTTTGTACCTCAAAGGGTTCGTTTGTACCGCCTTTTGAAAAAAATTCCCCTAGAGGTAACTTCGTCAATTTTTGGAATTTTTCAAATCTTGTTGGGGGTGCTGTTTCCTCTTCGTCTCTAGAGGTTTGTACCACCTTTACTTTCGTTTGTACCTCAAAGGGTTCGTTTGTACCGCGTTTTGAAAAAAATCCCCTAGAGGTAACTTCGTCAATTTTGGGAATTTTTTAAATCTTCTTGGGGGTGCTGTTTCCTATTCGTCTCTAGAGGTTTGTACCACCTTTACTTTCGTTTGTACCTCAAAGGGTTCGTTTGTACCGCCTTTTGAAAAAAATTCCCCTAGAGGTAACTTCGTCAATTTTTGGAATTTTTCAAATCTTCTTGGGGGTGCTGTTTCCTCTTCGTCTCTAGAGGTTTGTACCACCTTTACTTTCGTTTGTACCTCAAAGGGTTCGTTTGTACCGCGTTTTGAAAAAAATCCCCTAGAGGTAACTTCGTCAATTTTGGGAATTTTTTAAATCTTCTTGGGGGTGCTGTTTCCTATTCGTCTCTAGAGGTTTGTACCACCTTTACTTTCGTTTGTACCTCAAAGGGTTCGTTTGTACCGCCTTTTGAAAAAAATTCCCCTAGAGGTAACTTCGTCAATTTTTGGAATTTTTCAAATCTTCTTGGGGGTGCTGTTTCCTCTTCGTCTCTAGAGGTTTGTACCACCTTTACTTTCGTTTGTACCTCAAAGGGTTCGTTTGTACCGCGTTTTGAAAAAAATCCCCTAGAGGTAACTTCGTCAATTTTGGGAATTTTTTAAATCTTCTTGGGGGTGCTGTTTCCTATTCGTCTCTAGAGGTTTGTACCACCTTTACTTTCGTTTGTACCTCAAAGGGTTCGTTTGTACCGCGTTTTGAAAAAAATCCCCTAGAGGTAACTTCGTCAATTTTGGGAATTTTTTAAATCTTCTTGGGGGTGCTGTTTCCTATTCGTCTCTAGAGGTTTGTACCACCTTTACTTTCGTTTGTACCTCAAAGGGTTCGTTTGTACCGCCTTTTGAAAAAAATTCCCCTAGAGGTAACTTCGTCAATTTTTGGAATTTTTCAAATCTTGTTGGGGGTGCTGTTTCCTCTTCGTCTCTAGAGGTTTGTACCACCTTTACTTTCGTTTGTACCTCAAAGGGTTCGTTTGTACCGCGTTTTGAAAAAAATCCCCTAGAGGTAACTTCGTCAATTTTGGGAATTTTTTAAATCTTCTTGGGGGTGCTGTTTCCTCTTCGTCTCTAGAGGTTTGTACCACCTTTACTTTCGTTTGTACCTCAAAGGGTTCGTTTGTACCGCGTTTTGAAAAAAATCCCCTAGAGGTAACTTCGTCAATTTTGGGAATTTTTTAAATCTTCTTGGGGGTGCTGTTTCCTATTCGTCTCTAGAGGTTTGTACCACCTTTACTTTCGTTTGTACCTCAAAGGGTTCGTTTGTACCGCCTTTTGAAAAAAATTCCCCTAGAGGTAACTTCGTCAATTTTGGGAATTTTTCAAATCTTCTTGGGGGTGCTGTTTCCTATTCGTCTCTAGAGGTTTGTACCACCTTTACTTTCGTTTGTACCTCAAAGGGTTCGTTTGTACCGCGTTTTGAAAAAAATCCCCTAGAGGTAACTTCGTCAATTTTGGGAATTTTTCAAATCTTCTTGGGGGTGCTGTTTCCTCTTCGTCTCTAGAGGTTTGTACCACCTTTACTTTCGTTTGTACCTCAAAGGGTTCGTTTGTACCGCGTTTTGAAAAAAATCCCCTAGAGGTAACTTCGTCAATTTTGGGAATTTTTCAAATCTTCTTGGGGGTGCTGTTTCCTATTCGTCTCTAGAGGTTTGTACCACCTTTACTTTCGTTTGTACCTCAAAGGGTTCGTCTATATCCACTGTTCAAAAAATACCATAGTGTTAACTGCGACATTGTAGATATACAGTATGGGGTTCGTAAATGTGGAAAACATCTTTGTCGTAAGAGTAAAAGTTAATAAACAGTCAAAGGCTATATCCGATCGTTTACAAAGCCGACGAACATCGAGTATCGGTGAGACACATAATAATGCAAGCAAGGGAAAATATCGCAATTTTATTTCTTATTATTTTATTATAGAACTTTTATTTTTATAAATTTTATGGGAATTTTATGGAACTTTCTTGTTTGAAATGGCACCAAACACAATAAATTCTAATCATAATTACTTCTCTAGTAAACTATGAATCGGACTTTTATACTTAAGACTAAATTCGCGTATACGACAGAGTTATGAATTGCTCCTAACGACTCGCTACTCAAGTAATTATGATTGTAATTATATCGTGTGTGGTATTATTTCATGAGAGAAACGAAACAAATGCGATAGTAAAAGTGTCATTTACGAAAAACCGAAGACATAGAATTATAACTTTTTAATTTAGAAGGCTGCACACTTTTTTTGTATCGTTAATCTTTTCTACGTTCAGTACACTATAAAAAATGCAATACCTATTCTATAATTGTGAAATTTCAGACTCGAAATTTTCATACCTATGGAGAAAATAGTGTACTACATACAGTAATTCGTCTCAGAGTGCTGCTCTTGTTTCCCTCTCACAGTACGCAAAACATCTCTTTCTGCGCCTATGCCTTGCGTTATTGCTGCGCCTATGTTAGTCTCGCTCGAGTCAATCAAATGCAACACTGTATTCACCGCTTTGCCTTTGACGCAATCTGATATAGCAATATAATTTTTTCTAATGTATAGAAAAATTATAAATGTTTCTGATATAAATAAATGTTCGTAATATAGAAATAGAATTTTTTAATTTTTACATTTTTGGACTGCTAACTTGTGTAACATTTTTGTGAGGGTTTTTCAATTAAATTGAGACCAAACATGGCATAATTTGGATAATATTTATCATTCATTAAAGAACGGATTGCTCTAACATGTCGATTCAGGATCCGTAAGTGATTTTTGACTTTGCAACGAAGAATACAAATTCCCCACAGACCGGCTTGAAAACAGCGAATGAATTTTCACTTCGCAATGTGTCCCTTTCCCCCCGACGTCTTTCCGAATCAATTCCTGTATTGCTTCTGGAAAGACTGTTAAAACATCGACAAGCATTTAAATGTCTCGCCGGCTTTTTCTGTTAGTTTGGCGAGTCGGTGGCGCGGCGGCTCGCTTTTGTTAACGCCGGCAAAGACAAGCCGCGGCGGGTAATAAAGAGCTGTCGAATTTCGATTTTCATGTCTGCTGTTTACACAGTGTAAGGTTTAGGTTCCGACCTACATTACACTGAGAATTAAATTACTGTATAAAGAAGATTAAAGAGGTGGCTAGCGCGATGGTCATGATCGCTCCGTTCATATAAATCAATAAAATATAGCAATTAAATTAACGCGTAAATTATATTATTAATTTAACAACGAATTAAAAATATTAAAACGTTTCTAATCACATCACGTTTCGTTTATATTTTGTATACTTCTTCATTGACTACATTAACTTAAACAAAAAAAAAAATATACTGATCGAATTGAGTAACCTCCCCCTTTTTCGAAGTCGGTTAAAAAATGAAATAACATCTTTATTGCGATGAGTGGTACCTTTTGTTTATGACGCATCAACGCGCTGCACAGTACTTTGCATATGTGGGCATTGCGGACAAAATTTATAAATTATCTTCTGTATTTTTTTAATTATCAGCGATGGGTATTCGGTGAAGGTTCTGGGTTAAGTGCCATGCGGTCTCTTTATTCTCCCCACTCTGTGACCAGATCCTTCTAGAATATCCTAACCGCTTTTCACGCGCTACGTAGCACCATGACAAGTCATTGATTACGAAGCACAATACTTTCTGTAAACTAAATCATTCAAAACTATAGGAGGTAGTGAAGTGGAGAGCGAGGCAGTGTCTAATTTTTAATAATAAATAATAAAGTTCAATATTTTATTCACAAGCGAAGTGTTGCAAAACAAATGTCATTGAATAGAATGCAAAATATATATTCTCTCGGTACAACGAAAAAGTGGGAAGAAAACGAAGAATGGAAAAGGGGGTGACTTTCTGAAACTGGGAAGTCCTCAATATCTCCGCCAACGGTCATCAGGCCCAAACCGTTACAGGGTTGACCGTTCGGCACTCGGCCTTCTATAAATTACCGTAGCAGTAATAAATCTGAGAATCGCCTCGGCTTTTTTAAATTACATTCGGAATCAGAAAATAACAACTACGTTAACCTTGGGCTCAACGTGCAAACCACCCGAGTAAAAACTATTTAAAAAATGTTCAATATTTCAAACCTTCTTAACTTTACAATAATTATCTTATGGATCTGCACTTTGACGATTTTCAAAAAAAGTGCATCGACCTCTAATCATTATACAGTATTGATTCGTAACAAGCAACAGTTTTGTGATTCGTAACAAGCAAATTTCTATCCCCTCTTGTTTGTTTAAAGTCGGCTGCTGAGTGAGAGATCCGAGAAAGAGTGAGAGGTCCGCGAAACCGAAGAAGTCATAAATTTTCACGGTCAACCGAACAGTTTAGTGGAAAGAGGACAGAATATATATATTGTTTTCTCACTCTGATGCATAGCGATTCTGTCGTCCATTCAACTAATTCTACATTGATTCGTAATAAGCCACTTGCTCGGGTCTGACCATTTGTTTGTTACGAATCCGGTATATTATACATAGACATGTTCCATTCAAAAAATCTTACTTGTATTAAAAAGGGAAAGAATGTTATATTCTGTCCTTGTCTAAAGAATAACATCTCTGCTCGACCGATTACTTTATAGTTTACCGCTACCGTCGCGTCGTCGCGCTTGGGAACACAGGCAAGCCGAATAGTATACGTGATTCGTAACAAGCAACTCGCCAGACCCGAGCGAATTGCTTATTACGAATTAATACTATACACTATTCTCTCCGTAAATGTGAAAAAGATCTCTAACGTAAGAGTAAAAATTTTATCCCCACTACTGGTGGAATCCTCCTCGGAATCAGTCAAGAATAAATCACATTCAGTCGCCGAAACAACGAGAATCAAATATCGGTGACACATACTAATGCAAGAAAAGGAAATGATCGCAATTTTCTTATTTCTTACTAATTTTTCATAAAATTTTTACTGTCGTATTTATCTAGCTTTCCTGATTAACATGACACCAAACATGATATAATTACGTTAACAATTGTATGTGTAACGAGTGAATAAAGTTTTTAACATAAAAACGGAAAGCGAATGGAAAAGAAAGAGAGGCAGACGGTTGAAGCGTCCGGCAAAAATTAAAAGACTCACGCGTGTTCTGACAATTAAATTCAAAACTCAAAATTCTTTATTTTTGGTTTTCCGTCAATGGAACTTTTACTATCGTATTTGCCTCGTATCTTTGATGAAAATGACACCAAGCAGGATGTAATTTGTGTTATATTTACTTGCAATACCATATTGTAGTAAAGTCATCGATGTACGTTCAACAATTGAAATTACAAATAAATATATGATAGTAAAAGTGGTACAAACCTCTGCAAGCGAAGACGAAACAGCACCCCCAACAAGATTTGAAAAATTCCCAAAATTGACGAAGTTACCTCTAGGGGATTTTTTTCAAAACGCGGTACAAACGAACCCTTTGAGGTACAAACGAAAGTAAAGGTGGTACAAACCTCTAGAGACGAATAGGAAACAGCACCCCCAAGAAGATTTAAAAAATTCCCAAAATTGACGAAGTTACCTCTAGGGGATTTTTTTCAAAACGCGGTACAAACGAACCCTTTGAGGTACAAACGAAAGTAAAGGTGGTACAAACCTCTAGAGACGAATAGGAAACAGCACCCCCAAGAAGATTTAAAAAATTCCCAAAATTGACGAAGTTACCTCTAGGGGATTTTTTTCAAAACGCGGTACAAACGAACCCTTTGAGGTACAAACGAAAGTAAAGGTGGTACAAACCTCTAGAGACGAATAGGAAACAGCACCCCCAAGAAGATTTAAAAAATTCCCAAAATTGACGAAGTTACCTCTAGGGGATTTTTTTCAAAACGCGGTACAAACGAACCCTTTGAGGTACAAACGAAAGTAAAGGTGGTACAAACCTCTAGAGACGAATAGGAAACAGCACCCCCAAGAAGATTTAAAAAATTCCCAAAATTGACGAAGTTACCTCTAGGGGATTTTTTTCAAAACGCGGTACAAACGAACCCTTTGAGGTACAAACGAAAGTAAAGGTGGTACAAACCTCTAGAGACGAATAGGAAACAGCACCCCCAAGAAGATTTAAAAAATTCCCAAAATTGACGAAGTTACCTCTAGGGGATTTTTTTCAAAACGCGGTACAAACGAACCCTTTGAGGTACAAACGAAAGTAAAGGTGGTACAAACCTCTAGAGACGAATAGGAAACAGCACCCCCAAGAAGATTTAAAAAATTCCCAAAATTGACGAAGTTACCTCTAGGGGATTTTTTTCAAAACGCGGTACAAACGAACCCTTTGAGGTACAAACGAAAGTAAAGGTGGTACAAACCTCTAGAGACGAAGAGGAAACAGCACCCCCAAGAAGATTTGAAAAATTCCAAAAATTGACGAAGTTACCTCTAGGGGATTTTTTTCAAAACGCGGTACAAACGAACCCTTTGAGGTACAAACGAAAGTAAAGGTGGTACAAACCTCTAGAGACGAAGAGGAAACAGCACCCCCAAGAAGATTTGAAAAATTCCCAAAATTGACGAAGTTACCTCTAGGGGATTTTTTTCAAAACGCGGTACAAACGAACCCTTTGAGGTACAAACGAAAGTAAAGGTGGTACAAACCTCTAGAGACGAAGAGGAAACAGCACCCCCAAGAAGATTTGAAAAATTCCCAAAATTGACGAAGTTACCTCTAGGGGATTTTTTTCAAAACGCGGTACAAACGAACCCTTTGAGGTACAAACGAAAGTAAAGGTGGTACAAACCTCTAGAGACGAAGAGGAAACAGCACCCCCAAGAAGATTTGAAAAATTCCCAAAATTGACGAAGTTACCTCTAGGGGATTTTTTTCAAAACGCGGTACAAACGAACCCTTTGAGGTACAAACGAAAGTAAAGGTGGTACAAACCTCTAGAGACGAAGAGGAAACAGCACCCCCAAGAAGATTTGAAAAATTCCCAAAATTGACGAAGTTACCTCTAGGGGATTTTTTTCAAAACGCGGTACAAACGAACCCTTTGAGGTACAAACGAAAGTAAAGGTGGTACAAACCTCTAGAGACGAATAGGAAACAGCACCCCCAAGAAGATTTAAAAAATTCCCAAAATTGACGAAGTTACCTCTAGGGGATTTTTTTCAAAACGCGGTACAAACGAACCCTTTGAGGTACAAACGAAAGTAAAGGTGGTACAAACCTCTAGAGACGAATAGGAAACAGCACCCCCAAGAAGATTTAAAAAATTCCCAAAATTGACGAAGTTACCTCTAGGGGATTTTTTTCAAAACGCGGTACAAACGAACCCTTTGAGGTACAAACGAAAGTAAAGGTGGTACAAACCTCTAGAGACGAATAGGAAACAGCACCCCCAAGAAGATTTAAAAAATTCCCAAAATTGACGAAGTTACCTCTAGGGGATTTTTTTCAAAACGCGGTACAAACGAACCCTTTGAGGTACAAACGAAAGTAAAGGTGGTACAAACCTCTAGAGACGAATAGGAAACAGCACCCCCAAGAAGATTTAAAAAATTCCCAAAATTGACGAAGTTACCTCTAGGGGATTTTTTTCAAAACGCGGTACAAACGAACCCTTTGAGGTACAAACGAAAGTAAAGGTGGTACAAACCTCTAGAGACGAATAGGAAACAGCACCCCCAAGAAGATTTAAAAAATTCCCAAAATTGACGAAGTTACCTCTAGGGGATTTTTTTCAAAACGCGGTACAAACGAACCCTTTGAGGTACAAACGAAAGTAAAGGTGGTACAAACCTCTAGAGACGAATAGGAAACAGCACCCCCAAGAAGATTTAAAAAATTCCCAAAATTGACGAAGTTACCTCTAGGGGATTTTTTTCAAAACGCGGTACAAACGAACCCTTTGAGGTACAAACGAAAGTAAAGGTGGTACAAACCTCTAGAGACGAAGAGGAAACAGCACCCCCAAGAAGATTTGAAAAATTCCAAAAATTGACGAAGTTACCTCTAGGGGATTTTTTTCAAAACGCGGTACAAACGAACCCTTTGAGGTACAAACGAAAGTAAAGGTGGTACAAACCTCTAGAGACGAAGAGGAAACAGCACCCCCAAGAAGATTTGAAAAATTCCCAAAATTGACGAAGTTACCTCTAGGGGATTTTTTTCAAAACGCGGTACAAACGAACCCTTTGAGGTACAAACGAAAGTAAAGGTGGTACAAACCTCTAGAGACGAATAGGAAACAGCACCCCCAAGAAGATTTGAAAAATTCCCAAAATTGACGAAGTTACCTCTAGGGGATTTTTTTCAAAACGCGGTACAAACGAACCCTTTGAGGTACAAACGAAAGTAAAGGTGGTACAAACCTCTAGAGACGAAGAGGAAACAGCACCCCCAAGAAGATTTGAAAAATTCCCAAAATTGACGAAGTTACCTCTAGGGGATTTTTTTCAAAACGCGGTACAAACGAACCCTTTGAGGTACAAACGAAAGTAAAGGTGGTACAAACCTCTAGAGACGAAGAGGAAACAGCACCCCCAAGAAGATTTGAAAAATTCCCAAAATTGACGAAGTTACCTCTAGGGGATTTTTTTCAAAACGCGGTACAAACGAACCCTTTGAGGTACAAACGAAAGTAAAGGTGGTACAAACCTCTAGAGACGAAGAGGAAACAGCACCCCCAAGAAGATTTGAAAAATTCCCAAAATTGACGAAGTTACCTCTAGGGGATTTTTTTCAAAACGCGGTACAAACGAACCCTTTGAGGTACAAACGAAAGTAAAGGTGGTACAAACCTCTAGAGACGAATAGGAAACAGCACCCCCAAGAAGATTTGAAAAATTCCCAAAATTGACGAAGTTACCTCTAGGGGATTTTTTTCAAAACGCGGTACAAACGAACCCTTTGAGGTACAAACGAAAGTAAAGGTGGTACAAACCTCTAGAGACGAAGAGGAAACAGCACCCCCAAGAAGATTTGAAAAATTCCCAAAATTGACGAAGTTACCTCTAGGGGATTTTTTTCAAAACGCGGTACAAACGAACCCTTTGAGGTACAAACGAATGTGAGGGTGGTACAAACGGGTACAAACGACTAGGAATCAGCACCCGCAAGAAGATTTGGAATATCTCAAGAAATGGCGAAGTTACCCCTTGGGGGTACTTCCGAAAGGCGGTACAAACGCACCCCTTGGGGTACAAACAAATGTGAGGGTGGTACAAACGGGTACAAACGACTAGGAATCAGCACCCGCAAGAAGATTTGGAATATCTCAAAAAATGGCGAAGTTACCCCTTGGACGTACTTTCAAAACGCGGTATAAACGCACCCCTTGGGGTACAAACGAAAGTGAGGGTGGTACAAACCTCTACGGACGTCCCTTTTTATGATGGCTTTGAAAGAATTAAAAAATGTTAAAGTGGGGTGCTGGGGTATTTTTCACCCCCTAGTAACTTTTCACCCCTTGGGGTACAAACGAAAACAAAGGTGGTACAAACGGGTACAAACGATGCTAAATACGATGCAATTGAAAGAAATAAAATTTTTGAAAGTCGGGTGCCAGGTTCAGGTAGGTCTTATAAACGACGGACTTCGCTAGTCCGGGTCGCACGCGGCCGGCTCAGCCGGTATGCCGGGTTCGGACCCGGGGTCGCAGTACAAATCGCAGTTCGCAGGTTAGAGGGAAGTAAAAATATGAATGTAGAATATTGAAGTAATGCACTAAAATATTATCGAATAATAAAAACTTTCTATAAATATATCTCCTATTTTCATTTCTTACTTGTAGCGTTTAATTATATTGCTTTCTAGTTGTTTTTCTTTAAATATATTCGTTCGTGCGTCAAATTGACGCGTGTTCGTAGAGATAGGTATATAAGAAATGTAAACCTAGTGTTAACCTAGTGTAAACCTAGTGTGAAGTCCATCGAATAAGTAACTAATAAAGTCCATCAATAAATAAAATCGGAGAAAGTAAAATTTGCAAGAAAATATAAACGCAGAAACGCTGTGACAGACAGGGACAAGAGGATGGGAAACTGAGTTAACAAGTTCGAGTTAATAATGCAGCAGCAACGAGTGCAATGGCGATCCGCAGAGTACACAGATAGCAGAGTCGTTCCATCTTCAGGAAATTGAGAATCTCTCGGGTCAACGGAGCAAAAACAGAAGAAAGTGGATCCAAATGAAAGACTAATAAGTCCACGCCACGATTTATTGTTCTCCGACCGAACTCATCCGAGACTCGCCATAATGAATTTATCATCGATGACTCGACGTTTGATAGACGTCGCTGAAATCGATCGATCGTTCGATCATTCGCTCTTAAATGTTCGGTTGGCAATTTTTAGAAAAATTTTCATTTCGTCGCGTTTTATGGACTGTGTGCGCAAAGTATTACATCGAAATTTCAAATATTGGCCGAGATGGCGGGTATTACAGAAAAATTACTTTCGCATTATGAAATTTTTCTGCTAGACTCTCTTGTTTTTATTGCGGTGTTGCAGTTTTTGTGAAATTGGGAAAACTGGTGGAAAACGAAATTTGGATTTAAAAGATAGAATAATTGAAGTTTTCATACCGAATTTTTAATTGAAAATTACTTAAAAGAAAATGTGGAAAATTAGCGTGGACGCACTATAATAATTTCTATAATTTGAAATTTTTTAAAATTACTATATTTGATTTTTTTAAATATTTAATAGTAATAATTTTTGCAATAAATATATATTACATTGTACTTAATTATTTCACGTATTCTTCAAAAAATAATATAAGAAGCTTATACTCATATACTTGTTATTTAAATTTTTACTTAAATTTCATAATAAACAAAAATTTAAAAATGAACATATGAGCTAAATTATTTTATTTAATCTTCAAAGAGTATTATCAGAATAACGTGCTATTTGGTGGTGTAGGAAAAAGTAAAATTTTCGTCTGTGAAGATAACTAAAATAGTAAATAACCATTTGGTGGCTACCTTTAGGTTACGACAGTGTCGTATCGTGTTTTTTCTCAGTTGTTTTTTTTTACGAGAACTAAAGTCCAGGGTTCTAAGTGAAATGTATATACACACGTACGAAGAAGCCTAAGAACAATGAAAGTACGAGGCTGTCTAAGCAGTATGTACCTATAAACAGAAGGCGTTACATAAAGTTCAGTATCGTGGGCTAAGAACGTGTTTCCTAGTAATAAGATCTTAACAGGCGACTATACGTGAAATGTGCTAGAGATTTCTTTACGTTACTTTCTTGATCTTATATAACGGGAACGAGGGTATCTTCAAAGTGAATGAGAAATGAAAAATTCTTTTGTGAAAATAATTTGTATGTTACCAATATTAATAATTTTATTTTATTTGATTTGTTATAATAATTTAATAATAAATATTAATTTATTAATATTATAAATATTATCAATATTTTCAATATTACCAATAGTAACAATATTATCAATATTATCAATATTATCAATATTATCAATATTATCAATATTATCAATATTATCAATATTATCAATATCAACAATATTATCTATTAATCCATCAAGTGCTAATCTATCAATTTATCAATCTATCAATATATCAATATAATCATTTATGAATCCACCAAGCACCAATCTATCAATTTATCAATCCACCAGTATATCTATATATTGATCTATCAATTTATCAGTATACCAATATATTAATTTATGAATCTATCAATGTATTCTTCTACCAATATGTCAATCTATTAATTCATCAATCTATCACTTTACCAATCTGCCAATACACTAACATATCAATCTACCAATTTATGGATCTATAAATCCATCAATCTACCTATCCACCGACTTATCAATCTATCAATTTATCAATATTCTAGTATACTAATCTACCAATTTATCACTGTATCAATGTAACAATCTATCAATATGTCAATATATTGATCTATCAATCCACCAATATATGCATCTACCAATGTATCAATCCATTAGTATATCAATATATTGATCTCTCAATTACCAATGTATCCTCTACCAATATGTGTATCTATCAATTCATCAATCTATCACTTTATCGATCTACCAATACACCAATATATCAATCTACCAATTTATGGATTTATAAATTCATCAATCTACTTATCTATCAATTTATTGTTCTGTGAGTGTACTACCATTGCGAGTGTAATGTACCAATTTATCAATCTACCAATGCACCAATCTACCGATATATCAATCTATCAATCTATCAATATATCAATATATCAATATATCAATATATCAATATATCAATATATCAATCTATCAATATATCAATACATCAATATATCAAACTATCAATGTAGCAATCTATCAATATATCAATCTATCAATCTATCAATATATCAATATATCAATCTATCAATCTATCAATCTATCATTATATCAATATATCAATCTGTCAATGTAGCAATCTATCAATATATCAATCTATCAATATATCAATCTATCAATATATCAATATATCAATCTATCAATCTATCAATTCATAAATCTATCAATCTATCAATTCATAAATCTATCAATCTACCCACTTAGCGATGTATCAACAACTCAAAGACTTATAAATTAAGAAATTTCAAAAACTTAGAAATGTACAAATACAAAAGTTTGAAAATCTATCACCAAACTGATGGTTTTTTTTTCAAAACCCCCGACATAAACTATCGATATAAAAATAACGACACGAAACCACATCGAAAGCTTCCAAAAAAAAGCATAAATTTGTATACACCTGAAATATCCCATTTCCCGTCTGTAAATTAAACAAGCTATCTCGTATGAACGCACGGTATCCCATCAGAAACGTGGCAAAGTACCGAAGATTAAGTTTGAGCTAGACTCACGCATGGATTATCATCAATCAGGCCAGGAAACAGCCAGCGCGAATAATTCACGAATCCAATTACAGTTCTAACTAAACAATCGCGTGGCACGCTAATCGATTCGCGATACGCGTTACAGCGGCTTAATAAACTTCCATCATTTATGCGTTTTTAATAGCGCCGCGACACACAGTGTCGATATACGACGCGATGCAAAACGCGACACCGAAACCACGACTCTCCCTTTTTCCGTATATTTCCCTCCTCGTCGTTGCATTCCATACATTAAATGTAATATCGAGCAACGTGCATAAATGCATGAATACTTCATGCCAGCTGAACATTCTCGGGGATCTCGATGAATCGAGCTTCCTATCGACCCCGAAAGAATACGAAGTGAGCAAAGCCAGAGGTGGAAGTTGACGACGCAAACGTTCTTCTTTCACGAATGTTTATCGTTATCGATGCACCGCTGGAAACCGCGAACTTCTTCGACTCGGCTTTCATAAGTACGGTTCGCTTGCGAAATATCACGTAAATATGTAATGCGTCGGAGCTGATGGTTCTGTTTACGACCGTGCCATCTTCTGCTTACGTTCACGATCGCTTCGAGAATCAATCGATACCTTCGCTTATTTTCACCTGATACCGTCAATTGCATCGCGAGTTCTTAACCAATAGACATTGTCCCTTTTTACAGACACCTTCCTCAAAAAATAGAACATAAAACTTTGCACGTTTTTTATGATTCCAAGTTTTCGAAACATAAGGATACACGAAACAAATTTCAAAATTTATCTATAGTAAAATCACTAGATATGCAAATTTCTAAACTTAAAGGTCCGTACATAGTTATATTCTTAGATTTCTATACTACTAGGTTTTTATGTCTTTATAGCAGTTCTCGATATTCCTAGGCCTCAATATCTTTAAATCCCCAGATTCCCAAATATCTAGGCTACTGAATAGATGCACCACTAAATCCCTAGAATAACTACATCAAATTTCCAGTGAATTTATACATCACTAAATTTCAAAATCACAAAATTCCTAAACTTCAAAATCTTCGAATTCTCAAATCCCTATATTCCAAAATCATTATACCAAGAATCCCTAGATTCCGAAATCCTTGTATCAAACAATTCCTAGATCCAGAAATCTCTAGATTTAGAAATCCCTAGACACAGAAATCCCTAGATGTAGAAATCGCTAGATCCAACAATCCCTAGAGCCAAAAATCCCTAGATTTCAATATCTCGAAACCCCAAGCACCTAGAGACCAAATTCCCTAGATAAATTCCGTAGACTTTGCACAAAGTCCCTACACAAAAATTCCTAGATACTAAAATCTAAAAATTCCAAAATCCATAGTCCGCGAAATCTCTATATAAAAAAATCTCCATGTCCTTATATCCAAAAATCACTAGATTCCCCAATCATTATATTAAAAAATCCCTAGATCTTGAAATCTCAACATCCCAAAATTCTTATACCCCAAAAATCCCTAAATTCCCCAATCCTTATTCGAAAATCCCTAGATTTCCAAAGTTACTAAATCTCAAAATCTTAAAATTCGAAAATCTCTAAATCCCAAAATCCCTATATCACAAAATCCCGTGAATCTCAAATCCTAAAATCCCTAGAAATTCAAATCTCCAAATCCTTTGATCTAGAAATCCCTAGATTTCCATTTTCTCACGCTCTCAAATGCCCATATCTCCAAATCTCTTAGTCCGAAAATTCCTAGATTCACGAATATAAAATAACATATAACAAAATAATGGAAATAACAGAAATAGAAGAAAGTGAGCGGTAATGAACGAAATTTATGTACACCTATTTTCTGATTAAAAAGACATCGAAATCAAGCGACGAGTGAACCGGTAAAATTGTTCGGTACATAATTAAGCACTTTACGTATGAATTACACGATATAATCATTCTCGGGGCTGAAAACGCAATACGGCCACCTTTCGTTCTCGCGTTAGCGTTTTGATTTATTTCGCACGGTGCGCGCAGTTTCCATTAATTCAGTTTAATTCTGCTACACGGCATTCTATTACCTCAGTTAGCGACCGCTTTCCGTAATTAAACCTTACACATAATTACGTGGTTGTGGCTTATACGCGGATCGGCTTGTTACGTTTAACGCAGCGACCATGATGGCTAAAACCTAGGCTTACCGTCACGATCTTGACAACCTTCTCTTCCATCTCTTGTTTCACTTTTATACCTCCACTTTACAACGTTATCTGCGGAACTTACCAAAATACTCGTTTCAAATGTTCAACGCTCTCCAAATTAAATCTGCATTTATGGCAACAATGCATTTATGAATAATCAAGTTTATTTGTAAGAACGTGTTTATGATATTTGTTCAGTACGAGTGTACTTGTGACCAAGAGTATTTATAATAATATTGCGTATAATATTCATGTCGATTGTAGTAAATGCATTAATACAGAACAGGCAGAAATTTGTTACTAAACGTAGGAATATATATAAATTTAAATATGTGTTTAATGACAGTACTGCTTACGTACATCAACTCTTTTTTAATATGTTGCATTTATTTTTACTTGATAACAACCGATAACAACTGCGCTTGCGCGCAACTACCATTACTACTGCGCCTGCGCGCGCAGCTTGGAGCGACTACCATTACTACTGCGCATGCGCGCGCACCTATAAGCGACTACCATTACTACTGCGCATGCGGGCGCACCTGCGAGCGACTACCATCACTACCAAAGAGTAGATATAACAAGAGGCGACACTAGACAAGGAAACCCACCTCCTAGAAAGAGACAGAAAACAAAACCAATTTAAATGCCCAAATCAAAAGAATCGAGGGTGCGCATGTGCACAGTGTAGAAGTATGCCGGTCGAAAAAGAAGTTTAAACCTGCATATTCGCCAGTAATTTATTTGTAATAAATATTTTGTCATATCTCTGTAACACATTCATCTGTAATTTCTTGTGATATATAGTTTTTCATTTTCTTAGAAGTTATTTGTAATAATCCTTTCCGTAATACATATTCTTCGAATATATTTCGTAGAGCAATCATTTTGGTATATTCTTTTCTTTTTCAACTTTTTAACGCCGTAAAATTGATAAAAATACCTCGAACGACAATACTAGTAATGTACAGAAAATTTATTACAAATATATTCTTAATTATTAGAAATTGATATGAAAGCAGTTTTGCTTGATTTAAATTTCCCGCACTGTACAACAAATTTAAAGGGACAGTTTTCGAGAGATCAAAGGTGCCGAATGTCGCCTCTAGTTTAATCTGTGACCATATTGTTCCTACCGAAAATAAACCACGCTATTTTTTCGTTGGACACTAAATTGAAATAAAATAAGTGTCGATATATTTACGTCACCGAAATGCAAATCTATTCGCACAAGCTAATGCAATCAGCACATGTTTGAAGTTAAATGACGTTTTAATAAGCGTGAATGAGAGTTTATTGCTCGAAATATAGAATTTTCACGTCTGAATGGTGAACAGACTTGTCATAAGCTCCGTAATTTCCGAAAGGCAAGACCGAAATTAATTAACGATAACTAGGATCGATGCGGTAAGAGGGAATATTCGAAGCCCGAAGGAAATTCCATTGCCAAAGTTTCGTCCATTATCGGATATAGAACATTTACAAAGTAGCGTACAAACGCGAACTTATGAAATATACCAAATAATTCGTATTCGGGAAAACACTGGTACCTGCGCGGTTAAAATATTCCGACTCGAGATTAATTTCAAGACTTCATGATAAATACTTTTTACTGTCATTTTTAATCTCATTTTTATATATACATGTCTGTTATACATTGTTAGTTGATGCATTTGAAAAATTAACGAATTAACGTATTGAACGATTGTCGAGTTGAAGAATGAAGTAATTGAATAATTGAATAATTGAAGAGTTGAAAAATTGAAGAATTGAAGAATGAAAGAATTGAATAATTCAATACTTGAAGATTTGAATAATTGAAGAATTGAATAACTGACGAATTGAATAATTGAAAAATAGATCATTTGAATAACTGAAGAATTGAAGAATAGAAATATTCAATAATTGAATAACTAACGAACTGAATAATTGAAAAATAGATCATTTGAATAACTGAAGAATTGAAGAATAGAAATATTCAATAATTGAAGAACTGAAAAACTGAGGAATTGAATAATTGATGAATTGTAAAACTGACGAATTGAATAACTGATGAATTGTAAAACTGACGAATTGAATTACTGAAGAAATGAAGAATTGAAATATTGAATAATTGAAGAATTGAATAACTGACGAATTGAGTAATAGAATAACTGACGAATTGAATAATTGAAGAATTGAATAACTGACGAATTGAATAACTGACAAATTGAATAATTAAAGAATTGAAGAATTGAATAACTGACAAATTGAATAATTGAATACTGTAGTAATTGCACAATTGATTGATTGAATGATCCAACTATTAAATAACTAGAAATTTGGAAATATAGTTATCTCGATATTCGTAAACATGAAAATTCAAAAAATAAAAGAATTGAAATGTTCAAATTACAAGAAATTACAAATAAAATTTAAAAAGAAAGAAAACTTTGATACGAACTCAAAGATAATTTTTAAAAAATTACATACATGAATGCATGATTTAACAAACGAACGTCTACAAAATCAGAATAACGAGAAACTTAATTAACTTAACTACATATTTCTCCTTTTCAACAAAACGTTAGTTACATGCTGACACATGATTTTACGATATTAAATGTTGCACTGTAATTCCGATAATCAAATTTACAACACACAAATGTTCTCTACACCGTATCATGTAGTATGATAATGAAATATCGATTAATGTTTAGATTAAGCTTTAATACGATTGCAACATACTCGTACGCCCTAATTCGCTCGTAGATATACTCGTAACATTTATATTCCACGCGTTATAAAGCTATTACCCGATTACATCGTCAAAGTCGCTCTGTTCAAAAGAAGTAATCCACAAAGAAATTTGTGCCCGCCCGGAAAAGAATTCCGGTACAACGATAAAAACACCGTACCGACGTGATTATTCATTTTCGGTGTCCATTCTGAACAGTCGCAACGTACATAAATTTTCGATTTGACCTAGTAATGCCCGTAAATGAACAATTACTCCAGAACTGTGCGTGTTCCAATGCTATAAGTTCAAGCCGATTAATCTGACGGGAACATACGTACGTGCTTCGATTGTTGACCGAGTGTCGGAAGCTTGATTACCTTTAAGACTGATTAACAACTAACTGGAAGCCTGATTGCTTCATAGATCGATTAACAATTAACCGGAAGGCTAATTGCTTCTACGATCGACAAACTGATTTTGAGCTGACTAACGCTGAAAACTTGGTATCGATTTTGTGGATCACCTGATCTTCCGCTAACACTCTAATCGTTGATTGTCATGTGTCGTGAATTGCTAACGCGGTGACGATTACGAAATTTGCAATAATTAGTCGTTTATAGCATTTAATTATTTTAGGTAACAATTTGATCTCAAACAGACAGTTGTTGGTTTCTTTGAAATTAGTATATAGGGATGGGCAATATAACAGGTGACGATATAGCGCGTTGAAATATTATACGTGATGTTGTTGTGGGTGGTGATGTAATAAATGGTGTTACGATGCATGGCGATATAAAGTGTGATGCAACAACGCGTGGTGTTACAATATGTGGCAATATATAGAGTGGAGTTACAATGCGTAGCGATATAGCGCGTTGCAGTATAATAAGTTGCACTATAACGCGTGGCAATATAATACGTGGTTATATAACGCGGGGCGATATAATAAGTAGTGATATAACGTGTGGCGATATAATGCGAGGTATTACAACGCGTGGCGATATAATGCGTGGTGTTACAACGCGTGGCGATATAATGCGTGGTGTTACAACGCGTGGCGATATAATGAGTGGTACTACAACGCGTGGCAATATAATGAGTGGTATTACAATGCGTGGCGATATAATGCGTGGTGATACAACGCGTGGTGATGTAATGAGTGGTATTACAACGCGTGGCGATATAATGCGTGGTAATACAACGCGTGGCGATATAATAAGTGGTAATACAACGCGTGGCGATATAATGCGTGGTGATACAACGCGTGGCGATATAATGCGTAGTGATATAACGCCCGGCGATGTAATAAGTGGTATTACAACGCGTGGCGATATAATGCGTGGCGATACAACGCGTGGCGATATAATGCGTGGTGATACAACGCGTGGCGATATAATGCGTAGTGATATAACGCCCGGCGATGTAATGAGTGGTATTACAACGCGTGGCGATATAATGCGTGGCGATACAACGCGTGGCGATATAATGCGTGGTGATACAACGCGTGGCGATATAATGCGTGATGTACAACGCGTGGCGATATAATGAGTGGTAATACAACGCGTGGCGATATAATGCGTGGCGATATAATGAATGGTATTACAACGCGTGGCGATATAATGCGTCGTGATACAGCGCGTGGCGATATAACCATACATATCCTTCCGAATATAACTATGAGATATAAGAAATTATCTTCTACATTCTATGCTTAGTTTTTTTGTTTTTTTTTTCAAAATAATCTTACTTCACATAAGTTGTATTTAAAATGATAATCTTTAGCGAATATTTAGTAGTCCATTAAATTAAATTAATTCTTAAAATGGTAAGCAGCGAGTTATGTTAAGGAGATGAAATTTTAAGACGATTAAATTAAATAGCCCGTTTTTTATTAAAGAATTATAACTTTCGTTATGCGCCACAGAATATACGTATGGTTTTTGTGCATAAGATACGAGGCAACTGTGCTGCGAATTTTTATAGTCATTTTGTAGGAAATTTGAAGCAGTTGGGTTGGAAGTAATTTCTGCTGAACATTTAGATCTGTTAAGGGCGCAGTAATTTTCGTGAAAAACTTTAATCTCTCGAGATTGAAATAATTTTCGTAGCAAAAAATACAAATGCGTTAAAAGCGAAGTAATTGTACGGAGCGAACATGCTTGTTGAGGTAATGGCGATTTTTCGGAATAATCTTAAATATTATATAATTAAACTTTCCTCAAACGGGGAATAATTAAATTTTGGGAAATTGTAAATTTATAGTAATTTTGTAATTTAAAAAATTCCTACACTCGTATATTTGAAAACTTGTCAATTGCTAAAGTACAGTACTAGAATAGTTATAGTTTAACAGCCAAGAATTTATAAAAATATATATAGTGGACGCAAATGTATTACCGTTTGTCGTCGAACAATACAACGTCAGAAAATATAATCGATTTTTCGGTGTAATTTCTATTTCTTGCAAGAGCGAGCAGATAGCTTCTAACTTCTACAACCGACAAGTTAATAATGAATATTCGGGCCTCGCCCAAGCAATGTCCGCAACACGCTCGGGCCTTTCTGACTTTTCCCGAATACTACCCTTATCTACCATAGCGACTTTACTCCTGGACCAGCCTAAAGGTCCCGGAGAACAACCAAGTGGTTCTCCGTCCACTGTCCCTCACTACCGGAGACCTTCGTCATCTCCCTCTCAGGGTCATACCGGCCTCAGGGCGATGCATACAGCACCTCCCCTAGCCGTGGCTTGAACGGCCCCAGGTTCGCCGAAGCGTCCCTGTGCTCGCAAGGAGATCGCCAGCTAGGCATCGCTTCTCAGAAATTTACAAATGTTATCTCGCTCGCTCTTTCTTCGCTCTGCGCTACAAAACTTATCGCTACTTTCGCTATGACAACACAATCGCACACAATTTACAACACAACGAATAACCATGGTTATTTTACATTCAGACATAACCCAAACTTATAAAATTTTACTTAAATCTACATAAAACAATTAGCTTGAGAGTATTTAACAATCGTTGAAATACAAAGTATAAAGTACCGAATATAAATATTTGAGCGATGGTTTAATAAATAAGTCAAATGGTGTACAAGAGGCAGGGAAATGTACGAAATGTTTGTTGGGCACCCAAGGTCCTCACGAGGGACCATTTCCGGGCTCCTTAAGCACTGTACAAGTCTCGTTTTCTTGAGAAGAGGAAAACCGTTTCAAGATTTGTCGTTGCAAGCTCGCGAATCCGATTTGCAATCCTGCCTCTCTCTCTTTCTTTCTCCAGTGTTTCTCTTACGTTTAACCCCCCTCCTTACTCCTTTATCCTTGTGTCCCGGAGAAATATGCAGGAGAATAGCAGACAGTTTTCTCGACATCCTGTCGTTTCTGTCCTCATGGATTACGATACGGAATTTTAGATGACACCTTCTGCTATTCTTCCCACGTATTTCCGACACAATTTGGTTCAATTAATTGTTCGTTTTATGGAGTTCGGAATTTATGAAGGAGCATGATTGAGGAAATTGGAGCTGTTTGCAATTTTATGGTGATGAAGGTTGGATATTTTCAAAATTGTAAATTTATAGTTTGGTGCATTTATGAATGTACATATAAGTTTTGCAGATTGAAAGTTAATAAATTCGCAAGTTTACAAATTAATAAATTTGCAAATTCACAAATTAATAAATTGTAAAATTATTTAATTTATGAAAGAACAAATGAATTGTCAAATTTCAAATTTGACTGATGTAATTTTCAATTTCAAATTGATTACTAAATAATTAAATTTTAAGTTTATTAGATTAATAAATTTTAGAATTGCAAAAATTTTCAAATTGTCCAAATAGACGAGTTGGATATAAAATTACTAAAGTCCACAATCAGGAAAAAATTTTCAAATTCTATTATTCTACATTTCTACAGCCCCCAATTTCTAACGAAAACAATGCGAATTGAAATGAGTAATACCCCTTTATCATATTCAAATATATTTTCCATCCTTCGACAATAACATTTGAATTAATTAAAAGCGAAATATATAAACAGTCAGTCGCAAATACAGTTGTAAATTGAACGTTCATTATAATTATTAATACCAATGGAAATAAATTATTCCGTTTCCGCGTTTCTCCACTATTTACGACTCGTATGATTTGTTTGTCCGATACATCGCATTAAAGCGTATTGCAACGGATTCTGAAATGTTCCAAAACGTTAAAGCCCGAAAACCGTTCTGTGTACTCTCATATCGCAATTTATATTTATCAATTAACCGGGAATAAAGTAGTGTTTAGAGTTGTATTTAACGGAGCTGATCCTCGGCCGAATTCAATTAGCCTGAACATACAGAATTACAAGGAAAATTGGAAGCTGCCTCGGTTCAGTAAGTCAACTCATTAATTTTCACTCTGTAACTACTGGTTAAAACCCTTTCTAGCTGGCAAATGGAGTGTTAATGCTATTCTCTGCAAAGTGTTATTAGGTTTTAGCGCTGACACATCACAACGATATTTTACGAAATCATAATAACGCGGCATAGTTTCCTAATTATTAATCCCTCCTACTCCTGCAACGTTTCTCTTTGATCCCAATAATTAAACATTCTGAATATCAAAAAAGTAGCGAAACGTTCAATTTTGCGTGCGAATAACAGTTCAAAGCGAACCAGTTATTTTTCTGTTCCGATAAAAATTAATTAAATGTGACTGACATTTTGTAGTTAAATAAATCGAAAAATCGATTTCGAAATAATGCGATATGTTTTTGATGTCAAACTTTCTGGTCGCTGTAAAATTTACTTTCTTCGAGTATTTAATACGGGTATATTTGAAAAATTAAATTTAAGTAAACTTAATGTTTTAAATATTACTGGGTCATTCCACGATAAATCGATTACTTTTTGACATCACCATCTGCGATTTTGCTCTAAACAAAATATACTGTACTCCATGTGAAATTAGGGGAGGTTTAAGTCATCATTTTGCCGGTTTCGAATTTGTTAAGAAATAACAAGCCTTCAAAGTCTGCAGTTTTTGCCCATTTTTGCGAAAATAGGCCTCACTTACGAATTTTTTTCTCAGAAACTACTCAACTGATTTAGCTAAATTTTGTGTCGTTTCATTCACAAAGGATTGGGGTACATTAAAATATTTTTTTTAATTCCGTCAATTTGTTATAAAAAGTTTGGGTAGGCGCGTGACGCGTTCAGCTAGCGAGGGCGACCAGTGGTATAAAGCAAGGTTAAATTTGACTAACCATTGTGCCTGAAGGTTAGGTTAGATTAACTTCTGTATGTAGAGGTTAGGTTAGATTAACCTTTGTGTGTAAATGTTAGGTTAGATTAGATTTTGTATGTAGAGGTTAGTTTAGACTAACCTTTGAGTGTAAAGGTTAGGTTAGATTAACCTTTGTAAGTAGAATTTAGACTAACCTTTGTGTGTAAAGGTTAGGTTAGATTAACCTTTGTAAGTAGAGGTTAGGTTAGTGTAACCTTCGTATGTAATGGTTAGATTAGACTAACATTTGCCTATAAACGTTAGATCAGATTAACCTTTGTACGTAGAGGTTAGGTAGGATTAACGTATATGCATACAGATATGGTCAGGTTAGACTGTGCACATACAAGTTGATTAACTACGGTATGAATTAAACCTCCCCTAATTTCAACATGAAGAACATATTTTGATTAGAGCATTTGATGGTGACATCCAACAGTGATCGATTTAACGTGGATCGACCCTACTACAAAAACAGGAAATCGTAACATAAGTAATATAGAAATACAGTAATGAACCCATGATCGGTTGCAGCATTAAAAATAGTGAAGAATCAAGGACAAATCGTTACTCGATTTCTTCGACAAGCGATTCAAAAGGGTGGAAAAAATAAAAGATAAGCGACAGAAAGAGAATTTCCTGTCTCGATACAGCGTTGAAGGTTCGGTCTCCGAGTCAGAACACCGGTTATTATTTGCTGTCGCCGGCGAAAGTCGTGAGGAAGCAGAAAACGGAAAATTATTCAACCGTGGCACGACACAATGAACAAAAAACACGTCGACGGTGTAGGTGGTGTGACAAGAGGGAAGAAGGGGTTTGCCAGGGGGTTCAATCTAACGATTTGTGTTTACGTTGCCAGTTGCTGCACTCTCAACGATACCTCCTCGCGTTTTTCAACCAATCGCCTCCTTAATTGATCAAATGTCCATATTTTTCGTTCTTCTTCATCCGCAATAAATTGTTATTATATAATTCGGAAATTGCAACATTTACAGTGAAATGTGATTGATGTTTCACGAGAAATTGAGATAGTGAGAAAATTCACTACCACCGCTGTATTAATTATAACAAACAAATAAATTAATATGAAACAAACACGATAGATCGAATTATGTATCTATTATTAAATATTAATGAAACAACCCTTACATACATTAATAAATAAGCTTTAAACGACCTCGATAATAAGCAAAAAGTAACCGGTTAAAAGTTTCCGTCGTATTCGACGAATTTATTCCGGGCTCGACGAAAAAATTGTCGTGATTTTGTCCGACTTTAGCTATAAATTAGATTTTAAGGATCGAAACGGAAACAGTTTGTCGAATTTAAAGTTGCCCCGACGGGCGCGAACAATGCGTCTAGTTTTCGAATAAACGCGGAACGAAAAGTTTGTCGAGGGCACTCGAGGTGTTCTGATTGACCGAGTTCACCAGTATTTTGCTTTCAACTTGTACACGGCTCTTTTAATTTCTACTTTGATCCGATCGATTCGATCGCGCTGCTTCGTTTCGCTTTGTGAGCCGCACACCGACGCGAAATGTTACCAAACTTTTTCTTGTAATCGACGTCATTCACCGAATATACGTCAACACACTAATTATTTCATTAATTAGCGTTTAAACGGTATTCATGTAAGATTGCAATTTCATTTTAGTGAAATCAATTTACAACTGCGTTTTTTTAGTCTAACCTATTTCTAACCTGACCTAACTGTGCAGTCACTTAACCTTTGCGAAGGTTAGATCACATTAACCTTCTATAAATAGGGTTAGATTCAATTAAGCTTTCCTACTATGTTATGCTAATGTAATCTAACCTAACCTGACTTATGGTACTTTTGACTTAAGCCTTCTCCTCAGAGGTGAGATCACATTAGGCTTTTATTATCAAGGTTAGACGTAACTAAGCTTTTGCTTTCAGCCTTTTCTTCAAAGGTTAGGTCACATTAAACTTCTGCAAATAGGGTTAGATTCAATTAAGCTTTCTTACTATGTTATGCTAATGGAATCTAACCTAACCTAACCTATAGTACTTTTGACTTAAGCCTTCTCTTCAGAGGTTACGTTACATTAGGCTTTTACAAACAGGGTTAGATGACATTAAGCTCTTACAGACAGGGTTAGATTCACTTAAACATCCTAATCAAATGTAATCCACATTAGGGCTATTATTCTTAGGTTAGATCGCATTAAGCTTTTATAAATAGTGTTAGTCTCAATGAAGCTTTTATCCGAACCAAACCTCAACCCCTTAGGATTGCGTCCTCACCATCCACCAAAAGCTACATCACATTAAGAATTTATGAAGAGTACGAATGCTTTCATCCTACCTTAGCTCATGATATTCCTACTTGAACCTATCCTCCAGAGGTTAGAACACATTAAGCTTTTACAGTGCTAGTATAAAGCTTTTATCTGTCCCTAGCACCTATGGTATTCCTACCCTTCAACGGTTAGAGGACATTAAGCTTCTACAGCTTGTCGCAATCAAGCTTTTATCCTTTTCCTAACTTAGCCTACCCCCTTACCGGTCGATTGAAATTCTCGATGAGAATAAACATCCATCGAGGCAACCTAAAGAACAGTCGAAATTGATCCCCAGGCCTGTAGCTATATCCCCGAGGTGCCCCGAACTTTGGATGCTGGCCAGTCTCGGAGTTTTTAAGATATTGCTTGCTCGACTGATGCCTTCGGCCTTCGTGCTGGAAATGAAGAAAAACGCGGGAGGCGAAGAGAGCGAAGGCACGTCGCGGAAATAAAGGGAAAGTCGAAGAAACCAACAAGATGTTACTCCGCGAACAGAGGCCAACCGAGAGGGATGAAGAACGTCGAAAGAAACATCGCTTTCAAATATTTCAACCGCAACAAAAGCCCGGTACTACCCTCGATCTCGACCTAGCCGCCTAACACACCATCCATTCTATGTCTTCTGTATTTTGAGCCGCACATATAGGCGAGTTTCGAGCTACAAGAATTCCCTTCTTCCACTAGGAAGCTTCCTCAGTCCAATGACACCGCGTTTTTTTCTATGGGAGAATGGTCCAGACGATGGGGGCAATGTACCCTTTACAATGCTCGTTTTACATCTATTTACGGTTATGGTTAGGTTGCACACTTCCTCACACTTCTCAGACACTAATTTCAGAAGTACCCAAAACATGTACCTTTGGGTTAACTCTTCAAATTGAATAGTACTTAATCCAATCCAAATAGTAGTTAATCCAAGTTATTGCAAGTAGAGGTTAGGTTAGTCTAACCTTCGTATGTAATGGTTAGGTTAGACTAACCTTTGTACGTAAAGGTTAGATTAGTCTAACCATTGCATGTGGAGGTTAGGTTGCTCTAACCTTTGTTACCATGGGTTAGTTTAGACTAACCTTTGTGTGTAAAGGTTAGGTTAGATTAACCTTTGTATCTAGAGGTTAGTTTGGACTAACCTTTGTGTGTAAAGGTTAGGTTAGATTAACCTTTGTAAGTAGAGGTTAGGTTAGTCTAACCTTCGTATGTAATGGTTAGGTTAGACTAACCTTTGTACGTAAAGGTTAGATTAGTCTAACCTTTGCACGTGGTGGTTAGGTTGCTCTAACCTTTGTTACTATGGGTTAATTTAGACTAACCTTTGTGTGTAAAGGTTATGTTAGATTAACCTTTGTAAGTAGAGGTTAGGTTAGTCTAACCTTCGTATGTAATGGTTATGTTACACTAACCTTTGTACGTAAAGGTTAGATTAGTCTAGCTTTTGCACGTAGAGGTTAGGTTAGACTAAGATTTTTATGTGGATGTTAGGTTGCTCTCACCTTTGTTACTATGGGTTAGGTTAAACTAACCTTTGCCTATAAACGTTAGTTCAGATTAGCCTTTGTACGTAGAGGTTAGGTAGGATTAACGTGTATGCATACAGATATGGTCTTCTTTCAACTCTTCAAATTGAATAGTACTTAAGCAAATCCAAATAGTAGTTAATATTGTTTTTAGAATCGTGCTGTTTTTAAAATCCTGCACTAAGAATGAACATACGGAAATTCAGAAAAAAAGGGAAGATGTCCACAATATAGATGTGACATGTTAATTAAAACACGGTGACCAGAAAGATCAGTCGAAAATTAGATCATAAACTTGAAGTGGACCGGCTCGTGAACTTATCTCCAGCTCGAAGACACACAAAACAGTGTGGAAACAGGGGAGAGACACGGTCGAGGAACAGGGAAGACGAAGTAGACCGAGGTCCAGGGTTTTAAGTGAATGGTGGGTAAACACTGGAAGGAACGAAGAGACCTTTGGAGGCTAGCCGAGTGGGTGGCGAAGACGGAGCAGGATTATACGAAAGCAGAAACCGAGAGGAATAATCGTGACCTTTAAGTTCTGCGAACGGAATACACGGAGTTACTCTATTTCCACCGTTTCTCCTACAAAATAACATTTTCCTTACGCTTATAAAATAAACAGTTCGTGCGAATCTTGCAGTGGAAGAATTATTCCCGTGAATATTCTTCCTCTCTGTGTTTATTTTTCACGTGTTAAACATTTTTGCGTCGACGATTTTTGGGGAACGTCTGACGGATTTTTGAGGTGAAGTGTGAAAGTCTCGTTTGGGAAGTTTGTTTTATAATGATGCAGATTGTAATGATTTAGTGTGACGCTATCTTATGTAACATGTTACTCATTTTGTACTGGTAAGGATTACATGAATAAATTAAATGTATGTATAATTCGAATGTGAAGAATCAGAAATAATGAACGCTGAAGAAATACAAAAAAGACTGAAAAACAGTGGAGAATAAAAAAGAAGTAAAAAATAAAGAACAAGAAAGAGTAAAAAGTGAAGAAGTGCAAAAAGGGTGAAGAACAAAAAATAAGCCTGAAAACATTTGAAGAAAAATTAAGAATATGGTAAAAAGTGAAAAATTAGAAATAGTACAAAATGAAGAGCAAGAAATAATAAAACTGAAGAATAGGAAATAATGAAGACTGAAGAAACACAAAAGAGTGAAAACTAAGAAACAGTGAAGAATAAAGAAATGTGTTTTTAATAAAAAAATGAAGAACGACAAATCACAAAGAATGAAGAAGAATCAGAAATAATGAAGGCTGAAGAAATACAAAAAAGACTGAAAAAAAGTGAAGAATAAAGAAGTAGTAAAAAATAAAGAGCAAGAAACAGGGAAAAGTGAAGAAATACAAAAGAGTGAAGAACAAAAAATAATAACTCTGAAGAAGAAATAATAAGTCTTGAAGAAAAATGAAGAACAAGTGAAGGGTTAGAAATAGTAAAAGATGAAGAACAAGAAATAGTAAAAATGAAGAACAAGAAATAGTAAAAATGAAGAAAAAGAAATAACGAAAACTGAAGTATACAAAAAAGTGTAAAAAACACTGACGAATAAAGAAGTACTAAAAAATGAAAACCAAGAAACAGCAAAGAACAAAGAGGAAGTAAAAAAGCAAAGAACAAGAAATAAAAAATGAAATTTGAAGAAGATGAAGAGACAATGAAGAATGAAGAGATAATGAAGAAGACGGAATAAATTAGACGGTATAATGAAGTAGCGAGCATAGAATAGTTACAGATAATGGAGTCGGAAGATTGGTTTACAGAAGTTCGAGAACAATGCACCGAAAAGCCCCGAAGACATGACGAGGGTAGGAAAAGAAGGTGGAAATGTTAGAATCACCGAAGCGCATATTTAGCGAGGAGGATAGTAACAAGATGAAGAGTGTCTGGTACCGGCCAGTCAAGAGCCATCAACCCATCTTCCTTGAGTTTCACCCCTTGGAACCCCTGTAAACCTCAGGACAACAACCCTGCTCTCTGTCCGGCCTAGCGCCCGTCATGAATATTACATCTTGTTATATTACCAACCCGCACTTACACAACATTCCGACACGTTTCATTAAAACGTGACACAACACTCTTCTCTTACATCGTGTCACGTTACGTTCAAATATATTTTCGTTAATTAATTTTTGAATTTTTTTATTTTTTCAGGTTATGTTTCATTCTGAAATATAGTCGTTAATTACTTCTTCTTCTATTTTTCTGAATTTAGAAATTTAGGAGTTTGAGATTCAACAATGGGGAAATTTTTCTGAAATAAATGTTGGGAATTTGGAAATTGAGAAATTTGAAAAATATGTAACTTTCAAATTTTTAAATTTGATGAAATTTTGAAACACGAAAGTAGGAATTTGAAAATTTAGAAGTTTTGAAACATGAAAGTAGGAATTTGAAAATTTAGAAGTTTTGAAATTTAGTAATACAGAAATTTCAATTTGTGAGAAGAAAGGAAAAGAATTCGAAATTCAGAAACTCAGAAAATCAAACATGCAAAAATTCCAAATTTGCAAATTTTCAAATTTAGAAACCTAATGTCTAAAAATTCGAAAATACATCAATTTAAAAGTTTCGAAATTTAATAACAGAAATTTCAATAAGTAACAGCAAAAGTTCATAAATTACAAAATTTTAATTAACTAGAATTAATTGATTTTAAAAATTATAATTAAACATTCTAAAAGTACCAAGTAAACCATATGTATACACATTAAACCATTCACGAAACTCGTTACATACAAACATCTATTTCCCTTAAAAACCCCTATTCCTCTTCCAGCAAACTTTTAAAATCACGTAATTCAAATCACGCGCAATTACTCAGCACGGTCATATAACGAGCTCTATCGACTACATTCAGAGCGCGAGGGTAAACAAAAAGTTTGTAAAGTTTAATGGAGAAAAGAAACAGTAAGTTGTTTAATTATCCTTATTGCTTACTGTTCGACGCATCGATTGACTTTTAATCCTCGATTCGCAGACCTAAAAACGCACCATAATTACCTTTCCTATCTCGAGTACCTTTCGAAGCTCTCCTAATGGAGTACCTAAACGCGTTTTCAAAGCGTTTAATTACTTCTCCCTTTCTGTAATTCAACGCCGGTTGAACTCTGCTTGGTCGTCGAAAGTTGCGTCGTTTCGCTTTTACCTTATTTTAAAGCTTCATCGTTCTCAAGCTTTTATTGCTTCGAAACACTGCAACAATTCCGCGTTTGCAACGTGCTTGCTGCACCCTGCCAATAATCTACAACGTTGCATCCGACGAACAAACGCTATTCAACGGATTATTCTCTTTTATAAACCTTCCGTATACAGGCTCTCTCTAAAGTCTCCACCCTTATATTCCGGAAAGGGCTTTAAATACGGAAAAATGTTTCGGACAATAGTTGTAGATATCGAGAGTTAAGATGGTGGCAACAATTTGACCTTGGTTTGAAGGTCGCGTCTTCAGTTTCTTAAATGGAACCCCCATTTGATATCTACAACTTTTCTGAAACATTTTTCCATGTTTGAAGCTGTTTCTAAAATATAATGGTGGTATGACGTTATAATCTGACTTTAGACTTCTAACTTAGACATCTGACTTATAGCTTGTATAATAAAAATCTTGTGAATTGGTCATATGACCGCTTTGGCTTTAGTGAAAATAAAATTTGTTCATCAAATTTAAAAATTATTGTCGGTTTTAATTATTCATAGAAAAATGGAATGTGTTTGATGGGAAATTGTTGCCGCCATTTTATGTAACCTTGATATCGTACAACTTTTTTCTGAAACGTTTCTGTATACATATATTTATGTTATAAATTATAATTACGCAGTGTAATAGATATCGATACTCTAATATCCTGTAATATTTCAAGCAGATATATATCTGAAAAGGATGCTTCAAATTCAATAAGGAGGGAAGATGCAGAACCGTACGACGTTCAAACACGCTTCCGTTCCTATCTGCCAGAAAATATACAGCGCGGAAAAATTGCGAGAGCAGCTTGAATATTCTAAAAGTGCAACGGCGCGAAGGAACACGACAGATAACAACAACAAACCCCTGTGTATCGATTGGCAAGGAGCCGATTGATAGAGGGCAAACGATATAACGAGTCGCGGGGCTTATTGCGCACCGGTGCCTTTCAAATTTGTTTGTTTTGTCCCGCGAGATGTTTTGAAAGGAGACACCGACGTAAGACAGTTACCGTTTGTTGTGCACGTTTTGTACGAAACAGAATATTGAACTGGAGGTTAACAAACTGTAATTTTATCTGAACTCGTCTGTATCTGATAAGATTACAAAGAATGCATGTTGAAATGTAAGTCAAAGAATGATTTTTTGTAATGTATAATTAAGATGTCAACCCATGTTGTTAACTCAAGAAATGGCACTTCATATGTAATTCTGTAGTATGTCAGGTAAATACTTTTGTACCGAACTAACGTGGATATAGGAATAATAGAATTTAGAATAAAACCTCAAGATTTAACATATTCCATACAAGACCACAGAAGGTTAGTTTAAACAGTTAACAATAATTGTGTAAATGTACTCATGTCCAAATATCAATGAGAACCACTGAATATTCAGTAAAAGTATTAATTAAACTAAGCACAAGGTAGAAACGAAAATGTAGAATACCAAACTCTGCTATGTAGTTCTAACTTGCCTCTGGGAGAATACTACAATTTCTACGAAGTCAATTCTCCTTAATTTTTTGAAAGATACATAAACCGCGTATTTTTTTAATGAGGTTTATTCATGGAATGCAAAGATTTCTGTTTGAAAACACATTTTAGTATTTAATATTTCTTTTCTATATTTAATAAAGAAATATAGATAATCTATATTTGATAAAGAATTATAATAGCTTTTTTATTATAATAATTAAATTCAAGGCTATTGTTAAGGAAAATAACGATGTCAAAATATGGTATCATACTGTGATGCGTGTAGCGATCAAATATAACGAGATCTGATTAAAATGTAACTTAACCTCTATGTACATACTCTTATTATGTTATAAATATTCTTATTATTATAAGTATATCAAACATTCTATTCTCCTCTTTTATACATGTTACAATTTTTAATTTTGACTTTACAACAAAGCAGTCAAACATTATTCACAATATTATCTTACTACTGTAATTAAAATTAATATTAACATTACTAGACAATTTTTACAAAAATATGATTATGTGTATTTTATTCGAACCTGAACAGTTTTCATATCATGTTACACAGTGTTATTTACATAATACATCTAGTAATACTATCTACATAAAATATTGCAAGAAAGGTTAAAATTTATGTCCTCGTATTTAAAAGAGATATTTCGAAAAATGTCAAATTGTAATAAAACATTATTACATACTACATCGATATTTCATTTAAAACTAATCTAATAAAACGGAACAATTACGCGTCCATTTTAAACGTCGCACTTCGACGCTGACAGAAAGTGTCAAACGACATTTCTCTCGAAAATAAAATGTTTGATATGAAATTCCTCACAGTATATATTACATGTAATAAAAATAATTGACAAATGTAATGACTCACCATTTAGAGATCGATTATCCATGTAGAGGAACAGCAAAAAGCACTTTTGTCACAATTGCACAAAATCACACGCGCGACGCGTAACACTTCGATAGTAATGGCGTCCGCTTGCGCCGTGGCGGGTCCTTGCGGTTCTGCGCAAGCGCAGATGCTATGCGCAGTTCGTACTGCGCAACCACGTGACTTGTACGAGGCCCGCTGTATTTTCTCAAGTTTAAATTCACGTAACCGAGAAAGGAAGCATAATTTTATTACATAAAGCGTTTATTAGTATTAATTAAATGTTATTTATATATTGTATGATATATTTACAAGTTTGTAGTGCAATTTAATTTAAAGTAAGCTATTATTAAATACTAATTTTCAGATTTTAGTACCTTTAATTGAACGAAAATATTTTTCAAGGCTTCCTTAATGAAATTTCCTTAATATGTTTTATTTAATAATGCGAAAACACATTCTGTGGTACGAATTGTTTAATAAACTATCTGTGGTAAATTGTATTTAATATAACATGATACATATTATTTAATAATTTATGTAATTAGTCTTAAACTATCTGTTACTCTTACAATTTGAATGTTAATATCTAATGTAAATTGTAATTAAATTAAATATATTAATACCTGAAAGCAAACTAACTCGTCAATTAGTAAGAGATGAAATAAGGTTATAAAAGTAAAGATATCTTAAGGCAACTAAAACCACACTCTCATTAAGAACAAAGCTTTTCTCAAAATTACTGACTTTCGTAATAATATTTGCGCCCGGTACATAACATGCCGTGTAAACACTGAAACAAGAATCAACCTGAACACATTACAATGTTAGTACTACAATAGAAAATATTGGCGAACCTGGCAAACATTCACTTTACATCTCTGTAAACAGAAACGAGAAGAGCTTTCGTTTGGCACTCGAACTTTCGTGAGCGTGCCAACCTGTTATCAACGCCACAGATATTCCAGATATCGAATCGTGCTGCAAACTGTTACCAATCATTTAAAACTTGTACCTTCATCGCCTCTTTTCAACCTCCAAACAAAGGACCATTTCAAAACTGTAACACCATTCCGCTATCAATATTCACCGTCGATATTTCAAACATCGATCGCGATATTTAATAAAGATTCCACAAAGGATTAAATTGTTAAAATGATGTAGTGTCTTCTATGATGCTGCATTGTATACGAGATTATAATGAGATAACGTATTTTATCGGTGGATCATTGTTTTATTTTACTGTCAGGCGTTCTTAACTTTCTGTCCAAAGAAATTCATACGTTGGAGAGGATAAATCAACGACGAAGTAAAACACTTTAAAGTTTGAATGCAGAATTTCACGCGAATTGTTCTGCGTATTTCCCCTTCCCTTCCAGTCCATAGTTCCATCAGGAATAACACAAAATATTGAATAGAGCCATTCGTTTTTATCAGACAATTCTTTTCACGTTCGCATCGTCATAGACGTACGAGAGGATCGAGGGAACAGAGAAATGAACCAGAAGAGAAATGATAGCGATTGCAGGCAAAAGTGGGGATGGGGAACGGTGGGGAAAAAAAAAAGGAATTATTTTTTTCACGTCGATAGCGTACACGTTAGATACGTACGACAGATTCGGTATTTCCGAATGCATTCGTCGATTGGAAAAACGTTTACTGGCTGAAAGAAACGCAAACAAAGCGAGTATCTACATAGATGGAAGCTTGCTATTCCGGGTTTTCACGTTCGACGTTTTAATGATATGTCTCTCAAACCATCAGTTTCAAAAGCACTCGTAATCGACTGGCTAAAAAATTAACCCATTACAATAATTAATTCGAATTCGTTATTCTATTGTACGGACGTATACTCGGACAATCGGAGACACGTGATTAAATTTTTAATGAAAATTATGAACTAGTAATACAAGACTCTTTGCCGATAGAGTAACGTTAGATATAGAGAAAATTTTGGATAAAATCATAAGTGTATCAAATTTAATTCATCATAGTTATTATTATTATATGGAAATTTATTTCTAGCATGGTGAGAAAAACACTATTAAAAAAAATATAATAAGTATAACAATTTAAAAACAGTTCAGTACATAAGTATAGTACAGTAGCGTAATGATAGAGTAGTATAGTGAAATAGTTACAATTGCAAGTTGTATAGTAATCTAGTGACATTTGCAGACTAGTGGAATGACATAATAGTAGCATAGTGGATTAGTAATTTAGTTGTACAGTTTTACAGTTATATAGTATTCATAATAGTTATAGTAGTTATAGTAGTTATAGTAGTTATAGTAGTTATGGTAGTATGGTAGTGTAGTAGTTATAGTAGTTATAGTAGGTGTAGTAGTATAGTAGCACAGTAGCATAGTAGTATAGTAATATAGTAGTATAGTAGCATAGTAGTACAATAGTATAGTAGTACATATAGTAGTATAGCAAAACAGTAAAGTAATAAAATAGTAAAATAGCAGAATAGTAAAACAGTAAGACAGTGAAGTAATAAAATAGTGAAACAGTAAAATAGTAAAATAGTGAAATAGTGAGATAGTAAAATAGTGAAATAGTAAACTACTGAAATGGTGAAATAGTGAAATAGTGAAATAGTGAAATAGTAAACTACTGAAATGGTGAAATAGTGAAATAGTGAAATAGTGAAATAGTAAACTACTGAAATGGTGAAATAGTGAAATAGTGAAATAGTGAAGTAGTAAAATAGTGAAATAGTAAAATAGTGAAGTAGTAAAATTCTGAAATAGTAAAATAGTGAAGTAGTAAAATAATGAAATAGTAAAATAATGAAATAATGAAATAATGAAATAGTGAAATAGTGAAATAGTGAAGTAGTAAAATAGTGAAATAGTGAAATAGTGAAATAGTAAACTACTGAAATGGTGAAATAGTGAAATAGTGAAATAGTGAAATAGTGAAGTAGTAAAATAGTGAAATAGTAAAATAGTGAAGTAGTAAAATTCTGAAATAGTAAAATAGTGAAGTAGTAAAATAATGAAATAGTAAAATAATGAAATAATGAAATAATGAAATAGTGAAATAGTGAAATAGTGAAATAGTGAAATAGTGAAATAGTAAACTACTGAAATGGTGAAATAGTGAAATAGTAAACTACTGAAATGGTGAAATACTGAAATAGTGAAATAGTAAAATAGTGCAATAATGAAACAGTAAAATAGTAAAATAGTGCAATAGTAAAATAGTAAAATAGTAAAATAGTAGAATAGTAAAACAATAAAACAATAACGTAATAAAATAGTAAAATAGTAATGTCAAAATAATAAACAAGTATCATAACAAAACAGTAAAACAATAAAATCCCAAAACAGCGAAATAAATAAAATACCAAAACTCTAAAACAGTAAACCAATATCTTGCGATAATTCCACCATACAATTTCCGCGTTAAATTAATATGCCTCCAGCGTTCTCAACTGTTAGTTTCGCGATGCGCTTTTCATATAACAAAAGTGTCGTTTAAAACGCACGCATCAACGGAAGAGCAACTATTCGTGTCATAGTTGGAATACATGAAACTAACTCTCGGGTACTATTGCCAAAAGCAAAATGTAGGTCGCAAACAAGGACGATCAAGCGATCTGGCAAAGATTTATCCGAATTCAACGACGGACACAAGTAAATGGAGACCAGCCCGGGTTGAATGTGTTCGATTAACCGAACACAGGTTTCCATGCAGATTTAGTTTTCCGTGACGCGGTACATGTTATTTGCAGAAAGGAAAACAAACGAATTTCAACGGTGAACAACGATGAAAATCACGAAATCAAATTCCCGAGGATAAAACCCTAGTCAGTAACGTCTGTAATCACGGTCCCAAAGGCTCTTTCAATTTCTCGAGAATTTTTGAAAATAGTGCTCTAAGTAACATTATATCTTTTTCTAAATTTTGTATTTTTTCGAATACAAAATTACTGTAACCTAGTTTATTACAAAAACTGTTTCTAAATTTTAACATTCTCACATTTAAATTGAACTAAATTTTAAACAGACTGGAATTTCAACATTTATATGGAATTAAATTTTAACGTTTAAACGAGATTAAATTTTAAAAAGAGAATGAAATTTTAATACTCGAAAAGAGAATGAAATTTTGATAGTCGTTTAAAAAGTTGCCTACAGGGCTCCACGGTAGCGAATTACGTCGCTGGTCTACGCGCACATATCTTTCCTTGTAAACACTGAGATAAATGCACAAAGATTGTGTAGAAACGTTATACGTAAAAACTGTTTGTGAACGTCCATTTAAAAGCGTTCAAACAACTAACGTTGTGTTGCTGTTTCCTAGTGACGCCAGAGAGCGCGTATTTTTAAAACAAACACGCAAACATTATTTAAAAGATGGAAATATATATTCAGCTGAAATTTTTTACGCCGCCTGTGTTTAACGTTTTGTTAAGAAATTTTGAGCACGGGTGTTCCCTAATGTATGTTTCTGGTTTTCAAACTCGAATACATTTTTTAAGGATGCGCGAGAAGCTTTAAATCGTTGGGTACATATTTGTCTCGTAAACATTTGTATGCGAAGTGTGAATTAGGTTCACGAGACAAGTAAGCAGTGACGATAAAATAAACGTGATGAATAACGAAAATGCATAATAATTAATGAAACGTAATAGACAATTTTTATTGAGGGTATTAATCTATAAGGGTGTCTACTGCATATTACTGATTGACTATTGTAATATTTTATTACTTTATAATAGCAATATTTTGCTGTTTTAATATTCTAATATTTAATTATTGTACTGTTGTACTATTCTACTGCATGACTGTACTAGCGTACTACGACATTACTATACTACTGCACTACTATAACTACCATAACTACTATACTACTGTACTACTATAACTACCATAACTACTATACTACTGTACTGCTGTAACTACCATAAATACTATACTACTGTACTGCTGTAACTACCATAACTGCTATACTACTGTACTACAACTGCACTACTGTACTAGTATACTACGACATTACTATACTACTATACTACTATAACTACCATAACTACTATACTACTGTACTGCTGTAACTACCATAACTGCTATACTACTGTACTACAACTGCACTACTGTACTAGTATACTACGACATTACTATACTACTATACTACTATAACTACCATAACTACTATACTACAGTATTACTAGAACTACTATACTACTACACTACTATAACTACCATAACTACTATATTACAGTACTACTATAACTACCATAACTACTATACTACTGTACTGCTGTAACTACCATAACTACTATACTACTGTACTGCTGTAACTACCATAACTGCTATACTACTGTACTACAACTGCACTACTGTACTAGTATACTACGACATTACTATACTACTATACTACTATGACTACCATAACTAGTATACTACAGTATTACTAGAACTACTATACTACTACACTACTATAACTACCATAACTACTATATTACAGTACTACTATACTACTATACTACTATACTACTATACTACTATAACTACCATAACTACTATATTACAGTACTACTATACTACTATACTACTATACTACTATACTACTATACTACTATACTACCATACTACCATACCACTATACGACTGGACTACTATACTACTGTACTACTTTACTAATATACTACCATACTACTATACTACTACACCACTATACTACTATTCTACTATGTTACTAGACTACTATAACTACCATAACTACTATACCACAGTACTACTATAACTACTATACTACTACACTACTATAACTACCATAACTACTATATTACAGTACTACTATATTACTATACTACTATAACTACCATAACTACTATATTACAGTACTACTATACTACTATACTACTATACTACTATACTACTATACTACTGTACTACTACACTACTATACTACTATACTACTACACTACTATACTACTATACTACTATAGTACTACACTACTATACTACTAAACCACCATACAACTATATCAGTATACTACAATACTATTATTGCTTTTTCAATACATTGCTACGTCACTAAACTACAACACAACCATTCTGCAACTTTATTATTTCATTTAATTTAATATTCGACTCCTAAAAGTGTAGAAATAATTCTTGTTTAAAACTCCAGAAATAATGTACATGTAAATATAGCAAACGCTTCTTAATTTCTTAAAGAGTTCTTCTAAACGTACTTATGAAATTAATTTTTGAGATACTTTATGAAATATTTCTGATGTTAATATAATCTAATGCAAACGTACGTATTATTGAAATATGAAAATATTGGAATATAAAGAGTGTCTATTGACATTGAGAAGAAGTGTCTCGATGCATTCATAGTTAATTGCAAATGACAGATTCCGTCCGGAACGAGTGGAATAATAAATTGTTATTGAGATTCCACTTTCCTGAGAAACTGACAAGGTGTTCGCCGCAGAAGCTTTGTCATAACCGAGACATAAAATTTTATTCCTCTGATCGTCCTTTTCTGAATTGTCTTCGTTCCGTGAGAATCGATATTTACCATTCGATTAAAACGAAACAGGCAATAAAACGAAGCGATAGAAGATGCTGCGGTGCAATTAAAAGGATTTCATGAATTTCTCCTTCTGGTATAATTATAGGAAAATCTAAGACGGAAATGTTATAATTGTCTGAAATTTAAGTCGTTTCGAATGACTTTGCTTTAATATTGCTTCAGTGTTCCTTTGTAAAGGAGTACTTTTTTAAACAAATGCAACTTCGTTTAAATTGAAGAATTGATTCATTTTTGAATTTATTACCACTATTTTATTTTGGAGGTTAACATATGAAATTTAATATTTGCTAATCTAACCTAACCTAGTACTATATGGACGCATTTACATACTCAAATTTTTATTTTAGGATCATTACCACTGTTTTACTTTAAAGCCTTAATATTTTTCAAGTTTATAAATTCACAGATTTCAGCATTTTTAATTTTCAGATTTGTAGATTTTTAGATTTGTGGTGATTATATCTATTTCATTTCACCTCACAGTATTATTTTATAAAACAATGTAGACGGAATGATGAATTTATTTTACACGAAACGAAACGAGAGAATTTCGTTCCAACAAAAAATCTACAAAACGCGATTCAAAAACGAGTAAGAAAAAATACAAACAGAGAAAAGGTAAACTGGTTGAAGATATGTTGGATGAGGTTTCGCAAAAGTGCACCGTATACTATTTTATAGAAAACATCGATGGAGGATACAGAATTTAAGAAGTTAGATTTGTCACCTACATGTCGGGGACCTCCAAAATTTGAAAGAATCGCTGGCGCCTTTGTATAATGCCGTACCTATTCCATACGAAAAATATAAGGATATGGAGCAGTACCTATACCTCCGTTGCATCATGAATATTTCAAAACACCGCCACATAAAGAGCGCAAATAAATAATAGCAATATCTCGCGTTAAGTTTAACGATATATAAATATAATTAACGTTCAAAATAAAAAATACTACCCCTATTTTATTTCTCGTTATTACTTACAAACAAAATTGGATTAACACGAAATATATTTTGAGCGATATTTAATTTTTCGTAATTGAAATTAAATGATTTTTACAATTGTGCAAGTCCATTTACAGTCCGTAAATATACATTATAATAGTTAAATTCGCCTAGAAGAAATTTATATAATCAAACTACATTTTGATAAATTAAACCAGACTTGATATAAATTACCTAAATTGTATCATTTCGGGTTATCTTCACAAATATTCAACGTCTAATAAGAACGACACTGTTTAAATTTATTCTGCAGGAAAGAAAAAAGACAAAGGTAAAGAAATTTCTTGCGACTAGTATGTCCGAGATTTCCACTGGCTCGCGAAGTTCTTTTCGTTGTCGACTATTTTTTTTTATAAAAAATGATGAATTTACGCTAAGAAACCATTTACTCGGTCGAGTCGCGAGTCTTCAAAAGAAAAACGTTTAATTGCCGTTGAAGCAGAAGCTGAAAGTTTTGTTAAAGCTTTTGCCGAGTTTTAACGAATAAATGCAGAATTTTTCGTCAAGCTTTCTGTACGGTTCTCGGACATTCGTAGTTTAAAAAAGAAAGAGGAAACTCATCGCTAGAGTATTCTGCAACTTGAAACTGGGATGAGCGTAGAACTTGAAAATACAATAAGTATTTATCAGACGGGGAATTTGAAGGTAAATTTGCGATTTAATTAAGTTCTTGAGGAAACTGTGTTGAAATGTGTTGTCGGAGAAATCGACGTGTGTTGGAAGATGAGTTGTGAGGATTAGGGAGGGATGAGACTTTTAAATATAGGGTAGTAGAAATAGATCAATTTTTGGGGGGAGAAGTAATAAAATGCAAGAGTAGTGGTGGATTATTATTAATTCAGTGTAATTTGGAAATTTTTGGGTTTTGGGTTTTGGGTTTGACAATTTTTTACTCATGATTTGTACTTTCTCAAATTTTCAGAGTTTCAAATTTCCAAATTCACAGATTTCCAAATTCTTAAATTTCCAAATTCTTAGATTTCCAAATTCTCAAATTTCCAAATTCCCAAATTTCCAAATTCTTAGATTTCCAAATTCTCAAATTTCCAAACTCCCAAATTTCCAATCTCTCAAATTTCCAAATTCTCAAATTTCCAAACTCACAAATTTCCAAACTCCCAAATTTCCAATCTCCCAAATTTCCAAACTCTCAAATGTCCAAACTCTCAAATTTCCAAACTCTCAAATTTCCAAACTCTCAAATTTCCAAACTCTCAAATTTCCAAACTCTCAAATTACCAAACTCTCAAATTTCCAAACTCCCAAATTTCCAAATTCTCAAATTTCCAAAATCTCAAATTTTCAAACTCTCAAATTTCCAAATTCTCAAATTTTCAAGTACTTAAATTACAAAATTCTCAAACTTCAATTTCCTCAAATTTGAAAATCGTCAATTTCCTACATCCTTTTTCCAACAATTCAGACCCTAAAATTTCTAAACTCACAATGCACGTCCTCGACAAAATAAAGTTCAAAGCAACCAATAACAAAAAAGAACAAATTAAAAACAAACAATTTTCACAATAAACTAATAAAAGTTAATATAAAAGTCAAGATAATGATTTATTAGTCGCAAGAATTATTTGACACTGAATGCAGAATTTATTAAGAAGGTATTCTAATTTTCTACAGCAGTAAAGCACACGCTACTACTTAATTAACTCGTTGCCCGTCTTCTAATTAAGCAAGGTGTGCTTTCTGTCATGGGATTACTTCCCGCTCTTATACTTTTAAGTTTTTCACCTTTCAGTTTGTCTTTCAACACCTGGACGACTGCAATTAACGAAATTAGTACTCGACATTCGCTTCGTACTTATTTATCATCATAACTTCGACGGAGGATAATTGATAACACTGTTTAAGAATTATTCATTTCTTATCTAACAAATGCTTATCCTTATCTGACTATATAAAAATTACGAAGTCCCTTTACTTAAAAAGAATTAAGAAGTTAACATTTATTTAGCGATTTTTTATTTTAATTATGTTTATTAGATTTGTCTATTTATATAACGTTATGAATAAGTGAATATTTATTTTTAATGAAAGGATTCTTAGAGTTGATAAAAGTTTGAAATCTAATAATGAAAATGTAGCAAGAAATATAGCAATGAAAATATTATTTAAAAAAATAATTTTTGAGAGAATTATATTAGAATTCATTTTGTAAAATTTTAGTATGAATAACGTAAATTGACTATGAAATAATAGGAATAGCATCTAAATTAATTTTTGAACGCCTTGTAAAATTGCTCACGTGACGCACTCGTGAGGGATTTGGGTATTTGGGAAATTTAAGAAATTGGGGAAATTCGGGAAATTTGGGAATTGGAAACTGTGGGGATTGGGAAATTTTGGAAATGGAAAATTTTGGAATTGGGAAATTTGGGAATTGGGAAGTGCAGGGATTGGGAAATTTGGGAATTGGGAAATTTGGGAGTTGGGAAATTTGGGAGTTGGGAAATTTGGGAATTGTGAAGTGCAGGGATTGGGAAATTTGGGAATTGGGAAGTGTGGGAATTGGGAAATTTGGAAATTGGGAAATTTGGGAATTGGGAAATTTGGGAATTGGGAAATTTGGGAATTGGGAAATTTGGGAATTGGGAAGTGTGGGAATTGGGAAATTTGGAAATTGGGAAGTGTGGGAATTGAGAAATTTAGGATTTGGGAAGTTTGGGAATTGGGAAATTTGGGAATTGGGAAATTTGGAAATTTGGAAATTGGAAAATTTGGAAATTGGGAAATTTGGAAATTGGGAAATTTGGGAATTGGGTAGTGCGGAGATTGGAAAATTTGGGAATTGGGAAGTGTGGGAATTGGGAAATTTGGGAATTGGGAAATTTGGGAATTGGGAAATTTGGAAATTGGGAAATTTGGGAACTGAGAAATTTGGGAATTGGTTAGTGTGGGAATTGGGAAGTGTGGGAACTGGGAAATTTTGGAATTGGGAAGTATGGGAATTGGGAAGTGTGGAAACTGCAAAATTTTGGAATTGGGTAATTTGGGAAATGTAAAATTTGGGAATTGGGAAAGTTGAGAATTGGGAAATTTGAAAATTGTGAAATGGCAGAATTGGGAAATTTGTTAATAGGGAAATTTTAAACTGGCATCAAAATTAATTTCTGAATCCCACATGACGCACTCGTGCGTCCCGACTCGTTAAAATACAAGGGGTTCATCACTTTTTAACTTGAATGTAAATGTAGTTAATTAAAAGTCTTCGTACACACATGTTTACAGTCCCTGGCCATCGAATTACCACGTACGAAAATTTCACTTTTATGGCCATAATTATGTCATACACGGAAAATCTTAGGTCACGCAAAATTATTACTAAATACGTTGATAACGATATAGCAACCGATTCGTTACTGTCGATAATAATCAAATTGTGTGGGTGATGAGCGATTAAGGGCCGTGCGTTTACGTTAGGCTCGAGTATAGCGCTGGAGGTGAAATTTGAATGCCATAGAAAATGTCCGCCTACCAAAAGACTAGTTTACAACTCTCCAACCACGTTATACGAGTTGAAAAGAATTACAGATATTTGAGAAAGTAACGAAGATATGAAGCATATGATCAATGTATACAGAGCATGCCGCTGTGACCAAAGCAGAGGAAATACAAGACATTAACATGTGTTAATAATGTTATGTACAGTAGTAGTAGCTAATAAATTACAGTTTGAGCCCTTTTAATTTTACAGAAATAATGCTGAAAATTTATGGTAGTATTCAATTCAATGTTTATGCTATTCAATTGCCAGATCTATAAAAATGTTTGCATTGTCACTGTGTGCAGACGTATCAGTACTCTATCAACTGCAGACTTTTTAATTTTGAATATTGAGGACATTGTTTTCAGATTAAAGCGTCAGCAAGGTTTATGGCACTTTCCAATAGGGCCAGTTATGAAGGGAATAAAAATATTTGTCTGAACCTGTGCGTAACCTCTGAAAAAACAACTGCGAAACACCTATGGAGCGTTTTTATTTGTTCAATTAAACAAGTCGATAAATTCAACTCTATCGAGTTCTGCGTCGATCGTATACAACTGCAATGTCAATAAATTTCTCCGACCTACGTTTGCTGAATGCATCGGAATAAACTGATTCGCGAAAAAAAATAGACTAACAAATTTGCCGTATAGACAAAAAGTCGTATACTAAGATAGTAGAAACTCCCAACAATTTCTTTCGAACCAAAAATATAATCTGTATAAGATCTAATAAGGAATACGTCTTCTACAATTATTTATAAAAATAATACATTTTTAACTAGAGTATTGATTGCAAGAATTGTTTAGTTAATTTTTAAAATCTCTTAAATAAATAACGATGTCATTCAAGTAAACTAAAAATAATTTTTCTAAATAATTATATATAAATATTTTCTCTAAGTTTTGAAATAAACTCTTAATAATTTATCTGAAAAAACGGCGTTGTATCGAATTGGCGGCCATTAAACGCGACTGAAACGCAGAAAATGTCTTGAAATAGAGAACGAGTTCCGATAACTTAATATTGACGTTCGTTCGCAAAGAGAGTAGAATTCCTAAAGGAAACAGAAACGAAAGGGTCCGGATATGCGTAGGGAAGGAAAATATGGAAAGTGTTGCCAGATGAATGACGGTCGAGGCTTTTCGTCCGATGGGGACCAAACCTAGCCTTCTACTGCAACGTGAAAAATGTGAACGTTTCTCGTTTCACACCCACGTATCGTCGGGAACAAATTCTTAGTCAATTTTAAGTGCGACTTTTAACATTTTTAACGGGATACAGATAGAGTAACTGTACGTAAGAGTGCAACGTAGAACTGCGTTGCATTAGAACACTCATGTTAACTTGATAATTTGAAAATTTATCTCATAGTTTCGAATATTAAAGTTTTTCAAGTTTGAACATTTTTTAATTTTCATGCAACTTTTATATTTTAATTTTTAATTTAGGTTTTGTAACTTTTTAATTTTCAAATCTTCGTACTCCACCCAATTTTTAGGATTTTGTGGATGTTCAGAATACGAAAACAAAGTTATTGAAAGAAACTTATACGTACATTCCTACTGTTAATTTACTACTAAATTTGTTCTAGTTAAACATAAATTAAAAAGAATAAATTTTTCTTAGACCCCTTTCGTTTATTCACAATATTCCTGAAAATGTAACTGAATTTCTTTTCCGGATGTACGAGTCCCGCGATGCACTCTTCGTATTCAATTCTAACACTTGACAGTTAAAACTCAGCGCCGCAGGCTGGATTTATCATTTCGTTCATTTTTCACTTGCTTTGTGAGTCCAAGGATCAACAGGGATCCTCGGGGAAGATCTCGGCGTACATATATGTATGCGCATTCTTTTCAAAAACCCGTTAGATTTATTATACTTCTTTTGAACATTCAAATATAATGCAGCGAATAATACGGTCCCTTAATTATTTGTCTCGTGAAATCTTTTGATGACTGAACGAAATCTTTTAATACAAAAACGCGGAAAGTTGCGAGTGTTTTCTGTTGAAGTGAAATGCAAATGATTTTTAAAAAATCTTTTTTCTATTCAGTTGAACATATGCATATGTATGAATAGTATAAATCTATAGTATGACATATAATACATGTATACACAGGGTGGCTCACCACATTTTGCACATGAAGGTTCTTAATGTTTTTTTAAATGGAATCATATATTTTTATTGCATCAGCTGATACTCCGTCGTATTCTTTACAAAAAAGTATTAGTCTATTTATGTGAAAAAATTATTAGTATAGGAGATGTTCACTTATTTTTCAATTTTAATGTACATACATACATGAGTACATGTATACAAAATTAAAAATAAATTCCGTTAAAAGAAATTGTTAACCATCCTCTAATCAGTCATAGCCTATTTCAGGAATCTCCTGAAAAAAGAGCAGGGGTAGTTTAAAGAAAAACCGTGCAATAAATTCAGAAACTACCCCTATTCGCGAGTACGAAATAAACTGGTCGTTTCGTGGATGTCGCCCCAGTCGAGCTCGATAAGCACTTCCCTCTAACCGTCCGAAAGAAACAACAAATATAGTGGAGCGAAGGAGGGGTTGCAGATCGAAGGGGGTTGAAAGTGTGCTGGCCGCGGTACAGGAATTCGCACAGAGCATTACCAGGAGAAGATGTTCACAGATTGTGCCCCGGAGCTAGACGTATTTGGGTCACTGGTACGTTTTCCTCGCTCCCTCGGGCATCCCTTTCCACCCCACTCCTCGTAGCCAGCTCCTGCAGACGCGTACACCGAGGTAAATCAGCCTCCTCCATCCCTGTTCGCGATCACACGGTGTCCCTCTTCCCTATTTTCGTTTCGAGAAAAACGTCAGCCACACGAGGCTCGGAAATCGGCACGTGGACTCCTCTCCTTCAGGATGATCCGGCTCGCGGCTGCAAATAACTCGACACAGGGGATGAAGGGCAGGGACGAAACCGACGGAGGTACAACTCGCTCGTTTATAGGGGTAGTGAGTTTTTGGGACGAGGAAATTGGTTTTAGGTGTACGATGTTTAAATGTGGATTTCACGAAATAATAAATGATTTCGTGTTCAATTAATCTTTTTTAATACTAGGCTTACAGACATTTCTTGTATACCTTGCATTTACTATTTATAATAAATGCGAAATGTGATGGCGACCCACACTTGATAAAAGAGTGCAATGAATTAAAAAGTAACCTCTTGGCATATAACATCAAGGTATGTGACATTACAGTTTAACTGTGATCCACCTTTTACATAAAGATCGAATTTTCTATATTAATTGTAATTTTTAATAGTAATATTAGATATTAGAAAATTGATAAATTGTGAATTGAAAAAGTGGAAAGTTGGAGAATTGTCAATTCTTAAGTTTAAACTAGAAAAATTAAGAGTTGATAAATAGAAAATCGAAAGCTTGAGTATAAAAAAATTGAAAAATTAATAAATTAGTAATTCAGTAGTTTACAATATTAACAATATCGAAGCTAATAAGTATATATCACAATTTCTATCTGATAAACAAGCTTTAAAAGAGATGTCAAAGTCTCAGGCGCATTTCGTCGTGAATGTAGCACTACGCGACCCTGAAGGGGAGGCTTCAGGTGTCGTTGACGGCCGTAACTGGACTCCAGCCTCTCATTGGCTCGACGGATGTGAAGCCGAAGCTTGCGTTTTATCGGTTTCCGGCGAAGATAGCCAGCCAACGATTTCGAAACCGGGGATGGTCGAACGGTTATGATTCTTACGGGAATCGGTCGCCGGGGATATATGGGATTTTTTATTTGTCGATCGTGCGGGGATTTGCGAGTCGCGTGATTTAATATCAGCTTGATTTGCTTAAAATTGAGACTGCGAAAGAGAGATTAGAACGAGAGATGACTGTTTCGAGAAGAGTTCGGGGGGCTCGTCGGATATTAATCCGTTAAATCCTGACTGACACCTGGATAATTCGCCGAGTGAGCGAAGATCTTACCTCGAATCGCCAAGGGTTGATGTATAAGTACTCAGTAATAATTTAAGAAGAAATTTCAACTTCTAAATATTCTGAAGTTGGCTCTGGTGATTAATTAGTGGAGCCGGGTGGAAGTTACTCTGTGGTTGGTTGTTGGATAATCGATAATTATTATTAATTTATTAGTTATAATTATTAATCATTATTATCATTAACTTTTCCATTGTTATTGAAATAAGATGGTAATCGTAAACAATTTTTATATTTGTAATCTAGTTTAAATTATATAAATATAATTATATTTAATCACTGTAAATATTATATAAATAATTTTTCCAGCGAAAAATTAAAAAATTGAAAACTGTAAATTGAACAATTGAGAATTACAAATTTGAAAAATTGAATAATTAAAGAAATGAAAATTGAAAAATTGAAAAAGTGAATAATTGAAGAAATGAGAAATTGAAAAACTGAAAAATGGGAGAACGTAGGTGGAAGAATGGAAGAATTGAAAAATTGAAAAATTGAAAAATGGGAGAACTGAAGTGGAAGAATGGAAGAATTAAAAAATTGAAAGATTGAGAAATGGAAGAATTGAATAATTGAAAGATTGTGAAATGGAAGTATTGGAATATGGTAAAATTGAAAAGTAGAAGAATTGAAAAATTGGAGGACTGAGAAATGGAAGTATTGGAATATGGTAAAATTGAAAAGTAGAAGAATTGAAAAATTGGAGGACTGAGAAATGGAAGAATTGAAATATGGTAAAATTGGAAAGTAGAAGAATTGAACAATTGGAGGACTGAGAAATGGAAGAATTGAAATATGGTAAAATTGGAAAGTAGAAGAATTGAAAAATTGAAAGATTGAGAAATGGAAGAATTGAATAATTGAAAGATTGTGAAATGGAAGTATTGGAATATGGTAAAATTGAAAAGTAGAAGAATTGAAAAATTGGAGGACTGAGGAATAGAAGTATTGAAATATGGTAAAATTGAAAGGTAAAAGAATTGAAAAATTGGAGGATTGGGAAATAGAAAAATTGAAATAGTAAAATTGTAAAGTAGAAGAATTAAAAATTGAAGGATTGCGAAATGAAAAAATTGAAAAATTGAAAAATTGAAAAATTGAAAAATTGAAAAATTGAAAAATTAAAAAATTAAAAAATTGAAAAGTTGAAAAATTGAAGTTGAAGTTGAAAAATTGAAAGTTGAAAAATTGAAAAGTTGAAAAGTTGAAAAGTTGAAAAATTGAGAAATTGAAAAATTGAAAAATTGAAAAGTTGAAAAATTGAAAAACTAGTATTAAGAAACTAAAAAGTCCAAGAATCATAAATTCCCGCAAATGAAACAAATTACGAGATTACCAGAATTTTCAAAATTGAACGATAAGAAAAGATCGTACGAACATTCGGCCCATAAAGCAGGGAAATAATATTTTTTCAGCCGATCTCGTCGAAGCATCATTTCCATAAGATTGTCGAGTAATCGTATCTCGAAACAATATTTCCACGACGTCAGTCGAGGAACGTATGAAAAGGTCGCATGGTTCGTAAGCACGAGAGGCACGCTGGGACGAAAACCTTTGAAAGGATACTTGCAGCCGGTCGAACAGAGTGCAATAAAATGAGAGGAAAGACGAACTGGCAAGTCGAAGAAACCCCTTTGATCCGACGTATATTCTCCGGCCCGGCACGAAATGGAGCACGTATTCCTTAGATAGACGTCAAAGGTTAGGTTATGTCACCCGGTGGCTTCCAAAATGTCTTCGGCAACGAACATGTGCTTAGCGACCGACCATGAAGCGATTCGAATTACTTTCGATTAGGTTATATCAAATGGCGAACGTCGGATATAGGAAACCTTTTGATGATGTGGAATTGTGGTAAAATATGAAGTACGTTTATGATATGTATTTGAGAGAGTTAATTTGTATTAGATAGAGTTAATTAGCAAATGTGAGGCTGTGTTTTGTATGATGTGATAAATTGTGTATTAATAGTTTTTCAAGTTGCTTATAAATCTTCCAATAATTTTTGAACTAGTAATAAATAATAGTATTAAATACGTATTAGTTAACTCCATATTTCCAAATTTATATTTCAATTTTTATAATCGTTAATTTACACGTATTTAATATTATTTAATTAGTTTAAGGATGGTAATTACGATTTTTGACATACACGAGGTAAATAACTCGAAAAATATGATTGAATGAATAATTCATTCAGATATTCATATATCTTCGTTTTCAATTAATATTTTTATTTGAAATGAAAGTTACATTAAAAGCAAATTACCCTTATACATATATTGAAACCATACTTCTCGCCAGTACGATGTAAATAATTTAATTTGTTCGTTTTATTATTCAATAAATATGTATTTACCATAAAATATCTGCAATAACATTCGTCCTTCTCAAATTCAAATTCAGTCATAACAAAAAGATCAATGATTTCATAATTAATAATTATTAATCTAATCACATTATTTGAATCTACCGATTATTTATTGACTTGTTTATTAATTATTCATATTGATTATTCATTATATAAATTTTACTTATTATTAAAAAGAAAATATATTTGTAAAACGCACATTAATTCTTGAACAATTCAGCACTTGAAAGGCAAAGCTACTCATTAATAAAAAGTAGCGAACGGTGAAATACCTACCTCGACATAAAACTTGTACGATACCCTTTTTTTCACTAAGGTATCTGAGGCACATGGTGGAAAGGAAGCATTATAAGTTTAAATGAACATGAACGAACAAAGGAATAATTACAGAAAGAAGGGAAAGTAGAAAATCTGCTTCGTCCATAAAGTTCCCAAGGTATTAATTAAACCTTTGTGAATTGATGTACTCTTTTATTTGCGAGGGGAATCCAAATTAATTCATGTGAAATTTACGAAAAATACGCTTCTGATTATATTACGTAAACATTTTCTATTTCAACAAAATTATATTCATATGAATTATGTAGCTTATAACTATAATCACCTATAGTTAGCTATACAGACCATAAAAATCGAATTACAACCATTTTTCGATGGCCAGGGACTGTAAACATGTGTGTACGAAGACTTTTAATTAATTCCATTTACATTCAAGGTAAGAAATGATGAACCCCTTGTATTTTGATGAGTCATGACGCACGAGTGCGTCAGAAATTAATTTTGATGCCAGTTTAAAATTTCCCAATTCTGCAATTTCACAATTTTCAAATTTCCCAATTCTCAAATTTCCCAATTCTCAAATTTCCTAATTCCAAAATTTCCCAATTCCCACACTTCCCAATTCTCACACTTCCCAATTCCCACACTTCCCAATTCCCATACTTCCCAATTCCCAAATTTCCCACTTCCCAAATTTCCCATTTCCCACACTTCCCAATTCCCAAATTTCCCAATTTCCACACTTCCCAATTCCCAAATTTCCCATTTCCCACACTTCCCAATTCCCAAATTTCCCAATTCCCATACTTTCCAATTTCCACACTTCCCAATTCCCAAATTTCCCAATTCCCACACTTTCCAATTTCCACACTTCCCAATTCCCAAATTTCCCAATTTCCACACTTCCCAATTCCCAAATTTCCCATTTCCCACACTTCCCAATTCCCAAATTTCCCAATTCCCATACTTTCCAATTTCCACACTTCCCAATTCCCAAATTTCCCAATTCCCAAATTTCCCAATTCCCACACTTTCCAATTTCCACACTTCCCAATTCCCAAATTTCCCAATTTCCACACTTCCCAATTCCCAAATTTCCCATTTCCCACACTTCCCAATTCCCAAATTTCCCAATTCCCATACTTTCCAATTTCCACACTTCCCAATTCCCAAATTTCTCAATTCCCAAATTTCCCAATTCCCAAATTTCCCTATTCCCAAATTTCCCAATTCCCAAATCCCCAAATCCCCAAATCCCCAAATGCCAAATCCCTAAATTCCCAAATCCCCAAATCCCCAAATCCCCAAATCCCCAAATCCCCAAATCCCCAAATCCCCAAATCCCCAAATCCCCAAATCCCCAAATCCCCAAATCCCCAAATCCCCAAATCCCCAAATCCCCAAATCCCCAAATCCCCAAATCCCCAAATCCCCAAATCCCAAATCTTAAATCCCCAAATCCCAAATCCCAAATCCTAAATCCCCAAATCCCCAAATCCCCAAATCCCCAATTCCCCAAGTCCGAAATTTTCCACCCCTCAAATCCCCAAACCCCAACCCTCAAAATCTTCCTAAAATTTAAGCAGCAGCATATCCCAAAATCTAAGGCAGATTGCGTCCGTAAGGAACACAGTTAAACGAACAGAACACGCAATATAGTTGTCTGTGGGATGATTGGAAGGGTCGAGTCACGGATATTGCGATGGCAGGACCCCTCTTACCGGTCCTGTGCAAACAGGCACGGTTGAACATTGTGGATGCACATGCAGCTTTTGTGTTGAATTGTCACGAGCAAACACAGCCTCGAATAAATAAGGGAGCGTTTTCAGCGCTGGTAAACGCTAAACAATTCGGCGTCCATAGGCCGTGAAAAGGTGTAGGAGAAAAGCAATCTAGAGGAATGTCCTCGTTAGAGAAAGCCAGGATCTCTTTTTGGTAATTTGCCCGCAATTCAAAGCTGTGAAACCGGTCGTGCTTCTTTCTCTGCCTGAAAACAGGTTGCTCTAATGAGGAGATACAGATAGTACTGTGCGATATGATACAACCAACAGTAATTGCAATTTCATGTACTAACGCGACGTTATAGAGCAACGAATATGCTATTCTTCTTTCTATTTTAATGTGATGTTCTATTTGTGGATATGTTTCACTGTGTTATAACTGCACTGCGAGTAAATAATGAAATTCACTGGAAAAATTAATGAAATGCTTCACTAATATTATTAGTAATATTTATTAAATAAATATATTATTTATAGAAATATTATCAATAATAAAATATTTAATAATTATTGATAGTAATTATACAATTGATAATTAATGATTTTATAAATAATTATAATAAGGTTAATTATTTTTTTAAAACATTAAATATTATTAACATTTATTTCATATTATTAAATGAATAAGTAATAATATTTATTAGTAAATAAATATATTATTCATAAAAATATTGTCAATAATAAAATACTTAATAACTATTAATAACAATTGTACAATTATTAATTAATAATTTTATAAATAGTTATATAATTTGAAATATTTTTAAAGAACCAATAAATATTATTAATATTAATAATATTAACATTTATTTGGTACTATTAAATGAATAGTTAATAATATTTATTAGTTAATAAATATATTATTCATAAAAATATTGTCAATAATAAAATCCTTAATAATTCTTAATAACAATTATACAATTATTAATTAATAATTCTATAAATAATTATGTAACGTGAAATAATTTTACAGAGCATTTTTAGTCAATTTTTAAATAAAATTCAAGTTTAAATAAAATATTCATAATATTCGAGTTTGGTGGTTATATAAAAATTATACAGAAATGTATTGATTCAAAAAATTTGTTAAATGTTTAAATGTTTTAAATGTTTTATTAGTTAAAATGCAATTAATAGACAATTCGACACATCTTGATTTTTTATATCAAAAAGCAGATACAGTGTTCTCTTTTATTATAATAATATGTTTTATAAATAATATATGATTGTTATAATATTATTATAATAATATAGTAATTATTTCTGTTGCAAGATAAAATGTTATAAAATTCAATAACGATCAGTTGCATAAAATATTAAAATAAAATTATACGAAGCTGAAAATTTTATTCCCGTGTAAGTATGTGTATGGAGAATTTTTAATCACAGCATATAATTGCAGAAAGTCCATTTCGCTGAGTTCTATATTTTTAATTTCTTTCCAACGATCTAGCATTAAAGTGTAATTACACGTTTGTACACGGACTTCTTCATCAGAGGAATACATCATTTCAGTTATTTCCAAGACTGCTAATATTTCTTCTGTGGGAAATGATTAAAAATTAATCAAACACTCAGAGTTTCTCATTTTAAAATTTGTAAATTGTTGAATTTTCAACATTTTTTAAGTTTATGAATTTATAAAGATTAAGGTTTGTTAATCTGCAAATTTTCGAACTGTTGAATTTCAGAATATTCTAACTTCGAATTTTGGCATATTTTCCAATTTTTGAATTTTTCATATTTTTTAATTTTCAAGTTTACAAATTTTTAGTTTTCCTCCTTTCCAAATTTTCAATTTTCCCATTTTTCCACTTTCCCATTTTTCTATTTTCTCATTTCCCATTTCTCCATTTTCCATTTTCCCCATTTCCCAATTTTCCAACCTTCAAATTTTCAAATTCCCAAATTTCTACATGTGTAAATTTTTCACATTGGTCTCCTTTCCAATTTCCAAATTTGCAAGTTCCTATATTTTTTAATTTTCACATCTCTGAATTTCCAAAGTTCTAAATTTCTAACTCCCCCAATTCCCAAATTTCCAAATCGTTAAATTCACCAATATTAAAACACCCAAATCCCAAGTCCCCGCTCAAATCTAAGTGCCCAAACACCCAACTATCAAAATCCCCAAATTTTTCAATTTCATAACCCCCAATTTCAATATCCTAATTTTCACAAATTTCGAAATTCGTAATATCGATCAAAATGTTTGCCTTCCCATGCGAGCACACGAAATTCCCAACTGTACAATTTCCTAAATTCTCGATCAGTATTACATTGTCAATACAATCTGGTCAATACAATATTGTCAATAACTCACTATAGTAAACATCGTGTATTCTGGAATATCGACAACAATATTAACCGTATACGAATTTCGTATTGAATCCAACGTTCATGTATAAACCCTGAATAATTAATAATTATTAATCACTTCATATCAATTACAATTTATTTTCTTTTTGTTCCTGCATAAAGCATAATGTTTAAAGAACATGTGATTAAGGGACTAAAAAATGTTGATAAAGTAAAAGTACATTGTATAGATTATATGTATATGTATATATACAATTAAAACACACACATATGCACATACATATGTATAGTACATGTACATATATTAAGATAATTATTACTGTAACAGAAAATATGTATTTTTAATACACATTTGTATATGTATTCAAAAATATGTGTGTATACATATGTATAATACATATAGGGTGGCTCACCACATTTTGCCATCTAGATTTGCGTCATTATTATTACTCATAACAAACAATGTTTTAGATGAAGTTGAATGATTTTGAGAGGGGCATAGGTGGTATATTTTTTTGTGGTGGACGCGTAAAGGACATATGAAGGTCCTTAATGTTTTTTTAAATGGAATCATATATTTTCTATTGCATCAGTTACTCCTTCATATTCTTTACAAAAAAGTATTAATCTATTTATGTGAAAAAATCATTAGTTTAGGAGATATTTTAATTTTAATGTCTACTTACAGAAAAGGTTCAATATGGCGACCATTTGCATCAGAATACTTTCTGAATCGAGAAATTAATGACTTACTAACATTCCGTAGTGTATAATCTTTCTGCATGTGTAGCACTTTTCCCAGCTTCAAAATAAACTGATAACATGTCTATCATTTCTTCTTTAGAATACTTCATTATGAAGTGATAATTCACCGTATCGTCGTATTCGCCGTACTAGAGACGTAACAGAGACTTTTCACTGTTACTGCGTAACAAAAAAATACAAAAGCTCACAATTCGTTTGGTAACACGTGACCTCTCAAAGCATGTAGAAAAACATTTGCTGTTCAGTTAGGGCAATTCATAATATTGACCAGAAAGTCACGATTTCCTAACAAGTTAGAATTAAAATATCTCCTAAACTAATGATTTTTTCGCATAAATAGATTAATACTTTTTGTAAAGAATATGAAGGAGTAACTGATGCAATAAAAAATATATGATTCCATTTAAAAAAACATTAATGACCTTCATATGTCCTTTACACGTCCACCCTAAAAAAAAATATACCACCTGCATATGCCCCTCTCAAAACCATTCAACTTCATCTGAAACATTGTTTGTTACGTGTAATGATATTGACGCAAATCTAGATGGCAAAATGTGGTGAGCCACCCTGTATATTCTAACACAACACAGGAATCTTCTAAAAGTGTAATTCAATCTCCCCATTAATTTCAGTGTGAAGTGTTAAAAATTAAGTAGTGGTTACGCGATATCGAAGAGATCGAGCTTTCCCGAAAAGGGAGCAGCGTTAGCGACCAACAATCCGGCACACCTTTCTTTCCCAGCATTTATCCATGGCAGAATCTGTCCACCGTCGTACCGTTTTAAAGTCTTCCAGGAGCTTTGTTCCGCCTGTCGGATCTCGTGACGTGACGACCTCGATATCTTAAAAACGGTTCATTATCGAGCAAAGGGGCTGTCGTGGAACGGCGGCGTCGCGACGCTTGAAATTAGCCGACGGGGCCGACTTGGACGTCGGTTACCCCGCCGGCTGATTCTTCGAGATCGACTATCGAACAATCGGCAAAGAAAGGAATTCGACTGTCGACGTTCGCGGTGCTTCTCCTGAAAGCTTGTTATCGGATTTCCAGCATCGCGTTCGACCTATCGATTTTGAATATAACGGACGCCTTACGGTTACTTTTTAGATTTGCTTTTAATGTTAGGTTAGAAATGAACGTTATGTTGTGACTGGTGATTGGCTGCTAATTATCTGACTTCCACACGTTGGGTAGCCACGGTTCAAATTTTATTGATTTTTATCAAATTTTTCTTGTAATTGTATAAATGTGTAAGGTTGTTTCGATAATGAAATATGGGGACAGTTACAGTTATTGTACTGCAATTGCAATAATAATTATTTTGATATGTATATATAACATACTGTGCATATGCATATGCATGTAGAAGTTTGCTTTGACAATGAAATGTGTACTTTATTACAGTAATAATTATTTTGAAATATGTATGTATGCTATACATATGTATATACATATTCATATGCATATGTATGTACACATGTGTGGATGTTAATTAATCTATGCAAGATAATTATTACTATGTACAATTACTGTGTGTATATTATTACAATGATTGTATTGCATAGATTGATTAAAAAAACACACATGTGCACATGCACATATGCATGAGGTATAATATGTATATTTAAGATGGTTATTACTGTAATGAAAAATATATATTTTCTTGTTATATTATAAAATAAATATACTGCCATGTTTATACGCATATATGAATATACATGAATTGTACATATACGCATTAAAAATTTCAAAATTCAGAATTCTCAATTCTAAAATTTCGAATTCCCAATTCTAAAATTTCGAATTTCAAATTTGTGAATTCCAGTGTCCCGAATTCCAAAATAGTGAATTCGAAATTTGTGAATTCCAAAATTGCGAAATCTAAATTTGTGAATTCCAAAATTCCGAATTCCAAAGGTCCAAAATTCCTAAATTCTAAAATTCCAAAATCCAGAATTCCAGAATTCCAGAATTCCAGTATTCCAGAATTCCAATATTCCAGAATTCCAATACTCCAGAATTCCAATATTCCAGAATTCCAATATCCCAGAATTCCACAATTCCAGAATTCCAATATCCCAGAATTCCAATATTCCAGAATTCCAATATCCCAGAATTCCAATATTCCAGAATTCCAATATTCCAGAATTCCAGTATTCCAGAATTCCCATATTCCAGAATTCCACAATTCCAGAATTCCAATATCCCAGAATTCCAATATTCCAGAATTCCAATATCCCAGAATTCCAATATTCCAGAATTCCAATATTCCAGAATTCCAGTATTCCAGAATTCCCATATTCCAGAATTCCAATACTCTAGAATTCCAGTATTCCAGAATTTCAATATTCCAGTATTCCAATATTCCAGAATTCCAATATTCCAGAATTCCAATATTCCAGAATTCCAGTATTCCAGAATTCCAATATTCCAGAATTCCAATACTCCAGAATTCCAGTATTCCAGAATTCCAATATTCCAGAATTCCAATATTCCAGTATTCCAGAATTCCAATATTCCAGAATTCCAATACTCCAGAATTCCAATATTCCAGAATTCCAGTATCCCAGAATTCCAATATTTCAGAATTCCAATATTCCAAAAATTCCAAAGTTCAAAAATCCCTAAATTCCAGAATTCCTAAACTCGTAAGTTCCAGAATCTGAATTTCTGAATTTCCGGAACTCCAAAATTCCTAATACCAAAATTCCGAAATACAACATTCCGAATTCCCAAATTTCCAAATTCCAAAGTTCAAAAAATCAAAAATTTCATAATTCCGAATTCTAAAGTTCCGAATTTCAAAATTCCGAATTCCAAATTTGTGAATTCCAAATGTTACGAGCCGGAGGGGTCACAGCCGCGTGGCTGGGGGCTGTATTTTGGTCAAGGTAGTGTTACTAGGCTAACTCAGGTTTGTTACTTAACCTGAGCGCCAAAGGAAAATAGACACGGGGATGAGCCGACGTATGGCTAACGCCGGGTGCCCCAGGAGGTTGGTTATCGTGAACTAGCCGACGTATGGCTAACGCCGGGGGTCACAGGATTGGTCAAGACGCGGGGATGTACCGACGTATGGCTAACGCCGGGTGCCCCAGGAAAATGATATGTGAACTAGCCGACGTATGGCTAACGCCGGGTGTCACAGGAAATGTTAGTAGTTGTGCTCGTAACAAAGATATGCCAGTATACCTCGAGCGGCTAAGATATACCGACTGGTGGGTTTGTTAGGACTTTGGTTATAAATTGACAAAGGCAATAATTAAGTTTAAAAATAAAAGTTGAAAATATATTCTTTTCCCAAAACCGGAATTACAAATGGTTATGTGTATTTGTCGGTTAAGGTGATTTTTACAAGAAAATGTTCCTGACTTGATTTTACTTGAGTTTAATATGTTTCGACTCCGACAAAGCGAGAATCTAATCCTGCCCAGTTTTAACGAAAAAACAAGCGAAACGGGGACCCGAAAGTACTTTAGAAAAAATGCCTAACAGTAAACTATACGTACTGTATGGTTATCAATGTTGCTCGAAGGGGACTCTAACCCGATCTTGCTCAAAAGTGACTTAGTTTTAACTCAACGTGAAAGACTCTAACTAAACTCTGACAAAGGTTCCTCGTTAGTCCACGTTCGAGAATTAACTGGGTCCGAGGCGTCTTCTCCACAACCCTTTTTATACTCAAAAATGGGTAGAAAACGAGTAGTGGTGGAGACGGTGGGAACGAATCAACGCGACGTTTTCGTCTAACGAATTTTCATCGCGTTGGTCCGAAGACGTTAGATGTTCTCGAGCGAAGCCTAATAAGGAAACCCTGGTAACTGGAAAACCTAGGCAAGACTAGACTCTCGCTTCGCGGTGGTCTTAGGCTATTCCTGAATATTCATCTTCGAGGAGTAAAAAATCATTGGCGTACGTAACACAAAATTCCAAAATTTCAAAAATTCCAAAATTCTAAAATTCTTAAATTCCAAACTTCCAATTCTCAAATTTCCAAATCCTAAATTTTCGAATGCAAAATTTCCAAATCCCAAATTGTGAAATTTATCTGAAATTGAACATTCTGAAATTCTGAAATTCCATTCACTAAAATACGCCTTAACCAGTCGCCCATTAATTCACGAATAAATAAATAAACAGAAGTTTGTACGGAGACACGAAAGTTTAGTAAAGTGTTGTTCACGGTTGAGTCCGTCCGCGGTTTCCGGCTGCGGCAGACATACTTCCTGTTCCCATCTTATTCAGGATTCTTGTCGCGTCACCTCGCAGTCAGGCGTACCAATTTTATCCGCAAATAAATAAGGACGTCTATCCTTTCTGTCTACGGCTTCGTTTCTTTCGTTGTTCCGGTTCCGTTGCTATGCCTGATGAGTGTCCTGTGTCTTCGCCAACACACCTGAACCACGCGTTGCCGTGCAGGATTTCGCGACCTCCAGGGATGGTTAGGTTAAATTTACGCCGATTGCTTTCGTAACGGCACAAATCGGATTTTCGAGTGATTTGAAAGGGAGTTTTCTTCTTTCCCGATGCACCGTGGGATCCTTTCGAATCGAGAACTAGGTGTTTTATCGACTTTACTATTGACACTGTGGGATCTACGTTGGCGTAGTTAACGACTGATCGTGTAATGGAATGCTTTTATTTACGATACGTTCAGCTTTAGAGATACTGGGGACAAAGTAGCTGCATTCGGAAATAAATTCGCGATTATTTATACGGTATCGGAGAGTGCATGTTAAAGGGACTGCAAGAGATATTTTGTATACTTATTCAAATTTCTGTATTTTCTAATTTTTAAATTAATAAATTTTTAATTTTGGAATGGCAAATTTTCAAGTACTGACTTTATAAATTGCAAAATTTTCAGATGATTGAATGTTTAAATTTTTAGACTTCTAAATTTGTCATTTTTAGACGCAAAATTCCCTAGACTTTTCATTTTCGAACTATAAAATTACCAAATTTTCAAATTAAAAAAAAAAGACAAGAAATATGGGTTTTGAATTTTCAAATTTTCAAATCACTAAAGTTCTAAATTGACGAACACAAAATAGCAAAAATTTTAAATCCCTAGATTTTATATTGTTGCGTCAGAATATTACCAAATATTCCAAGTTCTAAATTCTCAATAACCCAGATTGCCACACTTTTTAAATTCGAATATTCAAACATTCAAATATTTAATATTTTAAATTCCGCAATTTTCAGAATTCTAGATCAGAAATTCAGAATTCTTGAATGAGAGAATTACAGAATTTCAGCACTACAGAATTCAAGAATATAAGAATTAAAGAATACAAGAATTAAAGAATATAAGTATTAAAGAATACAAAAATTAAAAAATACAAGAATTCCGGAATACAAGAATTCAAGAATACAAAAACCCCAAAATAAAGGAATACAGGAATTTCAAAATACAAGAACTCAAGAATACAAACATCCCAAAATACAAGAATTCGAGAATTACAGAATACAAGAATTCAAGAACTCAAGAATTCAAGAATTCAAGAATTCTGCAATTCCAGAGTCCCAAATCTGCACAATCTCAGAATTCCAAACTTCTGAAATTACAGAATTCTAAAATTACAGAATTCCACAATTCCAGAATTATAAAATTCACGAATTCCGAAACTCCAGAATTCTGAAATTCATGAATTCCACAACTCCAGAACTTTGAGATTCATGAATTCTACAATTCTGGAATTCTAAAATTCCAAAATTCCAGAACTTCAATATTCCAGAATTCTCCATCATTCCAGAATTCCATCATTCCAGAATTTCGTCATTCCAGAATTCCATCATTCCAGAATTCCATCATTCCAGAATTCCATCATTCCAGAATTCCATCATTCCAGAATTCCAATATCCCAGAATTCCATTGTTCTAGAGTTGCAATATTCCAGAATTTTAGTATTCCAGAATTCCAATATTCAAGAATTCGAAAATTCCAAAATTCCAAAATTCTTGAATACCTGAATTCCAAAATTCGCAAATTCCAAAATTCCACAAAATAAAAAAATTTCAAGATTTGAAAATTCCAAAATTCCAAAATTCGCACAATCCAAAAATTGCAAAGTTCAAAAATCCCTAAATCCCAGAATTCCTGAATTCCTGAACTCCTAAATTCCAGAATTCCAGAATTCCTGAAGTCCTAAATTCCTAAATTCCAGAATTCCTGAATTCCTAAATTCCAGAATTCCTGAATTCCTAAATTCCTAAATTCCAAAATTCCAAAATTCCAAAATCCTGCACGTACGCAAACACCCAAATCCCCGCATCACAAATTATAAATCTTTAACTACCCCGTTTCTTCCAAATATCCCAACATCCCTAAACAGCCATCTCCCCGCACTCTCAGCTTTGTCAACCCCCGAAACTGCCTCCTTCAATCCAAATCTCCCAATCCTACCTAAAAATGACCAAACGGAGCACTCGTACGGTGGCACATAATCCCGCAGGGAATCCAGATTCAAGTGTACGCGCGTGCGATCGAGAGGGACTCGGAGCCAACAGACGGCACTTGGATGCATCATAGCAAGATGCCGTAGAAAAGGATGCCATATCAAACGACGCTAACTCTAGCAAAGGACGCCTGTGAGTTGGCTGCCGGCTGAAACGGAGGGTGTGCACTGTGAAGATCCCGGGCCAAAAAGGTCTCGAGAAAGGGCGCGGAGAGGCATCCTGAATTCTAAATATGCGCATCGCATTACGTTTGCACTAGTGAGTCAGAAAATATGCTGTTTACAGCACACCTTCAGCCACTCCCGCACATTCACCTGTGTCCTCGGTGTGTGCGTACAGCCAAACCGCAGGAGGATGTTCCCGGCACAAAGAGAGGCCAGGGTGCTGTTTCTCTCGTTTCTGGTTAACTCGCTGGCTTCTCAAACTTTTGCGGCATCACGCTGATAAGGAAGCACGAGTTTCGGATTCGAGCTTAGGTACATGTCGGTGATTGTGTTCGAGTCCGAATGTTCGGATTTGGAAATTTAATGGAGGATGAGGTGCAATTTTAGTGGAGTGTAATTTATTTGGTGCGTGAGTATTAAGGGTTGGTCTAGGTTCTTAATCTGGGATTATATTTGTTGAGGTTATGACGGAGGTGGGATTATTTTTAATAAAAAGCACAGTTTAAAAATTATGAACTTTAATGTTAAATGTGGGAAACAGTCTATGACCAGGTATGACCTTTACCGACTCTCTTGTCGAACTGATTGAAGACAATCAAGCTTTCTAAAAAGGCAGCAGTAAAACGCAACTGCACATTTGACCCTGGGTTTTTCTGGACATAATTTATAACCCCAGTAACGATCTGGACCATACCATAGTTGGGCATGAATTTTCACTGATTTATTTCAACAATATTTAGGGTTGATCTAGGATTAAATATTTAGGATTAATATGGGATTGGTTCTTAATATGTAGAATTGTTAGTTAGGGATTTGAGGATTTAGAGATTTGGTGATTTATGGAGTCAGAATTTTGGGTTCAGAATTTTTGTATTACTGTATTATCAAGGCTTTACATTCTCAAATCCTTGGGTTACCAGATCACTACATTACCAAGTAGCTATGTTTGCAAATTTCTGCATTACTGAATACCTATCTCCTCAAGGTTATATTATGTAGATTTCCATATTCCTACATTCTCATATCACTAAATGCCAATATGTCTGTCCCTAAATTTCTATAGATCGAAATACCTACATTTTTATATTCCTAGACTCTCAAATTTCTAAATTTCTATATTTCTACATTCTTGAGTCCCTAAATCCTTAAAAACTAGTACCCCAAACTACCTACATCTCCAAATTCATAAATTTGTGGAAACTGGAAAATTCAGAAATTCAGAAATTCAGAAATTCAGAAAATCAGAAATTCAGAAATTCAGCTGTTTACCATTTCAGCAATTCAGTAATTTAGTAATCCAGTAACTCAGCAATTCAGTAATTCAGTAATTCAACAATTTAGCAATTCAGCAATTCAGCAATTTAGAACTTCAGTAATTCAGTAATTCAGTAATTCAGTAATTACACAATTTAACAATTTAGCAATTCAGCTATTTAGTATTTGAGCCATTTAGAAATTCAGTAATTCAGCAATTCAGCAATTCAGCAATTCAATAATTCTGTAATTCGACAATTCAATAATTCAGCAGTTTAGCAATTCGGCTATTTAGCAATTTAGCTATTCAGCAGTTCAGCAATTTAGAAGTTCAGTAATTCAGCGATTCAGCAATTCAGAAATAGGCAAATTTACAGACTCAAAAGTTCAAAAATTCATAGATTTACAAATTTTCAAAAGTCTTGAAGACCCAAGTCTTCATCAACGTAAAAATTCTTTAAGTTTGCATAATTCTTCAATCTTCAAATTGACAAAATTTAAAAGTACCCAAATTTCGTCTCTCTGAACTTCCTCTCTATTTCCACTTTTCAAACACAGAGGTCTCACTTTGCAAATTGCTCGAACAGAAATATACAAATATAAGCTTTTAGTATTCTACGTTCCTAAAAGAACAAAGTCAACCGAGAATTAATTGATCGATTTTGATCGATCTCGCATCGAACAGCCTCTATCAAACCATTCAATCACAACCGTAACACCTCTCCGATACACGAGAAAAGTGAAAATAGTCGTCCATCGAACTTAAAACGAAATTTGTCCATCTGAGTTCGAACAAGATTTGTCCATCGAACTCGATAGTGAACCTACCAGCTTGTAATTGACACTCAAAATTGAGAACAAAATTGAAAAATAAATATAGTATATAGAAACAAAACATAAATTGACATACACATTCATTTCGACGAAGTTCAACTTAGATTTCAAGAAAAATAATTACAGGATAGAAAAGGAGAGTTTGTAATTACAGGATGTCTCTAAAGTCCCACCCTTACATTTCGGAAATGGCGTTAAATCTGGAAAAATGTTTCAGAAAAGTTGTAGATATCAAGGATTAAGATGGTGGCAACAATTTGACCTTGGTCGTTTGAAGGTCACGTCTTCAGTTTCTTAAATAGAACCCCCTTTTATTGCATATTGTAGCCTCGACGTTTTCGAAATATTAACACTAGGTTTACAGACATTTATATACCTATCTCTACGAACACGCGTCAATTTAACGCACGAACGAATATATTTAAAGAAAAACAACTAGAAAGCAATATAATTAAACACTACAAGTAGGAAATGAAAATAGGAGATATATTTATAGAAAGTTTTTATTATTCGATAATATTTTAGTACATTACTTCAATATTCTGCATTCATATTTTTACTTCCCTCTACCCTGCGAATTGCGATTTGTACTGCGACACCGGGTCCGAACCCGGCATACCGGCTGAGCCGGCCGCGTGCGACCCGGACTAGCGAAGTCCGTCGTTTATAAGGTATCGTCGGTGCATTCATATTTATTATTGTTGTAATTTTCGCCTGGGTAAAACTAATTTACTAAAAATTTTATTTACATTACGATCGCGTGAAATTGACGCACATCCGTAGAGATAGGTATACCACATAGCAAATTTCAATATTTCAAAGCTTTTGAAGAAAATAGACTTCAATACTTACCTCGCTCAACGGATAAAAGTCCGTACGAGATAAAATAAAAATGCGAACGGTTTTTGTAATTTTCCTAAAAAAATTCGAAATGCGTCAAAATGATGCATAATTAAATGCGTCATTGCTGTTAACAATGATAAATATCATAAACTAGAATTGTAGAGAATGAAATTATTAAGTAGGAAGATAGAATGAAGTATAACATTGATTCTTGATAAGTAAAACGATGTCCTTTACGACATATCTTGAAGAGAACGATAAATAATAGAAAAGAGCGCGTTTAATTTCTTGATGGTGTCCAATTATACCCTCCAGTTAATCCGTATTGGTCTTCACTTAAATGTCACACGTATTTCGGATTGAATTCCACGAATCGCTGTGGATTGCGGTAAAGGTCACCGTGTTAATCGATAACACCGTCAATCTACATTTCCCTCATATTTAATTATTTTTAACGCTTCTACAGCAAAATTTGGTTCAATGGTTTTAACGCTGCATTGGCATAATCAAGTTTTTGTTCATTTTTGAGTTTATTATCAATCTTTCATCTTGGAGATTTAGTATATTAAACTTAATATTTTCTAAGCTAATTTAACCTGATACAATATGGAGACATTGACACAATTAAGTTTTTGTTCATTTTTTAAATTTTTACCACTATTTTATTTTGGAGGTTAACATATGAAATTTAATATTTGCTAATCTAAACTAACTTAGTACTATATGGACGCATTTACATACTCAAATTTATATTTTAGGATCATTACCACTCTTTTACTTTAAAGTCTTAATATTTTTCAAGTTTATAAATTCACAGATTTCAGCATTAATTGTGGTGGTTATATCTATTTCATTTCACCTCACAGTATTATTTTATAAAACAATGTAGACGTAATGATGAATTTATTTTACACGAAACAAAACTAGAGAATTTCGTTCCAACAAAAAATCTACAAAACGCGATTCAAAAACGAGTAAGAAAAAATACAAACAGAGAAAAGGTAAACTGGCTGAAGATATGTTGGATGAGGTTTCGCAAAAGTGCACCGTATACTATTTTATATAAAACATCGATGGAAGATACAGAATTTAAGAAGTTAGATTTGTCACCTACATGTCGGGGACCTCCAAAATTTGAAAGAATCGCTGGCGCCTTTGTATAATGCCGTACCTATTACATACGAAAAATATAAGGATATGGAGCAGTACCTATACCTCCGTTGCATCATGAATATTTCAAAACACCGCCACATAAAGAGCGCAAATAAATAATAGCAATATCTCGCGTTAAGTTTAACGATATATAAATATAATTAACGTTCAAAATAAAAAATACTACCCCTATTTTATTTCTCGTTATTATTTACAAACAAAATTGGATTAACACGAAATATATTTTGAGCGATATTTAATTTTTCGTAATTGAAATTAAATGATTTTTACAATTGTGCAAGTCCATTTACAGTCCGTAAATATACATTATAATAGTTAAATTCGCCTAGAAGAAATTTATATAATCAAACTACATTTTGATAAATTAAAGACTTGATATAGACTGAGGCTTGATATAGACCGGACAACGTATATTTTTGAACCGACTAATATACTAACCTTTAATTTTCCGGAACAAAGGAAAATGCAGCACTTTGAAAATAAAAGGACGTCACCAAAATGCAGCAAGGGTTTAAAATCGATATCGTAACCCGTTACGAAGGCATTGTTTGCACAACTAAATATCTCGGTGACCATTGAGCGCGCTGACAAAATTACAGCCGAAAGAAATTAGAATTTTGAATTATTCCCGGGACGCAATGAGGTCGCCGGCAGATTTATGGATTCAATTTGAACAACCGAGGCCTTTACGTGCCCGCGTTACCTTTCGCCAGTTTGGTAACTTTGTATGCCGCGAACACAGCTTTGAACTGGTGCATTGCTGAAATCGCGTATCCTGTATCGTGACCTTATTTTTCCCTTTTGCCACGGGTAATTCAAACCTCGGCTACCTCTTGAATTTTCGCCTCGAACGTCGATTATTTTTCCTCTCCTTCTCGCGGAGAGAAACATTTCCTTTCGCGAATTTTCCCCTCGATTCGATCGGTTATACGCGCCAGATTTATTGCTCGATAATCTCGCGTTTTTCGATGCTTATTTCCTCTTTTTTTTTCGTGGAACGTCTCCGCGACCCAGATTCTCGGACAGCGATCCTCGAGAGAGGTTTGGGACTAGTTTCGAGAGCTTATTACGGCCTGCGTTTGAGGAAGTAACCGTGAAGGAAGCTGCTTCTGTGCAAACATGTGTGAAAAAAAAATGTTGCTACGTTTTAGATTCGCGTACGTGTGCATAGGGTAACTGGGTCAGAATGCACGGTCTTCGAAATATAGATGGAAGGAGATGAAAGGGAACGCGATGAGAAGATCGATTTGGATTTCTTCTGACGATTGTATTATGAACGGTCGAGAGGAAATTCTGTTCCAATTGGTTTTTTGCATTAATTTGGGAATATTTTATGGATTTTAAAATTGTAAGTGGTTTTCAAAATTTTAACTTTTATAGTTTTATGAATTGAATTAACTCGGTTTTTAATTTATTTGACTTTAAGGTAAGAAATTATATAATTTTGTGATTTAGTAATTGTTCTCTTTGTTAAATTTCTAGTTTATGTATTTTTCAATTTTCCAATTTCCCAATTTCCTAGTTTTACCATTTTCCAATTTTCCAATCTTCCAATTTCTCAATTTCTCAATTTCCTAATTTCCTAATTTCCTAATTTCTCCATCTTCCAATTTTCCAATTCCCTAATAACAACATAATGAAACTGTTGAGAATATAACAAATTATCGCACGTTCATAAATCGATTAACAAAAAACTATTACATAGTTAATTTATATAAAGCCTGAACTCTGTCATAAAATGTCATTCCTTATCGTATATTTGCCATCGTTAAATCGTTAACAGTTTGTTGAAATATTATTTTAATAAATCAATTATATTTGGCTTAACATCCAATAAAGTTGTCGTCGTCTATCACTGCATAATTCTAACAGAAACTACATCTACTATCATAATATAGCTGCATCCATCCGAAAAAATCTAAGATTTTCTATTTAAAAAATCCGAAGATATATCACTCCTTTATACAAGCCTTCGTTATCGAAAAAATCGATTTTGAATATTTTGCATTTGTCACGTAACATGTTGCTTGAATTATTGGAAAATCTTTCCGCTAAAAATTGGAAAAACGTCATTGTTTGACAGCGTGGAGCATCCCCGTATTTCAAATGCCAAACAAAAATTTTTTTTTTTAAATCTCTTATTGTCGATCCACGTAGCTACATGAAATTATACGAGTCGTAAATTTATAGCGCAAGTAGCGCAAGGACGTCTCAAAGTGTATTCATATGATAAAACAGTTGATTTAATAGAAATGATTATTTGTGAAACGCGAATTATATTGGAATTAAGTTTTTCATCATTGAATTTTTTCCCAAAGATATACTTTAACTTTTATAATTTACTTTTTTCGAAAATTCACAAAATATGTAATTTCCAAATGTTCCAATATCGTGTATCAGTGCAAAGAGGTGCCCCATGGTGCCTAAACTTGGCGTTACCTTTTATTTACATGTAACGTACTTTTGTGGGATTTAATACTCTTAGAAAACGTGGTGAAGGCAAAAAAGTGCGAATGAAAACATATGAAAAGGATGATTGATTTGAAACGGTGAGCGAGTGAGCCAGTAGAGTGAGCCTATAGTGGCGCTATGTAAACGATGACATTCGCGAAACTATAGTGGACCGTCGTACAGAGAGCTATCCGCGAAAGCCACTATAGTGCCTAAGAGGTTAATATTGCAAGACATTGAATTTCGCAAGGTTTGTGCATCGGAAAGTATCGAAACTTTGCAAATATTTAAGTTTGCGTCGATTCTTGCATTTCGAAATATTGATCCATGCAAATATTTTCATTCGCTAAATTTTATAATGGCGAAGTATTCAATTTTGCAAGGTTTGTGCATCAGAAAATATGGAAACCTTGCAAATATTTAAGTTTGCCTCGACTTTTGAATTTTAAACTACTGATCCCTGCAAATATATTTGTAAAATTTAATAGTAACAAAGTACTGAATTCTTGCAAGGATTGATGACTAAAATATAGTAAACAATTAAATTTGCAATAGGATATTAAATTTGCATAATTGAGGGTGAACTTTGCGAGGTTTGTGGACGTTTGTGAACTGTGCAATTTTATTTTACGTTCAGGTCAGACATAACCCAAACTTATACAATTCCACTTAAATCTAAATAAAACTAAACAATTCTTCGGGGAGTATTTAACAGTACTCCCGTTTAGTAAATTTCGTCTGACGCACCTGACAAATCATAAGACAAGTTAACACTCAAGATTCGATAAGAATCGATAGGGTTGATGCACAGGTTCCTTCGACCCTCCACTAAAAGATAAATACGCGTAAAGAAGGGTCGTTAATTAAGATAAACCTTTATTTATAGATACGATTACCCTCGTTTCCGTGGAAGAAGGCCAAAGCAATTGTTGAACGACGTCGACGAGGGATACTTTATTTTAAGTATCTAAGTTAAGCGACAGTTCATTCGCTCCTTTGGAAGGAATTTTTTTTTGCATGACTTTCTTTGTTACTTCGCTTGATGATCACTTACAACGCGCTTTTATATTTATAAAAATGGAACAGCTTATTCGAACTCTCTTTCGTTATTTCGCTTTTTATTATTTTCTTCGTCGATCGCTGAAAGGGATCCGACTTCTAACTTTCTACTCGTCAAAAACTTCTTAAAAAGGTTCCCCCTCTTTCGATCGTTGTTTGCCAACTTATTCTTACCCCATTTAACGTACTATTATTTTAAATACTTTTTATGCGGTCCTTTATGCATCATTTCCCTTACTTTCTCTCTTGAAAAAGCGAATTTGATATTAATATTTTCAATGTCGATAAAATATTACTCAAATCTGTGTTAGATGCATGATTGAAAAAATTAATACAATCGTGTCATAACGAATAAATTGTATAAATTTCGTCTGCTTTTAAATTGCATGCTTTCTACGTTTTTCAATGAATTATTTACCACAATAAATTAAAATCAAATTACATTAAAAGAGTCACCAAAACCTCCACAAAAAAACACCGGACTTCAAACAACCAAACTTCTAACACACATTGTCTCTCAGTATTTTCAAACAACATTGTACCAAATAATTCGAATAAAAATTTCACGAGAATCACTCATTAATAATTTTTAAATCCAGGAACCGTGCTAATTAAATTAATTATCCAAGAATTTGTTCCAGCGTTATGCGGTGGCATCGTAAACGCGTTATTGCGGCATAATCGTTAGTCAAAATCGAATTCTTCGGGATATATCACCCGGCTCGGTTTTTGGACGGCCGCGATAATGAGATGCAGTCGGCGTTAAATCAATATTTTCCAATCGCGGAACAATGCCATCCCGATCGAACAATGATACGCAACAAGTACACGTCACCGTGTCCAACTGGTGCACGCATTTAAATGGCCTGATTACTTAATTAATTGTCCATGGTGATCCAAGTCGAATTGAAAATACACGTTGTTCCGCGAATTCGCGAATAACGCTGACATTTTCGTTGCTGTCTTTCGGTGACACGCGATTTGTCACCGGGGAATCTTTTAATTCGATGCGCACACGATAAATAAATCGGGGTTGTATGATTCGTTCGATCTTTGGCAGCGTAATCGACGAAAATTACCTGATTGTTGGGGAATTTGTGCGTTTTATTTCAGGATTGCGGATATAAATCTTGAGTATACAAATTTTAATTCGATTTAAAATTTTGTTTAAATTTATTGAAAATTTTATCGAGGTTCGAGGTGTCACTCTTGAGATATAAATGTAATTAATATTATTGTTATATTTTATTTTAATATTATTTATTTTATATTTTGAATAAATACGTTCAAAAGAATTTTATGATTTTAATTTTTTATCAATTCTAATCAAAATTTCGAAAATCTTCAAACTTCTTAGCAAAAAAGAAATAAACCCTTCCCTTTTCGGAAGGATATTATTTTCAACAAATTTATAGCCGTTAACTGTTTCTCGAATAAACGAGCCATCCCATTTTCAACGACCTAATAAATATGAGACGCAGAGATACGATGCTTTCAATATTCCGCAGGATTTTTCTCGCTCATTTCTGCCATGTCATTTTCGTTCCACTGCAAGAGAGTACGTAACAGCGTGTCGTAACTATCCTTCTCATTTCCAATTTTCTCGCTTTTTCGCCTCCCAGCGTCGCCGTTCATTCCGCGAGCTGGAAATTTATGGAAAGTGCGAATTTCAGGGGCATCGCACCAAGGCTGCAGAATTTTTCTACTCGAAGGTTAAGGATCGGTGACCGAATAGTATTTCTGGGGATTTTCGAGACCTCCGTAAATTGATACGCTCCTTTATCTCATGCTGTTTTGGTCAGGAGATATACGACTTCCAATAATATATAAAATGCGATTTTGCGAGGAGCCTGAAGTCCAGAAGCAATATTTCGTGATGTCTTTCGCAAAATATTCTTTGTACTAATCTAAGGAAATTTTGGAAAAATTGGCGTTGTTAGGTACTCTCAGAATAATTGTTTATTTAGATTTAAGTAAACTTGCATAAGTTTGGGTTATGTCTTCTGATGGCCCCTCGTGAGATCCTTGGGTGCCCAACAAACATTTCGTACATTTCCCTGCCTCTTGTACACCATTTGACTTATTTATTAAACCATCGTTCAAATATTTATATTCGATACTTTATATCGTATTTCAACGATTGTTAAATACTCCCAAGATAATTGTTTTATTTAGATTTAAGTAAAATTGTATAAATTTGGGTTATGTCTGAATGTAAAATAACCATGGTTATTCGTTGTGTTGTAAATTGTGTGCGATTGTGTTGTCATAGCGAAGGTAGCGATAAGTTTTGTAGCGCAGAGCGAAGAAAGAGCGAGCGAGATAACATTTGTAAATTTCTGAGAAGCGATGCCTAGCTGGCGATCTCCTTGCGAGCACAGGGGCGCTTCGGCGAACCTGGGGCCGTTCAAGCCACGGCTAGGGGAGGTGCTGTATGCATCGCCCTGAGGCCGGTATGACCCTGAGAGGGAGATGACGAACGTCTCCGGTAGTGAGGGACAGTGGACGGAGAACCACTTGGTTGTTCTCCGGGACCTTTAGGCTGGTCTAGGAGTAAAGTCGCTATGGTAGATAAGGGTAGTATTCGGAAAACGTCAGAAAGGCCCGAGCGTGTTGCGAACATTGCTTGGGCGAGGCCCGAATATTCATTATTAACTTGTCGGTTGTAGAAGTTAGAAGCTATCTGCTCGCTCTTGCAAGAAATAGAAATTACATCGAAAAATCGATTATATTTTCTAACGTTGTATTGTTCGGCGATAAACGGTAATACATTTGCGTTCTATACGTATTATAACTTCAATCTGTAATTTGTACAATTTGTATTTAAACGATTTTTATACATAAAGTTATTAACTAATCCCGATTCTGCCTTTTTATTCTTGTTACTTTCTTCTATAAAATTGTATCTTGTGATAATTTGTATAAAATTAATCTTGTAAATTTCTGCTATAAAAACTTGCATTCTGTCGTCAAATTTTAAGAGTGAATTATGTACATTTTTGGAAATCGAATATTCTGGCCAAAACAATATAAGACAAACAATGAACATAATTTTCCGCCAGAGACCCTAAAAATCTTCCGAAAATCATACAGACTTCACCCTTAAAGAGAAAAAAAGAATGAAAGGACTTTTTTTCTTCCACTTCGCGGCCCACAAAACGGAACTGCTGATGAGCTTTCGACGCTCTCGATCGGATACGACGTCTCGATATTGCTTATATCGTTTTTATATCCGGAGGATTTCGTCGAGGAATTCGGGATTCCCAAAATTGCCCCGCCATCAACACGAGTATCCATTTTATTCTTCCAGCCAGCTTATTCTCTTATTTCTTTGGCGAGAAATTGCTCAGGGGTAATTGTGATTTACGAGCCACGGCGATGGACGTCCGCTTTCTGATCGGTTATAAGTTGGAGGTAAGAGGGATGATAGGAAATTTTATTTTCCGGTTTTAGGATGGATTTTCGGTGGATTTTTTGAAGCGTGCATTTAGATTTTTGGAAAATTGGGGTTTGGAAATTTAGATGATTAGAAATGTGAATATTTAGATGGTTATATAATTAGATGATTAGATGATTAGATGATTAGATGATTAGATGATTAGATGACTAGAATCCTGAGCAGTTGTATAAGCAGGTAAAAAATAAAAATATCAAGTAATAAAACTAAACAAAAATCTTCAAACTTGAAAATGTAAAAATACATAAATCTACAAATTTATATAAAAATATAAAAATCTTCAAGTACATAATTTTACAAAAAACAACCTCCTAAAATTCGCGCAATAATTCAGCTTTACGAAATTTCACGAAACTTGAAGCTCGGTTAATTCTTTGAACGAGCAATACTTGATCAAATTATCGGATCAGTCCGCGTAATGAGGACACCGGTATTGCTATCATCGTGTGTTAGTTATAACAGAACTGTGTACTATCCATACAACACCTTGTGATCCTCGTCATCAGGATACTATCGCCGTGATCATGGACACGTTCACGTTTCAACCGGATAGAATTTCCTTCGCGACTAAACGATCTTCACAACAACACCAACCCGGCGTTACGACTCTGTAATGCGGACGCCACATGCCATTTTCTCGCTAAAAGAGATAACGTTGCGTAATCGTGTACTCTCTACAGTGGATTAAGATTTCCTTTCCCTGAGAATTCATTTCCAAAATTCCGCCGATTGTTGCCTTAACTACAGAGACGAGATTTATGACATCTTTCTTGTTATGGGGTATAGTCTGCGGAGTATCTTTGAATGCGTAAAATTTAGACCCATCGTAAACATATAGGTGGAACGAGGTACAGGGATTTTTAAGTCGTTGCAAACGATCAAACGAGTCTGGAACTATCGGAAACGATACGAAACACGATTATTCTTGATTTCAACAGCACTGACGACAAAGACCAAATATCGCCGACCATTAGTCTTCTTAAGACTATTTTCACCAAGTGAATGATTACCAAAAAAAGTAATAGTAGAATATCTTTGTAGCCATTGATTTATTACTGTTTTACAAAAAGAATTCAGTGTTATGGAATTATAAATACTGTGCAATCACAACTACAATAATTATAATATAATTGTAATAATTTTTCCCCAACTGATTCTGCAGCAATTTCATATTGATGTATACTTTCATTTTCATCTCCAGAACTTGAACGAGCACATCTTTCGCGTAAATTCCAAATTTCTAATTCACTTTCCGAGGACTGAACATTTTCTTTGTCTATAACCTCATCACTGCAAACTTCATTTGATTCTCTTCCAATTCGCTTTCTTCTTTGCGAACAAACGAACTGATGCAGATCGAGTCAACCAGCCTCGCTAAGTTCGATAATAGTCTAACTGAATTATGTATTAATTTTTGTGAAGTAAAAAATAATTTTGTGAAGTAAAAGATTAATATTTATATTGTTCAGAATTTACATTGAAAGCAATGTAAATCTGTCTGACGGCAATGCGAGTGAAAGTAGAGATTAATTTTAATTTGTCCTACTTTAATTTTAATGTGTCCATTGCATGAATTGCAGGGACTAATTATACAAGATTATACGACGAAAATCGCGTCGAATTAACAGTAGATTAATTCTTGTCCAATCTGCACTTTCTTCCTACGTTTTTTCTACCCCTTTCTTTGTCTATAATCTCATTATCACTGTAGAGTTCAATTTCACTTTCTTCTGCTTCGCTTTCGTGCTCATACAATTCACCTCGATATCAGAGCATTCCTTTGGTACATCGTTCACTTTTTGCAACAATTAAGAGATTTTCGATCGTTCTGCCATTTTTGGGGCTCGTGAGATAGCGTTATGTAATAAAGGATTAGGTCTGTTTCAACAACTGTGGTACACAAAATGGCCGCATGAAGCATCGATAATCATGTTGCATCGGCCATGTTATGTTCATGTTGTGCCACATTGTCGAGTTATATTTTCTTAAATGATTTGCACTTTCATCCCCAGTTTTTCGCTTATATCGAGGCTCTACCAAGTTCAATGGAATTTGATAGTCTGTTCGTTTCCGTTCGAACGAGATCGTCACGGCAATTAGGCACAGATAATTGCGTTTATCGCTCGTGATAATTGCGTCACTTCCACAGACTTTGGGAAATGTTCGCTCTCCATTTCATCTCTTGCGATATCGCGTTATTTTGATTCCTTATGAGGATAATGACACGATATTCGATGTTTTATGGTTAGATTAGGTTATAACGATAAGATTTTACTGGGATGATGATTGGAATTAATTTCAAATGTAAATGTATTGCCACGTTAAATTAGTTAGAATATAAAATTGTCGCGTTATTAGTGACAACAACCACATTCTATTTCTCAAATATAATTGTAAAACATTGGACCGATAATTCATTTATACATAAATACTCATGTTTTTAGTTTATGATTAAAGATCTTCAATATCATTATTAATTAAAAATCCTCCTTATCGTAAATAATTAAGTAAACACCTTTATTACTGGTCGAATAATTTCTTCTAGGCAAAACAAATTAAAATTCGACTTCTTAAAACAAAATATGACTATACTTAACTGTTTCGAGGTTAACGAAACGATGTATTATGCTGTAAATTCTTTAGAAAAATGTTGCCAGCATTTCCAACGAAACGAGTCGTACGAAAAGAAATCACTTGTCGCATCGACAAAAGTTAAGCTGCAATTTATAGATATGATTTAAGAGAACAAATCCTGTCACATTCGCATCGTGTAAAAATCAATTTGTCACGAGAATACGATTGCTTTCATTCGAGAATGACACGACACGATTTTATCATTCGCCTCAGGCGAACCGTTGTCACGGAATCCAACCAGCTAAGAAATATTTTATCGCGTCGAATCGACGCTGGAACGATTTCTATATTTCACGATTCTATAACAGACGATTTGGAATATTTAAATCCTCGGTCCGGGAACGTTTATTAAATTTAAACTAGCAAAAACAATTCACTGAAGTTCTACTCGAAATTAAAATATATTGTAATTTTTACGTCAGTTGTGAAAGAGTAATAGGATTTCTCAATGGAAAAATGCTTTATATGAAAAGTTACGATGCGATATTGTTTATTGTTCAATGTGCAGTGAAGTTTATTTGGAATTTTCAATTTTGGATTATTGGAAATTTAGGTATTCGGAAATTTTTTAAATTTGGAAAACTTGAGAATTTTGGAAATTTGGAGAATTTTGGAAAATTTGAGAATTTTAGAAAATTTGAGAATTTTGGAAATTGGGAGAATTTGAAATTTCAAAATTTTAGAATTTGGGAAACTTGGGAAATTTTGATTATTTGAAATTTTTGAAATTTGGAAAATTTGGGAAATTTTTATTATTTGAAATTTTTGAAATTTGGAAAATTTGGAAAATTTGGAAAATTGAAAAATTTGGAATTTTGGAAATTCGGAATATTTGGAATTTTGGAAATTCGGAATATTTCTAATTCGGAACCCCAGAAATTCCAAAATTTGTATCAATACTGAAATAATAAAAAATATGTTGAAACACAATACGTGTCTCACAAAAGATTTTCCTATTTCAAGTATTTCAATACCAAGTATACATTTCACCTACAATCCGAAACATGAATCAAGCAAATGCATCACAACGTTAATTGATCCAATTAAATCCAAGTCTGTGAAAAGGCACGTCTAGGCTCGAGATAATTGAAATTTCTGTAAACAAGCCAAGATTTCAAGTTGTCTTGCAGGCTGATACTTGTCAGCTCTTAGAAATTTGCCGTGTTTGGTAATTACCGAGAAATACGAGCATCTCTGACTATTCTCGAACGCAACAAACGTGATTTTCTTACCTAAGTAGTCTGCAGTCATAATAATAACCCTGGCAGATGGAAAAACTTTTAATAAGCTTTCGATAACAAGTTTGCCAGTTTATACTCTACGTATAGTTCACACATTCAAATCCAGTACATACATTTCATAGGCATTACCATTCCAATTTTTTCTATGAATCGCATTGTTGCATTTGATCATCTCAAGATGCATTATACATTTATTCAAAGTCCTTGTATCCACCTTTTACTCTACTGAATCAAAGAAACATAAACCTCAAAGAGTTAAATACTTTCATAAAAAACTTTTATTCAACTGTTTGAGGCACACTTTAAAGAAAAAAGCATGCACAAAACTTTTTAACGTTCATTTTAATTATTTAATTCAGAAAAGACAGGTTAAAATATCCGTAGAGTCGGTACGAGGGGTACTTCGACTCCTTTCGTAAGCACTCGGATGTGCTCGGCTTTTCTACATATTACAATCAGCGATTTCCAACCTGTTTATAAAAGAAGAAATTAATATTAACCACTCTGTAAAACTATTCCTGTTATTTAATATATTCTTGTATGGAATAATCTTGTATTCTAAATATTAAATTTCGAAATGATTATTTATCTACATTATTATATTTAACATTTTATTTAATATTTGTTTTGCATCTATAGGATCTGTGCGTATGTACGGTGTGGGCCGAACGCTGCCGAGTCTTGGCGGAAACAGTCGATGTTAGACGAACGCCTCTATGTCTGCATATATTCATAGTCAAAACAGTGTTGAATAAATTGACAATTATAATAAAGATTTCTCAAATTTAACACGTATCATTTCCTCCTACAATAATCTTAAAACCTTCAGTGCAATTATTACCATAGAAAATAATCAAATATCTTTCCAGAAACTATTGTGAGTGACTATAGTGAATCTATATGTATAGTGAACGTTAGTGTCGTATTTCACGAAAACTCATCCAGATGGATTAGAAAGTGTCAACAACACGATTCTTTCAATAAGTTGCTATCAGTTTATAGGGTTGCGATTCACATCGTCGAATGTGTGCATCTGAGCTGCATTAAAGTGGAGGGAGGGCAGGAAGTTGGTTCGCGGACGTTATCTGTTCGCGATCAGATTTATTCGACGTGGGTAACGTCCGCACAGAGCCGGCAACGAGCTCGGGATTTATATTCGACGCACAGTCAGAAGCCGTGCATCATCGGCTTAAGTCAACGAGCCAATCGCAAACAAGAGGCGCGACCGCACCCGATAGCCTGCCTATGTAGATCGCGTTGGTTCACCTATGTGTACTATGGCTGCCCAAATTATTATACTCAAGAGATTTCTTCTTAAGTACAATGCATTTCGGAACTGTACTCGGTATCGAGCCGTCGGTAGCGGATGGGCAATTATGGGAAACAGTAGACAGTATATATTTTGCTAGATGACCAACGTGGTTTTGTCCAAAATAAATGATTTTAATAGCAAATTAGTATAATAATAGTAAATTTCCCTAATTCCAAATTTGTTTAGTCCAAAACTTCTCTAGTTCCAATTATCTCTAATTCTAAATCTCCCTGATTCCAAAATTCCCTAGTCCCAGAATTCTCTAGTTACAAATATTCCTAGCTCTAAATTTCCCTAATCCCTAATTTCCCTAGTTCCAAATTCCTCTAAACCCAAATTCCACTAGTTTCAAATTTCCCTCACCCAAATTATTCTAATCCAAACTTCTCTAGTTCCAAATTTCTTTAGTTCCATTCCTTAATTCCAAAATTAACTAAGGAAATTTGGGGCTAAGGAAATTTGGGACTAAGGAAATTTGGGAAATTCCAAGAAATCCCAAATTTCCCTAGTTCCAAATACTCCTAGTCCCAAATATTCCTAGTTACAAATATCCCTAGTTCTAAATTTCCCTAGTCCCAAATTTTCCTAGACTCAAATTTCTCTAATTCCAAATTTTTATAGTCCCAAATTTCCTCAATCCCAAATTTCCTTAGTTCCAAATTTCTCTAGACCCAAATTCCATTGGTCTGAAATTCCTCTAGCTACAAATATCCCTAGTTCCAAATTTCCTTATTTCCAAATTTCACAAGTCCCAAAATTTCTCTAGTTTCAAATTTCCCTAGTTCCAAATTTTTATAGTCCCAAATTTCCCTAATTTCAAATTTCTCTAGTTCAAAACTTCTCTAATTCCAATTATCTCTAATTCTAAATCTCCCTGGTTCAAAAATTCTCTAGTTACAAATATTCCTAATTCTAAATTTCCCTAGTTCCAAATTTGTATTGTCCCAAATTTCCCTAATTTCAAATTTCTCTAGTTCGAAACTTCTCTAGTTCCAATTATCTCTAATTCTAAATCTCCCTGGTTCAAAAATTCTCTAGTTACAAATATTCCTAATTCTAAATTTCCCTAGTTCCAAATTTGTATTGTCCCAAATTTCCCCAGTTCCAAATTTCTCTATTCCCAAATTGCCAAAATCGCAAATCATCAACTTTTTACAAATTTCCAAAATTCCCAAATTCTCAAATTCCCAAAATGGATCATCTCTAAGTTTCCAAAATCCCAAAATCCCAAATTTTCACATAGACCGACATTAAAACTATCAAATTTGAAAATATCCGAATTCCGAATATCCCAAATCCCAACATGCCCAGACATCAAAATTTCTAAATTCTGAGTTCCCATACTTTCGGTCAGCAGCGCAGCAGTGCATGCATATGCATGCGTGTTCATGGATATTTACGCGGTGCCCCGGATAAATGTGTATGAATTTATGTGGTGATTCGTAGGTACGAGCGAAATGGGTACATATGTCCAACCATGCGAATGTATGGATTCATCGTAAACGGATTATGCGCTGTTATGTGTCGGAGTTTACGCGCGTGTGTGTAACATTTGCACGCAGACATATTTACATGCGTGCGTTAGTAATCACGAGTTTCTGATGGAGCTGTAGGTGGCTTGTTAGATCTATAATATATACGGGATTCTTGTTTATTTATTTAACCGTAGCTGTATACAAACTTGTTTACGTCCTGTCTGCAACATAACGCACTTGTATCGCATTTTATGTGCGATAGTATGTGTTTTTCATTGTATGTGTGCTGTTAGTTGTTTGATAAGTGTAAATACATGGTATTTACTTTTCAGAAAGGAATCATGTGTATAGGTATTTTCATGAGATTTTGAAGTTTATGTTGATGTGATGCGAGTGTTATTTGGTGATATTTTTATGACAAAAATTTTCAGATTCTGATATTGGTCATTGTATGTTCAAGTTGTCAATATGTGGACATTGTATTTACTTATTTTATAAACTTATACACACATGTATATGTAGAGACTTTATATGTAGATTTATTGTGTGAACTTCTACTGTATATGTATGGGCATTTTATTTATTTATTTTACAAGCTATATGAACATATTATTTATTTATTTTATCAACTTGTACATATGTAGACATTTTATTTATTTATTTTACAAGCTTGTACATATGTAGACATTTTATTTATTTATTTTACAAGCTTGTACATATATGAACATTTTATTTATTTATTTTATTAACTTGTACAAATGTAGACATTTTATTTATTTATTTTACAAGCTTGTATATACATGAACATTTTATTTATTTATTTTACAAGCTTGTACATATATAGACATTTTATTTATTTATTTCATCAATTTGTACAAATGTAGACATTTTATTTATTTATTTTACAAGCTTGTATATATATGAACATTTTACTTATTTATTTTACAAGCTTGTACATACATGAACATTTTATTTATTTATTTTACAAGCTTGTACATAAATGGACATTTTATTTATTTATTTTATCAACTTGTACATATGTAGACATTTTATTTATATATTTTACAAGCTTGTACATATATGAACATTTTATTTATTTATTTTACAAGCTTGTACATAAATGGACATTTTATTTATTTATTTTACAACCTTGTAAATACATGAACATTTTTTGTATTTATTTTATTAATGTACATGAATATTAATTGTATATAAGTTGTCATAAAACAAGAAATTAATTAGAAAGAAAAGCTAAAAAAGAAGTTTTGAATAAAAATCGTGACTACGGATTTAAAACAAAGAAATTGAGATAAGATTGATGGTTAATTATAAATACGAGAGTAGAGAACGAAGATGACGGACGGCATCCATTTTGCAGCGGCGAAGAATCAACATGGCGTTCATAAGTCTCGCGAATTATCGCATTTTCGCATCCATAATCGCAAGATTGATGTAAATCTCGCGAAAGCGTTCGGGTGTTATGCGAAATATTTGTAAACGCGTCAACGAGGCAATGAATCTCCGTAAACAGAGGACAAAGTACAGGGAAAAAAGCCTGGTTTAGTGCTTTCGTGTCCTGGTATTCTCGAAAATAACGTTACCAACGAAACACAATAGCATCCTCATGGGAAACTCTACGAGGACTCGTGTACTGTTATAGTACACGCATGAGACTCGCAATCTCTGTGAAATGTGCGTGAAATTCGCTGAAAAAAAGAAGAAAAAACACGACAAATGGCTTTTCAAGCTCTCGGAAATTTGTGTGACTGTGTCACAACTAATGACGTAGAAGAATTGCGATATTGCGATGGTTTTATGGTCATTTTCAGATTGATCTACTAGTACACATTTTAATCATTTTTTTAATCTCTAAATATTATTAAGCTGTGAATTTTTGTATTTTCATATTTATAAATTCTTAAGGTAGATTTACAAGTTTGAGAATTATTTTACTAGTGAAGTTATTCAATTTTCGGAGGTAATAAATTTTTTGATTACTGAATTATAAGATTATGATTTTATTGGATTTTTAAATCTGTTTATGAATTTTATAATTTTCTTATTTCTGAATTTTTAAATTCTCAATTTCCAATTTCTCATATTCCCAAATTTTTCAATTCCCAATTTTTCCTAGTACCAAATTTCACTAGTTCTAAATTCCCCAAGTCCCAATTTCCCCCAGTCCAAAATATCTCTAGTTCCAAATTTTCCTACTTCCATATTTCTCTAGGCTCAAATTTTAATAGTTCCATATTTTTCTAGTTCTAAATTTCCCTAGATCCTAAATTCCTTAGTCCCACATTTCCCCACTCTCCAATTTCCCTAATCCCAAATTTCTCTAATTCCAAATTTCCCTAGATCGTAAATTCTCTAGTCCACAATTTCCCTAGTCCCAAATTTCTCTAATTCCAAATTTCTCTAGATCTTAAATTCTCTAGTCCACAATTCCCCTAATCCCCAATATCTCTAGTTCCAAATTTCCCTAGATCTTAAATTCTCTTGTCCCCAATTTCCCTAGTCCCAAATTTCTCTAATTCCAAATTTCCCTAGTCCCAAATTTCTGTAGTTCCAAATTTCCCTAAATCCTAAATTTCCTAGTCCCAAATTTCCCAATTTCCCTAGTCTTAAATATCTCTAGTTCCATATTTCCATAGTCTCAAATTTCCCCAGCCTCAGATTTCCCTGGTTCCAAATTTCCAAATTTCCAAATTTCCAAATTTCCAAAATTCTAAAATCCCAAAATTCCAAAATCCCAAAATTCCAAAATTCCAAATACCAAATTTCAGATTTTCAATTCCAAGCTTCCAAACGTCCAATTTCTAATTTTCAAATTTCCAATATATAAAATTTTCAAATTATCAAATTCCCAAATTTCCAAATCTACCCAATTTCTAAATTTCCCATTTCTTCAAAACTTCCTGAATTTTAGAAATTTGTCCAATTTACCTAATTATTTTTACTTATCTTATTTCTCTAATTTCCCAAGTTTACCTAATTACCTAAATTTTTTGAATTTTTCAAACATCCACACTACTAAATTCTCAGAACCCTAACTTGTTACATTCCTTCGAAAGTACCCTTAAAATTGCAATAAATATCTTCACAGAAGTGTGTTTTATAATATTTCGTAGTAAGCGGTTTAAAAATAATTATTATTAGGCGACCGTTTCTAAAAACACGAAATACATAGGTGTTTGAGTTTAAAAAAGAAGAAGCCCACGGGCGAACACGAGTAGGCGTTAAATTGAATGACGTACTATCTCGGCTGAAATAAAGAATCACTGATTTTGTGACTGTATATGGCGTTTCAACGGTTACCGAGCAAATTTATTCGATGCAATATTTTCTAACCGATGTCGCACGCGAACGGTTTTAAATGTATGTATTCAAACGCGTATTCGATAAAAAGTAGTAGTGATGTGATACAATTATTTCTGTGAAAAATTTTTAAACCTTAGCACATATTGTGACGTGAAACGATCACAGTTTCAATTAAACTTCAAATGTAGCGACTGCTACTTTCCTAAATAACGAAATTACCAAATTCGTGAATTTCAATTCTGAAAGTTCCAAATACCTAAATTCTCACACATCGAAAACAACGAATTCTTGCATTTAAAAATTCCACAAATCTCTAGATTCGACAGACCTCAAATCCCGAGATTCTAAACTTTACAAATCCCTGGATTCTGATTTTCAAAAATTCCTGGGTCCTATATTCCCTAATCCCGAATTCCAAAAATTCTTAGATCCTAAATTCCCAAATTTCAAATTGTCCAATTTCTCAAAACCCCAAAACCGCGAATTCGAAAACTCTCCAATTTCCACTCATATGATACGCTAATGAAAGAGTTTCCGGAATTCACCAGATTACGATTTTGAATAACATATCAATTTCGCCGAAAGGGTCAGAGTTTTCCATCACCGGCACTCTCGAGTTTGGTGAAAAAAGAAATCAATATATTGATCCCCTGCCATTGTTCAGGTTTACTGTAATTGAATTTTGGCGTACAGGACGTCTTTCGCGAAGACGTATAAATTTCGCAGTGACAAATGGCACCGTTGGGACTGGAAGGGTTAAACTACCTTAGACGAGCGAAACAAAAGGCAAACAAAAGAATATGGAGACGCCGAGAAAGAATTTCAACTGCTCGCTTCAATAATCCTGAAAATCGTTCTTCATGCGATATCTTCGTACCGTGGAAAATCGGCGCTGCTTAACTCTTTTACGGATGAATTAACTTTAATAAAAGATTTACACTTTTTTATGGTAGGAAGTTGCAGCTGCGATTTGCGATAAATTAAATTTTTATTTTTGTAGATTTTACGCATTTCTGAATTTCTAAGCGGATTATTAGATTTGCAAGTTTCAAGATATTTATATGGGTTTCAATTTTTCGATTTGAGAAATTTCTGCGATTTGTGCATTTTTAAATTTCCAAATTTGTATGTTTTTAAATTATTAAATATTTCTCAACTTAAACCTAAAAAAATATACAAACAATGATGATTAATTTTAATATAAATGTATATGCTATTTCACGAATGAAATTACTAGTCTTCGAATAATTAACACTAGCTTTACGGACATTTCTTATATACCTATCTCTACGAACACGCGTCAATTTGACGCACGAACGAATATATTTAAAGAAAAACAACTAGAAAGCAATATAATTAAACACTACAAGTAAGAAATGAAAATAGGAGATATTTATAGAAAGTTTTTATTATTCGATAATATTTTAGTACATTACTTCAATATTCTACATTCATATTTTTACTTCCCTCTACCCTGCGAACTGCGATTTGTACTGCGACCCCGGGTCCGAACCCGGCATACCGGCTGAGCCGGCCGCGTGCGACCCGGACTAGCGAAGTCCGTCGTTTATAAGGTATCGTCGGTGCATTCATATTTATTGTTGTTGCAATTTTCGCGTGGGTAAAACTAATTTACTAAAAATTTTATTTACATTACGATCGCGTGAAATTGACGCACATCCGTAGAGATAGGTATACCACATAGCAAATTTCAATATTTCAAAGCTTTTGAAGAAAATAGACTTCAATACTTACCTCGTTCAACGGATAAAAGTCCGTACAAGATAAAATAAAAATGCGAACGGCTTTTGTAATTTTCCTAAAAAAATTCGAAATGCGTCCCTTAAGTCTTAATGAAATTCGAAATGCGTCCCTTAAACCTATTGTTAAAGTTATAATTCCGATAAATTCATAAAAAATTGAGTTTCTTTCGAAGAAATCGTGAATGATTCCTTTCCAGAATGACAGATTCAATTATTTTCGGACAAGGGTAAAAATTACTCGCGCCATTCGATTATCACATTGTAGCGCGAAACAGAATAGCGGAAAACAGAGGAGAAGGAAATAGAGAAAACGAGAGGTAACAGAGAGTTTAAAACGTTTACCGTCGCCGTTTAACGACTCCACCGAATGAGCTTAGGTTTATCTAGGGACTTTATATTGCTTCTTTCCGTTCCGCTATCGAGTGTAACACGAGGTTAAGAGATTATTGGATGAGACCACTACAGGAAATTACTAAACCCTCTGCGAATCAACTTTATCCAAAATCTCACCTCGATAACGTTGCCTGCCAAATAATAATTAAATTTCAGTGAACTTTTTTGCGGATATTCTATTATCGTACTTGTTATCTGATAAGTACAAAACATTCTCCGTGTCAAGTTTTCTCAACTCTTTTATATCACTTATTCGAAATTTCCTTGCAGCAAATATGCTTTTATTTTTCGTTTAAAAAAATGAAAATGGGTTTTTAGACCTTTTCTTGTATTCTCATTTTTAAATTTTTTCTTAAATTTTCATCATCTCGTTAAAAGATTAAATAAAATTGATCACTATTCACATTATACTACGTTATATTATCATTTTATACAAAACTATGTAGTTCTTAAAATAGTTAATCATGCTCAGTTCATCGTACGTTCATCTTGCATATAACAGCGTTATATGAAACTCGCATTTAGACTGTATATTAAATCTGAACATTAAATCTACTACATCGCATATTAAATCTGTGCGAGTAATAGTAGAACATTTGTTGTTTATTCGCGCAATTTCAATTCCGCTGAAGATTTCGTTTAACTGTAAACGTTCCCTGTGCCAGCTACAATATTAAAACTCCAGTAGCATTATTAACAGTAAGCTTGCCGAAGTTTCGGATGCAATTCCAGCTGCAGAACAATTTAACTTTTGACCAAGGTTAAATTAATTTTAAGAAAAACACCGTGTAGCCCGATACTCGGCACAATATTAGTTAAACTTTACTGATGAGGAACCGAGTAACTAATAAAAGTGTTTCAGACTTATAATCTTCTTACGCAAACGGCTGTTACTGGAAATGAAGTTGCTGGTTCGGGCTCGGACATAAACAGAATAAAATGCATTCAATTTTTAATGGATGCGGAATTTTAAATTGCGGACGTTTCATTGATACTTGATTATAAATTGGATTCATTTAATCATACAATGTTCGATGATACACAATTTTTTGATATCGTATGCAATTTTATGCAATGATATACAGTTTTATATGTTGATATGCGATTCTTTATGTATTGATATGCAATTCTGTACGATGGTATGCAACTTTATGCAATGATATACAATTTGTGCAGTCTAATACATTGATAATCAATTCTTATAGACTGATATTCAATTATTTATATGTTGATATGCAATTTCTTATATATTAATATACAATTTTATATGCATTGACACAAGTTTATACGATGATAAAAAAGTGCAAATATATCATTTAAGAAAATATAACTCAACAATGTGGCACAACATGAACATAATATGGCCGATGCAACATGATTATCGATGCTTCATGCGGCCATTTTGTGTACCACAGTCGTTGAAATAAACCTAATCCTTTATTACATAACGATATCTCACGAGCCCCAAAAATGGCAGAACGATCGAAAATCTCTTAATTGTTGCAGAAAGTGAACGATGTACCAAAGGAATGCTCTGATATCGAGGTGAATTGTATGAGCACGAAAGCGAAGCAGAAGAAAGTGAAATTGAACTCTACAGTGATAATGAGATTATAGACAAAGAAAGGGGTAGAAAAAACGTAGGAAGAAAGTTCAGATTGGACAAGAATTAATCTACTGTTAATTCGACGCGATTTTCGTCGTATAATCTTGTATAATTAGTCCCTGCAATTCATGCAATGGACACATTAAAATTAAAATAGGACAAATTAAAATTAATCTCTACTTTGACTCGCATTGCCGTCGGACAGATTTACATTGCTTTCAATGTAAATTCTGAACAATATAAATATTAATCTTTTACTTCACAAAATTATTTTTTACTTCACAAAAATTAATACATAATTCGGTAAGACTATTATCGAACTTAGCGAGGCTGGTTGACTCGATCTGCATCAGTTCGTTTGTTCGCAAAGAAGAAAGCGAATTGGAAGAGAATCAAATGAAGTTTGCAGTGATGAGGTTATAGACAAAGAAAATGTTCAGTCCTCGGAAAGTGAATTAGAAATTTGGAATTTACGCGAAAGATGTGCTCGTTCAAGTTCTGGAGATGAAAATGAAAGTGTACATCAATATGAAGTTGCTGCAAAATCAGTTGGGGAAAAATTATTACAATTATATTATAATTATTGTAGTTGTGATTGTACAGTATTTATAATTCCTTAACACGGAATTCTTTTTGTAAAACAGTAATAAATCAATGGATACAAAGATATTCTACTATTACTCTTTTTGGTAATCATTCACTTGGTGAAAATAGTCTTAAGAAGACTAATGGTTGGCGATATTTTGTCTTTGTCGTCAGTCCTGTTGAAATAATCGTGTTTTACTGTTACATCTTTTTTTAGTAACTACTCACTTGGTGAAAATAGTCTTAAAAAGACTAATGGTGGAATTAATATAAATTGTAGGTCCAACGTTAATGTAAGTACACGATATAAGCGAAAGTTCAGTGCCGAAAGATTCCCTTGTATCGAGGCTTAATAGTACAAAGGCCGCATGGACAGCCACTACGACGTGCTCGACCGGTGAGTTAGGTGGTGTGTCGCCCTCGTGGAAACCCACCCTTCGGAACGCGACAGCCGAGGGTCTTAAGAGAGAAAAAAAGGTGCTCGTGCCGCGGTTGACAAATTGGAGTATTCCTCACCGGCGGCGAAACGAGGATGTCGACGTGGGTCGATGGTTTCCCACAGGTAAACACTGCGGACGGGATATGCAAGGGGGTGGAATAACGGAGGGTTGAAGCGGTGGATGGCGAGAAAGGGGTGCTCGCACGAGCCACTCGAAGCAAAAGGAACAGGAAGAACTGGATAGGAAAGAAACAGGTGAACCGGTTGAACAGAGATGAAACACCGGCATGGCAGGATGCTTTATTTACTTATCTGTACCGACGCGCGAAAAACAAAAGCGTTCACGAGAAGCATTACACGATGGTAAGATTAATACTTGGATGAAATTCAGCGGGACGTTTGATGACGTTCCATTCGTCATTTTCTGCTCGATGACACTAAAATCGAGTGACGTTCGTTGTTAATCACTAAGCTAAACTAGTAAGCATCCTTGGGCAGACTTCGATTACATTATAATTATTTTATGTACCTTCAAAAATATGTAGTTTGGAAATATTTCAGAATGCACAAATCTAGAAATTTCTAATTTATTTTAGCATCATTTCGATCAAAGTATCGCGATAAACGTCCTGATATTTAATGAAACGAGATAAAGAGTAGGTCACAAAACTAACGTGATTTTCAGCGTGACCGCTAATGGTTACATTTACCTTACGATCGAATTCTAAAGCCTTCGGCATCGGGCGGCGCAAACAACGCAACGACTATAAAAGATAAACAGAATCAGCTATTAGCGACGTGTCATTAAACCCTCCGTCATCAACGTGACGCTTTCAACGACGTCGTTCAGGCTCGTTCCGTTTCTCGGCCGATTAGGATTGCAACCAATTCGTCCAACTATCCGCTCAAATTCACGGCTCAGCGTCTAAAACGTTACCGTGAGCAATTGCCGTTGATTGGCGCGAGCGTGGTACAAAGCGGAAACTGCAAACAATAAGGTCGAATCGCGCGAGTTGCCGAGAATTGCCGGCGCTATCTGTATCCAGGATCGTGTAACGGCTAAGACAAGCTGTAATCGTCAGGCAAAATCAATAATCCCGGCCCGCAGGTCTCATTTGACCCTCGGCAAAAATTAGTTCCGAGACGATATCTTCGTGCTGATCAAAACTTAACACTTTGCAGGTCGACTGTAAATCATTTTTGTAATTTTGTCGTTTTGTGCTGCAAACGTAATGGTCAGTGGTATAATGGTATAATGGTGCAGTAGTATAGTAGTATTGCAGTATTGCAGTATTACAGTACTGCAGTATTGCAGTATAGTAGTATAGTAGTATAGTAGTATAGTAGTATAGTAGTATAGTAGTATAGTAGTATAGTAGAATAGCAGTATAGCAGTATAGCAGTATAGTAGTATAGTAGTATAGTAGTATAGTAGTATAGTAGTATAGTAGTATTGCAGTATAGTAGTATAGTAGTATAGTAGTATTGCAGTATAGTAGTATAGTAGTACAGTAATATTGCAGTATTGCAGTATAGTGGTATAGTAGTATAGTAGTATAGTACTATAGTAAATTATTTTCGTAATTTTGTCGTTTTGTGCTGCAAGCATAATGGTCAAAGAACTATTTAGTTACATATCGATTCTAATATCAAACGACTAGCTCTCGAATTAACGATACATTATCGATACATTGAATTAGCGATGTGACAAATTGTTGATGCATTTAGCGACGTATCGAATTGCATCAGGGAACTAATCATGTATTGATTTATTAGCAGATCGAATTAGCGATACATCGAATTATCAGTACATCGAGTTAACAATGTATCGAGTTATCGATGGAATGAATAAGATATTGAGGTATGTATTTATCGAATTAGTGATATATCGCATTAACGATATATCGAATTCACGATGTGTCGAGTTAAGAATATATCGTATTATCGATATATCAAGTTATCGAGAAATCGAATTGGAAATATATCGAATTAGCGATGTATCGAATTAGCGATATATCGAATTGGGAATGTATCGAATTAGCGATATATCGAGTTAGCGATGTATCGAATTAGCGATGTATCGAATTAGCGATGTATCGAATTAGCGATGTATCGAATTAGCGATGTATCGAATTAGCGATGTATCGAATTAGCGATGTATCGAATTAGCGATATATCGAACTAGTGATATATCGATTTAGCGATATGTCGAACTAATGACATGTCGAATTAACGATATATCGAACTAGGGATATATCGAATTAGCAATACATCGAATTAGCGATATATCGAATTAGTGATATATCGAATTAGCGATGCATGGAATTATCGATATATCGAATTGGGAATGTATCGAACTAGGGATATATCAAATTAGCGACGAATCAAATTAGGGATGCATCGAATTATCGATATATCGAATTAAGAATGTATCGAATTATCGACATATCGAATTACCGATGTATCCTCTCATCGATACCTTCAATCACCGTACCGAATCAAGTATCGAACGATCGATACTTGTAATCAGCAATAAATCAAATTATCGATACATCGAAATTGCAACTCGACAAGTTATCGATACCACGACTCGTCGATACATCGAATTAACAATATATCTATCAAAACGTCCTAACTAACAGTTGTATCGAATTCTCGAATGCAACAGATCGAATAATCAGTAGCACATCGACATTATCGATTATGCATATACCGAAAACGATATCGACGATCGCAAGTGAACTCTGTAGAACGCAATTACGAACGGAAGCGCGGTCGTATTTCCTGGCTCGCGACAACGAAAGGTGAAGCGTCGGTCCGTGGGATCTGACGCATACCGAGGACGATTGCTCGCGACATAATCGGAAATCCGTGCATCAGAACCCGATTAACGTAATTTATGATCGTGGCCTGGTCGACGTTTGTCGGCTAAAGTGTTTCGGAATTCGTGTCACGTAGACATGGCCGACACGAGCCAAGCTTGTTGTTGCCAGTTACGAATTACGCTTGTGTTTTCGCTTTCGTTCCATTCCAGCCGGTTTTCCTTTGACAAACAGACACGCATTCAGGATCGATCGTATGCAAACGAGAGTAAATGCGTGCCGACGAAATTTAGCAAAATCGATCGGATGTCAGCTATGCTTTGCTTGAATTATCGGTACGTTGATATACGCTGACAAAATTTTGAAATGGTTGAAGTATCGGGTCTTATGTTCAGTGGTAAATAGAGTCTTGTATCTCATATCGTTTATGTAATATATATATGCATCAGAAAAGTAGATTATACATATGTCTGTTATATCGGGGACGTTTTTGTACTTTCAAATCCCAATGTATGATCTAATATATCTCTTCGTATGTATTTATATTATACCCATATTCATATGTTTCTAAATACTGTGCTACAAAACCCATATGTCTCTAGATCTTTCAAATAAAATAAAACACTGAAATAGTGGACAAGACAAACAGTAGTACAATAACATAGTGCAATAATGTAACAGTAGAATAGTGAACCAATAAAATGGAAGAACGGCGAAGGTCGTGAAAATAGTCAAAATTTTGTAAATGAAAAAGCTGTTGCATACTGTAACAGAATAACGATAAAGTGGAACAGCAAAAAGTCATTTAGCGGAATAGAATGACAGAATGGTGAAATAGTAGAAAGGTAGAACAGTAGCATTGCGGAACAGTAGGATAGTAGAACATCAGATCAGTAAAGCAAATAGTAAAAGTGTAGAATGACAGAACAGTAAAACAGTAGAATTACAGAACAGTGGGATAGCAGAACGGCAGATCAGTAAAACAGAAAAGTAAAAGTGCACAATGGTAGAACAGTGAAACAGTGAAATAGTAGAGCTGTAAAACGATCGAACGTTCAGAGAGTAGAAGGGTAGAGTAGTTCAATGGTAGAATTGCAGAGCAGTAGAACAGTAGGACAATAGAACAGTAAGGACAGTAGAACAGCAGAATGATGGAACGTTAAAACAGTAATATAGTAGTATAGTAGAATAGTAGTGCAGTAATATAGTAGAATAGTAGTATAGTAGTATAGTAATATAGTAGTATAGTAGCATAGCAGGATAGTAGTATAGTGGTGTAGTAATGTAATAGTATAGTACTGTAGTGGTGTAGTAATATAGTAGTATGGTAGTATACTAGTAAAGTAGTATAGTAGTATAGTAGTCTAGTCGTATAATAGTATAGTAGTATGGTAGTATAGTAGTATAGTAGTATAGTAGTATAGTAGTATAGTAGTATAGTAGTATGGTAGTATAGTAGTATAGTAGTATAGTAGTATAGTAGTATAGTTGTACTAATATAGAATAGTAATATAGTAGAATAGTTGAATTATGGAATAATGAAATAGTAGGACAGTAGAATAGTAGACTAATGAAGTAGTAAGATAGTGAACTATTGAAATAGTGGAGTATTAGAACAGTGAATTCGTAAAAAAATGGTTTAGTAGAATAGTAGAATAATAAAACACTACAATAGTACAACAGTAATTCAATAAAATAATAAAGCAATAAAACGCCAAATAGTATAACACTGAAAAATCGAAATACAATACTAGTGAATCAGTAAAGTAACTTATAAATGTTATTTGAGACTAGAGAAATTTGGGACTATGAATATTTGGGAGTAGTATTTGGAACTGGGGAATTTCCCACATTTCCCTATTTCCAAATTTCCTTAGTCCCAAATTTGCCTAGTTCCAAATACTCCTAATCCCAAATATTTCCAGTTCCAAATTTCCCTAGTCCCAAATATTCCTAGTCCCAAATTTCCCTAGTTCCAAATACTCCTAGTCCCATATATTTCTAGTTCCAAATTTCCCTTGTCCCAAACTTCTTTAGTCCTAAATTTCCCTAGTCACAAACTTCCCTAACTCCAAATACTCCTAGTCCCAAATATTCCTAGTCCTAAATATTCCTAGCCCCAAATTTCCCTGGACCCAAATTTCCCTAGTTCCAAATTTTTATAGTCCCAAATTTCGTTAGTTCCAAATTTCCCTAGTTCCAAATACTCCTAGTCCCATATATTTCTAGTTCCAAATTTCCCTCGTCCCAAACTTCCCTAATTCCAAATACTCCTAGTCCCAAATATTCCTAATCCCAAATTTTCCTAGTCCCAAACTTCCTTAGTCCCAAATTTCCCTAGTCCCAAACTTCCCTAGTTCCAAATATTTCTAGTCCCAAATATTCCTAGTCCCAAACTTCCTTAATCCCAAATTTCCCTAGTCCCAAACTTCCCTAGTTCCAAATACTTCTAGTTCCAAGTATTCCTAGCCCCAAATTTCCCTAGTTCCAAATTTTAATAGTCCCAAATTTCTCTAGACCCAAATTTTTCTAATCCAAAACTTCTCTAGCTCCCATTATCCCTAATTCTAAATCTCCCTGGTTCCAAAATTCCCTAGTCCCAATTTTCCGTAATTCTAAATTTCCTAATCCCAAATAACAATAAATGTGTCCATAATAAAAAAATGAGTCCTCAAATTATCTCCGTAAGTAACCAAAGTGCACATAAAGTTAGAACAACTCCTTACATTAATTAAGAATAAATAATATTTAATTTCCAACCGAAGTAATAAAAGTCCACGTTTCATTCATCAAGTTCCATACTAAATGACCTAGTAATACTTGGCTGACTATCGACGCATCAAGTCCACATACACTGCACACTTTCTCCGAACAATTATAAAGACTGCAACACAGAATGAGTCGAGCATGCAAGTTGTAGACCGACACATACACTGTATACGGAGAAAATCGATGGCCCTGGACGATACTGGATGTTCCCTCTCGAACGACGGAACATATCGCAAAACGTATGTCACCTGTTCAACAACTGACAGCCGACTGGCGCACTCCAATTAAGGCTAATGACTTTACGCGCCCGTGCACGTTCCCTTACCTTTAATTGTCACCTCTCTGGCTCTCTCTCGAGGCTCTCTCGTTTTTCTCCTCGCTCTCTTTACTTTTCTCCTTTTTCCTTCCGTTTTTTTACTACTTCTAATGGAAATCGTGCTCTTTATGTTTCATTGCCTAAAGGACCAATTGAAACGATACTTCTTCAAGCGCCGATATATCAGTTACGAAATCGATCATTCCGACAATGTTTTAGCGAAAATTAATAAATGCGTTCGTGTTACGATATTCGTCCGCAAAGAAAGGTAGATATTTTATTTTAATGGAGCAATTATTTAGTTTAAACCAGGTATAATAGTCAATCACGTTCATTTGTGAATACGAAGCTTGTAACCAATAATCTCGATTCATAACAGAATCTAACTGATTCGCACGCTCCTTGCCGTAGCTTGCGGTCAGCCATTTTGTGTGAAGAGAATTTACAGATGGCAACCCACGGATTGGGGCGTGAGGGCCTAAAGTGAAAGAAGCTCTATTTCCATTGTGAACACTTAAGTTGCATTTTGGTTTATGAGAATAATAATGATAATAATAATTGCTGAATACAAGTCGCGTTATTTCGCTCACTTGAGAGATGTTTGTCGACGGACATTGCTTTTTGGCTAATTGATGTACATGACCGCGAAAGTTGACTTGTGGGTTAACAATTATGTACAGTTCTCAATTCCCAAATTTACGAATAGTCAATTTTCCTAGTTCAGAATTTCCCTCATTACAAATGTCACTAATTCCAAATTTCGCTAGTTTCAAGTTACACTAGTTCCAAATTTCTCTAGTCCCAAATTTCCCTAGTTCCAAATATTCCTAGTCCCAACTATTCCTAATTCCAAATTTCTCTAGTTCCAAATTTCCCTAATTACAAATTTCCCTAGTTTCAAGTTACCCTAGTTCCAAATTTCTCTAGTCCCAAATTTCCTGGACCCAAATTTCCCTAGTTCCAAATATTCCTAGTCCCAAATATTCCTAATTCCAAATTTCTCTAGTTCCAAATTTCCCTAATTCCAAATTTCCCTAGTTCCAAATTTCTATAGTTCCAAATTTTCTTAGTTCCAAATTTCTCTAGTTCCAAATTTGTATAGTCCCCAATTTCCTCAGATCCAAACTTATCTAGATCCAAATTCCCTAAATACAAATTTCCCTAGTTCCAAATTTGCCTAGATCCAAATTTCCATAGTCCCAAATTTACCTAGCCTCAAATTTCCCTAGATCTATATTTCCTTAGTTCTAAATTTTACGAATTTAGGAATTTGGGGCAAAGGTAATCAGAAACCTTCAGATTTGGGGATTCTGAACTTTTCAAATTCTCAATTTTCCAATTCATCAAGTTGGTTTATCAAGTTTAGTATTTGGTGATTTGAACAATGATAATTTAGTAATTTCGTAATTTCATAATTTCGTAATTTAGTAATTAAGTAATGTAGTGATCTAGTAATCTAGTAATGTAGTAATCTAGTAATTTAGTAATTTAGTAATTTAGTAATCTAGTAATCTAGTAATCTAGTAATGTAGTAATTTAGTAATTTAGTAATTTAGTAATTTAGTAATTTAGTAATTTAGTAATCTAATAATTTAGTAATCTAGTAACCTAGTAATCCTCATATTCCTAGTCCCAAATTGCCCAAAGTCGTAAATTATCGTATTTCCAAATTGTCAGTTATAAAATTTCCGTAATCTCAAATTCCCTAATTCTCAAATGTAATTCTCCCGTTACATTTTGTCGCATAAGAATAACAATGAAAATAAAAACTGCTTCAGTCATAATTTTTCGCCTAACTGGTATGTGTGAGAACCAATTGTTCAGCCGAAAATACGTGAATCTAGTCCGTTTTCTATTCTGACCAATTGGAGGGCCCTCTAAACACCTGGGTCACGCGCCAACTACTCGACTGGCATCGGTATAGAAATCTCAAAACTATTCGAACATCGTTACAATCATTTTCCCGAGTATCGAAAAGAAATGTAAAAAATGGTGTTTAGCCATCGATCTCTTGAGTGTGAAGGATATTAACGTTGACACGGTCGCATAAATTAAAAAGCTTGGGTTATTAGAGCGAACAGAGGTTGAAGAAGAATCGATACTCGAGCGTCCAGCAGTGACCTCCTGACATCAATAATTTCATTCGCGGTCTCCTTTGATTACGAAAGCCAGGACACGTTCGTCTGCCAGTTGCCCGATGTATACGACACCCAGTGGCATTTCTCCTCTTCCGTGGCAGGATTGCGCGGTACAATGGCCCATTACATAATGGAATACAGACGTATGGCCAGCGCTCCATAATGCGGCGTGCAGCGGCCAGAAACTCGGCATAGCGTTCCTGTGTCCTTGCCGCTGCATCCTTCGGACCACCGCAACAAGCACAATGCTTGCACCTGCGTGTGTATGTGTACGCGCGCGCGCGTGTGTCGCGCGGATTTATGTAACGCGGATACGTTGGTAAAAATACCGGATTTCAGAACTTCGACTTTAGGAGTTTAAATATTTTTTAATTAAGGAATTTTTGTTTTCGAAAGTATAGGTTAGGAATTAGCTATTATTAATTAGCAATTAATTACCTAGGACATATTATTAAATTATTAATTACCTAGAACATATTATTAAATTATTAATTACCAAGATGTGGAATTACTAATTAGGGATTATAAATTGAGAAGTAATAATTACTAACTGATGTTTAGTAGTTAACAGTTACTAATTGACCATCACCAATCAATGAATAACAATTATTAGCCATTAGTAATAAATCACTAAGTAGTTAGCCATTAGTAGTTAACAAGTTATCAAGTAGTTTGATTTTCGAATTACTGCATTATTAAAGTTGTGACTTTAAATTACTAGATTTACAAGATCAAAATTACAAATTACAAATTACCAAGTTATCAAATTTATAAACTTATAATTACTATACTACTAGACTACTAGATTACTAGATTACTAAATTACTATACTACTAAGTTACTATATTACTAAGTTACTAGATTATTAGGATATTATATTACTAGGTTACTAGATTACTAAGTTACTAGATTACTAGTTACTAGACTACTAAGTTACTAGACCACTAGATTACTAGATTACTAGATTACTAGATTACTAGATTACTAGATTACTAGATTACTAGATTACTAGATTACTAGATTACTAGATTACTAGATTACTAGATTACTAGATTACTAGATTACGAAATTACGAAATTACGAAATTAGGAAATAACGAAATTACGAAATTACGAAATTACGAAATTACGAAATTAGGAAATTACGAAATTACGAAATTACTAAATTATCATTGTTCAAATTACCAAATACTAAACTTGATAAACCAACTTGATGAATTGGAAAATTTCAGAATCCCCAAATCTGAAGGTTTCCGATTACCTTTGCCCCAAATTCCTAAATTCGCCAAATTTAGAACTAGAGAAATATAGATCTAGGGAAATTTTGGACTATGAAAATTTGGATGTAGACAAATTTGGGAATAGGGAAGTTTGGAACTAGGGAAATTTGTATTTTGGAAGTTTGTAAGTTGGAAAATTTAGAACTAGGGAAATTCGGGGCTATAGAAATTTATACTATATCACCAAAGCTCTAGATTCTGAAATCTCTAGATCACCAAATCTTAGATCCACAAACTTCTGTATCACCCAACATCTGTCTTCCCAAATTCCTACATCACCAAATCCCTAAACTCTCATATTTCTATATTCTTAAAACCCTAAATCCCCAAATACTAAATTTCCTAAATACATTTCTCTCCAATTCCCTATATCACCAAATATCTATCTTCTCAAATTCCTAGATCACCTAATCTTTATCATTCCACATCCTTAAATCCTTAAATCCCCAACTCCTAAATTTCCTAAATACGTGGCTCTCAAAATCCCCATATCACCTCCTCAAATTTCTTGATCATCAAATCCCTATTCTTTCCCACCCTAAAATCCCTTGATCTCCAAATCCACAAATCCAAAAGTTCCAAAACACCTTCATCTCCAAATCTCTCTCTCACCAAACATCCATCTCCCCAAATTCCTACCTTCCCCTATCCATAAATCCCCAAATCCTAAATATCCCAAATACATCTCTCTCCAAGTCCCTACATCACCAAATATCTATCTCCTCAAATCCCCCAATCCCCAAATCCAAAAGTTCCAAAACACCTTCATCTCCAAATCTCTCTCTCACCAAACATCCATCTCCCCAAATTCCTACCTTCTCCTATCCATAAATCCCCAAATCCTAAATATCCCAAATACATCTCTCTCCAAATCCCTACATCACCAAATATCTATCTCCTCAAATTTCCCAATCCCCAAATCCGAAAGTTCCAAAACATCTTCATCTCCAAATCTCTCTCTCACCAAACATCCATCTCCCCAAATTCCTACCTTCCCCTATCCATAAATCCCCAAATCCTAAATATCCCAAATACATCTCTCTCCAAGTCCCTACATCACCAAATATCTATCTCCTCAAATTCCCGGCGTCCCCAAACCCCCAAATCCCCAACTCCTGAAAAACAAAAGAGCCCCAAAAATTGTTCGCATCTACCTCGTCACCCCGAAAAATGCTTCAAAAAAAAAAAACGGGTAGTAAAGCTGTTCAGCGTCAGTTGCCATATTTTCCCTAGAGAAGCCATGTTTGCTGTCGACTGTGGAGGGCAACAAAGAGGGACAGAGTCGATCGCAAGGGTGTGTAAGTGGTTCGGGTACGAATCGCAGCCGCGTTGAATTGCAAGGTGGTCCGGGAACTATTGAACGTATGCTCGCTACGTTTCTGCCGCGCTGATTCGACGATTGTTGGCATCGCGACGCTGCTGGCCCGACGTTCTAACGACGACGCGACAATTTCCTACCCTCGGTTCGTTGCTTGTTCGCTGCTTACGCGCGATTGTTTGCGCTATTTTTTTCGTTATACACAATGGGTCGTGACGTGGACACCAGAGAACAATCGAAGGAGCTTCCGTGAACACGATCACGTTCGACATTTGGTATTAACTTCGGAACGTTTCTGAGTTTCGGACGTTTGTGTGCTCGGGTCTCTGGACGATGCTGCTGAAGTTGTGCATCTAGTATGTGCATCTCTTGGAAAATTTGCAAATTAAAGTTGAACGTTTTAGAGTTTCATGAAGGGTATGAAATGTTTTGTGGTATAAGAATTTCGATATTTTTCATTTTTGTAATTTGTGAATTCTTCAGATTTTTAGTTTTTTTAATCTTTTTTATTAATTTCTGAAGACACAAAATTGGGTGTTTCTAAATTTGGAAATTTTCAAATCTTGAGTTTTCAAGTACCACGTTTAAAAATTCCTGAATTCCTGAATTCCTAAATTCCGGAACTTCTAAATTCTTGAATTCTTGAATTCCTAAATATAAATTTATATATAAATTTCTGGCTTTCTGAACCACAAAATTTCTTAACATTCAAGGTCTTGGATTCTTGAATTCTTGAGTTCCTGAATTCTTGAATCCCTGAAATCTTGAATACTTCAATCCCTGAAATCTTGAATTCTTCAATCCCTGAATTCTTGAATTCTTGCATTCTTGACTTCTTGAATTCTTGCATTTTTGAATTCTTGAATTCTTGAGTTCTTGAGTTCTTTAGTTCTTGAGTTCTTGAGTTCTTGAGTTCCTGAAGTCTTGAATCCCTGAATTCTTGAATTCTTGCATTCTTGAATTCTTGCATTCTTGAATTCTTGAATTCTTGCATTTTTGAATTCTTGCATTCTTGAATTCTTGAATTCTTGAATTCTTGAAACGCTGCATTCTTGGGGTCCATGAATTATTGAGTTCTTGAGTTCTTAAATTCTTGAGTTCTTGATTTCTTAAGTTCTTGAGTTCTTGAGTTCTTGAGTTCTTGAGTTCTTGAGTTCTTGAGTTCTTGAGTTCCTGAGTTCCTGAGTTCTTGAGTTCTTGAATTCTTGAATTCTTGAATTCTCAATTACCTGAAGTACTGAATCATTGAATTCTTGAATTCCCACATATTTTCGAATTTTTGTATAGTTGAATTCATAAATTCCGAAAATCCTATATTCTTCAATTCCTAGATGCCAAAATTTTTTAATTATCAAATATCCGAATTCCGACATATTTTAACTTCTAAATTTAGAATAATTTAAATATCCAATTAGTAAACTCACAAATTCATAAATTCTCATATTCCAAAAATGCAAATTTCCAAATTACTGTATATCCATATTTGTAATTTCCTAATTCCTAAATTTTGAATTCGTTTAATTTCTAAATTCCCAAATTCCAATATTTCAGAAACCCTCCATTCGTAAATTCCAAAATTTTTAAATGTCAAAATTCCAGAATTCCAAAATCCCAAATTTCAAAAATTCCAAGATTCCAGTATTCCAAAATTCCAATATTCCAATATTTCATAATTCCAAAATTCCAGTATTCCAGTATTTCAGAATTCCGTAATTCCAGTATTTCAGAATTCCGTAATTCCAAAATTCCAGTATTCCAAAATTTCAGTATTCCAAAATTCTAGTATACCGAAATTCCTGTATTACAAAATTCCAAAATTCCAGTATTCCAAAATTCTAGTATTCCAAAATTCTAGTATTCCAAAATTCCAGTATTCCGAAATTCCAGTATTCCAAAATTTCAGTATTCCAAAATTCCAAAACTCCAAAATTCGAAATCTCCAAAATTCCAAATTCCAAAATTAATAAACCTCCACATTACCCCTCATCCACCCAAATCCCATATTACCCCAACCACACCTCTCTCCATCCGCCCTCCATTGTCGAACAAGGACGCAACACCGAACGGACTTCTGAACGATACTGAATTATTGTTTGAGTTCACCGGTTTTGTATCGAAATCACAGTCCGATGCTGCATCGTTAGGCCGCGGCAAGAACTATGTTCCGATCGTACAAGCATCCCCCGATATTGTGAAAGTTGTGTTACGCAAATAACAATGCAGCAAGGGATCGTCTCGCAGTTACGTGCTCTCCATTTGCAATCGACGAGAATTCGAGACCGGCTAGTGTGTCGAATGATTAATCGAACGTATTATTGTTTGCTCCTGCATGTTCGATAGCTGATCAAATTTGATCATGCATACTACCTTTCTTCATCTTTATCTTACACCACTTTTCTAAAATTAATTGACAGACGTCTTTAATGAATTTATGCAATATTTTATAGATGTAAATTTTTTTGAATTTTTAAATTTTCAAACATTCGAATTAGCCAGTGCAATTAGCGATCGCAAAGAACGATCAGACGCGGAGGAGAGATAGTTTATGAAGTTGTATGCGGATAAGTAAAAGTCAAAGGGGAACTCGTTCGATGGTAATCGGATCGGTTAACGATGGTCACGGAACGGAAATAATACGACACCATTATCACGGTCCGATACGATAATTCACAACGTATTACTATATAACTGTACGCCGCAATTTAGCCTACGATTCTGCTGGCGACTCGTGCAACTGGTACAATCCCGGATTATTGCTTGCAATGCAGGCTTTGCATGCAACGTCCGGTATGTGTGGTTTTCAGCGTCGGAATATAGCAAGAACTCGGCAGCTTGAGGTACCCCGATGTCTCGAACCGTGATTCTGGATCGTGTAAAATCTGTAACAGCCGGAAATGTCGAGGATCGGATGTACTCCGCTGATCGACAGTTTTAAGACACTTGTCATACTTCAGGGAACCTTGGAATTCTGTACTGCGTTGTACGACTTCGATGGGGTATGGTCGCTCTTATTAATCATTCGGTCATTAGTTTCAGAAATTTTTATTTTCAAAACTTCAAAATTCAAATTTTCAAAATTTCAAAATTCGTAAATTTCAAATTTCTAAAATTAAAATTGCTAAAAATCTAAAATTTCAAAAAATAAATATTCAAAATTCCAAAATTTCAAAATTTTGAAGATACAAAGTTTTCAAACTGAAAAATGGTGAAATTCCAAAATTTCCAAATTTTGAAGATACAAAGTTTTTAAACTGAAAAATGGACAAATTCCAAAATTTCAGCATTTTAAAAATTTCAAAATTCAACAACGTAAAATTGCCAAATTTTGGGAGCCATCCAAGATCCTAATTACACATTCATAAAAGGTAATTAAACATAAAATAAATGACATCAACCTAATGCAACAAAAAAGCAAAAATGAAAAATCAATGAATACAGAACCAAGTACAATTTCAAATAAAATCAACACAAAAATGAAAAGTACATTTTTGATTTTTAATTCGATAATTATTGTCCGAATTTCATCAAGATAAACGTCCTCGCAATTAACGAACACGTCCGATTATTGAAGGCATCCTCGTCGAACGACAATCATTGCAAAATTTAATTGCGATGTAATTAAAAGCAATCAATTATTTCTGACGGTACAGGCGATTTTCTCGCTCGGACAGACGTCAATTTTAAATACATGAAATGGCTAAAAGGAGCTGTGTTACAAATTAAAGAATGAGTAGATATTGGCTTCTTATCTGTATACATACATTATTATTAAATTTACATGAAATATTTATTTTGTGTTTGTATGAAATAAATTTGTGTATTTTCATTGGATGAATGATAATGTTGTGTTTTAATTTTTTTATTATGTGTGTTTTTTATTATACGAAGTAGACATTTTTGAGTTTATTAGAATTACCATTTGAGTCGAAAACAAGTTATTATCGTTGATAATTGTTACTTGTAAATAATTGATTAATAATAATAATTGTTCGCAACGCAAGATATCTGTGAGAACATGATAATTATCTCGTCATTAACAGATACAGCTAAAAATAACTTATAATAATTATAGTTCTTAGAACCACGAACAAAACTTTCACTTTTATAGCTATAACGCAATACTTGACTCCAAAAATTATAATAGAACTTGAACTCCAAATTGAACCGTATTCAAAATTCGAGTAAAATTTATCACATGACACACTCGTGCGTCACGACTCGTCAAAATACAAGGGGTTCATCACTTTTTAACTTGAATGTAAATGTAATTAATTAAAAGTCTTCATACACACATGTTTACAGTCCCTGGCCATCGAATTACCACGTACGAAAATTTCACTTTTATGCCCATAATTATGTCATATACGGAAAATCTTAGGTCACGCAAAATTATTACTAAATACGTTGATAACGATATAGCAACTGATTCGTTACTGTCGATAATAATCAAATTGTGTGGGTGATGAGCGATTAAGGGCCGTGCGTTTACGTTAGGCTCGAGTATAGCGCAGGAGGTGAAATTTGAATGCCATAGAAAATGTCCGCCTACCAAAAGACTAGTTTACAACTCTCCAACCACGTTATACGAGTTGAAAAGAATTACAGATACTTGGGAAAATAACGAAGATATAAAGCATATGATCAATGTATACAGAGTATGCCGCTGTGACCAAAGCAAAGGAAATATAAGATATTAACACGCATTAATAATGTTATAGTAATAATTATTTTAGAATTCCCTTTGATCGAATTTAACCTACTGTTAATAGAAATATCGCGGTCATTCATTAAATGTTCCGTGTTACCATTAAACTCGAAATTGCAATAATACCTTTTTCTAGGCTCAATAAATTGACACGTATCGATTCGTTCGTATTGGCTTTAATTCTACGTTCGGTTCGGAGGCAAAGCACGATGAAATCGAACAGAAATAATCAAAGATCCTTGACGCGAATAAAACGAGCCGGGTTGTAATCAATAATTGGCAGAAAATCCGTGAACGGTGGCGTAAAAAATTCGTAAATTAATCGAGTATCGAAACTCGATGCCGACGCGAAATTCCCGAATCGAATTCGGGCCTGGTTAAATTGGAACGCTCTTCGATGGCCGCGTTTCCGGTTCTTCCGAGCATCCGCATCGAGAGCAATGTCGCTCGTCAAATTTTTTTTACGATCACGTTTCGACAGACACACTGCGCGGAGAATATACAGGGCCCGTCACGATTCGACAATGCGTAACCAAAAGAAAACTTAGAAACGCGATACAATTGAAATATGTACGGTACAATTCGAAAGGTGGAAGCCGTATTTTAACATGTTATGTCAGATATATCTTCTAAGAAAAAAGGAGTCACATTTCACTCGTTGTGTGAGGATAACTTGTCTTAATTTGTTATTTCATAAGAAATTTGCTAATTTCTTAGCGAATGCTAATTTCTACTTTGCATTATACAGGTATAATGTTACTGTAGTTGTCTTTTTGCAATTTAATATCATTCTGATCATTTTGATGCATGTATTTATACATACATTTATGTATACATATATGAGTGTATTTATATGTGTATGTATTCATATGTGTATTCCTGTTTACATATTTATGTGTGCATCTATGTACGTATTTTTGTATGCATTTATGAGTGTATTCATATGTGTAATATTATACAATATTACTTTAATTGTCATATTATCATATAACATCTCTTTATATTATCATATGTAATATTCACATGTGAGGCACTCCATATAACATTACCTTGACATTCCAAAATTTATCTCAAAACCTTTGCACTAATATTTCAATATAAACGTCTCATATATAACATTTTATATCAATATACATACATATACATACACCACATATACATATACATATATACATACACATATACATACACTACATATACACCATTTTATATATAAAATATAGTAAATAAAATAATACTACACATATACCTACATGTACAAGATAAAATATAAATCCAGAAATAAGAGAGAGTTTCCCCATCCAAAGGTTAAACTTTGATCATCCGAAGGATAAAATATATTCTTGAAGCGAATCTCGCATAATAGGTTGCACCCTGTATAGACGCATGCATCGATGCATATTCGATGGAATATGCGTCGACAGACAGATTCGAACGACGGATAATACGTGCCTATAATTCTGATGGATAGGCAAGACTGAACGCGAGTGATTCACGAATTTCCGCGCATCCTCCCATGGCTACCTGTTTTTGGCGAACGGAAGTCATCACGTTCGCGCACCCGAAAGATATATGGCACTCGTAGTGCAACTCTGCTGTCCTGCGGTTCAAGTAGTTTATAACGATGGAGAGTCGACCGTTTTAACCGTTTCTGTGTCTCTCTGCAACATCCACAGGGTGTTCCGAAAGTAACTTATACCCTACATCAGGGAAAATCTTTTTCACGAGGTGATTTCGTTCACTATTTTTTTTAAGACAGTAATTATTTTTTTATTAATTCTGTTTAATACTAGAGAATAGGGATACAAGAAGCAACACTCAAGAAGAACATACTTTTTAGAGAAAGATAGAGGACATAATTTAAAGAATAGTAAGTGGAGATACTCGACGCGGTATTTCGAACTGCGCATGCGCGTAGGGAGCAAATATGGCGGCCGCCGAAGAATGGTTTAAACATATTCAATAATTTATTTGTAATATTCTATAATTTCTCCGTAGCACATTCATCTGTATTTTCTTGTGATTTGTCATTTCTTTATAAGCTAAATATATTACTGAACAGTAATATATTTCAGTAATATACAGTATTATACACTATATGTATATCACAGATTTAGTTAAAAAATATTAATTTTAAATTATTATATTAAACTAAATCATGAGTCACCTTTAAAGCATAAAATGTAATTAAATTCTGCTGTCATCAGATAAATTTATAACATTCTTTTCTTGAAATCCAGCAAAATGGCACAAGATGTTTGTCTTGATATCTAAAGACACAAGATGTTTTTCTTGAAAACTTGAGAACTCAGTAAATGTTCTTTAAAATAAAAGACATGTAATTCGACCATTTCGGTGAGATTAGTGTTAACAGTTCTACCATAACATTTAAGATTTTTCTGATAGCAACAGTGACGTCCGATTACAGGACTCGTCCGCGAAGTTGTAACAGCTTTGTAGGTATAATCGTCAAAGTTAGCCGGTCGAAAATACGCTGGCAATTTTAGGGCACGAGATTTTAGCTTAGAACGGGCTAATGCACCCGTCTGCAGGAAAATGGAAACTGCTAGCCTATTGTTCCTTTGCTATAATTTGCACAGGATGGCAGTCGCATCAAAATGCATGGTAATGGCTAAAGAGCTGTAAACGCGCTCTTTACGAGCACCTACATGTAACCAGTTACATCGAACAAACTCGTTTTCTACGTCGTGTACGTAAAACAGCTTTGTAAACTTTCTATGCGACCGAGGGGAAATCGATCGGTCAGACATTTTCAGTGATACGTATATTTTATTACTAATAAAATATTCCTTAGTCTTCTCTCACTGTTTTTAATTATCGAATTTAAATTAGAGCAGTAATTTAACATTATACAAGTGTAATATTTTCTTTGTGACAAGGTATTGTTTATGTGAACAGTAAGCAGTTTATATGAAATTATGTATGTACGCATGTGTGTTCATATGTATGTATTCATGTGTGTATTTATGTGTGTATGTATGTATTTATGCATGCATTTATGAGTGTATTTATGTGTGTATTTATGTATACATATATTCATATGTGAATTTCTGTATATGTATGTATTTACGTGTGTATTCATATGTGTATCTCTGTATGCATTTATGAATGTATTTATGTGTGTATTTATGTATATATTTATATGTGTATTTCTGTATATGTATGTATTTACGTGTGTATTCATATGTGTATCTCTGTATGTATTTATGTATACATTTATGAGTGTATGTATGTATGTATTTATATGTGCATTTATGTATGAAATCATATGTATCGTTCTGTATATATTTATGTGTGTACTTACATATGTGTTCATATGTGTATTTGTGTGTGAATGTATGCATTTATGAGTGTATGTATGTGTATATTTATGTTGTGAAATTATATATGTATTCATATGTGCATTTCTATATACATATATTCATGTGTGCAATTATGTACGTATTCATATGTGTATTTCTGCACACATATTTATGTGCGTATCTACTGTACTAATGTATCCATTTATGAGTGTATGTATGTATGTATTTACGTATTCATTTATATATGTACTCATATGTGTATTTCTACATATATCGATGTGTGTATTTACACATATATTCACATACGTATTTACACTTATATAAAACAGCACTTATATAAAACAGCAACAAAATAAAACAGCACTTATATAAAACAGCAACAAAAATTTCACTAATCAATAACATACTATCACAAACTAATTGCAATTAAAATTTCACTACTCAAATCTTAAACGTCCTAAAATAATTGATGCAGAAAAGAAGCTTATAAAAGAAACGAAACTTTAGAAGATACAGAATTTTCCTGGAGCTTTTTCGCACAGTTTTCCCCCGAAACGTTGCTGCAGGAACACTTTGAAAAAGAAAATGCGAAATTCCCTGTACAAAAATTACGCTGCAGCTTTAATCAAAGTTCACTTTCAGAAAGCTTTCAGCTGAATAAACAAAAACATGGACCGAAGTGAACAGACGCGAGCACTTTTATTTGTAACTGAAACGAAACCTGTATCGAAAATTCTGTAACGTTGTTATCGCCCGTCAAAGAGTTTGTACAGGCGTTTTGTAGAAAAAATTAGTTATTTTACAATATGGTGACAGAAACAGAACTGGGTATATCAAGACAAGAGTATAATATTTGTGACACAATGAGGTAGATAGGTATTTGTATTTCTGATTCATTGTAATAATGTTTCTTTCAATCGAGTTTGATATTACGTTTGGTAATTATAAATAGCCATATTGAAATTATGTGATGTTTATAACTGGATTTTTTAATTATAGATTAGATTTTTGAATCTGGAGATTTTTAGGTTTGGAGAATTTAGATTTGCAAGTTGGAAAATTTGAAATTTTTATATTTTTGTATTGATAAAATGACTGAATTACTAAAGTACCAAATTAGGAAATTACTAAATTCCAAAACTACTAAATTACCAAATTTCCAAATTTCCAAATTACAAAGTACCAAATTCCCAAATTCCCAAATTCCCAAATTACCAAATTATCAAATTCCCAAATTCCCAAATTCCCAAATTCTCAAATTCTCAAATTCCCAAATTACCAAACTATCAAATTACCAAATTACCAAATTACCAAATTACCAAATTACCAAATTACCAAATTACCAAATTATCAAATCATCAAATTACCAAATTACCAAATCACTAAATCACTAAATCACTAAATCACTAAATCACTAAATCACTAGATTAGCAAATTACCAAATTCCCGAATTCCCAAATTTCCAAAAATCCCAAATTCCAAAATTCCTAAATTTCCAAATTCCCAAATTCCCAATTTCCCAAATTCCCAAATTCCCAAATTCCCAAATTCCTAAATTCCTAAATTCCCAAATTCCTAAATTCCCAAAGTCTCAAATTCCCAAATTACCAAACTATCAAATTACCAAATTAGCAAATTATCAAATCATCAAATTACCAAATTACCAAATCACTAAATCACTAGATTAGCAAATTACCAAATCACTATATCACTAGATTAGCAAATTACCAAATTCCCCAATTCCCAAATTCCCAAATTCCCAAATTCCCAAATTTCCAAATATCCAAATTTCCAAATTTCCAAATTTCCAAATTTCCAAATTCCTAAATTCCTAAATTCCCAAATTCCCAAATTCCTAAATTCCTAAATTCCTAAATTCCCAAATTCCCAAATTCCCAAATTCCCAAATGCCTAAACCACCAAATTACTAATTTACCAAATAACAAAATTACCAAATCACCCAATGACCGAAACTGCAAAGGAATGTCCGAAAACTGTTCCGACCTGTATACGTTAATAGAAAGCTCGATTACAGATTCTCGGTTCATCAGTTATAGTGATTTCACCTTGATGGTTTCCCTGATTGAATTACGCACTTAATTGACCATGGGAATGTCAGAGTGCGGTGTATAATTCGAACAAGATATGGGGAAAACGAGAAGGATAGTTAGAGATGTTTTGAGATAGGAAGGATATAGGAAACGTGAGAGGAAGAAGCCATTGGGGTAGCAGTAACCCGTTCGTGTTTTGATTTATACGAGAAATTTTAGCCGTGTTCTCGCGAAACCCGCATGAATAGTTCACTTCTCACATATTTGCGCTGGTCGATAAATTATCATATCTAGGAGACTAAGAATGTTTATGCAAACATTGCGTTCTGTAATTCCGTTGGATTCATTTCTTTAAAAATATCCAACATTCTTTGAAAATTGAAAAATACAAAAATTTTATATTTAAAAATATAAAAGTATAAAAACTCTGTATTTTTACATGCACCTTCAGAAACTTACAAATGTGCAGTTCCTAGCAATTATACCATGTACAATTTCACTTTTACAGCTATAATTTAATAGTTGACTCCCCAAATTATAATTGGACTTCAACTCCAAATTGAACCATATTCAAAATTCGAGTAAAATTGATCACACGACGCACTCGTGCGTCACGACTCGTCAAAATACAAGGGGTTCATCACTTTTTAACTTGAATGTAAATGTAATTAATTAAAAGTCTTCGTATACACATGTTTGCAGTCCCTGGCCATCGAATTACCACGTACGAAAATTTCACTTTTATGGCCATAATTATGTCATATACGGAAAATCTTAGGTCACGCAAAATTATTACTAAATACGTTGATAACGATATAGCAACTGATTCGTTACTGTCGATAATAATCAAATTGTGTGGGTGATGAGCGATTAAGGGCCGTGCGTTTACGTTAGGCTCGAGTATAGCGCTGGAGGTGAAATTTGAATGCCCTAAAAAATGTCCGCCTACCAAAAGACTAGTTTACAACTCTCCAGCCACGTTATACGAGTTGAAAAGAATTACAGATATTTAGGAAAATAACGAAGATATAAAGCGTATGATCAATGTATACAGAACATGCCGCTGTGACCAAAGCAAAGGAAATACAAGATAACATGTGTTAATAATATTATGTACAGTAATAGTTAGCATCTAATAAATTACAATTATGACCTTTTGATTTTACAGAAAAAATGCTCAAAACGAATGGTAATTCGAGGGCAACCTAAAAACCAGTCAGATAACAAATTTGCAATTTGTGAATGTTCGAATTTAAAAACATAGAAATGTAGATACGGAGAAGTGCAAACGCGTTAACAACTGTTAGTCGATAAGAAAAGAAAATAAAAAAGAGCAGAGGTATCGAAGAGTAAACAGGCTTATTACCGTCGATGATCTCGCAGAGTGCAGTCGATGCACAAAACTGCAGCGACCGAGCACTCTGCGAGTAGTAAAGGTCCGCATTGAAGCTGGCATAACCAGTGGCCTGGGTTTCGCGGTCATCAGCGAACCGGTGATCGCAAAAAGAACGTGAAATTTCACGTGGCTACGTGAACGCGTCCATTCGCATAATTAAAAAGGGAAAAAGAGAAGCAATCTCTCTGAAAGAAATGGCAGCGAAGCGAAAGAACGAAGCGAGAGTTGCTATCATTACCACGGGAATTCAGTTTCCTCGATCATCTGGCTTCAGTGCATAAGCTAATCATGTACAACGTTTAATTATCAATCATTTATCCAATTTATATTGTATTCAGGATCATTCGTTTGTATCGTTCTTGTTGACTTTGTAATTCTGAATTTTAAATTTTGAATTTTGAAATTTTTGAGTTTAATAATTTTTGAATCTCCCAATTTTGGAACTTATAAAAACTGTGCATTACAAACAAATTAACGCTGACTCAAAACTATAATAAATTCTTTTAAACAAGGAATAATCCTTCTTAAAAATAACGTGAAAAGTCCTGCCTCGAAACAATAGCAACTCTCCTAAAAAACAGTCACAAAAGAATATACCTTTGTCCAGAAATTTGCAAAGATTTTCAGTTCACGAAGCTCGAAACAAACATTTCGCATGAACCTGTAAACCAATCGTAATTTTGAAAAAGTTATAATTACAGAAAAAGTTCGAGTTCTCGTATTCAGCGATTTTAGTTGAAATTTGAGAAAAAAATGTCTCGCTAGACGAGCCGTGAATGCAAATTTACTATTCCATCTCGAGACAAAACTCGTCGCGACATAAATGCGGAACCATAAAGCGCGACGTTGAATTAACTGCGGTGCATGTAACTCTTTTCACATGAAATTACAGGTGGTTTTTGCCCTGACCCCGGTGGGAAAAATGTTCATCGTGAAATTCATTAATTACGAGTGTTTTTATTTGCTGGCACGTCGCTAAAAGCCAAAACAACCTTGGACTCGAAGAAAAGTCTGCGTATTATTTACTCGGTTATGTTCGCAAGAAATTTTATCCCCTCTGTCGATTCTGAGAAGATATAAGAATAATTAACTATTTCTTTACCTGGCTGTGTGATGTTCGCAGCTCGTGAAATGCACGTTGAACGAGTGTCTGTGTAGCATGAACTTTTGAAGCCACTCCTGGCTGAAATGTTCTCTTTCTTTTTACTCTTGTCAGCACTTCTTCCTTGGTCGCTGAACCTTGGAACAAGATGATTCCATTTTCTACGTTTCTGTCATCTGGGAAAATTGAAATTGACAGTTGTTAATAATATTTAGATGTATTATTGAAAAAGTAACAAAAGTGATAACAAAAAGTTCCATTAAAGAATAAGTAATTTCTGAAATATAATAAAAAAAATTTTTAAAATAAGACAGCTAAATAATTTATACAAATACAACAATTGTTATTTACACAGTACACGAAATTTAATAATATTATTAGTATTATCAAAAAAAGTACCATTAAAGAATAAGTAATTTCTGAAATAAAATAAGACAGCTAAATAATTTATACAAATACAACAATTATTATTTACACAGTAAACTAAATTAAACAATTACTATGTTAAATAATAACATTATTACTATTATCACAAAAAATATCATTAAAGAATAAGTAATTGCTGAAATAAATTAAAAATAATTTTTCAAATAAAACAGTTAAATAATTTATACAAATACAATATTTATTATTTACACACTAAACTAAATTAATTAATTACTATGTTAAATAATAATATTATTAGTATTATCACTATTATTAATAATAAATTAAATAATAAATCAATTAAAAGAACATTACTGTTATTAATGATAAATATTATAATTACTAATATCATATACATACAACATACTATAACATATAACATATAACCTAACCTAACATATAATATAAATATTATAACATATATATATATATATATATATAAATATTAATTAATTTAATTATTTATTAAATAAATTAAATTAAATAATTACACAATAATTCCATAACAAATTTGATTCAATAACTGATTACTAGATTGATACAACGTATTTACCATTTAAATACAAAATGGCGGTTTCTTCCGTTGCCTGTTCCTCGAGCTCCGCAAAACAAGATGGCTTGCAAACGCTTCAAAATCAATGTAAGAAATTCGCTCTCTCGATGGATGGAGGCTTAGAAATGTAGATCAGTCCGGGGAACCATTTTGAAATGTTTTTGTGAATGGTTGAGCATCCTGTCGGAACAAACATGACATATATATCTTCTTCTACCTCACACCGAAGCGAGAAACATAATCCTGTTTTGTTCAACGGATCTAACACACTGCTGGTATTTCAAACGACATTTCAGAGCATTAGGAAGCATTTAGTTTTTCTTGCCCGGCGACTGTGCTACAGAGAAGTGTGGAAAAATGAGATTCAGAAGAAACAGTTTCATACAAGAACTCTTTTAAGGAGATAAAAAAAATACTTGAATGCTAAATAAATCAAAGACATGCAACACTGAAATATATGTAATAAAATATTGGATTTGTTAGACTCATTTATCTCAGAAGAGATTTGACTCGTCTCGAAATATAAATAATTGAAAGGAAATTTGAAACATCGTAAAATGTGAAATTTCTCTTAAGAATTAATGTCTGTATATGATACATTTATTCCTTACAAAATTGATTGCGTTTTTTCACACCCAATGCTCTGAGAGTAGCAAAAAGAATGATACGATAATTTTCGGGAAAATACAATGTTCAACGTGAAATCTGTTATTGTAGACATTATACATGACTCAAGTAATTGAAAGATATAATAACTTACCATTTAGAGGATGATTATTTATGCGGATCAACAGCAGAACACATTTTTATTACGACACAAAATTACACGCTTGGCGCGCGTCACTTTCGCACGTAATGGCTTCCGCTTGCGCGGGAACAGGCGTTCAGCGTTCTGAGCATGCGCAATCGCTATGCGCAGTAGTTACTGCGCAGCCAAGTGACGTGCTGAAGCCCGCAATGTTCGTTCAAATTTAAAATTCAAATAATTGACAAAATTTTATTAAATGAAATGTTTAATAACTTTAATAACTTATTCATTTACTCTACTCCCTACATAAGTAAATTTTACTGAGATTTAATTTGAAATACACGATTAATAAAGAATATATTAATTTCATATTGTATATTTTTACAAGGAATGAAAACGTTCTTCAGTGATTCAGTGAAAGTGAATTTCATTTAATAATATATAATATAAATTAGTTATAGAGCTAATCTTGTAATTTTTCCATGTACAAAGAATTCATTAAAAACTGTAAACAATTTATTTCATCAATTTTGACTTCACTTACTAGAAATACATTTCAGCCGTACATCATAAACTGACCGAATTAAACTTTCTTTCACAGGTGACAATAACTATCGAACTTATATGCTAGGCGAGATAAAATCAGGAATATACGAGTTGTGAGCTTTAATAAATTCTCCGGGCGATAAAAATCCAGTGGGCCAATTGTGAAACTCGACGGACCGTCAAACCTCGAAGTGGAGAGCATAAATCGACACCTTTCGAAACTCTCTTCAACTTATCACCTCACATTTTTTGCTGTCTGAGCCTTCGAACAGTCTGGTTTCGTTGCTGAGCCCAATAAAGAAAAAAGTGTTTCAATTTAGACAGAATATATTCAAAATATGTTTTATTCAAACTACGACCTAACAAAACTTTCATTGTACATATCCACAAGTTATTTTTATTCAATGAGATCATTTGAAAGAAATCTATTGAATAACAACAAAAAATTCTTGATGCAATGTTACTTTCTTTCATTCTCATTAATTTAAATATACAAAAATATCAATTCATCATTGAAAAATTTAAGGCTACAAAAATAATGAAGGTTTCTGGTTTGCAAATTGTACGCGTATATAATCGTTGTTCAATTTAACAAAATGATAATGGTAATATTACAGAAATCTCATAATGTAGAAAATGAACGTTGTCCCTGTAGTTGCCATTATTGTTCAAATTTACGATTGCGTTGATAAAAATCACGACTCGACTTTTACACAACAAATAAACGAATTAGATGTCTCCTTCCATGTCCCTCGAATCAGTCGCTCTTGTTTCGATTCCGGAAACAGACAGAAAAAATTCGTGGACTGTAATTGTGCACAGAAGCAAAAGGCTGAATTTAATCTGGCAATTTATTTGGTATACCATTCACTCTACCCCAATAAAATGAAACGAGTTTCCCTCACAGTAGCAAAAATATCTCTCATCGTTTAATTAGGACCTGGCTAACGCCTGTATTTCCGGAGTTAATACAGTTACTAGAGTTTGGCAATGCTATACGACACGATTATGAAATCAGTTAGGGAAGTTAGGGAATTTGCAGAAAGCCTTTCAAGACCTGGAAAAACGTAGAAATATGAAATTATGAAAATTTGGAGACATTTTCTGAGGTTCTGCAAATTTAGGAATTTGAGAGTTTAGAAATTAAGTGAAAAAAATATTTCTAAATTTCGTGGATATTTCACTGATAAAGTAACAAAGTATTTCGTGAAAAGGTGAGATATCAGTGTAAAATATATTTAACACGCCAATTTCTATTGCATGTCTTTGTCAAAATTTTGTGAAATCTTATCCCACAAAACTGAGATTATAACAGGCACATAATGGTAAATCAATTACAGTACACTCAGGAGAAGATAAAAATGAAACATTTTGCAAATCGTGTTTTACTGTCATATACTTTCAGTATTCGCGAAAGAAACGATCGCTGAAGGAAGAAAGTGCTTTACCTGCACGTTGTAATCTGAAACCGTGGAAATGAAAGTGTTCTGGGTGTGGAGGTCTTTATGATACAGCAGAGGAGCGTCTACAATCATCAAGCATAGTCGTCGTTTGTCTCTTGTATAGGAAAAACGTACACGGGAGAAAATCCATTTCCTTTCGTTTCTTCGCGCGACTTCAAACGGGCGTGCAATTTCGATTTTTAATCGTCTGCAAGTACTATGTAAATTTAAGTGACGCTTATCTTTGATATACTCAATCTTTCAAATCACGTACTTCATTTCAGAACACTATCTTCCATCCACATTATTTTTGCAAATAATTTTTATAAAATATTTTCTTTTATACTGCGTAGATATTCTACAATATACACAGTATGTGGGAAAAGTAACAGAACTTTTTAAATTTAAGGAAAACTACTAGCGTCATCTATTAAAATATGTTATCTGAAAACAGTCTTCCCTACAAAACGCAACAATCATTATTGGAATCGAGCAACGAATTGTAAACTTATAGCGTTTAATGCGACAGAACCTTTCGTCACCGTGTCACAAAATCACGGGCAAGCGCAACAAATTGCTCGCGTTGAATATTGCGAGGATCTTATCAAAACAGCCAGACGAAACTGTACATTTCTGGAATCAATTGTAACTAGTGACGAGACGTGGTGCTTCAAGTATAAACCTTGAACAAAGCGCCAAAGTGCTACGTGGAAGTCTCCAGGCTCTCCAAAATAAAAAAAATTGCGATTCCAGAAGTCCCCCGAGAAGACAATGTTAATTCGCTTTTACGATTCTAAAGGAATTATACTTCGGGAATTCGTTCCACAGGGACAAAATGTTAATGGCGAATATTATCTGGGTGTTATGGAACATTTGTGGAAGAGGATCGTTCGTGTAAGGCCCGAATATCGAGCGCCGGGAAGTTGGTTTCTGTTGCACGATAACGTACCATGTGAACTGTCACTGTTCATGAATTTTTGACGAAAAAACAAGTCTGTTCCAACATCCTCCAAATTCTGACTTATCTCCATGTGATTACTTCCTTTTTCCAAAACTGAAATTAGCTATAAAAGTTTATGACACTGTTACTCAAGCCTAGGAGCTGTGACAACAGTGTTTGAAGCGATTCCGCAAAACAACATAAAAAAATCTAAGGAATGTGTTTTGAATAAAAAAAAATTTGGCAAAATAACTAATTCTTTTCTTCCTATTTAAAAAATTATTTTTCCGACATACTGCGTAGATACTTCGCAGCAGAATCCACTGTGAGTCACTGATAATCTAATCACACTGCTATGCAGTATGACGACTGATGAGTTATGACTCAGTAAACGAAGAAATCGTGTTTGACGATTATACAAATGAAAAATGTTCAAAAATATAAAGTATGAAGCATTATCGCAAAAATTCATCCCTTGAACCGAGTCGTTTGAGACCCGTTCTTTTTTCTTTCACAACCCTTCAGTCCCTTGATGCTGGCTCAAGAGGCTCTCTTTGCCAGGACGAAGGGCGTATCCGGTAGAGAAAAAAGAAAAGAGACTGGATTCCGTCGTCTAGTGGTCGACCCTTACGCGTGAATGCTGAAGAGAAAGGGCACGCATCGTGCGTAGAATAGTGGACCGCATTGTTGAAGAAAATTGCCTTTGCAATCTTCAGGAGGCTGCTTCCATTTGCTCGCCACCCACGCGAACCTGTATTTTGTCTGAGCGTAGGCTGAAGAAAGAAAGAAGAAGAATGAAGAACAGGGCTACCCTTAACCTATGACCGTGTCCTTTGAGGATAGAATGTTATCTGGCAAGTTTCTTCTTCAGCCTCCAGTCAAAACTTTTCAACGGATGAGACAAAACTGTTTAACTTTGCCAATAGAACATGCTGGGAGATGATTGCAATTGTAATATACTGACGTAATCTATTTTACGGAGGATTATTTCCGTGGTATGACGTTTTCAAGTGCGTTAACTAATCGCAATGTTACGACAAATGAAGCGTTAGACATATTTCAGATTTAATAATCCTTGATTATTACAATTAGAACTACCGGGCTTTGTTACATTTCAGCTGTAATGTGCGTCACGAACGTGACCCGATATTATGAGGCATATAGGACATATCTCTTTATGCGTACAACCGGTTATTTTAGAGAAGTCACTCTAGCAGACCCAGTTTCTGGTGATATTCGGATATGACATCACGAAAAATTAAAGGTGCAATTTCGTACACCAATTATGACTGTCTCTCGGAAAGAGCTCTCGACTCTATCAAATATTTCTAACGAGTGGATGTCTAATATACTCGACCCGAGTGCAATTGTAAGATACCCGTATGACGAGTTCCACGCGAATTAGGCCAAGTATCTGTTTTGAACCATCGTCTGACAGAATGGCAGCCCGGCTAAGAAAACCGACAGGAGATACTCGTGGTTGGATGGTAAATGGATGGCACGGTTGGTCGCGACCGCTCACATCAATTTCGAATAAGGTCCTTAAAGCTTGATCGACTTTCTGGAACGTTAGCCAGCTTGTCCGTGCACGACCTTCTTGCACAGCACTCGAATGTTCCATCGGAAGACATAGTTAATCTGTTGCCAATGCTGTTCCTTTTGAATGTAATCTTGCGCAGCATCCCACTGTAACGAAACAGGTTTGTAAAATATATGGTAGATAAATTGTTTCCAATTGCTGGTCTAATTCTGTAGCTGCAGGTTCCATACTTTGTCTGTGATTTTTACCATGGTCATCGGCATGTTAATTTCTTGGACCTGTGACCCCATCTGTGGGACACCGCGAAGCACTGCGAGTTGCTTTTACCTCCTGTGGAGGTAATCCTCGTGCAGTAATCTCGAAAACGTTTAAATTATAAAACGTAACAGCCAGACATTTAATCACTAATAAATTAGATGGATAAAAGCAGAGATAACGCTGCAAATGAAATTCTAAATGAAGCCAGTTCTAGAATCCTCTAACTGGTTACATTATGCTCGGTAGATCAGTTAGAAAAACGTCGATTTAAATAATTTAAGCACATAATACGTATACTAACAAGTACACTGTAACTTAAATTAGGTGGCTATATTACTCACAATGCGATATATATTCATTCATTTAAATATATTTATTTATTGACTTGTGTACAATATTACATTATGCATAAAATGATATGTATGATATTAGTAAGAAAATTAATCCTAATTATTTGTTGTACAATAATTATTTGTTCCATAATAAAGATTATAAAAAGTCATTATTCGGATGTCATTGAAAATTTAATTGCAAAATAAAAGCTTATTTGAAGATATTTTTTCTTATTAGATTTATATACCCTTTATATTTTTTTTTTTTTTTTTGTAAATTATTTAATTGTGCGTAATTTATAAATTGTCTTGTCGTTAACAATAAAGAATTGAGTTTGTATAAACTTGATTAATTAAATTGTTATCAGATAAAAATGTTAATAAACGAATCATAAATAAATTTCATTATCAATGTAGATAATGTAAGACACAATAATGCGATATTACAGAATTCTAAGTTCAATTTAAGGCATAACAATATTCGTTATTATTTATATTACAAAAATACCTCCTTTTTAGACAACGTTAATCGGTTTTAAATAATTATCATTCTTATCTCAACGATTTTTTGATCGTTGTAATATGTGATAGTAGTAGTGAACAATTCATTTAAGGCACAAATGTGATATTAACATGTACAATATTCTGCTAATACCTGCACTTTCTATAAAAAGCTGTTCTCATAATAATAAATACAAAGACATTACTAAAACGCTATAATGTACAATAAAGATTTCATTTTGTTAGTCTATTTGATTGCTCAGCGTTGTATATTTTAATTATAATGAAAAAATATTTGAATACTTTTAAATGTATTGAAAACTTCTCAGTTTATCGCATTGGAATACATTTTAAAAGCAGGCAGTAATTGTTGTACCGTACAACTCATGTTTTCGCAAAGAGCAGTTATAATTGAACTGATGTTTGCTTGGATCTTTGGATTACTCATAAAAGAAGATACAATGTAATATTTTTGTTTTAAACTCTCTTTCACATAATACCATACAAAATAAACTGCTTCATGAATAACCTCCACACCGCCTACATACTCTACTAGAGAATAAGCTATCTCAAATACTTGCGGTAAAATTATACTAGCGTCTTTCATATACATCATATCTCCACAAATTTTATCAAATTTAAAAATATCAGGGACACTCACATATTTCTTGCCATGCTTTGAAGCCATTTTTATCTGTATACATACTAATGAATTCTTTACTGTTCTTTGTATCAAATCATATTGTATCATATTTCCATTTTTTTTATTTGATTGTGTTTGGTTTTGAGCAAATTGCCTTCGTGCTGCAAGTAATATTGTAACTAATTTGAAAGGATCTAACATTACAATATCATTAATTTCTATTTTTCCATTCTTAAAAGACCATGTAAATGAATTGCCGAATGAACTTGTTTGTAAATTGTTTTCAGAAATACTCACAGAATTATTTTTTGAAGTACTCTGTGAATTATCTTTAGAATTATTTGTTGAACTGCTTTGTGAATTACTTTTTGAAGTATTCTGTGAATTATTTTCAGAATTATTTTTTGAACTATTGTTCGAATTATTTTGTGAATTATTTTCAGATTTACTTTGTGAGTTATTTTTTGGAGTACTCTGTGAAGTATTTTCAGAATTATTCTTCGAAGTATTTTTTAAATTACTTTCCGAATTGCTTTGTGAATTATTTTTTGAACTATTGTTTGAATTATTTTGTGAATTATTTTCAGATTTAGTTTGTGAGTTATTTTTTGGAGTACTCTGTGAAGTATTCTCAGAATTATTCTTCGAAGTATTTTTTAAATTACTTTCCGAACTACTTTGTGAATTATTTTTTGGAGTATTCTGTGAATTATTTTTTGAACTATTATTTGAATTATTTTGTGAATTATTTTGCGAATTACTTTGTGAGTTATTTTTTGAAGTACTCTGTGAAGTATTCTCAGAATTATTCTTCGAAGTATTTTTTAAATTACTTTCCGAACTACTGTGTGAATTGTTTTTTGAAGTATTCTGTGAATTATTTTTTGAACTATTATTTGAATTATTTTGTGAATTATTTTGCGAATTACTTTGTGAGTTATTTTTTGAAGTACTCTGTGAAGTATTCTCAGAATTATTCTTCGAAGTATTTTTTAAATTACTTTCCGAACTACTTTGTGAATTATTTTTTGAAGTATTCTGTGAATTATTTTTTGAACTATTATTTGAATTATTTTGTGAATTATTTTGCGAATCACTTTGTGAGTTATTTTTTGAAGTACTCTGTGAAGTATTCTCAGAATTATTCTTCGAAGTATTTTTTAAATTACTTTCCGAACTACTTTGTGAATTATTCTTTGGAGTACTCTGTGATTTATTTTTTGAACTATTGTTCGAATTGTTTTGTGAATTATTTTGTAGCTGCAACTCTGCTTTTTTATTAATATAACGTATTACTTCGGCATTTTGAGCTGTTACATCTGAAGTGTTTGCTGCGGCATTACGCTTTGCACGATTAAATGCGGTACGAAGGCGTTTAGAACGCAAAGAAGCTCTATACTCATCTAAAATTTTACCCTGAGTGGATTCAATAAGGTCTCCCGCAAATTGAAATTTCATAACTGCACTACTAAAGAATAAAACGTGTGTTCCAAAAGATAGTAAATCATACATAGTAATTTCATCCCCCTGTTGGTACTTTTCATACATACAATAGGCATTGTATGCTACACCACAACCATTCACACCTAAATTACTTACGAGTACTGTATTATACGCAAATTTCATAAAAGAGTTTATATGACTACCATTCTGAATAGCTTTCACGAACATCATATTTCCTCTAGCTGCAGTAGCACCTAATACACCGCCTGCTATAGATAACCACGGACCTAGGGCCTCTCTCTCCGTAATACTGATACTTTGGTTGTGTTTGCTTCTATCTGCCAAATTTTGTACTGCTCGACCAGTTGACCATACACCACTTACTGTACTAGTCACCACCGCACCTACAATAGAAACATTGTGAATACAATTTTGTTCACATATTTGTTATCTCTGTTAGTGTCCACCTATATAACATTACTATAAGACTATGGATATTCATACACATATGACATGTTAAAGTCTGCGAAGTATACAATAGCAGATTTAATTAAATGGACCTAAGCACAAAATTCCAAAATTCAGTATCTATAATACAAATATAACAGAGCAACAATATTTCTATTTTTATACCAGCTGTCATCTAGATGTTGATAAAAATTGCACTTTCTGTTCAAAATAATTATAAGATAATAACGTATCATTATATCAAATCATATTAAATAAGTTTCGATAAAATTATTTTAAACAGTAATCACAACAATCCTGCAAATATACAGAAATGTTATTTGACTTACCCACTACCAAAGGTGCAGCTGGTGTAAACATAGCTGCAACACCTAAAGCCAAACTCGCAGCACCTACTACAGTAGCAGCTTTATCTGCATAATTTACAACAGTAGCAGCTGTAGAATTTGCAGGTGATTCTAAAACCTCTAACCATACTGTTGAATATTCTTCAGTCATTTCACAAAGTGGATCTGGTTGATAGAATCCATCCTTTGGAATAACCATAGTGCATGGATGTAAAACATTTGTTTCTTTATAATATGCCCAACTTGTGTACAACCTAGCCCATGCATCAATATACCATTCTTCACATGCACAACTTTTATTTTTATATGTCTTTGAATCCTTATTCACTATAATTCTTTTTATCTTAAAGATAGGTGTTGATTGAATATCTATTTTGAGTTTTTCATTATCATCTACCTCATTTTCTATTGCTGAAGGAGAAATGTTTTCAGTAGAATTATTTTTAGTAGAGAATGTTATATTAAAGATGATTCCAAAATAAATACATTCCTTTTCTACTGCTCCTTCACCATTTTTACGCACTTGGTCAAATATTTTATCTATAACTGTCTGAAGCATGGGCTTATAACGCAGTTTATTAAGGATATCGTCTGTTTCAGCCGAATCATCAACAAGATCCTTGTCACCTGTTATTTCTGATGGTGGGCCAAAAAGTGCAAAACCAATATTTTGCTTTAAATATTTATATTCCCTTTTTTCATATTTTGTATATTCTGGCAAAAGTTCATAATATTCTTGTTGTTGCAATTTAGCACATTTCAACTGTATAATATAAAAATACATATAATACACTTAAATTTTATGATGGAAATAATCCTAAACATTAGATTATGATAATAGTTTATATTTACCCAAAGAGGCATCTGGGAAGCCTCAGAATTTTGGTTAGTCATCTTATTTATTAGAATAAGAAACTGTTACATAAATATTATAAATCTCTTTACCTGCAAAATGCACATTTATAAAACTAACGGAACATAATTATACGATCATATATTAAAATCTCTAAAAACCCATAACAACAATTCTATTCTCCATCTCTTAATATATATATAATTTATTGTTATTTCATCTATGTATTTTGTATTTAAAATTATTTCGCATAACTTACGCTGTTGTACTTACGACAATAACATTTGAAGGATCCTTTGTAGTTCTGTTGAACACCTCTTACAAAATTGCACTGATAGTCCGACCATATGCTTAAATAAAGTGAGATTAGTAAATCCCCCGGAGTCCCGGAATAACACTTTTCGACAGAGAATCCCCACTCTGCCACTCTTTGACGCATCATGTACCAGTACTGACAACATACCAATGTAACATTCTACCAATTGACATAAAAGAAAATTGCTATCTAATGTTATAATACACTGCCAAATGAATTTAAAATTAGACTGTTTATACTTTTATGTAATACGAATATTTTCAGTATATCATTATATTACTAAATTATCAGATTTGAAAGTTTTTACATAACTATTCGTCAGTGACTAAGTTTCCATCGAGGGTTCAAATCGGGTCAGAGTCGGGTTAGAGTCGGGTTTGAGTCGCGGGTTGGAGTTGCGGCAGGGTTGAACATTACCAACTGCACAAAGTCAACTACCATATTCTGACATGTAAAGGAGAGCAATATTAATTTTACAATATCAAAATAACATACAAAAATTATTTCTCAGATTACAAGATCACCGACAAAAAGTAATAATAACCTCTTCTACACCGATTAATACAACACGTGATACACAATGCAATTTGGATTTGTTATGTTGGCAACACGAACTCGACTCTTGTCGTTTCCATCGAACCCAATTGAACGCTACCCTAAAATTTTGTAGGGTAGAGTTCAACTAAACCTTTGGTGTTTCCACCGTAAAAGCGCTCACCCCAACCCGACTCTGACCCGATTTGAACCCTCGATGGAAACGTAGTCATAGTTACCTCTACCGTGTCGCAATATTTCTAGGTCCACGAATTATATAACGTAAGATGCAACATTCATCGCTTCAATGCCCATGTGATTCCAGTTTAAAATAAAGAAATAGTGTTATATCCGCAGTTAAAGAAAATGCCTATAACTCACCGTCATGATGTCGAAAGCAATCGGCGTTAATTAGCCGAAGCCGATAAAGTATAAAGATACAGTAATAATCTAAAATTTATCATGAGTTGGAGGCTCTCGATACTGGAAGATTCATGGTGTGCATGCAGCTCGTCCGTATTTGTTTCGGAGCGTTGTGCTCGGGCGCTAACTAGCGGCGAGAATTGAAATCATTCTCTCTGGCGAATCGATATTCTGCTCAAATATTGACTTCGCGATTGTGCGTGGTGTCGCAAGCGAGTCGTGCAGTAGACGGCGATGCTCTTTTAAAAAGCGCGTTCTGGCGAGTGATAAGTCAAGTGCTGTTGGTCGGAGAACCGATAATCGAGGTATCCTGGAAACAGGAGGAGACAAGGAACAATGTTGCTGGCGGCAAGTGCTGTGCTTTTCGGATTGACCCTCGGTCTCTCCCACGCAAGCATCCCAGCCCTCGAATCGACACCAAGCTCCTTCAACAATCATGGAGGTGATTTCATTTCTCTCTTCTCGTGCCCTACATTCGCCTAACTCCTCTGTTCGTTGTTTGTCGAATTCAAAAGAATTGCCCCTAGCATCGTCGATTCAGTCTCTTTCACCGAGCTACCCTTTGTTTAACGGTGTACCGCTTTGTCGTACGGTAACTCGCAGGTGCAATTGTTCTTTCGGGAGCACCTGCAGTCACCGAAACTGTTATGGCGAATTCATTGACTAGCCCCAGTCTCGGTGCTATGACACATACGTGTTTCGAGTGCATACAAATTACTCGGTGCGATATAAAGTAAGCGGAAAAATATCACGGATAGATACACGGATTATGTGTTACGATTCCGCTTATGACAGCATTAGTCATGCTTTGCGATAAGAAAATAAACGCGAGTCAGATTGGATCGGCTATCATTGAAAATGGGCTCGATTCAATCTTGAAAATCGAAGCAACTCTTTATGGCCCCTATCGACCTGTATATATACTGCTAATATTGTGTCAAAATTTCCATGTTTTCATCTTCCATTATTGGTCGTGTCGCGTAGCGTCATAATATTTTGATACGGCAAAATTGATAGTCGTATTTTCCAGTCCCATTGCACGTTGATAATAAATGCTTTTCAGATATCAATTTCAATACTGTATATTAATCAGCGTTTTTGTCACGGTACGCGTATATAGCTTTTATCGAACCGTAAATCGGAATAACGAGCTTTTATTACGCTAACGAGTGTATCTTCAAATAGGCACACTTTATCTATGCTTACGCTTGCTTACTCCAAATATACATACATTTCCTGGAATTTTTCAAAATAAATTTTACACTTGCAATAGCAAAACTAATATTTTAGGTTGAAAAATTTTGATACTGGGAATATTATTAAAAATAATTATTTGTGCTAAATTATTATCTCCTTAATTTTACTATTTCAAATTGTTTACCATAAAGAAGTTTCATTGAATTCAGCACTGACTTGTTTAAATGAATTTTCTGCAAAACGTTTATAACGATTTTAAAGATAATCTATATAATTATGAAAACTATGATTCTTAATTATTCTTTACCTTCATTCATTATCACAGATTTTTTAATTAAGCATGCATAAATTAAAACCACTAAGATCTTTATTTAAATGCTAAAGCATAAGATTTTTAGTTGTTAGTTTACCAGTGTAACAGCATAATTTTCATATAAGCACTAATTCATTTTACTATGCAAAAACAGTATATATTCTTCCTCATTTTTTACGGTAATTTTTTTATGAATATGTAGATTCAGTGTATAATGTAGTATGGCATCGAGGTAAAAAGTAACATGCTTTTTCTAATAACATGTCATAAATCGTACTAATCGTTGAATATTTTGTTTTTGCTGCGAATATAAATAGTATATTTACCATTTTATGAGATTTTTTATCCGTCATTAAAAGTTCAGACTTATCATACAAGGTTTAGCCTTAAAAGTTTTTATTTAAGTTCAAATATTAATCATTACTTATGATGTCATATAAAGTAAAGACATATTGTTGAACTTTATACACACGTGATTACATGAAGAGACGTTAGTAATTTCAACTGTGTATAGCACATATTATTTAACAAATAAAGTTATCTTTTAGCTCTAGTCAATCATTTTATTTTGAACTATATGACATACCTTCTTACATTTATCAGTCATTCAGTTATCTTGAAGTGCAAACTTGATATCCATCATCAGCCAGATAGGACATCTAGTGAATAATTAAAACCAAATTCATAAAAAATTTTACTAGTCAATAACCTTTTACCTGGATGAGATCAGCTTCAATAATATATTAATTAAATTCCTTTAATATGATATAATCACAGATGTATTTCAATAATACAATACAAAAAATTTAACACCTTTGAATTTTTTCAATATACAATATGTAATAACCTACAAACTTGAAAGCTATGGTCTAAAGCCGGAAGTCAGTGTTTGAAATAAGAAATAATAGAGTATTCTAATAATTTTCATTTAACGTTAACTTTAATCTAAAGATCAGGTAGAAGTAGTAATTAAGTAGTATCTTCAAGAAGCTTTTTATCTTTTCAAAGAAAACAAAAAATAAACATACCAATGGCTGAGTGTATATTTATTTTTTGCGCTTTAGACAAAAGTAGATTTAAAGATTCAACGTTACTTTATATTCAATGTTAAATTAAATAGATGCTTTATGCATTGCATTTACTGTGTTATGTATGTAATGTAGCTATAACTTAAAGTTCAGCTATTAATATAAGAATTTATAATATAAATATTTGGGGAACCAGAATGATAGATTAAGCGTTTTACAATAAACAAAAATAATATATGATGTTAATACAAATGTGATTTTTATTCAACATAACAAAATAGCTAGAAATTATTAGTTGAATAGAAAGGTAAATAGTAATAAAATAGTCTACTGAAATTGTGTTACACAATGATCCTTTTATTTCTTATATTTGTTTGCAGGGTAAATAACAAATCCCTTTGAAAATCATTTTTCGATGTTCCAACGCGATTTTTTCGCTGTAGATGCAAGAGCAGCATACGAGATAATCACGTACAACATGATACCTGTTCTCGGCGATATTTCGCAAAATATCTTGCGTAACAGCGCCATGCATTAATGAACTATAATAATGCGACAGTATCCGGTGAACTGATGTTCGCTGCATGAATTGTTCGCCTATTTTTTCCTTTTTCTTGTTCGATTTTTTATTTAAATTTTATCCTGCTTGTTTTATGACCCACTAACTTCAGTACTGCTTATATTTATATATACACTCTCGTTATATTGTCACGGCGAGAAAAACGAAATTGATCAATTATATTTTTATTTATTCCTTTTTAACTAAATTGCGGATCAAATAACTGGAAGTAGAAAAGGAATAAGAATCCTAAATAATATTAATATAAAGCAATAAGTCGAAATACGGAATTAAAAAATTGCACGTTCATACGCTTAACCCAGATATGTCTAGCAACCTTCCAGAAGGGTGATCGTACAAAAATTTAATTATGCGTTCCATTTAAACCCCCAGTAGAGGGAAAATGATATTATTTTGAAAAAAAAAAGGTTTATCTGGGTTAATAATTTTCAGTTGAAGCTGCCACAACAGGTACAGTTATTTTTTTCTGACATTCAGCGTCTTAATGAAAGAAACTTGTATCAATAACAAGTGTTTCCGTTGTGTATATATGTGTAATCTGAATACCACGTGTATGATTCAAAATTATTTCAGAATTTGAAAATCTTGTCAGCGTTTAAACCTGTAATAATGTAACTTTTTTATTAAGGAATATTGTTTTTTTAAATATCATAAATTACGGAACAATTTATTTACGTCGTTTCGCACTTGATATCGATAGATGTGAACGATTATATTCCATCGCGTGTTTACCGCTTAAACAAGCACTGCTTACTATGCGTTACATAAACAAACATTAATCTTCAGGCGCAAAATCATGTTAGGAATTCATTTTCACTGTTCCAGTATCTGTCGATGTGAATATTCATACTAAATAAAATTAAAATAGTATGTAATAGTACTCTTTTTATTACTTGCGAATTTCCGTATAAAAATCCACCGTAAATTTTAAAATCTAGAAATCTACTGTATCCACACGATGTCCGCCATGTTGCGAATTAACCTCAAAATCGAATGAGTTTTTTTATGCTTAAATTCCATATAAAAAATAAAATTGTTTTTCACGTGCACAAAATATTCAATTGCGAAATATTTGCGCTTTTAAATAAATATTTATTTTAATTTCACAATCAAGCAATTTAATCTGAATTTATTTACAAATCGAATAAACGGAAAATCAAATCTGGTAATCGTGGAATATGGCGTATTGTTATTTGTTGATTATTTTCAATTATTATTGCAGATAAATATCAGAATTGGTTCATTTTAAAATTGCACGATTCTAATGAAATTCTAAATAAAGTCGTTTTTATTTAAATCGTTTTAAATATTCAAATAGCATTTTCTTTTAATAAATATCCTTTTGTTCCTTTGATTTCTCTAGTAAAATATTTAAGTGCAAGAAGTAATTTGGACATTTACTGTCAGAAAATTAATTATGTTTCAAATTTAAATCTTAATTTTTTGTAGAAATATCAGAAACTTTTTTCGTCGATTTGAATTTTTAAAAAATGAAAACACATTGGAACTAAAAGATGGATTAAAATTTTCTGCGTTTCGTATTAATTTTGTCGATAAATTTGATTCGAGTTTCATTGATATTAGTTATACGTGGCTGTAAAATGTGTATGACCCCGTTCTTAATGGAGAACATGCAAAGTGTCAAAACTTCGCGGAAAGCAACAGCAAACGTAATTTAGTTCAATTTAACACCTGCCAAGGAATCGCTACACACCAATTTCAATGAAACTTCTCGAAGTCGAGGAAGAAACCGGAAGATATTAGACTTACGTTTACAGAATATTCAAACAACGAACTTTCCTTTGACTTTCTGTTTGTTCTGAACAAGACGGTAGTTTTGCTTAGCGGAAACACTTAACGAAATACATTTTCTTTTGTTTTTCTTTCTTTTAATTACGCAAGAGTTTTAATTGATCTTCGTTTCCTTTTCTGGTTCTATCGATGGGATGATAAGATTTGTATCGGGACCTTGTTAACTTTAATATTTTATTAGAAACTTTTATCAAATTAATGTCGGCTCGACATTGAGGTTAAGTAGATTAAATTTTAAAGTATTATGAAGTGCAGCAGGATTTGATGATAATTTTATAAAATATTATTTTATATTAAATTAAAATTTCACTGATTAATTAAGTGGGATAAAAATAAGGTAAAAGGATTGTAAATACTTGTCTCAATTTGGAACTTAAAATTTTATGAAAACAACTGTGTAAATATTTTATTAGTGTATTCCATACAAAATAGAGGGAACAAAATTTTAATTTATAAAGTTATTGTTTATAGCTTAAATTTATTAAAAAAAAATTTGACAAGGGCTCTTAACATGATTTTACAATCAGCAAAATTATAATTTTGCATAAAAAATATATTCAATTATTTTCAATAAACTTACAAATTTATATAAGAATTATTTTATATTTTATAATCAATTTGACTTATATAGAAACTGGTAATTAACATGGATCAATAAATCTACTTTCGTTTTAAAATTGCCTGAATTCTACCGAAGCAATGTGAAAAAATTACGATAAATATGGCGCAGGGTAATCGATTCAAACGCTATTCGTTTTAATTAAAAATCGTTATAAATATTGCGAAGTAAATATCTGAAAAATGTAAAGATCGAATGTAATAATAAATTTGATACGGACATACGATATTTGCGAAATATTTGTAAATAATTCGAGCAATTTCAATTTTCGGTTCTTTTTCATTTTGGTATGTTTTATTTTGTAATAGTAATATACATAGTTATATTTTATTTTGTACTAATAATATTAATAGATATATTTTATTTTATACTAATAATATTAACAAATATATTTTGTTTTATATTTTAGTATATTTTTGAGGTGTAACGTTGATTCAAATTTTCCTACTAATTTTTTAGTACAATAGCATTTTGGTAAAGTTAGACTGTTGTCACATTTTCAAGAGAAACCTTTCGAGTTATTCTCGTAGTTGTGTCAGATAATGAGTCACGCTATAAAACGACCCATCTTCTCAGATTTTGAAGGTTTTTGTGTTAAACGCATGCTAAACACATATGTACATAATTAATACATGCGTTATTCTCATATTTAGTATACTAATTCTGAACGTGGCAAAAAATTGATTTACAATAAAAATAAAAATTGATGAATTATCCTTAACAGTTAACGACTCTGAAATATTGTTTCGAGTCAAATTGTTATTCTCAAAATAACTTGCAAAATTGACAAAATTAAAATTGTTAAAATGAAGTCAAAACTGAAATGAACAAATAGTACCAAATTAATACAATAAATAGAAAATAGTGTATCATTTATTAATAACAATCAAGATACGTTTGAACAAAGGAATTATCTTTATATAAAAAATTAAAAAATGCCATTTAGATTATTGCAATATCAAATTATTCTGTACATTCAATTATTCATAGTTTTAATACAACCTATTAGTTGACAGGCCGTTCAATTGAACGGCGACTAAATTCTAACTCGATTACCGTGACTGCGTCCAAAAAAGAAAGGGAAATAATAGTTCGATTATCGCGTTGAGAATTTATTGGTCCAGGTAGATGCAATCTTGTTTTCGTTGATTTTAAACGAAACTTAATTTCCGTTTGTATTCTTTCGGAAAAAAAGGAGACTGTAATTATTCATAGAATTTCCTAGCGCTCGATTTTAGCAATTTGCCGGGCAACTTTTACCATGCAAATGGGGTGTATCGAGTTTCCATTAGAGCGGCCAGCGGTAAAATCGCCATCTCGACAAGTAAAGAATGCGGATTACGTGTAATTAAATTATCGAGTCTGATAACGGTTGACACGAAGGTTTCTACAAAACGCGATAACCAATCATATTAATCACGAAACAATTATTCGTCTTTCAAGGAATGAAATCGAGTTTATACAAATGTGGAAATAATATCGCTATTTTTTTCCTTTCGTGTATTAACCTCTGCTGTTATTTGTGATTAGGTGTGTATTCTCCTAAAAATACAGATGTATGTCTACGGATACTGGTCGACATATTATATGAATCTAGGAATATTTTGGATTAGGAATGTAGGGAGATCGAGTGTTAGGAATTTAGGGGGAATGATCTCTAGGGAAATTGGAATATAAGAATGTTGGGATCTAGGGAAGTTGCGAATGTAAGAATACTGGTGTCTAGGGATATTGTGTTTTAGGAAAATTGGAATTTAGTGATACTTTCATCTAGGGGTATTTGGAGCTATAGTGATCGGGATCTAGGGATATTTGGAATCATCGAAATCGGGATCTAGGGATATTTGTAACTATCGAGATCGGGGATTTAGGGATATGTGGAACTATCGAGATCAGGGTTCTAGGGATATTTGAAACTATCGATATCGGGGTCTAGGGATATTTGGAATCATCGAAATCGGGATCTAGGGATATTTGTAACTATCGAGATCGGGGATTTAGGGATATGTGGAACTATCGAGATCAGGGTTCTAGGGATATTTGAAACTATCGATATCGGGGATCTAGGGATATTTGGTACTATCGAAATTGGGATCTAGCGATATTTGAAACTTTCGACATTGGGGGTATAGGGATATTTTGAACTGTCGAGGTCAGGATCTAGGGATATTTGTAACTATAGAGATTGGGGGTTTAGGGATATTTGTAACTACGGCAATTAGAATCTAGGAATATTTTGAACTGTTGAGATCGGAATCTAGGGATATTTGGAACTATAGATATTAGGGATCTAGGGACATTTGGAACTATAGTGATCGAAATCTAGGGATATTTAGAACTGTATGCACTAGAGCCTAGGGATATTTGTCGCGACAAATATTGATATCTAGGGATATTTGGGAACTAAACCTATTTGGATCTAGGGTCCTTCGAAATTAATATATCGAAATGTAGGGACACATTCACAATTATAATTAATAGCATTTTTTTCGTCAACGAATCGAAGACTAACCTCAGATACGGAGTTCGAAACGTACCAAGTAAATAAAGAAACACACCCCATGCGCGATCAAAGAGAAAAACTAATTAGTTTAATTCCACGGAATTATTATTCGAACGCGTGTATTTCTGTGTCGTCGTTGAAATAACAGGTTGACGAGAGCTCACCGAAGAAAAAGTAACAAACGCCCGGTTACCGTTAATTAATACTCGAGAAATAATGACCTACTTTGGCTAAATTATTAATCTCCTCTCTGGTTCTAATAAGGTAGAGAATAATGAACATTCGCAATTTTCGTTAGTATCCGCGCGTTGATGAAAACAGACGCTGAAGATTTGTCTAGAGCAGGCTGAAATTTTAATTACCGCGTGTTGCGTCAGGTTTCGAGGTGCCACACTCTCCACCGACTTTCCAGTCTATTTTTATGGAGACTTATATGCTTTTTATTTTATCTTCGTCAACGAGCTTTCGAAAATTCTCGGGGATTATGTTGCGAAATCGAGCCACGATCCGTGTGGTATGTTCGCTTTAGGGGCTGCTCTACTCTAGAATAACTATCGAATTTCGTCGATGGAACATTAATTATTCAATGTGCGCACCCATTAGGGTATTCTGTAATTTGCTTCAAAATGAATATTAATTGTGCGCGGGTACATGCAATTAGGATGGTTCTTTTTTTGACACTCCTTCACTGTTCTACTATTTTAGGTATTTTACTGTTTCAATATTTTATTCTTATTTTATTTGATAATTTATTCTTGTCTTTTTTAGTGTTTTGGCATTCTTATTGTTTTACTGCTTTATCATTTGACAGATTTCTGTTTTACTATTCTACAGTGATAGCATATTGACTACTTTATTATTTTACTGTATTCTACTCTGTTGGGACTCTACTATTTTACTATTTCACTATTCTACTTTTCTATTTTATTTTATTGCCATTCTATTATTCTACCCTTCTATAATTCTACTGTATCACTATTCTATCATTCTACTATATTAACCTTCTATAATTCTATTATATTAGTATACTACCATTCTACTATACTACCTTTCTTCTATTCTACCATATTGCCGTATCATCATTATACAGTTCCAACATTTGACTGTTCTACTATTCCACCATTCGTTGTTCTACCATTTTACTATTCTACAATTTCACTGTTCTACTATACTGTCATTCTACCATTTCACTATACTACTAACACAATTATGCTACTGTTCTATATTTACTCTCTTAGTATACCACTATTGTACGATACTACTACTTTCCCCATTTTATCATTCCACTACTGCACTATTTTATTATTCCACTATCTTTATCATTTTACCATGTTGACCATTGTTCTGTTCTACTATTATAGTACTACATTTTACCATTTTATTATTCTATGATTTTATCATTTTTCTATATTACCAATTTGCTATTTTACTGTTCTTTTTTATTACACTATTATATACACCTCTATATTATTCTACATTCTTAACGTACTACTATACTGTTATTCTATGATTATATTCTTGGTATCATATTACGCTTATCACTTTGCTATGTTACTATTCTATTCTACCGTTTAAGAATACCTTGTAGATTAATTACTAAACAGATACTCTTTACGTATTCCAAAGATTTATTCTAAAAACTGCTATAATAACTTCTGTTGTTAAATACAGTCACCGCTATCATATGTTCCAAAGATTTATTTTAAAAATTGTCACAATAACTTCTGTTATTAAATACTGTCATCGCTATCATGTATTCCAAAGATTTATTCTGAATGTTGTCATAATTCCTGTTATTAAATGCAGCCATCGCTATCATGTATTCCAAAGATTTATTCTAAAAACTGTCATAACTTTTGTTATTAAATACAGTCATCGCTATAATATACCACAAACATCTATTCTAAAAATTGTCATAATATCTTCTGTTATAAAATACAGTCATCACTATCATATATTCCAAAGATTTATTTTGAAAACTGTCATAATAACTTCTGTTATTAAATACTGTCATCGCTATCATATATTTTAAAGATTTATTGTAAAAATTGTCAGAAAAACTTTTGTGACTAAATACAGTTATCGTTATCAGTATTTTTATATCACTAGTACAAGTCTTAACAAAAGATAAAAAACCATACTTTTGATAAAGGTGTTATTACAAAAACAGTAATATTTTCGTTGAATATTCAGTAAAACAAATTTTATCGTCGGTCCTCGTTTGTTTTCTCTTCTCGACAGAAAACTATATTTACATTTTTTATCGGGGAGTGTTCGCATTTTGTGTTCTTTCGCAAAGAGTTCGATTTTTATCAGTAAAAAAAACTCTTCAACAATCTCCGAACAAACCCGTTCGCAAATATTACGGTTCGACGAAAATTTTTCGCCGATTCCAAGTGAATTAAAACGACGATTTTATAACCGTGTTACCGCGGCTTAATCTCTTTAGCGAAAAGGAAAAATTTTATTTCCTCGTAACATTTATTTCATTTTCCGTGGCCCACATGCTTCGGTAAATATCGGAGTTTGACACAAATCCGCGCAGGATTTAGTTGAATACCCAAGCTTTTGACCTTAAAGGAATAAAGAAATTTTATTCCTCTGCAGTGGTCACTATATTTTCGTAAGCCCTTCCAAAATGAAACTATAAACAACCAAAACAGCAACCTTATTGTTTCGTTGTTGATTTATTAGTTTCATTAAGTGCGGGAAAACAGAGGGGAAGAATTGTTGCAACCCCTGCGTTGTGCGTGTTTGAATCATGAATTTAATTCGGTTTGATAAGGCAAGAGAAATTAAGACAAAATTGTTTATTTTATTTTGTATCTAAAGTTGGAAAGTAGAATTTATATTTGTTAACACTTATATGGTGTTATTAGTGTAATTTTAGTTTGTACAAATTGTTTGCAAAGAAATAAACATATGTTCTTAATACAAAATGGCTGACTGCGAATTATTATAGGCTATTACCATTTTGGGATATATGAAAAGTGATATAAAATTTGATGACATAAAGATGACAAAAAAATGGCACTTATACTATATCTTTTCAAAGCTTAGATTTTGTAGAAAGTAACTATGCAAACATATCAGTATTTACTTTAATACAAAATGGCTGAGTATCAGTTACATCATACTGTGACCATTTTTGTGATGGAAAAATACTCAAACAATTTGATGACATAAAAGTGAGAAAAATGGCACTTATGCTATATCAGTCTGAAGCTTAAATTGTGTAGAAAATAACTATATAAATGCATCATTATTTACCTTCATACAAAATGGCTGACTATTAGTTATATCAAGTTATGACTATTTTTGAGACATACAAACACTGAAACAGTTTGACTGTTTGAAACATTTGATGACATAAAAGTTTCACAAAATGGCACTTATGTTATACTAAAATAAACCTTGAAGCATCATAAAAATGACTACATAAACTTTTCAGTAACTTTTCTACTATAAAATGGAGGACCGTTAGTTGTAGCAAACAATGGTCACCAATTATAACTAATAAATGTTTTCAAAGTATAAATAGTCTACTACAAATTGATGACATAAAAGTATCACAAAATGGCACTTATGCTACACCAATTTAAAGCTTAAAACTCATAGAAAATAACTATATAAACACATCAGTATTTACCTTGATACAAAATGGCCGAATATCAGTTACATCAAATGGTGACCATTTTTGTAATATATAAACTTTCAAACAGCTTAACTATTTTAAATATTTGATGACATAAAAGTAACACAAAATGGCACTTGTGCTACACCAATTTAAAGCTTAAAACTCATAAAAAATAACTGTACAAACACATCATAATTTATTTTAATACAAAATGGCTGCCAATTGTAACAAAATGGACAAAAACCAAAACAATTTGATGACATAAAAGTATCACAAAATGCCACTTCCATTATATTAATTTTAAGTTCAAAGCTTGTAGAAAGTACCTATACAAATATTCTCAATTCAAAATGGCTGACTAGTCATAGCAAACGATGACCAATTTTAAAGACTACAAATATCCAAAGTACTTAAAAATATCACTCATATTAAAGCTCAAAATTTGACAAAATGGCACAAAAATGTACACATCTTTCACATAAAATATCTTACAAGCCCTATTTTATACAAAATAATATTTCTGATAAAATAATCAATAAATCCACTTATACATATCTTAATATCTTCATATCTTATACATATCTTAAGCCTGTTAAATATTATTTGATCTTTCTACGTTACATCATGAATACTACTTATTACCTTACATAACCATATAAACCTAACCATAATAAATTATAATGAACATCCCCATGACCTAATTTATATGGTGAACATCACCACAATATTTTCAAAATATTGACAAAACATCGACAAGATATTCAAGAAATATTTGCAAAATATTTAAAAACAAGTTTGATAAAAAAATGCCTAAATTCGTGTTCACAGCACCACGACTGGATTTGGACAGCCCGGAAAGCGGATACCATGGCCTGGTGAAGGAAAACGAAACTCTGGTCGAGGTTACGCCACAAATACGAGCGATAGGTGCCAAAGTATGCTCCTTCCGTATTGCGAACAAACACCATGGCGAGGCGCCGTTCGAGATCGTTTTGAAAGAGAAAGGAACCGCCGAGCTGAGAGCACTTCGAGTTCTGAATTGCGAGAAGCGACGAAACTACAAGTTCGATATCGAAGCCGTCGGCTGCAACGGATCGCTATCGGAAAAGTATGAACTTTCAGGGAACGTGATTTCATCTAACCTCGATAGGTGTCCCAAAACGAGATGTATTTTGTTATGCTCCGGATTCCTCAAGTCAAATCATCGAACATGTTCTATAAGTGGAAACGAGATAACGGCGTTATGTAATTATTTCGCTTTCGCAAACTTGGGTTTACGTTTGAATCCTGTTGAAACTTCGAATCGGGGACATTGTTTAATAATTTTAGAATTCGTTCATTTAAGAAATTCAAAGGAATATTCTTACATTTAGATTTTAATTTGCAAGTTTACAAAAATTTGACACGAGAAATATTTTGTGTAAAAAAGTTCTAAAATGTTCTCAGAGGTTCTCAGTCGATAAGAGCAGTAATGATATTTGATATGCAGTGTGCTGCAGAATACAAAATTAGCAGTTTAAAAATATTCATCTGAAAGTTTAATAACTTCCAAACATAAGATACGAATCTCCGGAGCGGATCTTATAATCAGCTGAACTTTAAAAGTACAAATATTTTAGAACATGTTTCCTGTTTCGGGGCAGCCTATATTACCAGAATTCTTGATGGGCCGTTGATTAATTATGAAACGATTCTTGACCTGCTAACGGATCAAAACGAATTCACTTATTGATTAACACGACTGTTCCGAGGTCATCGAGGTTACCGATGACGTTTATTCAAATTATTTGAAAACGAACCAAGAGTTACATTGCTCTAATTAATCTGAAGTAATTAAAAATCCACAAAATCCGTAGATTAAAAAATATATCCATTTACAAATTAAATCCATGCTTTTACTGATGTTAAAAATTAGGCTCTGAAGCCTAACACATATTGCTAAATTTATAATTTGAAATTTCAATTTATGTAAAAAAAGTTAAATCGCCACAAAAGGTGCAAGAGTACAACGTTAACTGTAAATGTGGACCTTTTGTTTCTATCAAAATCGCAATGGTCTCATTGATGAACCTAATTTCAGTGCCACGGTCCACATTACCGTGGTGGACGTGAACGAGTACGCCCCCCAGTTTCTGCAACCGGCCTATGTCAGCACGGTGGACGAGGGACGTCTGTACGAGGAGGTGGTGCGTGTGGAGGCCTCCGACAGGGATTGTACTCCGAAATTCGGTGACGTATGCAAATATGAGATTCTAACAGCAGATCAGCCGTTCATCATCGATAACGAGGGAGCCATACGCAACACGGAGCCGCTGGACTACGAGCGTTCGCATAACTATATACTGAGCGTGGTGGCGTATGACTGTGGCATGAAGCAATCTGCCCCGGCCATGGTCACCGTTAAGGTCAACCGTGTCTGTGCGCCTGGATGGAGAGGAATCCCAGAAAGGGTCGATTACGCAGCGGGCGTGGGATCCCAGCCTTTGCTTCCTTCCGCCAGATTGGATCTCTGCGATGCTCCCTGTATATTGCGTAACGTCCGAGCCACCTTGACTCTCGCCACGGACCATATAGGGAAAGGATGCGACCGTGACACGTACGGTGTACGCAGCCAACGTAAGTTATGCGGTGCATCGCGAGACAGCGTGGATCTGTTGCCAACCCCTGGGCCCACGACCTCCTGGACTGCGTCGTTGTCTCGGGACGAGGGCAGAGAGGCCGACGAGATCTTCGAATTCGACGGCGTTGATTCGGCGGCTATCATACCGAGCGATGTACTCGAGCACACCTTGGCGCAGAAGTTCACCATCGGCGTATGGGTGAAGCACAGACCTCGCCCCAGGCAAGATCCTCACGTTAAGGAACACATCCTGTGCGCCGCTGATGATCACAGTAAGTCATCTTCGTCTGCTTGAATCGGCCTCGAGCGATTAACTAAACCTAAAACGTTTCAATTGCAGAGATGAATAGACATCATTACGCCCTGTTCATCAGAAACTGCCGGCTGATTTTGTTGCTCAGACGCGACTTCTCGGAAGGAGATCCCAACATCTTCCGGCCTGCCGAGTGGCGTTGGAAGCTGGCTCAAGTGTGCGACGACAAGTGGCATCATTATGCCGTTCAGGTCGATTTCCCTCATGTGACCTTGTTCGTGGACGGCGAGGAATGGCACTCGGACGAGAAGAACCCCGAGGTCATCGACGACTGGCCGTTGCATCCTGCGAAGGGTGTCAACACGACCCTCGTTGTGGGTGCATGCTGGCAGGGATCTGACAACAAAACGAAACACCACTTCCGAGGCTACCTGGCTGGACTGTCTGTTCTGGTCGGACGAAACGAGAAACCTGACGTGCTGTCTTGCCTGCGTCGTTGCCAGGAGGGTATCCACGTGCCGTCGATGGACTTGCTGCAACCGGGAACTCAGTTGCTGACCAATTCCGACTTAACAGAGGTACGAATCGACGGGGACAATCGCACTAATGTCGAGACACTCCTCCGTCGTATCGGGTACTCCAACTCGAGGCGGTTTCCCACTCCTGGTCGTCGCAATTTCCGTTTAGAAACGACCATTGTATGCGAGGGTAGCGAGAATAATCCTCTCCCTGTCCCGACCGTTCAGTCGTACGTCACGGTCTTGCCGCCACCGCGTCCCGGCATCACCGTCAACGGAACCGGCTACGTGGCTAGGGAATACGCGGACTTTCGTCTGGGTGTTCGGGTATTCCCTGATGCCCGTGTCACAGCCGGTTCCGCCGCCAGATTAGACGCCTGTGCGGTCAGCGTATATCCCAGCCTAAATCCCGACCATGAGAGTTTAGGTCTACCCGGAGATGCCCTACGTAGATTCCGTGCCATCACGGCGCGAGTAGATCGGGACGGTGTTGTTCTCTCGGGCGCCGATACGCCTTACAATTATCAGCAGCTAATCCGTCTGATCATGTACACGAACCGCAAGCCGGCTTACTATCTCGACCGTGTATTCAAACTGACCTGTTCCGAGCTTAGCGGTCGCTTCGCCAGCAACGAGTACGTGCAGACTCTCGCCGTTATTCACCCGAAGGAGAAGACCACTGCGATTCCACACTCGACTTCGGACGAACCGCCGATAGCTAGAATCCTGGAACCAGTACCTGGTCACGTGCAGCTGTCTCCTCATCATGCGGACCTGCCCGAGGAGTACGCGACCGCCGCTCTTCGCGAAGGTGTCAGTGGACCAAGCGGCAGCCACGCAGTTACCATCGTCGCGGCTGCATGCATCTGTTTCCTGCTCCTGATGGCGGTTGTGGGCGCAGCTAGAGTTAGGGGCGCCGCGAAAAGGCGACCCTCCGCCGGCGACGAGTTGGCTGCCGAGACTGAAATGGCCTGGGACGATTCCGCGTTGGCTATCACCGTGAATCCCATGGAGAGGCTTACCGAGCAGGATGCTCATCATCAGAGCCAGAGAGACGAGGACGTGGACGACTCTGGAAGCTCAGACTCGGAGGACGGATCGTACAGAGACGACGACCTGGACAGCTCCGATTGCGAAAACGATTGCGAGCTTAGTAACGGTCGGCATCGCCGTCACAATTCGCCTCATGACTTGGAATGGGATCATCGTGACGTTTAAATTACTATTCCTCTGCATTCACCATCCCCCCCTTCTTCGTATGGTGATTAAGTGGAGTACTAACTTATTATCGTTTCTCATCGTGTTCCCTTTATCAAACTGATCGTTATTCTTTCGTTACTTGTGACGCTTCGTAACGCAAATAGCATATCTATACAGCTAATTTCGTCAGCGATATGCTCTGATCGATCGAGCTTCAACGGTTTTAATATTCAACGCGTTTTCAATGGATATCTCGCCAATATTTTTCGCCAATTAATCCGATATTCCTATATATATACCTATACATATATATATGAACACGAAAGCGTCGTATTATATCCGTCCCCATAGATGACATTGGTACTGTAAAATGTTAATGCACCAACTAGTTAGTACTCTCCTTAAAAGCCAGCAAAATTTGTAAGAGAGTGCGGGACGCTTTATCGAATAGTTAAAACACTTTCTATCTACAACATGTCATTGGTGTTGTTAGATGAAAGATACACGTGAAAAGAATACATACTTAAGTTTACTGGGATCTGTTCTCGGTAAACGTTTGGAAGCAATTAATTTATGTCACTCATTACCGCTAATTATTATTATTAATATTATTATTATTATTATTATTACGGTTACTATTATTACGAGCATTATTATTTTTATTACCGGTAGCAGTAGGACGAGGGAACTTTTTTTATACTCTCTTATCTTCAATTCTTTGTATTCTATTGTTATCAGTTTTACTAATGCTGACTGTATTCGCCGCTATAATTCGGTTATGATTTCTTTTAGACGCAGGCCAGCCCGATAAAGTGATCTGAATTCTCGCGACGTTATCGAAAATATTCTTCTTTATTTCTGATTGATCTCAGAAATGTATATTTTTTCATGAAAAGTTCGAGCGAATTAGCACACGCGGGTCCTTTCAGTATTATAACGCGATATCAAAAGATTTGTAATCGAGTCGGGCTGTACCTGCGTGCCATCGTACGATATACTTGCCCAATTTTCCATTTATTATTTTTAAGCGAAGACCTATAATTATAATTTGCACAATGTTCCTTCCTGATCAATCTACAAAAAAAAAAAATGAAAAGAAACTCTTAGCTCTTAGTAAGGACATTGTCGCGCATCTTATGATAGTGCTTCACCATTAAGTACGGTATAATATCATATCCGTATACATGTGTGCGCATGCATATAGATTTGTATGGGAGCTCGTCGCGTATACTGACCTGTCACGAAGTACATGTGTATGTGCATGAGACACGTGTGCTTACATTATACATACAGTGTCCGATCATTATTCTGTGGTGAGGAAGGAGGGAGAGCCCTCCACGTCTGTGCGGATACGATTTTGAAATAATGCGCAGAGCGATGATTCGATCGGGCCCGGCTGGTATCGTTTGTTATTTTCCGAAAAGGATTATCGTGCAATCATGCTCGTTTTTATAGGGAAACTGATATTTTTACGTGCCTTTACGCGACTATGTATATGTTGAATTCTACTCTATATTTTAATAGCGAACACTCGAAACTGATTTCCTATATCAGTGTATCTCGCAATGTTAAGCGTACCGCTCGAGAGGTCTCTCGAAAGTAACTGCTCTACCGTTGTTGTATTTTTGAAACAGTGACTGTTAATAATGGCATAGGTGTTAAGGACAGACGCATAGGGAGAGACTGGTCACTCGTCAACCGGCGACCTTGCACGTTAAATTTGTTTGATCGCGCATGGATCGTCGCGCGACGATTGACCCCGTATGTGCAATGATCCGCAGGGTATTAATTCTTGGACGAATGATCTCGTGATGACTGCGCATCGATACTCGCTACGAAGTAATGAAAGGATGTTGTGTATGTATTCATGTATTTAGAGTTATACCGACCGATCGAATATTTAGTACTGAAAGTTTGTGTACGGATATCTATATTCATAGAAACTATATGAACAATTTATTTTTCCAACGAGCATATCATATCATTTTTATAAGAGATTTGTCGGACGTTTGAAAACTTTTTCGTAAGAGCTCCTACATAACAACTCGTGATGTTACTTGCCATATAATCGCGAATTGTGTTTCATCATTTGTTTACTACCACGACTTCTTCATTGTTACGTTTAGATAAAGGTACGCGCGCTATCTTCACGCATTTCTTTGTATTTCTTTTTCTGTTCGACGAAGAACGGAAAAGCTCTGATCGAAGTGTCGCCATTTGTAATCGTCAAAATGGAGCGTTAGAAATTCACCTCATCGTTTATTTTCTTTGCAATGTTTTCAAGCGCTCACATGTATGCGCACTTCGTTCGCAAGACCAGCTGAAACACTATCGAATATCGAATCTGATTTGTAACCTCGGTTCGTAGTTATTCGTGTTAACGCAATTGAGTCTCAATGAGATCGATCTGAACGCATTTTTCGCTTGTGTACGGTGTAAAATGATCCTATTCGAATGATTCGACTCCTTTTTACGGGACTACTGTAGTCTACTATATGATATACACGTACATACATACATACACATATACACTCATCAAAGACCACGATTGACCGATTCCTTTTTTGCGATCGCACAATGCAACGCTGGAAAGACCTGTTCTCGAGTCTTTTTTTACGCGTCGTTAAAAGTACGAAATAACTGCACAAAAGGAGAGAAACAGGAAAAGAGAAAAAATATGCTGGCTTTCGAAATATCAAGAGCGCGAAAATTCGAAACGCGGTATATACGCCGCGCGGCCGGAAGTCGTTATCGACGAGTATAGGGAAAGAATCACTCTTTTATTACTCGGTCTAACGGATCGTTTGAAGCGAGATACATGTACGTATCGGAAATGACCCGTTTTCCTCGATTGCTGAAGAGAGAACGACACCGTTTGCAACCTAACTAAAAGGTGTACGCACCTGCTCTAAAGATGTACTTAATTATTATTAATTGTATGGAAAGAGGGAAATGAAGAAAGAAACTACGCAGAACAAAAACCAACTAGATGATACTATTATAATATATATAAATATATATTATACATAAAAAAAAATATATCTAAGCTGTTTGCAAATGATCGATTTAAGAGGGAAAAAAAAAAGAAAGATGAGAAAGCTATGAATTTGTAATGTACTATTGTATTTTGTAGGCAGCTAGCGTACGTATACATATGCACATGTATCCGTGTATGTATGTTTACGTATATAATATACATACTCTTCGACATTTACACGTACCGTTCGCCTAAATAGTCAGCAGAATATTTTCAATTTTACACCGGCCCAGGTTGCGGCATGCCGGGACCGTTTTCACGATTATCACCGAGTCACGTGGTCTCCCGCGTTCGTGAATCTTCGGTTCCGGTCCTAACGCTTGGTCCGAACTTGTTAGAGCACTTCGGACGCACGGCAAATACACAATAGTACGCTCTCGCCTCTGATTCATATTGCAAAATTTACGTACTTACGTACGTATGTTCACAAATTTACGGTGACCATTCATTTTCTGTTCGGACATTTGGTCCTTATAGGTTGGGTTTTTTAAATTTTCTAATCTTCTAGCATGAGGTACTGCCTGTACCATACTATCTTTACCTAATATCCTAGGTATCTTATTTAGCATAACAGTATGGAAATGCTAATTTTAACTTGTGACGCAAACTCTTATTTCAGTTTAGTCAGACAATTATACAATTTGAATAATCAGATATAATTTGAAATTGTATTAATACAAATGGTCATTCGGATGAAGTAGACCAGAGAAATTACGTGCGTAGGTACGTGTCTGTCAGATAAGTGAGATAATTCAGCGTTCAGAGACAAAAAAAAATTATAAAGAAACCAATCCTACGGTAACGTTGTAAGGAGTTAAAAATAATCAACTATACCAATTATACAGCGTGTCCTACAAAAGTTGACCAACTCAACAGCTGTACATATAAAACGGATTGAAGTTGCTTATCATTTTGTAATTTAATTTCAAAGCGATTGAAAATTGCTCTTTTGTACGATTGTAAAATGATGAAATGTACGGTTTTCGAGTTGTACGATCTTTTTGGGACATCCTGTATGGCTAGGCCGTACACGAGACGTTACGGACCGACTAAATTCCCTCCCGTTGCAGATTGATTGTGTGTTAACTAATAAGGTTAAGTAATATAGTACAGTTAAGGAATTTAATTATTATGGATACTGATACTATCTGTACGCTAAGCACAGTTTCAAAGTCAAGTGACGTAACGGCTAAGTAAAAAAAAAAGGTTATAATATGAGTTCTAAGTTAATCACGTGACACACTGAGTTACTCGGCGCGTCTGCACGCGACGCACAGAAACGTCAAATTAAAACTTGTTATTCTGCAACTGAAGATCGTTCGACAAGAGAAATATTAGCAATAGTATACTGTACACAGGAAAGAAAAGAAACAGATACATACAGACATAAATGAACAGAGATGAAACTCATACGAAACACGTACATACACGGTGACACCACAGAACAGAGGACACGCGCGGCCGCATATACACGCTGCACAGGCTAGGAAAATGAAATACTATCTATAACGACATATTATAAATAATATTAAGACGTCAACTGTATTTGTTTAATAAAGATGTACATTCGAAAACTGTTTCAACTAACTTTACAGCCGATAGGACACTTACCAGGGTTTAACTTTTCAGTGTTAAATGAAGTACGTAACTAGGTTTTACTTGCAAGAATTTGCTGTTTCAATGTCCTATAGGCTGGAAGATAGTTGATATTAATTTGTCCTCCTCTTGATCTGTAATCATTCAATATTTTTATTTAATATTGGTGAAATTATAATTTTATGTGGATACGTTATTCAAATGTTATGTTATATTTATACAAATCCAATGTGGAAACTATTTAAGCATTTAATGAGCATTTCTTTACTGGTTATTCACCATTAAATTTGTATTCCTTCAAAACTTTGATTTATTTTTTAATTATCTAAATTAAAAGTTTAATAGAATAAATGAGATAGTCATAAAGGTCAGGATATATTTATTTTAATATAATTGATATATTTTTAAAAAGTAAAATTATTTTCAATAGCATCTATTAATGCTATTATGTTACGAATTTTTAAAATTTTTATTAAATTATCAATTAACATTGTCTCGTGTGCTTAATACATATCATATATTTACAATTAAATACGATACATATAAAACGTAAACAAACGTTTCTTTCAATTATAAATAATAAATTGTAGTAACATTTCAATTATCTGGTATTGTTTACTTCTATAATACTTTTTAAAAATAATTTTTAATATAATATTTGGAACGATACTTAATTGTATTTTTTTTACAAAGTTTTAATAATAGAAACTACAATAAATAAGCTTTCATCGTTTATTTTGAAAACGCATATTTTAAATTGTTTTTACGTATATTTTCAGATGAGAAACTTTAAAAAAAAATGTTATTCAAATTGATGACGTTTTAATTTAAATATTCAACCGGAAATTTGAAAGCATTTATATTTAAATTTTACCCAGAACTCCGAAAATGTTTTGCATTTAAATTTCACTTGTATGCATGCTGTGATTTATATTATTCTCCAGTTGAATATTTTAATATTTTCATTTACCAAAATAATAGGAAATAGTTGAATGACAATGCAACTTTCATAAAAGAATAATTGAGTGACTGCAGTCTTAGCGATACAGAACCCTATAATGATATTAAATTTAATCTTGTTACTGTACAATGAATACATTAATTGGTATTACCCATAATTCACAATCCTTGTTAATTAGGCTTATGTATTAAAAAGACATTAAAACATTCCAGCAGTTTTTCTAGCGTTATTTCGATTAATTTATTAAAGTAGCTAGTCAAGCTCGGAAAATAAAATGTTAATGGAATCAAGTGAAAGACTGAAAAGAGTAAAGAATAAGTACTGTTGAATTGATTTCAAACATGAAAGAAAAGTATTTGTTAAAATTAGTCTCTATTCTCCTTGCAGCAAATAATATTATTTCTTTTCTGTATCAAACAAGTGTTACATTATAAGAAATACCATATTGAACATTATCTTACTTGTTTTCTATCCGTATATTTACTGCAAACAGCAGTTGTCTCAGTATCAGCAAACGATGATTGTTGTCTGTTCACTATTATGAGGTGAAAATAATTTTATATTCTCTGCACTCCAATGTAATAATGCGCTTTGACATACGACGCTCCACACATATGGAATGAAAAATTCCTCCGGTTGTTCCTCTTCTACGTACTTAAATTTTAGTTCTGGAAATTTCTATAATGCAATACAAAAATTAACATGAATTGATTTATCTTGACTTGGACTGTAGAAACCTCATTTTAAATTCAACTTAATATGACACATTATTTCTTCAGGAAGGATATAAAAGTAAGTATGTTATGAATCAAGCAGAATTGATAGATACCCGTAAACGATCATGCGGCCATTCACTAGTGCCTTGTTGAATTGTATTTAATACCTGGCTAACACCTAATTGTGATTGATCTTTTTGCTCCAATTTGTAAGAAAAGAAGTTTATAACCTAAAAAAAATATATTCATTTATATCTGATTTAAACACATACGTTGTATCAAACACTTACAGAATCTATGTTTTGTACAATATCCTGAAATGCTGTATGCATTCTAAATGGTTGAAAAATATCTTTTTTATATAAAAGTGTATATATTAAATTTGGATTATGTGCAAGTCTATGGGTCAAGCAACTATTTATAATCTCCAATACCATTCGTAAAACTTCTTCAAGTATTGTTAGATCTTGAATCTGAAATATAATCAGTTTTATGCATAACTTATTCAGTCATGTCATAGCATGACACGAAATCTTACTAGGTCCGTATTTGCCGTGGTTCCATTAACTGTAACGGTAGTACTGTCGGAAGAAACGAAAGGTTGTGCGCGTATTTTTGATTCCAGCCTAGAATGCTTTTTTGCTAGAGTTTCAAATAAACTTAGTAATCTTTGACTGACATAAGGGTGTAAAGACGTGAACTGCGCTGACATATTCGCTAAAGCCGCTAAGCAGTTCGTGTGAAGATATTTATCCTGTTGCATATAAAAAAAACATCTTATTATCTGCCTTTATGATTATTTATTCGTACGGAATTATGTTCTTACCCTCATTTTAAACATGTTATATTGTATTGTTCTAATGACGACGAGAATTAAAAGTCCTCCTAGCGATATTTCACTTATTGATCTTTCCGTATACCAACTTACACCCTTAAGCATCTGGAAATCAAAGATTTAGTACATTGATATACAATTTTTAAAAATGAAGGAAAGATTGTGTATAAGATGACTTACTATTTCGTGTATTCTTTTATTAAACGTTTCGTCTTCACTTAAAATTAAGAGAATGATAAGAGACATGTAAATGTGATGAGATGTATTATTTGGCGCATGGTACAGTATCTGAAGTATTGGCGTTACCTGAATAATAATATCGATTCGAAATTTTGTGGTACATTATCTTTTGTTAAAATTATATTTACAATAATTTCAAAGTGTTTCATTAGTTTTATACTTACCAATAATTGTATGTCTGGCCTTCTCATGATGTCTTGTTTTACACTTGAATTCCTATGTAGCAACATGTATAATAATAATGTAACTTCATCTGTATTTGGTATTTTACATATTGTATTATACAATTTATTCAAATTGAAGCTAAATGCGCCTTTCGTTTGCATAGGAGAATAGTCTTCTATAAAAAAGATATATATTTGTTTTAAAATCAATTTACACTTACAAATCAGCACAACTGCATATTTTTTGCAATGAGTAAATTAATTAAAATACTAGCCTTGCATATCAACAAATGTGAAGAGAGCATTCCTGTAAGGATTTTGTGTTGCAGTACAATGATTTGTTAAAACCAGTAACAATAATAATGACTGACTAGCAAGAGGTGTTTCTGTATCACGTTTTCGTTCTTCCTCTTCCGACGTACCATTACTTGCAACTTGTACATTTTTTAAACTACTACCCATACCCATTGTAATTACATTCCATAAACCAGCTGTAATATTTTATTGCATATTACTGAAATGTAAGTTAACAGAATAGAGCAACATAAAATCTTTTTATAAACAAAATGATGAAATAATAAAGTCACATTAACATAACTATTTAACAACTTATAACTTGTATTGCTCTACAACAGAAAATTGTAATAAATAAACTGTTCGTATATAAAAATTATTTATATATAAATACAAAAATATATTTTCGTATATAATTAAGGTAGTATTATGTTGTTGAACATACCAGCTATACTAAAAACAATGCTTCCCCCTGGTTGTTGGGTAAGCAAACCTGGAGGAGCATGTTCTTGCTGTACGAAATTATGCAATAACGTACACACCACAGCAGGTGCATGTTCACTAGAATGTGAGTGCATCGCTATTCTGTAGATGCAACTGTATTCAGCTGCAGTTTGTGAAAATAATTGCACAGAAAGCAGTACAAGTAGGCAATTTATTGCTTCTAGATGAACGACGTATGTGAACTTACTGTTAAAATAAAATTTGTATACGATATAATATACCTAGTAAATAATGCGCAATTAAAACATCTTATATATAATTCATGAATTTAAGATTATCTATAGACCTGTTATATCTGCATCCTTTTCATTAAAACTTTAAGAAAACATTAAATCCACAAAATAATTAACATAAATTTACTGTAGAGTACTTACTCCAATGGTACATCTGTTATGATGTCTAATAATGCTTCAAATAGATCTTCCAATCTATAAGAAGTATTTGATTGTGTTGGTGTTGGCAGCTGTGGCGCTTCTATGTGTTTTACCATTTCTTCCTCACCAACCGTTTCAATAAAATACTTTAATATACATCTTACCGCAAACAATGCATTATATGTTTGCCAAGCTGATATGATTCTGTAAATTATTATAGAATTACATTTTTGTTCATAATTAAAGGTTTCAATGAAACAGTGACACATTTACATAGGCTATTAAATTTTTATATTCTAAAAATCAAAGAGAATAATATTCATTTTCATGTGAAATTATAGTACTGTCGTCTGTGTCTCTTTTCCACTGAGTCTCTCAAATGCACAATGTTCAAACAACGTACTTCTGATTTTGCATTGGTGCTAAGAGGTTACTAGCACGTGCAAGAGCCACTTGTATTAAACTACCAAAATTGCCGGTGGTCAAATTGTTGGCAAGTAATCTCTGACACGATGTATCCAATCTAGAATCTAATTCTATTTGATCGTTTCTTGTAATAGGTGGTCTTATATTATATGATAAGAAGGTATCCCAAAATGGATCATTTGGAAGAATACTTTTTCTTCCACAGAACTTCTCCAAATAGATATTCTTGGATAGGTCATCATATCGACTTGGCGTTGTACCCATTGCCTTCCCTTAAATTTCTGTAAATAAAAAATGTATTGAATACCTTCAATTTTTAATCACACTAAAAATATTTTATATATATACTTTCAGTGTATTTAAGAGTATATCTTTTAAAATTTCACACCATTATGGTTTATATTTTTATTTCGCAAATTATATGTAATCACAATTTTGAATGATCGATTGTATCGAAAAGTTCGATAATACTACGCTAATGAGGGAAAGTACGACTTTAATTCTATGAAAACATTAAATATCAACATACTTTGACAACCAACTGTCATAGAAGCTCAATAAGAAGATAACGGTTATTTAGTAATGGAGTTTGGTCTTATATACTATTGTTCTTATGATTTTCCGTTTTTCTCGTGTAAAAATTATTATCAAAAGTTTTTACAACACGTTCGTTAGTAACGTGAATATCATTACAGACACGAAGAAATATAACCTCTTCACATGTCAACCGATTACTTTACGAATATATAGATAAATCATAATGAGCGCCATCTTCGTAATTTGTTAAATATAAACGTCCAATTATTTAAATCAACACCAATTTACAATTACATTCGATCTTACTGCATAAATATGCGACTAAAAGTTAATAAAAAAGGTAAAATTCAAGTTTTGTATATAACACATGGAAACAGTTCCACATCATTCAGGTGACGTATCGATACGGCTCTCGAACAATGCGCACAAACGTAATCAACTAATCGACTATTTGATTTTGCTATCTAAGGTAATCAAAAAAGAAATAACTAATTTTTCTGATAATTATACTTCATAATTAACGTATCATTACAAAATCAGCCCCAAAAAGAAGCACCAAAATATAATGTAAAAAATAACAAATATAATAAACGTAATACCTCAATTAAGTAGCTGCCATTTATCGAGCTTGTATGTAACGAAATGTACGTACTATAAATAAGTAAATTTTTATTGTATTAAATTATTTTCTGTTTCAGATTGTTTCTGAGAATTATTAAAATGAATTGCGAACACGAATTATTGCAAACTGACGAGGTGTACTCTCAATGTATAAATATGATACAAAATAGTCTCATAGGAATTCGACAAGAAATAACTCCGATTAAAAAATTTATTGGCGATCGGAAGAGAGACATTAAAAAAATATGGTTTGTTAATGATTTTTACGTGATGTAGTGTTTCAAGTGAAGATATATTAAATAATTTGAAATATGTTTAAATAAGAGGCCTTTGTACCAGTTTATTTTAGTCTTTTTTTGTAGATATGATATAATTGATAAGAAGTTACAGTATAAATTGATATTTGTTAATATTAATATTGTGTAGTATTAATATCCACTGTATTTTAACATGTTAGCATATTAATATTAATACACAATATTAATATGTTATATACATAGAGTATATATATTTATATATTCCAAAGTTCTAAAATTCAAAAATTTCTAAATTCCAAAATTCCAAAATTCCAAAATTCCAAAATTCCAAAATTCCAAAATTCCAAAATTCCAAATTTCCAAAATTCCAAATTTCCAAATTTCCAAATTTCCAAATTTCCAAAATTCCAAATTTGCAAAATTCCAAATTTCCAAATTTCCAAATTTCCAAATTTCCAAATTTGCAAAATTCCAAATTTGCAAAATTCCAAATTTGCAAAATTCCAAATTTCCAAAATTCCAAAATTCCAAAATTCCAAATTTCCAAAATTCCAAATTTCTAAAATTCCAAAATTCTAAGAATCCAAATTTCCAAATTTCCAAAACTCTAAAACTCAAAAATTCCAAATTTCCAAGATTCCAAAATTCCAAGAATCCAAATTTCCAAATTTCCAAAATTTCAAAGTTCTAAAATTCCAAAGTTCCAAAATTCCAAAGTTACAAATATATATATTAATAATAATAATATAATAATATTGTGCATTAATATCAATATACTCACATGTTAATAAATATAAAATATACACATGTTATATATATTAATTTTTTTAATATTCACAGTCCAACTATTAATAATAATATTCCTAATTTATGAATAGTTCAAAAGCTAAGGCAAAGGACTGCGGCATACTAGGATTAACACGAGCTTTCTATCAGTACACATTAAGGGAGTTGATGAACATAGAACAAGCATGCGAGGAGTGTCTCCTACGTTTAAAAATCGATTTGTTAACTGCAACGAGGGATCGCATGCAACCACCGTCTTACCTGTCCACGAAGGAAATAGACAGAAGCTACGAAATATGTTGCGACGCATTAAATCAGGCTAAGGACGAACTGTCATGTTGCTATACTTTGGAAAATATATCTAAAGCGAATCAGCATGATACAGAGCCGAGGGGATCCATACGAACTTTGTTTGATGAATCTGATTTGAAGTTTAGACACGAAATGATTTATCTCAGGACGAAAATGTTCTCGTTGCCCAGAAAACGAGTCGACTTGTAGGTAATTTTACCAAAATTTTTATATTAAACATTTATACAGGGTGGCCCACATTTTGCCATTTAAATTTGTGTCATTATTATTACTCATAGCAAACAATGTTTCGGATGAAGTTGAATGGCTTTGGGAGGGGCATATGCTGGTAGTATATTTTTTTGTAGGTGGACGTGTAAAGGACATATGAAGGTCATTAATGCTTTTTTAAATGGAATCACATATTTTTTATTGCATCAGTTACTCCTTCATATTCTTTACAAAAAAGTATTAATCTATTTATGTGAAAAAATCATTAGTTTAGGAGATATTTTAATTCTAACTTGTTAGGAAATCGTGACTTTCTGGTCAATATTATGAATTGCCCTAACTGAACAGCAAATGTTTTTCTACATACTTTGAGAGGTCACGTGTCACCAAACGAATTGTGAGCTTTTGTATTTTTTTGTTACGCAGTAACAGTGAAAAGTCTCTGTTACGTCTCTAGTACGGCGAATACGACGATACGGTGAGTTATCACTTCATAATGAAGTATTCTAAAGAAGAAAAGATAGACATGTTATCAGTTTATTTTGAAGCTGGGAAAAGTGCTACACATGCAGAAAGATTATACACTGCGGAATGTTAGTAAGTCATTAATTTCTCGATTCAGAAAGTGTTCTGATGCAAATGGTCGCCACATTGAACCTTTTCTGTAAATAGACATTAAAATTAAAATATCTCCTAAACTAATGATTTTCTCACATAAATAGATTAATACTTTTTTGTAAAGAATATGAAGGAGTAACTGATGCAATAAAAAATATATGATTCCATTTAAAAAAACATTAATGACCTTCATATGTCCTTTACACGTCGACCTACAAAAAAAATATACCACCAGCATATGCCCCTCTCAAAGCCATTCAACTTCATCCGAAACATGAGTAATAATAATGACGCAAATCTAGATGGCAAAATGTGGTGAGTCCTTCCAACTGAAGTCTACATCAACACAAATATCCTATATTTTCCAGCGAAAGCGGAAACGAAATCACCGCCGAGTCCGTCGACGAAAAGCACGTCCGCACAAGCGTCAAACTGTCTCTGCAACCGAAAGCCTTCATGGAAGTCCTCCATCAAAAAGAGCCACCGCATTTGTTCTCCATAGACTACGAATTATCTAAACTTCCCAATTTGAAGTGCATCGACGGATATTTCAGACACTGCGACATTTGGTCGAGGATCTTGGACGTCCACGGCAATCAATACGGATCCAGATGGCATTTAGTTCTCCGACCTCAAATAGAACGAATCGTCAGAAAACGTGCGATACCTGTCTTACATCTGAAACCGCGTGCCACTTTCAATTTTCTGTCCACTATCGAGGAAAATGGGGCGAACTTCTTATTGGAGAAGCGAGATTTAATCAGACTGGTAGGAAATAAAAAGGAAATTCGATGCTTGACAACGTGGAGAGCGCAATTTTGCACGATCGAAGGACAACATATCGCTGCGACCATGATACAGGCTCTATGGCGCGGTTACTTGGTTAATATCTCTAAATATGGATGGATTTGTTGTTACGAGTTCTTTTTTAAATTTTTATATTGCATTTTGAGTATGGTTTAAGTGATTCATACTTCACTTAATATTTGGACCATTCATTTTGAAAGTGTAAGTTCTGATTTGGGTTCTCATTTTACGAAAATTAAAATATTAGTGAGTTGACAATATTAGTCAAGTCTAGTTTCTACTAAATTATCAATATGTTATTGATTATATTTCTTGTAGGAAAATTTAACTAAAGTATACTGTAAATGGACTTACACTTTAACAATATCTTGACAAATATCCAACCACTTCATAAACTACATCCACAAAAATAATTAAAAATCAAAATATCTCTAATATATTAATTTTTTCAGCTACGAAAAAGAAAACGAGAATCAAACCGTCTCTACATCGCCGCGAGCTACATCTGGTTCTCCTGGCTGGCCCTAAAGCAACGTCGAGACCTCCACCAGCGTTACCTGCAGCGAATGCTGATCTCCCTGCAAACCACCCGCGAGTTGTCCCTAAAACTCAGCAAGGAGTTCAACAACATAGTGAAATATCCCCACGTGATGATCCACCTGCCCTCCATCGGTCATCCGTACGACGTCCGTCAAACCTTCGACCCGAAGACGTTCCGGCTGATGCAGAACGTGTCGAGCATGAGGATCTGCATGGTCCGCAACCCCAACACGGAAATAATCTACGTTCTCCCCTTGAAACCGACGGAGGACCTGCTGATGATGTACAGCGACTTGATCGAGTCGATAAACCCAGCGGACTCCAAACGCATCACCTTCATCGCTCTGTCGCAGATCGACACCTTCAAAAACCGATCTATGAACTTGTCGCGAATCCTGCATTGCTCTGAGGACTCTTTACAAGAAATAAGAAAGAAAATCGCCGGGAAGGCGGCATTTTTCTTGCCGTGGTTCGTCGATGAGTGCGACATGCGTCTGGCAGGTAGTCTGAACATTCCTCTGCTGAGTCCAGACATGGAACTCCAGCGTACGATGCTGAACGCGTCCACCATGACGTCCATCATCGAGAACCTGGGTCTGCTGCAGCCCATACACGCCAGGAACATTAAGGACTACAAAACTCTCTGTACTACTCTGGCAAACTTCATTGTTCTTCATACGGAGGTCTGCGTGTGGCTCATCAAGCTCAATTACGGAATACTGAACAGACACTTCGGCATCTTTCTTATTAATCACATAAGCGTTCCGTTTATGCCGCTGCTGAGGAGGGAGAGGGAGAAACATGGACAGGCGTGGAAGCAGTATCCTAGTTTGAGGGAAGCGTTCCTGGAGCAGTTGATGCAACATTTGCCCAGGGTCGTTTCGAGCGTGACGCGGTTGTCCAAGTTGTATGCGTCATGGAAGGAGTTCTTTGTGCACATTCAGAAGTATGGGTGCTTGCTGCAGGCTATTCCTATGGAGAAGAACTCGAAGACTATTTCGGTGTCGCTGTTTTTGGCGGGAAAGTGGTCGGGGATGCAACCGAAGTGGATTGGGACTGCTGATAAGCTTAATTTGGGTAGAGAGATTTTGTGGAGTCTGTACAAGTATTAATTTATAATTTACTTGGTTTATGTTTGATGGAAGATGTATGTAGTGTTAGTTGAGGTCTCTAATAAGCATATTCTGAGAACGGCCTTTGATAATCAGAGATTTGTTTCATAATGATAGGTAACTATTTTATGTAAGTAGCTATGTAAGTGTCTATGTTTAACTCTGATTGCTAACTATATTGTTGTTTAACTCTCTGATTGTTAACTATACTGTTGTTTAACTCTGATTGCTAACTATATTGTTGTTTAACTCTCTGATTGTTAACTATACTGTTGTTTAACTCTCTGATTGTTAACTATACTATTGTCTAACTCTCTGATTGTTAACTATACTGTTGTTTAACTCTCTGATTGTTAACTATACTATTATTTAACTCTCTGATTGTTAACTATACTATTATTTAATTCTCTGATTGTTAACTATACTGTTGTCTAACTCTCTGATTGTTAACTATACTGTTGTTTAACTCTCTAATTGTTAACTATACTAATTTAACTCTCTGTCAACAGAGTCAGAAGTGATTTCGACCTTCCTGTACATGATACCACAGAGCTCGTTGGACATGAACGAACTGAAGAGCACCGTTAATAAATTCGCTATGGGGATTCAAAATGACGGTTACGTTGGTTATTTAACCGTCGATTGCTATTGTTATACGGATCAATACGACGAAAAATTGACGGTGTTGCTGCAGAACGTGCGGCCCTTTTATTCCTTTGTGGAAAGTTATATTGATTGGCTGAAATTTGTTATTGGAGGAACATACATGTAAAGATTTGTTTCTCTGTTTGTAGCTGTAAGATAATAATATTAATTTTATCTCTAAAAATTTATCAAAAATTTATCTGTAAATTTTTGTATGGAAGTCTTGTTAATATAGTTTAAATTAACAAGACTATAGCTCTGAAATTTTTAAATTCTGAAAGTTTTAGAACAGAAGATCAATTTTGACAATATATTATTAAGAATCATTTATTCAATTATAAAAATTATATATTAATAACAATCATTATTAATTGTTATTGTTATGTACTTACCAGTTATTTTTAAATATTTTCTATTGTTTTTATTTATTGATATTTTAACAATTTTAAGATGCTTTCTTTACTTTCATGTAAAATCGTTTTGAACTCTTTTAATGTTTTACAATTTTTAAGTCTCTGTTATTTTGATTATTATAAGTTACTTTTAAGACTTAAATAATGCAAAGTAATTTATCTTTAATTCTGAATAGTTTGATAATACAAACATAAATGTTTAAACAGTGCAGAAAAGAATCAGTTCCTGGCGGATGTTCCTGTAATCCCAGACTCCCAGCGCAAGAATTCGGCCATTTTCGTATCTCACAGAACACCAAAATGGAACGAAACACAAGAAAGATGCGCCATAATAATCGGTCAAATGTATCATACACGGTTTTCAGTTTACCGATGGCCTCAACTCAAGGATTTATTCGAAAGATGTGGTGTATGTTCAACCATTTTGTTCCTTATGACACTAGTAGAAGATTCTTAATATTAATGAAAAACTATCGTAGCCATTTTCGTTAAATTTTAAGTTTTAAATTGATACAAGATTAAAAAGATTAAAATTTAATATCCTGAAATTGAATTTTTATTAACACTTTATTGCACTGTTATAAATATGTTATATAAAATAATTTGATACGGGACTTGTACCTTTTTAAAATATTACAAATCTGCGAAATTATATAATTTCTGTTTGAACAAATTTGTGAAACATATTTTATAAAATTGAAAGTAGTCACAACAAGGGATTAAACATACATTTTTATTTCTATTTTCACTCAAATTTTATGATCAATCTTTTGTTAACGTCCGGCAAAATTAATTAACTATCAATCTCACTCAAAATGCCTCAAATACAATCAATCTTGTGTTAGTACAAAAATACAGAAATCTTGTATTGTACAAAACTAATTTTCTGCCAGTTTTTCTAAAAATACCTCAAATTTTACAATCAGTTTTGTGTTAATATAAAAATCTTAAATTATACAAAATTAATCTCCTATCAAATTTACTAAGACTATTCTTTTTTTTAGATAACCTTCGATTCAAAGAAAAAGCTAGGATCCAGCATAATCTTGCACGACAACGAAATTCGACATTTCGGACTCATGATAGCTGCCAGTCCCTCAATGGTGGACACATTAACCATGGCTTGTACTAATTTGATAAAACTGAACGAAGCACTTACTTTGAAATCAAAAGGAAAATTTGAGACGAATTTACCAACGCTTATTGATTTCTTTGAGCGACAAATTCTTGATTATAAGAATTTGGCTGTTGATGAATGTCTGCCTAATATGTGAATTACTAGTTGTGATTTTGTAATCTGACTTAATGTAGCTTTTATTAAAACCATTATAATTTTTATTGAAACTTGTCATTCTTTATACTAACTTATTTATTCTTGTTTAATTAAGTCAGATGTTCACATATTTTGTTTAATACTAAGTTTATTATATTTATGAATTTATCGGAATTATAACTTTAACATTAGGTTTAAGGGACGCATTTGATTTTGGCGCATTTCGAATTTTTTTAGGAAAATTACAAAAACCGTTCGCATTTTTATTTTATCTTGTACGGACTTTTATCCGTTGAACGAGGTAAGTATTGAAGTCTATTTTCTTCAGAAGCTTTGAAATATTGAAATTTGCTATGTGGTATACCTATCTCTACGGATGTGCGTTAATTTCACGCGATCGTAATGTAAATAAAATTTTTAGTAAATTAGTTTTACCCAGGCGAAAATTACAACAATAATAAATATGAATGCACCGACAATACCTTATAAACGACGGACTTCGCTAGTCCGGGTCGCACGCGGCCGGCTCAGCCGGTATGCCGGGTTCGGACCCGGGGTCGCAGTACAAATCGCAGTTCGCAGGGTAGAGGGAAGTAAAAATATGAGTGTAGAATATTGAAGTAGTGCACTAAAATATTATCGAATAATAAAAACTTTCTATAAATACATCTCCTATTTTCATTTCTTACTTGTAGTGTTCAATTATATTGCTTTCTAGTTGTTTTTCTTTAAATATATTCGTTCGTGCGTCAAATTGACGCGTATCAATCAAAATATCAATTAATTTAAAAAAAGTCTCACGAATAATAATAATGTACAATGCAAAAACAAACATCTTTAAACTATATAAGACTTTATTCACTAGGAGGTACAAATAATTCAAGGTAAAGACGATGTAATTGATCGAAACAAATCATTGTTACTGTCGCGTTTGGTGCTGCTCTACAATAGTAAGGTAAAAATCCTCGCCATAACGCAGTTATGCCTTCAGTTCGTGCTATGGTAACCAACATTCCCACAATTCCCGGCGGTTTCGTTGGCTGTGTCCAATTTTGTATTCTATTTACAAAATCAGAAAGGAAATATTAATTTCGTATGAAGAAGATAAAAGTGTTTATTAATTAATAACGTTAATTAATGCTGTTCATTGGACAAAGTCAGCTTCAAAAATTCAAGTAGCTTCTCGTCATCAAACCGATGCAGATAATGGCTCATTTATTAAAATGTCGAAAATATAAATTTATATTATGAAGTCATAGAGATTGAAATTAATATTAAATCAATTTCGAAATGATATTAGTAATTATCTTTTAGAAGTACATTGATTAAATTAAAGTATAAACTTGAATGTTATAAACTTGTATGTCGATTTAAAAACTGATAATTAAATTTTGGTTATAGTATTGTTTACAATCTCTATAATTTCTGTGATTTAATTACAGAATTGAACAGACTGTCAATACAAATATTTTTTATAGAAAACTAGTAATTAGCTTATTATGGAGTAATTTAAATTTAGTTTAAAGAAAATATGAATTATCGAGGGAAAAATAAATTAAATAAATTAAATCATGTTTACCTAGTTTTAGCTACGTCCATCGGAAGTGAAGTCGAACACATCACAAACCCAGATATCATGGCCGCAAGGAATTGTAACAACACACCTTCTTCAAAATGGCCTATAAATATTAATCAATAACGTTCAACTATTTGATAAAATATTTTTATTTAAACTTTTTGTACCCGATCATTTGACATTTTATTATAAACCTTTTGTTAACAAATGAATCATTTTTATATGTATACGTTACAGTCGCCGTCCATCGAATTACCACGCACGAAAATTTCACTCTTATGGCCATAATTATGTCATATACGGAAAATCTTAGGTCACGCAAAATTATTACTAAATACGTTGATAACGATATAGCAACCGATTTGTTACTGTCGATAATAATCAAATTGTGTGGGTGATGAGCGATTAAGGGCCGTGCGTTTACGTTAGGCTCGAGTATAGCGCTGGAGGTGAAATTTGAATGCCATAGAAAATGTCCGCCTACCAAAAGACTAGTTTAGAACTCTCCAACCACGTTATCCGAGTTGAAAAGAATTACAGATACTTGGGAAAATAACGAAGATATAAAGCATATGATCAATGTATACAGAGCATGCCGCTGTGACCAAGGCAAAGGAAATACAAGATATTAACATGTGTTAATAATGTTATGTACAGTAGTAGCAGCTAATAAATTACAATTTGAGACTTTCTACGGAAAAAATGGTGGTTATTTGATGGCCAGGGACTGTATGCATACATAAATATGTACCTGTATCCTTTAACATTAATTTTGCTTTGCTGTATGTACCCAGCTGTGCCCCATTTACGATTGCTGCTCTGGCCATTGTTGGTACAGCTCCTCTCCATAATCCACGTATACCTTCTGTTTTCCCAATATCTATTAACCCGACAACTGCGTTTCTGTAATTCCTTCGTTTCTCTAAAAAGTTGACCTTGAATTCAGAGGATTTTCCAAAGTTTTACAATATATGAAATAGTAGAATCGATAAATAGTTAATATTATCGTATTTATTATCGAGAGAATAAATAAGGAATTATACGATTTTCTCTTACCTGGTGGTAAATGTACATCGGCTATCATACGAACTAGAACCAAATCGGTTGGTGTTCCGACAAATGAACCTACAATACCGGAAAACATCCCGATACCTACCATTGTAGGATAATTTAAACGTCCAAAATATACCCTGTATCATATAACCGTTTAATTATTTATCACATTACTAACTATTTAAAGTTGGGTATATTTTTTGTAGTAGTATGTATTATTATTCTTATTAGCTTCGAAATATTGAAACATTTCGGTACATTTAGGTATGTATATTTTTTTAGGTACATTTTTTGAAACGAAATCAATATTTCCTTTACAAAGATTAAATATTTAACTAAAGAAAGAAATAACATTTTGTTTCACCCACAAAGAATTTTATCTACAGGAAATTCAGAGGATTTATAAAAAATATTATTAAACAATTTAACTTCTCAATCTATAGTCCCTGGCCATCGAATAACCACCATAAATTTTCAGCATTTTTCTTTGTAAAATTAAAAAACCTCAAATTGTAATTTATTAGCTACTACTACTGTACATAACATTATTAACACATGTTAATATTCTATATTTCCTCTGCTTTGGTCACAGCGGCGTGCTCTGTATACATTGATCATATGCTTTATATCTTCGTTATTTTCCTAAATGTCTGTAATTCTTTTCAACTCGGATAACGTGGTTGTAGAGTTGTAAACTAGTCTTTTGGTAGACGGACATTTTCTATGGCATTCAAATTTCACCTCCAGCGCTATACTCGAGCCTAACGTAAACGCACGGCCCTTAATCGCTCATCACCCACACAATTTGATTATTATCGACAGTAACAAATCGGTTGCTATATCGTTATCAACGTATTTAGTAATAATTTTGCGTGACCTAAGATTTTCCGTATATGACATAATTATGGCCATAAAAGTGAAATTTTCGTACGTGGTAATTCGATGGCCAGGCACTGTAAACATGTGTGTACGAAGACTTTCAATTAATTACATTTACATTCAAGGTAAAAAATGATGAACCCCTTGTATTTTGACGAGTCGCGACGCACGAGTGCGTCATGTGATCAATTTTACTCGAATTTTGAATGGGGTTCAATTTGGAGTTGTCCAATTATAATTTGGGGAGTCAACGATTGCGTTATAGCTAAATTTTCGTACGTGGTAATTCAATGGCCAAGTATTAATTCATTATATAAAATTGCATTTTCATTCAACTTTAATTTTACCGATAGTTTAAAGTTTTATGAAAAAATTGTACTTACTGACTTATATCATACAATGTATTATACATTCCGAGTCTAGCAGTACTATATGTTAATTGACGAAGCATACTCGCAGTCCAACCAATGTAAAAACTCCGCACTCCAATTTCTCTTAAACAGTCGCGTATCGTTTGGGTCAAAGAGGTTTTTGATATTTGCATCCGTACTTTGAATACGTCGAAGGGGTGAGTTACGGTCTGGCCCATGGCTCTGTAAAGTTATTTTCAATTAGCTTTTATTAAACATTTTTGACCATTTATTGAAAACTTCTGTGAGGGATTTGACTTTGAAACTTTTATGTTTTATTATTCTTTACTTTCACAGTTTTCTTTAAATGTTTAAAATAATTAGCAGAATATTATTAATAAGTATATCCTATAACGACGTTATTAACATGTATTTATTATTCATAACATAATGTTATTAATATGTGTTTATTATTTATAACAGTATGTTAGTAATATGTATTTATTATTTATAACACAATGTAATTAATAAATGTTCAATGCGTCAAAACTGTAAATGCAATACATTCATATTGCAAATCAAAGGTGGTTATTTAAATAAATACCCATTTGAATGTTTATAACGTAATAAACATAAAGTAATATTATGTTATAATATTATGTTATAATATTACTTTATTATGATACTTATAATCATACCTATCATTATCATTCTAATTATCATTATAATAATATTTATAATGATTACTTACAATAGTAAGAAATTCATTAAGAAATGCAATACAATAAACATAAAAACAATTAAAGGTGAAGATAAAAAATATATAACAAATCTCTAACTTTCATTAATAAAAGTAATTTAATTTAAACTTTAAATTATATACTAAATACAATTATTTTTAAACTTCCTCACCCAGATATTCCGCCAATGACGAAGTGGATGAGAGGGGGCACATTGTTATCTTTAGACGATAGCAATAACATCGAATCATCCTATGATCGTTAAACCATATAACACGAAAAAACTACTATTTCTCTTATATCTTAAATAATAAATGTACGGTAACCTTTGCTTGCTTCTACAAATACTGAACATAGCAATATTAAAAAGTTTAAACATTGTTTCATCGTTTCATTTTTTTTATAATATTTACCATACTTCTGGTAAAACTCTTTATTTTCAATTTTACATTACTGTCAATTTTTACGAAGTTGTTAATTAATTTAAATTTAGAAAGACAATTCAAAAATAACTAATGTTATCGGGATTCTGAATTTTATTTTAATACATGTTGCTGAATGAAGGTTTAATTACAAATGATTTTGTTTTTTGAATAAAATTGAAAACTATCAAACGACGATAGCTTTAAAAATTAATCATTTGTTCATAAATTCAAATAGGACTCTTTCTGACCGACGGCTTTGATTATAGAATTCTTCTTGTTTGACGGCCATCGCTACTTTTCTGTCACATGTGCCTCCCTCTGGCGGTGAAAGATAGTAACTAATGAAATAGCAGTTTCAAAAGTGTGTAGTTCACCCTGTTTGCCGGAGAGATGGCGCCACACGTTAAATTTTTATAAAAATTCAATTATTATTAATTTTATTCATTAATATGCTATATATTTATTACATATTTATTAATATTGATTTAATACTGCTTTCAATATGTTCTATACTTATATATAGTATAATTGAAAAATTGCTTAACTTTTTTGGATATATTTTTTTATTATAAATAATATATATATATAGTATATAATATACTACACTATAAATAACATATATATAATATACATGTACAGATTCACAAATTTGTTGTTTTGCTAAGTTGCATACCGCCTGTATAGGGCGGTAATTTGTTCGTTGAATAATAATGTCAAAACTGTGTGTGGACCGATTCTGCAATATGTAGGCCAAAAACCCTTCCACAGTGCTGGTACGCCCTCTAACTTTGCGATGGATCCCATCATTTTTATTAAGCCGGGTGGCTTTGTTGTTGTTTTTATGTTCTGCACCCTGGAAGTTATAAATTTATTAAATGTTATCAGAGACAGAGACAGAGACAGAGACAGAGATGTGGACAACTATTAATCATAGACATAGAACCTTTGACATAGCTGTATCAGTTAAAATTAGATAGAGTTTAAAGCTGAAAGTAGAAAAAGTAAAAAATAATGCTCTTCTCTATGAATATAAATGTCAATCATTTCATATAAGTATGTTACTAATTGATTTGTTATAATTTTACCTGGTTTTTGCAACATCGAGTGGCATCGAATTGAGGACAGTTATAAATCCAGATAACATTGAAGCACAGAAGTAGAGTAATGGACCATCCACCATGTATACTGTGCAAAAGAATCAATATCAATACCAGTGCAATATCAACAATATAACCTTAATTATACTAGTATAACTCAGTAAGTAAGAAAATGAAATAATCGATGTGTCAAAATACTTTTTCTAGCAATTAACATCTTGATATGACTGTAAGTTGCAAGCTGAGATATGTTAACGACCACAGCTCTTCCCATTGTTGCTACACTTCCTCTCCAAAGAGTGGTAATTCCTTCGTCCTTGGCTATTCTGTTAAACGCATGAAACACGTTTTTGTAGTTTCTTCTTTGCTCTGTAAAAAAATTTGATAATGAATATTTTTAAATATTCCCCATAAAAGAATGTAAGAATTCAAAAACATATATCACATGTCATAAAAGAACTCAAGAGTTAATATAACTGAGGTACCAAATATAAATATTTCTAATTTAGAAAAATTTGTTAATTCTTGATTAGAATTAATTAGAATTAAAATTTGTTAATTCTTAATTAGAATTAACAAATTTTTAAACTCAGATATTAAATACAAAAATCAAAATTACAATAAAATATATCGTAATATATTAATCGACAATCATTTTGCAACATATCTGCAAAAGTAAGTTAAAAAAAATAATAAATTTAAATAATTACAACAATAAATTTGTTAATAAACAATCGAAAAATATAAAATTGTAAAAAAAATGACGTTAGAATAGTTATACAACGTCCAATTAGAATGGTTGCACGCTATTGGTCGATTACATGATGTCTAATTGGCTACTGTACAGTACCAATCACTATTACACCTGAAAAGATCGAATTTGATCTATTGGTAGATTATACGATGTCTAATTGGCTGTGTTAACTACCAATAAACTCTTACAGTAGAGGGAGGTCAAATGCTCTCAGTTTTATTTTGGAAGTCGAGGAGGTCGGATCGCACCTGTCAACACTTACCGGTACGAGTCAAGGGTCCACTTAACCGATATTGTGCTTGTCCCTATGTTACCTATTGTGTTGTAACAAGTGTTTAGTGTGCTTTAATAAATATTTTTTAATAAATACGTGGGTGTATTAATAAATTTTATGGTGTAATTCTACAAGTGTCAGTGACTTTAATGGTGTGTTACCTGCATACATATACGGATATATTAGTGTACCTAGTGTATTACTTCTAGTGTTTAGTGTGCTTTAACAAATATTTTTTATTAATTATGGGGGTGTATTAATAAATTTTATGGTGTAATTCTACAAGTGTCAGTGACTTTAATGGTGTGTTACCTGCATACATATACGGATATATCAGTGTACCTAGTGTGTTACTACTAGTGTTTAGTGTGCATTATTTAATATTTTTTTATTAATTATGGGGGTGTATTAACAAATTTTATGGTGTGGTTCTACAACTGTCAATGACTTTACCTGTGTGTTTTCTTAAGTGATTGTGCATGTGTATACGGATTTATTAGTGTGTTTTATAGTGCGGTTATTTAAGTGTTTTATTAATTTTTTACTGATTTAATGTATTTTGTGGAGTGATTATTTAAGTGTTTTTACAAATTATTAATGGTTATTAGTGCACTTTATTTAATGATTATTTAAATGTTTTGACATAGTGTTACTGGTGCTTTAGTGTACTTTATGCAATGGTTATTTAAATGATTTGACATATTGTAACTGGTGCTTTAGTGTACTTTACTTAATGGTTATTTAAATGATTTGACATATTGTTACTGGTGCTTTAGTGTACTTTATGCAATGATTATTTAAGTGATTTGACATATTGTTACTGGTGCTTTAATGTACTTTATGAAATGGTTATTTAAATGTTTTGACAAACGATTACTGATATCACAGTGCACTTTATGTAGTGGTTATTTAAATGTTTTAACAAACTGTTACTAATATTTAAAGTGAAGTTACCTACATGTTCCGTTATATTTTTGCAAAAGTTCTAACATGCTCTCTAAAGTAATTACCCAAGAATTTTGACATACAATTCCAATTATTTTACAATATTTCACGTTGTGACATGAACGTTTGCAAATTTATAACCGACTCCTGCATGCCTCTATATGTTTTTACATCTCAAAATCAAAAGCTTTTTACATGTTTGCATGAGTAGTAGTAAAAAAACTTATGTTATCAAAATGCAAATCGATAAACACAGTTAATTAATCGTTGTGATTCTTTTATGATTACAGAGGGTCCACTGCCAAGCCGCCAAATTCAAATCTGACGAAGCCAAGCAGTCAACCAACCAAGTAATCAATCAATCAATCAGCCAACCAATCAATCAGTCAATCAACCTCTAAGATGCAATGCCTACCAGACGTGCTGTCACAGATGCCTTACCGGTAAAACGATCGCAGTGGTGCAAGTCAGCGATCGGTGAGTCGCATGCTTTACGATTCCTCCGGTTCCCATCATGTCGTAGGACGAATGGTCCGAAGCGACACGGGAACTGGTTGTATTTTTTATTTTTGAGCGAGCATAGTGACCACGACTGTACGATCGTGCAAAATTCGTACAAACTGTCTATTTCATTTATTAGCTCAGGTCAGGGTTTTCTTGTACATCGCGTTTTAACTTCTTTTTAATTTGAAATTAAAATTAGTACATAGAAGTCGGATGACCCTCCGATTTCACAATACTTATCGAGTCACTTTCATAAAGTTATCGAGTCACTTTCAATTTTTAAGTCCGCGTGAAAATTTTTTAAATAAATGTACAAGAAAGTATCGCGAAAAACAGATTTCGATATCAAAGTTATTTACGAATGTTTGAGTCATTTAGAAATTTACTTTGATATCACAAATCTGTTAAAAATGAAACTACCGATATACTTAGATTTTTGCAAAGTGATCTTCCATTTTCCATTTTGAAAGTTTTTTAAAGTTAGAGTCAATTTTTGCTGGAAGACACTTTATTAGCATGTTTCTAATCACGTTTTTTAGCTCAGGATTTTCAGCACACATGAAGAAAACTGGTAGGTCAAAATACATGTGGCTGTGTTCATTTTTATGCTCTATACTCATGCGCGTGCTTAGATGCTACTCGCATGAGTTAGGGCAGGTGGACACGGTTTAGTTTTAAGATGCTTTGGCGATCGACAAATTGACAGTGAATTATCGACACAAGTTACACGTGTGTGTGTGGTTAGGTCGTGGACCTTGTGTCGATTAAACTATAGATTTATTTTTTAAATTTTGCAAAATTTTATGTGAAAATGCATACGAAATGCAAGTCGAGTCATTTGAAAATGCATACAAAATGCAAGTAGAGTCATTTGAAAATGATATAAATTGAATTAGTTACAAAATTGTATGAGTAGTTTAAATTATTACATGTACATATTACATTGAATATTCGAAAGAGTACAAAAATGAAATATGTTCAATGTTCACTGTCGATTGTCGATCGATTTCAGCAAAAAGGTATGAGTTAGAGTGTGAATGTAGTATTGAACTCGGGTGTCGGAGACGTCCCGAGACGTACTCCCTAGGATTAGGCTTTTTTGCACCCGGGTGGTATGTGTGAGAACCGTGGAGTGTGTTTTTGTGAGAGTGGACTTTGCAATTTTTTAAATATAGCGATAGGCAGGCAGGTAGCTTACTTCTGGTGTGAATGAGTTAGTTTTAAGTAGGTAGGGCCAGAGCAAGCTTTCACGTTTCTCTGTCCTTCTCTCACACGTGAGATGCTTGCATCTGGGGGGTTCACGAAAAATCGAGAAGAGAAAAATATTAAATATGAATTTATTTAATATTCTCTTGAACTCGATTGTTCGTTCAGGCCAGGCCTTTTAGTTTGTAAGTCGCAGTCGGGTTCTAGATCCGACTGCAAAAATGAAGTATAAAGTGAAGTGAAGTGCAGTGAAATAAAATATTCTGCTCGGACATTCTTTTACGGACAGCGCATTCTGAGAATCGCTGGTCGTATCTTTTTATTTTGAATAATTTTTCTTTCTTATTAATTTAATTTATTTATTACATAAAACTTCGATTTTGTTATCGATCGAAATAAATGGATAGTGGTGCAATTTTATTTCTATAAAATTATCCGCTATCTGTTTATGGAGATTGATAGCGAAATTGAAATTTTATGTGAAAAATAAGAATGTCCGAGTTACCGTAAAAATTCGCGAGTGATTTTTGTGAGGCTTTGCCGAAGAGAGAAGAGGCTATATGCCGAAGAGCCCCGGCAAAAATTGCCAAAGAAGAGGGGAACTATTAATGAATGTCCATCCTAAGATCTTAGGATGGACAGTCATTCTGTCACTATGCTCGCTATTATTTTCTTGTATTTCACATGTGTTTTTTGAACGATACAAAATGTATCGTCAAGTTTTGCTCAAATTTTTACGAGCATAGCCACTCGCGATTTTATTCGCGATTCGAGATTTTTATGCCCTCCCTATTAAATTCCGCGATTAGAGATTTTTGTATAACTTTGCGATTACATTTTGAGATTAGAGATTTGCATATCCCTTCGCGATTCGAGATTTTTATACTTTCAAGATTAAATTTTGAGATTAGAGATTTTTGTGTCCCTTTGCAATTATATTACGAAATTAGAGACTTTGTATCCCTTCGCGATTCGAGATGTTTATACCCTCGCGATTATATTACGAAATTAGAGATTTTTATATCCCTTCGCGATTATATTTTGAGATTCGCGATTTTTATATCCCTTCGCGATTATATTTTGAGATTCACGATTTTTATATCCTTTCGCGATTTTAATTTCTCCCAATTTTATGTGTTAATTATTTTTCTCTGTTTCAGGAATTGATTTTGTATAAATTGTTTTATTGTTGATTGATTTTAAATTCGTAATTTTCATTGTGTTTCCTGTTTTCCGGTAGGATCGTTTCACTTTTTTTCGTACAATTTTATAGGTTAATAAAGTTTTGTTTGTTTCAGAATTTAATTTTTTGAAAAGTTATGTTGTTCTCTGTTCTGAAATCCGCAATTTTCATTGCGTTTTGTATTTTTTGAAATTCTTGTATGAAATAAAGAAAAATTTTGCACCTTCTCCCACAATTTTCCGCGTTAATAAATTTTTCTATGTTTCAGAATTTAATTTTTGGTAAGTTCTTACTTTGTTCTCTCTTCCCAAATTTTTGTGCTAATAAATTTTTGCCTGTTTCAGAGTTTGTTCTTTGTTAAGTTATCTTGTTGTTCTCTTCTCTCGAATTTCTGTATTAATTAATTTTTCTATGTTTCAGAATTTAATTTTTGGTAAGTTCTTACATTGTTCTCTTTTCTCAAATTTCTAAGTTAATAAATTTTTGTCTGTTTCAGAATTGAATTCTTGGTAAGTTATCATGTTCTCTCTTCTCAAATTTCTGTGCTAATAAATTTTTCTATATTTCAGAATTTAATTTTTGGTAAGTTCCGTTCAATGCATTAGTTTTTTAACTCCGAGCTGTGGGTGGAAGGGTGGGCTCGGGCGCAGGTTTTTCGTCACGACACGTGGCGAAAAGCCTGCGCACATTGTAAGTACCTCCTATTCTAACTTGCACTCATCTTTCTCACAATTTTTTAACTTACATATTAGACTGTAGTAATAGTTTGTCATTTTTTTCAATTTTACCAAATTTAAAAGAAAGTTCTTCCAACTTTCTTTCATATCCCTTGCTTTTTTTCAAAGTTTGATATGCGAGTGCAATTTTAGAATAGGAGGTACATGTAGGGCATTTAGAATATGTAACAGTATGTGTGAGTGCGTGAATGTGTCCTGCATCCTCTACTCACTTATAGGACCTCTAATACTCTTTCTGACTTTATTTCTAGCTTCAAAGCTTTCAAGATTCTATTTTTTCCTGTCTCTTACTTTATTATTCGGTTGGTTTTTAATACTTGTACATTGATTTCAGTTTCTCTTTCATTTTATGCGTGAATATTATTTGGAGTGTCGAAATTTTTGGATCACCTCGTCATTTCTATTCGGTTCTGAAGTTTTTAATTTCTTGACAATTTTATTTGTCTTTTTATTTCGGAGTTGAGATTTTCAACATCGTAATTTCTTGAGGATTTTAAGGTTTTCAAAATCTACGATTTCGATTTTTGAAGAGTTTTGTTTCGGAGGGAGATTTTATTCCTTACTCTTTCAATTTTTTGCCATAATTGTTTTTGTCTATTTCAGGTTTTGATTTCAAGTAAGTAATTTATTGATTTATGTTTGTCTAATTCCTCTTTGGCTGTTTCAGATTTTTATTTCAAATTAGTAATTTAATTATTCATGTGTGTCTAATTATATTTGTCTGTTTCAGATTTTTATTTTAAGTAAGTAATTTAATTTTTCTTATGTGTCTAATGCTATTTATTTGTTTCAGATTTTTATTTCAAGTAAGTAATTCAATGATTTATGTTTGCCTAATTATATTTGTCTGTTTCAGGTTTTTATATTAAGTAAGTAATTTTGAATGGTTAATATTTGTCTCAACTATTTTTGTATGTTTCAGTTTTTAACTTTATGTAAGTAATTCTTAATAATTCATATTTGTCTGTTTCAGGAATTAATTTTAAGTAAGTAATTTATTTTCTGTGTCAATAAATATTCGTTTGTTTCAGGAATTTATTTCAAGTAAGTAATTTATTTTCTGTGTCAATAAATATTCGTTTGTTTCAGGAATTTATTTCAAGTAAGTAATTTATTTTCTGTCTTAATAAATATTTGTTTGTTTCAGGTTTTAATTTTATGTAAGTAATTTTTAATGTTTCAAAATTTGTCTTAATTATTTTTGAATGTTTCAGCTTTTAATTTCAAGTAAATAATTTTTAATGGTTTATATTTGTCTTAATTATTTTGGTCTGTTTCAGATTTTTATTTTAAGTAAGTAATGTTTCATATGTGTCTAATTACATTTACTTGTTTCAGATTTTTATTTTAAGTAAATAATTTAATTATTCATGTATCTAATCACATTTTTATGTTTCAGATTTTAATTTTAATAATTCATGTTTGTCTTAATTTTATTCAGACGTTTCAGGTTTTTATTTTAATAATTCATGTTTGTCTTAATTTTATTCGGATGTTTCAGGTTTTTATTTTAATAATTCATGTTTGTCTTAATTTCATTCAGATGTTTCAGGTTCTTATTTCAATTAGGTAATGAAATGTTTCATATGTGTCTTAATTACATTTTTATGTTACAGGTTAAAATTTTAAATAATTGTATATGTCCCAAGTATATTGCATTTTATTTACGTATTTTTATCGAGTCGACTCGAGTTTTATTTCACTTTTATTCCGAAACTGTTAGCATGAATTTTTCATGTTAGCATGAATTGTGCATGCCTGAACATTATAACGTTTCTAATCTTGCATGTGCTTCTCTATTTCTTTTTTTTATTGTTACTTCCAATTATTGTATAGATAATGAATCGGTCATCATTGAAGACTTCCTTCGAGGGACTTCATCAACTAATTTTAAGTAATTTTAAGTTAATTTTAAGTTGCGTCTATTGTAATACATTGTAGTGTGAATGAGTGTACGTCTGAAATGCGTATACGCGAAGATTGAAGACATCGATCATCGAGGGATCATCGAGGAATCTTCGAGGGATGCGTGCGTTAGTTTTAAATTAATTTTATGTGTGAGTTAGTTGTAAGTTAAGTATGCTCGTGGGCGGGCGAGTGGGTCCTTGTAAGTGCCTCTTATTCTAACTTGCACTCGTCTTCTCAATTCTCAAACTTTGAACGCGTTAGCTTGTAGTGATCTCAGTTATTTTTTGCCAATCATTCCGAACCCAAGTGGATCATTGGGGGTTCATAGCGCTGTGAACACGCGGCAGAGGTGAGCTGCAAGTGCTGGTGTAGCGCCAGGGACACATCTCTGCGGGGCCGATCGATTGATGAACCATCTCGATCTGCCGCCTCACGGCAGGGGTCTCCTCTCTGCGGTCAGACTTGCTTCAAACGCAAGCGGGGAGAAATGGGAGACCCTCCGCGGATGTGTCACTCGTTCTTGCCAGTATTTTCGGTTCATCTCTGTCTCGTGGTTCACGTAAGCCACTATGGACTACCCTTTGACCCATGGAAGGCGAGGTTCACTTGGCGAAAAATACTGATCCCCTTTTTTCACAGAAAGTTCTTCTAACTTTCTTTTCTTCTAATAGAAAGTTCTTCTAACTTTCTTCCCTTTGCTTTTTGAATTCGTCATAGATTATTCGAGTGCAATCTTAGAATAAGAGGTACCATGCGGCGTTTAAAATAAGTTAAGCGTATGTGTGTGGGTACCCATGCGATTAGTATTAAGTTAATATATGTGTGTGTGTAATACACGTTCTTTGCTGCATTGTGGCAAAGAACTTGTATATGCGAGCCTATGAGCTAAGTAGAGTCAGAACTCATTTACCCTTCCGATAAATGAGCGATTTGCAAATGGAGGGTGGTAGGGATTTGGAGTTAGGGTGGGTCACTTTTTAACGTAGCCACCTCCTCGTGGTGTGACCCGGTAATCGATGTCGTTTTCTAAATATTTTTCACGAAATTAACTTTAGAAAACGATATCGAGCTAAGAGCTACGATTATAACTTCTCAATTTCATATCTAAATTACATTAATTCCGAGCTGTGGGAGGAAGGGTGGGCTCGGGCGCAGGTTTTTCGTCACATGTGGCGAAAAGCTTGCGCAAAGTGCCTTTTGTTCTAACTTGCACTTATCTTTACAAATATTCTTTACCTTGTTACGTATTAGATTGTAGTAATAGCCATTTTCATTGTCAATTGCTCGAAACTTAAAAGAAAGTTCTTCAAACTTTCTTCTTTACCCCTTTTCTCTACAAAGTTTAAATTATACAAGTGCAATTTTAGAACAAAAGGCACATTTAGGGCTTAATCATTTTTGTATGTTTCAGGTTTTTATTTTATGTATGTAATTTATTTATTCATATGTGTCTCAATTGTATTTGTATGTTTCAGGGTTCAATTTTAAGGATTCTTGTTTGTTTCAATTTCATTGAGATGTTCCAGGTTCTTGTGTTAATAATACTTGTTTGTCTTAATTTCATTCAGATGTTTCAGCTTTTTATTTTAACTAGATAATCTTGCATTTCCTTTTCTGTTTCCTTTTTTTAATATCACATATACTTATTGTACAGGTAATGAATAGTTCATCATTGAAGACATCGATCATCGAGGGATCATCGAGGGATCATCGAGGGATCATCGAGGGATCATCGAGGGATGCGTGCGCTAGTTGTAAGTTGATTTTATGCGTGTGTTAGTTTTAAGTAATTGTAATCGTGTGGGAAGGGTGGGTGGGTCCTTGTAAGTACCTCTCATTCCAACTTGCACTCATCTGCTCAATTCTCAATATTTGTACGCGTTAGCTTGTAGTATACCCACATATTTTTTGTCAATCGTTCTGCGCCCAAGTGGATCATTGGGGGTTCACAGCGCTGTGAACACGCGGTAGAGGTGAGCTGCAAGTGCCGGTGTAGGGCGAGTGATATTCTTTGCCCGGCGGGGCGGATCGGGGTTGGCACCTCTCATACTCTGACGTGCCTCCCCGACCCGCCGCCATTCTGCCAAGGGGCATCACGGTCTGGGTATCCTCTCTGTAGTAAGACGCGAGAGCGCTGGGGGAAATGGGAACCCTCCGCCAACTGGGGTGTATCACTCGTTCTTACCAAAGGTATCTTCGGTTCATCTTTGCCGTCGTGGTTCACGTAAGCCACTATGGGCTACCCTTTGACCCATGGAAAGCAAGGTTCAGTTGGCGAAAAATACCTTTCCCCTTTTTTGACAGAAAGTTCTTCTAACTTTCTTTTCTTTTAGTAGAAAGTTCTTCTAACTTTCTTATTTCCCTTTGCTTTTTGAATTCGTCATAGATTATTTGAGTGTAATCTTAGAATGAGAGGTACCCTGCGGCGTTTAGAATAAGTTAAGCGTATGCGTAGGATCCTATGCAATTAGTATTAAGTTAATGTATGTGTGTGTGTGTGTGTGATACAAGTTCTTTGCTGGATTTTGGTAAAGAACTTGTATATGCGAGCCTATGAGCTGAGTAGAGTCAGAATTCATTTATCCTTCTGATAAATGAAGTTGCATTTGGAGGGTGGTAGGGATTTGGAGTTAGGGTGGGTCACTGTCGTAGCAACCTCCACGTGGTGTGACCTGGTAATCGATATCGTTTTCTAAACATTTTTACAAAAAATTTTAGAGAACGATATCGAGCTAATAGCTACGAATTAAATTATAATTTGTTTCACATTTTCTTTTACGAAAATGTTTGGATCAAGTGAACATGTATGACAAGTTCCACACTTATCCAAATCTAGATTTACAATTGTTATAATAAAATGAAAACTTTGTAGAACTAGATGACAGCAGATAAGAAACCACAGAGTAAACTAGAGACAACCTAACATTCCTACCAAGTAAAAAAATATCTCATTCATACTAGCTTCATACACTTAGCACTCTTACCAACCCATTTTGTTGTAAAAATAACATCACAGTATAAACGGTTTAAAGTAAAACAACAATAAAACAGTGAGTATAAACAAATAACTTAGAACATATTAAGAAGATTATAATATTAACCTTTCGGTAATCTGCCATCGGCTGACATTCTTACAAGAGCCACTTCCGCCGGCGTTCCAACAAAAGCACCAGTAGCCCCTGCTGTACCGGCCATGAGTGCTAATATGCCAAAACCGGGAGGCTCAGGAAATCGGATCCTAGTAATAATCACATCATCACATTAAATTATGGCATGTAAAGATTTATGTAATAGGTGACGTTTGAATAGGTATACAGGGTTTTCCTAAAGTCCAACACCATAGTCGAGTACCGAAAGTGTCTTTTCTCCCGTCAAAATTTATTTTACACACATGTAATTAGATAAAGGATCGAGAAAATTGTGAGGACGTTTCCCAACTTTCTTTACAGCCGCGTGTCAGATCTTTAATTCGAAATTGAACGGGTACGCGCTCCCACGTGAATTATTATCTCCTCGTTGCTTGCTCGCGACAACATTTTCCTTTCCTTATGCGCCGAGTACAGGATCTCTCTAAAGTCCAACCCCATCCTTACATTACGGAAACGGCGTTAAATATGAAAAAATGTTTCAGACAAAAGTTGTAGATATCAAGGTTAAGATGGTGGCAACAATTTGACCTTGGTCGTTTGAAGGTCACGTCTTCAGTTTCTTAAATAGAACCCCATTTATTGCATATTGTAGCCTCGACGTTTTCAAACCACTACCTATGTTTTTTGTGCGAGTCATTCCCAACATACGGAGCTTCAAAGTTGACGTATCGTCAGCATTCGCATTACCCAAGGTGCACCGCGCGAGGGTTGCACGATCAGATTTACGCCACTTATGTGACAACTTTGAAGCTTCGTATCTTGGGAATGACTCCCACAAAAAACAAACATAGTGTTTTGAAAACGTCGCTACAATATGCAATAAATGGGGTTCTATTTAAGAAACTGAAGACGTGACCTTCAAACCAAGGTCAAATTTTCGCCATCTTAACCCTTGATATCTACAACTTTTCTGAAACATTTTCCCATGTTTGAAGCTGTTATATGGGGTTTAGATCCTGTAGATATCTTATAGGTATTAATAGAAACTCTTTGTGAAATCTACTGAAATATTTGAACTATTGTAGAAATCTGTAAGGTGAATGTATGTAGATTTTGATAGACTCGATTTATAAAATAGATTTTAATAGTGTTTTATATATCTTTTATAGACGATATGTGCAATTTTCCAGGGACTTTAATCCTTAACTTCATAGAGAGACGTTTAAGACCCCAGCTACTAAAAATGAATTTTACAAATAAAATACTCGTTATTTTAATTTGAGAATTAAATTAAAAAAATTAAATTAATCTTTGGAAGTTTTTAATCGATTTCACAGTTGATGTAAATTTAAACAGTGAATATGAAAAATAATCAGAAACTTGAAGAAATTAAAAAATGGTCTGCACAGAAAAATTAAAAATTTATTTCTATTTTAATGTAAAAAGCTGAAATTTTACTTAAATAGCCGTGAGATATAAGTTTGAGAAGAAAAATAATGAAAATATCGTGGTTTCAAAAAAGATATTCTAATTTTCAGAATATAATGACTAAAATTAAAGCTGTGGTCATTTCATATTAATGTAACATGTGTGAGTTAAGGGTTAATGTAAAATATGTTTCTGGTTTTTAAAAATATTACTCACTTCCAGTGGTCTTGCAGAGTGTTAAAAATACCAAGCCTGACAGTGGTGTACGTGGCTTGTCGTACGAGGCCGGCAGTTAAACCAGAATAAAATGCCAAAATTCCCTCGTTTCGATATATATTACTGACAACGTTTATGATCGAGGTCTTCTCATGTTGCACTTGAATTCGATTTTTGATCACATCCATGGGATGGACAAAACAAGTTGCAGCCATACTGAAACAAATTGAGAGAAATGTGGACTTATATTGTATGAAATTTCGAATGTTTTCGATTTTCACAATTAAAAGTCGCAGCATCAAGGGTTAATAATTTAGTTTTAGTGTACAGTAATGTCTGATTTCGAATATTCTTATAATTTATAAATTTGAAAATTAAAATTTGAAATGTAGAGACTAAATTAATGTTGAAGACTGAATTTATCAGCGAGAATAATTTAGAATTTAGATACCCGCAGAATCCAGCATTAATAAATGTGAATAAAGGAGGCAATGGCGCTGGCTTTTTCTTTTCGCCATCGTCAGATCCTTGAGACATTTTTGATGTGTGTAAGAGTTTCCAAAATAAACGGTATCAAAGAGTTCCTTTTGGGGTGAAATCTGTGAAGATGTAATATAATATAATACAATATAATTTGTATTAAGAAAATGGTAGACAGGAAATTATATATCAAAAGAGGGTATATTTAATGTGTGGGAAGGAAATTTTATTTGAGGATAGAAAGAAGAAGATTGAAATTTTGAGAAATTAGGATTATATTTTTGAAGTTGGGAAATTTGGAAGTTGGTGGTTATAGAATTGCAGTATTTTGTGATTGGGAGTTTTGGGAAATGGGAAGATATGGAGTTGCGAGTTTTGAGAATTGAGAAATTTGAAAATATATGAATTTCAGAAATTGAGAGTTTGAGAATTTGAGTATTTGAGAATTTGGAGATTTGAAAATTTCTTAATTTGGGAATCTTATAATTTTGTGATTTGGAGTTTTGGGAAATGGGAAGATTTGGAGTTGCGAGTTCTGAGAATTGAGAAATTTGAAAATATATGAATTTCAGAAATTGAGAGTTTGAGAATTCGAAGATTTGAAGATTTGAAAATTTCTTAATTTGGGAATCTTATAATTTTGTGATTTGGAGTTTTGGGAAATGGGAAGATTTGGAGTTGCGAGTTCTGAGAATTGAGAAATTTGAAAATATATGAATTTCAGAAATTGAGAGTTTGAGAATTCGAAGATTTGAAGATTTGAAAATTTCTTAATTTGGGAATCTTATAATTTTGTGATTTGGAGTTTTGGGAAATGGGAAGATATGGAGTTGCGAGTTTTGAGAATTGAGAAATTTGAAAATATATGAATTTCAAAAATTGAGAGTTTGAGAATTTGAGAATTCGAGAATTTGAAGATTTGAAAATTGCTTAATTTGGGAATTTTATAATTAAGCATTTTGAGAATTTGAGAAGTATTGAACTTGCAGTTTTGAGAATTGTGGAATTTTGCAATTTGGGGTTCTAAGAATAAAGGAAATTTGGGATTTGAAATTTGAAGTTTTGAAATTTGGAAAATTGCAAATCTAGTCATTTTAGAATTTGGAAATTCGGAGATTTAGGAAATTGAAATTTGAGAGATTCAATATTCTAAGAATTTAAGTGTTGTAAAAATATCAAGCTTTTAAATTTCTTTCAAAAATTTCAAATTAAAAAAGTTTCATATCATCAATTTTCATATTTCTCCAACGATTTTGAATCTGACTAAAATTGCTAAATTTGTATACTAAATGTAGTACTGGCATATAAAAATATAGAAGCTTATAAAACGAAACAACAAAATTGCTCACCGTTTTTGTCAAAAGTATTACAAAAATATTACATGCATATAACCTATATTTTGAATATTTTCAGTTCTCATGAATCTTCAGAGAATTAACTCCAGGATTCATAATATTAAAATCCTTCGTTTTCCTACAAACCTTCTTCGTAAATTCCTATAAAAATATAAAATTAACATAACAATGTTTTCTTTAGGTTAAAACTGTACAAACATTGTTCTCCTGACGCATGTCAAGATAATTTAAATAAAATGAAGAAAGTCAATAATTCTCTTTTCATTTGTTATTATTTTATTTATTTGTTCCAATATTACAGGTGTGTCTTTCTCATGATTAATTATGTTGTTCTAATAAAGTTTTGAATAAAATATACTATCAAACGTAACGCGCTATAAAATTGCAAAAACATTGTTTATGAAAATTGTTTTCTATTTTAGAAGAATTAACCCTTAACTCACACATGTTACATTAATATGAAATGACCACAGCTTTAATTTTAGTCATTATATTCTGAAAAGTAGAATATCATTTTTGAAACCACGATATTTTCATTACTTTTCTTCTCAAACTTATATCTCATGGCTATTTAAGTAAAATTTCAGCTTTTACATTAAAATAGAAATAAATTTTTAATTTTTCTGTGCAGATCATTTTTTAATTTCTTTACGTTTCTGATTATTTTTCATATTCACTGTTTAAATTTACATCAGCTGTGAAATCGATTAAAAACTTCCAAAGATTAATTTAATTTTTTTAATTTAATTCTCAAATTAAAATAACGAGTATTTTATTTGTAAAATTCATTTTTAGTAGCTGGGGTCTTAAACGTCTCTCTATGAAGTTAAGGATTAAAGTCCCTGGAAAATTGCACATATCGTCTATAAAAGATATATAAAACACTATTAAAATCTATTTTATAAATCGCGTCTATCAAAATCTACATACATTCACCTTACAGATTTCTACAATAGTTCAAATATTTCAGTAGATTTCACAAAGAGTTTCTATTAATACATATAAGATATCTACAGGATCTAAACCCCATATAACAGCTTCAAACATGGGAAAATGTTTCAGAAAAGTTGTAGATATCAAGGGTTAAGATGGCGAAAATTTGACCTTGGTTTGAAGGTCGCGTCTTCAGTTTCTTAAATAGAACCCCATTTATTGCACATTGTAGCGACGTTTTCAAAACGCTATGTTTGTTTTTTGTGGGAGTCATTCCCAAGATACGAAGCTTCAAAGTTGTCACATAAGTGGCGTAAATCTGATCGTGCAACCCTCGCGCGGTGCACCTTGGGTAATGTGAATGCCGACGATACGTCAACTTTGAAGCTCCGTATCTTGGGAATGACTCGCACAAAAAACATAGGTAGTGTTTTGAAAACGTCGAGGCTACAATATGCAATAAATGGGGTTCTATTTAAGAAACTGAAGACGTGACCTTCAAACGACCTAGGTCAAATTGTTGCCACCATCTTAACCTTGATATCTACAACTTTTGTCTGAAACACTTTTCCATATTTAACGCCGTTTCCGTAATGTAAGGGTGGGGTTGGACTTTAGAGAGATCCTGTATGTTTTATAGTATAGCGCTGTTAATTCTATTTCAGCAAAGTATGTAGTTAATAATTGTTGTGTATGAATTTCTTATTCCTTCCATATTTCACTATTTATTTCACTCCACTTCTTAATTCAGATAACAAATTTTATCCTCGGGAACAAATTTCGTGCAGACACGTGGAATTCTTCTTTTTTTACGTTTGGCTTCGGCTATTGTTGCTTCTCTCTTTTTCAGAGGCAGTAGCCCCATTTCTCTCTTGCAGTCCTAAAAGGGTCACAATACTCGTTAAATATGCAATTGAAATATTTTTGTAATATTTGAAGTTAAGATTTTTTAACTAGTTTTGCATACATCCACAGCTTTGAGGATTGGAAGCAGGGGTCTAACATCTTTCGATTCGTTCAGGACCTCTTCAGCGTAATCGAGGACTTTCTTATTTTCTTTGTTAATTATTTCGGTCATGTCCATAGCTTTGTCTTCAGCAAGCTTTTCTTGTTCTCGTGTAACCTCCCTTTCACTCTGTAAATGCAATATTCGTTTGGTAATATAACTTGAGAGTAATGGCCTGAGAATTAGGAAATTTGTAAATTTAAGAAATTAGGAATTTTTAAGTTTGGAAATTTGAGGATGCTTGAATTTGGAAATAATTTGTGGTCTTGGAAACGTTGCAATTTGTACATTTAACATTCAACAAAAATAATTATTAACTAGATCTCCATACTCTCATTATAAAAATATAATTACTATCTGCAATAAAAATACATGTACCGTTATTATTAGAATAGAATCTATATGTGTTCTTCAATTCGTCGAAAGATGCACATTTTTATATTATTTCTTTTGGTTTAAATTAACATCCTGTACTTTACTTTATAGTGTTATTATATAATTTTACGTTATAACATTTCTATGACAATATATTTATCAGGAAAATATAATAACAAGGTAAATATCTATCAATTGTGTGAAGATGTTATCATACTTCCACGATAATATGTTTGTCATAAAAATACAATAAAACTGTCCATATATTATATTAATTTCAATATATTATAGTATATTAATATAATATTAATGCATTAACTTACGATATATTTCTTCAGTGACTTAGCGTACTCCATTTTCTTGTCCCTCGCTCGCTTCCGTTCCTCCGCGTCCAATTCTTTGTCATATTCAGCCCTCTTGAATCTCTGCATCAATTCCCAGGTCTTCCAATCTTTCTCCTCTTGAAGAAACTTCGACTTGGCATTCTCTGTTTCTTTTTTAAAATCATGTATCTCCTTCTTTAATCGAAGCGCATGTTCTTTTCGATTCTTCTCCTTTTCTTGGAACTGTGCTTCTTGCTCTTCCACTGCTTTTTTGTAATTTCTTTCTTCAATGTCTCCTTTGCTTTGTGTGAGTGTGCGAAACTTTTCGGCTGGTGAAATAAATATCATCAGTTATTGTTTATATTATTTATATTATTTAGAGCAGTTAGATTATTTAGATTATTTAGATTATTTAGATTATTCAGATTATTTAGATTATTTAGATTATTCAGATTATTTAGATTATTTAGATTATTTAGATTATTCAGATTATTTAGGTTATTTAGGTTATTTATATTATTTATATTATTTATATTATTTATATTATTTATATCATTTAATGAAACTTTGTAAGACAAAGTTAGTAGACTCTCAAGTCAAGTGACTTCTTGTAATAAGCTACAAAATATAATTATAATAAAAGTTAATTAACCTGTGAAATCAGCTCTACGCTCCCTCTCTTTGTTCTCATTCAATTTTACTTCTTTATATGCTTTCGCAATTCGTGCTTTAGCTTGTTTATAAATCTCTATCGCTCGATCCTCGAACGCGTCTTCATGTTTGAGCTTCAAATTAAGTTGTTTCTTCTCTTCGATGGCGTCTTTGAAAAATTGATTCAGTTTCTGCTTCTTGGTTAACAGCTACAAACAAATTTATGTGTAAACATACATGTAATGTTGCATACAAACAATATTATTTAAAATATTACATGAAGCAATATTGTAGAAAGTATTATATAAAAACAATATTACATAAAATAGTACATTAAAACAATATTCTAGAAGGTGTTATATAAAAACAATATTACATAAATTATTGCATAAAAGCAATATTATAGAAAATATTAGACACAAACAATATTATATAAAAATATTACAAACAAGATTATATAAAATATTACAAACAAGATTATATAAAATATTACACACAAACAACATTAAATAAATTATTGAAATGAAAACAACATACATATATTTACACACACACAAATAAAAATGATAAAAACATTTATTACAAACATGCAAATAAATGCAAATAAAGAAACACAAAAGCAATATGTTATAGACATATTACACACATGAAACTCAAAATATATAAAATAATATAGAACTGTTATCTACAGATATCTTTAAAAGAAGAACACTTAGAAATAATAAAATAAATGATTCAGAACCAACTTTTTGCATTTCAAATTCTTTAGCATCGGACAAATATTTAGCCATATTTATTTGATCTTGTTTCTGAGCTTCGAATTCTTTCGTTTCTTCTTCTTTCGTTGCTTTTTCCACTTCTTCGATCCTGAAAATTACGAAATTATTTTACAAATTCGAAACTATTCTAAATTATTTTGTTTAGCATTAAATTAGTAGCTTTGGTATTAAATTAAATAAATTATTTTAAAAATTCTTTTCAAATTATTTTGTTTAAAAATTTTCTGTATTTCTTCATATTTTAATTTTGTAGAAGAAAAATTGAGAAATTATTGAAAATATAATAACGATATTTCAGTTGATTAAAAATCATTTGTTTCGTTTCAATGAATAATCTCACAGGAAGAAAATAATCTATAAAATTAATTTTAATTAATATTAAATAATAAAGAAAATAAATAATAATTTAACAATATCAAATTTACTGTTTCTTCAAAGCCACAGAATAATTCCTCTTCTTTTCCAACTGTTTCTCCGCTTTCTGCTTCATTTCTTCTTCATACTTTTCCATATCCGCCCTCAGCGCTTTCACGTACGCTATTTCAGCCTCTTTATCTGCATTTTTAATAATTTCCCGAAATTTTAGTTGAGCATCCAACTCCCTGAAGCACTAATACAATCATAATAAATCATTTTAACACATCGTTTAAGAAAAACAAAAATAAGAAACAAAAATTTGTATGCTTTTAGACATAGAGGACTGAGGAGAGTTGATACATTTCGAATGAGAAGAATATTATAAATAAAATTAAATATAATTATGATTCCTTTGTTCATTTTAATTATTAAATCAGATATACACTAATATTTTTTAGGAAATGAAGGATTCAATTTTTTTAAAGTTGAGCAAGAAGCATTTTAACATATGTTACATATGCTAAATAATTTTATATACTCCACATATGCAAAATATTTTTATATACTTCATATGTGAAGAATATGTATGTATCGACATATGTACAATAACATTTTTTTACATATTCTACATTTGCAAAATATTTTTATATATTCCACATATGCTATATTTATTAATATTACATATTAGACATATGGAAAATATTTTTACATGTTACACATATACAAAATGTTTGTACATATTCTACATATGCAAAACATTTGTATGTATATGTGAAAAGTATTTATACATATATGTTCTACATATGTAAAACAATTTTATGTACTTCACATATGAAAAGTATTTATATATGTTCTACATATGTAAAACAATTTTATGTACTTCACATATGAAAAGTATTTATGTATATTCTATATATGTAAAATATATTTATGTAATTCACATATGAAAAATGTATATACATAATCTACATATGAAAAGCACTTTTATGTACTGCACATATGAAGAGTATTTATTGTATATGTTCTACATATGAGAAGCATTTTTGTGTACTTCACATATGAAGAGTATTTATATATGTTCTACATATGAGAAGCATTTTTGTGTACTTCACATATGAAGAGTATTTATATATGTTCTACATATGAGAAGCATTTTTATGTACTTCACATATGAAGAGTGTTTATATATATTCTACATATGAAAAGCACTTTTATGTACTGCACATATGAAGAGTATTTATATATGTTCTACATATGAGAAGCATTTTTGTGTACTTCACATATGAAGAGTATTTATATATGTTCTACATATGAGAAGCATTTTTATGTACTTCACATATGAAGAGTATTTATATATATTCTACATATGTAAAACAATTTTATGTACTTCACATATGAAAAATGTTTATACATATTCTACACATGCAAAACATTTTTACATATTCTACATATGAAAAACATTTTAATATACTTCACATATAAAAAATGTTTCCATGTATCTCACACGTGTAAAATATTTCTAAAATTGCATCTAAAATATCTCGATAAAATATTAGTACAAAAATACCTCAGAAGCAATGAGTCCTTGATTAATTCGCCGACACATCGGTTTCCTGTAAAGAATCAATCTCTTCGCCTGTTTTATGATTTCCGCCCTTTCTGCAGCTTTCTTTTCTGTTGCTTCTTTAACAAATCGTTCTCTTTCTTCCTCCGCTTGTTTCTCCTTCGCCAATCTCTCCTCTCTCCTTCTCCTTTTAATATCCTGTTGCAGAAGAAAATAGATAGCCATGGAACTTGATCACGAAGAATAAGATAAAAAATGAAACAACTTCATAAGGATACAAAAACGCACCTCCACAGCGGTTGTAACTGTTCTTACAACACCATCTTCCTTTTTAACTTCGTTTGATTTATTGTGTTCTTCTTCGGAATCCTTCTCTTTAATAACGGAAGTGGCTTCGCAGGCTGGGTGAGGGGCACTTGTCGGTGTTAAGGTTTTTGTAGAACTTTTTGATATCTGGTCGGAGCAGGAAATTTCATTTAGGAAAATCGAAAGAGAGGAGTGGTTACTGAAGAAGTTAGAAACTGTTATTTTGAAGAGAAATAGAGACTTTGTGACTCGTGCTATTTTCTGATAATTTTGTATTTAATATTGTTAAATGGGTGTTAAAAAGTTTTTGTGCAAATTTATATCAAATGCGAAAATTGTTAGTTGCTGATAATTTGAAAACTTAATTGAATTAGAAAATGTTATTTTGGAGAATGATAATAATACTTTATGTTCAGTGATATTATTTTAAAATTATTCTTAAATATTTCTAATACATTTGTACTAGTTTATATTGTTAATAATTAATTAATAAATTAAAAATGTTATTGTGGAAAATGATAACAATACTTTATACACAGTGATGTTATTTTAAAATTATTTCTAAACATTTATAACAAATTTGTGCTAGTTTATATTGCCAACAATTAATTAATAAATTAAAATATGTAATAATTAATAAATATGTAATACTAAAATTTAACAGTGCTGTCAAAAATTTTTAAATCATACCAAAACATTTATAACAAATTTGTATTATTTTATATTGTGAAGTAAAATAATTTAAAAAAATTAATTTGTAAAGTCACCCAATTGAGATAAAAAAATAATAATAAATATACTAATTTTAATTAGTATGTTATAAAGACTAACTTGTATAACAATACATTATTTTTAAAACTATTAATTAATAATGTCACTTTACACATAATATTCTACTTTAAAAATAATACCTTGACAATATTAAATATCTTATAAAATATTAAATTAAATATCTTAACAATACTAAAAAAACTTGATATTAAATTTAAAAAAATTAATGTGAGTTATTATACCTATCTAAATAAGCTAATTTTAAAAAATTATTTAAATGAGTTAACCATGTGACAGTGATTGACGTACTCTAACATTTTTCATTGGCTTGTTCGATTTTTGGTGACCCTCACTAGGCACCACTCGTTCAGTAGTTTTACTCTGCACCATAATTGCAATTTAAAAACAATATTATTTAATAACGTAGACTGACGTATATTGCACGATTTCTTCTTTCACTGATGTGATAATAACTGCAGATTACTATATATATACAGCACAATGGTTGCTTGGAAACTGAACTGAAAGCGATCGATACGATAAATTATCTAATTGCTGCAGTTTTTAGGAAGAAAGTAAGGTGAGCGACCCCGTTATAAGACTATGAGAATATGATTGTTTAAAAACAGTTATTTCTTAATAGCAATAATTTTTATTTAAAAAATTTAACTCACTATTTAAATTTAATTAATTTGGTTAACTAGTTTTTATAATTCTTCTGTAGTTAATTATTAAAATTAATAATTTCTTTTATTTATTTACAAACAAAAATAATTTTAGTTGTTACATTATTTATTTATTCATTTATTTATCCAGTGCTTTTTTAGTTTTGATTTTCCTTTCCATTGCTTTTTTCTATTAATTTTAGTAAATTTTAAATTTATACTAAAGAAAAGATTTATATTTTACAAGATATTTTATGAAAATTAGTTCCTTTACTTCTGCTTGAAGTAAAGGATTTTAAATTATCGGATGCAAATGGCGCCACTTAAATGGCGCCAAATTGTAGCGATATATCGATACTTTCTCCATCGATAAACCGTTGCCATTCGTTGGACCACGCATGGAGGCTGCATCGAAGTGCTAAGACTGATATTGCTCGTCATTTTTCAAAGAAATAAAGGTATTTTTCTGTCAATATTTATCATATATACTGCTAAACATATTTAGCTGTATTTTATTACATAATATTGCAGTAAAATATTACAGTAATTATTCTTTAGTTAAAAATTGTGTAACTCAATTAGACTCCCATTAGCTTCCTTCAATCTCGATTAACACAAAAACATAATCTTTCTTGGATATATTTTCTATAATTTTCTTTCAAATTTTTAACTTTTATTAATATTTTAATTGCAAACTACAAATATTTTATTGTTTCAATGAAAAAAATATTTATATAATTACATATAAGATTGTAATAGGATGATTAACAAAAAAATACGTGTAACAGATATTTGTCTGAATATAAGTAAAATATTAAAATTATTTAATAAATTAGTACAAAAAGAATGTTTCTATTACATATATCGATAATATTGCAAGTGACATTTAATGGTATCTAATATTGATAATATCGAAAACTGCAATATCTTCTTAAAAATCACGCGAATAAATCTTCAAAATCTTTATAGCTTAAATTAACTGAAATTTTACAAATAGTGTGTTGGCGATTGAAAAGAATTTTACACTATTTACATATAAAAAATTTATTTTATTTTATACGCAAATTAATATTCAAAATAATAAATTTTCAATTATTTTCAATAACTACATTTTTAAAAAGAAACCTCGCATTAAATAATTTACAATATTTATGATTTTATTTTATTCAACAGGCCTACTCGAGCGATCGTTGATAAAAGTATCGAATCGAGAGCAAAACCGTACTTGAAGAAACACATTAAAAAAAAAGTAATTATTAAATATATATTATTTCTTAAATCGTTACTACATTTTCTATTTTTTCCAGATCGTATTTACAACGCATTTATTTTATTTATTTCTTTTTATAATATAAAAATGCAGGCCGTTACAAGTGTTTCGATAAATCGACACAAGATGGCTGCGTAGCGTGGTCGTGCACCTGTAATGACAGCACGTGCTACAGCTGAGTGGCGGTCTCCTTCTCGGAAAAGTGAGTAAAATACTGTTATAAGTGTGTTTACCGTTTCCCAAAGTGTATTCAGACCTCATCCATTGTTGTATCGATTATGTGCTTCAATCTGTGCTTCGAAAATCCCCGGATTATCAACGTTTCACCGCGAAATGTTCTTCTATTTACTCGATGTTCGCACGTGTACCGCCAACGCTGCAACAGTAAATTGTAGATCGGTAGTAATTAACCTTGCTTGCGTTTATTGATAAGAAGCGCTTATCACGCGCAACATACAAATGTTTTAGTGAGGAAATCGTATACCGACTACGTTTACTGATATTTCTCGTTGAAGTATTGCTTGAAACAGTAGAGTTGTGTTTCAATACTAACCTAACCCTTTAACCGTGTACATATGTCGGAGCATCGTTAAGTAGCACGCCATAATACGTAAAGAAAACTTTGATACGAGAAATAGAGAAGAAAGAAGAATATCTGTGATGCGTTGGTGCTTTATTCTTTTATAATTTTGTGTACCTGTGAATCGTTGATAATCTGTGATGGTATCGAAGTTACGAGTGCGATTGATTGCTTATCGATTGCGATACAAGTGTCAATTTTCTCCGCGCGCGATTGGAAACAAGTTTTATGGTTTTGTTAGGTTTTCTAGATGATATTTAACTAGGGAAATCGTTTTTATATTAATTTTTATGCGTTTGTATTAATTATAAAAATTCAAATTATATTGGATTGTTAAATAATTTAAGTAGGTACTGATTTTTGGAGAATCATTATTAAATTTTATTGTAGAATGTAAAATTGTTTTTGGATTTAAATTGAAATATTTAGATAGATATTTTGGTAATCTAATATAATACATGTATATAATACAATGTACTATTATTTAATTAGAAAAAGAATGTCTTTTAATATTGATTACTGAATAAAAATTTGTTTAGTGTAATATTGCAAGTTTGCAGCTTAGTTCAATATAATTTAAAATTATTTAAAGTAACAATAAATTACTTATGGCAATTTAATATTAAACTAGTGATGAAGTTGCATATTTTCAATAGTATTTAAGATTTCTACTATATGAAAATATTTTATCAGTAATAAAACTAGTTTAAAAATATTTTATTGTACTGTGTGAATAAAAAGAAATCAATACCTTAAAATGATAGCAATTGAATCACACTATTAGTTAGCAAAATTGATATATGTAATCAGCATTTTTTTTATTAAATTTAGAAAAGTATTACTGAATTTTATTTTCATTACTGCATATTATAATAAACTGTAATTTGTACATTTATAAATTATACTTTATAAACTAATTGTAAATAATAATTATAAACTACTTGTAAGCTATACCATTAAACTTTGAATATGAACCTATCAAACTGTTACAGAAATTAAATTAAATTATATTTATTCTTTGTTGACTGTTTATTCTATTACAAAAATTTTATTTTACTACTACTAGACCTAATAAAGAATTTAATTAAGAATAATAATAGGGATTGAAATAGTAAAAAATAAAATACTTTTGGTAATAGTAATAGTAATTGTTAATGCAATTATCATTATATGTATTTTTTGTGTTAAAACATGAATTCTTTTGATATTTAAGGTGAAGGTGATTGTGGGGGAAGGAAGGTGTTGCTCTGATCTGAGGAAATCCTGATTGGGTAAGTCCTTAAATTCTTCAAAACTAACAAGCTTCACAATAACTATACTAACCCAATATATTGAATATTTATTATTTGTTAATTGTCAACAATTGAAATAATCAAAGGTAGGTGAAAATATTTAATTGTATGCTTACACATCAAAATATTTCAATTCACTTTATCTACAGATTCAGTTTTACTAAAGATCAATATTTAAATCATTTAAATTTTAACTGAAGTTTAATATTTCACTTCACTTTAACTAAATATTAGTATTCCAATATGAGTTATTATTTCAATACTATTTTACTGAAGATTCATATTCCATTTAAATTTTAACCAAAGATCATTTCAATTCAATTTTATTTTCAATATTTCAATTCAATTTTATTTTTAATATTTTAATTCAATTTCTCTAAAATTTATATTCAATTTAACTGAAGATTAATATCCCAGCTCAACTGGAATATTTAATTTAACTCAGGATTAATATTTGAGTTAATATCTCAATTTAACTGAATTATATAAATATATATAAATTAATAAAAATATATATATAAGTTAACATGCAAATTGATCCACTTGAAAAACTTAAAAAACATAAACAAGTACAAGGGGGAATATAATAATTTTAGACAAAAATTATCAGTGAAACATATTTATTAAAAATCTAGCATAATTTCCCTACATCTACAGTAAATATCACAGGTACACGTTTCTTTATCACAATATCCTCCGCTCGGCCGTTTACATAAGCTATCAATTACCCTAACTGGCGTATCGTTCACCGAACAATCATAAAATTCGTTGGCCGAGAAGATTCTCATATAACAACGATTTTGGCGGGAGAAAGCGGGTTCCACGTGTCTCCTCCTCCCCTCGAACGTCCCCTCTTTCTCGCGCCAAAATTGACAAAATAAAAACCTCTCGATAAAACTTATCAAATAAACAATAGAAAATTCTAACCGTCGAGTAAATTAAAGCTTCGTGCCGCATCGTGGCATGCGGTCATGTCGTTACATCGAGATCCTACTGATACAACTCTCAATTACCGCGTGTACAATCTAACAGCGATATTATTAAAAAAAGAGAAGGGAAAAGAACTTAACGTATCCTTCACATCGAGTGTCTTGAGCAAAACAATAGTCCATTCTTCACGGAATCAACGAGACACCAGAAATCCTCTGTCACGACGTTCATCTCGAGAGCAGCTCGCTCAGATCACAGACAAAATTGCAACACCGGTAAATGGTTGGTCACACGACGGTCTCGTTCCATCGGTGCCGATCCTCTTCGTTTCTGACCGGTAAATCCGCCGGTCTCGAAGCCCGTTCACCGGGTACGACGGCTTTGCCCGTTCAAGTCCCTAGGCCCACACGTTTACCACGGTCTCCAGATCGGTTCGTTAGGTTTGGCGACCTGCAGAAGGCCCTGGTGGCTCTGCGAGATGCCCTCGATGTCCGTTCTGACCGGAGAAGGTTGGCTCGAAGCCGGAGTCAGAGGCATCGAGTACTCGTCCGAGCTGAGTTCGCTGCCAGAAGACGGCGAGGATTGCGGCGCCGCCACGTGGATCGTCAGAGGTCCAGTTTTGTCCATAGAATTCAATTTGTGGCCCAAATGGGTCATCAACTTGGTGCCCAAAGCCACATCCACGCCCGGGGTGGCTGCCAAACAGCGGCTGACTTCGTTGGCGCAGTGCGTGTAACCGGCCCTGAAGCGGTCCGCGTCGATCACGGGGTTGGCAGAGAGTCGTTGCTGTCTCTGGAGCTTGTGAAGATGACGCACGGTCAGCTCCAGAATATCGGCCTTCTCTAACTTAGCCACGTTCTCGCCGTCGCCGGCCAGGGCCGTCACCATCAGGTCCTTCAGCTCGTCCAGACACCGGTTGATCCGGGCCCGACGCTTGCGTTCCAGCATAGGTTTCATCACCTGGAAATCAAGGTAAGGCACATTGAAAAAAACTGTACAACTCTAGTTAAGAAGCTCTAATTAGACAAGAATCTACGAGACTCTAAGCTTGAATTTGTTTAACAGGTTGGTGAAGACACGTACCTTTCTGTACTGATAAGTCCTGGATATCGGTTGCTCCTGTCCATCGACCATCATCATCTGCTCGTGCATCTGCATGATTAATCCTTAGCGGAGGACGAAATGTCACACAATGATAACTACACTGATCGTCGCACTTGGAATGTCTCTCGCACAGACAACGCAACGTTGGAACTGTTTGTGATTAGCGGTTTCGCAGGATTCGGGGACGCGTTCTGAGTTTCGTGAACGTTCACCGTGATTGTGGTGGCAGTCGGGCGAGGCTATGGCTTATATAGCGAGGGACAGTTCTTCAGGGTGGGGCGAGGGGCTGATGTCAGGGTCCGTGAGTGGGGGACAGGCCTTCCGTGGGAACGGTCCGTAGAGGTTGGTTCCCAAGCAAGCACACCACCTGTAAGCGGCAGCTGCCAGACACGCGCCCACACCAAGCATCGTCACCGTTTCTTCGTCTCCGTTGCACCTACCGTTCCGGGCCCGTGTTTCCTACCTCTTCTGATCCTCTCCGTTTCGCCGTGCCACGGTATGCACGGCTTTAACCTTCTCCTCTCTCTCTCTCCGTCTCGCTCTTCGCCTCCTTTCGGCTTACTACTATTTCACGAACGTGCGATCATACGGAAGGACCACGAACTATCCACCTTCTTCTTTCTCTTCCAGGTAGAAGAGGAGCAAGACCCTCTTCCTCCTTTTTCCATTCTAGCGGACCCAAAGGTGGTTACTCGTGCTACGTCTTCTTATCGCGATCCCGTCTCGTTCGCTCTTAGGTTTCGCTCTCCTTCTCGTGGAGCGTGCTGGGCACAAGTCCGACGTTCTCCCGATCGCAATCCCACTAGTTACACGTTAACTGAATCACGGCTACGTGTGTCTATGGCTACCATGCCACCGAGGAGCCCCACCATACCCAGCTCGGTTTCCTCTCCGCAATTGATCAATCATTTTCTGCCGCGTATATTATAGCCACGCGTGAGATACACCGCCGCGGATATGCGGAGACAAATGTTGCACGATAAAAGTTGACGTTATGAAAAGGATGTGATTAATTATGTATTACGAGCGTGGGCGTGGGCCCTTTTGGGGACGATAATAATACGATAATTAACTATTTTCTGTCTTTTGTCGATCATGTTTTTGAGGGATACTTTCCCGTGATTATTTTCAAAGTACTCATTTTTAACAGATTATGTAAAATAACCGGATGATGTAGATAACGAGTTATGAAATATCCGTTCGTTTAGTCGATATGGTTAATTGAGATTGAGAATAAATAGATACAGTTATGCGAAAGGTTAGGTTTGACGTTGATAGAGGAATAATGAAATTATGTACTACTTTATTTAATATTGTTAATATCTGAAACTTTCAATAGAATTATGATCTTGTATAGTCATGAAGCTATTGATAGTCAAGCTGTTAGTTTGATCATTAAATTTAAAATTTAATTTAAGATCTTGTATAGTGATCAAGGTATTGATAGTCAAGTTATTAGTTTAGTCATTAAATTTAAAATTTAATTTAGAACAATAAGGTGATATTAACCACAAGACCTGACGTTGTTAAAAACATAGTTCTTTTTCAATTCCCTAAATTCTTAAGTATCAAACTTCCAAATTTTGTTGTACATCATAATTTCTCAAATCCCTAAGTTTAATAATTTAAATAATTCCAAATGTGCAAACTACAAATCCCTAAATCCTCTAATTTCAAATTCTAAAATCCTGAAATGCTTAAATTCTCCCACCAAATTTCTCGCCACAATAAATACAGATGTTCCACTTCTAGCTCGCGTGTCAACCTTCTTCTCTCACTATATAACCGTTCCGCGTTTTCAGATGTATATATACACTCGGTGAAGAGAATGGTGTTTCGAGAAGTTCGGTTCGGAGCGGTAATTTGTTATACCGATGAAAGAGCATCGTTATGAGTCATCTAATCCTTTGAACGTTAATTGCTTCGACCAGTCCGGGACCAGTGTCATGTCCGTTTGGAAATGGGTAGTTTTGTGTCTTGTGGAATATTCTGGTCGTTTTGGAGAGCAATAATCAGGTTGTAAAATGGGATTCGTTCAGGGATTATATTGACGCGTCCAGGGATTAGATGTGAGTCTATGGAGAATTATGAATGGGGGATACTTTATTGAGATCTCGATGGGTTGTATAAGATGTAAAATGTAATTTGTTCAGGAATAAATTATACTTGTGACTCGGTGGTGAATGTCGAAGTTTTTCATGATTATTTTTAGTTTTTTTAGGTTGCTATGAGATTGGAAAATGAGCAAAGTTTATTTGTGCGTTTATGTTGGTTCTGAAATTATGAATTATGTCATTTGAAGGGATGGTGTCACGGTGACGTTTTAATTGTTAGTAGTAATTTCAATTATTTAGTGAGGTTGTTGGGATGTTTTAAGAATTTGTTTTTTCTTGGAGTTTTGGACTATATTCAAATTTTTGGATTTTGGAGTTTTAGCATTTTGAGATTTTAGAATTTTAGAGTTTTGGAATATTGAAATTTTGGTGTTTTAGAATTTTGGGATTTTGAAGTTTTAGAGTTTTAGATTTTTAGGATTTTTGTATTTTAAATGTTAGAAGTTTAGAACTAAAAACTTCAGAATCTTAAAATTTTCACACTTTTAATGTTTTAATTTCTTAATATTCAACTTTTCTAAATTTTCAAATATTAATTTTAAAGTTGTTCAAAATTTCACCAATTCTCCAAAACACCCTTGTCATTCTTACCAAAAGCACAATAATAATTTACATAGTACATTACATATTTTATTCAATATATCAATTTGTGTGAAATTATATTTACATTACTAATACTTAACATATGAACATAATTAATATTTAACATATTGTAACATAGTTATACTTAACATAACATAGTTATTATTTAAAATAATATTTAATTTATATAATATAGTATATGTTAAACATTATTGACATATTTATTGACATATGTTAAATGCATACATTATTAACATATAAGTTAAACATTAAGTCACCTTATTACCACAATTTTATCAACCTACAACTTCTATAAAATAATATGTTTACAACTGTTCTTGTACTAAATTCACTAATTTTCATTTTCATAACGTTGCACCGAAAATATAGATTAACACATAGCAAATTTCAATATTTCAAAGCTTCTGAAGAAAATAGACTTCAATATTTACCTCGTTCAACGGATAAAAGTCCGTACAAGATAAAATAAAAATGCGAACGGTTTTTACAATTTTTAAAAATTCGAAATGCGTCAAAATGTCTTGTAAAGCTAGCATTAAATAGTCCAAGCCAAAGGAAAGTTCCTCGAAGAAAAAGTACGATCATTCCGTCCGAAATTACGAAAAATTGCAATATGGAGTTAATCACTAACAGAATCAGTCGGAGTTTTGCCGGCGGAATCACGAGTCCATTAAATTCTTGCTCGAATCTGAAACGGCACCGCAATTACACGTAACAGCCAACCGAAAGTGATTTCCATGCCTCGTTCTCGATTTATGAACGGCACGCATGTACGCAGACATGCGAATATATTCGGACACCAGTATTTTCGTACGTCAATCAAAATAATTTTAAGTAACTTTATGTAAGTCAAGTGTACAGCTATATGGCTGCATGATATAGCTGCACATTATGCGGTGTATTAAGTACCGCGTAATAAACTTTAATATTAGAGGTACGAAACTTTCTATCATATTATGGATCACAGTTTTATTAATATCTCATAATTAGGAGGGCGATTTTGATCGAGGCGTTTTGTAATTAGGTTTTAATCGATATATTTTAAGTAGGGTGATTTTGGGGGAAGGAGTTTGTAAGGAGGATGAGTTCGATGGAAGTGTTTCATAAAGAGGAGAATGAGTTTGAAGGAAGTGTTTTATAAGTAGGAGGATGAGTTCTGTAATTCTCTAAATACTGAATTCTAAAATTCTCACATTTCCAAATTCTCAAATCTCTAAAATGACAAATTCCCAAATTGTCAAATTGCCAAATCCTGAATTCTTCAAGTCCCAAATCTTCAAAATCACAAAACCTTCAATTCTCCATTTCCCAAATCTCCAAAACCCCAACCCCCTGATTTCCAAACTTCAAACTTCCCAAAATTCCCTTTCTAACTTCATCAAACACACCAACATCCATCTCAGTATTGGACCTCATACAAAATAACCTAACCTAACCTAACCCAAACATGTCTTTTACCGCTAATACCTCTGTTGCCATCACACCACTCTACAAGTGAATCCTCCAAGAAAGTCTAACGTAAATGAAACCCCATAGAAGGCAGTTTACCTGCCTCCAAACCGATTAAGAATTTTCACTGGAGGCGAATCAATGGTTGTCGAAAATGGTTGGAAAGTAGCCCGGAGGATGAATATATCCGTGAGTCCGAGGTTTAATTTCGCGACGCTCGTAAAATCGTTCCTCTCTTTGGATAGTCATCGTTTCGAATGAATATCTCCGGTATGCTTTACGTGTACATCCTGTCCGTAGCTGGAAGCACATCCAGATACTAATTTCGTCGAAGCTTTTGCTGAATTATATCCTTCCCGTCTACCTCTTTCCAATCTTTCTCTATCCTTCTCCGCGTACACACCTTCTTCTCTCTTTTTTTTATAACCTCCGTTCGCTTCTTCCTGCCAACTACCTCGCTTATTTCTTCGCGAGTGGGGCACTTAAACATCGTTCGCACCGAATAATTACGCGCGTCAGCTTCATCCTTCTTCTTTACCCTGTCTTAGCTCCACGGCTCGGGTACACTCGGCTAAAACCTATCCGACCTTTCGATATTGATACCTATGCAAATTTTTGGATTCTTTCGGAACTCACTGTTTCAATTTTCGAATTTTTAGGTGTTTAGTTTCTTTTTTTTTTTTTAGTTGTTAGATTTTTTGAGATTTTGAATTTTTCGAGTCTGCGGAATTTTGAGATTTTTCAAGTTTTGAGATCTCAGTTTTTGAGTTTCTGAGATTTTGAGTCTTTGGCTTTTTGAATTTTTGAACTTTTGAGTTTTCAAATTTTTCAAATTCTCAAAATTTCCACATTTCTCAAATTTGAAAATCCACAAATGCCTAGATTTTAAACTGCTCAAATTCCTAATAATCGAATTTTCAAATCCCTAGAATCAAAACCTTAATTTTTTAATTTTCAAATTTGAAACATACTTAAATTTAATGGTTTTAAATCATCAGATTCTAAAAATTAAAAATTTCTAATTTTTTAGTGTATTGTCCAAATTTCTCAGTTATTAAATTTCCAAATTTCAAATTCCCAATTACTAAAATCTCAAAATCCCTAGATCCAAATTCACAAATTTCTAAATTTTCAAATTTGAAATTGCCAGATCCTAAAATCCCCAAAATCCCTAGAGCCAAAATTCTAAATTTCCTAACTTCCAAATTCCTAGATCCTAAAATCTCTAAAATCCCTAGATCCATATTTCTAAATTTCCCAACTTTCCAATTCCCAAATCCTAAAATCCCCAAAATCCCTAGATCCATATTTCTAAATTTCCCCATTTTTTCATTTCCCAAATCCTAAAATCCCCAAATCCCTACATTCAAATTTCTAAATTTCCCAACTCCCAAAATTCTCAAGTCCTAAAATCCCCAAAATCCCTAGATGCTAATTCCCAAATTTCTAAATTTTCAAATTCTCAACTTCTAAAATCCCCGAATCCCTAGATCCAAATTTCTAAATTTCCAAATTCTGAAATCCCTAGATTCAAATTCCCAAATTTCTAAATTTCTCAACTTCCAAATTCTCAACTTCTGAAATCCCAAAATCCTTAAATCTAAATTTCTAAATTTCCAAGTTCTAAAATCCCCAGATTGCTAAATTTCCCAACTTCTAAAATCCCCAAAATCCCTAGATCCAAATTCACAAATTTCTAAATTTCTCAACTTTCAACTTCCCAACTCCTAAAATCACCGAATCCCTAGATCGTAATTCCCAAATTTCTAAATTTTCCAAATTCCAAATTCTCAAATTCTAAAATCGTCAAATCCAGTTTCCTAACTTCCAAATCCTAAAATCCCCAGTTTCCCAAACTTCCAAACCCCCAAAAGTCCCTATTTCTTCCCACAACCCCTCAAAAATCCCCCAAAAATCCTAAAACCTCCCCAAACCCCCCAAAATCTCCCAAAAGTACCTGAAACCTTCTTTCAACCCTTAAAAATTCCCCAAAATCTCCTAATATCTCCAGAATCTCCTAATATCCCCAAAATCCTTAAGAATCCCTCTGAATCCCCAAAAATATGTCAGTATTATAAACGTAACCTCATTGTTCGTGATCCTATCCCTAGGGAAAGCATATTTGCCAGTGACTGTACTAACGCGTTCGTTCTTGCTACCGCGACTTTAACAGGCATCCTTCTTCGTCGTTCCTCGTCCCTCGTCTTCGTGTCCATACCTTTCTTGGCTTCCTCTTTTTTCGCCGTTCCCCCGAGCCGGCCAATTGCACGTGTCCTTAACGACGCCGGCACCTTCGTAGAGCTTACGTGATGCTGAGATAACTCCGATCTCTCCTTCTTCTTTTATTTCATCCTGTTTTCCTCTCTGATTCGTTTTCCTTTCTGCCCGATGGAATTAAATTGGATCGACGTCCACGGGATTAACTCTCCTCTCGAGATCCGCTAGTATTTCGATTTTTACCACCGACCGATATTTTTCTCTCGACACCTTGTTTCGATGCGATTTTCTCAATTAACTGTTACTCGATCAAATTATTCGATGTTCATTATTGCTGCGTTCTGGCTTGACTGGTTTCGGGCTTTTACGCGTTAATGATCAGCTGATTAATCGATTAATTCGTTAAGAGATTAGTTGATTGATTATTTTATTGATCGACTTCATTGATTAGATTATTAATTGCTTAATTGGCTGTTTTGTTGAGTGATCGATTCATTGATCGGTTGAATGATTTGTTGATTGATTCATTCGTAGATTGGTTCAATAATTTATTTATTTATTTGATACATAGATCGATCGATTGATTGATTGATTGATTAAGTCATATATAGATAGATAGATAGATTGATTAATTGATTGATTCATAAACTGTTTCATTAATTTATTGATTGATTGATTCATAGACTGATTCATTAATTTATTGATTGACTAGTAATTGATTGATTCATTCATTGATTGGTGGATTGATTGATTGATTAGTAATTGATTGGTGGATTGATTGATTAATTAGTAATTGATTGCTTCATGCATTGATTGGTGGATTGATTGATTAATTAATTGACTGCTCTTATCAACTTTCCTTATAAAAATATTAATTGCACAATTCCTGGAGAATTTTGTTAAAGCTTGAAGAACCTGAATTAGAAAATGTTACTATAATATTCAGTAAAAATCTCAGGGTATCACTGTGTCCAAGCTATGCAGGCTTTGGTTTAATTGTTCAGCAGCATGTAGGTCTCGCTCATGTAACAATATACATTGCAGGGTTTCCTCGAGTAAAAAATGAAAATGAAAAACCCTGGAATGAATCAACGAAGCCCTTGGGGTGTTTAATAACACGTAGCCATATTGATGCATCACAGGCCGATGAAATTAATTTAAAACTTAGTATTTCTTTGAAAATAACTTGTTACTTGCTTATTCGTTGCTTTATTAATATTTTTAATATAAAATTACTGGTTATCATTTATAGTGAACTTTGAACACAAAAGTTCCTCAATTTTTCAATTTTCAATTCTTCAGTTCTCACTTCCACCATTTTCAATTTTTCTATTTTCAATTCTTTAATTTTTCAATTTTTCAATTCTCCGATTCCCAATTCTTCAATTTTCCATTTTTCAATTCTTCAATTCTTCGATTTTCAATTTTTCATTTCTTCAGTTCTCAGTTTCTCAATCTTTAATTTTTCATTTCTTTAATTCTTTAATTTTTCAATCGTCAATTTCTTAATTCTTTAATTCTTTAATTCTTCAATTCTCAGTCTTCAAATTTTAAGTGTTTTGATTCTTCGATTTTTAAATTTTCAACTTTTAATTTTCAATTTTTAATTTTCAAGTTTCAACTTTCAGCTTTTCAATTCCCAATTTTACAATTTCTTAAACTCACAAATTTGAAAAGGTTCTATTCCCACACAAGTACCTCCAATAACCAATCAGTACAGTACATAAAAAATCTTCCACTCAAAAAAGCACAATAACAAAAAGCTCGCGCAATAAAGCTTTATGCAAAGCCTCCGTCGTCGAAAGAGTCGAACAGCAGATGCAGGAAAATGATGTAACTGACGAGTTTAGTCTGTCGAGTGCATTAACTTCCGGTTAATCCGCACTGACCTAATCCGTGCACCGTTGCAGCACGTGCTCGCGCGTGTACCACGTTACATGCGTGTAATAGTGCACGTGGACTAACAGAGGCGTCGAATTAAGTTTATATTATTCCACCAACGCAGTCGGAACTTCGTGTTGCCTGGCCAGATCGTGCAAAAACAGTGAACAATGAACGGCACGTGAGAGGAAGCTGACTTCGAATCGAGCTGACACGTGGCTACATTAAGTCTCTTTCGGATTCGATTTAATACACTGTCATTGATTAAACTATAGTTCTCGTGGGACATGTTTACATCATGTTTCGATCACATTTCGAGTATTAGGTCGATTTCATTAGATAGTTGATTAGAATATATTATTTTGATAATTTAATATTTCTGAAATTTGAGATAATTTTATTTTTTTGTTTAGAATATTCAATTTTGGTACTGTTGCATAATTGAAATATAGGATGATTTTATTTATTTATTATTTATGGGAAGAAATGTCATGACAAATTTTGATATTATAATATAATTGAGGTTTAGGCTGATTTTATATTTTGTTGCTTATAGGAGAAAATTTTGATTAAAATAGAGAATTCTGGCACTGTAGCATAATTTAAATTTTAGGGTGATTGTATTTATTTATTTTTTAAGGAAAGAAGACCAGTTACAATATACAGTTCATAATTTTCCTTACAATGACATATAAGTAAAATAATAATTTTTCTTACAATATCATCTGCGTAACATATTAGTAATATTTCTTATTATAATAGATTAGTAATGTATTAGTAACTTCTTTTAAAATAATATACAGATCTTGTAATAGTAACTGTTCTTATAGTAATATGATGTGGTATGATAATAACTTTTCTTATAATATCATGTGCGTAGCATATTAGTAATCTTTGTATTATACTATATGAGTGACATATCAGTAACTTTTTTTATAATAATATGAACTGATGCAATAATAACTTCTCTCCTAATATTATGTAAGTAACACATTAGTCATTTTTCTTGTAATAGATATAATAGTAACTGTGTTATATATTAGTTATATATTAATAAGTTTTCTTATAGTAATATAAAGCAGTACGATAATAACTTTTCTTATAATATCATCTGCGTAACATATTAGTGATTTGTCTTGTTATGGTGGATAAATTATGAGAATACATATTAGTAAGTATTCTCATAATAATATATAAATACAGTTATAGTAACTTTTCCTATAGTAACATGAAGTGATACAATAATAAATTTTCTTACAATAATATACTTATAATTATATAATAGTAATTTTTTTATAATCATATATATGTGATAAAATAGCAATTTTTCTTACACGTAACAAAATTTAATCAGTTCTTTTATATAACATAGGAGTACTACCTTAACAAATAATATATTAAATTACTTACTTTTCTGACAACAATGTAATATATTAACCATATATTACACTAGTAATTCTTCTCATAACAATATACAAGTAATGTAATAATACGCAAGCACTGTAATAGTAACTTTTGCTACAATAACACACAAGTAATATTTTAGTAACTGACATTAATAACCAATGTACAAGTAATATATAAACAATACATTAAATTAACAATTTCTCACATAATAATACACAAGTAATATAATACTAATTTTTCCTGCGATAACATACATGTAACATATTACTGACTTACATTAATAATTCAACAATACACAACTAATAAATTAGCAATAAAAAATAAAAACAACATACACAAAATAAATTAATAATTTTTCTCCTAACAACATACAAGTAATATAATTTATAAAACTTGTAAAATATAATAACTTCTTCCACAATAATATGCAAATAAAAATATCAGTAACTATTCAAGTAAAATAATAGTCCATATCCCACTACCCATATCACGTGCGACATAATAAAATAAATCAACGAGTCCGAATTAAAGCAACGTTTTGCCCGTAGAGAAAACGTTCTCACGCGCAGTAGTTATTAGAAGCATCCGGTTGTTATCTTTCGAAAAACCCCTATAAAAACCCCCTCGATATTAGTAGGAAATCGACGCGTGCGAACCGATGTCACCAGGGGTTGATACTCGAGGTAGGGGAGAGAGGGAGATCATGATTTCGTTGGCACGAGCCAAACGGCTCGCGACATATGTTCGGTAACAGCTGATGTACTTGCTAATAAGTCTCCCTTCCTGTTCGTTTACAACGGGATAACCGATATTCCAAATGTACACGAGACATGGGAAACTCGTCGATGCCTCTGAGAAAATTTGTTAACGTAACACGTGTTTCGACGGCGAAATTACACTTGTTATCAGGGGACAGTAAGTGGATTTAATAAGCGATAACTGTTGACATTTGGGCTCCAGTTTCGGGTTTCTCTTATTCGTTAATTAATATTCTGTTTGTCGAGTTTTGACGAAAGTGAATTCGCTTAGCTGTGATGTTAATTTGGAAATTTTATAAATTTGGGTATATAGAAATTTTAGGTTTCTATTTCAAATTTTGTGTTTTACTGAAACAAAACAATAAAATTGATTGATTTTATATGGGCCTCGACTGCTATGATCATTGGCCCAAAAATTCTGAAATAAGTGAAGCAGTCAAATCTCAAGTGCAAACTTGACCTTCAAACAAATAATTTTTAAATAATAAAAATATACAAAATTCGTCATCAATAAAAGAGGTAGTTATAATGACCCTTTCGAATTAACGTTCCCTTATACTCATCCTCGGTATAAAACCAGAAGAGGTAGATGAGGTATTAAACATTATAGTGGTTCAAGGGCTTATTGGCGTTATGACGGTTACGGTACTAAAAAGTGAACATTGTATATTCAATTCCTTTACCGTTTCCGTTGGATCATTAATATCTTTCGTTATATTGCCTTGACACTCATTAGGACGATGCTTAGAATCTTGGACAAATGGTATGCAAATGTTGAAAGGGTTACCTAGAGAATAGACACAATCGCTCTTTATTAATCTTCTAATAACGTTTCTCTGACAAAAAATTTCTTCCACTCTGGTCATTCAATGTATTATAAATAAATTCAATTTGTAAACTAATTAATTTACTAATTCATCAATTCATCATTTAACCAATTTCTCATTTCATCAATTCATCAATGTATCAGTTCATCATTTAACCAATTTATCAATTCATCAATTTACTAATTTATGCATTCATTATTTAACCAATTTCTCAATTCATCAATTTACTAATTTATCCACTCATCAATATACCAATTTATCAATTTATCGATTCGATTATTAAAGAAACTGAAATCGATATTCACGTGACCTTCAAACAACCATCCAAGGTCAAATTGTTGTCATCTTACGTTTCTCTTGATATCTCACAACTTTTGTCTGATACTTTCTCCATATTTAAGGCCGTTTCCAAAATATAAGAATTGATTTGAACTTTAGAGAGACCCTGATATACTTGTGATAAAATATACTTGTTATAAAATTGATCACATGACGCACTCGTGCGTCACGACTCGTCAAAATACAAGGGGTTCATCATTTTTTAACTTGAATGTAAATGTAATTAATTAAAAGTCTTCGTACACACATGTTTACAGTCCCTGGCCATCGAATTATCACGTACGAAAATTTCACTTTTATGGCCATAATTATGTCATATACGGAAAATCTTAGGTCACGCAAAATTATTACTAAATACGTTGATAACGATATAGCAACCGATTTGTTACTGTCGATAATAATCAAATTGTGTGGGTGATGAGCGATTAAGGGCCGTGCGTTTACGTTAGGCTCGAGTATAGCGCTGGAGGTGAAATTTGAATGCCATAGAAAATGTCCGCCTACCAAAAGACTAGTTTACAACTCTCCAACCACGTTATCCGAGTTGAAAAGAATTACAGATATTTAGGAAAATAACGAAGATATAAAGCATATGATCAATGTATACAGAGCATGCTGCTGTGACCAAGGCAAAGGAAGTACAAGATATTAACATGTGTTAATAATGTTATGTACAGTAATAGTAGCTAATAAATGACAGTGTGAGGCGTTTTAATTTCACGGGGAAAAAATGCTGCAAATTTATAGTGGTTGATAATAAAAATTCGAGGCAGAACGTAAGTCCACCGTAACGACCTAATAGTATTTTGATCGAACAAGGTAGCGAAGGTCGCAGGAAGGAAATGAAGCTATTCAGGTTTTACCGGAAGATCCTGGCCTTCCGTACACGGAAGCGATGATGTGTGCCGGCATTGTGAGCACGTGCCTTCAATTAAAAAAAAGGAGGAAAAGAGGGAGGAAGAAAAGGCCATTTAAATAGGGCGAAGTGCATACGGTGCGCACACAACGCCAGGTGAACTCGACATTCCGTGAGAATGCTCTCACTTCTCCTCCTTCTTTTCTTCCTCTTGTTCTTCATGGTTACTCTGCTCGAACAGTAGGTCAGAAGGTCCGGTAGATGTTAACGGCACCACATGCAAATTTCTGCTCCTACAAAGCCGCCTCTTTGCTTCTGTATTCGCGCGGGGAAATCACAGCATGGTATTTTAACCCTTCTATGGTGAATTCAACCCGTTATGAGAATTTAAAGTAGTTGAGGTTCCTTGCAGTTGTTAGAATTATTCTATGTGATGGTTTTTAATTTTGGATACAAGTTACTGGGTGCTGTTAAGTAACAGTATGGCATTTTGACCCTTCTAGGTCGAATTCAACCCCTTACAGAATTTAATGTATTTGAGGTTCCTTGCAATTGTTATTTAGCCTTGTAAAATATCGTGTACAATCTGCTCATGATTTGCAATAATTATTTCCAAAAATATGTCATTTATAATTACCCCTAAAAATATGACAAAATCACTAAAACAAGTTAGTCAAGTCTTTATTTTAGTTCAACTTATTTTGTCTATTTAGTCCAGCTTGTTACTCAAGTTTTTATCTCAGTTAATCAAGCTTTTATTTTAGTTTATTCACTTTTAATTTTAGTCAGACTAGTTCTTCAAGCCTTTAGTTAGTCAAGCTCTTAGATTTAAAGAAAGAAGGAACAAAAAATAAAAAAGAAACAAAAGTCTACATGGACTACGGTTCGATAGGAGTTGAAATCGTTGAAGGGTCGTGTGATGGCATCTTGAAAGAAGGGGGAAGGGCCACATAGGACCCCAAAGGGATCCTTTGTGGGGTCTTAAGCTGAAGATTGCGCACGTGCTCGGTTTTCCCACGCGTATAGCACGCAGACGGTCTGCGTCGAAGGGGAGAATAGGCTGAAAAGGGACAGGGTGCATTGTGTCGAGCACGGGCCTGAGACACTGGAAATTAAGGGCTTTCTCCTTCGCACCCACTGCAAACGATGACCAGTTCAAATTCCCGGTAGCTATACAATAAAAGGAAATTGTACCGACGTATCCTTTTCGTTTATTGCCGGAATACCCCGGTATATTCCCTTTTGGAGAATCCTCTAATTGTCGGACTGTGATTATCCAGCTTTATTGTGAGGTAAATTGACTTATTAGGGGAGTGTTTGTCGAAATTGGGGTATTATGAGGGTTCAAGTGGTACTAAGTTTATGGTTAATTTGAAATTATGGAAAAGGTTTTGAAGGAAAGGTTTTAGAGTTTGATGAAGGCGACTTTTCAATTCGATTGATTTTGCAATTTTGCTGTCGAGAGATTTGTTAAGTAATTTTTTAATCTGGCAAATGATTTTTATATTTGACGTATGAACAGTTTGGTGAACGGTCAGTTTTCAAGTTTGGTTAATAGTCAAGTTTAGAATTTGATAATCAATTGTTGAAGTTGTATTTCATCCTCATTCAAATATTTCGTCCAAAGCTAAATCGATACATCTCCATGAAATTTATACCAAGTTGAAACAGTCATGTCCAGGCTCTCATTTCGATGGTAGATTAGGGTGGATTTTTCTTGTCCGACCTTGCCCGTGACGCAGCTTTAAGAAATGTTAGGGACCACCTACACCGGACGTGTCCACAGGTATACTTGATAGACGTGGCTGTTTCTTATCCCGAAATTCCAGCTGAGCTGACTCACGTTTCTCATAAGTTTCTTCGAAATTGAGACGGGGACCCTACAAGGAAGTCATCGCGATGACTGTACAGAATTCGTGCGCGTACGTCGCGTTTCTTGTCTTTAATTTCATCCGCAATTTGCACAGGTATTTACCATTTTCACTCCTTGTTAATTGCGCTCGATTGCCAGTATCGTTCGGTTCAGCATATTAATGGGTTAATTAGGTTAAGGCTGTGGTTCGTACTTTCTTTTTGTAGTGACGTTGATCAACTGTGGGTTTGTTTTTTGAGTTTTGAGTGGGTTGATTTTTGGAGTGGGTCGATTTTTTGAGTATAGGATTCTTTAGGGTGGGGAGGTGACAGTTTTGGGGGTGGTTTATTTGGGAGCGAGGTTTGATTGAGGGGAAATTGTGAGGAGGAAAAATTTGAAGATGTTTGGATGTTTGGATATTTGGATATTTGTATGTTTGGATATTGGGACATTTGAACATTTGCATATTTAGGAATTTGAACATTTGGGTATTTGGAAATTTGGACATTTGATCATTTGATTATTTGAACGTTTGATCATTTGGATATTTAGATAATTGAATATGTGGACATTTGGACACTTGGATATTTGGATATTTGAACATTTAGGCATTTGAATATTTACACGTTTGATCATTTGGATATTTAGACATTTGAATATGTGGACATATAGACATTTAGGTATTTGGACATTTGATCATTTGGACATTTAAACAATTGAATATGTGGACATTTAGACAATTGAATATGTGGATATATGGACATTTAGGTATTTGGACATTTGATCATTTGAACATTTGAACGTTTGATCATTTTTACATTTAGACAATTGAATATATGGACATATGGACATTTAGATATTTGGACATTTGATCATTTGAACATTTGAACGTTTGATCATTTTGACATTTAGACAATTGAATATATGGACATTTGGACATATGAGTATGTGGACATTTAGATATTTGATCATTTGAACATTTGAATATGTGGACATTCAAACATATGGACATTTGACCATTTGCAAATTTGACTATTTGGACATTTGGATGTTTAATCATTTGAACAATTAAGCACATATGCATTCTTCAATAATGCATTAATTTAAAAATTTTCCTAACAATTATACACACAGCACATCTTCACAAAATTCCACTAATAACTGCACTAATTGAACAATGCAAGTTTCCAAAAGTCTGTCTAATAATTGTATTACTTTTACTAATAATTTCAACATTTTAACCAGTGTACAAAAATTTTATTAGTAATTGTATTATTTTTACTTAATAATTGTAATAATTGAATGGTATCTCTCTCAAGTTTGTTTGTCTAACAATTGCCATATTTTTACGAAGACTCACAACAATTAATACATGTATCAAAAAATTTCACTAATACAATCGAACGATACAATCACCAATGAATGATACAAAACCAATAATAATAACAATCGAACGTTCACGTGTAAAAAAGAAATACCAATTGTACAAACACAGAAGTCAAGAATAATCCTATAAATATCCCCTTAGCACATGTAAGTCAAAAATTCAATGTTTCTAAGGCACGAAAACAGTGAACCCCTTAGCTATCTCCCTTTCTTGCGATCAGCCTTCTCCCTTTTCTTCTTCCGTCAACCCGAGGGAGCTCACTCCCTTCGTTGTTCCTGTTTCTCTTTGACCCTGTTTTTCTGCCGTTCGTCTCCTCTCGCTCCGTCGGATGGCTCCCTTTTCTGCTTCGCTGTCCTTCGAAGCCGTTCGTGTAGGAACGAAACCGGGCTCGTCCTCGTCTATCTCATCGGTATTCGAGAGGTTCGCTCGGAGCTCGTGGGAAAATGAGGCAGGTGGTAGTTAGATCTCGGAGTCCAGAAACGAGAGATGCGATGCCTTCTCCGCCCGGCAGCGCCATTCATTCGTGTGCACACGCACGTGGGGGCACACCGATCACCTACAGGGTGTTCCAAAAAAATCATTCAATATTTACGTTGCCCGTGCGCGACGTGTGCGAGTGGAGTTCAAGGTGCATTGCGGGACAAAACGGCGGGAAAGATCTTCACTATATTTACTTCGTGATTTTTAGAGAGTAAGCATTTCAAAATTTGGGAATTTGGGTATTTAGGTGTAGAAGTTTAAAAATTTGAGAGTGTAGGTATTTAGAGATGCAGCTTTACACAAATTCAAGTTCCAAAATTTCTAACCATACAAATTCACAAATTTCCATTACCAAACACATATGTGTATCCTCCACATATGTAATATATAGATTTCCGAAGTTTCACATTCCTAAATTTCTTAAATATTCCATCACCAATTACATATGTGTATCCTTCATACATGTAATATATAAATTTCCACATTCTCACATTCCAAAATTTTCCATCATCAAATACATATGTGTATCCTTCACATATGTAATATATAAATTTCCCATCACCAAATACATATGTGTATTCTCCACATATGTAATATATAAATTTCCAAATTCTCACCTTCCTAAATTTCCCAAATGTTCCATCATCAAATACATATGTGTATCCTCCACATATGTAATATATAAATTTCCAAATTTTCACATTCCCAAATTTCCCATCACCAAATACATATGTGTATTCTCCACATATGTCATATACAAATTTCCAAATTCTCACCTTCCTAAATTTCCTAAATGTTCCATCATCAAGTACATATGTGTATCCTCCACATATATCATATACAAATTTCCAAATTCCCACCTTCCTAAATTTTCCACATGTTCCATCGTCAAATACATATGTATATCCTCCACATATGTAATATATAAATTTCCAAATTCTCACATTCCAAAATTTCCCATCACCAAATACATATGTGTATTCTCTACATACGTCATATACAAATTTCCAAATTCTCACCTTCCTAAATTTCCCAAATGTTCCACCACCAAATACATATGTGTTCTCCACATATATAATATATAAATTTGCAAATTTCCCAAATGTTCCATCACCATGTTCCACATATGTATCCTCCACATATGTAACCTCCAAGCGAAATAACTACCAAGGTTTCGTAATCGACCAGAATACTCTCCCCACTTGATCTCACATAAATATTGAATGGTTTCTTTTAAACACCCTATATAGTTTGGTCGCAACCAGCTACACACGTATGTATACATATGCACATGTGCGTGTACGTCGTGTCGTAAGAAGCGTACAAGTATCAACCAGGGGCCCGGTTGTACATATTTTTGTTCGATGACCGAACAGGCAAACGCCAATTAACGGCCGTCCCTTAACAACACAGCTTCCGGCTCGATTAAAAAGAAATCAACTCAGCGACACCTTTTTACGTGCCTGTCGCGTATCGGTTCTCGATTCGGAGCGTTAACGATACTTCAACAATGGGATTTATATTTTTAGAGAAATGTTCGATGGGATGCTGATGGATGATCAATCAATTTTTGGTTGAGTTTTTAATGGTGAGGTGATGGACGTGTAATTAGGTTGAGGTGTATGTAGATGGTACACATATGTTGTATGTGTACGTATGTTAATAGTGCATGTGTTAATGTATGTACGTTGTATGGGTAAAGTAATGTGGATGCTGTGTGCGTGTACATATAATAATTTACTTACGTTATATGTGTGTAATATTATATGCACATGTGGTTAATAATATACATATGTTATATGCGTATAATAATATACATACGTCATATGTGTATAATGTACATACATAACACGTGTACGATAATATGCATACCTTACATGTCTATATATATAAACGTTACTTGTGATTAACAATATACATACATCATATGTGTAATGTAATATACATATGCTACATGTGTATAATATACAACACATACGTTACATATGTATAATAATGATATGTGTACGTTGTATGTGTACAATAATATGCATAAGTTACATGTTTATAATATATAAACGTCACATGTGGTTAATAATATACACACATCATATGTGTATAATAATATGCATATGTTATATGTGTATAATAATATATGTTATACTAACATGTTACATGTGTATAATATACAACACATGTGTATTACAAAATGCATATGTTATGTGTATATGCAGCTTACACATACGTTACATCGTATATGTATAACATATGTATATAAACTTTACATATGTTACTCGTAATAAATAATATAGTAATGCTCTTTAAATGTTCCCAAATATTAATATTTAAACATTTTTCTTGCAATATCAATTGTATCCAGTCAATCAATTACCAAATTAACTCCAAGTACAAAGAAATAATTTCATAAACTGTCTTAAATGAAATTAAAGTGAAAATTAAATTTTAAAATGGAAAATTTCCACGCCCACGTCATCGTTTTCCCAATGGACTAAAATGGGAGTAAAGAGAGATGGTAAGAAACTAGGAAGGACAAGGTGGTCCTTTGGTAGTGTAAAAGGGGCAAGTCGAGCGTGTGTGCACGCGTGAGCACGTGTGTGAAGAAGGGGAGGACACGGAGGACCCGTGAGGATCCTTCAAAAGCGGTGCAGGTAGAACACGTGCTGGCACGAGGTGAGTCAGACTCGCGGGAATATCGAAACACGATCTCTCCTCTCTTGCTTCTCTCCTTTGTCTTCTTCTCTTCTTTTATTTTGCGAGAAATCTGCGAAACGCTTTTCGGGGCTGCTTAATTCGACGATCGACCTGTCGATGGACCAAGCTTCTGCTTCGTTGAAAGTGAGGTAATATTCGTTCTATCTTTTGGTAATTACTCTGAAATTTTTTAAAATTATTTTTGCAATTTTTTTTATTCTCTCTTTTCTTGCAACTTTTTTTATTATGGCTTTTTCTTATTGTTGTCATTTTAGAGATTTCGGTTTCTGTTTTCGTTTGGTGTCTTAAAATTTAAGTGGATGATTTGGAAGGCTAGTAAGATGAAATTGATATTGGTGTTCATGAAATTGTTGATATTTTTTGTAGTAATTTTTGAGAAACATTAAATAGGAATTAAGTCGCCAATAACACAATCAGTGGTTCATGACTATACTATTACTATACTATTACTATACTATTACTATACTATTACTATACTGTTACTATACTGTTACTATACTGTTACTATACTATTACTATACTATTACTATATTATTACTATACTATTACTATTCTATTACTATACTATTACTATATTATTACTATACTATTACTATACTATTACTATACTATAATATTTTTATAATACTAATATAAAAAAAAACTGAATAGGAATTTTTGAGTTTTGAGTGAGTAGTAAAGAAAGAGTCAATAAGTGGTAGTAAATATTAAAAAGACAGTAAATTTACTGATAACAAGTTTAGTATTAATAAACAATAAGTATTTATAACATGTGAGTATTGTAAACAATATTATTTTAATAGTAACACATTATTTAATAACAACCTATCATTCTTTACTAATATTATTCACTTGAAATCATTTTTTAAATGACTCATTTTCAATAATTTCAAGAATTATTTATTTAAGACAATTTCAAGAATTATTCATTTAAAAATAATATAAAAATTTGCTTGTTTAAAAGAATTAAAAATTGCACGTTTAAAATAATTTGAAGAATTATTAATAAAAATGTTTTTAAATATTTTTGCTTACATTATTAATATCTCGTGCTCGATAATCTTATAATGGCCGAGCTTACGAGGTGTTTTAATTATATTAACATTAAGTTGCTTGCTAAACATATAAATTAAATTAGGATACATTTATCTGTGTAATATGTATCACTTTTCTACACAGATATTTTTTTCAAACCATACTTTTTTTATAAAATTTGTTCTTTTTTAATCATTTATTAGCTTCTCTTGTAATGACACATGAAATAACTGATGTTCCTTTCTTTTATATTTGTGTTTCCTTTAATTTGTTAGATCTTTCTATTTGCAAAAATAATGCTTTTTGGGTTTTGTATAGGTTAGGTGAATTAGTGAAAAAATTGATTCGAGACAGTATCAAGCAATTACTGGCACTGATGAGTAATCAATTTTTCAATTTGAAAATTTGAGTTTATGGAAATTTCAGAGTTGGGAACTTTGAAAAAACAAATTTTTAAAATTAAGAATTTGAACAATTTTAAGTTTGTCAAGTTTAAAATTTGAAAATTTGAAGATTGAAAGTTTGGAAAGTTTGGAAAGTTGAAAATATGAAAATATGAAAATATGAAAATATGAAAATATGAAAATATGAAAATTTGAAAATTTGAAGATTGAAATTTTGAAAGATTAAAAACTCCATATTACTCAAATTTTCAATTTGTAATTTAGAACAACCTTAAATTTTTAAGTAAAAAATTCTAAAATTATAAATGTCCCAATTTCAAAATTTAGAAGTTTGTAAAATTGAAAATTCTTCAATTTAAAAATGTGAGAATGAGTAACTTTGAAACTTTGGAAGCTTTTACAATAAAAAATTTGAACGTTTTTAAGTTTAAAAAGTTGACAAGTTTAAAATCTGAAAATTTGAGTTTTGAATTTTTTTTCATTTCTGTATTTCTATATTTCTATATTTCTCTCTTTCTATTGTATTTCTATATTTCTATATTTCTATTGTATTTCTATATCTCTATATTTCTATATTTCTACATTTCTACATTTCTACATTTCCAATATCATCACACAATTCATTAAATTTCATACAACAATCATCACACTACTCTTACATTTCCAATTTCCCACAAACTTAAATTCCGCATCTCATTAAAAATTCAGTTACCGAAAAGCGTCACAATGTAACTCTCTCACCTACTTACCCCTCTCTTCAAATTCACCATCAAAGATACTCGACAAGCATTAATCAATCACCGTCGAACACGTGCAAAGATTAAAATTTGTTGCAGAGTATGTTACAAAAATGAGGATATAATCGAAGGGGCCAATCACGCGTAAATTGTCGCCGCTTTCATCGCTACTTTGTCAGTAAAATTAAAACCGTTCCGTGTCACCGGGTATCAAGACCCTCTTTCGATTCTTATCGTTCGAGATTCGATTCTATAACGTGCCGTCGATAGGTATCTGATTCATGCGAGACGTACGAATCGTTAAGATGCTCCCTTTCGATTCTCTGCAGACATTCTCCGCTTTCACATTCGTACGCCTGCAAACGCATATAAATATCGATTTCTACAAGAGAAGATGTCACGTTCCGAATTTCTTCTTTGGTAGATAGTCGAGTAACCCGGTTGACCGCGGGAGTAATTATTTCAAGATTAATGAGTACAAAAATAAATTCTTTAATGAGGTTTTTGAGGTGTTATTTTGAGATGAAAGTAGCTTTTTGGGGGGTACGGTTTGGAGAGTGTTTAGTCAACCTTTTAATTTGATATTTCAGAAATTTGGGGGTAATCAAGATTCACTCTTTTAATTTTAGTTGAATTTTAGTCCTTTTTCACGCGTTTGTGATTTATCAGGAGGGTGGGGGTTATTAGGGTTATTACAGAATTTGGGAGGGAGGGAGAGAGGGAGAGAGGGAGAGAGGGAGAGAGGGAGAGAGGGAGAGAGGGAGAGAGGGAGAGAGGGATTTGGGGGATGATGAAGATGAGGATATAGGAATTTGGGAATGTGGGTATTTGGGGAGCTGGAAATTTGGAGATGTGGGAATTTAGGGATATAGGTATTTGGGGAGCTGGGAATTTGGGGATGTGGGAATTTGAGAATATAGGTATTTGGGGAGCTGGGAATTTGGGGATGTGGGAATTTGGGAATATAGGTATTTGGGGAGCTGGAAATTTGGGGATGTGGGAATTTGGGAATATAGGTATTTGGGGAGCTAAAAATTTAGAGATGTGGGTGTTAGGGAGTATAGGAATTTGGGAATATAGGAATTTGAGAATATAGGAATTTGGGGACCTGGAAATTTGGGAATGTGGGAATTTGGGGACCTGGAAATTTGGGAATGTGGGAATTTGGGAATATAGGTATTTGGGGAGCTAAAAATTTAGAGATGTGGGTGTTAGGGAGTATAGGAATTTGGGAATATAGGAATTTGAGAATATAGGAATTTGGGGACTTGGAAATTTGGGAATGTGGGAATTTGGGAATATAGGAATTTGGGGACCTGGAAATTTGGGAATGTGGGAATTTGGGAATATAGGTATTTGGGAAGATAGAAATTTGGGGATGTGGGAATTTGGGAATATAGGTATTTGGGGAGCTAGAAATTTAGGAATGTGGGTGTTAGGGAGTATAGGAATTTGGGAATATAGGAATTTGAGAATATGGGAATTTGGGGACCTAGAAATTGGGGGATGTGGGAATTAAGGATATACGCTACCGTCCATAAGCATCCGGACACAAGCGAAATATGCATTCGCGTTGCATGAAAGTTATTCAAGTATCTACAACAGTAACTAAAATCGATTTTTTTCTGCGAAGGTCAGAATACTGGAACGTTTTTCGATTGATAATTCTCGTTTGGAACTCATATCTCGATGGAAAAGAAGCTACAGACGAACTAAACCGAAACTGTCGAGTGCATTGCGTTACCTTCATTCTTATCTCCATTGAGGGAACCTAAACATCTACCAACAGTTTACAAACACTTGAAACATATCGAAGAACCCTCTGAATACGTTCTGCACCATAGAAATGAAACACAGTAGAAATGAAAATTTTTTTTAGAATCGAAAGCGTTTCATTAGATTCACAAATTTGGACTTTGTACTTCTGGACATGAATTTTACTTTCACACTTTCATTGTATAATTTGTACTTAAAAATTAATTCTATTATGTTATGGCACCTCAAAGAAGATAATAATAATTATTACAAATGATATGATAACCCTAAATACCTTTCGTACAAAGTTCAACTGTGTTTTATGTAACGAAACCAAGTGTCCGGATACTTATGGACGGTAGTGTAGGTATTTTAGGATTATTGCCCGCAAAGTGTTAAAACAAATTAATATATATTTCATTACGACATCACTAACATGATATTTGGTTACATCAAAACTGGGCCAACTTTGTTCGAATAACTGGTATTAATTGTAAAATACCGTTAATTAGTACGGATAACACGTTCGTAATGAAATAACCGAAAGCACACGAAGTCTCGCAATAAAATAGCTACATAACGAGAGAAGAAGCTGCGTAATCGATAAGATGAAGATAGCGCACGTAAAGAGGTGACACCGGAGTTAATAAAATTCGAGAAAACGAACCAACCTTTCGCTAATTTATTCACCAAAATGCTGTGACGCATCCACCGGAAAATTGTTATCTGCAATTCTTTAAATCTTACACGTGTTGCACTTTCACATTCGCAGGTGTTTCAAATCTCGCGCGCCGTTACGTTAATTACTTTTTAACTAACAATCGCTTTATTTCGCAAGTGTTCTGATAATTGAAACATTATTTATTTCATGTATTTTTCGTTACATTTAGTATTGTTAATATTCTTGTATTTTGTAATATTATTTTGTTATATTTTTTCACATTTGTCACACATACTCACATGTGTATTTTTATAACTTTCACATTAAATTTAATATTTGCTAACCTGACCTAGTACTATATGAACGCATTGACAAACTCAAATTTTTATTTTAGGTTCATTACCACTGTTTTACTTTAAAGTCTTAATATTTTTCAAGTTTATAAATTCACAGATTTCAACATTTTTCAAATTTCAAGTTTGTAGATTTTTAGATTTGTGGTGGCTATATCTATTTCATTTCACCTCACAGTATTATTTTATAAAACAATGTAGACGGAATGATGAATTTATTTTACACAAAACGAAACGAGAGAATTTCGTTCCAATAAACAATCTACAAAACGCGATTCAAAAACGGGTAAGAAAAAATACAAACAGAGAAAAGGTAAACTGGCTGAAGATATGTTGGATGAGGTTTCGCAAAAGTGCACCGTATACTATTTTATATAAAACATCGATGGAGGATACGGAATTTAAGACGTTAGATTTGTCACCTACATGTCGGGGTCCTCCAAAATTTGAAAGAATCGTTGGCGCCTTTGTATAATGCCATACCTATTACATACGAAAAATATAAGGATATGGGGCAGTACCTATACCTCCGTTGCATCATGAATATTTCAAAACACCGCCACATAAAGAGCGCAAATAAATAATAGCAATATCTCGCGTTAAGTTTAACGATATATAAATATAATTAACGTTCAAAATAAAAAATACTACCTCTATTTTATTTCTCGTTATTATTTACAAACAAAATTGGATTAACACGAAATATATTTTGAGCGATATTTAATTTTTCGTAATTGAAATTAAATGATTTTTACAATTGTGCAAGTCCATTTGCAGTACGTAAATATATATTATTATAATTAAATTCGCCTAGAAGAAATTTATATAATCAAACTACATTTTGATAAATTAAACCAGACTTGATATTGACTAAATAACCCATATTTTTGAACCGACTAATACCTTTAATTACTAACCTTCCTGAAACAAAAAATGAACACCTTTTAAAAATATAAGTCCATATAAGGATTCGATCAAGTACTTATCGACGCATCTTTAAAGAACATTCAATTACAACCCAATTAATTTACTTTCAAGAATCACTCAAAATGCAGTACAGCTAACTACAAATTAGTTAAAACACATATAATAAATATCCATATGTCCCCAAAGAAATTCCAGGTCGATGAAAGTGATTATGTTAAGCAGTTAAAAATTGATAATCAAAACTTTCTGCGCACATAATGGCTTCCCCGTGACCCGACTTTCGGCATATCTTAGTCGGTAAATCGATACATTTTAATCATCTCTGGATTATCGCCATTAAGTTTGATAACAGATTTCGATCGATAATACGGTGAAATTTCTCCCGAGTATAATCATGAATGCACAAGTTGCATTCGTCTTGCCAAGATGTGAATAAAAAATGCATTGATGTATCGACTGTCGGGGAGCAGAGTCATTCGAGTATAATGTGTGGTCAAGTTGGCTACGTGTATCGTAGCCAGTAATGATTAATTACTTCGAACACACCGGGACTAATTATTCTTGATGCAATCGGTATGCAGCGTGTCTTGCACGTCGTCAGCGGTTGGTGTTAATGTGGTACTCTCATTAATATTGTGAAGTCGTTGTTGAGTTTGGTAACATGCTTCATTAACGGTGGCGTACAAAAATTTCACGAATTAAATTAAATTTTACGTTGAACGCAATTTTCCACTTGAATTAGTAAAATTGTGCATCAAATTTGAGGTATTCGGGTTGAATTAGTAAAATTATTCGTCAAACTGAATTTCAGGTTGAATTAATAAAATTATTCGTCAAACTGAATTTCCGAGTGAATTAGTAAAATTATTCTTCAAACAGAATTTCAGATTGAATTACTAAAATTGTTTATCAAACAGCATTACAGATTATGGAGTCAATGTACGTTAAACAGAATTTCAGTTAGTGAAATTGTGTATCAGATAAAATTTCAGCTTATGGAGTTGAGTTACAAATTTTTAGGAAATGACTGCACAACAAATTTGTTGTGAAGGTGCAAGAAATGTTCAGGAAAGTTCAACAAACTATAAAATTTCAATGAAGTATATATGAAATACTTATAAAATATCTATCTATGAAATGTTTATAAAATATCTGTGAAATTGTATGAAATATCTGTTAAGTACTTATCGTAGAATTATTTAGTTTTATTTAGATTTTAAGTGAAATTATTTAAATATGGGTTATGTGCGATTGAATGTAAAATAACCATGGTTATTCGTTGTTCGTAATGTTGCAAATTGTGTGATATATTGTAATAGCGAAGGTAGCGCTAAGTTTATTTGTATCGAAGAGCAAAGTAAGAGCGAGCGAGATAGCATTTGTAAATTTCTTAGAAACGAATCCCGATTTTGTTTGATTTTATTCAATGTTAGTTTATCAATTAACAATATCAGTAAAATATCTGTGAAACATCTGTAAGATATCTATGAAACATCTATAAAGTATCTGTGAAACATCTATGAATTGTCTATGAAATATATATCTACAACACATTAACAAAAATGTATGAAACATCTTTGAATTATCTATAAATTATCTTGAAATTATCTCGAAATTATCTTGAAATTATCTTGAAATTATCTCGAAATTATCTTGAATTTATCTAGAAATTATCTAAAAATCATCTGGAAATTATCTTGAAATTATCTATAAGTTATCTAAAAATGATCTATAAATTATCCATGAATTATCTATGAATTACCTATGAAATATCCATGAAATAAATATCTACAAAATATCTATAAAGCAAACCTTCGCAAAATTCCCCCCAGATAAATATCAGTGTTGCACGAGATAACTACAAAAATAGTTATGTTACTAAAAATAAGATGAATATAATAATTGCACGGTTAGCAACAGAAACAGCACGAAAACGGCAGAAGCAGTTGAACGACCGTGAAACGCACATTTCCCAACTCGTTAATCAGTCTGAAAACAGAGTAATATAGGCAGGCAGCCGGTGTCAAAGAGGGACATTCGCCACGTATAAGTGGCTCGAAAGCATCCTAATTAGGCAATGAAAGGACTCTTTGTGATCCTCGAAAAGGGACTGTCTAAAAGGCGCCGATAACACGTGCGTCAAAGACTTTCGAACGTTTCACACGGGACAAACGTGAAATCATGAATGTGTCTTTGTGTCGTGCCGCATCGTGAAATCACGTCTGAAAGACAGCATGTGGACCGGGTTCGAGGATCAATTAATAATTGGAGAATACGGAGAAGATACGTAATTAGTTTTTTGTGCGAGATCTTTTGGGAACAATTAGGGTCGGCGATATTGAAATGGGTTTGCGGGTTTGTAAATATTAATTTGGGGGTTTTGTTGAAAATGGATTTTTATTTGGGATGACTTGGAAGTTGGGATTTTGGATTTTTAGTTGGGATATTTGATATTATTATTTATTATTCATTGCTATTTTTTATATGTCAACAGTAGAGATTTAGGGAAAAAATATTTTTTCAAATTTTTGTATTAAACCAGATGGTGAACTTTCGAGTGCGTAGAGTTAGAGCTAACATATTGGACAAATTTGGATGATAATGTAGAATTAGGCAATAGTTATTTATAATTAATGATATAATTAATTTTAATTTATTTAAGAATTAATGATTTGACTGAACAATAAAAAAAGTTGTGAAGTACAAATCATTTTTAAATTGAATACAGTAACTGAATTAACAATGTCATTAAAATTTGCAATAAACTTATGAATTTGTAATAAATTTATGAATAATTTTAATTTACAATATCTATTGATATAATTTAATATGGAGGCAGATTTTCAAATTTATAATGTTTCGTAATACTTGACAGTGAGCTGTCGCTCTTAATTTTCAAGAAATTTCCCTTCATTAGAATATTTAAATATTCCGTTAGAGATGTGTCCCGTTAGCACAGAGATGATTAACTAATGCCGTCAAGAATTCTTTCATCCGAAATATGAAAGAAATACCGTTCCATCTCGCTGGAAATAGTCACGAATATTTTTATAGACACATAACACAGATTTGTATCATACTCGTCCTAATTTGACGATGAAGTATCGTTAGTTTTTTTAAAAATGAATAAAATTATGACAGACATTTATTCATCACAATAAAAAATCAGTTACAAAGCGATAATTATTTTTACTGCTGAAAATAAAGAGGTAAATCAATATTTTTTTATTCCTAGTCGATATAGTATATCTATGTACAATATTTTGTGTTTCAATTTTGGTTTATGGAGTATAGGTTATTTTTTGTATATTCATTTCATAGTCTAGGTTATTTGTTAGTATCGCGTCGTGTTGTAAGGTTAGATTTTATTATCTTTTAACACAAGTTTTTCTTGACTTTAAATTCTATTTTATTCAAGTATGACTTTAGCTTTGAATTGACCATCATTTTATTTAGATACGATGTTAGTTTCTTTATATATTTTAGTTTGTTTAGGTACAATTTTCATTTTATGTTTATCGCGCATTGTTTACTGCGCATCTTCTACTGCGCAACATCTACTACGCATCGTCTACTGCGCAATGTCTACCGCGCATAGGTCTTCGCGCATCGCTCACTAGTACATCTAATACTATTACTGAAATACTACAAAGGTTAATCATAATTTCACGTACAATTTGCGACAAATGCTTACATTATCGTACTATTATTACAACAAAAGCACAAAAAATAGTTTATACACTTATTATAAACTTCAAGAATTAATTTCATGTAAAATTCCGCTCCTAATATTCTACTTTAGACAACACTGTCTTTAACATTCCATTATAAAAAGCAAATCTGATTATCAATATTATATCTTCTTCAAAAATAATTCATTTCACAAATATCTTTTATTAAATCTTGCAAGTATTGAACCCCACAAAACGAACAGTTATAAAAATATATTTGATATTCAGCGATGCGCAGTTGCTCCAAAGGCATGTCCTCAAAATCGCGGCTTCCATAACCGAGGTGAATGCGGCTTCTGAGGGCACGAGCCCCCCATAAACGTAACAGGATCCCATACGGGTGTTCCTCGGTCCGTTTCTTGTGCGGCTACGTTCCCACACTTTCTGCCCCATTGATACGTACACCAGAAGAATTCACCCCTATACATACCACGAGGGTGGGAGCTAGAAAGCTCGGAACCCATAGAAATTAAAAAGCACCCTCCTTTCAGGAAGTCTTTCAGCTGAAGCGTGCAATGCACGAGCTGGACACGAAATTCAATGAGCGAACCGTTTCCGCATTTTCTAAACTTGACCCCGATACAACGAAAATTCCTTGCTCTCCCTCTCTCTTCAAGCGAATTCGAAACCCTACCGCAGAAAGGATTATATAGAAATATCGAGCGAAATTTAACAAAATATTACATATTGTATAGATAACAATATTATAATATAATATTTGTAATAATATTATAATATAATGTATAATATTTTATATTTAATATGTTATATTGTTAACATTTATGTATTTTACATATTTTACCTATGAATTTTTATTTCGTATTTTATATTTGAATGTTATTAATTTTTATATATTTTATATGATGATTTAAGTGCACTGTTAGTATACTGATTTATAAAAATTTATATGAACTGTATGTTTTTTATAAAAATTTTATGAAACGTTTTACTGTGATATAATTATTAAAATTGTTTTTTATACAGATAGAGGTTTCTTCAATTTTTAAATTTGATAATATGGAGAGATTTATAAGAAGTTTATAAATTATTTATACTGTTGTGAATAATTACTTATATAATTTTCAAGTAATTTATTAATTGTTTATGAAGTTTATAAATGCTTATACAGCTGTTCATAATTATTTATATAATTTATGAGAAGCTTGAAAATTATTTATACAGCTGTTCATAATTATTTATGTAATTTATAAGAAGCTTGAAAATTATTTATACAGTTGTCCATAATTATTTATATAATTTTTAAGAAGCTTGAAAATTATTTATACAGCTGTTGATAATTATTTATACAAATTATAAGAAACTTAAAAATTTATCCTAAATAACAATGAATATCAACAAAATAAAATAATCCATTTTCAACTAAACTAAATTAAATTTAACAAAAACCAACTAAAACAAAAATAAACTTTAAATCAAAAAGTAATATTTAAAGTTACAAAAATAATAATATAAAAAATTTCTTTCCAACATAAAAAGCAGTGTTTATTTCTTCAAAAAGAACCTACAATCGATCCTGATTTGCGTATCGAACCACTTCTCACGATTCTCTCGCATAAACGATGACTTTGACAGAAGGGTGTCGTGCATTTGCATTCGTCGATGAATTTACTCGGTCGGAAAAGTCTTTTGGGTTTTTCAAAGAGGGGTGTATGCAGGTGTCCTAGGAAAATTTAGGGTAAAATAGAGGTGCACGTGTGGCGTGAACACCCACGGTTCCATCAACAGGTAGTCGTCCAGTCTCGTCAGGAATCCATTTACGGCAAACCCTCTTTTGTATTCGGAAGGGAGGAAAGTCCGTTAGGGTTGCGGACGAAAAGGGGGATGATATTCTGTTACTACACATGCATATGCAAATTAGTGTGCTCGGGATGTTGACTTACTGCTCTTGGTATATGGAAATTTTGGGGACGTTGGAATTCTGAGGATTATTAGAATTTTGGGAATATTGGGAATATTGGGAATATTGGGAATATTGGGAATTTTGGGAATTTTGGGAATATTGGGAATTTTTGGAGTTTTGGAAGTTTTGGGAATTTTAGGAATTTTGGGAGTTTTAGAAATTTTGGGAATTTTGGGAATTTTGGGAATTTTGGAAATTTTGGGAATTTTGGAAATTTTAGAAATATTAAGAATTTTTAGAATTTTGGGAATTTTAGAATTTTGGAAATTATACAAATTTTGGCCAAATTTAGGATTTTTGAGAATTTTATCAATTTTCGGAATTTTTGAATTTTAGAATTTGGAAACTTGAGAATATGTGTGAAAATTTGTGAATTTAATAACTTTAGTATTTCAAGATTTGAAAATTTGTGAACTTTCGAATTTGAAAATTTATAAACTCACCAATCTGAAAACTAAAAATTTAGAAATTAAGAAATTTCAAAATTTCAAAATGTAGAATTTTACGAATTGAAAATCAGAAACCTAGAAATTTAAATTTGTAAATTTAAAAATGCACATACATAAAAACTTATAAATAAATAAACCTGTTAATTTAACAACTGAACAATTTGCAAACCATACATAAAAACCTGAAAACACGGTATAACCTTAACGCAGCAAATTATCGTATTTGATAATTTATCGATAATAACCATATCGATATTACAAGTACAACGAATAATTGCCAGCACTCCATTACCATCAATTACGAACGTTCTCTATAATCACCCCGTTACGTTCCGCATGAGACACTCAACTCTCATGACCAACTATTCAGCGCGCAGTTACCGCGATTATTACTATTCACCGCACAGTTACCGCGGTCATTACTATCCACCGTACAGTTACCGCCATTACTATCCACGTTACAGTTTCTGCGACTCCGTACAAAACTCTTAACCTTACATTTTCTAAATTAGTGCTATAATCATAGATTTACTTGTCAGGTGCGTCAGTCAGAATTAAAGTGCGTCAGTCAGGATTAATCACTATTACTGCGACTTCGTACAAAATTCTTAACCTTAAATTTTTTAAATTTGCGCTATAATCATAGATTTAATTGTCAAGTGCGTCAGTCAAAACTAATGTGCGTCAGACAGGACTAAGGTGCGTCAGTCAGAACTAAGGTGCGTCAGTCAGGATTAATTACTATTACTGCGACTACGTACAAAATTCTTAACCTTAAATTTTTTAAATTAGCGCTATAATCATAGATTTGCTTGTCAGGTGCGTCAGTCAGAACTAAAGTGCGTCAGACAGGATTAAGGTGCGTCAATCAGGACTAAGGTGCGTCAGTCAGGATTAATCACAGTTACTGCGACTTCGTACAAAATTCTTAACCTCAAATTTGTTAAATTTGCGTTATAATCATAGATTTAATTGTCAGGTGCGTCAGTCAAAACTAAAGTGCGTCAGACAGGACTAAGGTGCGTCAAGACTGATCACAGGTACAATATTAAAATAAAAATTTGTCGAAAGTATTTATTAAAAGGAAGTTGAAATGTTATATCAATTTGATATTATACAGTCTTTAAGTATGCAAATTAGGTTTGATCTCCAAATTCAAGCGCATTAAAAATCCATTATAGTAAAATTGATTATAGCTTAAGTACAACATGTCAGGAGACAGACTCGTCATCATAGTTCAAGGTTGACCCATTCACTGCCAGGCAAATTCAGAGCTTGCTTTGGCTATCAAGCTTCTATTTTAAAAAACACATGAAATTTTACAGAATATGATATTAAGATTCAGATATGAAGAGTGATATTAAATATATTTACACTATGTTTCATTCATCCCTTCTGATTGCTAACTCAAACGACAATAATATTAGCTGACCTCAATTGACCTGGAGTCAATGTACATTGGTGGCCCAAATTATGAAATATTTTGTACAACAGTAAGAGCAAAATTGCCGACTACTAAAGATTTCTTATCCATTCACTGCCAATTACGAGACGTTCCTAACCCGTTCACTGCCAATTACAAGAGACATTCCTAATCCATTCTATCATACTAATGCACCAAAACCAATTACGGCAGTGATTGGTTAAAGATCCCTGTCGCGGAAAAACGGAACCTATCGATGAATCAAGAGGGACAAGAAGGGTTACGGAGACCTTCCCGTCAGCGTTTCACATCCGAGGGAGGCGGAGGTAAAAGGAGAAGGAGGGAATCCAGGGCACATTCGTGTAATACGGCAGATGAGAGGCTGCAGGAGTCCGTGGGAAACATCCTCGGTGGTTCCTTCCTTAGGAAGGCGTGCAGGAATCCTTAGTGGTCGTGTGCACGTACACGCGAGCGCCGTGGAGGAGTTTCAGGGCAGGCCATCTGCCCGAGTCTCTCACGATTCCGGGCCAGCTGCCGATATCTTCGCATAAGCGTGCATCGTGAAAGAGCCTCCAGGCGCTAAATGCGCGCACCGCACACTTATTCGCGACTAGGTGTGTTAAACTGCTCGGACTGCTTGTTGGCTCCTTCTCGATCCTTCTTCCCGCCGATTTTTACTCACGTGACCGTCAACCTATCCGAACGAACATTTACATCGAGATTAATGAGCGACGAGGGTTGACGATGCGGACTCGTGGCGACCACGTGCAACCTACCTGCCCTACCATTTTCCAGGCATGATCGGTTCTGCTTTTTTTACTTAATTATTTGGTGTTTTGGCGGTTTTTGTACGCTGGTCTCTTTTTTCTTGTACATTATTTTACAATTCTTTACTGTTTTTTTGGGGGGAATTTTGGGAGTTTTGGGAATTTTAGGAATTTTGGGAGTTTTGGGAATTTTAAGAATTTTGAAAATTTTGGTAATTTTGGTAATTTTGGAAGTTTTGGAAATTTTGGGAGTTTTAGGAATTTTAGGAATTTTGGGAGCTTTTGGAATTTTGGGAGTTTTGGGAACTTTTAAAGTTTTAGAAATTTTGTGTATTTTGGGAATTTTGGTAATTTTGGTAATTTTTGGAGTTTTGGAAATTTAGGGAGTTTTGGGAATCTTAGAAATTTTGGGAGCTTTTGGAATTTTGGGAGTTTTGGGAATTGTGGGAGTTTTAGGAATTTTGGAAACTGGGTATTTTGGGAATTTTTGGAATTTTAGGAATTTTGGTCATTTTTGGAGTTTTGGAAATATTGAGAATTTTGGGAATCTTAGGAATTTTGGGAGCTTTTGGAATTTTGGGAGTTTTGGGAATTGTGGGTATTTTGGGAATTTTAGGAATTTTAGGAATTTTGGGAATTTTGGGAATTTTGGTCATTTTTGGAGTTTTGGAAATATTGAGAATTTTGGGAATTTTGGAAATTTTGGGAATTTTGTCAGTTTTGGGAATTTTGAGAATTTTAGGCATTTTAAGAATTTTGAGAATTTTGTACTTTTTGCACACTTTCATTTTTTGTTCCTTTTTAATTTAAATTATTATTTTATATTTTGGCATTTATTGACACTGTTAATTTTTGTTATCTTGTAAATTATTATTTTATATTTCGTTATTTTTCATATACAATCATTTTCCTTTTTTGTTACAAATTATTTTACAATTCTGTCACTTTCTGCATACCATCTTTTTTTATTATAAATTCTTATTTCGTATTCTGCCATTTTTCTTATACCATCATTTCTATTATTATAAATTACTTTACAATTCTGTTATTTTTCGTACACAGTCATTTTTCTTTTTCATCATAAATAATGTTACAATTCATTTTTCATCCAAAATCATTTTTTTTATTATAAATTTTGTTTTATACTTTGCCATTTACCATAACAAAAATAAAAGACAACCAATACACTAAAATGAAATATTAAATAAAATATTAAAAGAGTGAAATAGTGAAATTACCACAATAAATTACCAACAATTTATTAAGACAGCAAATGTGTTACACTATGAAAAATTGAAAGGGCGTGTTTACGCGTAGTGCAGGCAAGGGGTTAAATAGTAAATTAGAACGAGGTGGTAATCGAAACCTGTTGCATCGTGAGTATCGCAACGGGAGCGTAGTATAGCCACGTGTGAACACGTGTCAGTATACACGCGTGGGCTCGTGCACGAGAGCCAGGAATTGCCATTAAGTGGGTGGCTAAGATTGCCTCTCGTTTATTTTCCTCCATCTCTCTCTCGCTCTTTCGCCGGCTGGTTATCACTCTGCCTTGCGTGAATACCGCTCATATTTTTAACGACCTTTTTGGTACAAATTTTGTAGTCGAAAATTTACATTAATAAGTATATTTATACATGTATATATGTACATATTATATACACAATATATGCATATATATAATATCCTAAATTGAAATTCCCAAATTCCCTAGAAATTAAAAAAATTCCCTACAGCTACCAAAATTAAAGGTTTCAAAAATTCTAGTTTGAAATTCCCAAATTCTAAAATTCTTGTAAAATTCAAAATCTCCAAAAATCATAATTTAAAATTTCCAAATTCTCTAAAAATTTCCATAGAATTCCAAAAACCCTAGCTTAAAATTCCAAATTGCCTAAAAATTTCAAAAATCCCTTAGAGTTCCAACAACCCTAAATTAAATTTGAAATTTGAAATTCCCAAATTTCCTAAAAATACAAAAATTCCCCTAGAGTTCAAACAACACTAAATTAAAATTTCCAAATTCCCCTAGAGTTGCAAAAAGCCTAACTTAAAATTCACAAATTTCCTAAAAGTTCAAGAATTCCACTAAAATTCCAAAAATTAAGGATTGCAAAAACCCTAGCTTAAAATTCTTAAATTTCCAAATTCTAAAATTCCCCAAAAATCCCAAAATTCAAAAATTCCAACCACCCCAATTTAAAATTTCCAAATTCCAGAAAATGTCAAAAATTCCCCTAGGATTCCAAAAATAAAAAATTCCAGAAATCCCAGCTTAAAACTCTCAAATTTCCAAATTCTAAAATTCTCCAAAATTCCCTAAAAATCTCAAAAATCAAAAATTCTAAAAACCCCAATTAAAAATTTCCAAGTTCCATAAAATTTCAAAAATTCCCCTCGGATTCCAAAAATTAAAAATTCCAGAAACCCCAGCTTAAAACTCTCAAATTTACAAATTCTAAAATTCCCAAAAAATTTCAAAAATCAAAAATTCCAACAACCCCAATTAAAAATTTCCAAATTCCATAAAATTTCAAAAATTCCCCTATGATTCCAAAAATAAAAAATTCCAGAAACCCCAGCTTAAAACTCTCAAATTTCCAAATTCAAAAATTCTCCAAAATTCCCTAAAAATCTCAAAAATCAAAAATTCTAGAAACCCCAATTAAAAATTTCCAAATTCCCTAAAATTTCGAAAATTCCCCTACGAATCCAAAAATCCAAAATTCCAGAAACCCCCAGCTTAAAATTCCCAAATTCTCCAAAATTTTAAAATTCCCCAAAAATCTTAGAAAACCAAAAATTCCAAAAAGCCTAACTTAAAATTCTCGCATCCCCCAAATACCATCAGTCCCAAAATCCGAACGCCTCGAATTCGCAACCATAAACTTTCCACGCATTAAAAAGTAAATTTTTCGTGCACCTAAAAGCGCATTAAACTTCGTGGCCAGAAGTTGCATAAGATCTCCGATACCGATCGACTGTCAATTATTCACTAATACATAGATGCAATCTTTTTATAAAATACTTTGCCCGAGAAAGCTGCGACGAATCGTGTACGTACAAACTGCGCGTACAACCGCGTACATAAATTTACAAGGCGGAGTACATGTAACAGCTTCAGTTCGTAAACGTTAAACGTTACACGAGCAAAATTTCTCTTCCTGGGTGTTCATTTCCAAGGACGTATCCGAAGAAACACGATACTCTGCCCGCCACTGTTTCGCCAAATTAAAACCGATTTAATAGTCCTCATTAATTACACTGTTTGATCAGAACTCAATACGAATTCGTTTCACTGTATTAACGGGCCAAGATCGTCGAACGATTAATATTCAATCAAAACGTAACAGCTTACCGATACTTTCACACGGAGGATAATAGTTTCCGCGAAACGGTTGCGAGAGTAATTGCAAATTGAACGTGACCAAGTTCCAGTTATCTCTTTATCAATCGTGACAGTCGCTATCCATATTGATCTATGATACTCTTTTTCGTTTCCACAGCATCCTCGAAGTTAATTAAACACGGTGCTGTTGACCGTACCGTTCCATATAAATTATTATTAACACGCCGCAACGAAAATGCGATGCCAATCTCGATAACACGTTTTCAGTATCGTTTATTCCCTATTAAATAAAACAGAAGCTACGATCGTAATACGTGCCATAAATAACGTCGAATGTTGATTATAAACACGACATTTTTCGCGAGATTTTATTCATTGGATAAACGATTCTGTCTGTCTTCGAGATTATTCAAGAATTAAAAAGTGAAATGGGAAAAATGGATTAGGATGGAAGGTGTATGGGGTGTTTCATAATTGTAGGTCCTTAAAATGGGGGGTAGTAGACGTAATTTTTAATAAGATTTCCCTTTGCAAAAATGGGCTGGGTACCAAACGTACAAATACCACGCGTGGAAGTATCAAGCGTGAAAATTCCACGCGTAGAAATATCAAAGCATGAAAGTACCACGCATGGAAGCATCAAGCGTGAAAATTATACGCGTGGAAATACCAAAGCATGAAAATACCACGCGTGGAATTACCAAGCGTGAAAATTCCACGCGTAGAAATACCAAAGCATGAAAGTACCACGCATGGAAGTATCAAGCGTGAAAATGCCACGCGTGAAAGTACCAAGCGCGGAAACACCACGCGTGGAAGTACCAAGCGTGAAAATTATACGCGTGGAAATACCAAAGCATGAAAATACCACGCGTGGAAGTACCAAGCGTGAAAATTCCACGCGTGGAAATACTAAAGCATGAAAATACCACGCATGGAAGTATCAAGAGTGACAATTCCACGTGTGGAAATACCAAAGCATGGAAATACCACGCATAGAAGTACCAAGCGTGAAAATTCCACGCGTGGAAATACCAAAGCATGAAAATACGACGCATGGAAGTATCAAGCGTGAAAATTCCACGCGTGGAAATACCAAAGCATAAAAATACCACGCACGGAAGTATCAAGCGTGAAAATTCCACGCGTGGAAGTACCAAGCGTGAAAATACCACGCGTGGAAGTACCAGAGCACGAAAATACCACGCGTGGAAGTACCAAGCGTGGAAATACCACGCGTGGAAGTACCAAAGCACGAAAATACCACGCGTGGAAGTACCAAGCGTGGAAATACCACGCGTGAGAGTAACAAGCGCGGAAACACCATGCGTGGAAGTACCAAGCGTAAAAATACAACGCATGGAAATACCAAGCGTAAAAATATCACGCGTCGAAGCTTCGTTTTTGAATTATTACTTCAACTTATTTCTTAACAATTCAAAAACGAAGCTTCAAATCCCATTTTTGCAAAAGGAACTCTTATTCAGAATCACGTCAATATTATTTCGTATATGTAGATTTACTCTCTTGTATACTACATCTGCATATAATGCGTTATATAATACACCTGCACTATCAAAATCAATACACGTTTACTAATATTAACATTAAAACACAATCCAAGATACAAGACCACCAAATAACAAAAGTATGAATAATAACAAAATAACAACATTTCTGCAAAATATTTAATTTTCCAAATTGAAACATGTCACAAACTATTTATAACGTTTTAACACTGTACCCCAGGGAGCATGTTTCTGTCGATTACGCTTAGGGGAGAAATAAGGGGATCCCATTCCCCGGTACAAGAGCATACACGAGACTATCACGCTTCTACACACGTGTACGTATGTAAAGGCCGAAGGACGGCCACGTGCAGTCACGTGTGCACGAGTGCCCTTTTGCCGCGCTTTTTCGAACGGCAGCTCGCCTTTCAAAACAGCCAGCCGGCTAAGTGCTCTGTTGTTTACTAGAACCACGTGTGTACCGAAACGTCAGGTGCGATGAAACATAATGGAATCGGATGTTTTCATAAAACTGTTTTGCAAAATAATTAGGTATTTTGATTTTCCAGATAATTTCGGACAAGTGTATTTTCGTTTCTTACAAATTGTATACAGTATCCGGTTGAACTTTCACTGAATTCGTTGGGTTTCTACGTTTTTGAATTGCGAATTGAGAATTCGCGGCATTTTTATATTTTTCAATTCGTGAAGAAGTTGTTACTTTTTGGAAGCTTGAGATTCTTATATTTTTCAGACACTAAATTTTTGAATATATAGAATTTTCCTATATGTTGCTAAGAATTTGTTTACTTATATACAGTCAGTGTTAAAAGTATTCGTACAGTAATTAATTTCAACAAAAATGTTGTGAAACGTCATTTATTAACAAAATTTGAACAAATAAAAAATACATACACATTCTTACATAGAATACATAGACATCTAAGAATATGTATGTATTTTTTATTTGTTAAAATTTTGTTAATAAATGACGTTTCACAACATTTTTGTTGAAATTAATTACTGTACGAATACTTTTTACACTGACTGTAGTTGAAAATAATTGAGTAATAAATAGAACAAAATATAATTTGTAAGTGATAAATTAACAATTTCAGCAAAGTTTAAACGCGTTCTCTTCAACTAATCTAATTCGTTATCACCGTCCCAAGCCAATTATCATCCCCAGAGACGAGAATAAAAAAAAGGGGAGCACGAAGGGCGACACGCGGCGTCCACGAGCTACAGGGGGGCAACAGTCACAAGGGCACCCTGTTTCCCTGTGCAGCCACGTGTTGAAGAAATGGCCGAATGCACCAGGTCACGGAATCCCATATAAGGAAGGCGAGTCGAAGAAAAGAAAAGAGGAGAAAAGGAACGAAGGGTGGCTCGCCACCCCATAACTCGTGCAGCACACGAGCGAGCCGATGCACATGCTCGATATTCCCATGGATTCCTTGCCTTATGGCGGCCGACGTGCCGCGGACAGCAAGCGTAGGTCCGGTCTTCCCCCTTCCTTTTTTTTCTCCCCCTTGGTCGCTCCTCTCTTTCCAAACACCATGAGATTTCCCCATCGTGTGTGCGGACCACGAGCACGGCGTGTGTAGGCACGCACATGTCCCGAATTCCCACAGTCCCGAGGCATCGGCGTCACCTTGTGGGAGACCCTCGAGAAAACACCAACGATACCCCCTCCAAAATTAGTTAGGGACGAAAATCGAATCTTTACCCTTCGGAACGTATTTCTGCGTAAGAAAGGTGAAGTGTTAGGTTACGTTCTTAATAATTGTTAAATTATTAATAAATTTAGCATATAGCGACATCTTACAGTATTAGAAATGATGTGTGATGTTAGTAACAGAATAATTGAATATTAGAAACAGAATAATTGAATATTGTACTTCTGTCTTGTCGTTGTGAAAATGTAAGCGTTCGTGATGTTTTATTTGAAGAAAAAGTAATCCCTGTTTAAATGGTTAATCTTTAAGTTAAAAAGTTTGTTGTTTGTGTTCTTTATTAAATAATTTGTTCGTGTTCAAAAATGTATTATTAGTTTTGTTATTTTCCATAATTCTGATTATTTAATAATAATATATTACCTTACAATATACAATACACTTCTGGCAAATCTTATAAGAATATCAATTTGGAATTATCTAATTATTTGCATTGTCAAGTGAATACAAAATTGACTTTTTCTTTGTTTTAATATTTACTGTGGTTATTTACTGATGTACCTGACATAAGACAGGTATTAGTTATTAATTGTTAATAATATAGATATATTTTTAGTAATATAGGAACATTATTCTAAATAATATACAGGGTGGCTCATTTTGCCATTTAGAATTGCGATATTATTATTACTCATAGAAAACAATGTTTTAGATGTAGTTCAATGGTTTTGAGAGGGGCTGGTGGTATATTTTTTTGTAGGAGGACGTTTAAAGGACATATGAAGGTCATTAATGTTTTTTAAATGGAATCACATATTTTTTATTGCATCAGTTACTTCTTCATATTCTTTACAAAAAAGTATTAATCTATTTATGTGAAAAAATCATTAGGAGATATTTTCTTACAAATTGTAAGAATCTAAAAAAAAATATACCACCAGCATATGCCCCTCTGAAAACCATTCAACTTCAGCTGAAATATTGTTTGTTATGAGTAATAATAATGACACAAATCTAGATGAGCCACCCTGTAGATACATTGTTAAGTGTACATATTACTTTTTACACAGGAACGAGTTTTTGACAGGAATGCTGGAACAGGTTCGGTTAGGTTAATTAATTGTTCGGTGACGCAAAGATAAGATTTGTACAAAAATTTAAAATACAAAAATAAAAAATTTGAAGTCCCAATACTCAATGCTCAAAAATTGCAGAACCCCCAAACTCTGAGATCTCAAACTTAAAAATCCCAAATTCTCAAAATTCCAAAATTCTAAAATCACAAATTCTCAAAATCCCAAAATTCTAGTCTCAAATTCTCAAAGTCCCAAAATACTAAAATCTCAATTTCTCAAGCTTCCCAAATTCTAAAATCCCAAATTCTCGAAGTTTCAAAATTCTAAAATCCCAAATTTTCAAAGTCCCAAAATTCTAAAGTCTCAAATTCTCAAAGTCCCAAAATACTAAAATCTCAATTTCTCAAGCTTCCCAAATTCTAAAATCCCAAATTCTCGAAGTTTCAAAATTCTAAAATCCCAAATTTTCAAAGTCCCAAAATTCTAAAGTCCCAAAATTCTAAAATCCCAAATACTCAAAGTGCTAATATTCTAAAGTCCCAAATTCTCAAACCCCCCAAATTCTAAAATCCCAAATTCTCAAAGTCCTACAATTCTAAAATCCCAATTTCTCAAACTCCCCAAATTCTAAAGTCCCAAATTCTCAAAGTCCCAAAATTCTAAAGTCCCAAATTCTCAAAGTCCCAAAATTCTAAAGTCCCCAATTCTCAAAGTCCTAATATTCTAAAATCCCAAATTCTCAAAGTCCCAAAATTCTAAAGTCCCAAATTCTCAAAGTCCCAAAATTCTAAAGTCCCCAATTCTCAAAGTCCCAAAATTCTAAAATACCAAATTCTCAAAGTCCCACAATTCTAAAATCCCAATTTCTCAAACTCCCCAAATTCTAAAGTCCCAAAATTCTAAAATCCCAAATACTCAAAGTGCTAATATTCTAAAGTCCCAAATTCTCAAAGTCCCAAAATTCTAAAATCCCAAATTCTCAAAGTCCCAAAATTCTAAAATCCCAAATTCTCAAAGTCCCACAATTCTAAAATCCCAAATTCTCAAAGTCCCAAAATTCTAAAATCCCAAATTCTCAAAGTCCCAAATTTCTAAAGTCCCCAATTCTCAAAGTCCCAAAGTACAAAAATTATATATATCACTCAAAATAATATAAATAATATATTATCATCAGAATAACCATCTCAAATGTTGTAATTTAAGAAAAAGAATCTATTAATATGTGAAACAATTCCGTTTGGTAGTCCCATTGTTAGAAGTCTGCTATTATAGGTCCACTAAATATATTATCCAGTACAATGTCAATCGATATTCTTGAATCGATCATATAGCTACTGTCACATTGGTACGCGGTCTTGAATTTCTTTTGAAGAGTTCACCGATTGTCTTTGCCAGTTTTCATGGCTGTCTCGTTCCCGTTCTTCGAGTACTTACAAGTCCCCCTGGCATGTCTCCAAATACCACATTTTCTACCAGTGATCTTTTTTTATATGGCTAAATATAATGCCCCGAGTATGCACCTCGTTGCACGGACACTAATTTTTCATCGTCACGGCTCATTGAATTTGCTTGAAAATTTATCATTATCTTTCAGATAACATCGCTATCATTTCGCGAATCATTTTCATTATGATTGTCAGTCTTTCTCTATTTTCCAATATGAGGAAACCTTTCATCGGATGGGCAATTTCCTTTATCGTTCAGGAGCTATTAACTGTTATCATTATTTATTTCTTATCAAAAATAAAGAGATTGAAGATTGTAAGATAATCCACTGTTACGTGGTTTTGATTTTGATTTTTATTTTAGTAATGGTTGATAATTATTGGCGGGAAAAATGGCTGGTTCTTTTGGTTCTTGTGGATGGGAGCTGGGTTATGGACACCAGTGCCCTCTCGTGGGATAGCTCAGAACTGTACTCCCAAAAATCTGGGTCTTTCTGGATGTTGTGATTGATGTTTAAGAATAATTTGAGAATTATGAGTTTTAAAATGAGTTGGGCAAAAAGATGTGCGATGTTAAATTGGTATGCTCGTGTGGGGGAATTGATTGTGGTGGTGGATTAATGAAGTAGGGAATTTAGGGATATTCGTTAAAAGTGGTTGCAATTTTGTAAGTTGGGAGTTTAGATTTTTGAGACTTTGAGAATTTGGGATTTTAAAATTTTGGGAGTTTGAGAAATTGGGATTTTAGAATTTTGGGAGTTTGAGAAATTGGGATTTTAGAATTTTGGGAGTTTGAGAAATTGGGATTTTAGAATTTTGGGACTTTGAGAATTTGGGATTTTAGAATTTGGGGAGTTTGAGAAATTGGGATTTTAGAATTTTGGGACTTTGGGAATTTGGGATTTTAGAATTTTAGGACTTTACAATTTTGGGACTTTGAAAATTTGGGATTTTAGAATTTTGGGACTTTGAAAATTTGGGATTTTAGAATTTTGGAACTTTGAGAATTTGGGGAGTTTGAGAAATTGGGATTATAGAATTGTAGGACTTTGAGAATTTGGGATTTTAGAATTTTGGGTATTTGAGAATTTGGGATTTTAGAATTTTGGGACTTTGAGAAATTGGGACTTTAGAATTTTGGGACTTTGAGAATTTGGTATTTTAGAATTTTGGGACTTTGAGATTTTGGGATTTTAAAATTATGGGTATTTGAGAATTTGGGATTTTAGAATTTTGGGACTTTGAGTATTTGGGATTTTTATGCTTGAGATCTCAGAGTTTGGAGACTGGAATTTTTGAACCTTGATTTTCGGGGCTTTGGAATTTTTGATCTTTGATTTTTGGGACTTTAGAATTTTTAAGCTTTGATTTTCGGGATTTTAAGGCCATCAGATTTTGGTATTTTGGGGCTTTGATATTTCAGGATTTTTTGTGTTTGAGATCTCAGAATTTTGGGATTTCGAAACTTTCACCCTTTGGAATTTTTAAATTTTCAAACTTTGAGTTTTGGAACTTGAAATTTTTGATTTTTGGAAGTTTTAGACCATAAAATTGTGGAAATTTGGGACTTTGAGATATTAAAATTTTTAATTTTTGAGACCTCTGAATTTTTGGATTGTGGAATTTTCACATTTTGATTTATGAAAGTTCGATGCTTTAAAATTTTTGAGCTTTTTAACTTTGAGACATTAGAAGTTTTAGTGCTTGAAATCACAGAATTTTGCGACTGGAATTTTCAGATTTTTATTTTTGAGACTTTGAAAATTTCATACTTTGAGTTTTGTAACTTGGAATTTTTTAATTTTAATTAATGATGCTTTGAGACTACAATTTTTTAATTTTGAGATTCTGAGTCTTTAGAATACTTTAAGTTTGAGATCTCAAAATTTTGGACATTGGAATTTGCAAATTTTTACTTTTGATGCTTTGAGATTTTGTAATTTTTATTGTTCGAGGTCTCAAAATTTGGAATTGTGTTATTTTTAAATTTAGATTTTTCGAACTTTGTGATTGGAATTTTGAATTTCTGTTTGACATCTCAAAATGGGACTTCATAACTTTCAAAGTTTCATTTTTGATTCTTTAAGACTGTAATTTTCAAATTCTGATTTTTTATACTTTGAGACCTAAACATATCAAAATTTCTATCCACCCTAATACCACTATGCATAAAACCCTACCCAAAACATCCTACGCTTCTCCCTCTCCCAAAGAATTCTCAACCACAACAATTCCAAGTTAACAGTAAAAATTCGATTAAATCTCTCGACTCACAATCGCTAGTAAACCAGCTGATGAAAGAAGTCGTTATCGTAGAACGGTTCTGTATCAACGGTTCTTCGTATCGTTCGATAAAGCAATAGATAACCCTTTTTATTCCCTGGAAACGATGCACCTTGCGTCGTCGATGCTTTTGATTATATCCTCGGGATCGATGTTTTGCAAATACGCCCCTATTAAACTAGATCAAGTCGACAGAGGCTAACACTTATCGAACGTATCCGTAGCTTGTTTCCTTTCACGTGAAGTAATTGGCCTGGACTGAGAGGTGGTCCCCGATATTACAGAGAAGGATCGGCCGTAGGATGTACGGTCATTAAGCAGGATACGGTTTTTTCGCGTTTCACTCGATACTCGTGGCCTTTCGTTACTCATCCATGTAAGGATCGTTAAGGGAAGGGGTTATCCGGTGTCCATTCACTGTGTTATCTCCGGCTGGACGGATTCTACGACGAGCACGGACTTTTTTACCTAGCCGAGGCCTCCTTCGACGAACCACCTGAGTCGTTCCCGGTTTAACGATAGATTTACGGAACTTGAAATGATGGGACGGACAGTTGTTTTTGTATTTATGTATTTTAAAGTGTTTGTATGTTTTTTTGTATCGGGAAGGATATTAATTTATTGTACTTTATCTGAATAAGTACTGCAATTAATAGGTTCGATGGAGTTTGCTGAAGGCAATGTTGAAAAGCGTTGAGAGCTATTTTATAAGTTGTTTTGGCAATTTTTCAATTTTTGAGGGAGTGTTGTGTTTTGGATTCTGAGAGTTTAAGATTTTGGGAATTCTGGAATTTGGAACATTGAGAATTTGGAATTAGGAATTTTGGAATTTTGGAATAAGGAGTTTTGGAATTTTGGAATTTTGGAATTTTGAAATTTTGGAATTTTGGAATTTTGGAATTTCGGAATTTAGAATTTTGGAATTAGGAATTTTAGAATTTAGGAATTTTGGAATTAGGAACTTTGGAATTCTGGAATTTTGGAATTAGGAATTTTAGAATTTAGGAATTTTGGAATTAGGAATTTTGGAATTTTGGGATTTTGGAATTTTGGAATTAGGAATTTTAGAATTTAGGAATTTTGGAACTTGGAATTTTGGAATTTTGGAATTTTGGAATATTGGAATTTTGGAATATTGGAATTTTGGGATTTTGGAATCAGGAATTTTAGAATTTTGGAATTTTGGGATTTTGGAATTTTGGAATTAGGAATTTTAGAATTTAGGAATTTAGGAATTTTGGAACTTGGAATTTTGGAATTTTGGAATTTTGGAATTTTGGAATATTGGAATTTTGGGATTTTGGAATCAGGAATTTTAGAATTTAGGAATTTTGGAATTTTGGAATTTTGGAATTTTGGAATATTGGAATTTTCGATGATTGGGAATTTTTGAATTAGGAATTTTGAAATTAGGAATATTGCTATTAGGAATTTTGGAATTTTGGGGTTAGGAGTTAGGAATTTAGGGATCTAGGGACTTTTGGAATTGGGGGTTTGTGGGTCTAGGGACTTTGGGAATTGGGCATTTGGGAGTCTAGGGATTTTGGGAATTGGAAATTTGAGATCCGGTGATTTTTGGAACTGGAAATTTGGAACCTAGGGAATTTTTGAATTGAAAATTTGTGGGTCTAGGGATTTTTGGAATTGGGAATTTGTGGGTCAAGGGACTTTGGGAATTGGGCATTTGGGAGTCTAGGGATTTTGGGAATAGGAAATTTGAGATCTGGTGATTTTTGGAACTGGAAATTTGGAACCTAGGGAATTTTCGAACTGGAAATTTGTGGGTCTAGGGATTTTTGGAATTGGGAATTTGTGGGTCTAGGGACTTTGGGAATTGGGAACTTGAGATCTGGGGATTTTTGGTATTGGGAATTTGGGATCTAAGAATTTTGGAATCAGGAATTTTGGAATTTTAGAATTAGAAATTTTTGAATTTAGAATTTTAGAATTTTGGAAGTTTGAAATTTTGTAGTTTGGAATTTTTAATTTTGAAGTTTGAGATTTTGAAATTGGGAATTATGGAATTTTAGATTTTTGAAATTTGAAATTTTGGAGTATTGAAATATGAGATTTTGAAAATTTGGAATTTTGAAATTTGTGATTGTGGAAGTTTGAAATTTTGAAATTTTGGAATTTTGGAATTTGGAATTTTGGAATTTGCGATTTTGGAAATTTGGAATTTTGGCATTTGAGGTTTGGAATTTTGTATTTTGAAATTTTCGTATTTGGAATTTTGGAAATTTCACTTCTGGAATTTTTGAATTGCAATATTAAAATTTGAAATTTTCCTATTTTCTAATTCCATAATTCATTAAATTTTGAATTTTCAGAATTCGTAAATTTAAAAATTACAGAATTATTCAGTTTTTATTTCCAAATAATTGTTAAAATTTGATAGTCACTTAAATAAATTATAATGTTCGTTATGTATTGTAGATAGATTTTGTTTATTATTTAATTAAATTTTGTTCGCAATATCTTCGCATTCTAAACACCAGTGCCAACCTGAATTGAACGCAAACAGTCGTAGTCAGAATGTAAACAAGCGTTATAGGACTTGTAATATCTAACAACGATTCATATCTGTAGATGTCAGTTATTAAGAGTGACTTCTGGTGTTCACTTCGTGATACTTATTTATCTAGTGACAATATTTATTATAGTGCACTGGTATAACAGCGAAGACGTTCTTTTTTAAAGTTCTTGACAGTAAGTCGTTATTTTAATTTTATACATAATAAATTTCGAAATCTAGAAATTAGAAATTTAGGATTTTTGGTATTAATAAATTCAATAATTTGAGGAATTTGTAAATTTTGCGAAGACGTATAAATTTGAGAAATTTGAACATTAAAAGGTTGAGAAGAAATTCAAAAATTTACAAATTTGATAGATTTCGAAATTTCGAAATTAACAAATTTTGAGATTTGAAAAATTCGTGAAACTTGAGAAATTTGAGAAATTTTGAATTTTGAGTATTTTAGAATTTAGAGATTTCAAATCTTGCAAACTCGGAAGATTTCAAAATTTTCTATTTCAAATTTTGGGGATATAAAAATTTGAAAATTTTGAATAAACTGTAAATTTAGTTTCTAAATTCGAAGCCTTGCAAATTGGATTTAATATTCCTAAATCCTAAATTTAATATTCCTAAAATCCAATTTCGAAATTGAATTTCACCAGATTGAATATTTTAGCAGATCGTCCACCCGTCATCAGAAAAACTTTCCTCACCTTCGCTCCTCCAAAAATAATGAACTCGATACTTTTTTATGACGAGTTTATCTCATAATAAATAAATGTTACGCCTTAACCGAGTATGAAAAAAAGAGGGATCCTTGTATAATAAATAAATAAATTTCCACTTTCTTAACGTTTATTCGTTGTTAATGTTCTCGATTGTATTACTGCGAATTTTTCACGAGCAAATAATAAGGGGCGGGAATCTGTATTTACGATCGATTCGCGTGACAGTCGACGATTTATTACATCAACGTAATTACCGGACACTTCGAAAGCATCTTTCCGGAGCAAAACGTTTCCTTCTCCGAAAAGAAAAGCCCCGGAGTCGTGTTTGTCTCGTTTAACCTGCGGCTACGAATATAATTACAAGATAATTACTTCGTACAAGCACCGATCACGTCGTTCATCGACATTTCGGCTCTGCCCGTCGATTATTCACCGGCTAACGAGAGAGAAACCGATCGTATTTACGAGTAGCTGCTTCGTGTCTGACCTGCTTTCTTTCAGAAATGCGACCCACTGTTAGGGGCCGATAATCCCCTCGGGTTTTATTGTCAGCCAAGAATACTGCCAATAAACGGGAAAGTAAACGACGCGTCGTTATTTTTCTGCCACGATTTCTTTGCCCCGGAAAATCCGGTATCGATAATCTACGGTCTGGTCATTGAATAACCGCTATAAATTTTCAGCATTTTTTCCCCGTGAAATTAAAACGCCTCACATTGTCATTTATTAGCTACTACTACTGTACATAACATTATTAACACGTGTTAATATCTTGTATTTCCTTTGCTTTGGTCACAGCGGCATGCTCTGTATACATTGATCGTATGCTTTACATCTTCGTTATTTTCCTAAATATCTGTAATTCTTTTCAACTCGGATAACGTGGTTGGAGAGTTGTAAACTAGTCTTTTGGTAGGCGGACATTTTCTATGGCATTCAAATTTCACCTCCAGCGCTATACTCGAGCCTAACGTAAACGCACGGCCTTAATCGCTCATCACCCACACAATTTGATTATTATCGACGGTAACAAATCGGTTGCTATATCGTTATCAACGTATTTAGTAATAATTTTGCGTGACCTAAGATTTTCCGTATATGACATAATTATGGCCATAAAAGTGAAATTTTCGTACGTGGTAATTCGATGGCCAGGAACTGTAAACATGTGTGTACGAAGACTTTTAATTAATTACATTTACATTCAAGTTAAAAAATGATTAATCCCTTGTATTTTGACGGGTCGTGACGCACGAGTGCGTCATGTGATCAATTTTACTCGAATTTTGAATGGGGTTCAATTTGGAGTTCAAGTTCAATTATAATTTGCTTAGTCAGCTATTGCGTATATCAGGGTCTCTCTAAAGTTCAAATCAATTCTTATTTTTCGGAAATGGCCTTAAATATGGAGAAAGTTTCAGATAAAAGTTGTGAGATATCAAGAGAAACGTAAGATGGCAACAATTTGACCTTGGATGGTTGTTTGAAGGTCACGTGAACATCGATTTCAGTTTCTTTAATAATTGAATCGATAAATTGATAAATTGATATACTGATGAATGGATAAATTAGTAACTTGATGAATTGAGAAATTGGTTAAATAATGAATGCATAAATTAGTAAATTGATGAATTGAGAAATTGGTTAAATAATGAATGCATAAATTAGTAAATTGATGAATTGATAAATTGGTTATATGATGAACTGATACATTGATGAATTGATGAAATGAGAAATTGGTTAAATGATGAATTGATGAATTAGTAAATTAATTAGTTGATGAATTCATAAATCGATAAAGTGATATACTGACGTGTGGATAAATTAATAAATTGTTGATTTAGTACGTTGATGAATTGATGAATTCATGAATTGGTGAATTATTGATTTGATAAGTTGTTGAATTGATGAATTCATAAATTGGTGAATTATTGATTTGATAAATTGTTGAAATGATGAATTGGTGAGTTGTTGATTTGATAAGTTAATGAATTGATGAATTGGTAAATTAATAAATTCATGAATTGATAAATTGATAAATGGATGAATCAATAAATTGATATACTGATTCGTGAATGAATTAGTGAATTGATGAATTCATGAATGAGTGAATGAGTGAATTATGGATTTGATAAGTTGATGAATTGATGAATTGGTAAATTAATAATTTGATTAATATATTGATCAACAAATTGATATATTGACCCGTAGAGGAATTAGTAAATTGTTGATTTGGTAACTTGATGAATTAATGAATTGATGAATTAGTAGATTGTTGATTTGATAAGTTAATGAATTGATGAATTGGTAAATTGATAAATTGATTAATTCATGAATTAGTAAATTATTAATTTGATAAGTTAATGAATTGATAAATTGGTAAATTCATGAATTGGTGAATTATTGATTTGATCAGTTGATGAATTAATGAATTAATAAACTGATGAATTGGTAGATTGTTAATTTGATAAGTTTATGAATTGATGAATTGGTAAATTGGTAAATTAATGAATTGGTAGATTTTTAATTTGACAAGTTTAAGAATTGGTGAATTGGTAAATTGTTAAATTGACAAATTGATGCATTTCTGAATTAATAAATTGATATATTGACTCATAAATGAATAAGTAAATTGTTCATTTTGTAACTTGATGAATTAATGAATTGATGAATTAAAAATTCTTAATTTGATAAGTTTATGAATTGATGAATTGGTAAACCGATAAATTCATGAATTGATAGATTATTAATTTGGTAAATTCATAAATTGGTAATTGATAAATTGACGAATAATTTAAATGATATAATATAAATCGATAACTGACATAACTGATAAATTCATCCTACGATAAATTAATAATTTCATAAATTGGTGAATCTATTAGTAATCTTCAACTTTCCCTATTAAACCAAATCCATCAATCATACATTCTAACCTACCAGTTCATACAACAATACAAATCGCCATAACCATAAAACCACCCCTCCTCCTATATCCATACATTCACACAACTCCGCCAAAAGTGCCATATATCAAAAGGTGTTACAAATAACCCTACCAAGATCTCTGCATAATAACCTCGATGCATCGTGCAATTTTCCAACGCCATAAAAGGACATCCTTCGATACACTACAGTAGTTCGACAGTTTAAAGATCGTCGATTTTGCAAACTCGACGGAACTCTGATCTCCTTTATCGGTGACAGGCGGATTATTGAAAAATGAATTCGATCATGCATACGAAACAGCTGAAAATTATAGGGAATGCGAAAACAAGAGATGTGTCTTGCCAAAGAAACACGAAAGCTTTGACAAGTTGATAACACAGTTATTCTTGAATGAACGCAACCTATAAGCGTTATAGATAAACTGTCATGCGGCTATCAATCACTGAATCACTGACAGATAACTTGCAAACGTGAAAATTAATTAAAAGGAATTACGGTTGCATGTAAAACACCTCATGCATATTATTATGGATATCGCGCGTGTGTGGATACAAATGTGTGATCGAGATACGAGTTCAGGTAAATTTGATTATATTTGCAGTTTAATAGGTTTATGTATTTTGGGATGTGGGTATTTGCAAAATTGGAAATCTTTATCTTTCTAATTTACAACCCTTGCGAATTGCAAAATTGCAAATCTCCACATATCCACTTTAGAACCTTTGAAAATTGCAAATTTTCACATCTTCACACTTTTCTCTTTGAACCCCTGTAAATTACAAAATTGCAAATCTCCACTCTTCTACTTTACAACCCCTGTCAATTGCAAAATTAACAATCTCCACTCTTCTACTTTACAACCCCCGTCGATTGCAAAATTGTACATTTTTATACATCCACTCTACAACTTTTACAAATTGAAAAATTGCAAATCTCCACATGTCCACTTTACAACCCTTGCGAATTGCAAAATTGCAAATCTCCACATATCCACTTTAGTACCTCTGAAAATTGCAAAATTATACATCTTCACACTTCTCCCCTTGAACCACTATAAATTACAAAATTGCAAATCTCCACTTTTCTACTTTACAACCCCTGTCAATTGCAAAATTGCCAATCTCCACTCTTCGACTTTACAAACCCTGTCGATTGCAAAATTGCACATTTTTACACATCCACTCTACAACCTTTACAAATTGAAAAATTACAAATCTCCACATGTCCACTTTACAACCCTTACAAACTGTAAAATTGCAAATCTCCACATATCCACTTTAGTACCTTTGAAAATTGCAAATTTACACATCTTTACGCTTCTCTCTTTGAATCCCTGTAAATTGCAAAATTGCAAATCTCCACTCTTCTACTTTACAACCCCTGTCAATTACAAAATTGCAAATCTCCACTCTCCTATTTTACAACCCCTGTCAATTGCAAAATTGCCAATCTCCACTCTTCTACTTTACAAACCCTGTCAATTGCAAAATTGCCATCTCCACTCTTCTACTTTACCCTGTCGATTGCAAAATTGCACATTTTTACACATCCACTCTACAACCCTTGCAAATTGAAAAATTGCAAATCTCCACACGTCCACTTTACAACCCTTGCAAATTGCAAAATTGCAAATATCCACATCTCTCCTCTAGTACTCTTGAAAATTGCAAAATTACACATCTTCACACTTCTCCCTTTGAACCCCTATAAATTACAAAATTGCAAATCTCCACTAATCTATGTATACTTTACAATCCCCATAAATTGCAAAAATTGCAGATCTCCACACCTCTACTTTTCAACCCTTCTAAATTGCAAATTAGCAAATCTCTACTCCTCTACAACCCCTAAAACTTGCAAACCTCTCCATAGAAAAACTATGTACAAGTCTACCCACCCCTTCGCCATTTTTCCTAATGAAAACCAACTCCACTTGCTGGGAGTTGAGATCTTGATCTTGAGGTCTTGACTTTCCATAAAGAATACCTCCACACCATTGTAAACATGATTTCAATCCACCCTTAAATATCCATTTAACACTTACGTCTGTATCCCCCGACCTCTCAATCCAAGGCAAATTAACCTGACTGCAATATGCTTAATTGCCCGATAATTGCACAGAAGATGCGAGGAGATTGACCGGAACTTTTTGCACTCACGTCTCAAAAAACGTAATTGGAAAGCAAGTAGCAAAAAACGTCGTAAATATTAACCGAGATATTTAAATGGGTCGACTTTATAGAGGGCGCGATTCCGCATCGATTAAACCGTCGTAACCTCGAAAATTTATCGAATTTCGAAAAATCACGCGGCATTCCGTGAATTGCAGAAAAAGTAAAATCTGTTTGTTCGACTAACCCTTCGTAATGAACAATAAAAATTTGTAGCTGCGTTTCTTTTCTTTTAAACGGGCCCTTAATGCGTTTCGTTTACGATAAGAATTTTACTTTCCAGCCACTTACCTGAATCGGAGAGAAATTTTATTGCCGTCGATACGACCGCTTGATTAAGCGGCGGGTAATAAAGATGCTCTAAATTATTTTCCGCCTGTTTATTGACCCTTATTGGCTTGTATAAATGGCGAACATGTGTTGTATTCGATTTAATTAGATACGAGGCTGATAAGGTTCGGAAACCGGTAGCATGTCGCTTTGGGTTATCAGTGTCGACCGGCGCCTTTCGGTTCTTATCGACATTGTTTGATTATTTTGTGTAATTGTCAATTTCGGATGGAAGTTCTTCCAATATTTATAATATGGTTCGTAGCTAAAATTACACAGTCACTTATACACAGTATGACGGAAAAGTAATGGAACTTTTTAAATTTAAGGAAAACTAGTGCCATCTATTAAAATATTTCTGAAAATCCTCCCCTATAAAACACAACAATCATTATTGGAATCGAGCAACGAATTGTAAACTTATAGCGTTTAATGCGACAGAACCTTTCGCCATCGTATCACAAAATCACGGGCAAGCGCAACAAATTGCTCGCGTTGAATATTGCGAGGATCTTATCAAAACAGCCAGACGAAACTGTACATTCCTGGAATCAATTGTAACTAGTGACGAGACGTGGTGCTTCAAGTATGAACCTCGAACAAAGCGCCAAAGTGCTACGTGGAAATCTCCAGGCTCTCCAAAATAAAAAAAATTGCGATTCCAGAAGTCCCCCGAGAAGACAACGTTAATTCGCTTTTACGATTCTAAAGGAATTATACTTCGGGAATTCGTTCCACAGGGACAAAATGTTAATGGCGAATATTATCTGGGTGTTATGGAACGTTTGTGGAAGAGGATCGTTCGTGTGAGGCCCGAATATCGAGCGCCGGGAAGTTGGTTTCTGTTGCACGATAACGCATCATGTGAACTGTCGCTGTTGGCGAAAAAACAAGTCTGCTCCAACATCCTCCAAATTCTGACTTATCTCCGTGTGATTACTTCTTTTTTCCAAAACTGAAATTAGCTATAAAAGGAACGTGTTATTAGGAAGGACTAAAAATCCCCAGAATGTACCATCTCTTCGGAGTAGTCGGTCACTTGACACTCAACAAAAGTGATGTGATCAAAGGTAATAGTTCCGGAGCGTGTCAACGATCCTCTAGGAAACGCGTTCCCTCGGTCATAAGAAAAAGGCAAGAGGAAGAAAAGGGAGCCACGTTCCGTGCACGTTCCGTGCACACGCCGTGCTGGGGCGACTAGACGAGTCGAGGGCTAGGGCACCGCGAATGGTAGACCGGTAGCTGGCTATTGGAATGATGAGCAACAGGTTTGGTTTTGAAGGACATGCAAGTATAATCTTTTAACAATGTTACTTTACAAGTTCGTAGTCGAAGTCAGTATTATTTCTGACTTGATCGTGATTCGAGGATGTGTTGAGAAGATTTGGGGAATTTGAGGTTTAGGACTTTGGGATTTGGGGAATTTGAAAGTTGGGACTTCGGGATTCGGGGACATTGGAGTTTGGGAACTTTGGGATTTGGAGAATTTGGAGTATGGAGATTTTAAGGTTTTGGAACCTTGACATTTCAGGATATTGTGAATTTAGGGTCTTTGAAATTTAGGAAGTTCGAGATTTGGATTTTGGAATTGGGAATCAAGGGATTTTGCAGTTTATGAATTTAGAGCCCTAGAATCTTAAATGTACTAAATCTTGAACCACTACTAAAATTCGATAATTCGATAATTAAAAAGCTTGACAATTCAAAAATTCGATGGTTCAAAACTTGAATAATTCTATAATTCGATAATACAGAAATTCGATAATTTGAAAATTCTACTATTCGAAAATTCAATAATTCAATGATTAAAAAATTTCATAATTCAAAAATTCAATAATACAGAAATTCGATAATTCGAAAATTCCACTATTCGAAAATTCAATAATTGGAGAATTCTGATTCATAAATTCAATAATTCGATAATTCAGTAACTCAAAAATTCAACAATTCAAAAATTCATCAATTCAAAAATTCAACAATTCAAAAATTCATCAATTCAAAAATTCAACAATTCAAAAATTCCACAATTCAAACATTCCGTAATTTAAAAATTCCAAAATCTAACCCTAAAAAAAATATGTCGAAACTCATTCATTCACCCACTCGAAACTAACAGAATTCCCTCCAAAGATTCCGAAACTCAAGTACATATTCTCTCCAAAAAAAAACATCGCAATCTTCCGATTACGATGTTTCCATAGGTATCGTTATCGAACGGTAGTGTCGGTCGTAGTCGATCGCGCACGTACACCTACACGCTTCTCTTATAAATACGAGACAGTGCGTGGCTCGGCGGAGAGAAGGTGCGTAAGTCCGCATCTGCCCGAGATTCTCACGCGCGACGCATCTGTCTCGGGTTCCCACGAGAAACGGCCACGAAGAAGAAGCCCGTGCTGCCGGGAGCTGCACGAGAAACTTTCGTCCGTTCTGCTCGATCTGTCCACGTGGCTGGGGCGTGCTAAGATTCGCCACTGTCTTTCCTGTCTCTGTCGATCTCCGGCTCGAGGATTAGGGAACCGTATGTGGAGTATCCTTGAATCGAAACCATTCCCGTTCTTCTCCCGCATCGCTTCCCTTTTTTATCGCGATCCCCACCCTTGCGATATTCCGTAGCAATTTCACCGTTCCATTACCGCGCCATTTTTTTCAAGAGATAACCAATCACTTCTTTCTCGATATGCCAATTTCTTTATTTCGGACGCAATTTCTGAGCAACGGCAATTGGTTGACGCGTTTAATAGGAAGTGTACTTTTTAATTCCATATGTTGGGTTGTTAGGTTGATAGGGGGACGTGTTGGTAATTTTATGGGTGCATGAGTTGATAATTTGGTAGGTGGATAATTAGGTAAATTGGAAGGTGGACAATTTGATAATTTAATAGGTGGACAATTAGGGAATTTGAAAGGTGGACAATATGGTAATTTAATAAGTGGGCGATTTGTTAATTTGGTTTGTGGATGATTTGTTGATTTGGGAGATGGACAATTTGGTTATTTGATAGGTGGACAATTAGGTACCTTGAAAGGTGGACAATTTGATAATTTAATAGGTGGACAATTAGATAATTTGAAGGGTAGACAATTTGATAATTTAATAGGTGGACAATTAGGTAACTTGAAAGGTGGACAATTTGGTAATTTAATAGGTGGACGATTTGTTAATTTGCTATGTGGACAATTTGTTGATTTGGGAGATGGACAATTTGGTAATCTGATAGGTGGACAATTTGATAATTTAATAGGAGAACAATTAGATAATTTGAAAGGTGGACAATTATGTAACTTGAAAGTTGGACAACTGTTTAATTTGTTACATGAACCATTCGTTAATTTGGTAAGTGGATTAATATTTCAAAATACAAAAATCAACGCAAACTTTCAATTTGCAAAGTTTCAATACTTTCCGATGCACAAACCTTGCAAAATTCACTGCCTTCTATCAACCTCTTAGGCACTTAGTATACTGCCTATACCTATGTATAGCGCTTCCATAAACAGTGCGTAAAATTCCGCCTAACAGATTAAAAGCAAAAATAATCTCCCCCCTAAAAAAATGAAAGAACCACTTCTCCAGATCTGCGGATTATTTTTCCTTTTCAGCGTCTCCTTTTCCGTGTTTCCAGAAATGGTAGCGCAAGCTCGTGTCTCAGGTGTTCAAGGTGTTAATCGGTTCTCTCAAATCTGGAAACACGGCACGATTCCAGTGATCGTACAAGCAATTACCAGGCGACTCGATCGGCCTGTGGCAGTTAATTCGCGCGAAACTAGCGGGAAAAACGGTGGGCAAACGCGTAGCTGTTGCGAGAAACGACGGCTCGAATTCCAAACGGGGCTTGGCCACACGACAAGAAAGCCGACGTATAAATCTAGGCTGAAACACGCGCAAAAAGACCGCTCGTGGTTGCTATCGCTTTTATTCCCTATTATACGGCACACGGGACTAATTGCTACTCGCCTCGTGCACTCGGCTTGTTCTAGTCACTGATTATAGTGATGCTATTCGAGCCTGTTCTTAAACTGCTCAAGTGAAACATCGATGCTTTATGGTTAGGTTATGTTTTAATTGAAAGAGGCTTTTGAAATTTTTATTTCGGGTTTGTTCACTTTTTTCCTGTACTCTTTCCTGTTTGGAAAGAACGCAGTTGGTGATATTTTTGTGGTTTTACGTATTCGGGTCTGTGCATTTTGAGAGTTTCATGTTTTCAGTTTCAAATTTTAGTATCATCATCTTGTTATACCATTGTAGCACATTATTACATTGTATTATCATGCTATCATATTATATTATCATACTATCATATTATATTACCATACTATCATATTATATTAGCATACTACCCTATATTATATTATGATATTATCATACTATCGCACTGTCACTCTCTGAGATCACATTGCCATACTGTGAAATTATTATTTCCTCATTTTATCTTATCATACTACTCTATAATACTATTATATTATGATACTATCATACTATCGCACTATCACTCTCTGAGATCACATTGTCATACTGTAAAATTATTATTTCCTCATTTTATCTTATCATGCTATTGCACTATTATACTATCATATTGTAACATTAACATATTGCCACATCATCATATCATTATATCATTGCATTATAATATTATCACATTTTCATACTATCATACCATGTTATTATACTATCATATAGAATTGTCATACCTTCATACCATTACACTCTCAACTACCATGTTATGATACTATTTGATTATATTACTACCATACTACATTATCGTCATACTATTACATTACCATATTATTATATCATGTTATCATCATATCACTCTACTGTGATAACATCACATCATCATATCATCAAATCATCATATACACTACCGTCCACAAGTATCCGGACACTTGGTTTCGTTACATAAAACATAGTTGAACTTTGTACGAAAGGTATTTAGGGTTATCATATCATTTGTAATAATTATTATTATCTTTTTTGAGGTGTCATAACGTAATAGAATTAATTTTTAAGTACAAATTATACAATGAAAGTGTGAAAGTAAAATTCATGTCCAGAAGTACAAAGTCCAAATTTGTGAATCTAATGAAACGCTTTCGATTCTAAAAAAAATTTTAATTTCTACTGTGTTTCATTTCTATGGTGCAGATCGTATTCAGAGGGTTCTTCGATATGTTTCAAGTGTTTGTAAACTGTTGGTAGATGTTTAGGTTCCCTCAATGGAGATAAGAATGAAGGTAACGCAATGCACTCGACAGTTTCGGTTTAGTTCGTCTGTAGCTTCTTTTCCATCGAGATATGAGTTCCAAACGAGAATTATCAATCGAAAAACGTTCCAGTATTCTGACTGTCGCAGAAAAAAATCGATTTTAGTTACTGCTGCAGATACTTGAATAACTTTTATGTAACGCGAATGCATATTTCACTTGTGTCCGGATACTTATGGACGGTAGTGTATCTATGTCATCATAATATCATATTCCACTGTCATCATATTATTATATCACATGCTCCAATTCTGAAATTAAAAAATTTATAAACTTCTAAAATTTCCAAATGTTCCAAATTTTTCTTAAATTGACACGGTTTCAGGACACTGTTTAGAAATTCACCAATTGTAATTTTCAAATACAAAAATTTTCAAATTTAGATTTTAACAAATTTTCAAGTTTAATTTTCAATTTTAATTTTAATGATGTACAATTTTCAAAATTTAAAATACATTCAAACCTCCCTTATTACCAAATACATAAATATATAAATTTCCTAATCATTAAATGTAGATATGTAGATAATGTTGAATATTTCAACAGTAGATTGCTTAATTTGCAAATGTAAAATTTTCTAAAGAAAGAAAATAAAAGTAACTAGTTAGAAATCAGTATACAAGTATGTATACAAGTGAACAGTTTCCATTACTATGTTGGCAGGTTTTCTACTACCGGTGTCCGGTAGCCGTGATTTCTTACCACTTTCCTAACGAATTGCCAAACAAGACGGCGCACCAGGTGACGTGTCCCTGTGAGTCACCTGAGATACTTGTACGTGTGTATATCTCGGGATCTAGGGGGGTCGGTTTTAAGCTGAAAGGTAACAGGTGAAGGTGATATATGTCTTTCGAGCTGTGCTCTCGTTAGAAGCTGTAAATTGCCTTTTGTGGAATATAAAACTAGTTTCGAGGTGTTTGGGAAATTTTGCAATATATCAGAATTTAGAAAATTTTGAGAAATCTAGGGAGTTTGAGTATGGGGAAATTTGGGAAGTTTAAGAATGAGGGAATTTGGAAAATTTGAGAATAGAAAAATTGGGAAAGTTTGATATGAAAATTTCAAAAATTTATGAAAATTTGGAAATTTCAAAAATCTAAGAAATTTTGGAAATTTAAAAAATTCTGGAAATTTGGTATTTTGCAAAAAATAGAAATTAGGGAAATTTGAGAATTTTGAAATTAGAGAAGTTTTGAGGAAATTGACAATTTGAGAATATAGAAATTTGGAAATTTTAGATTTTAAAAATTTCAATTTTTCGAGATTTCAGTATTCGAGCAATTTGAAATTTTTTTGAGCAATTTCAGAATATGGAAATTTGAGAAATTAGGTAATTTTAGAATTTGGAAATTTGGAACTTTGAAATATGAAAATATTTGAGATTTGAGAATTTTAGAAATTTGGATATTTTGAGATTTGAGAATTTAAGAAATTTGACATTTTTTAGAACAATTGGAGAATAAGGAAATTTGAGAAATTAGGTAATTTTAGAATTTGAAAATTTGAAAGCTTGAAATTTCAAAATTATTGAGATTTGAGAATTTTAGAAATTTAGGAAATTTGAAATCTTGATATTTTCAGATTTGCGAATTTAAAGAATTTGACATTTTTCAGTGCAATTTCAGAATAAGGAAATTTGTGAAATTTGGTAATTTTAGAATTTGGAAATTTGAGAATTTTGGCATTTAGAAATTTGAGAATTTGAGAAATTTGAAAATTTTTAGAGCAATTTGAGAATAAGCAAATTTGTGAAATTTGGTAATTCTAAAATTCAGAAATTTTACATTTAAAAATTTGTAACTTTTGGAATCAGAAAATTTGAGAATTACTAAAATCTGAAAATTCAAGAAATCTGAGATCTGGAACTCTACAAAATTCCCTAATTTCAAAAATCCTCCCCTAAACCTCACCCTCAAAAACCCCAAAACACCCAACCGCCAAGAATCCCAATAACCATCCAAAAATCAAAAACCAAATCACATCGAAAACCCAAAAATCCTCGAAAAGCACCGGAACATATTCGTTTCCCCTTTCGGGCTACATAATCGATAATCCAGGAACATTACGGTCGCGTAGACATGGAAGTGCATCGAATCGAGAGACAGAACGAAGAAAAGGTCCAATTATCACGGTCGCTGGGCCTGGGGCGGGTCGTTTGGTAGCAAGAAGCGGATACCTTTCGATCCGGCATGCCGGCACTTTCTCAGCAGCGTTTCTCGGCCGATTTATGGCCGCGGGAAAAGCACGTGTCGCGGAATCGGCTTGTGTTCACGGTAGGTTTATACATAATCGGCTTTCGCGTTCTCCGTCCCGTGTCCGCGTCCGGTTTCGCGTTGGTCGACGCTCGTCGCGTCGCGGCGCTCGTGCCAGAACGGTCGCGGTGCCCGCTCATTCCCACGGCCCCGAGAGAGCGCCGTATAAATACCACCGTACACGTGCTCCCGCGATCTCGGCGGCCCTTCTACGCACGCCTGTCACGTGTGTATCTAGACGCGTCACACATAACACACCTTACGCGCTACGCTAAACCGAGCACGCGTCTTACGTACAGTCGTACGCAAATGTTGATTAACTGGGGAATTAAGAATTCGGTAGTTGGGAGTTTGGAATTAGGGGATTTGGGAATTTTTGGATTTTTGGGATGTTGGGGATTTGGGAATTTGGGGATTTGGAGATTTGAAGATTTGGGAATTTGGGGATTTAAGGATGTAGGGATTTGGGAATTTAGTAATTTGAGGATTTTTGGGATTTTGGTGTTTTGGAGATTTGGGGATTTTAGGATTTGGGCATATGAAAATTTGGGGATTTAGTAATTTGTGAATTTATGGATTTGAGGTTTTTTGGGGTTTTGGTGTTTTGGAGATTTGGGGATTTGGGGATTTGGAGATTTGGGAATTCGGGGATTTAAGGATGTAGGGACTTGGGGATTTAGTAATTTGTGAATTTATGAATTTGAGGTTTTTTGGGGTTTTGGTGTTTTGGAGATTTGGGGATTTGGGGATTTGGAAATTTAAGGATTTGGGGATATGAAAATTTTGGGATTTAGTAATTTGTGAATTTATGGATTTGAGGTTTTTTGGGGTTTTGGTGTTTTGGGGATTTGGGGATTTGGAGATTTGGGAATTCTGAGATTTGAGGATTTGGAAATTTTGGGATTTAGGGACTTAGGGATTTGGGGATTTGGGGATTTAGGAATTTAGAGATTTAGTGATTTGGAAATTTGTGAATTTAAGGATTTGGGGATTTAGGGATTTGACAATTTGTACATTTTAGGGATTTGGGGATTTAGGGATTTAGTAATTTGGGAATTTGAGAATTTGGAACTTTGGGAATTTGGAAATTTATGGATTTGGAGATTTGGGAATTAAGAAATTAAAAGATTTGTAGATTTAGGAAATAGGAAATTAGGGGACTTGGAGATATGGGAATTGGGAAATTAGGGGATTTGGAGATATGGGAATTATGAAATTAAGGGACCTGGAGATATGGGAATTGGGAAATTAGGGGACTTGGAGATATGGGAATTATGAAATTAAGGGATCTGGAGATATGGGAATTGGGAAATTAGGGAACTTGGAGATATAGGAATTGGGAAATTATGGAATTTTGAAGTGTATTAGTAGAGATTTAGGGTTTTGGAAATTTTTGGTTTTAGAAATTTAGAGATTTGGGAATTTTAACATGTGAAAATTGGAGATTTGGAAATATAGAGACTTGAAAATTTAGAAATTTGGAAATTGGGGATTCGTAAATTTAGGGATTTGAAAATTGGGTAATCTGTAAATACGAGATTTGGAAATTCGGCGATTTGAAAGTTTGAAGACTAGAAAATTTGTTATTTGGTAATTCAGAAATTTAGAAACTTGATCATTTATGAAATTCTACATTTGAAAATATAGAAAATTGGAGAATTTGGAAATCTAGAATTATAGAAATCTAGAAATTGAGAAACTTGAAAATTTATTAAATTAAAAAATCTAAATTTGTAAATTCAATATCTAGTTAATTTGGAATTATAAAAATTCAGAATCTAGAAAAGTTTGAATTCTAAACACACAAAAATGTGTCAATTAAAAATTGTTAACATTCTGAAATTAACAAATACAGAAATTCAGAAAATTTGAAAATTTGAAAATGTTCAAGTTCTAATATTGCTTCTTATGTACATACCTTTCTACTGGTTATTACTGATGACGATGTATTACAATTGTACCGATATTTGATATCGATATGTATCGATAACCGATATATCCATGCACATCAGATCGCGTATAAAATTCCGATATTATTGATATCGATACTGATACGTCTAATTGAATTAAATCCAAGAAATGGAATATTCAATCTAACTGTTTTATATATCATTTATCAAATTGCGTTTTACACTTTTCATTTCAATTTTCTATAATACAAATTTTATTTTCTTCCTTTTTTATTTTCTCTTGTATACATATATAATCTGTAGCATTATCCCTAGATAGCAATATTCCTAGATAGCAATATCCCTGGATACAAATATCGCTAGATGTTAACGACCTTAGATAGCAATATCCCTGAATACAAATGTGCCTAGCTACCAATATCCCCAGACAACTATACTCCTACATAGCAATATATTAGGGGTACCGAAAAGTAATCAAAATTTTGTTTGCTGGTGAAAAATATTTATTTATTAAAGAAATCTTAAATCAACAAAATAATTTCCATCACTTTCTAACGCTTTTTGCCAGCGTAAAGGCAATTGTTCCCTTCCCAAAAAAAGTCCTTCGATTTTTCATAGAAAAACTTTGAAATCATCGAAGAAATTTTGATTACTTTTCGGTACCCCTAATATCTAGATACCTAAAAGCACCAGTGCCTAAGCTTATAGATTCCTATATCCCTAAATCTCTAGATCACTAAATTTTTAAATTTCTAAATTGCCCAATATCTGTTACTAGATTCCTCTAACATTAGTCAGACTACAAATAATAACTTTTATATACCCTATAATCAATATTAATAATATTCGAATAAAAATCGTAACAAAAACGAGATTTTATATGCAATCAGACCAACACTCAAATTCCAGTAAATATATAGTTAAATTTTGTAAAAATATTTTAATTTTGATGTCATGATCATATCTCGTTACGAATCGAAGACACTTCTTCAGCAGTGCCGGAAATCGAACTTTCTTTTCGATTCCCACGAGGCAAATACGTCGATCGAGCGATCGAAATGTTGCAGCACGAAACATTGAACGGATAATGATACGAACGACGCGATATAATGGAAACGATCGTGCACAGTAGCGACAGCAAAATCGGAATTAAAAGTGAATTACCGAGTTTTCGAATCGCATTAAAAGCAGGACACCTAAGGGTATGTGCTTACGCGCGATCTGTAACAGCGCGTGTCACTTAATGTTGCTGTAAATTACGCTTCTCTCGGCGATGTGACACACCTGGTCCATAAATACCCATGAAATTCGACTGCACTTTATGGGTTTAATGCGAATTTATATTAAAATCGTCGTCTGATACTGACCGGACGTCTGTATGTATATTTATGGCGCGTTTCTTCTTTAATAACATACAAAGTAAGATAATGTACTGGCTTTTTATGGTTTGCGAGCAGTGGGTTTTTAATATGAGTCTTATGTGACGTTGACTGTCACGACTGAACATGTGAGAACATGCATACATACATACACAGACATACACGCATGTGGGAACATGTATATACATGCGTACATGTGTACATGTATATGGACATATGTATTAATGGATATATCTACATATGTATACAGGGTGGCTCACCACATTTTGCCATCTAGATTTGCCTCATTATTATTACTCATAGCAAACAATGTTTCAGATGAAGTTGTATGATTTTGAAAGGGGCTGGTGGTATATTTTTTTGTGGTGGACGTGTAAAGGACATATGAAGGTCATTAATATTTTTTTAAATGGAGTCATATATTTTTTATTGCATCAGTTACTTCTTCAGATTCTTTACAAAAAAGTATTAATCTATTTATGCGAAAAAATCATTAGTTTAGGAGATATTTTAATTCTAACTTGTTAGGAAATCGTGACTTTCTGGTCAATATTATGAATTGCCCTAACTGAACAGCAAATGTTTTTCTACATGCTTTGAGAGGTCACCAAACGAATTGTGAGTTTTTGTTTTTTTTTTTGTTACGCAGTAACAGTGAAATTTAGTCTCCGTTACGTCTCTAATACGGTGAATACGACGATACGGTGAATTATCACTTCATAATGAAGTATTCTAAAGAAGAAAAGATAGACATGTTATCATTTTATTTTGAAGCTGGGAAAAGTGCTACACATGCAGAAAGATTATACACTACGGAATGTTAGTAAGTCATTAATTTCTCGATTCAGAAAGTGTTCTGATGCAAATGGTCGCCACATTGAACCTTTTCTGTAAATAGACATTAAAATTAAAATATCTCCTAAACTAATGATTTTTTCACATAAATAGATTAATACTTTTTGTAAAGAATATGGAGGAGTAACTGATGCGATAAAAAATATATGATTCCATTTAAAAAAACATTAACGACCTTCATATGTCCTTTACACGTCCACCCACAAAAAAATATACCACCAGTATATGCCCCTCTCAAAATCATTCAACTTCATCTAAAACATTGTTTGCTGTGAGTAATAATAATGACGCAAATCTAGATGGCAAAATGTGGTGAGCCACCCTGTATAGATATTTAGGGATATCTGAAGGTGCAGTTATCTGATACTAGGGATATTGCAATTAATTCCTTCGAATATTTGTGAGTACAGTTATTGATGTCTAGGGATATTAACATCTTACAGAATCGACATCTATTGAAATCTAGGGATATTAAAATTTGTATACATCCTTAAAAATGTTTGCATCTAGTGATATTTGAAATCATATATAATCCACTTAATGTTGAAATCTACGATTATTGAAATTCGTATCGAGTCTCAAAAATGTTAAAATCTAGAGATATTTCAGTTGATACATACACCTATTGTTATTCAGATCTAGGGATATTTCTAAACAAATATCCAAGAATATCGAGATCTAGTGATATCGCGTTAATTAAATTTGCATTGGTATTCGAGGATTTTGAAATGCATAGATTATTATCTCAGCCCATTAAAGCCCAAGGAGATTGTTTTCTAAAGATATCGCGATCTAAAAGTTATTCGAATGTACACATCGAAACGACACGCGCACGTTTATAATGCGGATTTAATAACCGCGCATAATACGCGGCAATAATTCATCGAACGATAATCGTGTTAAAATTGCATCCACCGTGGCAAATCCAGATTATCTCGCCGAAAACAGATATTAATAATAAAAGATCTTAATACGCGATAATTCATTGAAACAGTGCGTACTCTGCGGCACGGATCGTCGACGGCCAAATAATAACCCGTGACAAGATCGATTATAGTCGAAATCGCGGTGAAAGTGTTGAGAAGCAAGTGCGAGAAAATTTCGTGGAAGCGAAACGTGTGTCGCGGGCGATACGATACGGGCAATCTGAAAATTAACCGAAATTGCGTGTCTCGTTATCTGGAATCGTCAGGTCTCTGGATCTTTATCGACCGATATATGCGCGACATTGACAAAATTCCCCAACGACAGCTGCCACCTTCGAACAATTAATTTCCAGCAGGAAAAGTTTCACGCGTCGACCGACATACGTCGTATGGAAACGGCGTACAGTCAATGGCAAATCTGGTTTACGTGCAACTACATACATCGGAGTACGGTTGACCGTTCGTTTCCAAGGATTTTATGGCATTTTAGAAATTTATGATAAATTAAGTATTTAGGGAATATCAAACTCAACCATAAGGGATATACGAATATAGAGTTATAGAAATATAGGAACATACGAATCTAGGGAGATAGTAATTGTGGGATATATAATTATAGGGATATTTGAATCTAGGGAGGTTGGTATTCAAGGATGTTTTAATCTAGGGATATTGGGATCTCAGGATTTTTGAATCTAGGGTTATTGGGATTTTTGGAAATAGAGATTTTTGGATCTGGGGATATTGGGATCTGGGGATATTGGGATCTGGGGATATTGGGATCTGGGGATATTGGGATCTGGGGATATTGGGATCTGGGGATATTGGGATCTGGGGATATTGGGATCTGGGGATATTGGGATCTGGGGATATTGGGATCTGGGGATATTGGGATCTGGGGATATTGGGATCTGGGGATATTGGGATCTGGGGATTTTGGGATCTGGGGATATTGGGATCTGGGGATATTGGGATCTGGGGATATTTGGATCTAGGAATATCGGCACTTGTGGATTCTTGGAACTAGGGATATTTGGATCTAGGAATATCGGCACTTGTGGATTCTTGGAACTAGGGCTATTTGGATCTAGGGATTTTTCTTTCCGAGATATTTGAATCTAGGGATTTTTGTAACTAGGGACTTTTGGATCTAGGGATATTTGAATATAGAGATATGTGGAGCGAGAGTTATAGAAAAATATGGATATTGTAATCTAGGGATATTGAGATCTAGGAATTTTCGGAACTAGAGATATTTGAATTTGGGGATTTTCGGATCAAGAGATATTTGAATCTAGGGATATTTGGATCGAGGGTTATAGAAAACTATGGATATTGAAATCTAGAGATATATGAGTCTAGAGATTTGTGAATCTAGGAATTAGTTGGTCTTGATGATCTAGGAACTTAGGGATATTAAAATTAGGGAATCTAGAGATTTGAAAGACTACACGTTTGGTTATCTAGTAACTTGGGTTGGAAGGTATCTTGTGCTATATATTTGTCTATCTAGTGATATAGATATCTAGGGATTTTAAGATGGTAGAATTTCCGAAATTTGAATATTTAGATATCGAAGAACGTAGTAATTTCAAAATCTGTTAAGGTGTAAATTTGTATGTTCGAAAAAAGATAAAAGAATAGTAACACTTGCGAACTTAAGAAATTGGAAAATTACAAATATAAAGAAACTAAATTAAAAATTTACATATGTATATGTTTGAAAATGTAGACATGTGTATATGTGAAAATTTACATATGCACTGATTGGAAAATTTGAGAATTCAGAAAAATTGAGAAGTTGCAGATTTGTTTACGCACGGATTTGAAAGTCGGAGAGCTTAATACAGCAATTAAAGAACAGCGAAGGCGTCGCAAAGACCTCTTTATGCAAAGGAGGCCAACGTTGCATGCGTGTGTACTTCTCGAATCCTTGAGAGAGCATTTTTTTCCCCGATACAAATCGAACTACTAATTTCTCATCCCTTTCCTCTGGTAATTGTCGCAATTACTCGGAGGAGAATGTTTTACGGCATTACGATGGAAATTCTTTTCAACGAACGAGAGAGTGTGAGACGGAGAGAGAGTGAAAGAGAAGGCGAGCTCGCATAATGAATTCATTTCACCGGCAGAAATAGCATCGATTAAGCTGACTGGCGAGGAAAGTGGTTGTATTATTGATTCATTTCGCACGACTTTTGTTTATCCGTTTTCAAACAGGCTGTTCTTACGAGCTGTTACACATTGCAATTAAAAATAACCGAAATCTTGTTCAACGAAACGCTTTCTATCATTCTATGATTTCTATTTTCTTATAACCTAATTTTTATAATTATAAATAATAATTAGAACAAAATGATATGTATTATAAGATCAATATTAGCAGATATAGAAATTAAATCCTTATATTTTAAACAAACTACAAATCTAGGGACATAGCAATTTCGAGGTATATGATTCTAGGGATATTTGAATCTAAGGAGGTTCGAATTCAAGGATATTTTAGTATAGGGATATTTTGGATCTAGGTATTTTTAATATAGGGATATTTGAATCTAGGGACTTTTGGATTTCTGTATTTTTAATATAGCGATATTTGGATCTAGCTATATTGGAATCTGGGGATATTTGAATTTAGAGATTTTTGGATCTAGGGATATTTGGAACTAGGAGTTTCTGGATTTAGTGATATTTGGAACTAGGAATATTTGGATATAGGGATTTTTGAATTTGAGGATATTTGGATCTAGGAATATTTGATTCTAGCGATATTGGGATCTAGGGATATTAGGATTTAGAGATTTTTGGATCTAGGGAAATTTAGAACTTGGAGTTTCTGGATCTAGTGATATTTGAATTTAGAGATTTTTGGATCTAGGGAAATTTGGAACTAGGAGTTTCTGGATCTAGTGATATTTGGAACTAGAAATATTGGGATCTAGGCATTTTTGGATTTGAGGATATTTGGATCTAGGGATATTTGATTCTAGCTATATTGGGATCTAGGGATATTAGGATTTAAAGATTTTTGGATCTAGGGAAATTTGGAACTAGGAGTTTCTGGATCTAGTGATATTTGGAACTAGAAATATTGGGATCTAGGCATTTTTGGATTTGAGGATATTTGGATCTAGGGATATTTGATTCTAGCTATATTGGGATCTAGGGATATTAGGATTTAGAGATTTTTGGATCTAGGGAAATTTGGAACTAGGAGTTTCTGGATCTAGTGATATTTGAATTTGGAGATTTTTGGATCTAGGGAAATTTGGAACTAGGAGTTTCTGGATCTAGGGATTTTTGGATTTGAGGACATTTGAATCTAGGAACATTGGGATCTAGGGATTTTTGGATCTGAGGATATTTGGGTCTAGGAATATTGGGATCTAGGGATTTTTGGATCTGGGTACATTTGAATCCAGGGACTTCAGGATCTCTGCATTTTTAATATAGGGATATTTCCCCAGACATGTATCTTAATTTTTTATAATTGTTAATAATAATTAGAACAAAAAAATATTTCCTATGAGATCAATATTAGCGATTGAAATATTGATTTTAATTAAATCCACATATTTTTAATAAACTACATATTTTTAATAAATCCACTCAAATGAAAGTTTCTCTTCTTCAGCTACATTTAATTTCTTATCGAATATATGGACACGTCAAACATTATTAATTGTTCGTACATAAATAATAATTTAGTACAGTTTATAACCGGCCGTTTTGAGGACTTTGTTGCGAATCGACCGGATGACACAGAAAGCTGCCATAATTCAAAAATGGCCGGCCGTTAATAAAATGTGTTCAACAGTTGATAACACGAAAGAGGTGTGGCGTGGTTAATTCGGTTCGACTGACATAATTTCCTTTGGGAATATTCAGAAGCTTATTGGAACGTGTTTAAATCGCATTAAGTTGCTAATGAATTTCTTTCGGCGACCGCGCCATTTACAAAATAAGCGAGAAATTAAACGGAAACGAAGAATTATTGCGGTAGAAATCGGTTAAAGAGTAAAAAGTATCAAAAGTTAAATGGGAAATCGATAAGGTAACTGTATACGGAATACTGTTACAGTAAAATGCAAATGAAGTTTTCGCGTGAGTCTTTTTACAGAATATTTTTGGGATTGAACAGTTTTCGGGGTCGAAAATTTAATTACAGGAAGTGGTATAATATTATTTGGTATTTTTTAATTAACTTAAAAATTTCGGAATTTTGTTTCTGAATTATTAATGTGTTAGTTATTTTCGGGTTGATAGTTGATAGAATGTTTAGAAAGTTTTTAAGGATACTTGATTTTTTATAGCTTTTTAATTTTTGAGGTTTATAGAGTTTAAGATTTTGGGGATTTTTAAATATTTTTGCTTTAAAATTTGGTAATTTAGGAATTTTTTATGGTGGCAATTACATATATAGTTTAGTGAGTTGTTAACTGGGAAATTTTTCAATTTACGAATTTGACAATTTAGTAATTTCAGAAGTAGGGAATTTTCAAATTTACAAAGCTGACAATTTATGGATTTGGTAACTAGGGTATTTTTCAACTTGCAAGGTTAATAATTTAATAACTAGGGAATTTTTCAATTGTTAATTTGTTAATTTGGTGTCTGGGAATTTTGAAATTTGCAGATGTAATAATTTGGGAATTTGGTAACTAGGAAATTTCCAAACTTGATAATTTTAGGATTTGGTAACTAGGGAGTTTTTCAACTTGCAAAATCAATAATTTGATATCTAGGGAATTTGTAAATTTGTAGATTTGTTAATTTGGTGTCTAGGAAAGTTCGAAATTTGCAAATGTAATAATTTGGAAATTTGGTAACTAGGGAATATTGAAATTTGTAAACTTGGTAATTTACGGATTTGGTAACTAGGGTATTTTTCAACTTGCAAGGTTAATAATTTAATAACTAGGGAATTTTTCAATTGTTAATTTGTTAATTTGGTGTCTGGGAATTTTGAAATTTGCAAATGTAATAATTTGGGAATTTGGTAACTAGGCAATATTGAAATTTCCAAACTTGATAATTTTAGGATTTGGTAACTAGGGAGTTTTTCAACTTGCAAGATCAATAATTTGATATCTAGGGAATTTGTAAATTTGTTAATTTGGTGTCTAGGGAAGTTCGAAATTTGCAAATGTAATAATTTGAAAATTTGGTAACTAGGGAATATTAAAATTTCCAAACTTGATAATTTTAGGATTTGGTAACTAGGGAATTTTTCAATTTTCAAATTTAATAATTTGGGGATACGTTAACTAGGAACTTTTAAAATTAATTACTTGGTATTTTTTAATTAAATTGAGAATTATCGAATTTTATTTAAAAATTATTAACATGTTAATTATTTATAGGGGTTGATAGGGTAATTGTTTGTGAAATTCGTATTGTAATTTTATCGATTTATTTGATGTTTTGCGAGAAATTTGATGCTGGGTCCTAATGCAGGGTTGTACGAGGGGTTGCATCTCTTCAGGGTTCTATCCTTTAATCGTCTTCAAGCTTACTATACATTCTACAAATTCAAACCTTTTTTATAATATATCTTCTGGATTATATAATTATATACATTTTATTTAACAATTTTATTTAAAGAAATTTTTCAAGTGAACATTACACGTCTTAGAAATTTAAGATATTTAAAATTCAATTAAAATGAATCATTTTTAGTTTAGAATATTGCAAACTTGTTTTTGGACAAGTAATTTATTTCTATATTAAATAATATTAATTTTAAATTAAATTACTTTTAAATAGAATCAATTCGCAGTAATATAACGAGGAACGAATGTATTAAATATATTAAATAAATTTACAATGCAAAAATGTTGTATGAAAAATTATTAAAAGTTTTGTCTTCAAACAATTTTTTTCTCACCTTCTTTTCTCAATTTGCAAAAATTTTCTTCCATCACTTATTATTAGTATTTTAGAATCAATTTCTTGTTTAATATAAATTTATATTAATATCAAAACTGCATTAATTTACTTAGAATTAAATCATAGTTTACGAAAGTCATAAATAAGTCACTCAAATAATAAAACTAGCTATTTAATGTTTCTTAATTTATTAAAATTTCAAAATGTAACCCACAATTTTTACACCTAATCAGTGTATAAACTACTTAAACTTATATGCATAAATTAGTAAAAACATAAAAAAAAAACAGTTAATTTTAAGCTGTTCCCATAATACAAAAGCAGTTCAATTGTTACTACACCTTAATGGAACCGATAGTATTATAACCTACGCTGCTTAACATTTGCATTCCCAACCCCATTCGGACACTTGCGGTTTGCTGACCGTTAAACAAACTGAAAATTGGGTTAACCCCATCGATGGGCCATATTCGAGATTATGCACCCCTCGTATTATTGTATTAGTATCTGATACATTCTGCATTCTTTTGTTATTCTTTTCGACGTACGAAGGGTGAGTCCCAACTGGCCGCGGAAAAATCATGTGAATTCACACAACCCCATTCACCCCTTCGAACATGTGCTTGTCACATATGGGCAACACGTGTGCACCTATTCTTCAGCCTTTTCAATGAACCGACTTTGCATGATCATTTTTTTTTCAATTAATTTACTGTCTTTTATGTTCGTTTATTGTAATATCGTACAAAATTGTATTAAATTTTCTGTGTTTTTTAATTTTTTTTAGGAACATAAAGTATGAAAGTACGTTTCGAATGGGGTTAATGTCATACATAATGTAACAAAGTAAATATTTGAATTTAGAAATTAATCCCTTGTGATTTAAAAAAAAATGATAATTAAAAATCAACCCCTTGTATCTATACCAAAATATAAAAATTAAAAATCAATTCCTCGTATTTTCTTCAAAAAATGAAAGCTGAAAATCAACCCCTTCTGTCACAAAAAATAAAAACTGAAAATCAACCCCTTGTACTAAAAATAATAAATAAAAATTATAATTAAAGTATTTGTACTGTTAATAGGAAAATATTAGTTAGAAATCAATTCCTTGCATCTTCGCCAAAAAATAAAAATTAAAAATCAATTCCTTGTATTTTCTTCAAAAAATAAAAATTATAATTGAAGTATTTGTACTGTTAACAGAAAATATTATTTAGAAATCAACCTCTTGTATCTTTACCAAGAAATGAAAATTAAAAATCAACCCCTTGTACTTTCTTTAAAAAATAAAAATTGCAAATCAACCCCTTGTACTGTCAATAAAAATATAAACTAAAAATCTGATTTATAGAAAACTGAAGAAAAGTCATTAAAATATGAAAGTTCAAAATCAACCCTTCTTAACAAGAAATAAAAATGAAAAATTCCCTCAGTATCAGTTATAAAAAATAAAGAATCAACCCTGTATACTGTTAGAAATAAAAATTCTCCTGCCAAACAAATATATAATCAAGAATTAAAGAATAAAATTAAGAATGAAGAATTTCTTTATTATTTAAAATAAAAATTACTTTATTCCTAACCCTTAATTTTTATGAGTATTAAAATGTACAGCAATGTTCAGTTAATTTTTTTATTAAAATATATAGCAATTAGAGTATCAACAATTACCCATTTCTAAAATAAAATGTCTTCAAACACGCTAAAAGACTACGACATCATAATCGATCCAATTCCCAAGTTTATAAATAACATATAAATTTTGCAACGATCGCTAAAAAAAAAGGACTTTTATAATTTTCATGCTGATTTAATGCGCGTATGCATTATGATACACTCGCGAAAACAGGGGAAGCCAATCAGTTTCTTAGTTACGCAAGAAACCTGTTTCACTTTATACCAAGAATCACAGGTGCATTGATTAACCGTGCAAAAAAGGATAATTGAATGGTTATAAGAGGGAGGATTAATCACCCTAATATCCTACGTTATTCCCTCCAAAATTGCATAAATAAATTCCTCGAAATCCACGTTCATTGTATTTCTTTCAAGGTCCCCGCTTTTCAAATCCCCAGAACCCCCTCAATCAACGCTGCAAAACTATCGTCCATAAACTTTCTCTCCAATACACGCTACGTTCCGTCAAAACTTTTCCTGTCTCTATGAATTCGAAATTCTTAAGAGATTTTCGAATCTTTTCTCGACGAAGGGCTGAAAGGACCCTCCAGGCTTTCACAAACCAGTTTCAGGTATGAATGGACCCTTTCAAATTCAAGTCTTTGTTTGCTTGTATTGTTCAGGGCTAACAATTTTCGTCGCAGGTGAATCAAATACGGATTTCTCTGAAGAGTCTCTGTTTTTGTTATTTCCTCAAAAGAATATCTTCAAGCAAAAAAAAGAAGAGAATCATAGAAATTAAAATTCGACTCTTAAAATTAAACTTATAACTAAATGGTAAGGTGAGTGACGAAACAGGTATTCAGGTGTATTACATTTATTCTCTTAAAAAATTGGAAGACAATAGGAAGTGTCACCGGCGAGCCGATGCTTAAAGCCGCTATCACAAAGTATCCCTAACCTACTAGGTACAAATATCACAATTCTGCGATCACATATCGCCAAACCAAAAAAAAAGGTCGACAAACTCCATGAATCTCCGATTAAAACGTTACAATCTACGTATCACAGTTTCGAACGCGTCTAATCTAAAGGCAGTCTCTTCAGGGTATCCCCAAGGTAGAGTCGTGGACTCTCGATTCCAGTATCTGGAGTGAGGTAGATGAGTCAGAGGGATGCGTCGTTTCACGCGACCTGCATCTCTGGTGTCTGGTACTGCGAATACGCCCGCTCTTTGTAGCACAGGTCACTGTCGGCCATGCTGAGAGTGGTCCAGTAGAAGTCTCCGGCGTGGGTGTGCGCGAAATGAACGGGCACGTAGCACTGACCCGGGACAACGGGCACAACTGTCATCTGGCCATCCAGGCAGACGGTGATGGCCGCTCCCTCCTCGGCGTCCTGGAGCTCGGCGAGCAGCCTCCTCTCCAGTGCCTCGTTGGCGTTGTTCTGGTTGTCCACCTCCTCGGTGAATATCTCGACCTGCGGCACCGCTTTCTGTCCCTTGGCGTATTTGCCTCTGCTGGTTCTCTTCTTCAGCAGTCGCATGATGGGCTTCAGCACGCTCCTGACCCGCTTGTTCGCGGCGTTTTTGCCGGACATCTTCAGGTTGTACAGATTGTCGTTCAGCTCGTTCTCGTAGTCGAACACGTGGCTCATGGTGGCGGCCATCTTCGATTTCACTGAACCGGTTTTAAAGGAGAACACAACGAACGCACTCGGAGTGGTTGGGTTTACTCGGAGAGGATCTCTGAAGCGCTAGTGAGCGAATGATGCCGTAGACGAGCAACCCCGGGTCTTATATAGCCCCACGGGGTGACAGAGTGGGGAAGGCAGGTGCACTCTGGCTGTGGGAACTCGGAGAATTCGGAGCTTCCCACGTCAGGGTCCTCGCCGACCATCTGCCGCTCTTTCTCCCTACCCTGACACCCTCCGACACTAATCCAACCTAACCACCCCGGACCTGCACTGAGAAACGAGACTCACCCACCCCCGCGATCACCCCCTCGGATCGTACTACTTCTTCCTCTCGGTGGATCCTTCCTTTCCTCTCCTTTCGATGCTCTCCGATTTCCACGCAGAAAGACGAACCGACGGGGTCCTTTCGGCCCCCTTTAACGTCCTAGAGCGAAGGGTGGATCGATGTTTGCCACCGTCGGGGGAGGAACGGCTCGAACCTGTTGCGACAAGTTTCTTACGGGGCTGAGATTCGAACGTTTCCCCTTTGGCGCTCTTTGTGAGCTCTGGGGTTGCAACCCTTCGGAAATGACAATTATCTGTAGTTAACGTTTTACGGGACTGTGGCGCAATTTGATTAAGTACAGGTGCTTGAGGAAATGTTTTTTTTTTGGTTATTGTATATGTACTTTTTTTAGTTACTTTGTATTTTTTTTGTTCTTTTGGTTGCTGTTGGTGCAGTGGCGAGGTTACAGTCTTTGTATTTTTTAATGGAGTATATTTGTATATATAATATCTGTACATGGATGATATATCAGTTTATAGTGGAAATTGGAAAATTTTGTTTTTGAGGAAACTTGATTTTTTATAGCTTTTTAACTTTCGCGTTTTAGAGGGATAATTAGGATTTTGTGGATTTTTATGTCTTTACTTAAAAATTTTGTAACTAGGGAATTTTTCAACTTGCAAGATTATTAATTTAATGACTAGGGAATTTCTGAATTGTAAATTTTGTAACTAGGGAATTTTTCAGCTTGCAAGATTAATAATTTAATGACTAGGGAATTTCTCAATTGTAAATTTGATATCTAGGGAATTTTGAAATCTGTGAATGTAATAATTTGGAGATTTGGTAATTAGGGAATTTAGAAGCTTGCAAATTTGGTGATGTAAACATTTGATAACTAGGGAATTTGTCAACTTGCAAGGTCAATCATTTGATATCTAGGGAATTATGAAATTTGTTAATTTAGTAACTAGGGAATTTCCAAATTTGTAAATGTAATAATTTGAAGGTTTTGAAACTAGGAAATATTGAAGTTTGCAAACTTGATAATTAAGGCTTTGCTAACTAGGGAATTCTTAAATTTGCAAGGTTAATAATTAGATAACTAGGGAATTTTTCAATTTGCAAGGTTAATAATTAGATAACTAGGGAATTTTTTTGAATGAAAAATTTATTAATTTTGTGTCTAGGGAATTTCCAAATTTGTAAATGTAATAATTTGGGAATTTGGTAACTAGGGAATTTCTCAATTTATAAAACTGAGTATTTCCTAGTATTCTAAGTAATTTCTAAATTTAACAATTTCACAAATTTGATAATTTAGTGACTTGGTACTTACAGAATTATTGATATCACTTGTTTAAATAAATGATACAAAATAAAATTTATGGACCAACCTAAATAAATTCATATCTCACTCTTAAAAAGTGCAATATACATAACTTATAATATATCAAAAATTGAATCAGTATAAAGCATTTATTCTTGTTCTAAAATGAGTTCCAGATAACGCAATCTTCACCTAACAGAACACATAAATCATATAAACAATATTTCCTCTTATTTATACCGACGAAATGAATCGCCACTAATATTCACTTTCTTTAACCGTACGCGCATTCATTATTGTCCGGTTGTTAATTAGTCTTTTTTATCGCGTACACGAACGTCATTCGCAAAAGTAAATTTACCGGCGACACTACTTTCGAGCACCGAAAGTGTCTTTTCTCCCGTCGAAATTTATTTTACACAGATGTAATCAGATAAAGGAACGAGAAAATTGTGAGGACAGCTCGTTTCCCAACTTTCTTTATAGCCGCGCGTCAGATCTTCAATTCGAAATTGAACGGGTACGCGTTCCCACGTCGAATTATTATCTCCTCGTTGCTTGCTCGCGACAGCATTTTAACTCTCCTTATGCGCCGAGTACAGGATCTCTCTAAAGTCCAACCCCACCCTTACATTACGGAAACGGCGTTAAATATGGAAAAATGTTTCAGACAAAAGTTGTAGATATCAAGGTTAAGATGGTGGCAACAGTTTGACCTTGGTCGTTTGAAGGTCACGTCTTCAGTTTCTTAAATAGAACCCCATTTATTGCATATTGTAGCCTCGACGTTTTCAAAACACTACATATATTTTTTGTGCTAGTCATTCCCAAGATACGGAGCTTCAAAGTTGACGTATCGTCGGCATTCACATTACCCAAGGTGCACTGCGCGAGGGTTGCACGATCAGATTTACGTCACTTATGTGACAACTTTGAAGCTTCGTATCTTGGGACTGACTCCCACGAAAAACAAACATAGTGTTTTGAAAACGTTGCTACAATGTGCAATAAATGGGGTTCTATTTAAGAAACTGAAGACCTGACCTTCAAACCAAGGTCAAATTGTCGCCATCTTAACCCTTGATATCTACAACTTTTCTGGAACATTTTTGCATGTTTGAAGCTGTTTCTGATATAAGGTGTTTGGACTTTGGAGAGACGCTGTACACTCGTTGCCATAACTCGTCATCTCTCGATAAAAGCTTACGAAACTTATGCATATAAACTGCGCTTCGAAAGTCACGTTAAGAAGAACGGAACGTCCTCATGTCGTATGAAAATATCAAATCGGTTATTTAATCGCACTTAATGCTAAACGTACTTGGCTATGCGCTGCTTTCGATTAAGATTAATAATAATTATTTATACTTACCGCTCTGTTTATGCTCGCACGTGGCAGTTTGAATTTCGCGCGCATATTTAATGTTATATAAATATGAATCGAGATATTGAATGATAACGATTGGGTGCATGGTATTTATTTTATTCTCGTTTTTATTTTATTTTTTGTTCATATGAATTTTTTTTATGAATAAAGAAATGTTATTTTAATATAAAATATTGTGCGATAAAGTTTTTTAAAGATCATCAAAATGAATAATGGAACATTTTTATGCTGGAGAAGGTATTATTTATGTATAGACATTAATTGGAATAAATATAATAAATATTAATAAATATATTTTTGTATGACTTAATCAATACTTAATACTCTGGTTATGATCATAATTATATTACATACTATATTATACTATAATATAATATAGTATGTATTGTATAGTATAATTGTAGTATAGTATATATTGTATAGCATAGTTATAGCGTAGTATATATTGTACAGCATAATTATAGTATCAACACGATATACAACCAACAACACAATACTCCCCCACACTACACTCTCCTCTAAAATCCACCATACCCCAAAAACCTTAAACTCACTCTCACCCTCCAAGAAATCCACCTGAGTCTCCCGCAAACAGGTTGTCCCCCAAAAAACTTGTTAATTCGACGAATACATAAACCCTGTACCCCCGTATCCCACGGGATTCTCCCCGGAAAAAATAAGAAAGGCAAGGAAAAAGTTGGAGCAGAGGGTGTAGGGTTCCCCGCAGGGCAACGTGGTTCTTCGAGAACAAAAAAAGGGGGAGAAAAAAGGCGGCTGTGAGCAAGTTAATGACTCTATGGGGTTCCATGGCTATCCGAACGCGTCTAGACACTCGGCCCTAAATCTCTCCGGCGCAGTGGAGTAATGGAGGAAGCTGGCGAATATTATTGCCGCGCGTTAATTACTATAACTTACAGCCCGTTGCGCCAACTTGTTGATTTAAACGTCGAGCGGCGCATCCTTGGGGTATCTTGCGACGAATGTTTCGGTTAATTGGATGTATTAATCGTTGCACTTGTGATGTGAATGTGTTTGAAGCTGAAAGGTGAAGATTTGGGAATTTTTGCGGAATTAATTTGGTGTATTATTTGGTGCATTATTGTGATGGTATATTATTAGCTTTGTGTTTAGGAGATATTTTAATTCTAACTTGTTAGGAAGTCGTGACTTTCTGGTTATTATTATGAACTGCCCTAACTGAACAGCAAATGTTTTTCTACATGCTTTGAGAGGTCACCAAACGAATTGTGAGTTTTTGTATTTTTTTGTTACGCAGTAACAGTGAAATTTAGTCTCTGTTACGTCTCTAATACGATGAATACGACGATACGGTGAATTATCACTTCATAATGAAGTATTCTAAAGAAGAAAAGATAGACATGTTATCAGTTTATTTTGAAGCTGGGAAAAGTGCTACACATGCAGAAAGATTATACACTACGGAATGTTAATAAGTCATTAATTTCTCGATTCAGAAAGTGTTCTGATGCAAATGGTCGCCACATTGAACCTTTTCTGTAAATAGACATTAAAATTAAAATATCTCCTAAACTAATGATTTTTTCACATAAATAGATTAATACTTTTTTGTAAAGAATATGAAGGAGTAACTGATGCAATAAAAAATATATGATTCCATTTAAAAAAACATTAATGACCTTCATATGTCCTTTACACGTCCACCTACAAAAAAAATATACCACCTATGCCTCTCTCAAAATTATTCAACTTCATCTGAAATATTGTTTGCTATGAGTAATAATAATGATGCAAATCTAGATGGCAAGATGTGGTGAACCACCCTGCATAGGGATGTATGGGTGTAGGGATGTGTGGATGTAGGGATGTGTGGATGTAGGGATGTGTGGAACTAGAGATGTAGGAATATAGAAATATAGAGAAGTAGAGGCAATGGAATTTTGGGAGGTTGGAATTTCTGAATATAGAGACTTCAGAATGTCGCAATTTACAGATATATTAATTTCGTCCTACAAGAATTTATAAATATAATCACCACAATTAATAAAACTTGTCAAGGTCTGTACCTTCACAAGTACCTACCAGAAGTCTCCTAACATCTCTTCTTCCATTCCAAAATACCCAAAAACACCAATACTCCCAAATCAATCCTACCTCATCTTCCAAATTTTAAAACGTACAAATTAAATTCCATCAAAAACCCTAAAAATCCAAAAATAGCAAAGTTCACCCAAACATACCCTAATCCAGAGTGAGTCGTACATCAACATAGAATGTACTGTTAGTATTAGTACTGTTAGTATTGGTAAGAACCTGTCGAGGTCGTGGCGAGGGTTCCCGAAGGTCGTGGCAAATCCCGTAGGGCTAACACGATGCACCGTTCTCTTCATGGGGTATACACCGTCTGCCCTCTTCGAGGACAGGTACATCAGGGGGGTATTTGTTTTCACTTTGCGCTTTCGAGCTACAGTTCGAGACAGGTGAGACGAAGCTGCACAGCCACGACAGGAAATGATTTTACTTTCATGAACACGCCGTTGCTCTTTCCTTCTTCTCTTCTATGCAGTTTCTTTTTTTTTTTTTTCTTTTTTGTTTCGGAGCATCTTTGTATTGCAGTGAACTGGGAGACGCGGTGCTGATACGGTCGGAAAGAGTGAGTCTTTGTTTTAGTATTTTTATTTTTTTTATTTTGGTTTAGTTTGATTTTATTTTATTTTGTTTTAGTTTCATTTTATTCTGTTTTAGCTTGCTTTTATATTGTTTTAGTCTGGTTTTATTTTGTTTTAATTTAATTTTAGTGTTTGTTTCGTTAATTGAGGGATTAGATTGTGTAGTTTTGTGTAGATATGATTTTTGTTTTGTTTGTTTCAATTTTTGAGAGATTCGTTTATGGTACGATATAAGAAAATTGTAAACAGAAAGGTTTTGGTATAATTTTCTTATGTACAAAACCTTTGGGTTTGTTTCTTCAAGTGGAAGATTGTTTTGAAATACAATTTTATGTGACATAATTTAAATATGAAAAGATAATAGCAATTTATGAATGAAATAAATTTAGAATTACTAATTCGTGTGTATTTAAATTTGTCGAATTTTTTAAATATTTTATTGTTAAACAAATTTGAGTTTTTCTTTATTACTTTAGGTAAAGAAATATATTTTTCAAATACAAAATATGCAATATAATTTAAATATAGGATAACAGCAAATTAAATAAGAAATTAATTTAAAATCAGGATTTGTACATTTTTTAAATTTGTGTGATTTTAAAATATTTCATTATTCGAAAATTTTTAGTTAATTTAATTTCTTTTAGTGGAAGAATACATTTTTTAAATACAATATATCATATAATTGCAATTTAAATACAAAATAAATTTAGAATAAAAACTTGATCAATTTTCGAATTTGTACAATTCTTAAAGTTAAACACAAATTACATAATATAATTTCAGAATAAAATTTAGTTATATGGCAAGTACGATTTTTGTTACACTTGAACCGTAGCATGCGTCACGAGTATGACTCATAAGGCAATAGGTTAGTAAAGTTGGAAATACGTCCACAAAAAGTGAAACAGGTTTATAAAATAGTTTCAAGGAAGCATTATAAACAGTACTGTAATAAGCACTCTAAATACCAGGAAATGTGTTCCGCATATTCAATGTTTAAAGTTCGCGATTCAAATTAAGTAACATAAACGTGATTAATTTCTATAAAATTATATACAAACTAGATAACGCATGAAGTATACTTTTTGCATTATACAGGGTCTCTCCAAAGTCCACCCTAATATTTCAACAGCTTCAAACATGCAAAAATATTCCAGAAAAGTTGTAGATATCAAGGGATAAGATGGCGAAAATTTGACCTTGGTTTGAAGGTCACTTCCTCAGTTTCTTAGATAGAACCCCATTTATTGCACATTGTAGCGACGTTTTCAAAACACTATGTTTGTTTTTTGTAGGAGTCATTCCCAAGATACGAAGCTTCAAAGTTGTCACATAAGTGGCGTAAATCTGATCGTGCAACCCTCGCGCGGTGCACCTTGGGTAACGTGAATGCCGACGATACGTCAACTTTGAAGCTCCGTATCTTGGGAATGACTCGCACAAAAAACATAGGTAGTGTTTTGAAAACGTCCAGGCTACAATATGCAATAAATGGGGTTCTATTTAAGAAACTGAAGACGTGTCCTTCAAACGACCAAGGACAAATTGTTGCCACCATCTTAACCTTGATATCTACAACTTTTGTCTGAAACATTTTTCCATATTTAACGCCGTTTGCGTAATGTAAGGGTGGGGTTGGACTTTAGAGAGATCCTGTACTCGGCGCATAAGGAGAGTTAAAATGCTGTCGCGAGCAAGCAACGAGGAGATAATAATTCGACGTGGGAACGCATACCGTTCAATTTCGAAACGCGGCTATAAGGAAAGTTGGGAAACGTCCTCACAATTTTCTCGATCCTTTATCTGATTACATGTGTTTAAAATAAATTTCGACGGGAGAAAAGACACTTTCGGTGCTCGACAGTTGCACTTTAGAAAAATCCTGTATACGTGTTCAAACATCACCTATAATATAAATATACGCAAATTGTCACGTTTAATCCATCAACCATAATCGACTTTCCTCGATTTTCAAATTTACCGGTACTTGAGAAAATTGAGGAAATGGGCAATTTTACCGGTGTTTGTTTATTAATTTATTTGTCGTTGCGGTAAACCGGTTGTCAGGGGAGCGCGATAAGTCTGAATGTTTTGTTCCAATAATTTAATATATCATGCAAGCTGTGCTCATCTGTTTGCGTCTTTTGCATCCTTGAAGAATTCTATTCGCAATCTTGTTATTTCATCTGTTGGTATTGTAACCGGTTTCTAAAATACGATCGTTAGAGTTTATTTGATTTAGGAATGCTTAGGTTTCAGTTGAAATTACTTGGTTAGTTAAATGAAGTTAGTAGAGTGATTAATGATGTATTCAGGTAGGCTTTTTCAGTTGCAGAATTAGTTTATTTGAAAGTTTGAAGAGTTGATGTTTTCGAATTTTTTAATTGTAGAATTTGTAATTTTTTTAATTTTGAATTTCTGATGGTTTCAATTTCTGGGTTTTTAAATTTTTTTAATTTTTGACTTTTTAGATTTTTAAATTTCTGTGGTTTTAAATTTTTAGAGTTTTCTATTTTATGGATTTCTGAATTTTTGGATCTTTGAATTTTTTGGTTTCTGAATTTTTAGATTTTTCAATATTTAGGTTTCTAAATTTGTAAGGTTCTGGATTTCTAAGTTCCTGCATTTTTAAATTTGTAAATTATTAAATTTCTCATTGTTTAAATTCCTAGACTTTTGAACTTCTATATTTTCTACATTTCTACATTTCTACATTTCTAAATTCCTATGTCTCTTAATTTCTAGATTTCAAAATTTCAAAATTTTATTAAATCCACATTTGCATATTTTCACATTTCTAAGCACCTGATTTTCTATATTTTTATACTTGTACTATTCTAACCTTGATTTCTAGATTTCGAAGTTTCAAAATTTTGTTAAATCCACATTTGCATATTTCCACACTTGCCCATCTCATATTCAATTTCACTACCCTGACTCCGTAAATCAAAACACCAATCAAATCTCTTCAAAAGTGAAGAAAACCGTCCTCGAATCTTCCTCCTCCAGACAAGAACAAATATAGTTCCTTGATCTCGAGATATTATGCAAATGTCTTCGAACGAGCGTTGATCAGATAAAGCGTTGAACCGACGATTCTGACGTTGCTGGTGGCATTAGGTGACACAATCTTGATTAAAACGCAGACCAAGGCATTCCAATTCTCGTCTGTTCACGAACGTTTTCGCGGGCGTTTTGAATAATAAGCTTAAAATGACTGGGTTGCGAATCGTCCAGCGGTAGCTTAGGGGCAGACGAGCGAGAGAGATTAATTCCAGTTTCGTTTTCGGTTTGTCATTTTGTTGCTTCGGTCATTATCGTACGCCTTGTTCGAATGGGAGCTTTGCAATTTGCCTTCAACGTGTTTTACTTGATGTTTCAATCAGAAGTTCAATTTATTTTTCATTCAGATTTTAAGTTTGTGAGTTTTGATTAACTTTCTGTTGAATACTATTTCATGAGAAATAAAAAGGTGGATTTTTTAGAATTTTAGGAGAACGATTTTATAAATAAATATACAATATGAATAATATAAATAAATAAATAAATGTATTTTTATAAATTTATAATTTTATAAATAAATGTGTAAACATAAATTTTCCATAAGAATTTGAGGATCAATTTATTTTACACATAAGAACTATGACATCTGTCTTTGAGATATTTTTTATTATTTTTCATATGATATTTCAGGAGGAAAAAAGAATTTATGTATTTTCTATCAAGCTGAAGTAAAAATGAAGTGACTTCATGATTTTTACTTTTAACGCAGTCTTTTAACTGTGTCAATTAATTTAGACTGATGTATGATCATATGGATGTGATCCACATATGATCATCCATATGAACATTTAAATTTGCATAAGAATGTATCACTTGTATTACTGACAATTTGTTCATTTACCTAGTTGTAAATACTAATATTATTCATATGATTATGTGGACCACATATTATTACCCACATATGGACGTTTAAATTTCCATGTGTACGTATAACTTGTATTATTGAAAGTTTATTTACTGACCTTGTTGGAAATATTCATATGGGTCATATGAATGAGATGATTATCCACATATGAATGATGCTGAAGTTTACATATGAAGTTATCATTTATTGAAAATTTATTTATCTAGTTAGAAATATATGTGTGATTCATAGGATCATATAAGCCACATATGATCATTCACATATGCATGTTTAAATTTACATTCGAATCTATAACTTGTATTATTGAGTATTTGTTCACTTACGTAGTTGGAAATACTCATATGATCCACATCATCATATGGATCACATATGATCATTCACATATGGACTTTCAAATTTCCATTCGAATCTATGACTTGTATTATTGAGTATTTATTCACTTACGTAGTTGGAAATACTTATATGATCCACATCATCATATGGATCACACATGATCATCCACATATGGACTTTCATATTTCCATACAAATCTATAACTTGTATTACTGAGTATTTGTTCACTTACCTATTTGAACATACTCATATGATCCACATCTTCATATGGATCACATATGATCATCCATATATGCTCGTTCAAATTTACATGCAAATCTATAACTTGTATTATTGAGTATTTATTCACTTACGTAGTTGGAAATACTCATATGATCCACATCATCATATGGATCACATATGATCATCCACATATGGACTCTCATATTTCCATACAATCTATAACTTGTATTATTGACTATTTGCTCACTTACCTAGATGAAATACTAGTATTGCTCATATGATCATATGTACCACATATGATCATCCACATATGAATATTCAAATTTCTATACGAATCACTTATTAAGAATTCGTCCATTTACCTAACTGCAAATACTCATATTAACTACTTGCAACTATAAATAATGAAGTACTTGGTTAAACCTCTATCAACCATAAACGCAGTAAAAATAAAGTACAAAATATAATTCTCCATATATAGAAAAAATTATCAAATAACGACCCCACTACACGAAACCTTGATTCTTGAACATCTTGGAATTATAAATACCCTAAAAATGAAATGAAAATAATTCTTCAATAGTTAGAAAATAATTATTAAAAAGTTGGATCACATAAAATACCTCATATTACCATAATCACATATAATCCACGTGAAAACCTGTGAAGGCAATTCGCTCCAAAGACATCTTTCAAAACATTTATAATTCGATATCCCTGAGCTCTGCTCATCTCGAACAGTTATTTTACCAAAAAAAGAAGTCACGACTCCGTCTTTTTCAGAGCACCCTAATTTCCCTAACAAATGTGAAACTCCTCAATCACATAATTGCACCGCCATCAAAGCGTCATCAATCCCCCATAAAACCGAATTGAACGATTGTAGTATTCGAAAGCAGCCCGAAGAAAATCGAGTACCTAAAGAAAAGAGAAAGACACACGTCCGGGCCAGACGTACAGCCATTATTTTAATCTGAAACCGGCGTGGTCCAGCAGCCATGGTAACCATGGCCCCTACGGTTCCTTACCACCGTAAAACAAACACGTAAACAGGCAGCGTCATGTAAGCAGGTAACCAAATCCGTGGAGGGAAACCTGGTATCTCGATCATGAAATCAGTACGATTACACGGTCGAGTGGTAGAAGGGGACGTTGGACAGAGAATGGAACAGATAGAGAAGAGAGATGGACGAGGATAAACGAAGGGAGAAAGATGGCCTTCTGGATGCACCTGCCGGTGACGTCAGAAGGGACTTCTTGTTTGCCGATGCACAGCCCCGGGGGTCACCACTACTGTTTCCTTTCAGGCTTCTGCTCGTCTTTTTCATGGACTCATCGAACCACAGGCTACACGGGACAGCGAGACCCATTATTTATATGCTAATCAAAATCCGTGAAAAGGTGAGATATCTGGGGGCGATCTTGTCTGATTGCGTTTTAGGTTGAAGCATAGTTTTCCGAGGTAATACTTTCGGTTTATGTGGAGTATCAATCTGTGACGATATATGTGTAGGTTATGCTTCTAACCGAGTTTTGATGATCTCATTTGATTGCGTTTTAGTTTGGACGAGAAGCGAGGCGATACACTTTTAGTTTTTAGAGGTGACACTCTTTTCTGCTTATGTGAAGGTAACAACCTGTGACTGTGTACTAGGTTACGCTTTCATCCGAATTTTGGCGATCTGATCTGGTTGCGTTTTAAGTTTGGAAGAGTAGCTAATTTTTCCGAGTTGATACTCTTTTAGGTTTATGTGGAGGTATCAAGGTTCTCATGATATGACATGTGTACGTCAAGCTTTTACTCCAGTTTTGGGATCTGTAGATCTGGCAATATGATTTCATTGCGTTTTAGTCGAGTTTGGGAGAGTAGCTAACTTTTCCGAGTTGATATCCTCTTTCTGGTTTGTGTGAAGGTATCAACCTTATGACGGTATGACATGTCTGCGTCACTCTTTCATCCTAGTTTTGGATCTATAGATCTGGCGATGTGATTTGATTGCGTTTTAGTCGAGTTTGGAAGAGTAGCTAATTTTTCCGAGTTGATACTCTCTTTCTGGTTTGTGTGAAGGTATCAACATTGTGACATGTCTCCGTCACTCTTTCATCCTAGTTTTGGATCTATAGATCTGGCAATGTGATTTGATTGCGTTTTAGTCGAGTTTGGAAGAGTAGCTAACTTTTCCGAGTTGATACTCTCTTTCTGGTTTGTGTGAAGGTATCAACCTTATGACGGTATGACATGTCTGCGTCACTCTTTCATCCTAGTTTTGGATCTATAGATCTGGCGATGTGATTTGATTGCGTTTTAGTCGAGTTTGGATGAGTAGCTAACTTTTCCGAGGTGCTACTCTCTTTTCAGTTTATGTGAAGGTATCGACATATGTCTGTGTCAAGCTTATTCCTATTCAAGCTTATTCCTATTCAAGTTTTGTCGACATACAGTCAATGACCAGGGACTGTACATTGTAGCTAACTTTTCTAGGCTGCTACTCTTCAATTACTGTGTAGTCTGATACCTTTCCGGCAATCTACCTGATTTCATCATGGTTTTATCCAAATTGTGCTTTGCTGTCGTTTAATTTGTAGCTAAGTTCTCTGAGTTCCTACTTTCTGTCTGATTTATGTGAAGGTTAAATTGTCAACCTTGTCATGACCTGTTTGCGTCACGCTGTTGCCGAGTTTTGATACTGTAGCTAACTTTTCTGGGTTGCTATTCTTCGATTGCTGTGAAGATTTGATATCTTTCTGGCAATCTACCCGACATAGTTTTATTCAAATTATGCTTTGCTGCCGATTAATTTGAGATGCAGCTAAGTTCTCTGAGTTTCTATTAAACCTTCTGATTTATGTGAAAGTTAGTTCATGAATCTTCTGATTAGGAACCTTCTCTTTGCATCACGCTTTTGTCCACGTTTTGCTAACTTTTCTGAGTTGCCACTCTTTCATTGCTGTGTGGTCTGTTAACTTTCTGGACATCTAATCACCTGCTTCTACAACGATTTTATGCAACTTGTATTTTACTGCCAACTAACTTAAAATGAACACATAAACCTGATCTAACTTCCCCGAGTTGCTACTGTCTTCCCAACCCTTCTCAAGGTACCACATCAATCTTCTGACGAATCCAACATGTGATTGCATCGCGTTTTACCCGACTTTTGCAGAGTGCTTTATAACATAGCTAACTTCTCTGTTACTGTCTTTTCGATTATTGTCAAGGTGAAACATCTGATCCCAACATATGATTATGCTTCTATGTTTCGCCTTGCAATTAATAATGTAGCTAACTTTCTTGATTGCTGCGAAGGTCGGATCAACCTTCTGGCGATTCGAGTTTCTGATTACTTCGAGACTTTATGCAAGTTGTGTTTTGCTGCCAAGTTGTTTGAAATGTAACTTCTGTGAGTTGCTATTCTCTTTGTGATCGCTGTGAAGGTGAAATTCTGACGGTTTTATTCTTTGTTTCGGGGTTTTATTCAAGCTTTACTGATGACTGGTTTAGAATGTAGCAAACCTGACTTGGTATTTTGTCAAACTTCTTAATTGCTGTGAAAGAGAGATCTGACTATGTGATTGCATCGCACATTTGTTTCAGTTGCTTCACATTTTGCTTCCAACTGACTTAGTGGACAATGTAGACAGCTTTATCCGAGTTGCACTTTGTTTTGCTGACGACTGTTTTATGGAAAATGTAGCAAGCTTTATGTAAGATGGTTCAAGCTTTGCTGACGACTGATTGCTGGAAAATGTAGCTAACTTTAGAGTTGCTATTGTCAAACTTTTCGATTGTTATGAAGGTGAAATATTGACATTCTGATGATAGGAACATCTGATTGCATTACTAGTTTAAGTTGCTCCACATTTGCTGTCTATCTACAATTTAATAGAAAATATAACAAAATTTATTTAAGTTGCTCCAAGTTTTGCTGATGACTGACAATTTAATAAAACTTGTAGCTAACTTTTTAGAGTTGTTAAACTTTTCGATTGCTATGAAGGTGAAATAACCTTCAGGTGATAGGACCATCTGATTGCATTACGCTCTTATTTAAATTAGCACATTTTGCTATCGATTAACAATTTAATGGAAACTGAAACAAATTGTTTATAAAGTTGGTACAAGTTTTGCTGTCGACTGACAGTTTAATGTAAAATACAGCAATGTGTATATAAAATTAATATGAGTTTTCATGTCGACTGGCAATTTAATGGAAAATAAAGCACAATGTATATAAAGTTGCTATGAATTTTTCTATCGACTGACAATTTAATATAAAATATAGCAAAGTGTGTATAAAGTTGCTATGAACTTTCATTTGGACTGACAATTTAAAATAAAATATAGCAAAGTGTATATAAAGTTGCTATGAATTTTCATTTGGACTGACAATTTAAAATAAAATATAGAAATTTAAAGTTTTGTTATCGACTGACTCATCCAACGAAAAATGTCCAAATGAATGAATAAATGTAACAATATAGTTTGTATAAATTATCTCAATAATTTTGTTGACAACGCATGATTTCAAATATAAAATATAGTAAACGTAGCACGTTATATTTCGGAAGGAAGGAGCATGACGATGAAAGGGGGCGCCAAGAAAAAAATTGGCCAAGGCCGTCACCACCCTTTAGAGGTTTAAACCCGCACTGATCAAATCTCTCGTGCCTATTATGAGCAAAGAGGATACGATTACCTTTTGTAATATAGTAAAAGGAGAAAACAGGCAGTGGGTAAGTACTTGCTTGTTCGGGAGGATGCTTACTCGGGTTTCTTGGTATTATTTTAAATTCATCTACGTTATTATTATTATTATTATTATATGAAATAAGTTTTACATCAAATTATTGGGAAAAATTCATTTTACATAATTTTCTATATTTTTATGTAAAATCACTTTTTTATATAAATTTCTTCATTATTAATTTTACGTAAATTTCTAAATTTCTGTGTAAAATCATTTTTGGGAAATGAAATTGTAATTTTAATTATTATTACATAAAATAATTTTTACATCAAATTGTTAGGTAAAATTAATTTTACATAAATTTCTATATTTTTAAGTAAAATCACTTTTTTACATAAATTTCTTCATTATTAATTTTACATAAATTTCTAAATTTCTATGTAAAATCATTTTTGGGAAATGAAATTGTAATTTTAGTTATTATTACACAAAATAATTTTTACCTGAAATTATTAGGTAAAATTAATTTTACATAAATTTCTAAATTTCTATGTAAAATCATTTTTGGGAAATGAAATTGTAATTTTAATTATTATTACATACAATAATTTTTACCTGAAATTATTAGGTAAAATTAATTTTACATAAATTTCTAAATTTCTACATAAAATTATTTTTATAAAATAAGATTTTAGTTTTAATTATTACAATTCTTATTTTGTTTTTTTTTTATTTTAGACAGTCATATTTAATTATATATTTTTATAGTTGGAAATCATTATTGCTATTGTGCAAAATTAATATTATTAACATTCTTATACTTTATGGTGGTTTTAGTTAAAATTCTTAATTAATTTTGAATTTTAGAAATTATAGTAAATACTCTTATATTTATACTTTTTTAATTTTATTTTTAATTACGTTCTAATTTTATTATTATTTGCACTCTTATTTTTAGTTTTAATATTTTTATTTTTATTTTCAATATTTATATTCTAATTTTAATGTTTTTATTTTCATTTTTATTTTTGTTCATACTGTCATTATTAATATTAACATTTTTATTCTTCATTTTATATTTAATTATTTTCAGTTGCATTTTCAATTATTTCTTTACAATAAATGAACTATTTCTAAATTATATTTTCAATTTTATTTTCAATTACTTTTTTCTTCAGATCACTTTTGTTATTAATAATTTTTTCCCTTCTAAAAATTACAATAAATAAATGACTGAAAAATTTTATTTTCTGTCTTATTGTACCTTATTTATTTTTTTAAATCAGTTTCATCTTCATTTTTTTATAATAAATAAACTATTTTCAAATTATACTTTCAATTTGACTTTCAGTTACTTTTACTCTAAATCACTTCTGTTTGCAATTATTATTTCTCCTAAAAATCAGCTCAACTCTCAAAATCTTCTAAAAATCTCATTTTAAATTTCACTTTAACTGTTAAATATCCCTTTCTCACTATTCATCATCATACTTCCCATTCACAACACCCCTAACTTTAACTTTAAATTCCATTAATCCCAATTAACTTTAATTACAATCCAGCAATGTCATAGTTCCATCATAAATTCTGCCGCTAATTGCAGTCAACAGTTAAAGTTACATTTTCCTTGTTCCCCGCACAAATTACATACAATGTTTGCAACCTAGCATGAAACGCAAGATAACAAATAATGAGAAATACACCCCGCTAGGGTTTCTATCTCGTGATCGAGCGGTATCAATGAACAAATAGACAGTATCTTGAAGTCACGAAGAATCTTAATTAGCTCATTAAATTCTGATGACTTTGTACTTCTGTGCATCTGGTAGCTCCATAAACAGAAGTTTCTTTTACTCTCATACAAAGACGAGATGTTCTACTTGTACAAGCTATAATTAGCCGCTGTCAAGCAACTTTCTTTCAAACTATTGTTTAATCACGATAAATGTTTAATTAATATGCAACATAGTAGCGTTTCAGTTGCAACCTCGTTTCGTTTTCAAGACGAGATAAGATAAAGTATCATTTAAATGAACGGACTTCTTGTACGCAATTAATTCCGAGCTTTTTTGCGTCGTGTAACTTGTAATTAGGTGCAATGACAAACTGAAACACGGGGGTTTGTAATGCGAGCTGAATTTCTTCTTAAGGAGAGAGAGCTGATTTGAGAAGCTTCGTTTTTCGAATTGATGGTTTCCGAATGACTTTGTAAGAAGTTTAAAAAAGTTTTACTGTGTATCATTTTTTGAGTTATTTTAGTGGAAATCATTTTTCAATAATTTTTGAGGAATTTTATTGGAAATCATTTTTGAGGAATTTTATAATAATTTTTTTGAGCAATTTTTATATATGTCATTTCTGAATGATTTTATAATAAGTAATTTTTGAATAATTTTACTACAAGTAGTTCTTTAGTAATTTCCTGATAAGCAATTTCTGAATAATTTTAAGACAAGTAATTTTTGAGTAATTTTATTATAAGCAATTTTTGAATAATTTTACTACAAGTAGTTTTTTAATAATTTCCTGATAAGCAATTTCTAAATAATTTTAAGACAAGTAATTTTTGAGTAATTTTACTATAAGCAATTTCTGAATATTTTTACTGCAAGCAATTTTTGTATAATTTTACCACAAGCAATTTTTGTATAATTTTACTGTAAGCAATTTCTGAATAATGAGTAATTACTATATAATTTTATAAGTTTCTTATTATAAGAGAAATTTCAGAAATTTTAGAAATTTCTGAATAATTTTATTATAAATCAATTTTTAATAATTTCTGAACAATTTTACCTTGAATGAATTTTAAACAATTTTAAATCACTATGAAAGTTTAATATTTGAAAAAAATATAAGTGTATGTTGTGAGGGTTGTTTTTTGAACATGAATGGCAAGAAATATTGAAATTTGTAGTTATTAAAAATTTCAGAACATTGATTTTAATAATCTTTTTCAAACCTCAACTTGCAAAATATAAAAATTCTCCCCTATAAGATTAATAAATTCCAAACTCACAAAACATAAAAACCTAAATTTACAAAATATAAAAATACACACTTTTCAAGTATAAAAAATGTACCAAAAACAAGCTATAAAAACTTAACAAACCTAAAATATAAAAATCTATCCCCATAAAATCAAAAAATGGCAAACTCATAAAACATGAAAAAACGTAAAATTACTCGTAAAATTTGGGGATGTGGGAATTTGGAAATTTGGTAATTTGAGAATTTGCAACTTTAAAAATTTGAATGTTTAGAAATCGCGAAATTTAGAATTTGGGGATGTGAGGAATTTGGAAATTTGACAACTTAAAACTTTGGAAATTGGTAAATTCCAAAATTTGAAGATTTGTAAGTTTGAAAATTTGAGAATTTGGGAAATTGAGAATTTGGAAATTTGGAAATTTGGAAATTTGGAGATTTGGAAATTTGAGAATTTGGAAATTTGAGAATTTGGAAATTTGAGAATTTGAGAATTTGGAAATTTGGAAATTTGTGATTTTGGAAATTTGTGAATTTGGAAATTTGAGAATTTGGAAATTTGAGAAGTTGGAATTTTGAGAATTTAGAAATTTGAGGATTTGAAAATTTAAGAATTTGGAAATTTGAGAACTTGGAAATTTGAGAACTTGGAAATTTGAGAACTTGGAAATTTGAGAACTTGGAAATTTGAGAATTTGGAAATTTGAGAATTTGGAAATTTGAGAACTTGGAAATTTGAGAATTTAGAAATTTGAGAACTTGGAAATTTGAGAATTTGGAAATTTGAGAATTTGGAAATTTGAGAATTTGGAAATTTGAGAATTTGGAAATTTGAGAACTTGGAAATTTGAGAATTTAGAAAATTGAGAATTTGGAAATTTGAGAACTTGGAAATTTGAGAACTTAGAAATTTAAGAATTGGGTAATTTGAGAATTTGGTAATTTGAAAATTTGGAAATTTGAGAATTTGGTAATTTGGAAATTTGGAAATTGGAAATCTGAAATCTTAAGATTCTGACAATTCGAAAAGTAAAAAATCATCAAATTGAAAAACTCGAGAATTTGAAAACTTTCAACATAGCTTCTCCGCATCCAATAAGAACCTAACCCCAAAACATAAAAATCAAACAACCCCCAAAAAACCAAAAACACCCTCAAACAAACGAAAACTAAATGTTAGGGATATAAACAACAAAACGAATAACGAACTCAAGGAATTAATTAATTAATATTTATTGGCAAAATCAAATCGAATAATTTACAATACATGTACAAAACGAAATTGCAAATCTGTTTCGAATATAATATTTAACGGCAACTCAAAGCGTATCTTAAATTATTAATAATTATCTGTAGCCAAGTAACGATTTGTATCGAGGAGCAAACGAACAAACCGAGCGAAAGGACGGTCATCGAAAGAATCCCTCGCAATAGATAAGCCGTAGCGGCCCGAGCCCCGCGCTATCACGTGGCCCTTCCCCCACTCCGGCCTATACAATTGCGAATACCTGGCGGCTTTGCTCTTAGGACCAGCCTGAACGTCTCGGAAAAATTACCAATGCAATTTTTCCGTCCGCGGACCCTCGCCAGATGCAAAGCATCGTCGAAATCGGGGTCGATGGAGGCCTCAGGGGTCCGTCGAAAAACGTCCCCCCTAGCCACGGCCTGAACGGCCCCAGGTTCGCAAAAGCGCCCCTGTGCACGCAAAGAGATCACCGTCCAGGTAGCCAATTAAACGCGAATTTACCAATATTCTGTCTTTCTCTCAAGTTTTTCATTCGCTCCTTTACATGGCTTTCGAACTTAATAATAATGCAAAAGGTGCACAAATGCATAATAACTGAAATAGCTTTTCTTCTCATAACAAATAATTAAAACAATGCAGATAAAGAAAATGTTTTCAATGATTAAACTAAATTTATAATTTTTACATTTCTACACGTAACACTAAACTTCCAAAGAATTTCATCTTTCACCACATCTAAATAGGACAGAAAATCCCGGCGTTAAAATCCGTATCGTTTAATCGATATCTCGGAAAGCAATTCGGGCCGATTGCTCACGGTGCCGCCCTAATGTCTAAAATTCGTATCGACTTGCATCCCTAAAAAAATATTTAATAAGCAGGAAAAAAGCGTAATAGGGTCGAGCTACTATAAATTCACCCTGTCGTGTAAATTCGTTCACGGGGAGAGAGATAAAATTCCAATTACGAAGATCTCTATCTGAAGGGCCGTTTGCCTACCTGCCGAAAACGATTACAGAAGCGAGAAACAAAAAAGGAATACGGTAGTCGGTGTTACGGGTTATTTTTCGCCCCGGGCTAAAACGACCTACCATTTTTTTCTTTTTTTTTTTCTTCTATCTTCACCATTCGTTAGCTTTTTCTACCTCTGTTCTTATTGATACGTTCTTTATGATTCTACCGAATATATGTTTTGTTATATGTGTGCTATATATCTTTTCTATTGTTCAGATTTTATTTTGGTTTCGGTTTTTTATATTTGGAATTTTATATAGATTTTCAATTCTTGTGTTTTCAATTTGTCAGATTTTCGATTTCCAAGTTTTCAATTTTCATGTTTCCAATTTTTCAGATTTTCTGTTTTGCAAGTTTTAAATTTTTCAGATTTTCAATTTTGCAGGTTTCAATTTTGCGGATTTTTAATTCTCAAGTTTTCAATTTGTCAAATTTTCAATTCTCAAGTTTTCAACTATTCAAATTTTCAATTCTCAAGTTTTCAATTTGTCAGGTTTTCAATTTTCAATTCTCAAGTTTTCAATTTGTCAGATTTTCGATTTTCAAGTTTTCAATTTTTCAAATTTTCAATTCCCATGTTTTCAATTTGTCAAATTTTCAGTTTGCAAGTTTTCAATTTTTCAGATTTTCAATTTTGCAGTTTTCAATTTTACAGATTTTCAATTTACAAGTTTTCACTTATTCAGATTTTCAATTTTCTAGTTTTCAATTTGTCAGATTTTCAATTCTCAAGTTTTCAACTATTCAAATTTTCAGTTCTCAAGTTTTCAATTTGTCAGATTTTCAATTTTCAATTCTCAAGTTTTCAATTTATCAGATTTTCGATTTTCAAGTTTTCAATTTTTCAATTTTTCAATTTTTCAAATTTTCAATTCTCATGTTTTCAATTTGTCAAATTTTCAATTCTCAAGTTTTCAACTATTCAGATTTTCAATTTTCAAATTTTCACTTCTCAAGTTTCCAAATCTTCGAATGTCCAAACTGTGAAATTTCCGAATTTTTAATGTCCATATTCCCAAATCTTAAAGTTCCTTAATATTCTCATCCCAAATACCAAAAATTACAAAATCAAATTCTCAGATATCTAAATTCATAAACTCCTAAGTTTCCAACTATTCAAATTGTCAAATCCTCGAACTCATTATACAAGTTTACAAAATTCCCTAGATTTATTCTCTTAATTTTATATTCACATACTTTATTTTTCTTCTTTAATACATGAGTAACATTTCACATTTTTTATAGTAATATAATATATTTTATACAATGTACTTATATGTATTAAATCGGTAGTTATTCGCTTTATTTTTCTTATAAATTACTATTTCTGTTACAGGTGAGCGACTAAGGGTGACAACATCGATTGAGAAACAGCCTTCAGAAGGGTGAGTCAAATATAATACACTTTTCTATATCACATTTATTTAACAATTCATTTTAAGTACAATTACAGTGAACCATTATATAAGTTTACTTTTTCTGTAAAAATAATTATGTGTACATTTAAGAAAAATTTCACTTATAGCTAATAGATATTTTACAAACTATTGAACCGACTAAGTTTATTTTTTTTCATGGTCATTTTGTTTATGTTCAAACTAATGTATGAAAGATTTAAAATGTGATGACTTGTAAATTTATTAATTTATTTTTTAAAATTCTCAATTTTACAATTTTACAATTTTTTAAAATTCTCAATTTTACAATTTTACAATTTTTTAAAATTCTCAATTTTACAATTTTACAATTTTTAAATTTCTAAGTACCTAAATATCTAGATTTCAAAGTTACTATATATATATATCTAAACTTCCCAGTCTCTCAATTTTTAAATCACTAAATCTGAAAGTTAAAAAATTTATAAAATTAAAAATCTGCTTATTCAAAAGCTCATAAATCATACTGTTCAAATATAAAAATTTCTAAACTTGAAAACCCACTTAAAATTTCGGAAATTTCTACAAACGCACTGATACATATGTCAACACATCACACGTATTACACACATCAAAATATAATTATACATATAACATTAAAATATGTCACCAATTTCAACAATTCCTCTATCAAAGAAAAATTACAATAACATCAAGTGTAATGCATGCAACTTGACAAAAATTACCCAGAAACATATGCACCCCACCAGAAGAAATGACCCACCCCCATTTCCCCCATACAATACACATACACCATATAACGCACAGGATCGAAATCCTTCAAGCTGTCCACCGTTGAAAACCCCGCAGAATCCTTTGTCCGCTCTCTATCCAGGGAACTTTCCACGGCCAACAATGACCCCGTCCACGTTGGACCCTTTCGATCCCTTTGAAACCCCTTAGAAAGGAAAGGGGATGCAATATTATTCAAAATCACGAAAATCTCCGACGGAATTTCCTTATTTTCTGACCTATTCAGCCTCGTAGATGCATATCTTGCATCGATCAATGGATATATCGTACGGGGTAAGCGACCGGTTTTCTCCCTTTTCCACCGACACCCTTCTTCAGGTAAAAAGGGTCAAACCTGCACACAAAGGGCACACGTGCATGTCGACCACTCTGTTGGACGCAATCATGGGGGTGACGTGTCGATCGGACTCGGACGAAATAGGGCGCAGGGACGGACACCTGTACTTTTGTGGGGTGCTGAGATTTTTGGGGGTGAAGAAATTTTGGTCGAATTATATCAAGATATGTTCGATTTTTAGAATAATGTATCTAATTTGGAATTTAGAATACTCTGTGATGGAATAAATATTTTTATGTAAAAATCATGGAGGTGAGGTGTTGACATGGAGGTCCAGGAAACACACATACTTGCATATGTGATGAGATTTTAGGGATGAAGAAACTTTGTTTGAATTATATCAAGATTAATATGAACGATTTTTAGAATAATGTAGTATCGATGATGGAGTTGATATTTTTATGTAAAAATCATGGAGGTGACGTGTTGAAGTGGGGATGCAGCCAAAAACACATACACTTGCATATGTGATGATGAGATTTTTGGGGATGAAGAAACTTTGTTTGAATTATATCAAGATTAATGTGAACGATTTTTAGAATAATATATCTAATTTAGAATTTAGAATACTCTGTGATGGAATAAATATTTTTATGTAAAAATCATGGAGGTGAGGTGTTGAAATGGAGGTCTAGGAAACACATATACTTGCATATGTGATGATGAGATTTTTGGGGATGAAGAAACTTTGTTTGAATTATATCAAGATTAATATGAACGATTTTTAGAATAATGTATCTAACTTAGAATTTAGAGTACTCTATGATGGAATTAATATTTTTATGTAAAAATCATGGAGGTGAGGTGTTGAAATGGAGGTCTAGGAAACACATATACTTGCATATGTGATGATGAGATTTTTGGGGATGAAGAAACTTTGTTTGTATTATATCAAGATTGATATGTACCATTTTTAGAGTACTGTAGTATCGATGATGGAGTTGACATTTTTATGTAAAAATCATGGAGGTGACGTGTTGAAGTGGGGATGCAGCCAAAAACACATACACTTGCATATGTGATGATAAGATTTTTGGGGATGAAGAAACTTTGTTTGTATTATATCAAGATTAATATGAACGATTTTTAGAGTACTGTATTATCGATGATGGAGTTGACATTTTTATGTAAAAATCGTGGAGGTGACATGATGATTAGAAGTGGGTTGCTATGGGGGTGCAAGGTCAGTGGAACATATACATTTGTCCATAGGCTGCTGAGATTTTGTGGATGGAAAAATTTAGCTTGAATTATACAAAAATTAGAATGTTCAATTTTTAGAGTATTGTAGTGAGGATATTTTGTACTTTGTTTATTTTGGCAAGGTTGATAATTTGGGAATTTAGGAATTTTAGATTTTGAAGATTTGGAAATTGGGAAATTTGGAACTAGGAGATGTGAGAATTTGGAAGTTGGGAAATTTGGAAATTTGGAATTTGGGGATGTGGACACTTGGAAATTTAGAAATTTGAACATTTAGAATTTGGGAAATTCAGAATTTTGGCATGTGGGAAATTTGGAAATTTGAGGACTTGAAAATTCAGAAATTGGTGAATTTGAGAATTAGAAAATTTGGAAATTGGGAAATTGCAAATGGGGGTGTGGAAATTTGAAAATTTGGAATTTGGGGATGTAGAAATTTAAAAATTTGAGAATTTGGAGATTAAAAATTTGGGAAATTTAGAATTTTGGCATGTGAGAAATTTGGAAATTTGAGGACTTGAAAATTTAGAAATTGGTCAATTTGAGAATTAGAAAATTTGGAAATTGGGAAATTGCAAATGGGGGGTGTGGAAATTTGAAAATGTGGAATTTGGAGATGTAGAAATTTAAAAATTTGAGAATTTGGAGATTAAAAATTTGGGAAATTTAGAATTTTGGCATGTGGGAAATTTGGAAATTTGCGGACTTGAAAATTTAGAAATTGGTCAATTTGAGAATTAGAAAATTTGGAAATTGGGAAATTGCAAATGGGGGTGTGGAAATTTGGAAATTTGGAATTTGGAGATTAAAAATTTGGAATTTCCAAAATTTTGAACCTTGTGAATTTAGAAATATTAGAAATCGACTGTAAATTTACAAACTTGAAAATTCAGAAAATTTGAAAATCTCAAATTGAAAAATTCACTAATACTCATAAACCTCTACAAACCTAACTACTAAATTTGAAATATAAAATCTAAACATCCATAAATTCAGTACCTTATTAACAATGAAAACTTGCGAACCTTCCAATCTGTTAATTATAAAAATCTCATAAAAATGTGTATAAATATCGTTAGTCATCAAAATCTACATATATCACCTTAAATTACTCAGGGCAATAGTCCCTCTAATCTCGTCCCTGCTCCAGTATAACGTGTCGATCTGATTTGTCTACCTCGTACCTACATAGAACGGGATTTTCTAGTTTCCCTTCAAGGGTTGTCTGATCTTCTTCTCCTCTTTTTTCTGCGTTCGATGTCGACTCGATCGCTCCAAGAAAATACACTTTTCGCAGCTGTCGACATGTGCAGCCTTTCGTTTCCCGGTTTGTGGAAAAGGGCAGGTGCGATTGAACGATTGCGAGCGTCGTTTATCGATACCGTGATTGGAATATTTCTTTGTTTTCTGCGCCTGCTGTCTTGGACATTGATTTCTCTTCCTTTTTTAGTCGATCTGCATTTCACTTGTCTGCTATTTTGCTACCATTGTTATTACCATTGCCACCAGTTGCAACTCGCATTTACTACAAATCGCAATTTCATGATTCTTGCGAAATGTGATTGTCTGCACGCTACAAATCGCAATTTCACGTCAGTCAACGTATTAATAACAAATCTTCTAACAAGATCACATTTACGCAATTAATCCCGCAGTCATCTGTACAAACATTCTTCATTATTTTATTAGCACTATCCAAACATCGTTCCCATAAACGTTGCACGAAGCCTCGAAAGAACCAGTAGCTCACAAGACGCGACCAGCTTCCTGTTTATGCCAACCACAGATAAAATAAACGTTCTCTCTACAATATGTCTATAAAATTAATTACTGAACATAGTGAGGCTCCTCTGAGGACTCGATCTGCATCTGTTCGTTTGTCCACACGTTATAGGACGCAATTTTGGGACGTTTCACTTGAAATTTTCAGGGTGGACTCGCGAGACAGCCTAAATTTGCTGTATAGATTTTGGCGGCGATCCGACAGGAACCCGTCGACGATCGTCGAACTAAAAACCGTGTTTCGGTATCGTTTTCGATAATTTTTCACACGTAGAATCGACTGGAGGCACGTTAAAAGCTCTGTAACTCATCGTCGACGATACTTGGTCGTCGTTGACGTCGGTCGTGGTGAAATCAAGAATAATCGTGTTCGGTATCGTTTTCGATAGTTTCGGACACGTTTGATCGTTTGCGACGACTTTAAAATCTCTGCGTCTCTTGTTCTATCTGTATTATGGTGGATCGAAATTTTACACGTTCGGGGGCACCTGGTATACACCTTCAGTTAGTTACAGGTGAATCTTCTCTGTGCCAACCCTTTCGGTACGGATTTCCGTTAACCCTTTCGGGGCTCAGGTAAAGGGTTGAGAATGTGGGTCAGAGACAGGTTGGATTTGTGTCGATTATCCTTGCGTTAAAGGTATCTCGATGTTAAAGGTAGTCGATATTTGATGATTTAGGGATGTTAGATGGGGTGAGTCAGAGTAATTGAGTAAATTGATAGTTTTGTTACTTGAATCGAGTTATTTTTATTGGGATTTCAAGATTGAGGTACTCTTATGCGTTATTTTGTTAGAATTAGATTTTTCTAAATAAATGATACATCATAATTTTGATGGAGGAGGATTTTTGAATGAGAAAAATTCCTTTTTAATTTTGAACGAGAAAAATTGTTTTTAAGTTTGAAAGAGGCAAATTGTTTTTAATTTTACTTGAAGAAAATTGTCTTCAATCTTGAATGACAAAAATTGTTTTTAGGTTTGAATGAAGAAAATTATCTTTAATCTTGAATGACAAAAATTGTTTTTAGACTTGAACGAAGAATATTGTCTTTAAGTTTGAATGGGGAAGAGCATTCTTAATTTTGAATGAGAAAAATTGTTTTTTAATTTTGAAGAAGGAAAATTGTTTTCAATTTTACTTAAAGAAAATTGTCTTTAATCTTGAAAGAGAAAAATTATTTTTAGTTTTAAATGAAAGAAATTGTCTTTAAGTTTGAATGAGGAAGAGTATTCTTAATTTTGAAGGAGAAAAATTATTCTTAATTTTGAATGAGAAAAATTGTTTTTTAATTTTGAAGGAGGAAAATTGTTTTCAATTTTACTTAAAGAAAATTGTCTTTAATCTTGAATGAGAAAAATTATTTTTAGTTTTAAATGAAAGAAATTGTCTTTAAGTTTGAATGAGGAAGAGTATTCTTAATTTTGAAGGAGAAAAATTATTCTTAATTTTGAATGAGAAAAATTGTTTTTTAATTTTGAAGGAGGAAAATTGTTTTCAATTTTACTTAAAGAAAATTGTCTTTAATCTTGAATGAGAAAAATTATTTTTAGTTTTAAATGAAAGAAATTGTCTTTAAGTTTGAATGAGGAAGAGTATTCTTAATTTTGAAGGAGAAAAATTATTCTTAATTTTGAATGAGAAAAATTGTTTTTTAATTTTGAAGGAGGAAAATTGTTTTCAATTTTACTTAAAGAAAATTGTCTTTAATCTTGAATGAGAAAAATTATTTTTAGTTTTAAATGAAAGAAATTGTCTTTAAGTTTGAATGAGGAAGAGTATTCTTAATTTTGAAGGAGAAAAATTGTTTTTTAATTTTGGAGGAGGAAAATTGTTTTCAATTTTACTTAAAGAAAATTGTCTTTAATCTTGAATGAGAAAAATTATTTTTAGTTTTAAATGAAAGAAATTGTCTTTAAGTTTGAATGAAGAAGATTATTCTTAATTTTGAAGGAGAAAAATGATTTTTAAGTTTGAAGGAGCAAAATTGCTTTTTAATTCTAAAGAAGGAAAAATATTTTTACTTTTGAACAAAGAAAATTATTTTTAATTTTGAAGGAAGAAAATTGTCTTTAATCTTGAATGACAAAAATTGTCTTTCAATTTAGAAGGAGAAAAAATATTAATTTTGATTCAAGAACAGACCACTCCAGAATAAAAAAGAATAACCAAAGAATCATCCCAGTCGCAAGAATAAAAACTGCTACCATTTTGCGTATAGACCCCGTTGAACTAGACGACAAAAGCTATTCTGAATAGAAAAAAAAGGACATGAGTTCAGTTTGGAGAAAAAGCTTGGAGCAAGTTCGAACACGTTTCTGCTCGCCTTCTGTTGATCTCTGAATGCGGAAGATTGTGTAAAGGCATACGGGCACCGTTTCGAATCGACCTGCTTTTCTCGGTGCAGGTACGAACCTGCATCGGGTACACAATTCACTTTTTAACTGCACGTGGATGCTGCAAAACGTGTTCGAACATGCTCGCACGAAGGATGTAAAAGGATATGGAAATGTAGGTGCAACTGAGTAACCTACTTGATAATTTGTATCAACCCTTTGGGTACGATGGCATGATCTGAACTCTTGTATGATTTATTTGATGAAAGGGTTTTCAAGGTTTCGGGGTGTTCAAGGTTTTTTATTTTTGAGATGAGGTATTTGGAGAGGTTTATTTTTTTAAGATTAGGATATGGGGAAATTTTATTTTTTAGGGGTGGGGGTGAGAAATTGGAATTTGTTAAATTTGGGGGAGATTAAGGATTTTCCTTTTTGAGATGAGGAATTTGGAGAGATTTATTTTTGTAAGATTAGGAGACAGGGAGATTTGATTTTTCAGGGGTGGGGCTGAGAAATTAGAATTTGTTAAATTTGGGGGTGTTCAAGGTTTTTTATTTTTGAGATGAGGAATTTGGAGAGATTTATTTTTTTAAGATTAGGATATGGGGAAATTTTATTTTTTAGGGGTGGGGGTGAGAAATTGGAATTTGTTAAATTTGGGGGCGATCAAGGTTTCTTATTTTTGAGATGGGGAATTTGGAGAGATTTATTTTTTTAAGATTAGGATATGGGGAAATTTTATTTTTTAGGGGTGGGGGTGAGAAATTGGAATTTGTTAAATTTGGGGGAGATTAAGGATTTTCCTTTTTGAGATGAGGAATTTGGAGAGATTTATTTTTGTAAGATTAGGAGACAGGGAGATTTGATTTTTTAGGGGTTGGGGTGAGAAATTGGAATTTGTTAAATTTGTGGGAGATTAAGGTTTCTTATTTTTGAGATGAGGAATTTGGAGAGATTTATTTTTTTAATATTAGGAGACAGGGAGATTTGATTATTTAGGGGTGGGGGTGAGAAATTGGAATTTGTTAAATTTGGGGGCGATCAAGGTTTTTTATTTTTGAGATGAGGAATTTGGAGAGATTTAGTTTTGTAAGATTAGGATTCGAGGAAATTTAATTTTTTAGGAGTGGTGGGTGAGGAATTGAAATTTGTTAAATTTGGAATGAGAGGAATTGGAATTTTTCGAATTTGGGATGTGACGAATTGAAATTTTGCAAATTTAATACATAAAGAATTGAGAACTTACAAATTGGGAATAGGAAGAATTGAAATTTTCCTAATTTGGGATGTTAAGAATAGAAATATTGCAGATTTGGGATACGAAGGACTGAAACTCTTCAAAGTTGGGATATGAAGAATTGAAATTTTTCCAATTTGGGATATGAAGAATTGAAATATTTGAAATGTGTGATGTGGAGAATTGAAACGTTGCAAATTTGGAATATGAAGAATTTCAATTTTCCTAATTTGCGATATGAAGAATTGAAATATTTGGAATGTGTGATGTGGAGAATTGAAATGTTGCAAATTTGGAATATGAAGAATTGAAATTTTCGTAATTTGGAATATGAAGAATCGAAATTTTACAAATATGGAATATGAAGAATTGAAACTTTGCAAATTTAGAATGTGAAGAATTGAATTTTTACAAATTTGGAATATGAAGAATTGAAATTTTGGAAATTTTGGATATGATGAATTAAAATTTTTTATCCCAATTTTGAAAAATTTAATTCTTCATATCCCAAATTAAAAAATTTAAATCCTTCATATCCCAATTTTGAAAGAATTTAATTCTTCATATCCAAATTTTGAAAAAATTTAGTTCTTCATATTCCAAATTAAAATATTTAAATTCTTCATATCCCAATTTTGAAGAAATTTAATTCTTCATATCCCAAATTAAGAAATTTAAATCCTTCATACCCCAATTTTGAAAGAATTTACTTCTTCATATCTAAATTTAAAAAATTGAAATTCTTCATATCCCAAATTAAAAAATCGAAATTCTTCATATCCCAATTTCGAAAAACTTTAATTCTTCATATCCCAAATTTGACAACTCCTAAATTCTCTCCAAAAACCCATAATTCCACCCTGCAAATACCAACAATCAAACATCTCTAAATATCTCCAACTACAATCTATCTACCATACATCACCGTTAATCTCATCCGCATCGTTCCAGTCACGTCTCACCCTCTTCCCCAAAACTACCATTTTTCTCCTCGGATTACGTCACCTTCAAACACCTGAAGATAGCATTTCCAATCGATCTGTTTGCCTTCGCATCTAGTTGAAATCTCCAACAATGTGCACAAAGTCCAATTCGCCGTGAGACAGTTAGGTCTGAGACTGGACACGGATCATTGTCCGGGTCTTCTGTCCAGGATCTTCTGCCCCGAGGAAAAGATATCCTACCGGATGTAAGGATCCTTGGGACCTGCCACGATGATTCACAAACGGATCTAACGTGGGTGGGTATAGTAAAAAGAAAAAAAATGTTTCAATGGGACGAGATGCTAACTCCATCGCTTTATGCAGCGACACGCACTGCTGAATGGCGAATTTTCAATGTGACCTGAGAAATTTATTTTATTTGGCGATGTGATACTGTGGGAGACTTGGACGACATTTTTTGAAGATGGAAATCAGTAGACTAAATTTATTTATTAATGTTGTTTAAACTATTTATTTTATTTATTTTTTTGGGGGAGATGAAACTCTATGAGCGTCATTTGAGGAAGAAAATCAATAGAGTAAGTTGAACTATTTATTTTATATATTTATTTACAAAATGAGTCTTTACGACACTTGAACGTCATCTTTTGAAGAAGTAAATCAGTACACTAAATTAAAATATTTATTTTATTTATTTGTTTGGGGAGATGGGACTCTATGAGCGTCATCTCAGGAAGGAAATTAATAAAGTAAGCCACGACATTTATTTAATTTATTTTATCAGGCAGAATGAGTTTCTACGACCGCCATCTTGTGAAGAAAATTAATAAACTAAAATTGAAGTACTTGTTTTATTTATTTGCGGGGTTGGTTTCTTTCTGTAAAGTGAAGTATGATGATGGAGAGAAGATTTTATATCTATAGTTACTTAGGACAAGTAATATTGTTAATTAGTTTTTTTATCGCATACACGAACGTCATTCGCAAAAGTAAATTTACCGGCGACACCATTGTCGAGCACCGAAAGTGTCTTTTCTCCCATCGAAATTTATTTTACACACATGTAATGAGGTAAAGGATCGAGAAAATTGTGAGGACGTTTCCCAACTTTCCTTATAGCCGCGTGTCAGATCTTCAATTCGAAATTGAACGGTACGCGTTCCCACGTCGAATTATTAACTCCTCGTTGCTTGCTCGCGACAACATTTTAACTCTCCTTATGCGCCGAGTACAGAATCTCTCTAAAGTCCAACCCCACCTTTACATTACGGAAACGGCGTAAAATATGGAAAAATGTTTCAGACAAAAGTTGTAGATATCAAGGTTAAGATGGTGGCAACAGTTTGACCTTGGTCGTTTGAAGGTCACGTCTTCAGTTTCTTAAATAGAACCCCCATTTATTGCATATTGTAGCCTCGACGTTTTCAAAACACTACCTATGTTTGTTGTGCGAGTCATTCCCAAGATACGGAGCTTCAAAGTTGACGTATCGTCGGCATTCACATTACCCAAGGTGCACCGCGCGAGGGTTGCACGATCAGATTTACGCCACTTATGTGACAACTTTGAAGCTTCGTATCTTGGGAATGACTCCCACGAAAAACAAACATAGTGTTTTGAAAACGTCGCTACAATGTGCAATAAATGGGGTTCTATTTAAGAAACTGAGGAAGTGACCATCAAACCAAGGTCAAATTTTCGCCATCTTAACCCTTGATATCTACAACTTTTCTGGAATATTTTTGCATGTTTGAAGCTGTTGAAATATTAGGGTGGACTTTGGAGAGACCCTGTATAATGCAAAAAGTATACTTCATGCGTTATCTAGTTTGTATATAATTTTATAGAAATTAATCACGTTTATGTTACTTAATTTGAATCGCGAACTTTAAACATTGAATATGCGGAACACATTTCCTGGTATTTATAATGCTTATTGCAGTACTGTTTATAATGCTTCCTTGAAACTATTTTATAAACCTGTTTCACTTTTTGTGGACGTATTTCCAACTTTACTAATCTATTGCCTCATGAATTATACTTGTGACGCATGCTACGGTACAAGTGTAACAAAAATCGTATTTGCCATATAACTGAGTTTTGAGTTCAATAGTGTTATTATTTGATATTCAACATTTTTGTTCAAATCTTGTATTTAACTATAACAATTCTAAAAATTTGATAATTGATCTAAGATTGATCTAATCTATTTAAGAAACTGAAGTCAATTTGACCTTCAAACCAAAGCCAAATTGTTGCCGCCATCTTAACCCTTGATATCCCACTACTTTTGTCTGAAACATTTTTCCATATTTAAATCCATTCTTAAAATATAATAATCAGACTTTACCCTGTTTGAAGTCCCCTTGATTTTATAAATTAAGATGTAAAGTTATCGTTGAAACCGATACAAATCCCCAGAATCCACACTCGAAGTCTCTATAAAACTCCCTCAAACATCATACTAAACCTCATTATTTACCAAACGTAATCGAATTATCAGAATCATCCCCAAATCCAGCAGTCAACACTCGACGCGCAAACACCGCACCGATCAAACATCCCCAATTGGTTCATCGAAACCTAATCGATTCTCGAGTCCTCGAAAGATAACAGAGATCCCAAATATCAAACATCGTGCCCAAGAAAACTTGCTTGAGGCACCCTCACATCGTCCCTAAACATGCCTTCTTTAGGGACATCCGTTCGTTAACGGAAACCTGGCTTTCCATTTAGTTTTCCCCATTATTCGCCTAAATAAACACGCTCGCGAGTCTCGCAGCTATGTAAACACAGCCTACGATCCATCGATCCGAGATTCATCGGTGGAAATAGAAGAGGGAGTTTTCAAAGGGACAACGAATGGAAACGCGGCATTCAGGCTCGTGGAACCGTGAATCTGCCTTCGGGGCACGGATCTATTCTTAAAGGATTATCGTTATAAATTATACATTTCCCTTGGTGAAGTCTCCTCTTCGTGCTGGATGACCGGTAGCTCACAGATTTCTATCGGTGGATTAACGCGGACCGTGTCATCGCGGTTCCTGTCTATTCGGGACCTTCGAGAAATGTCGAATCCCTTTTCGGACTCGCGTTTTTTTAGATGCGGACCAAGGATTCGTTCGGTCTTGATCGCATTGGGGATGAAATACGACCCGTTCACTCTGATGGATTCAAGTTCTTTTTGGGACTCTCAATTTTTTAAGCAATTTATTTTTTAGGGGACTTTGGGAGAAAATGTTATGAGTATTTTATATTCAGCGAACCTTGACTATACAAGTTATAGTTGGACCTAAATTTCAAGTTGGAGAGTATTAGGAATTTGAGCAAGGTTTGACATTTGAGCTGTGAGTTCGAAATTGCCAAGTTGTCAAATTTTCAAATTTATAAATTCCTAAAATTTTAAATTCTCAAATTCCCTTATTCCTAAATTCAAACATTTGCCAAGTTGTCAAATTTCCATATTTTTGAAATTTTCAAATTGCCAAATTCTCAAATTTGGAAGTTCCTGAATTCCTAAATACTCAAATTCCTAAATTCGCAAACTCAAATTTTGAAATTTTGGAATCCCTAAATTCCCACATCTTTAATTCCCCAAATCCACAAATTCCCAAACTTTTAATACCCGAAATCCTTAAATTTCTATATCCCCAAGTTCCCAAATTTCCCAGTTCTCAAACCCCTAATCTCCAAATTTCCGAATACCTAAATTCCCAAATTCCCAAATTTTTATTCGTTCAAATCACTAAATTCCCAAATCCCCAAGATTCCAAATTTTTCAATTTTCAAATCCTCAAATTTTTAATTCCCCACATCCCCAAATCCCTAAATTTCCAAATCTCCAAATCCCCAAATTCCTAAATTTCCAAATCTCCAAATCCCCAAATCACTAAATTCCCAATTTCCCAAATTCTCAAACTTTTATTTCTCCAAATCACTAAATTCCCAAATCCCCAAACCCCTAAATTCCCAAATCCCCCAATTTCCAAATTCCCTAATTCTCAAATCCTCAAATTTTTAATTCCCCAAATCCCCAAATCCTGAAAGCCCCCAATTCCCAAATTCCCCAATTCCCCAATTCCCCAATTCTCAAATCCTCAAATTTTTAATTCCCCAAATCTCCAAATCCCTAAATTCCCAAATTCCCAAATCCCCAAATCCCCCAATTCCCAAATTCCCAAATTCCCCAAATCCCTAAATTCCCAATTCTCCAATTCCCCAATTCCCAAATTCCCAAATTTCCAAATCCCCAAATCCCGAAATCCCCCAATTCCCAAATTCCCAAATTCCCCAATTCTCAAATCCCCAAATTTCCAAATCCCCAAATCCCCAAATCCCGAAATCCCCCAATTCCCAAATTCCCAAATTCCCCAATTCCCCAATTCTCAAATCCTCAAATTTTTAATTCCCCAAATCCCCAAATCCCTAAATTTCCAAATTCCCAAATCCCCAAATTCCCAAATTCCCCAAATCCGTAAATTCTCAATTCCCCAATTCTCAAATCCTCAAATTTTTAATTCCCCGAATCCCCAAATCCCTAAATTTCCAAATTCCCAAATCCCCAAAACCCCCAATTCCCAAATTCCCCAAATCCCTAAATTCCCAATTCCCCAATTCCCAAATCTCCAAATCCCCAAATCTCCAAATCCCCAAATCTCTAAATCCCTATATAACAGTATTAAATAAAACTAAATAACAGTATCAAACTATAATATGTTCAACAACAATGTTAACACTAAACCTACCCACATAAAATATGTACAAAACTTGAAATAAAAAATGAAGTTAAAAAAACAAATAAACTCCGAACCTTAAATTAGTACACTCATTCTTTATCCCGATAAAAATCAGTGCTGCGACAAAATCAAGTCAAAAAGTGACCAACCCCCAAATTCTCCGTGCAACATTTCCTCGAACATCGAGTGTCATGCCCACAAAACGCCCGAGGCAACCCCCAGTTATTCATCCTCCACATTCGTCCTATTCCTCCAGGACTTTTCGCGACAATTACCCGAGAGAAGCAAGCGTTCGTATTCATACAGTCCGATAGTCCCATCAAGCTACAATGACTTTTCGCGAGAAGAAATCTTTTTCTGGAGGTTCACAATGCGCAAGCGCCAGAAGGAACTGTTTGACGGGTCTTTCTGGATCCTTTTCTTGGGATGGAAGGGTCCTGTGGGCGGAGCGGTCTGCCGACGAAAAGGACCCGAAGCTTCGTAACCAGAGGATAAGGAGCCCTTTTCAGGGTGAAATCGAACACGTGCAACGGTGACTTGGAAAGATGGCGCAGGGGGTTGACGATGACTCACACCCGTCTTTCCGAGATTTTTAAAAGAGATAAAGGGAAGTGGGATTCTATGGAATATTTAGGTTCAATTCATTTTTAGATTCAATTGGTGTTTTAATCGGTTTAGGTTCGTTATGTGGTAGAGTTTTTTGTAGATTGGAAATTTGGACAATTTGGGAATTTGGGCAATTTGGGAATTTGGACAATTTGGGAATTTGGACAATTTGGACAATTTGGGAATTTGGGAATTTGGACAATTTGAGAATTTGGACAATTTGGGAATTTGGACAACTTGGGAATTTGGATAATTTGGGAATTTGGACAATTTGGGAATTTGGATAATTTGGGAATTTGGACAATTTGGGAATTTTGACAACTTGGGAATTTGGATAATTTGAGAATTTGGAGAATTTAGGAATTTGGACAATTTGGGAATTTGGACAATTTGGGAATTTGGACAATTTGGGAATTTGGACAATTTGGGAATTTGGACAACTTGGAAATTTGGACAATTTGGGAATTTGAAAGTTTGAGTAGGTTCGATTGTTAGGATATAGTGGGGTTTTTAACAGATTTGGAAATTCGACAACTTGAGAATTTCAAAATTTCAAAATTGCAAGTATTCGATAAAACATATTAGTCCAGTTTATTTTCTTTTTATTATCTCCTTGTTATTATATCTCAGTATGTTTATGTGTTAATTTTTATTTCGTTTATATTAAACTTGAATAGACACAATAAATAATCCCCAATTAAGGTGAAGGTACCAGTAGTTGACACTTCAAGGAATTTTTTGTCTATTACATAACTCAGTCTAAGTTCACTTTATGGAAAATTTATGATCAGTCGCTGTACAAACTATTCTTCTATTATATTACAAGTACTCATTCCTGATGGTTGTAAATTTTTTTCTTTTATTCTTCTAAACGTAAAAGATTCCATAGTTGACACCCAGCGAAGACAGAAAATTTACATCCTTTTGTTTCAGTAGTTGCGGGAGAAAATCCAATCAAACTAGTCTTGATAATGTGTGAACACAGAATTTTGTTGAATATTTAAAAAAGATAATTCTTGAGTAAGTTTACGAAGAAATGTTTAATAATTAAGGGTTAATATGAAGAGTTAATAATAAATATTTAATATGAAGAGTTCGAACACTCCTCATATCGGAGGTATCCTCGTGTCAGTTTTTTATTGCATTTTCTTCTGCATCAGTCAGTACTCTGGCTGAGCCCATTTTTCTTTTAATTGGATGTTTGCCTGCAACCTTGTATTTTAAACTTACTCTCGGAACACTAAATTTCCTAGCTGCCGTTTTATACGGAAATTTATGTAGTCGGACATCTTCCACAGCCGCTTGCTAGTCTCTTCTGTATAATTTCTGAAGTTACCCTTCGTAGAAGGCATCTCAAAATTGACAGAGGAACAAAGTCAGTAGTTGAAACGTAGTAATTTAATAGTTGACACCCCATGTCAACTACCGAATAATAGACCATTACAAGTTTCAGTAGTTGGCACGGTGTATTTAGACAATTTAGCAGTTTGTTGCCAATTTTAATAAATAAACCTCTTTTCAAGTTTCAAACAACATAAACGAATGCCGTTTTTACTCACAACGATTAAATAATACAAACTTGCAATACTTACATTTTAACCAAATCCTTAGCGATTTATATAAGAAAACACTGGAAAATCGTAAGAGCCGGCAAGTTTGATTAATCGGTTGTTATTATATCTTTGAATGGCGGATATGCACAATAGTTCGCAATTAAGCCACTGTGACAGTATACAGATTAAAGGTTTGATGTATTCCAACTTGTCCTTATTTATTTCCTTTTTTTGAAAAAGTGTCAAGTACTGGTACAGTGTGAACTACTGGTGCACTTACCTTACTCACATTCTTCTCTGCAAACATTACATCTCCAAAAATACAAAATACTAAACTAATAAATGTTCTTTCACATCTCCTTTGTAGATGACCAAACATCATTAACGTTTCATAAAGCACGATTACCAGAAACCGATTTTCCTCGAGTTATTTCACCGTTAAGACCAGAGAACAACGTCACGTATTTACCTGCGAATTAAATGAACCGCCCACTAGTTTCCTCTCGTGCGGAAATTCTTTTACTTCCGAGTTCTCCCGAAGAAAGAACAGTTTCGAGAGGTAAATAGCGGAAACAGAATTACGCAGGCTTTGAAATTATTGTGCAAACTGAAAATGCTTGTTCATCGTCAGCATAAAATGGCCTGTTCGTTTGATCTTGAGGCGGAAGTGGATGATTGAGTGTTCTCGACCATGAGCACAAGTAGTTTCCGTCTATTGACGGTCCTTGAGGATGCGTAAAAGATCGAGACAAATATTTTGTATGATATAATGCAATTTTTGGAAAAATGCGTTAGTAAAATATAAATATGTAATTGGAAATGTTGGATTTATTTAAATTTCGAAGGTCTAAATTTCCAAATTTCTAAATTTTTATATTTCTGAATTTGTAACTTTCTAAGTTCTCAAAGTATCAATTTTCAAATAGGTGGGGTATCGATAGAATATCGACGAGGAATCGATGGAATATGCATAAGGCATCAATAACGAATCGATAAAGTATTAGTGAGATATCGATTAAATGTCGATAAGGTATTGATAAAATATTGATGAGGAATCGTCAGAATATCGATGAGGTATCGGTAGAATATTGATGAAGAATCGATAAAATATCGATGAGGTATCGGTAGAATATTCATGAAAAATCGATAAAATCTCGATGAGGTATTGATAAAATATCGATAAGCTATCGATAAGGAATCGATAAAATATCGGCGAGATATTGATTATGAAGACAATAAGGTATCGATAAGAAATCGATAGAATATCGACGAAGAAGCAAATAAAATACCGATAAGCAATTGATAACGAATCGATAAAATAGCACTAAGGTATCGATAGAGTATCAATCACGAATCGATAGAATATCAATAAACTACCGATAAGATATCAAATAATCAATGAGAAGTCCATAGAATATCAATAAGATATTGATAGGATATCGATAGTACATCGACAAGGTTTTGATAAGATATCATTAGAATATTAACAAAGAACATTAAGAAAATTAACACAAAAACCTCTGAACCTAACAAACGCACCGTGACAATATAACGAGGAGCGATAAAAAAGAAAGAGCTGTCTCTATTCGCCCCAGCGTTGTTCGATTAATGTAGAACGAGCGTGCACTAGAGATCGAATAAGACGATTACTCGGGCTCGGTTCTAGATCGAAAGAATTCTCTACGGCGACTAGACACGGTGTCGCCGCAGAATTTTCGCGGCTGTTTTCCGCGCTGCCGACATCACAGTGGCAGCTGCACACGTTCGATTCGTCGCGGTGCCCCCGCTGCCCCGAGCACTTATATCTCCGCGAGGATAACCGTTGTACAGTCAACGTAAAAATCAGACTTCTTTACAAGTACTTCGAAGGTTTGGTCACTTGCAGATTTGGGGATATTGGGATATGAGGGTTTAGGGATATGGAGATTTAGGGATATGGGGATTTAGGGATATGGGTATTTCGGGATATGGGGATTTAGGGATATGGGGATTTAGGGATATGGGGATTTAGGGATGTGAGGATTTAGGGATATGGGAATTTAGGGATATGGGGATTTAGAGATGTGGAGATTTAGGGATATGGGGATTTAGGGATATGGGGATTTAGGGATATGGCGATTTAGAGATATGGGGATTTAGGGATATGGGGATTTAGGGATATGGGAATTTAGGGATATGGGGATTTCGGGATTTGGGAATTTAGGGATTTAGGGATTTGGGGATTTGGAAATTTGAGAATTTGGGGATTTAGGGACTTGGGGATTTGGGAATTTAAGGATTTTGGGGAAATCAAAATTTGGGGATTTGGGAATTTAGGGATTTGGGGATTTGGGGATTTGGGGATTTGGGGATTTGGGGATTTGGGGATATGGGGATTTAGGGATATGGGGATTTAGGGATATGGGGATTTAGGGATATGTGGATTTAGAGATATGGGGATTTAGGGATATGGGGATTTCGGGATTTGGGAATTTAGGGATATGGGGAATTAGGGATATGTGGATTTAGGGATATGTGGATTTAGGGATATGGAGATTTAGGGATATGTGGATTTAGGGATATGGAGATTTAGGGATATGGGGATTTAGGGATATGGGGATTTAGGTATATGGGGATTTTGGAAATTTAACGATTTTGAGAATTGGACATTTTAATATTTGAAGATTTAGGGATTTGAAGATTTGGAGAATTTCAGATTTACAGATTTGGAAGTTTGGGGATTTGGACATTTGGAGATATATAAATTTTGAGATTTAGGAATTTAGAAATTTTGAGATTTAGGAATTTGAAGGTATAGAATTTTGGAAATATAGGAAATTGGAGATTTAGGGATTTGAAGATAGAGGAATTTAGCGATTTTTAGATATATGAATTTTGAAAGGTAGAGATTTGAAAATACAAGAATTTGGGAATTTCGAGATTAGTATATAAGGAAATTTAAAGATTTAGAAATTTGAATATTGGAAAAGGCGATTTAGTAACACATATAGAAAATTTGTACATTTTACACATTTGAAAATTTAAACATTAAAAAATTAGAAATCTTACAAGCTTATCAATATGAAAATATAAAAATATACAAACTCAAGCATCTATGAATGTAAAAGTTCTAATATTTGCTGAGATTTAAAAATTTCAAAATTCTTGTAATTTTGAGATTTACAAATACAAATTTCACAATAACTCCATTGTCATACACATAGGTCAAATTTCATACTTCCCAAATTTCAAAAAATCCAATCAACCTCAAATCTTGATTTGAATCCTCAAATCCTGAATTCTCTAAATTTCCCAAAAATAAGCAACTAATGTCTTCCCCATCGATTACCACATTTTTCTTAAAAAAAAAAGAAAATTTATGTCGTGACTGTACACGAAAACCGTGCGACTGTAACGCGGCCACGAAGAGGATTCGAAAAGACGATCGCGTCACGCCGATTTCCGCGGCATACAACGTCGGTAGCCATCAGGAGGATCCTGAAGAGGAAAGGTAGTTGGCCAACGAGTCCCCCGGCAATGGGACCACCGTTACGCCATATTAGACCAGTCGTTTCCTCGGCATTTCTGTCTTTGAAATCAGCCGATACGCCGATTTCGAGCCTCGTTCCCTTTCTTTCCTCCTTTTTTCCGTTTCTACACCCTCGTTCTACTCGATTCCTTTCTTATTTTGCGCCGCCATTCAACTTGGCGCACCACTTTTCTTGCAATGTGCTCTCTGCCTCGTATCGTGGGTTAAGGGTGTGTTCTCATGTGACTCATGCGAGTTTCGATGTACTGGGTGCTGGATTGTTGATGTACTCTTTGTAAGGGCGCATTTTCAGGAGATAAAATCAGTAATTTCATTTCTTGATTTACTTTTTTTAATTGTGTTAGGTTACGGGTGCGTTTTCATGTAAATGAATCGATAATTTTATTTTTTGATGTAATGCATCTTTTTTTGGGGCTCGTTTTCATTAGAGCGAAACGCTAATTTTATTTCTCGACTTATTGTATTTTTCTAAGGGCGCATTTTCATATGACTGAGCTGCTAATTTAAGTTGTTGATTTATTGTATTTTTTCTGTTTTAAGGCGCGTTTTTATGTAATCGTATCGCTAATTTTATTTCGTAACTTACTGGATTTTTTTGAAGGTGTGTTTTCATGTGACTTAATTGCTAATTTAATTTGTTGATTAACTGTATATGAAATTCTTCTTATTTCATCTTTATCTTATATTGCTATTGTATCTTAAAACTTCTAATGTTTAACAGTCATCAAGTTAACGGTGAATAATGAGCTATATTTTTATATAATAGCCTAAGTGTGACCTCTCATGACACACCCTGTACACAGTCATTTGCAATATTAAAACATACAACTCTAAAGTCATGCAATAAAAAATATAATAACAAAGTCGTACAATGTAGTCATACAATAAAATACACAACTGTATAATAAAGTAGTCTAGAGAAATCCCGTATTCAAAATAATTCCGTATTCAATCGGTAATCCAAATATTTGTCGCATTTCGCAAAATTCGAAGAAAGAACCGAGCGAAGAAATTCGATCACGCGTGAGATGTTTAACCCCCTTAAAGACGATCTCTTACTCGGGTTGTCGATCCTTCAGGACAGCTCCGGAGATCAAGGGCCGATTACGACCCCCGTATTCGGTCCCGAGCCCCACGGACAGAATGGCTATTTGGAAAACACGAGTTCTATCCGGGCAATCTTCACGCGCCACCGGAGAAATTTAACGATACGATTTTCGAAAAACGAACCCCTGGCAAGTCGTCGCGAAGGTGTGGACTTTGACGCATGGTTGCCCACGTGACAATAAAATTCTTTCATGCGAGGGGAAAAAAACATCGAGAAATTCTTATAATGGACGTAGGAGGGATCCGAGGATGAGCACGGGGATTCTTTCTGGTTCAGGGTGTTACAGCTGCGAGTATTATTTCGTTCGGTCTGATTCGGTAATCTTACAAGAGGCTTCAAAGGATTGTAATTACTTAGTTGTAGTGATCGTTGCTTTGAATTTATGACAAGTTGTAGGTTAAGGGTTGATTTTTGAAATAAAAGTAGAGTAACTGCTGGTGAAAGTTATAAACTTATTATGTTTATAATAACACACTGGAATTCGTATATGCACTCATAGCCTAATACACACATGGCAATAAATATATCGCATACATTAAATTTGCAATTCAGTCGCATGAAAATGCACTCTTTAATCTAACTTACAATTTCAAGAATATAGGAAGAATATAACAAATAAATTGTATATATATGGGTTACAAATTCAAGTACGTGAAAATGCACCCCTTTAATATATGATCCGAAGAACAAATGACAAAAAATAAATCGTTCAATTTTAAATTGAGTTGCATGAAAATGCACCCTTAGCGTAATATTCTATTCGAAAAACACTGCAACAAATAAATCATGTATCGAGGGTTTTCAATCATGTGAAAATGCACTGTTAACGTAACATATAATCTACAGAATGTAGTATGTCAAGGGGTTTGCGATTTCTTTCATGAAAACGCACCCTTAGAAAAATATAGAAACTCACGAAATTAAATTAGTAAATCAGTCTTGTGAAAACGCACCTTCAAAGAAAATTCAGTGTACCAAGAAATTAAATTCGCAATTTCGCAAATTGAAATTAAATTCGCAAAAAAACAGTAAGTCAACAAATTAAATTAGCATCTCAGTCACATGAAAACGCAACCTCAGAAAAATACAGTTAGTCAAGAAATAAAATTAGCGATACGGTAACATAAAAACGCGCCTTAAAACAGAAAAAAAGTTTTGTAATTTAAAACAATTGATAAACCAGTCAGTTTGACCATTGTAGTGGTTCCACCATAAATCATCAAGAATGTTAAAACATATAAACAGAAATTCACATAAAAATTTTGTAATTCTGAAAAATCATAAAAAATTTGAAAATTTAGGGATTTGGGGATTTGAGAAAATAAAAGTTTGGAAATTTGGAAATTTGGGAATTTGAGAATTTAAGGATTTGGGGATTTGGGGAAATTTTGGGGATTTGTGAATTTAGGAATTTGGGGATTTGGAAATTTGGGAATTTGAGAGTTTAAGGATTTGGGGATTTGGGGAAATTTTGGGGATTTGTGAATTGGGGAATTTAGGAATTTAGGAATTAAGGAATGTGAGAATTTGGGAATTTGGGAATTTGAGAATTTAAGGATTTGGGGATTTGGGGAAATTTTGGGGATTTGTGAATTTAGGAATTTGGGGTTTTGGGAATTGGGGAATTTAGGAATTTAGGAATTTAGGAATTTGAGAATTTAAGGATTTGGAGATTTGGGGAAATTTTGGAGATTTGTGAATTTAGGGATTTGGGAATTTGGGAATTTGGAAATTTGGGGATTTGGGAATTGGGGAATTTGAGAATTTAAGGATTTGGGGATTTGGGGAAATTTTGGGGATTTGTGAATTTAGGAATTTGGGGATTTGGAAATTTGGGAATTTGAGAGTTTAAGGATTTGGGGATTTGGGGAAATTTTGGGGATTTGTGAATTGGGGAATTTAGGAATTTAGGAATTAAGGAATGTGAGAATTTGGGAATTTGGGAATTTGAGAATTTAAGGATTTGGGGACTTGGGGAAATTTTAGGGATTTGTGAATTTAGGAATTTGGGGTTTTGGGAATTGGGGAATTTAGGAATTTAGGAATTTAGGAATTTAGGAATTTGAGAATTTAAGGATTTGGAGATTTGGGGAAATTTTGGAGATTTGTGAATTTAGGGATTTGGGAATTTGGGAATTTGGAAATTTGGGGATTTGGGAATTTAAGGATTTGGGGATTTGGGGAAATGATGGTTTGGGGATTTGTGAATTTAGGGATTTGCAGATTTGGGAATTTGGGAATTGGAAAATTTGGAAACTTGGGATTTGACAACTTGGAAAATGAAGATACAAGATTTTGGGGATTTAGGGATTTTAAAATTTCAAAATTTGTGTTTGCGAATTTAAGAATTTGGGAATTTGGAAATTTGGCAACTTGCCAATTTCTGAATGTAAGAATCTGAGTATTTGAACATTTAAGAATTTGAGTTGTGAATATTTAAAAATTTACTAATTTGGTAATTTCAGAATACAAAAAATGTCACAAAAATCAATCCCGCCAAGATAAAACAAGCGTCACACTTCTTTCCTCCATCTTCATCAATCCCTCCAAAACTGCCCTATACCATAAAAAACGAACAGCAATCGACGGTTACAGAAAACATCCCCATCCCCAAAAAGCATGGTCCGTTCAGAGGCAACGCAATACGGGGTGAAGAGTACGGAACACCTGCACCCTCTCATCGGGCATAGTTAGCCCCGATCCCTTTTCTGGGTTGTCAAGGGCAGATCTCCGCCCACAAGTCCGTGGGGCCCCCATAGAAATTGTGCAGCGGTCCCAATTTACGGGATCTCCATTTTTTTTCTTTCTCCCTCTAACCCCGGATAGCTTCGAAACTAATTTGACTGGTTGCAGACCGGAAGTAGTTTTTCTAGGGTCGACGATGATCTCGAGGCAGGTCTTAGTTGCCGCCAATTAGCGATCCACGACTGTTAAATGACGTGACTCTGCTTGATTCTCTTCGTGACTCTTATTTAACCGCCATGTGGGTGTCCGTTCATTTCTTGTCATGCTGCTCGATAATTGCCTCTGTTTGATAGATTATAGCTTTCTTTTTTATTCGTTTTGAGTTTTCTATAATTGATATCTAATGATGGTGCAAATATGTGGATAAAGTGGCTGATTTATGCATTTTTTAGATTTAACAATTTTTATGTGAATTTTTGTTTATATGTTTTAATATTCTTGATGATTAATGGTGGAAGTCAGTGGCCAAACTGACTGGTTTATCAATTGGTTTAAATTGCAACACTTTTTTGTGTTTGAACTGGTTTGATGATTAATGGTGTAAGGAGCATGCTAGTCAAAATGGCTGATTTATGAATTTTTGAATTGCAAAATTTTTATGTTAATTTCTTTTTATATGGGGATTAACAAATCCCCAAATTCCAAAACCTTTAATTCCGCAAAACACCAAATCCCTAAACTCTCAAATTCCCCAATTCCCAAATCCCCAAATCCCTAAATTCCCAAACGTTTATTTCCCCAAATCACTAAATTCATAAATTCTTAAATTTTTAATTCCCCAAATCCCCAAAATCCCAAATTCCCAAATTCCCCAATTTCCAAATCCCCATATTTTAATTTCCCAAATCTTCAAATTCCTAAATTCCCAAATCCCCAAATTTTGATTTCCCCAAAATCCTTAAATTCCCAAATCCCCAAGTCCCTAAATCCCCAAATCCCCAAATTCCCAAATTCCCCAATTTCCAAATCCCCATGTTTTAATTTCCCAAATCTTCAAATTCCTAAATTCCCAAATCCCCAAATTTTGATTTCCCCAAAATCCTTAAATTCCCAAATCCCCAAGTCCCTAAATCCCCAAATCCCCAAATTCCCAAATTCCCCAATTTCCAAATCCCCATGTTTTAATTTCCCAAATCTTTAAATTCCTAAATTCCCAAATCCCCAAATTTTGATTTCCCCAAAATCCTTAAATTCCCAAATCCCCAAGTCCCTAAATCCCCAAATCCCCAAATTCCCAAATTCCCCAATTTCCAAATCCCCATGTTTTAATTTCCCAAATCTTCAAATTCCTAAATTCCCAAATCCCCAAATTTTGATTTCCCCAAAATCCTTAAATTCCCAAATCCCCAAGTCCCTAAATCCCCAAATCCCCAAATTCCCCAATTTCCAAATTCCCATATTTTAATTTCCCAAATCCTCAAATTCCTAAATTCCCAAATCCCCAAATCTCCAAATCCCCAAATCCCCAAATCCCTAAATTCCCAAATCCCCAAATTTTGATTTCCCCAAAATCCTTAAATTCCCAAATCCCCAAGTCCCTAAATCCCCAAATTCTCAAATTCCCAAATCCCAAAGTCCCTAAATCCCTAAATCCCTAAATTCCCAAATCCCCAAATCCCCAAATTTTGATTTCCCCAAAATCCCTAAATTCCCAAATCCCCAAATCTCCAAATTTTAATTTCCCCAGAATCCCTAAATTCCCAAATTTCTAAATCCCCAAATTCTCAAATTCCCAAATTTCCAAATCACCACCTCAATAAATCCCCAAATTCCCAAATCACCACCTCAATAAATCCCCAAATTCCCAATTTCCCACATACGTCCCTAATAAAAAAATTATTCTCCATCAATACTTTCATTTCACCCAAAATCTCATCCACTTCCAAAACACATGGTCCTTCATTCCCACACCACTAAAACGCCTTTCCAAAGGTGAAAAAACTCCGCCTGGCAATAAAGGTCTCCTGACATTATCCAGTGTTCACGCTTCTTTTCATTTCGTCGCACGACACTTTCGATCTAAATATGTCTCCAGAAAAGCAGAGCAGAATCTGCTTTCATTATCTTGGGCTCTCTTACCGAAGAGAGACTTCAACGCCTGCAGTCTTTTACGGACGAGATCACTTCGGTGGATGAAAAGCGGCCTTTAGCCACCAAAAGGCCTTAGCTTTCATTCCCTTCACACGGAGACGTCTTATAATGATACTTGATCGCTGTTAGACCTCTTCGGGGATCGAAGAAACTTCTGTCACCCTTGGAAGATGGTGAAGAAGACGTTGAACAGAGACAAATTTAACCCCTGGGGAGTCTGGTTCCTTGAAGCCACAACGTATACTTTGCTCTTGGTTTATAATCAGAGACTATGTTTTTAATGATCGTTTGAGAATGGGGTAATTAGTGATAATGGTAGAGACATTTATATTATAGTTGTTGTTTGGTTCAAATTATTGATATATTATATTGTTTAACGTTATGTATGTATATGTTTCTAACGTTCATATGTGATATATGTGATATAAGTATGTATATGCTTCTAATGTTCATATGTGATATACTAGTTCATATATTTTATTGAAGTTCACAAGATCACATGTTATACAAGTTCATATATATACTATACATATAAGGTCACATGTTGTACAAGTTCATATATGTATTATGCAAGTTCACATGTCATACTAGTTCATATGTATTCTTCATATTCATATGTACTCTTCATGCTCATATATGCTACTGAGGTTCATATATCCTCCTCGTGTTCATATGCACTATACAAGTTCATATGTACTGTTATACATATGTAGATATACATATACATGCATTATATACTGTGCATATTCGTATGTCCTTCATGTGCATATATGCTCTTCACATTCATATATGTATGTGTGCTCTTCATGTTTATATGTGCTGTACAAGCTTATATGTACCCTTCATGTGGATCTATACTCTATTCATATATGTTCTTCATGTGCACATGTGTTATATAACTTCATACTGTTGATGTTCACATATGCTATACAGGTTCATGTATGTTTTACAAGTTCACACGTGTTATGAAAGTTTATATGTATACATATGTTCTTCATATTCATATACTCCTCAAGTTCATATGTGTTCTGTTCATATGTGCACTTCATGTCGGTATGTGCTCTACAAGTTCATATATGCTCTTCGTGTTGAGACATACTCCACATATTCATACATGTTCCTCATGTTCATTGTATTGTATATTCTAGAATGTTATACACCATTGTACACATCATCATACATGTTAAACAAGATCATATATGCTATCAATGTTCACATATGTTATAGAAATTCACGTATGTTATTCGTATTCATACGTGCTATTAATGTTCACATATGTATTTCCTTGATAGTCACAAATGATGTACAAGCTCATGTATGTTCTTCATGTCCACATATGACTGTACAAGTTCATATACTTACATGTGTATATTAGATACATTCATATGTAGTGTTTATATGAGTATGTTACTCATACATGTTAATATATGCTGATAGATGTTAATACATGCTTACACCTGTTAATACATGTTCTGTACGTTCATACATGTCTTCCATGTTCATATACATTCTTCATATTCATACATGTTCTCCATGCTCATATACATTCTTCATATTCATACATGTTCTCCATATTCATACATGTTCTACATATTCATACACGTTCATATTCATACATTTGCTATTCACACACTTTCTTTTCACAACTTCACATATCTCAGCAAACCAACATTTCCACCGGCCCTGAAAGCTTCCATGATCAAAGGAATTCGCCATAATCCTCACAAGAGTATCGCGTCACGCTATGCAAATAATTGAAGCCATGAACCATAAATAGAAGCTGTGTAACTTGTAAAAAGACCCTCGTGCTTCGACAAACCTTTTACGAAGGCACTTTTATTAACGCCCGGGGTAGACCGAGGTGTGGCAAGAAGAATATCGTGAAGGCGGCTTGTTTTCATCGGTGAAAAGGGCCATGCTCGCTCTCGATGCCCAAGGGCAACAAGGAGCCCATGTTTCGACGAGAATTATCGCGGTTGATCGACTTCAGAGGCGTCGGAAATGACACCGCCGTTATAGCCATACCCGAACAGCCTGCTTTCGCCTACCTATCGCAATCGTTTCAAGATTACGCCCTAGCCAGGCGTGAATTTCAATGGGGATTCTATGGTGTTTGACTCTGGTGCGTTTTTTGTGGCTCGCTTTCAGGCGCTGGGTACTTGAGGAAGGATTGAAGAGATTTCTTGGGAGAAATTGTGATGGAGGATGTAATGGTGGGGGTTCAGAGTTGCGTGTGATATTTAAGAGGGGTTTCTTGAAATTTTTTGTTTGGAAATTTTGGAGTTGGCACGTTTGAATGGCAGCATGTAAAGTTTGCAGGATTTAGATATTTGAATTTGTTAATTTGGGTATTTAGAAATATGAGAATTTCAAGTTTGTAGAGGCAGAAATTTAGAATTGTAGAAATACAGAGATGAAAATTTGCAGAATTTAGAAATTTAAATTTGAGTATTTAGAAATATGAAAATTTCAAGTTTGTAGAGGCAGAAATTTAAAACGAGAAAAATAGAAATACAATTTGAAACTGTGCAATTAACAAATTATGATATTAAATAATATAATATTAAAAATTCAAAAATACAGAACTTTCAAATTTAAATATTTACTAATTTAAAAAACCAACAACTTGAAAATCCAAGAGCTTAAAATTTCTAAACCTCCTCAAACTAAACCTAAATTTCAAAAAGCTACAAATCAACAAATGCACAGCTATGCAACTTCAATTTAAAGATTTCAAAGCTTGCACCCAACATTCAACCCCATAATTTGTAAGACTCCAGCCTCGACCATCTGCCCAAACTGCTCGAAAATTTCACAATACGGTCATAAATACAACAAAACACGTTCTAAATAATACGTAACAAGTTTACAAATCGAGGTAGGCTGCAAAGGAACATATTGGGCAAACTTTGGCCAAGAGAACAGCGTGAAGCTAGTACCATGAAGTGTGAGGCAGACTTTTCTGAGACTGGGTTTCATCGAACAATTTCAAGGAAACACTCTCCCCGTGATACCCGTGACAATATCGATTGTTGCTAAATATTTTCGTCGATGGGGACATCTTTTTGGAGGTGGTCCCGTGGTGAATACCTGAAGTGAACGCAGGAGGTGGCTCGTTATGTCACCTAACTTGGGATTCACTGTAATCTTACTTTAGGTTGTACAATTTTTCAGCTGTGACGTTGACAAATATTTTTTTTATCAAATATTATGTTTAATACTGTTTAAGGTGTTTAATACAGATTAAATCTTTTAATTTTATTTAATACTGTTATATAGTTTTATAGGTACTTAAGATTAGAAACATCAAAGCAGTCAAATGACCGCCGCACAAGTTTCTTATTACAAGGTACATATTAAGGTTATAGAAATATATTGTTTTTCATTGTGCAAGTTTATTATGCAATTTTTATTGCGTAATGTTTACTATACAATTTTTGTCATGCATCTTTTGTTATGCAATTTTTATACAATTTTAGTATATATCATTTTTATCGTGCATTTATTATTATATTATTTTTTAAATCTTCATAAGGATAATTAAGTATAATAAATAATTATATTACCACAGTTTGTTATTATTGTATAACCTAGTATAATAAATAGATTTTAATCTGACAATTACATATAATTACATGAATGTATAAGAAAAGAAATTTTCTATGCAGAATTTAATACCAAAATATTCTTCATTAATTTACAAAATAATAAAATATCTACCAATGCAATTTAATACTAATTTAATTTTATTTTGTACATTGCTTCAATAATTTGTAAAATTGAAGATGACTGAAAAACGTGTATATACAAAAAAAATAAAGAAAGTGGATGAGTGTATAATTTCAAGGGTATTTCATTCCGCAAAACGACATAAAAAAAGTGTAGCCATTAAAGTGAAATTGTGATTATCAGTGACTGTATCTTCCAAATCTCTCAATTCCTTTATCACCAAATTTCTGACCTTGCAAATCTTACAAATTCACAAATAACCACTCTCCCAATCTTCATTACCTACCCCTTCACATTCAATCGCAAGCTGCCTTATCCATAAATCCGTCATCCACTTCCCGCAACCTTCCCGAAATCCCGAAATCCCATAGAGAGTAGAAACGCGTTAACACCGTATTCATCATCCGTGTATTCATGCCGGCTTCCGCGGCGAACAATGTGCCCACCGCCAAATATTTTCATCCCCGTAGACGTCTCAGTGAAACTGACCACCTCCACGAAGCTGACCAGTTACTGAAAGCAAATAGTTATTGAAAGGGCGCACAATCGAAAATGGCCTGACTGAGTTACTTCACGCACGATCGCTGCCATTCACCCTGCAACTCGAATCGAAAGTGACCAATCCGCGTGTCTCCTTTCTTACGCTCGTGTTTTCTTCTAGCGAGACCAGATGACTCCAAAGACTCGATTTCATTGTCCGGTTTCTTCCTTTTCGTTTTTCTGCATGCTGTGATGTATCAGCCAGTTTGTGAGATGCTCTGTGGGGGCGATTGCTTGTATCGAGGGCGGCTGTCGCTTTGGATTTGGGGATTGTTGCGTACGGGCTGTCGTAGAAGAGATGTGTTACTGAATTTAACTGGTCTACCAGGTGGCTTCGAAGGTGAATGCGTATAATTTTGAGTACTCACCATAAACATGTAGGTGGAACCAGAGATGCTGACTTGCTTTCTTGTGAAAAGGATAGTTATGTGGATGTGGAAGATTTCCAATTTTAAATTTAGAAAATTCTAAAATTCTGAGCTATAGTATTCACAAAATTACAAATTCCTGAATTCTTCAATTTTCCAGTTATTTACCTACACTTCAAAGTTTATAAATTTTCAAGTTCTAAATTTTCAAATTCTATAATTCTTAAATTCTTAAATTCTTAAATTCTTAAATTCTTAAATTCTTAAATTCTTAAATTCTTAAATTCTTAAATTCTTAAATTCTTAAATTCTTAAATTCTTAAATTCTCAAATTCTTAAACTCTTAAATTCTCAAAATTCTTATTATAAATTTTCAGTGCTCAAATTTTTAAATTAGTATTTTCTCAGATATCAGTTGATTAAAATTCTAATTAATAATAATAAAATTATGATTATCAAGTTACAAATAGCAGTAATAAAATTAAAATAATAATTGTCAATAATTATGAGTACAATATAGCTAATTAGGTAGGTGTTGATATCTCTTAAAACATCTCCCTAATCGCATTTCCACCATCCATAATTAAGTTTCAGAAACAGAAACCGTGAAATCTGAAATCGTGAAATGCCTAGTTTCTAACGAGGCGTCGTAACGGCTGTCTCCGATATTGACGAATAAGCCAACATTCTACTAATTGCTTTTTAAGGAAGCATAACAGTCCTCGAACAGCTGCAGATCCGATTACCGACGGCTACAGAATTTCGTTTAATTACCGAATAACGAGATTTATGGTTCTTTCGTAAATACCAGAGTATACTCATTAAAAGTCCAATGAGTAAATTCGATGATTCATTTCCGTGAAATTATACACTCATCCACTTTCTTTATTTTTTTTTTTATATACACGTTTTTCAGTCATCTTCAATTTTACAAATTATTGAAGCTATGTGCAAAATAAAATTAAATTAGTATTAAGTTGTATTGGTAGATATTTTATTATTTTGTAAATTATTGAAGAATATTTTGGTATTAAATTCTGCATAGAAAATTTCTTTTTTTATACATTCATATAATTATATGTAATTGTCAGATTAAAATCTATTTATTATACTAGGTTATACAATAATAAACTGTGGTAATATAATTATTTATTGTACTTAATTATCCTTATAACGATTTAAAAAATAATATAATAATAAATGCACGATAAAAATGATATATACTAAAATTTTTTAAAAATTGCATAACAAAAGATGCATGACAAAAATTGTATAGTAAACATTACACAATAAAAATTGCATAATAAACTTGCACAATGAAAAACAATATATTTCTATAACCTTGTAAACAACTAATAAAATAAAAAATACCGAAATAATAATAAAAGTAATTTATATGAAAACCGTTAGTTTCTATCAAAATAAAAATAATTTAACCTAACATGTCGATGTCGTGGACTTGTGTAACAGTGTCATGAAACGTTCCTTTTATAGCTAATTTCAGTTTTGGAAAAAAGAAGTAATCACACGGAGATAAATCAGAATTTGGAGGATGTTGGAGCAGACTTGTTTTTTCGCCAACAGCGACATTTCACATGGTGCGTTATCGTGCAACAGAAACCAACTTCCCGGCGCTCGATATTCGGGCCTCACACGAACGATCCTCTTCCACAAACGTTCCATAACACCCAGATAATATTCGCCATTAACATTTTGTCCCTGCGGAACGAATTCCCGAAGTATAATTCCTTTAGAATCGTGAAAGCGAATTAACGTTGTCTTCTCGGGGGACTTCTGGAATCGCAATTTTTTTGATTTTGGAGAGCCTGGAGATTTCCACGTAGCACTTTGGCGCTTTGTTCGAGGTTCATACTTGAAGCACCACGTCTCGTCACTAGTTACAATTGATTCCAGGAATGTACAGTTTCGTCTGGCTGTTTTGATAAGATCCTCGCAATATTCAACGCGAGCAATTTGTTGCGCTTGCCCGTGATTTTGTGACACGGTGACGAAAGGTTCTATCGCGTTAAACGCTATAAGTTTACAATTCGTTGCTCGATTCCAATAATGATTGTTGCGTTTTGTAGGGGAGGACTGTTTTCGGATAACATATTTTAATAGATGACGCTAGTAGTTTTCCTTAAATTTAAAAAGTACCGCTACTTTTCCGACATATGTATTATCCTTCTGACATGTGTATTAGTCATCGCTATAAAGTCACATCAATAAAATGTAACACGAATTTTAAAATTGTACAATTGTACAATTTTGAAATTGTGCTTCTAGTGTTAAATAGCTCTCGTACACGTGTTCGAAATAGTTGTCACTGGGTGCCATAAGCGTGCACAATGAGTGACTCCTCCGAGAAAATGGGGCTTTCTAACCTCTACGGTGAAGGTACGGACACTCCTATGTTTGCTTGTGTTTGCTCGGCCTCGCGGAAAATCCATTGATCCGAAGGGACAACAGTGCACGCCATTGTGGCACGCCATGGTGGTTGTTATGGTTTCCCGTAGGAATTCGGAGCCGTTTTGCTCGCTGTAAACGGGACGACCCTCGTTTCCTTCTCTGTCGCCCCATGGAAACGTTTCCTCGAAAATTAGGGCGGACACTTGATCCGTTAAACAGCGATTAACGAGATTAACGTCTCTGAAGATACTTTCCATTTTACTTCTAAATTTTACATCACTGTATTTTTAAATTTCTAGGTTGGTAATTTAATTAGTAATATTTTTTAATTTCTAGGTTAGTAATTGAATTCTCAAATCACCAAATCTCTAAATTACCTAGTCAACCTCCCAATTTTCCAAGCCACCAAAGTTCAATTTCAAATCTTCCACATAACAAAATTTCCAAATTCTCAAATGCAAGCTTCAGCAAAATTAAAATTCCAATACCTATAATTTCATGCTCCCTGTTACCCGAACAAATCCTCAAAAAACACAGCGCCCTCAAACAAGAAACAAAACCGCGCAAATCAAACAAGTCTCTTTCTGCCGAATTTCCAGCAAAAAACGATAATCGTCGCAAAACGCTTTAAAACCCAGGGACGGTCAGAAAAGTTGATCGATCGCGTAATTTCCGGCAGAAGTCAACGCTCCATGTAATTTCCACGGTTACGGTAAACAGGAAGCGCAAAAGCCCGAAAAATGGCAAAAAATCGGGGAGGCAGGCGATCGTCTTTCGAAGTGGTCGCACGGTTTGCCAAGAAGAAGAAGAAGAAAAAGGGGGAAGGTGAACGAGGACCGGAAGTGGTCACTCGAGGCAGAGGATAATTGGGCACACTCTCGACAACAGTGTTCAGGCATGTGCGCGAAATTTCCTCTAGTGTTTCAGCGTAATGCGAGACACACGTGGTCGAAAGTCGAAACTACGTCCCTTTCCGGGTCTTTTCCACCCTTCACAAATACGTTATGTGTCGTTTGGGACCCCCAACGATCTTGTATAAATATTCATGGTTAAGGGAAAATGAGACTTCTCTAGAAATAATATTATAGGATATAATTTTTTATTATAATATTATATAATATAGAGGTCTGCTATAGGTTGATTTTTGGGGATTTTTAGGAATCTTTGACAATTTGGGAGTGGATTGAAAATTTGGAGACATTGAGATTAGGGATTCAGGCATTTGGAGATTTAACAATTTATAAATGTGGTTATTTGGGGAATTTTAGAAATTTATTTTGTATACGAAGGGATCTAGGGACTTTGAGATTTAGAAATTTATAGGTGTGGTTGTTTGGGGAATTTTAGAAATTTTTTATTTTGTGTACAGGGGAATCTACGGACTTTGAGATTTAGAAATTTATAGATGTGGTTGTTTGGAGAATTTTGGAAATTTTTTATTTTGTGTGCAAAGGAATCTAGGGACTTTGAAACTTAGGAATTTGAAAATATAACTATTTAGGAATTTTTTATTTATGAGCAGACGAATCTAGGGATTTTACAATCATCAAGTAGTTAATTATTTTTATTGATTGAATAATCAATGAATTAATCAATTTACTAATCAATCGCTTAAGCAATCAATTAATACATTAATGAATTTGTTGATTAATCAGTCAACTAATCAACTATATAATCAAGTGAATAATCAATCAATCAACGTATCGATTGATCAATCAATTGATAAATCAATTGTACAGTCATTTAATTAATCAATCGATCAATCAACTAGTCAATAAATTAATCGAGTAATTAATTAGTCAGCTAATCAATAAATTGATCAAATGCTTAATCTATCAATAGATCAATCAATTAGTCAATAAATCAAACAGTCAACTAGTGAATCAATGAGTCATTAATAAGTCAGTTAATCAATAAACTGATGAAACACTTAATCTATCAATAGATCAATCAATTAGTCAATAAATCAAACAGTCAACTAGTGAATCAATGAATCAAGTAATTGATTAGTCAGTTACTCAATAAATTGATCATACACTTAATGTATCCATTGAGCAATCAGTTAGTCAATGAATCAGTCAATCAATTAATCAATCAGTCAATCAATTAAGCAATCAATCAATGAACTAATCAATCAATCAATGAACTAATTAGTCAACCAATCAATCAATGAACTAACCAATCAACTAATCAATCAGTCAATGAACTAATCAGTCAACTAATCAATCAATCAATCAATCCATGAACTAATCAATAAATTAGTCAATGAATCAGTCAATCAATTAATGAATCATTCAGTCAACTAATCAGTCGATCAATTAATCAATTAATCAATGAACTAATCAGTCAACTAATCAATCAGTCAATGAACTAATTAGTCAACTAATCAATCAATCAATGAATTAATCAATCAGTTAGTCAATGAATCAGTCAATCAATTAATGAATCATTCAGTCAACTAATCAGTCGATCAATTAATCAATCAATCAATGAACTAATCAGTCAACTAATCAATCAATCGACTAATCAATCAATTTTTCAAATGAAATCAATGAAATAATTGCCAAATAAAAGTGGTTCATATATAAATTTAAATATTTTACAATTAAAAATTAAACTTGAAAGATTCTGTTTTGTGGGTCACTTCTCGAGTATCAATCGATCATCAAACGAACCTATCAAAAAAATAATAAATTTAGAAAGTTAGAAAGAACGTATCCGAAAACAGCTGCGAAAAAAAGAGCAGAAGAATGTTTACGAGCCACCGACTCGTGTTGAGACGTCGACGTATCTTGATCCAGACAGTGTCCCAGATTCGAAAAAAGAAGCCCCATAAAAAAAGAGTAGAGCACGCTTGCCTCTATTAATAGATAATCCCTTCCAGCTATAACATGTTCAGGATGAAAAAAATCTTTAGGAAGAAGCCTCGATAGAGGAAAAAAAAACCGACTGACCACGTGCAGCCGTACACGTGACGTCGTGGGAAAAGCTGAGATCACTAGGGGAAAAAAATTTCTGAAAAAGAAACCGAGAGCAGTCCCTGCAACCATAGTACCGACCAAAAATCTCCAGATTAAATCGTGTCAGAGGTTTTTTGCTTGTTTGTCAACCGCTTTTAAATTTATTGTGTCTGGAGAATCAGTCACAGGTGTAGTTTTATTTTTTAATTAGTGGGGTTAGGTTTTCTAGTTAATTTTTTTTTTTTAATTTAAAAAATGATGTTTGTACGTTTTTAACATCATAAAATGATGGTTATTCATTTTTTTGAAATAGGGTATTTAGTTGTTATTGAAAATTTGAAAGTGAAAAAACAAAAAATTTTTTAAGTAGTGATTATTTAAATTTTTTTTTAATCAGGTATTGATTTAGTTATTGTTGTAAAATATAAGTTATTTTTCTGAAGTTAATTAGCAATTATTAGTAACTTTTTTTTAAAAACATGGTATTGATTTAGTTTATTAAAAAAATTGAAATTTAAACAAAATTTAAACAGCAAGGATTACTCAAATTTTTTTAAGATGAATTATTGATTTGGTCATTATTAAAAAATTAAAATTTAAGAGAAAATTGAAGGATCAATAATTATTTAAATTATTCAAAAATCAAATATCAGTTTAGTCATTATTAAAAAATTCAATTTCCTTTCTAAATATTAAAGACAACAATTATTTTGATTCTTAGAAAATCAAGTACTGATTTAGTCATTGCTAAAAAATTAAAATTTGAAAGAAAATTTAGAATGCAAGGACTATTTTAATTTTTCAAAAATCAAGTACTAATTTAGTCATTCCTAAAAAATTAAAATTTGAGGGAAAACTTAGAATGCAAGGACTATTTTAATTTTTCAAAAATCAAGTACTAATTTAGTCATTGCTAAAAAATTAAAATTTGAAAGAAACTTCAAAAAGCAATAATTATTCTAATTTATCAAAAATCAGCTATTTAATAATTGTTAAAAGTACTGCAATTTTATTTCTAAATTTGAAAAGCAATAATTACTCAAATTTGTCAAAGTTCAAATATTGACTTAGTCACTATTAAAAATTTGAAATTTAAGAAAAAATTCAAAAAGCAATAATTATTTAAATTTGCCAAAAATCAGTTATCAATTTAATTATTATTAAACGAACGTCAATTTTACTTAAATTTGAAAAACAATAATTCCCCAAATTTAGTACTAATTTAGTCCCTATTGAAAATTTGAAATTTAAGAAAAAATTCAAGAAGCAATAATTATATAAATTTGCCAAAAATCAATTATCAATTTAATTATTAATTAAACAACATCAATTTTACTTAAATTTGAAATACAATAATTCCCCAAATTTAGTACTAATTTAGTCGCTATTAAAAATTTGAAATTTAAGAAAAAATTCAAAAAGCAATAATTGTTTAAACTTGCCAAAAATCAGTTATCAATTTAATTATTATTAAAAGAACATCAATTTTACTTAAATTTGAAAAACAATAATTCCCCAAATTTAGTACTAATTTAGTCCCTATTAAAAATTTGAAATTTAAGAAAAAATTCAAAAAGCAATAATTGTTTAAACTTGCCAAAAATCAGTTATCAATTTAATTATTAATTAAAGAACATCAATTTTACTTAAATGTGAAAAACGATTATTCCCCAAATTTAGTACTAATTTAGTCCCTATTAAAAATCTGAAACATAAAAAAGACTTCAAAAAGCAATAATTATTTAAATTTGTCAAAAATCGATTAAGTGGACATCGACCATAAAAAATGTAGTTTAAGAACGTGTGAAAGGGAATGAAATGTTAATTCGAGGTGATCGTAAGGGGTAGTCGGAAAGAGGGTTGCAAATATTCTACGGTGGGCTTCCCCTTGAAATCGTCGTCGGTATTGCATGTTGTACGCGGTTTGAAATTCGAACGCAATCGGCCCGCCCGTAAATTCATCTGGAATATCCAATTTCATCGTTAAAAACTTAAATTGGAAGAAACCTTTCCGTTCTCAAATTGCGATAGGCAGGTAAATATCACGTTACAGGGGTTATTAATCAGACGAAACCTCACGCTGTAACCCTGTGAAACACAACTCGCGATTTATTGCATCGAATCCCTGTCCTTCGTGTATTTATCTTGCAACTAACTGCGAACTCACCCTTATCGATGTCTTGTTCGATGCGTATCGAATATTGTCAAGAATTTTTTTTTCAAATTTATGTTTATGGAAGGGAATGAGATATATTTTACCTGTGTATGTAATTAGTGATTTGTTTGGAGATTGATTTAGGGTTATTATACGTAGGTCATAATGGACATATATGGCATTTGTGTTTAGTGCTTTTTAGCAAACTTTATTTGGTGTAGAATTTGTACCTTTTCCCCTTGACGTGATTAATGTAATTAATTTCATTTACTATTATCAATTTTTGTTAGTATTATCAATTTTTACAAGTTTGTAACTGTAGCAAATTTAAGGACTTTGATCGATTTCCTCAATTGTGTCACTTTTGACAATTTGGACACTTTTATCAATTTTGTCCATATTGTGAATTTTGTTAATTTAGTAAATTTTGTCAATTTTGTCAATTTTGTCAATTTTATCAATTTTATCAATTTTAACAATTTAGGTAATTTAATCAATTTCGTCAATTTACTCAAATTAATTAACTTAGTCAATTTTATCAATATAGTCAATTTAGTGAATTTTATCAATTTTATCAATTTGGTCAATTCTGTCAATTTTATCAATTTGATCAATTTTAACAATTTAGGTAATTTAATCAATTTCGTCAATTTACTCAAATTAATTAATTTAGTCAATTTTATCAATATAGTCAATTTAGTGAATTTTATCAATTTTATCAATTTGGTCAATTCTGTCAATTTTATCAATTTGATCAATTTTAACAATTTAGGTAATTTAATCAATTTCGTCAATTTACTCAAATTAATTAATTTAGTCCATTTTATCAATATAGTCAATTTAGTGAATTTTATCAATTTTATCAATTTGGTCAATTCTGTCAATTTGACCAATTTTATCAATTTTAACAATTTAGGTAATTTAATCAATTTCGTCAATTTACTCAAATTAATTAATTTAGTCCATTTTATCAATATAGTCAATTTAGTGAATTTTATCAATTTTATCAATTTGGTCAATTCTGTCAATTTGACCAATTTTATCAATTTTAACAATTTAGGTAATTTAATCAATTTCGTCAATTTACTCAAATTAATTAATTTAGTCCATTTTATCAATATAGTCAATTTAGTGAATTTTATCAATTTTATCAATTTGGTCAATTCTGTCAATTTGACCAATTTTATCAATTTTAACAATTTAGGTAATTTAATCAATTTCGTCAATTTACTCAAATTAATTAATTTAGTCCATTTTATCAATATAGTCAATTTAGTGAATTTTATCAATTTTATCAATTTGGTCAATTCTGTCAATTTGACCAATTTTATCAATTTTAACAATTTAGGTAATTTAATCAATTTCGTCAATTTACTCAAATTAATTAATTTAGTCCATTTTATCAATATAGTCAATTTAGTGAATTTTAGCAATTTTATCAATTTGGTCAATTCTGTCAATTTGACCAATTTTATCAATTTTAACAATTTAGGTAATTTAATCAATTTCGTCAATTTACTCAAATTAATTAATTTAGTCCATTTTATCAATATAGTCAATTTAGTGAATTTTATCAATTTTATCAATTTGGTCAATTCTGTCAATTTGACCAATTTTATCAATTTTAACAATTTAGGTAATTTAATCAATTTCGTCAATTTACTCAAATTAATTAATTTAGTCCATTTTATCAATATAGTCAATTTAGTGAATTTTAGCAATTTTATCAATTTGGTCAATTCTGTCAATTTTAGCAATTTTATTAATTTTGTCAATTTTGTCAATTTTGTCAATTTTGTCAATTTTGTCAATTTTATCAATTTAGACAATTTAACTAATTGAGTCAGTTTAGTCAATTTTTGTCAATGTAGTCAATTTAGTCAATTTAGTGAATTTTATAAATTCTGTCAATTTTGTCAATTTTGTCAATTTTATTAATTTTATTAATTCTATTAATGTTATCAATTTAGCCAATTTAATCAATTTCATCAATTTAGTAAAATTAGTTAATTTAGTAAATTTTGGTGAATGTAGTCAATTTAGTGAATTTTATCAATTCTGTCAATTTTGTCAATTTTATTAATTTTATTAATTATATAAATGTTGTCAATTTTGTCAATTTAGTCTACTTAATCAATTTACTCAATTTTATTAATTTAAGAAAGACAGTAAACTTAGTAATATTACTCTGCCTAATAAACGTAATTGATTCAACGAATTCACCCAACGTAATCATTTTTATCAGTTTAATCAAACAATATTTTTAACCTTCTACTCTTTAAAGATAATTCACAATCACCATTCAGTTTAATACATCAATTTGTCCTAAATATTTTCAACTACATTCATGTTATTTACACTAGGAACTAAAGATGGTACAACAAAAATCTCCTAATAATGAAGAAAGAACACAACTGCGAATAAAAATTCCAAAAAAACTTTTCCCACTACCAAATCTATTTTTTCACCCACCCAAAAAAACCCCTAGTAATTAACAAAGAACCCAACAGGGAATAAAAAGCGCCCGAAAGTTTCCCCAGCACCAAAACGATTAATTCAGCTACCCATTCACTATCCATCCTCCAGCGCTTTATTCCCGAAAAGAAGGCGGCTCCCGAGAAATCCATTACTACCCAAGCCTTCACGCGATAAAAAAAAAGCAGAAGAATCAATGCACCCACCGCGAGCACAGAGGATCCACCTGTTGCGCCGTCCCTGATCCCGGTTCTTTCTAATCTGCCCTAAAAACACCGTAGATTCACGCATTAGCCCGGCTACCGCCGTTACACCTATCCGAAAGGGTCCTAGGTGGTTCCTCTTTTTTCTTCTCTCAACCCGGTAATATTACACGCGGTCACACCTGCGACTCTGTCGCACGAAACGGCTCGAAAAGAAAAGAGATGATAGCCTAAGCAGACATTTCGACCGACCACTCGGATTACTATCATTTTTTCTACTAATCTTCTGCCCCCCACCCCGCCTCTGGCTTTTCGTTTCTCATTTTTGATACCGACGGACAGGAAACGTTGCACAATGAGAGACTCCTTTTTTCCTGTCTGTTTCGCGGTGTCCTCCTGGGATCTCTCACAAATCTGTAATCCCGCCATCCGGTTTCACGTTTCTCGACGGATGCCCGAGTTTCTATTGTCCCGGACGACTTAAGCAACGACAAATGACTCATGGGTGATCTACAATGTCCAGGCAAGGTGCCATTGGACGGTGGACATTCCTCTGCTATTATTTCTGAGGATTCAGTTAGGCTTATATACTGATAGCATCGAATAGTGGAATAAATGACTAGATGAGTATGTGAGTAAGTAGCTCGATTAGTAATTAGACAGTTAACTATGTAAGTAGGTAGACAAGTATCTCGACAAATGGTCAGGCAAGTGGACATATAGTCGGACAAATAGACTGACATGTAGATAAGTATCTGGTTAAGTGACTCTTGTAGCTGGATACATAATTATACAACTAGTCTTATATGTAGCTAAATAAGTATTTGGACAAGTGGTTAGACTTGCAGCTTGACAAATAACTAGACATGTAGCTAGATAAGTATTTGGACAAGTAGTCAGATGTGTAATTGGACAAATAATTATATAAGTAGCTTGACATATAGCTGGACAAGTATCTAGTTAAGTGGTCAGTCTTGTAGCTGGACAAATAACCATACAAGTAGTCAGACAGTTAGCTAAATAAGTATTTGGAGAAGTACTCCGACATGTAATTGGACAAATAACTATACAAGTAGCTTGACATATATCTGGACAAGTTAAGTGGTCAGTCTTGTAGCTGAACAAATAACTATACAAGTAGTCAGACAGTTAGCTAAATAAGTATTTGGACAACTAGTCAGATGTGTAATTGGACAAATAATTATATAAGCAGCTTGACATATAGCTGGACAAGTATCTGGTTAAGTCATCAGTCTTGTAGCTGGACAAGTAACCACACAAATAGTCAGACAGTTAGCTAAATAAGTATTTGGATCCATAAATTACTAGAAATATATACAAATCTAAAAATACAGAAATTTATGACTATGAGAACTTCAGAACATTAAAATTCCAGTATAATTGTATTAGTTACTATAACCCTGTTTGTATCCACACACACACACACACGTCACATCCACACATGTCTTCAGCGAATATCTGTCGCAAGGTGGTGGATCTGTAGACACAGTGGCACACATAGTATGTCAGTATATTTAGAACGGTCGTTGAAAACATTTGGACGAGAAACTCGAGCGAAAGATCGTGTTACCAGTCAGTTTTTCGTCGTTGTCGCCTGATACGCGTCTAACAGTCGTCGTGTTAGAAACTGTAGGAGGGTTTTAGTCCTCTGCAGACACCATAATTAATGACGGTGTTAGATGGGTGATGATCGATGCTGCTTGCTCGTTCTGTAGACTGTAGACATTTTCTTGTTATGTATCTTACTGATGGAACAGTGATATGGTATAGTAATTGAAATAGTATAGTGCAGTATAGTAGTTGTAGTGGTATAGTAACGGTTTAGAAACAATATAATTCGTGTAGTGTAGTATAGTATGGTAATTGGTGTAGAATTGAACAGTATGGTGATTCAAATATTATCGTGATAGTATAGTTCAATATAATAATTGAGATAGTATAGTTCATTATAGCAATTGAAATAGTATAGTGATGTACAGAAATTTAGGTAGTATAGTAATGGTATAGAAACAATATAATAGTTCGTGTAGTGTAGTACAATATGGTAATTCAAATAGCATAGTGACAGTACAGTTGAATATAGTAATTGTAGTGGTATAGTAATAGTATAGAAACTATGTAATGATACATGTAGTATAGCACAGCATGATAATTGATATAGTACCAAACAGTGTGGTAATTCAAATAGTATAGTGACAGTACAGTTGAATATAGTAATTGCAGTGGTATAGTAATAGTATAGAAACAATATAATGATACATGTAGCATAGCACAACATGGTAATTGATATAGTACCAAACAGTGTGGTAATTCAAATAATACAGTGATAGTATAGTTGAATATAGTAATGAGATAGTATAGTACATTATAGTAATTGAACTAGAATATTAACATTGTAAAAACAATACAATAATCCATGTAGTATAGTAAATCATACTACTATTACTACTACTACTACTACTATTACTACTAGTACTACTACTATTACTACTACTACTACTACTACTATTATTACTACTAGTACTACTACTATTACTACTACTACCACTACTACTACTACTATTATTATTACTACTAGTACTACCACTATTATTACTACTAGTACTACTACTACTACTACTATTATTACTACTAGTACTACTACTACTACTATTACTACTGGTACTACTACTATTACTACTACTATTATTACTACTAGTACTACTACTATTACTACTACTACCACTACTACTACTACTATTATTATTACTACTAGTACTACCACTATTATTACTACTAGTACTACTACTACTACTACTATTATTACTACTAGTACTACTACTACTACTATTACTACTGGTACTACTACTATTACTACTACTACTACTACTATTACTACTACTACTACTACTATTACTACTACTACTACTACTACTATTATTACTACTACTACTACTACTATTATTACTACTAGTACTACTACTATTACTACTACTATTACTACTACTACTACTACTATTATTACTACTAGTACTACTACTATTACTACTACTACCACTACTACTACTACTATTATTATTACTACTAGTACTACCACTATTAATACTACTACTACTACTACTATTACTACTACTACCACTACTACTACTGCTACTACTTTTACTACTATTACTAGTATATTATATACTAGTATATATGTATACTCTGGTAGTATATTATAGTACATGAAGATAGTATAGTAATAGTATACTATACTATATCGAGATATATTAATGGTATACTATACTACATAACAGTACACTAAAATAATACTAAAATAACACATAAAAAACAAGTAAGAAGAAAGTAGTAACATATTAATTCAAGCAAATGAAATATTCACTCGAAATTAATCAACTATATTTATCCAGTTTTCTCCTTACTGTACCACATAAGCATACGTTCTCCACGAATTGACAAGCTTTTTGATTTACAATACTAACAGTACCGTAATGAACGCGAATTGATGCAACAGTTGAAGTATTTCGTTCAACCATATTTCAAATGTTTTTTTGCACAAAGTTGTGTTCGACGTTTAACGAATATTAATGGCCGAAGTAATTACATTTTCGAGTATCTCTGTACGCAAAAATTTCTCGACTACCAGCATCCGGGTTGAATTTATTGGCCTTTTTGGCGTAACCTCTTAAAAACGACACGTCTTCATAAGTTCATTATCCTCGAGATTCGTGCGGTGTCTCCTCGCAGAAACAACATACAGTATAGCCGCTAATGAAGACGACGTTTTTGCCCGAATTAAAAACGTATTATTTATATCTCGTAAAGCCGCGTGATTGATGGAATTCGGTTTACCTCTTTTTTCTTCCCATTATTCTCGTAACTACCACCTGTCATGCCGCGTTGTTTATTAATACGCGTTTCGCGAATGTACACTCGGATGCACCATTCCTTTCGATCAGGATGAGTATGGAAAATTGCGTGTTTGAAAAGTCCACTTTCGAATTGATGAATTTTGAAATTTTTTAAATTTCGAGATTCTTCATTTTTTTGAATTCTTTTGTTATACACTTTATAATTTTTGCTATTACAACATTACTAATTTACCGAATTTTCAAATTTTTTGATTTCACATTATTAAATTTTTAGATTTCACATTTTCAAATTTCGACATTTTGGGATTCTTAGAATTTCGAATTTTTTGAATATTTAAATCTTCAGATTTGCAAATTTCGAAATTCTCAGTATTCCACAGTTTTTAAATATCTGAATGTTCAAATTACAAAATTTTGAAATTTGCAGGATTTCACATTTCACAATTTTTAAATTTTCGGAATTTCCAAATTTCAAAATACTGAAGTTCCTATATTCCCAATTTTCAAAATTTCAAAATACTATAGTTTCTATATTCCCAAATTCTCAAATTCCCAAATTCCCAAATCCCCAAATTGCCAAAATTTCATATCTTCAAATTTTTAAATTTCCAATTCCTTTCCAAATTCAAAAATTTGGGAGCACTAAAATTTCTAGATTTTTTACTTTCTCAAATTGCAAAAATTTCAAGTTCTAAATCCCCTAATCCCTAGATTTCAACATTTTTCATATGTTTAGTTCCTAAATTGTCAAAACACTTAAGTTGTTCAATTATTCAATTATTCAGACATTCAATTATTCAAGTATTCAGACATTCATTTATACAATTATTCAATAATTTAGATGTGCCATTATTTCAATTGCTTACTTATTCAATCATTCAGATGTTCAATTATATCAATTTTTTAATTATTCAATTCTTCCATTATTTAATTATGCAATTATTTAAATGTTCAATTAATTCAATTGTCCAATTATTCCATTATTTAATCGTTCGATTAATCCGATGTTTAATTACTGCAGTTATTCAATTAGTTAGATGTTCAATTACTTCAGTTATTCAATTATGCAATTACTTAAATGTTAAATTATTTCAAATATTCAATTCTTGCATTCTTCAATTATTTCGAATATTCAGTTCTTGCATTCTTCAATTAGTTTAATTATTCAATTATGCAATTATTTTAATCTTCAATTATTTCACCTATTCAATTCTTGCATTTTTCGATTCTTCCACTATTCAATTATGCAATCATTTATACGTTCAATTATTTCAATTATTCATGTCCTTAAATGTTCAATTATTTCAATTATTCAAGTCCTTAAATGTCCAATTATTTCAATTATACAAGTCCTTAAATGCTCAATTGTTTCAATTATTCGAGTCCTTAAATGTTCAATTATTTCAATTATTCAGTTTTTCCCTTTTTCAATTCTGCAATTCTTTAATTCTTCAATTTTTCTATTCTTCAAAAGGTCAGTTTTTCAATTCTTCAATTTTTTTAATCCTTCAGCTCTTCAGTTCTTCAATTCTTCAATTGCTCCGTTGTACAATTGAAAAAAAATACTTGAATTAAAAATGCATTTATAATACACGTCTTTCCTCGACACCACATCTCCTCACAGAATTTAAACTTGTACCCGACTGTACACTCAGGATGATTTACAAGCATCTTCAATATTGTAGGTTCTGCAACAGTGGCAGAAAGTTCCCAATCACTTTGTAGATTTATTGCAAAGGGGTGTAACCAAAGGGGTGCAATCTGCATTCCCTGGTAGCCATCGTTTTATTAGGCCACTCACGTTTCTCCAATGATTTCATATAACGATGTGTATGAAAGCAAGGCAAAAAAAAAGAAATGAAAATACTGTAATTTTCACGAGATTGATCCATATATTATTCAACTGTAATGGAAACGCGTATTCGTAAGAACTTATGCGAATATAAAATTAAATATCAACGAGGGGAAATTCTTGTTTTTTACCGAGTATTAAAATTTCATTTTTGTGAAGTTTCTGTCGATAGCCTTCGCATATGGAGATCGATCGTAAAACACATGACGGTTAAATCTTATTCGTTTCTTTTTTCTGATGTTTATTTAACTGGTTCGCATTTTGAGAAGTGGATCACAATTTGTTTGTGTGCTCGATAAAATTTTTGGTTTGAAACAAATTTTTTTTCTCTCACGCACTATGATGTTAGTGTATGATGTAAAACAGTCATTTCTAAGTAAACTTTCTACAGAAGAATTTAATAAATATTTGACTTTTTAATGTTTAACAAATAAATGTATAACCAAAAACTGCACAAGAATTCTTAACGTCAAAAATCTATTGTGATATAAAATTTATAATAAAATAAGTAAACTTGACAAATAAAACACTGTAGAACTTAAAGATATATGTTTGAATTATAAATGCATTAAAATACTTATAATCAGTTACTAAAAACAATAACTATTCATAAATAAATAGTTGTACATAAATAAAAAGATGATTAACAAAATTCATTCTTAATTTAATTTTGTATATTTTTAAATTGTTTTGAGAGTGACTTAAGGTTGAATTCAAATTTTTGAGAGCAAACCTTGAAAGGAATTTTTTGTATAGTTTACTAAATTGGAGGGTGAGAATGAAAGGAAAATATTAAACTACCCTGATCAATAGGGATGATAAAATTAGTCGTTTGTTTAGTATAGTATTCAAGTATAGTAGTTATTAGTATAGTAAATAATTTTTGTAGTAAATAGTTTTCAGTATAGTAAGTAGTTCATATAGTCAATAGTTTTTAGTACAGTAAATAATGCATATAGTAAATAAATTTTAATAGAGGAAATAATTCATGTAGTAATAGTTTTTAGTATAGTAAATAATTTATATAGTCAATAGTTTTTAGTATAATAACTAAATCATATAGTAAATAGTTCATATAGTTAATAGATTTTAGTATAGTAAACCATGGATACAGTCAATAGTTTTTAATATAGTAAATGAATGATATAGTAAATAGTTTATATAATCAACAGATTTTAGTATAGTAAATCATTGATACAGTCAATAGCTTTTAGTATAGTACATAGTTCATATAGTATTTAGTTATTGGTACAGTAAATAATGCATATAGTAAACAAGTTTTAGTACAGGAAATAGTTCATGTAGTAATAGTTTTTAGTATAGTAGATAATTTATATAGTCAATAGTTTTTCTATATAGTAAATAAATCATATAATCAATAGTCTTTAGTATAGTAAATCATTGATACAGTAAATAATGCATATAGTAAACAAGTTTTAGTACAGGAAATAGTTCATGTAGTAATAGTTTTTAGTATAGTAGATAATTTATATAGTCAATAGTTTTTCTATATAGTAAATAAATCATATAATCAATAGTCTTTAGTATAGTAAACCATTGATACAGTCAATAGTTTTTATATAGTAAATAGTTGTTATAGTATTTAGTTATTGGTACAATAAATAGTACATATAGTAAGCAATTTTTATTAGAGGAAATAGGTCATGTAGTAATAGTTTTTAGTATAGTAAATAATTTTTATAGTCAATAGTTTTTAATATAGTAAATGAGTCATATAGGAAGTAGTTCATATAGTAAATAGTTTTTAGTATATTTAATAGTTCATATAGTTAATAGTTTTCAGTATACTAAATAATTCATATACTGAACAGTTTTTATTACACATTCCAAATACTATATCTTATCTGAAATCTACCCCTTGCAATATTCCAGCAAAAATAAATAAAATTCTCTCATCAACAACAATCTGAAAGAAATAAAATTTCCTCATCAAAAACCCCAATTACCTTTCAGCAATAATTAATGAATAAAATTTTCTCACCAACAACCCCTTATCAAAAACCCCAATTACCTTCCAGCAATAATAAATAAAATTCTCTGATCAAGAATCTTGCATCAAACCCTAATTACCTTCTAACAATAATAAATAAAATTCTCTTACCAAAAACCCAATTACCTTTCAACAACAAATAAATAAAACTTCCTCGTCATCAACAATCTCCCACCAAAACCTTAATTACCCTTCCAGCAATAATAAATAAAATTTTCTGATCAAGAATCTTGCATCAAACCCCTAATTACCTTCTAACAATAATAAATAAAATTCTCTCACCAAAAACCCAATTACCTTTCAACAACAAATAAATAAAACTTCCTCGTCATCAACAATCTCCCACCAAAACTTTAATTACCCTTCCAGCAATAATAAATAAAATTTTCTAATCAACAAGAATCTTGCATCAAACCCTAATTACCCTTCCAACGCCCATATCTTACCAAACTTCCACAAAAGCCTGGCAAACCCCCCGTAAACTACCCGAAGGCAACCATGACGACCTCTCATCGAATTTTCCAATCGCTCAACGATATACGAAGGCACTTAATGTCGAAAGATACTGTTCGACCGAGGAGGAACGTTCTCCTCGATCAAAGAGAACCAAAGCCACTTAGGTATCGATTTTTCTTGCGTTTCGTGACAATCGTTCCTGGGGATAGGTTCTTCGGTTCACAGTCATCCTCCCACCTATTCGTACATAAAGAAAGAGGAGAGAAAAAAAATGGAGAAGGGCGAAGAATCGACGGTTGCCGCTTTTTGAGGCGAGCCATAGAGTCCCGATTCTTTTGTGAACACGTGCACGAGGAATCGTAAATCTTGAAGCGGGGAAAAAAACCCCCGTAGAAAATGAAGAGGAGAGAAGGAGAAGAGGAATACTTAAGGGCGCACCCATCTAGGAGGGCTCGAGGAAACCTATACTAAGTGGATAATGGCCCATAGGCGTACCGTGATCCTGACGAAAGTTTGAGAGGGGTTCGGCTGCTGGATGAGAGATAAAATTTACGCTTGCTTAGGATGGCGTAGGATTGTCTTTTTTAGGATAACGTAGTTCTTTTTGGAGGTAGCGTAGAACGATTTCTTTTTCAGGGTAGCGTAGGACGATTTCTTTTTTTTGGAATTTTGGAGGATTTGAGAGGTTTAGGAGTTAGGGATTTTGAGGTTGGGAATTTTAGAAATTTATGTGTTTGTGATGTTGGGAATAGGAAGATTTTTTTTTTGAATTTTGGAGGTTAGGATTTGGAGGATTTAAGAGGTTTAGGAATTTAGAGGTTTAGGGATTTTGAGGTTGGGAATTTTAGAAATTTATGTGCTTGTGATGTTGGGAATAGGAAGATTTTTTTTTTGAATTTTGGAGGTTAGGATTTGGAGGATTTAAGAGGTTTAGGAATTTAGAGGTTTAGGGATTTTGAGGTTGGGAATTTTAGAAATTTATGTGCTTGTGATGTTGGGAATTTTAGGAGTTTATGTATTTGAGACGTTCAGAATTTTAGAGAGATAGGTAATTTTTAAGTTTGAGAGCTTTAAAAATTTGTATGATTGAAATCTTGAGAATTTTAGCGAAGGTGATTTTTAAATTTGAGAGTTTTAGAAATTTGTATGACTGAAATCTTGAGAATTTTAGAGGAGGTGATTTTTAAATTTGAGAGTTTTAGAAATTTGTATGATTGAAATCTTGAAAATTTTAGAGGAGGTGATTTTTAAATTTGAGAGTTTTAGAAATTTGTATGATTGAAATCTTAAGAATTTAGAGGAGGTGATTTTTAAATTTGAGTTTTAGAAATTGGTATAATTGAAATCTTGAGAATTTTGGAGGAGGTGATTTTTAAATTTGAGAGTTTTAGAAATTTGTATGATTGAAATCTTGAGAATTTTAGCGAAGGTGATTTTTAAATTTGAGAGTTTTAGAAATTTGTATGATTGAAATCCTGAGAATTTTAGAGGAGGTGATTTTTAAGTTTGAGAGTTTTAGAAATTTGTATGATTGAAATCTTGAGAATTTTAGAAGATTATATACTTAAGATTTTGAGACTTTAGAAATTTTGAATTTTTAAACTTGAAAATTTTAGAAACTTGTATAATTAAGATCTTGAGAATTTGGAAATTTTAGAAATTTCAATTTTTGGAGAATATTACAGTTTCAAAATTAAAAACTTTGAGAACTTTAGAATAACAATATTGTACAAGTTGAGAATTTTAGAATTGTAAAAGTTATGAATTGTAGAATTTGAGAATTGTCAAATTTGAGAATTGTAGGATTTGAGAATTACAGAGTTTAAGAATTGTAAAATTCGAGAACTGTAGAATTGTAGAATTATAAAACTGTAAAAATTGAAAATTGTAGAATTGCAGAATTACAAAACTGTAAAAATTAAAAATTATAGTATTTGAGAAATGTAGAATTTTACAAATTGTGAAATTTGAGAATATTACAATTTTACAATATGAAAATTCAAAATATTTATAACCTTAATATTACAGAATCTTATGACCTGAATTTATTTTGATTTTCCAATTTCAAAATTTCTGAATCTTAAAAAATGTTAAGAATCCATAAACTTGAGATTTAAATAGTCCATAAATTCAAGATACATAATAAAAATTGTATCCAATTTCAAAATTTGTATAAAAATTGTATAATTCTAAAATTTACTAATTTCACAAATGTAGACAAAAATGAAATTTTGAGAATATAAAATCTTGAAAATACATGAGAAATTACGACTATGCCGGTAGAAAAGGGAGCGAGGGCCACTGAACTCCTAAGGGTCCATTGTTAACCAGCCGCTATTGTATAAAATGGCTGAACGATAGAAATATTTGTAACTTTGCGCGCCCATCGTCTTCGAGAGCACACTTGGGTGCAGCAATATGTCGGTTATCTTTCGTTTTGGTGTTTCGAGCACTACTTCAAACTCCAGCAGATGATTTTCAATAAGGTTTAAAACCCTTACTACCCTTACTACCTCTCGTGATAATTGAGCGGTTTTATATGATAGGAAATTTTCTGTTCATCGCAGTTTATTAGAACTGGTAATTGGAAAATGGAAAGAAATGAGAATGTGAGTTTAGGAATTGGAGAAATATAGAGAAATATCAAGAATTCATTAAAGTTAATTGTTAATCAATATTGATTATTAAAATTCATTATTAATTGTTTAAATTGATATTAAATTTAACCATATTTTTATGTTTCTAAATATCTAAATTTTCAATTTTTCAAAGTTCAGAATTTCTTCAATTTGAAAGTTTTTCAAATGTCAGAATTCTTCCAATTTTCAAATTTTTCAAATTTCAGAATTCCTTCAATTTTCAAATTTCTTCATTTTTCGAATTTCTTCAGTTTTTGAAATATTTCTTTTTCAAATTTTTTCAATTTCCATATTTCTAAATTTCCAAATCCCTCCAATTTCTAAATCTCTTCAATTTCAAAATTCCTAAATTCCCCAAAAAATCCACAAATTTCTAAATTCCTTAATTTCCCCAACATTCATAGCCCTAAATTTCCAAATTCCCAAATTTCCCCAATACTGGAATTCCTACATTTCCAAACCTTTATTTCCCCAAATCCTCAAATCCCTAAATTCCCAAGTCCCCGAATCTCCAAATCCCCAAATTCTCAAATTCCCAAATCCCCAAAGCCCCACATTTCGATTTCCCCAAAATTTAGAAATTCTCAAATCCCCAAGTTTCTAAATCCCCAAATTCTCAAAGTCCCTAATTTCCAAATCCCCATATTTTAATTTTCCAAATCCTCAAATTCCTAAATTCCTATATTCCCAAATCCCCAAATCCCCAAATTTTGATTTCCCCAAAATCCCTAAATTCCCAAATCCCCAAGTCCTTAAATTTCCAAACGTTTATTTCTCCAAATCACTAAATTCATAAATCCTTAAATTTTTAATTCCCCAAATCCCCAAATTCCCAAATTTCCAAATCCCCATATTTTAATTTCCCAAATCTTCAAATTCCTAAATTCCTAAATTCCTAAATTCCTAAATTCCTAAATTCCTAAATTCCCAAATCCCCAAATCCCCAAATTTTGATTTCCCCAAAATCCCTAAATTCCCAAATCCCCAAATCCTTAAATTTCCAAACTTTTATTTCTCCAAATCACTAAATTCATAAATCCTTAAATTTTTAATTCCCCAAATCCCCAAATTCCCAAATTTCCAAATCCCCATATTTTAATTTCCCAAATCCTCAAATTCCTAAATTCCTAAATTCCTAAATTCCTAAATTCCTAAATTCCTAAATTCCTAAATTCCTAAATTCCTAAATTCCTAAATTCCCAAATCCCCAAATCCCCAAATTTTGATTTCCCCAAAATCCCTAAATTCCCAAATCCCCAGATTCCTAAATCCCTAAATCCCCAAATCCCCAAATCCCTAAATCCCCATTTCCCCAAATCACTAAATTTCCAAATTCCCAAATTCACAAATCTCAAAATACCCAAATTTCCCCAATAACCTAATTCCCAAATTTCCCCATCACTCCAATACCCAAATCCCCAAATTCCCAAACATCCACATCTCACATCAACACCAAAGTTGCAGCCATTAATCCCCCGTACATCTTCATCAGATATCTCCCCGCCATATAATTCACCGTACCCAAAATTTGCAACACTTCACACATCCAAGTTGCATATATTTCACGCACGCCAAATAATTTATCTCGTCTTCTTAATACCTTACATATCTTCAACAATCTGCAGCATAAGTACACGACATCCATTAATATTACTCGGTATGCAAATTTGATCCAGTGGACTCTTAAGAATATTTCACACCTTCGACTCGGTGCTTTCGAAAAGAAAGCCATTTGCATCGAAAGATAAACGTTCAAAAAGATCCATCATGGAAGTAAAATTCGTCCCGAAAATAAAAAAACAAGATGGAACCTTTTCGAACCGGCTGTTTCGCATGAAAGAGGACGAAGTTTGACGTTCAGTGTGACTTAATATGTCTATTATCAGAGGCAATAAGCCATGCGACCACCTGGCCGATGGTTCTTTCATCCCGGCGAATATTTCCGTCGTCCTGAACAGGAATAAACATCTCGACGCGAATTTCGTCGTCGGCCGATCCTTTTGAATAACGCGATCCACTCGCCACGGAAAGTCTTTAAGTTCGTTTCGACGGGCTTAAACGGCGTCAAATAATACAATAATTGTCCCTTTTAAGAGTCGAAAAGGTACATTTTTAAGAAATTTGTCTGCCCGTGGATATTGTTGGCGAGAAACGGCTTGTTGAGCCCTCAGTCAGTTTGTCCTGCATTCGGGATACTGCATTGGCGTCGAGATGTAGGATCTTTTATGTTGTACGGAGGATCTGTATGGAGGAAAATTTTAAATAGGATTTGGATTTTTAGATTTTGAGTTTTGGGAATTTAGGATAGTATTTGTTGGAGGAAGTTGTTTTATTATGTTCAGTTAGGTGTTATGTTATTTTGTATTGTTATATTGTAATATTTTACTATATTGTATTTTTCCTATATTGCACTCTTATATTTTACTATATTGCATTTTTCCTATATTGCACTCTTATATTTTACTATATTGCATTATTTTACAGTTGTATTAATGTGGACTTACAGGTTATTTTTTGTATATATTACAGTTTAGTATCTTGTCCTGTATTGCAATTGTGTTAGATTATATTATATTGCATTTTAGTACAGTTATAATATAGTGTGTTATATTGCATTCTATTACAATCTTGTTATATTGTATTATAGTGCATTTTATTACAATCATATTACATTATATTGCATTACATTTCAATTCTGTTTTATTCTGTTATATTGCATTATATTACAATTATATTACATTGTATTATATAGCATTCTATTTCAATCATGTTACATTACATTATACAGCATTATATTGAAGTTATGTAATATTTTATTATATTGCATTTTATTATAATCATGTTACATTATATTTCATTACATTTCAATTCTGTTTTATTATGTTATATTGCATTATATTACAATTATGTTACATTGTATTATATAGCATTCTATTTCAATCATGTTACATTACATTATACAGCATTATATTGAAATTATGTAATATTTTATTATATTGCATTTTATTATAATCATGTTACATTATATTGCATTACATTTCAATTCTATTTTATTGTGCTATATTGCATTATATTACAATTATGTTACATTGTATTATATTGCATTCTATTACAATCATGTTATATTACATTATACAGCATTATATTGAAGTTATGTAATATTTTATTATATTGCATTTTATTATAATCATGTAACATTATATTGCATTACATTTCAATTCTGTTTTATTGTGCTATATTGCATTATACTACAACTATGTTACATTGCATTATATTACATTCTATTACAGTTATATTACATTATATTATATTGCATTATATTATAATTACACTGTATTATATAATATTGCAATATATTATGATTATATTGTAATGTATTATATTGCACTTCATTACAATTATTTTATAGTACATTTTATTGCATTATATTATACAATATTGCAATATATTATAAATATGTAGTAATGTATCATATTACATTTGTATTATATTGCATTATATTGCATTATATTGCATTACATTGTACAATTTTACAAGCACGTTATATTGTATTACATATTGCAATTGTACTGTGCAATACATTATATAGTATTATACTGCAATTGTGTCATATTATATTGCATCATAGTACAATTATATTGCCTCATACTCCAATAATATTATATTACTACACATATACATTATACATACATATATCAAGTATAAAATAATCAAATTGAATTTCTCCCAAAATTCATTTACACACCACAAATTTACCAATTACTATCATAAATCACATACAAATTTTAAAAAAACCACAAATATTACAAATATTATAACATCCATAAATAAACTCCTCCTTCAAATATAAAAATATTAATTAACCCGATATTAAAATATTAACAACAAACTAAAATATCGCAAATAAAATTAACAAAGATTAATGATGATGCTTTAAAAAAAAAATTATTTTCGATCACTTTTAATATCTCCTTCAAAAATTGCAAACGACACAGATATTTCTAGTAACTCCAGTATTTACGCCACTGCGCAGAAGCTGTTACAATAGAGATCCACAAGCTAGACCGCCTTTTGTAGAAAATAAGTCGGAATAACTCGAAAATCACTCCATAATGCTGGATTCCCGACAATAAGGGCCCTTTAGAATTCAGAAACTTCGTGACTGACTAAAGGGACGTCGAAATGTATTCATCTCGCTGACGAATGTAACACGAGTGTGCGAAGATCGACAGCTTTTCTTGTGATGTATGCACTGTGCACGTTTGCTAAGTTGACGGACGAAGCAGTAATATTTCTATTGTTTTTCAATAATCATTTGTTAGACGCGCGTAGAGGTACGTTTACTGAAGAAGTGCCTTTAAAGTACTATAGTGGGGAGTGGTGGGGATTTCTGGTGAGAAAATTGAAATATAGGGGAAAGTGGATTTTTGGGATATTGGATTTTTGGTGAGTTGATTTTTTAATTTAGAATTTGAAGATTTGGGATTTGGAGATTTAATGAATTTAGAGAATTTAGGGAATTTGAGAAATTAGGGTTTTGAGGATTTGGGGTCTTGAGAATTTGGGATTTGAGAATTTGGGAACTTGACAAGTCAGGGTTTGAGAATTTGGGGATTTTAAAATTAAGGGATCTGACAAGTCAAGGATTTGAGAATTTGGGGATTTTAGAATTTAGGGATTTGAGAATTTGGGGGTTTTAGAATTTAGGAACTTCAGAATTTGGAATCTTGAGAATTTAAGGATTTGAGAATTTAAGGATTTGAGAATTTGGGGATTTGACAAGTCAGGGTTTGAGAATTTGGGGATTTTAGAATTTAGGGACTTGACAAATCAGGGTTTTGGAGATTTGGGGATTTTAGAATTTAGGGATTTGACAAGTCAGGGATTTGAGAATTTGGGGATTTTAGAATTTAGGGACTTCAGAATTTGAAATCTTGAGAATTTAAGGATTTGAGAATTTAGGAATTTGATAAGTCAGGGATTTGAGAATTTGGGGATTTTATAATTTAGGAACTTCAGAATTTGAAATCTTGAGAATTTGGGAATTTGACAAGTCAGGGATTGAGAATTTGGGGATTTTAGAATTTAGGGACTTGACAAATCAGGGATTTGGAGATTTGGGAATTTTAGAATTTAGGGATTTGACAAGTCAGGGATTTGAGAATTTGAGGATTTTAGAATTTAGGGACTTCAGAATTTGGAATCTTGAGAATTTAAGGATTTGAGAATTTTGGAATTTGACAAGTCAGGGTTTGAGAATTTGGGGATTTAGCAGCTTTTTGGCCGCGATGGAAAACGAAGAAGAGCAGGTGTCGAAAATGCTGCTTTTTACCTTCTTGATATTCCATTTCTGAGCCTCAATAGTAATGACGAATGAATCTACTGAAAAAAACGATTAACACAGGTTTAGAGCAGAAAGAGTCCTATCGAATGAATATTATAACCTCTTGCAAATTGCAAAATGTCGCTGTAAAAAAAAACGCTACGAACTTATTCCCCAACCTAATATAAATGGATTATTCTGAACAGTTCGACAAGAAGAGAACAACAGAAATATGTTTACCAGATTTAAAGTTTCTTTTTTATTTATTACCGACGGTGAAGTGTAGTTATAGAGAAATTCGGTTCTAACCCATCAGTAGAAAGGAGACTATCAGATTTGTACACCGCATAATAGAATTCCATCGGGCCGACCCTAATCTCGACGCAGTGTTGGGTTACGTTTTCGAAACTTTTGAAAATATTGTCAAATATTTGATGCCGCTTCGTGGAGCACGCAGGCTTTTCAACGCTGCGGCCAAGCTCATACACGCGGGGATTAGATACTTGATCCTAGACACACTTTTTGGGGTCTTAAGGGCATTTTGGTCGAAAGTAGCATTTTTTTTTTCTTTGTACTAAGATTTGGTAACCGTGACAGAGATTTTGAAATTCTTTTTGAGACATCTGGATTTGATGGAATATTTTTATATTCTTGTATTGTTAAATTAATTTCTGTGTTAGGTTTAGAGATTTTCTTACAGATTTTGTTCATTTAAGTTTCTGAATTTTTGAACTTTTATAAGAGTTGACTTTTATATTTTGGAATTTTGAAATTTTGAAATGGTTAAGTTTGCAAGATTTGGAATTTCTTGAAAAACTAAATTTTAATATTCTGTGATTCCCCAAATCTTTCCATTTATATATTTTCAAATGTTTTAATTCTTAAATCTACAAATTTTCAAATCTTGTGATTCTCAAATCTTGAAATTCTCAAATTAGTAAATTCTCAAATTTTGCAATTGTAAAATTTTAAAATTTTCAAATTCTCAAATCTCACCACTTCAAATTCACAAATTCTGAAATCCCCAAATCTCCAAATCCCTGATTTGTCAAGTCTCTAAATTCTAAAATCCCCAAATTCTCAAACCCTGACTTATCAAGTCTCCAAATCCTTAAATCTCAAAATTCTCAAATACTTAAATTCTCAAGATTCCAAATTCTGAAGTCCCTAAATTCTAAAATCTCCAAATTCTCAAACCCTGACTTGTCAAATTCCCAAATTCTCAAATCCTTAAATTCTCAAGATTCCAAATTCTGAAGTCCCTAAATTCTAAAATCTCCAAATTCTCAAACCCTGACTTGTCAAATTCCCAAATTCTCAAATCCCTAATTTCTAAAATTTTCAAATTTCCAAATTCTCAAATTCCCTAAATTCTCCAAATCTCCAAATTCCAAATCCTCAAATCCTAAATTGAAAAGTCAACCCACCAAAAATCCACTTTCCTCGATATCTGCATTTTCTCATCAGAAATCCCCACCACTGCCCACTGTGCATACGCAACACATCGCGCAGCGAATATTCTATACACACGCGAATCAGAAATTCACGTGGAAAAATTTTGAAACACCCGAAACTCGAAACTTCCGAAACTTGACACGGTTTTGTTTTCGCGAACCGATACAACGTTTTCAAGCTCGCGTCGCTACGCAGTTTTCACGATCGAACGTGCGTAACCTCGAAAACAAAAACTAATCACCGCGCATGCGCATCACATCGCGCACCGAATACATATTCTAGAAACACGCGAAACAGATATTCACATGGTGCGTCGCGAACGGTTGATTCCTTCATTTTGTACATTTTCGAGTTTCGAAAGAATGTTCGACAGTCGAAAGTGTGTTGTGGTTCGAGAGGTTTCGAGAAACCCATCGCTACTCGTATTCGAATACAGTGATCGTATCGCGTTGCGTTTCCTGAGGGACGCAACAGGTTAGATCCGCGACTGATCGACGCGATAATCTAAATGGAAAGTTGTATTGAATCAGCAGCAACATAATGAAAGCTTTCAGGCAGTTGGCTACCCGTATAATGATAGTTAATGCTCGTAATTCGAAACGCGGCAGATATTTTTTTCGATCCGTGAAAACGGAGGACCATTCTTCCTTTCGTCTTTTGTTGCGCGGACCCTAATATAATTGTCATATAACAATATATGTGAATTGTACGAACTCAAATGGGAAAAATTCTGTGACAATAATAAGTAAAATATAAATTAGTATTATTTAAACTTTTATGGTCGTTGTTTGCAGTCTTGAAATAGACAGTGTATTTAATTATGTAAAGTGTCAGTTGTGGGTAATTAATTAGTTTTTTGTATTTGTGTTTAAAAAACTGGAAATTGGTTATTACAGATGTGTCTAAAATTAATATAACTAATGGTGTGCTAAATAGTATGACTAGAAGATTTTTTATTTTGTTAACTGATACATTTTTGTTGTATATTTTTGTGACATGGTTTATTGTAATTTAGTGTGTCAATTTTTCAATTTATAAATACTGGATTTAAATATTTGAAGAATTAAAAAAACTTAGCTTGAGGGTTCATGTTTTTAGTATATTAAAAATTGAGAAATTTCAAATATTAAAATGTAATATTGAAAATGCTAAATTTCCAAATGTCATTCATACAAATTTAATAACAAAAATTTACAAATTTGTTAAATTAAATTTACAAATTTAAAAATTTAATATTTGTATAAATTTAAATTTGTAAACATTTGTATAAGTTTAAATTTGTAAATATTTGTATAAATTGAAATTTGTAAATATTCGTATAAATTAAAATTTGTTAACATTTGTATAAATTAAAATTTGTAAATATTTGTATAAATTTAAATCTGTAAATATTTGTATAAATTGAAATTTGTAAATATTTGTATAAATTTAAACTTGTAAACATTTGTATAAATTAAAATTTGTAAATATTTGTATAAATTGAAATTTGTAAATATTTGTATGAACTTAAATTTGTAAATATTTGTATAAATTTAAACTTGTAACTATTTGTACAAATTTAAATTTGTAAATTTTTTAATTTAAATTGCATAATTTAAAAATATGAAACCCAGATATATCTTATATCTAAACCTGTAGTACAAGTGGACAAACCTTGTTCACATCAATGCAAGTAATAAAGATATGGGTACTCTATCTCTCACTGTCAAACTCCCTATAATAATACTTATTTTATATCTCGACGAGTACAATGTTTTTTCATTATTTTCGTATCATCGGGTCCGATCGAAATTTTTTTTAAGCAAAGGGCAGTATAATAACAGAAGTGAATGCTGTCACGCGAGTTCCCCGATGAAATAAGATTAATTCGCAAAATCCTGTCATTAATAAAGGTGTTCACGATTCATCGGTCGACATTCAGAGCTTCAACCACAAAGGGGAGCAAGGTATCGCGGTATTAAATGACAAGACACGCAATCACGATGCAGATCGAATAAACGGGAACAGAGATGAACGGTGAACAAAGAGGGAGATCTGAAGGGATGACAGAGAAAAATGAACAATGAACGAGCCCTTTCGCAATAAAAATTAATCGTAACTCAGAAAGTACTTTTCGCATGAATTTAATACTTAAATTTGTATGCTGAATGATACAGTAGACTCTCTTATTTTTATTTATAATTTTATTTTTGGAGTATTTCAATTTTATTTACTTTGTATTATTCGTGAAATTTATGTAATTTTGTGTGATTTATAAATGGGGGAAATTGAAAATTTATGAAATATTAAGATTTGGTGAAATGTTATAGGTTAAGATTTTATGAAATGTTGTAAATCAACAATTGGTAAAACTTTATAAAATATATACTATTTAACTTTAATAAATTTTAAATAAAATATAATATAATGTATGATATAAAATTGTACAAATTAAGGACTGATAAAATGTTTAAAATTTAGGATTGGTAAAATATCTCAAACTAGAAATTGTAGTAAAAATAAAAATAAACTATTTAATTTTGAAACAAAATATTTTTACTGAATTTTAAGAATAGTTTTTCTTTTAGATGGAAAATTAATTATGTATATTTTACCCTTATCCTTCTCAGCATAAATTAATTATTATATATATTATTGAAACAAATTGATGACATAAATGTACTGTAAAAATTGCAGTAAAATAGCATTTATTTAACTGTTTGTTGGCTGTATAGTTTTTTATATATTTATGGGGGTGAAAGGACCTGTGGTCCTTCAAATGATCGCCATCTGGCGTTGAAGGACCAAACTATGCAGTTTAGGGAGGTAACAAGGACATTTAATAGATGGTGCATTGCAAGTTTGCAAAAATTGCTGTGCAAAAAATTTATTAAAGAAATTTACAGGAATCTTTAACAAACTTTGATGGTTCCTTTGGAAAATATTTTGTATTTGAAGTATAGTAAATATATTTAAGATATAGTTAAATTATTGAATACATTTAATATTATTACACTTTTTCTACAAGTCTCACATAAATGTATTTAAAAAGTATAAAATAACAAAAATATTCAAATTTGCACTATTTATTAATAAATCACCACATACGTTTAACATAAAAATATTAACAAAGCTAGTAAATATAATTATTAATTAAATAATACTTTAATTTTAATTTTGAAAATGAATATGTTTATAATAAAATACTTTGTGAATTATACAAAATATTCTATATATCTTAATAAATCCTATATTGTATTACTAACCTGTATAATAATAATTATTATAATTTTATGAAATACTAAAAATTAACAAATACTTGAAAATGATATATGTGAAAAATATAATATGATATAAATTATTATACGAATTAAAGAATAATTATTTTATTTAAAGAAAAGTAAAAATATTTTATATTATATTGAAAAATCAAATGTATATAATCTAAAATTCAGATCCTAATTTTTAAATATCATTAAATTTGTTGAATTCAAATATTATAAATTTTATTCTCTAAATTCTAATATTATTGTGAAGTGTACTCATTAAATAAATTATTTATCTACTTGTGTTTTGTTCATTCTTTATTTATTTTGATATTATTTGTTATATATGTAAATGTTGCTTTGAACAACAATTTATTTATACAATATATTGTTTCTCATTCTTTTTATTTATATTTATGTGTTAATTTGTGTGTTATTAATCATTTGTTTATTTTTGTATTATTTATCATAAATATATAAATATTGCTCTAGAGTTAATTTATTAAATAATTTTCTTTATTTGTGATTTCTTTTTTGTAGTTATTATTTATTTACCTGTAGTTTATTTGTTGCTTATTTATTTCTGTATCATTATATGTTTATTTGTATATTATTTGTTACATACTTCTTAGTGTATTATTTATTGTTCATATATTTTTGTATTATTTATTGTTCATATATTTTTATATTATTTATTATATATCTATTTGTTGTACTATTTACTTAATTCTCAATTTATAATTTATTATTAATTCTTCCAATTATTACTGTATTTATTAGTCTCTCTCTTATTTCCTATTTTATCAATACTATTAAATAATATATGTTTTTATAAGGCATATTAAAGGTATATACACACTAAGGTATATTAAGAAAAAACCACAAAATCTTATGTCCACACAATTTATTTACCAAGTACACTAACAATCATTTTAAAAACGCAAAGCGAAAGAAACTGGAGCATGCGGTCCAAAAAAACATCAGAAAAAACCTTATTAAAATATTACAAAAGTGCATACTAAACCCTAACATTAAGTGCACAAAAAAGAAACACAAATGAACACAAATTTCGAGATCAAACAAAAAAATTTCCTCACACGGTATTTAGCAGAACTCGATCGATTCTGCTTCGATTATGCAATATATCACAAGATATCGCTCGAGCTGTGATTTCTATCATTCTTACCCTAACCTTACACCCTCTAATTATACTCTTAACAATTAATAATCACAGTTTCGTTATTTTTCTTCTCGTACAATATTCCTTATTTTTATTTACAAACTAATATTGCAATTCTCCGGAAGACACGTGAGATCAAACGTACGCTTTAAAGCACTTTTCTATCACAGTTTTCTTACTAAATTATTTCTATAATCGCAGTATCACAGTTTTCATGATCTATCACAGTTTCTACGCTTGTATGATATACTCTGTCGCGTATCACAGTTGTTCATATTATAGAATATGCACTGGGCGGCCTATGTTCTCGAACGAAGTTCGATTATTTTACGTCTACATATTTATATGTCTATGCACTTAACTCTAGGATCACAGATGAGTCAGTCTAATTACGCTCGCAACTTACAAGATAATTCGAGTGCAGTGTACGCTTTTTCAAAATAAATGGGGACAATTTTTGAATTATTATTGCCCCATTTTGGAAGAGCAAATCTAACTGCAAATATTACATTTTTTGATTTTTCATTTTTTTCAATTTTTTGTTAATTTTTTGAACTTTTTTTTGTGAAATTTTTGGAAGTGGAAACTTTTGAGTCTGGAGATTTTGTAAGTTTTTGATATTTGAATTTGTAAGTTTTTTAATTTTTGAATTGGAGCTTTTTTTCAACTTCTTAATTTTTTTGAATTTTGCAATTTTTCGATTTTGGAATTTTTGGATTTTCAAATTTCCAAATTTGCTAATTTTTAAGCATTTAAATTTCCAAATTTCAAATTACTAAATTTTTAAATTTCCAAATTTCAAATTACCAAATTTTTTAAATTTCTAAATTTTCAAATTTTTAATTTTCTGTCTTCCGAAATTTCCAAGTTCCTAAATTGTCAAATTTCGATATTCCAAAATTTCCAAAAATCCCTAGATCCCAAGTTCCCAATTCCAAAAATCCCTAGATCCCAAATTTCCAATTCCAAAAATCCCCAGATGCCAAAATCCTTATTCCAAAAATCTCCAAATCTCAAATTTCCAATTCCAAAAAACCCTAGACCCCAAATTTCCAATTTCAAAAATCCCTAAATCCCAAATTCCCAATTCCAAAAATCCCCAGATCCCAAATTCCCAATTCCAAAAATCCCTAGACCCCAAATTCCCATTTCCAAAAATCCCCAGATCTCAAACTCCCTAGACCCTCAAATCCCCATTACTCAAATTCCCTAAATCCCCAAATCCCAAACTCCCTATCTCCCAAATTCCAACTTCCAAAATCTCAAAAACTCCCAAAATCCAAAATCTGTAATTCCAAAAATTGATCAACCAAACTTCAACTGTCACCATTTTCCCCTAGATCGTCATTTTCCTACCCTCTCACATTGCAACTTCCCTCTTAAATCTACGTAAATCTATCGCAAACGCATCGTTCCGAAGTTCCCTAATTCAATTAAAGCTCCGAACCAGAAGTTACGTAACCCTTAAACGCTTAACTAAATTAACGGAAGAAAGACAATTGAAACTTAAAGCTACCTTAAACTGGAAGACCGTATCGATTATCTATCAATGTCACGAAGTACATCTTCACCATGTTGGATGACAATACGTCAACGTGTCGCTTTCAGCTTCATCTCCCTCAGCTCGTTCTCCAGATTTTCGTTCCTCAAGTTCCACATCTCGTCGTCGTACGATTGCGATCTGGCGTCCGATTTGCCGTTCTGCCGATGAAACTTGTGGCACAGTAGTCGAACGCTCGTCAGGGCTTTCCTGATAGCTTTTCTGGTGAGCAGCGTACTGTCAATTCGTCGATCAGTCATCGAACTGACGTTCACTCTGGAGACCTGTCTCCTCATGGTGGCGCCGAAGCAGAAAAACCGGTCGCGATTCTTCACGTTTCTGAGCCGGACTGCCGGTTGTTGATCAACGATCTTTTGCGTCGGTGCGCTAGTTCTGTGTGTATGCACGTCGTGTGTTTTTGTAGCGACGTGTGTGTGTGAACACGTGAACGACAGAGAAGGAGAACGAGTAAACGGAACACGTGCACGAGTACAACACGAGTCCGTTGGGTGGATTCGAGTTTATCCCTGGTGAAACGCACGTTTGAGTAGGTGTGATTGAATGTGAGCTAGGATGAGGAGTCTTCCTCTTATATAGGCAAAGGGCGGCGCATGCGCGGAGTCGAATTCGAGAGCCGAGGGTGGAGACAACGTTCTTTCGCACAGGTACGTGCGTGGGCTCGGGTGCGCAGAAGGGCAGGTACTTTCCACCCCTTCGGTATTTGTGCACCCTCTAGAAAAGACCGTCCAACCGCCGCTTATGTAATTTGCATCTCACGTGTTGCTACTGAATTCTTTTACACGGATTTTAAGGCATTGTTCGACGTGGGAAACGGGGTTTGAAAAGGCGATAGGAAATCATTTGGAAATTATTCCGTTTTACAAGTGTACATTTTTAATGACGGGAAAACGAAGTAATATATTCTATTGATGTTTCTGGGAGAAATTTTAACTGGTGAATATTTAGTGGGTTCTTTTATTTTTCTGGCTGAGACATTTTATTCCAATTATTTTTGCTTTAAAATATGTTTTATTATATGAAATATAATAGCAATTTTATTACGCAAAATATATTTTATTTAATTAATTTGAAAATAATTTTTATTTTTATGAAACAATTAATTTTGCAATTTTCTTCCATCACATTTTTATATATTCTGTTTTTAGATTATAATTACATATTGTTAGTTATAAGTTATAGTTACATGTATCTAATTATAATTACTATACTACAATTTATAATTACATATAATTACTGCGTTGTGAAATATAGTTTGTAATAACATTATAACTTCTCAGTTGCAGAATACTAATTTAACAATGCAGTATTAAAATTTTTGTACTGTCACTATATTAGTAATTAAAAATTAAGTATAGTATTATTTGCAATTTATTGTGTTATAACTCAAGTACAAATTATAATATTGTAATACAACTACTTATAGAATAATTTAAATTTGAGGTAAATTATTAATTATAAACAAATGATAATATTGTAAATTTTTTAATTAGTTTCATGTTTAATTATAAATATTTATTATTTGAAAATTTTTAAGTATGTCATAAATTTGTTTTGCTGTATCTGTAAAGAATTAAAAAGGTAAAATATGTACAAAATTATTTAAAAGATACAAAATATTCTTTATTTATGTAGTATTTATTGTAACAAATCATACAGATATAAATTCAATATATAAATATAAATAACATATAAAGCGGTTAGAAGAAAATAATATAAAACATAAACTATAATATTATAATAGACAGAATAAAAATGCGTTTAAAAACAATTTTAACTCAAATATACCTATATAAAATAATATAATTGAAAGAAGAAATAAACAATCTCTAAAATCATGCATTCGAATCAGTAAACTCATAAATGAATTTTAAATATCCCTCCATGCGCGCGCAATTGCAAACAATTTCATCAACTCGAGTGCGCATGCGCATAACTCGTTCAGCTCACGAAAATTGAGTACAAAAGAACGATCGCGTTTTGGGCAGTTAACATCGAGAGTAATAATTCCCGTTCCAAGTGTTGCAAAAAGTATTCGTTATTCTGGCAAAAGATCGTTCCGTTTTTGTATCTCGAAGCGAGTAAAACCGAAAGAAAAAATCCGCTCGCAATAAAGATGTAAATTGCGAAAAGAACAAAAAACGCGAACGGGGAGAGAAGAATAAACGGGACTGACATTTGCGTTCAGCTCGAATTACGCGCGACTCGAAAGCAAAGGTGGATCGTAACGAAGACGAGTTAAAAGAAATAAGACGAGAACGAGGGTAAAAGAAAACAAGAGACCCGGCGTGTACAAGAAGGATAAAGAGAGAGGAGAATGAACGATTAGCGAGGTGACGAACGAGAGCAAAAGAGAAAAGAAAGGTCGGCCGTGGCGTACGCGCAGCACGAGCTGCGCACGATACAACAGGAAGACAAAAACATCGTACGAGAAGAAACTGGCTTAGTTAGCAGAGGAAAGTAAAACGAAAAAGAGAAAAAAGATCACGGGACCCGTGTAGGGAGATAGAGGCAGCCACGAGAAGGACGGCTTCTGTCAAGAAAGAAGAGGGAAAGTAAGTGTTTTATCGTTGGCATACGCGTTGCACGAGCTGCGACGGACAAAGAGGGGGTAGTTGAAAGAAGTCGACAGAACGGGACGGTGAATGAAGAAAAGGACAGCGATCGCGAGACCGAAGAAAGAACTGTAAGAGCGAGGAAGGAAGAAGGGAAATGGGTACTTGGTGGCGCACGCGCAGCACGAGCTGCGCACGGTACGGAGAAAAAGATGCAGACACGATAAAAGGAACAAGGAGAAAGGAGGATGGAGAAAAGGCAAAAAGCTGTCGGAGGAAGCAGCGTGAACGACGTCGGAGAAAAAGACACGTGGCGGGAGCAAGTAAGAGAAGGCCGCTCGTTTCTGGCGTACGCGCAGCACGAGCTGCGCACGGTAGCACTTGGCGCATGCGCGGCACATGCCTGTACTCCGATCAGAGACACGAGTGCGAGAGAAGCACGTAGCACGCTCGTGCTGAAGCAAGAAAGACGCAGACCCGACATCGAGAAGCAACAAAGGATAGAGAGCGTCCTGTAAGGTGAGTGAAAGAGCTGAAATATCTTTGAGAAAGGAACGAGACGGATATAGTCGTTATAGGGGCACGTTGAAACGCGAAGGAATTAGGATTTACCGGGAGGGAGAGAGAGGCAATTTGAAAGGGTGGGGATAGAAGGATAACTTGTTGCACGGAAGGTCGTATTGCCGCGAACTTAACCTTAGATTCGGATTCGTACACGGAACCTGTATTGCGATACTCGCCTTTTTTACTTTCTTTCAATATCCTACATTAATTGCAGATATACCCTGTGTTAATTAGCGAAATTTAAGCTTATAGATTGCATTACTATGCGTGGATGTAAATCTTATCTCATACCAGTTTGTAATTATTGGGTTTCAATAAATTGATGCTGGAAACTGGAAATCGTGTAGACGTTCTTATAAGAGTGTGTACTTCATACTATGTTACTTTTCCACTATACTAGTATATCACTAGACTTTTATTAAGATTTGCAGAAATATGGAAATCTAGAAATATCAAAATCTAAGAATATTGGTGTATAGTCCGTATAATCTAGGAATATATTTAGGGATATTGTGATATGTATCTAGGAATATAGCCTAGAAATATAAGTACCTAGAATTTAATAGTAGCGATATAAATCTTAGTATTTAATAGTATACCTCGGCCACGCTTTTGCAGAAAAGATTTTATACTCTGATTTTTCTGTCTATATCGGGACAGGTCATCAGCCCGTTCTCGTTAGGCGTGTAATTAAGCTAGACTCTGTTCTGCGAAACGGTCGATTAAAATATATCGAAGCGACGCAAGAAATTCGATTCGATACCCGTACACGATAGGAAATGAAAAATGAACGAAGACTGATATATGCATGTAAATAGAAGGCCCTCGAGGGCCGGTTGTATTAGACGCGGCTGGCGCGAGAAAATGCGTGAATAATGTTCTTATAGACAGCATTTACCAGCACCAGTTGATTTTACTAAATCGAGCTTCGGGTTACAACCGGTAGCCAGAAGCTATTAAATACCACGGTTCGATTAGATTCCGTATCGATGGAATGAGTTGTAAAATGCGCGGATAATCCGTTCGTTTAAGTTGCCCGGTTCGATGGATCGATCGTTAACGCTACGTCGACCTCGACCGCTCTGCGCATGCGCAGTTAATTCTTCTCTCGATACCATTTTCTAATTGTAGTTTTTTCTATTTATTATTAGAGTTTTTGCTTGTTTATAAATACTTTTCATAGATTAATCATTTATAATTTATTTGTGAAGAATGATTTATAATTTATTTGTGAGTAGAAGGTAATTGAGGTTTTAACGAGAATTAAAACCTAATCTAATCTTAAATTTTCAATTTTATATATTTCTGTTTTTAATTACAATTTTATTAAAAAGTAAATTGGTAAATTCAATTTTTTAATTGTAATTTTTAATTAGAATTTTTAATTTTGAAATTAAGTTTCTAATTCTTCATTGATAAAAGTTTTTGTTGATGATTTAAAATTAATTGTTAATTAGTGAGGTCCACAATTATAATTAATTTTTAATTTCATAAATTTGTATAAGAAGTTGACTTTTAATTTTTAACTACAAAATGATGTAAGAATTATTAATTATTAATGATTATGACTTATAAAGTAATGATTAAAATTGATTATGACTGATTTAATTATAAACTAATTAAGATTAATATATGTATGATTAAATTGATTAAAAATGAGTTTAATTGAATTGATGTAATTTAATCAATTTGAATGAAATCAATTAAATATGTGGATTATATATTTAATTAATTAAATAGGAAATATTGATTTCTTATTTAAAATATTTAATTAAATAAGAAATTAATTTTTTACTTATCCAATCAATACATTATGAGATAATTAATCAATATACAATTCATTGATTATTGATTATGAATTAATACATGATAATTAATCAATATAAAATTCATTGATTATTGATTATGAATTAATACATAATAATTAATCAATATAAAATTCATTGATTATTGATTATGAATTGATACATTATAATTAATCAATATAAAATTCATTGATTATTGATTATGAATTAATACATAATAATTAATCAATATAAGATTCATTGATTATTGATTATGAATTGATACATCATAATTAATCAATATAAAATTCATTAATAATCGATTATGAATTAATACATCATAATTAATCAATATAAAATTCATTAATAATTGATTATGAATTAATACATGATAATTAATCAATATAAAATTCATTGATTATTAATTATGAATTAATACATAATATTTAATCAATACATAACTACAGAATTGAAACACAATTCATAAATTGATTACTTATGGTTCACTAGTGAATACCTAATTAAGTAATTAATTAAATACCTCATGAATTATTTGAAATTTAATTATCGTAAATTTATGATACTTTTTAAAATTATTATAAATAATTTAACCTTAATTATCTCACGCTTGAATTTGTTCTGTAATTATTTGAAACAAAAATGGTGGCAAGATAAATGGGATCAGGCTGTGAATCGCAGGAAAATATGTGTTCTGCTCGAAACGCATCCGTATTTCACTGGCTTGAAATAGCAAGACATGTGAATATAAAGACTTGGAGGAAGGTATTCCGCTAATGGTCGACTCTGTACCAAGATGAATGGGACGCGAAGGGTGGTAAAGGGGTGCAATGGGTCCCCGCAGTCGCAATATTTAGATTCCTGACCAACCGCACGCATCTGTCGGCCCTTCGATATTTCCCTTCCTTTTCCTCCGATGCGCGTGCATTTACGCAGCAATGCAAATGAATGCATTTGCACGTTTACCGTGAGCGTCGACGGGCAACTGTTTATGCGAATGCATTTTAAATCAACAGTGAATGCTGTACTGTTATTCTATCTACGTTTTATCGGAGTAGAATTATGCGAATGAAGATTAAATAAATAATGTTTGGGCCAGTGATCAAAGCAATCGAGGTCCTAACAAAATCAACAACAACAAAAAATTATGTTTGTAACAATGGTGTATATTGATGTACAGAAATTTGAACATGTGGAGAGTAGTAGTAGAACATAAATGTGAAGAGTAGTATTTTAGTATGTGTATGTAACTCCCTACCAAATGTAGTATGAATCTCCGTAAGAACCTACATCCGCATAAACGTCCCCAATCATTTAATTACAGTATTAAACGCATTAGCATGCGGATCCACTGAATTACCGGCCCAAAACCTACACGTCTCTTGGTCCCTGTATATTTGTGTTTTATGGTGATGTACGGGTATTTGATATTGAATCTGGGTATTCCTAAGACTTTGTGATTTTAAATACTTGCATTTCTAAATTATTTTATGAGGAGTTCCTATATTTTTGAGGTACTGCATCATGAGTTGCTATATTTCTAAATTATGTATTGTCAATAGGTATTTTTATAGTTTTTATATTTTCAAACTTCGTATTCATAAAATTTTGTATTTTCAGATGATACATTCTTATATTTCGATAATTGCAAATATCACATTTTCTAGTTTCATGTTTTTAAATTTTGATATTCCAAAATTCCACAATAGAAAATTTTCACATTCCCAATTTCCACATTCCCTAATTCCACATTTCCCAATTTTTATATTCCTAAATTTCACATTCCCAAATTCCACGTTCCCCAATTTCCACATTCCCCAATTTCCATACTCCCCAATTTCCACATTCCCAATTTCCACATTCCCAATTTCTACTTTCCCAATTTCCACATTCCCAGTTTCCACATTTCCAAATTCCACATTCCCAATTTCCACATTGACAAATTTCACATTCCCAAATTTCTACATTCCCCAATTTCCACATTCCCAATTTCCACATTTCCAAATTCCACATTCCCCAATTTCCACATTCCCCAATTTTCACGTTCCCAAATTTCCACATTCCCAATTTCCACTTTCCCAATTTCCACATTTACAAATTTCACATTCCCCAAATTCCACATTCCCCATTTCCATATCTCCCAATTTCCACATTCCCAAATTCCACGTTCCCCAATTTCCACATTTCCCAATTTCCATATTCCCAATTCCCACATTCCCAATTTCCACATTCACAAATTTCACATTCTCCAAATTCCATATTCCTAAATTCCATATTCCTAAATTCCATATTCCTAAATTCTACATTCCCAAATTTCACATTCTCCAATTTCCACATTCTCAATTTCCCCATTCCCTAATTTCCATATTTCCAAATTTCCACATTCCCCTATTTCACATTTCCTAATTTCCAAATTCTTTAATTCTTTAATTCCATTTCTCATAATACTCAAATTTTCAAAATTGCACCCTTTCTAAATTCTTGTGTTACGAATTCATCAAATTTTAAAAATCTTTCAATGTTCCCATATCTTAAAATTCCTTCAAATCTCCAATTTTCGTAAAATTCCAAAACTCTCCAATTTTCTCAACATTACCAAATTCCCAAAATTCCCAAAATCTCAAATTTTTCATTATTTCAAATTTCTAAACTCCCGTATTGCCTAATTATTAAGTCCATTAATTCTTAAAATTCTCAAAGTTCTCAAATTGGTAAATTCCCAAAATTTCTAAGTTTGCAAAATCTCAAATTTGTCATTTTTCCAAAAGTCTTAAATATCATATTACGTAATTATTGAATCCCTTTATTCTTAAAATTCCCAAAGTTCCCGAATAGCAAAATTCCCAAAACCTCACATTTTTTATTTTTCCAAAATTCGATATTCTCATATTGCCTACCTATTAAATTCCATAATACTCACAATACTCAAAATTCCCTTAAATTCACAAATTTTCAACTTCCCGACTTCTCAAACTTCCCTATCACCAAATTCTGAATACCCGAAAGTCCCCAATCTCCAGAATTCCTTAAAAGTCCCCAATCTCCAAAATTCCTTAAAACTGCCCAATCTCCAAAATTCCCTACAACTCCCCAAATCTTCAAATTTTCAAATTTGCCGCTCATCTAACACTCTAAATTCCCTTACTTTCCATCGGAATCCGCAATCGCCGCGTGCACGCTCCCCGTTCCCCTCGTCGCACGCGTAGCGCCGCTAGTCGCGCACCGCTATCTAGCCGGCACTTAGCGCGCGTACACGCGTACGCTTGTGCAGGCAGGCAGGCGAGCAGGCAGGAGCACAAGGTAACGCGCGGGTGCGTTTTTCGAGGGTGTGTTGATCGGCTCGGCTCGGTTGCCTGGCCATCGGGCCCCAACAGCGTGTGTATATCTGTCGAGCTGGCAGCTGGAGGTTTCGCGCGTGAGAACTCGGTGGCTCGGAGGTTCCCTGGTTTCTCGTCGCCACCTGTCCTCGCGTAGCTCTCTCGAGGCGACCGCCAACCCTCTTTCCATCGTCCTCCTTTTCCTTCGGCTTCTTCCCTCGCCCCCTCGCAACCCTTCGAAGGTAATCACGCCTCGTCCCCGGGATCCCGCCACCCCGGACAAAGTATCGGCATGTTTTGACGTTATGCTAATGCCACGTGTGTCGTTGCACGGAACGGGGTGGATGAATGACGATGCCCATTTGCCAAGGACGAGCGTGTGGCTGAATCGTGCCGATTTTTCTGCGGGAACCGGACTTTCGGTACGGTGCTTCAATGTTCTTCTGGATGAATTTTTCTGGTTATAGAAATTATGATAAAATCAAAATTTTTTTTCTTTTGGTTATGGAAAATTGACATTTATTTGATATTTAACAATTGATATTTAAATTTATAGGAAATAATTATAGAAGGTTATTAAAATAATTTGTTCTGTTTTATTGATTGCCACGTAATGCTTTTAGGTAATTACTTAGTGCTTTGTACATTTTTTAATTTTATAACATGTTTTATATTGTTAATTGCCGGTGACTGACGCGGCCTGAACGGAAAGATCAGTGTCAGTTACTAATGACTGACAGTGTAAAATATATATTTTATCATTTTTTACATATTTTAATGTTTTTCATTGTCAGTCACCGGTAACTAACACGACCCAACGAGAAGATCAGTGTCAGTCATTGGTGATTGACAGTGTAAAATATATATTTTATCATTTCTTACAAATTTAAATATTTCACATTGTCAGTCATCGGTGACTGACGCAACTTGAACGAAAAGATCAGTGTCAGTCACCGGTGACTGACAATGCAAAATATACATATATTCTACTATTTCTTACGTATTTTTATATTTTACATTGTCAATCACCGGTGACTGACGCGATTTGGACGGAAAATTCGATGCCAGTCACTGGTGACTGACATGTAATATATATCATATTTCACATTTAAATATGATATTTTATATTGTCAGTCATCGATGATCGACACTGAATTTTCCATTCATATCGCGTCAGTCACCGGTGACTGACTGTAAAATATGATATGGAACTAAAAAATGTACACTGGTTTAATTACATAAAATTTATTTGAATTTACTTAATTTTTATTAAGTAAAGTACACTTTGGAGAGAGTACATTTTACACATTTAAATTTTCGCGGTTGTTTTCATGGTTGAAAACTTGTATCTAAAAGTGTCCTAAGTCAATCTATTATCGATGATGGAAACTGTGGATTTTTAAATGTCGAAAGGCAGTGACACTGGTAGTTACAATGAATTAATTAGTTAGTATAATAATTAATTAGTATTAATACGATATATACCACCGGAGTACCGTGACTTCGAATCCCTCTCGCACACACAAAATGCAGAGCAGTAAATTGTTATGTAATTTATATAGTTAGATTTCCTGAATCGCGTATACGGTGTTTTTCGAGCGTCGCAATGAAATATAAAATAAATCGAATATTGTCTTTTCAATTCGAAGCGTTTGAAATTGTATCGAATCGGGCTGTTTGAAATTTGATGAGAAATCCAGTTGTTAATTTTGAAAACTCCTTGGTGAGAAGACGTTCGCTTAATAATTGCTCTGTCGCGTGAATTTTGATGACGAGTTGAAAAATATATATGGCTAGTCCACTCAAAAATGAGCGTATAAATAATAAAATTTGATTAGAAAATGTTATTTATTTTTTCTTTTTACTTGGAACCATGCTCGGTCTTCGATATTGTCTACTTAATAGAACATTTGAAATTTATGTCCCCTATTGTAACGCGATGGAGGGTTGAACTCTTCGAGTCTAAATTTTCAAATTAATTTTCCAATTTAAAAATCTACAAAATTGTCAATCTATAAACTTGATATTTCGCAGTTCTGAAAGTATGTATCAAACTTTCACTAAAACAAACAAAATAAAAATTTATAAATTTACCACTTGCAACATTAATAATCTGCTATATTAATCGTTATCTTTCCATAAACGAAATTTAATTCCTTTACAAAACGCTCGATCGAGACAACAAATTAACTGAAATGGACTCCATTACAAAGTATACTTTTCGAGGATCCGATAACCAATTACACTCTCATTGAATTGCAAAAGAGTTTCCAAGAGATAATTGCTACCGATGTTCTCAGTAAACAATCAAGCCGAAATATTTAATAACCGTTCGTAAAATTTTACGATATCGATTCGGACATTGTTAAATCGTCGAAAGTTATACAAAAAGCTGACTCATTGATTGCAATGAAGCACTCGGTAAATAAAATTGTACAAGATATACATGCTGTAACAGTTGTCTCGTTTTCCCGATAACGAGCGTGTAACTGATTCGATTATATCGTTGTCGAATCGCGAGAAGATTTATCGCCGATACGTTTAATCCTCGGATCGACAAATTAATCACAAAATTGATACACGCGTAAAACGTCTCGGATGATCATATTATTCGAGCAATTTTTCAGAAACGCACCGGCTAAGGAATATCGTGCAATAAATATCCCGCATTTTGCAATCGGTGGAAAAAGTTAATTTCATCTTATTGCGACTTTTTGCTCGCTTTCACCTATAAAACAATCACGAAACCCCGAGTAAAATATTATACTTAGCGTTTCGAGAGCTTTTCATCTTCGCCTTTTTTTCCTCCGGGTTATATTTCAACTCTGTAATTCGCGAAGTACCAAAAAATCCACGGCCAGCCACCACGCGGTAATTATGTAAAATCACGGTTCATATGTGTCTCTTAGTATTAATGAATCCTCGGTTAACACAGATTTGTAAGTAGGTACTAGAAGACCTAACCGATTCTGCACCTGCCCGACATTAATTTTTTCTTAACGCCTCCGACACCAATAATTGGTCAAATTGCATTAAAGAGTCTTAAACGACACGCCCACCCTTTTTTCCAGTGTCCCCATTAGGAGCCATTTTGGACACAGTCGGTTTCAAGGTCGACAATTAAACCTATTTGCTCTAACTTTCGATTCGTGTCATTCAATCTGTAATAATACTTTACTATACTTTCTGCAGTTTCATCGGATTTGATGTGCCTTTACTTAATGAACGTTTTTTCAAATTGCGGGTCTCCGTGTTAATGGCAGTATTGGTCGATGAGGGTTTTAAGGAATTGTTACAAAATGATGATTTATGCTGTTGGAATTAAATGTATTCATACAGTTTTAATAAATTATATCTTATTGCAACTGAACCCAAAATGCAACTTATCCTCAATAGTTTATTCTATAAGATTTGAACTTCTAAAAATTTACCTAAATTCACAAAAATTTATCTTCATTTACAGACATAAGTTCCTTCATTAATATTCTTAGATAAAAACATATTATGTACACATTTCTTCGAATAACGTCTAAACTCTGTATCAAAACAGTCCGCCATTTTGTCGATCTTCGTCAGCCATGTTGGATGACACTCAGATCATTTTTCACAACTCTATAACCTAACAATCTAACCTACTATGAATAACATAAGCTAATAACCTATCATGAATAATTTTCCTATGAACAACAAACTAATATATGAATAACAAATATAAGAATTTGTATAACAAATAATAAATAATAAAATGTGAAGATTAGAAGATTCGAGCCACCAAAATTTCGAATGTCAGGCAACGCGTTAATGTCCTTTCTTCAATTGTCCCCATTAAGTCTCCTGCGCGGCAATTTCGAGGTCGACAATTGGAAACATTTGTCCCAGGTACTCGGGTTTCAGCCCCGGGCCGTAGGTCCCCGAAGCGTGCACGGAACGTGGTGGTCGTGTGCGAGAAACGTGTGTGCCCTTTCCGTGTCAGTGTGACGCGTTTCCAAAGTTCCGATGAGCAGCACCCTTTGTAACGTGACTCGGTTCTGGGTTTGGAGATGAATACGCGAAACACATCGGAATTTGTTTCGAACAAAGCTTGGAGGCAGTTACAAAAATTTATTGTATAGGACCATCTACATATGTACGTTAGAACATTTGTTTAAATAATATATGGAGCAGTGTGTTGAAAGATATGAGTCAGTTTTGATAATATTTAGGGAGTATTAAACGAGGAAGATCTCAAAAAATTTATTAACATTTGTACTATTATATCGTGACGCACTCGTGACGCACACCTGAATATTTTCTTAAGGAATATATTGAGCATTGTGTTGAAAGGTATGTGTTAGTTTTGGTAATATTTAGGGATTATTAAACGAGGACGATCTTAAAAAATTTATTAACAATTACCCTATAATATTGTGACGCACTCGTGACGCACACCTGAACATTTTCTTAAGGAATATATTGAGCATTGTGTTGAAAGGTATGTGTTAGTTTTGGTAATAATTAGCGATTATTAAACGAGGACGATCTTAAAAAATTTATTAACAATTACCCTATAATATTGTGACGCACTCGTGACGCACACCTGAACATTTTCTTAAGGAATATATTGAGCATTGTGTTGAAAGGTATGTGTTAGTTTTGGTAATATTTAGGGATTATTAAACGAGGACGATCTTAAAAAATTTATTAACAATTACCCTATAATATTGTGACGCACTCGTGACGCACACCAGAACATTTTCTTAAGTAATATATTGAGCAACTTGTTAAAAGACGTACATTACTTTTGGCAATATTTAGCGATTATTAAACGAGGATAATTTCAAAAAATTTCTTAACTCTGGTCCTGTAATATTGTGACGCACTTGTGACGCACACTATAGTTGGGTTATAGTAATGAGACACGATAGACTCGCATTTTCACTGCAATTGAAGATATTTGGTTTAATTCTAATTACAACTTATATAATCAAGCTGGAGGCAAAATATGCTTAACATTTTGACTTTCTTTAGTTGACCTAACGTTCCAGCAATGATTAGCTACAGTTAGCTATAGTTAGATGGTGGGCTAAGGGGTTCGTTGTACTATTTGAGTCTGACTCGTGACGCACGTGCATTTAACTCGTGATGCACTACTATTGCAAGGTCTACTACTGCAAGATTTGCTGTTGCAAGGTTTACTATTGCGAGATCTATTACTGAGATCTACTGCTCTAGTACTCAGAGTGAGGGTCCTGGCAATCAGATGTGGATAACTCTATTATTGCAAGGCCTATTGCAAGGTCTACTACTGCAAGGTTTACTATTGCAAGATCTATTACTGAGATCTACTGCTCTAGTACTCAGACTAAGGGTCCTAGCAATCAGATGTGGATAACTCTACTATTACAAGGCCTATTGCAAGGTCTACTACTGCAAGGTTTACTATTGCAAGACCTATTACTAGGATCTACTACTCTTGTACTCCGAGTGAGGGTCCTGGCAATCAGATGTGAATAACTCCACTATTGCAAGGTCTATTGCAAGGTTTACTATTGCAATATCTATTACTAAGATGTACTGCTCTAGTACTGAAACTAAGGATCTTAGCAATCAGACCTGAATAATAAGTGTGAATAAATTAAAGATATTTGATAGAATGTGATGACTCCTTGCTACCAGTGAAGTGCCTATTGATTTGAACCTACGTCTACAAAGTGTCCTCTCCATATTCTACTATTCCACTTCTCTCGTTATCGTCCATATTCTACTTTAGCAAAGATCTCTCACCATACTACTCCAAGACCTAACATTTCTGTAATAAATAAATGAAGTTTTAGTCCCAACCCGGCTGAACTACTGTTTGTGGAACATTCTCCAAATATATTAAATCAATCCACCATGTTAAATATAAAACTGTCAGTCGTTCACCACAATGTACTGCTATTCCTGTCCCATTGTAGCTACAGGGTATTACTCAGAATAATTACAGTGTGACAACATCCCCCGTGCACCCTGGCCTCTTTCGCCCGATCGAAAGAAATTGGGCCTCATAACGGTCGAGATGCGTAGAAGGCAGCAGGGAAAAAGAAGTTGTACCAGTGTCGTCCGAAACGGGCAATGAGAAGCCGGCCTCGAGAAACGGAAATTGTGTCTTTGGGCCCGAGGCGTATCGCGCCGTAATTTCGGCTCGGGAGACCGTCAATTATCTGCGGATGTGGTCATTTCTCGGGATCCACCCGGGCCCCGTCCACTTGTGTAAACTCGCCACCAGTGACAAGTCATTGAGGTCAACGATAGGGAAGGGGTTAAGTGGATTTAAAAGATTCCGGAGCGAGAGTGGAGAGCAAAAAAGCGCGGGAAGAAAGGATGGGACTCTCCCCAGGCGCAATTAACACGTTCGACAAACAGCCTCGCGCACGATGTAATTGTATCGCCGAACGGTGTCGGAATGATACCTTGTAAAATTGCTGATTATTGACTAATTTCTGCGAAACAACCGGGTACCGCTAAAGGGAGACCCAGAAATGAGAGGGTCTCGCGACTCGTCGGCGACCCCTTGAATTTGACAGCAATTTTTATGCTAAATAATTCGTGTAATCTGATGGATGCAAATTTTTATGTTCACTTGACAAGTTCGCTTTTGGATATTTTGGATTGAGGTACTAATGTGTCGCGTTAAGTTGGAGAAAGTTTTTAAGGAAGTGGAATGAGGGTTAAGGTACTTTTAGTGGGTGTACAGTTATGGAAGGCAATAGCAGATTTGGAGGCACTTGAAGTTCAAGATTTAATGTTATAGAATTAAAATATGATGAAACTGCAGTTATTTTAGGTCAAAGCTTGAAATTTAAGACGATAATACTAATATTTCATGAGTATTTTTATTACAAAATAGCTGGTGAGCAGTTACGAAAGACAGTAACAGATATAGAAGTATTTAAGCTTCAACCAGATTTAATATTGTAGAATTAAAATATAATAAAATTGCAGTTATTGTGGGTTAATTTGTAGCTTAAAATTTACTGAAAACCATAATACTAACGTTTTATCACACTTTCTGATATAAAATAACTGGTGTGCAGTTATGGAAGACAATAGCAGATTTGGAAACATTTAAGTTTCAACAAGATTTAATATTGTGAAATTAAAATGTAATAAAATTGCAGTTATTGTAGGTCAATTTAAAGCTTGAAATTTACTGAGAACCATAACATTAATTAGTTTTGTCAGCTTTTTTAATATAAAATAGCATGTGTGCAGTTATGAAAGACAGTACCAGACTTGAAAGCATACAAAATTCAACATCTAATGTTAAAGAATGAAGTATGAAATGAAAATTACTCTCAATTTTGAAATCTACTAAAAACAATAATTCAAACCTGTCATCACCACTTTTTAATACAAAATGGCTGGCATACAGTTACGAAAAATAGTCACTCATTTTAACGACACGTTATCAAGCTTGATCGCTTATATAAGTTAATTAAACCAATACCGCTATCACAAATCGAATCAATGTTCAATTTAATTTCTTCGATTGAATCGATTAAATTCCAGTGTATAATTACCAGATGAATGCTCCAAATGTGACGTCATATCCTCTACATATGTCAATTAAAATTGCTGACATATGTGGTTATTTCAGCTGGTGTCAATAAAAGTATGCTGTGTAATAGCGTCCTATATTTTGCGTCCACACTTGGGGCAACCTATATTAGTACATATAGCATGGACCACTAAAACTTGATGATATGTGACGTCATATTGTCTGATACCCATCAGTGTAGACCATCTAACAACGTTCTATGTCTTGTGACCACACATGGGGCAACCTATATTAGTACATATAGCATGGACTACTAAACTTGATGATATGTGACGTCACATCGTCTAGTATCCATCAAAATGGACCACCTAACAAGGTTTTATGTATTGTGACCTCACATAGAGCTACATATATTGACACATGTGTATCACTAAAGCTTGATGATATGTCACGTCACATTGTCTGTTACCCATCAATGTAGACCATCTAACAACGTTTCATGTTTTGTGACCACACATGGGGCAACCTATATTAATACATATAGCATGGACTACTAAACTTGATGATATGTGACGTCACATCGTCTAGTATCCATCAAAATGGACCACCTAACAAGGTTTTATGTATTGTGACCCCACATAGAGCTACATATATTGACACATGTGTATTACTAAAACTTGATGATATGTCACGTCATATTGTCTGATACACATCAGTGTAGACCATCTAACAACGTTCTATGTCTTGTGACCACACATGGAGCAACCTATATTAATACATAAAGCATGGACCACTAAAACTTGATGATATGTGACGTCATATCGCCTGGTACCTATTAAAATAGACCATCTGACAACGTTCTATGTCTTGCAATCTCACATGTAAGAACCTATACTAATACACGAAGCATAAACCAATAAAGCTTGATAACATATGACATCATGAGCCAGCTAATGTGTCCTACGATTACGTCGCTAAAAAAGATCAAGGCTGCCTAAAGTGAACCGCACAGTTCTTAATACGACGTCATACATATCCCATTTCCAGCAGCCCTGATTCAGCGATATGTCAGTAACTTATCTCATCGCCTATCGATGATAACTTCCAATCAATTTACAAAGGTTAACATAACCGGAGACTCGGAGCGGTCATCGTCGTTCATGAAAAGCGACATTATTCCCGTGTCACAGATTCAAACACGCGATTCGTCAGCAGGATAGACGTGGATCGTGTGACAGGTCGACATACACGAGCCGATATCCGCATGTCAGCCGTTCGTGGAAGGAAAAGATCGTTTCTCGAGAAGAGACCGGTAGAACGAGGTTCGGTCGGGCATGGAAGTCAGCACGCGTGCTTGCCTTTTCTGCCTCGATTTAATCGGCTTTAATCTCCGTCGGTGTAGCGTGAAAAACCGGGATAGTTATGCTGTTAGACCGTACAGGATAATCTGCGTGTCGTCGCCGGTTTAATATCCCGTATATCGATGGATCGAGACGGTGCCTGACTGCAGCCTGCAATTTACAGTTATTCCGCGTGCCCTGGGTATTTATTTTTATTAGGCTGGAAGGTTGGCTTTTAAATTTTGTTTACTTTCAGCCATTTATTCGGCGCGGTTCCATTTCTCTAACGTTCGTTAAGGAACTTGTCGATTTTTTTATATTGATTTTTTGGGGAGGAACGGGGGATCCGTTGAATGGTTTGAGGAGGAATGAAGGATCCGTTGAATGGTTTAGGGAGGAACGGTGGGTCCGCTTGATACTTTGGGAGGGATGAGGGATCCATTGGACTTTTTTGGAAGAATGAGGGATCCATTGGATTTTTTGGGGTGGGACAAAGGATGCGTTGGTTTTCTGTATACAGAAGAAGGAAATAATTGAATCTTGTAGCTCCTTGACTCAATAGAATACTGATTTTTATTTATTAATATTGATTTGTATTATTGATATGTTATTGATATAATATTGATGCATTATTGACACATTATTGACACATCATTGATATATTATTGATACATCATTGATACATTATTCATACATTACGGATACATTCTTGATACACCATTGATACATTATTGATACATTATTGGTACATTATTGATACAGCATTGATATATAATTGATAGATCATTGATATATTACTGATACATCATTGATATATTATTGATGCATTATTGATACATTATTGACACATCATTTATATATTATTGATGCATTATTGACACATTATTGATACATTACCGATACATTCTTGATACACTATTGATACACTATTGATACATTATTGATACATTATTGATACATCATTGATACAGCATTGACATATCATTGATACATCATTGATATATTATTGATGCATTATTGATACATTACTGACATATTATTGATAGATTATTGATATATTACTGATACATCATTGATATATTATTGATACATTATTGATACATTACTGATACATTACTGATACATTATTGATGTGAATTAATATTATCTTTAATTTATATTCTTGTTACAAATCAATGTCATCGCGTTCCACTTATGTTATTGTTATAAATCATTATCATCATTATTAATTAATATAATTAATACAAATCAGTGTTGTTACTCTTCATTTACATTATTAATATAAATTACTGTTATTATCTCTGATTCTCATTACTTATCTAATTAATACAAATGTACAATATATATAATACATAAATAATAATAAATAACATATTATTAATATAGATCAAATATAATAAAATTGATTTCTATTAATTACATGAATAATGTAAATCACTATTATGACTTCTCATTCCTACCATTACTATAAATCAGTAAAACCACTTTCGACTTACGTCATTGCTATAAATCAACATTATTCACTTTCATGTTACATCATCGCTATAAATCAATAGTAGAAATATTAATTTCTGTAGCTGTCATAAATCAGTCTTACATTTTTGCTTTCATATTATTGCTATAAATTCGTTTTACACCTGATCTATCAATACAAATTAGTGTCATTTAATGTACACTGCTCAAAAGAAATATGGCATAGAAAAATTTTAGGCAAAAATTGGCCAAATTCGACTGATGATAACTCCGTGAAAAATCATCGCAAAGTTATGCTCTTTTTTTTAAATTAAAGCTTGAGATCTCTACTTTAAGATCCTGTAGTTTGATTTTAGATTTGATGCATCCCTACCACAATAACACCGTAAATGTGAGGTCATGTTTGCAATATTGAAAATTACAAAGTTTGACGAAATGCATGGACTTGCCACATTTTTTTGGGGCGATACTGTTTACAGCAGCAGAAAGTACAAACCTTTATCTTTAATTTCCAGTATGTGAAAAACCGCTACCATTTTTTTCTGCAAAGATACAGAACTTTAAAGAAACCCTTGCATTTATGGCATATACCGCCGCCATTAGCATTACCCGATGTGCAGGTCGGAGGGGTTGCTGGACAGATTTTGCACATTATATGGCTCTGACAGGAGCCTTTTCTGTGTGTATTTGTGTGTGAGAATCTGTGTGTGTGTATGAATTATCGTCGAGAAGCCTCGTTGAGAATCATTCTCGAATTTTGCAGTCCCAATTCAATTTGATTGCTTCCATATTCTGCAGTAAGTCCAAATTTGAACCCTATAGAAATTTAACAAGACAACCTACCAATCTGTAAGATCTATCGCAAGTCTTAACTGAAATTTGGAATGACATTCCACAGGAAGAAATTAGGGCTTGCATTAACATGAGTAATCGACTGCAAGGGATAATTCAACAACGCGGTGGAAACACGCGTTATTAGAATTCAAACATACAGACACACAGATACTCACACACAAATACACACAAAGAAAGGCTCTTGTCAGAGGCATATGATGCGCAAAATCTGTTCAGCAACCTCTCCGAGGTGCATATCGGGTAATGCTAATGCCGGCGGTATATGCCATAAATGCAAGGGTTCCTTTAAAGTTCTGTATCTTTGCAGAAAAAAATGGTAGCGGTTTTTCACATACTGGAAATTAAAGATAAAGGTTTGTACTTTCTGCTGCTGTAAACAGTATCGCCCCAAAAAAATGTGGCAAGTCCATGCATTTCGTCAAACTTTGTAATTTTCAATATTGCAAACATGACCTCACATTTACGGTGTTATTGTGGTAGGGATGCATCAAATCTAAAATCAAACTACAGGGTCTTAAAGTAGAGATCTCAAGCTTTAATTTAAAAAAAAGAGCATAACTTTGCGATGATTTTTCACGGAGTTATCATCAGTCGAATTTGGCCAATTTTTGCCTAAATTTTTTCTATGCCATATTTCTTTTGAGCAGTGTATATTAATTTTAATGTATATTATCAATATTAATTTACGTTAATAATATTAGCGATATTAATTTACATTGATACAAGTCTCTGTTTATTTGGTGTTTATTATCAATATTAATTTTTGTTAATATTGTTAACAATATTCATTTTCATTAACAATATTATCTTTGTTAATTCCTTGCCTTATGTCTCATATGTGACGCTCGTGACGCATATAACTACTGAAATATAACAAATCTGTCTCACACTTTCCTCATAATTAAATTTCATGTCTAATCTCAATTACAATCCATCTACCAATGATCACCACATCCACAATACCTTTAATATTTTTAAGATTCTTCATCTGTCTTAACTTCACAACAATAACTAAATCTTTCCATCTGACGCACTTGAAAGCATAGGTTGAGACCTTAACATTAACTTATATTAATATTAGTAAACTTCATTAACCCTGTGCCATATGTCTCATATGTGACGCACGTAACTACTGAAATACAACAAATCTCACATTTTCTCACGATTGAATTTCAAATCTAATTTCAATTAAACAGCCCATAAAACAACCTATAAGCAACCTATTCTTCAATGATCACCACATCCATAATATCCCTAAAATTTGAACATTCTTTATCCTTCCTAACTTTGCAACAATAATTGAATCTTTCCATCTGAAGCACTCGAATAACAGATTAAGACCTCAAAATTAATTCATATTAATAACCTTGATTTCATCTCCATGAAATTTACACCAACTCCCAAGTAATAAAAGTCCTACCTAGAATCAAAATGGCGGTCTCTATCAACCCAGCGCTACATCCTTGAAATATAGTGTACGGATAATCGTCCGCATAATGGGTGTTCCGATAATGGAGGATCTACTGTGCCCGTTCAAAAGGCTGTACGCAACTTTGCTCGCAGCTATTATAATCTTTCGGAACGAAACGTTGATGCGAACGAAAGAAGAAATTGCGCTCTTGTGGACACCGTAGCTCTAGGCAAGCCATGATTATAGCACCGGGACACCATGAAAAATCCTCTTTCTCTCTTCGCCACTAGTAATCGGTCGGGCTATCACGAATAAACGCCTTTGCCCGATTAAATGCGTATTCCTGAAACGTAGGCGTTAACCTGTTGCTTGCTATAAATAGCTACAGAAAAGAGGAACGTGTTATTAAGTCGTTGGAACGATATCACGCTGTTATTTTCTGCTAACATCGGCGTAACTGGGTAGGTGCTTCCAAACTAATTTCTCCTCGCCCTCTAAAAATTTAATACATCGTCCAAAAAATTCTTCCGAGGCACAAAAAATTTAAATTTAATCGCTAGAAGCAATGAATGTTTTAAATTTTAAATTTACTTATTCTGCTTCAGGAAGTTTTCAGGTGCTTGTGCAGTGTAATACTAGGCTGTATTACATTTTGAACACTTTTGTATTTAAAATATGAAATAGGTCTCTGCACGCATGCGCACGGAGTCTATTAGTGCGCGCATGCGCACAAAGCTTCTACTACTGCGCGTGTGAATACAAAGTGCTACTAGTGCGCGCATGCGCACAAAGCCGCTACTGCGCGTATGTATACAAAGTGCTACTAGTGCGCGCATGCGCACAAAGCCGCTACTACGCGTATTAATACGAAGCGAACAGTTTTAAATAAATAAAAACATGTTAGATTTATTTTTAATTACATTTTGTGGACTTTTAAATTACTTTGAAGGATCTTTTGAATACAAATTTGTCAGCTTAAACTTTGAGAGGATTTTTTTACAGCATATACCAAACTTTTAACCTCTTCCCGTGCTTTGACGAGTCTCACTCGTTACGCACTTATTGCTCAAATGTGACAAACTTTACTGAAATTTTGATTACTTTTCAACTTGAAGTTTTGGTTCAACTATAAGTTGCATTATTAAGGATCCCTTAATATGAAATACACTGAACATTTTAATTTTCTTTGTCCGTTTTAATGTTAGAGTGCTGAATACTCCCTTACGTGTACAAAAATCGAAACAGTTAAAACTTAAAAAATTTGGAATTCGAAGGAAAATTAAAATGTATAAAATTCGTGACTAAATATAAGAACGCGAGAATAATACAAATACTGCCTCTTATCGAGTAATTAATATAAAATATCAATACAGATGGTGTTCCTGAATCTCACAGCCCGCATGTATAAATTCTGCAATGAAAATAACTGATCAGGATTAAAAACGTAATTTATATCGTATCTTAGCTTATCGTATCTTATGTTAAGATACGAAAATAATAAGAAACGCAATTCAATAAAAGAAACAAGAAGGCAACTCGCTGACAGATACCGTCGATCGTTAATCGATAAATCGGCGTGTTCCACAATTATTGCTATTAATGCGGGTCCATAATTTTCCAGCTGATTCATGTTTTTCTCGCGATCGGTTTCGAATGTTTCGCTAAAAAATCGACATATTTATTCGCGCACCATTACAACGACATGCGGGTAATTATCACTTACTGTTACTTCCAATGAAAATCATTAATCTGTCTAGATTTTTGAGTCGGCTTAATCTTGTTAAACATATTTCAAACGTGGGTCACTGTATGTATGAAATCTAAATTTACACATGTAACGTACTGAGGCAAACATGTCTCAAGGTTTACCAGTATACTTTAATAGTAATTAACAGTTGATATCAGCAAAGTCGTTAACCCAATATTTCTGGGTTAATTAAAGATTCTTGCAATTATGATTTCCAGTTAACGAAGTACGTTAATGGAACTATGTATTTTTTTTACTTCTATTTTTTTATGAGATTATGCGAACAAGAGATTTTATCGTATTAAGGAAAAATAATTATAGGGAAAGATATTTGATTTATTTAAAATTAAAATGTAACGTGCAGCAGCATGTAGGATACAATAAATTTATATATTTTTAACTGATTATGGGATTAATTATAATTGTGTGATTAATTGAATTTAATTAATCTAGGATTAGTTTTGTAATCAATAAATAACTAATCTGGGGTTAATTTTTATATCTAAGATTAATTCAGTAATTAATATATCTGAGATTTATTCAGTAATTAATCAAAGTTAATATGGTATAAATTAATAATTAATAATAAGTAACATAGGGATTACTTCTGTAATTAATCATGCAGTTAATTCTGCAATTAATACACATTTAATCTAGGGTTAATTCAGTAATTGATAATAATTAATCTATGCTTGATTCGATAATTAAAAAATAATTAATCTTGGGTTAAGTCAATAAACAATAATAATTAATAGTAATTAATCATATACTTAATTTGTTAATAAATAATAATTAGTCTATGATTAATTATGTAATTAATATATGATTAATATTGGTTCAATTATGTAATCAATAAGAATTAATCTAAGCTAAATTTTATAATTAACAATAATTAATTTTGGGTTAATTCTGAATAATAATAATTCTGCATTTAATTGCAGTCAATCATAATAACTAATTAAAATTAATAACTAATGAGAATCAATCTATTAGAATTAATTTAAAACTTCAATCTTGCATTATTGTTGCACTCATAACTTTTAATAAGTAAAAATTCAATTCAATTATTAATTCTCTTATTCTTATTTTAACCTTGCAAAACAACTGAAATCCTCCGAAATTCTTCAACTCTCATCAAAACACAGTAATAGAAGTAACTCATTTACGTCACGACACGTAACATCATAATATTATCATAATACCATAGGTCATAATCATAACCATTATATAATATCATTCATAAAAGCATAATCTACAGCACACCGCAGCTGATATCACAAATTGCCGGCAAATAATTGAGAGGCTACTAGCGCCGTTTAAAATAAGGCTTAATTAAGCGAAATCAAGTTCTAATTAAGAGAAATCAAGCTTATAATTAAGCGAGATCAAGCTCTAATTAAGGAAAGATCTGTATGCTCTAGGAAAATATTCATTCACGTAATGCTCAATAAACCGATCGAAGGTCGCTAGCAATTACAACCGCAACTTTCGCGAAATCCCATCGGAATCATTAATACTAACCGGGAATCACTTAAGCAAATGCGGGATGACCGAAAGAGGAACACGTACGATCAAATTATCTCACAAAAAGCATCGAAAGTAACATAACGTCCCTTCCTCCTTCGCCCGTAAAAGGTGGAAATTAATTAACCGACTGGTAGAATATGTTTGCTTCTCGATTAAACTGGACGTGATCCAATCTGTGGATGCGATAATTCCGAAGGATGCCAGGTGTTTAATACAATTCCTGTTGCAGAAGGAAGAGATTTTAAGGAACAGGCTCATAATTAAATTTTAGATACCCAAGAAAGTTTCTTGTTTTATTAATTATCAAACTTTAGTAACTCGGTATTTGTAAATTAAAAAGGGAATTGTGAGTCGGCGTTTAAAAACAAGCTACGAAATATTGTTACACAATATTTCAAAGTAAAGAATTAAATATTGTAATTTTATATTTAAAAATAAAGAATGAAATATTGTAATTGTAATTCTTACTAAGATACCTCAAAACATTATTTTCTATTAGCTTTCACTTTTAACCCCTTCCTGCGTCATTTATTTATCAGATGCGTCAGTCAAGACCAACTATTCAGCACTATAAGATTAAAACGGACAAAGAAAATTAAAATGTTCTGTGTATTTCATATTAAGGGATCCTTGATAACGCAACTCATAGTTGGACTAAAACTTCAAGTTGAAAAAAAATCAAAATTTCGGTAAAGTTTGTCACATTTGAGCAGTAAGTGCGTAACGAGTGAGACTCGTCAAAGCACGGGAAGGGGTTAAAAGTTTGGTATATGCTGTAAAAAAATCCTCTCAAAGTTTAAGCTGACAAATTTGTATTCAAAAGATCCTTCAAAGTAATTTAAAAGTCCACAAAATGTAATTAAAAATAAATCTAACATGTTTTTATTTATTTAAAACTGTTCGCTTCGTATTCATACGCGTAGTAGAGGCTTTGTGCGCATGCGCGCACTAGTAGCACTTTGTACACATACGCGCAGTAGAGGCTTTGTGCGCATGCGCGCACTAGTAGCACTTTGTATTCATGCGCGCAGTAGTAGAAGCTTTGTGCGCATTCGCGCACTAATAGACTCCGTGCGCATGCGTGCAGAGACCTATTTCATATTTTAAATACAAAAGTGTTCAAACTGTAATACAGCCTAGTATTACACTGCACAAGCACCTGAAAACTTCCTGAAGCAGAATAAGTAAATTTAAAATTTAAAACATTCATTGCTCCGAGCGATTAAATTTAAATGTTTTGTGCCTCGAAAGAATTTTTTGGCCGATATATTAAATTTTTAGAGGGGGAGGAAAATTAGTTTTGAGGCACTGTAGTCCTTACCCAGTTGTAACCCAGTTGATGACGTTCGTAGAAAATAACAGTATAAGATCACGCTAAATAAATTCTCGGTGAATTCGGTAAGTTATATTGTTGATAAACGTTTTGGTATTGTCACGACCATAGATTCTGTTTTTATCTAATATTTCAAAGATATTTTAGAGAGCTGAAGAATCATAATTTAATTTAAGGAACTGCTTAGTAAATGATTTTCCAGGAATAATTCATGACCGAAAAGGGTGAACTAATCTGACTTTGGACGATTGCATCTTTAACTGTCCTTCGCTGACAATTAAGTAGCAAATATAGGTTTTCGACGAATGCTTTTAGAATGGGAATTAGATGTAATTTTTTGAGCCATTTTGAATATTGAAGCTTGATTTAAATGTTGTTAAATGGAGGTTAGTTAAATTAAATCTTCATAAATAGAGTAATGAAAGCAACGTTAATAGATGATTAATAGAATAAAACCTTCAGGAAGTGAATAACGATAGTAACGTTAGTAGATGAATAATAAAATGGAACCTTCATGAAGAGAGTAACGATAGTAGCGTTAATAGATGATTAATAGAATAGAACCTTCATGATGTGAGTAACGATAATAACGTTAGTAGATGAATAATAGAATAGGAGCTTCATGAAGTGAGTAATGTTAGTAACTATAGTAGACGATTAATAGAATAGAACCTTCATGAAGAGACTAACGATGATACTAACGGTAGTAGATGTTAAATCTAACCTTTATGAAGAGAGTAACAATAGTAACGGTAATAGATATTATACCTAACCATCATGAAGAGAATAACAATACCAACGGTAGTAGATGTTAAATCTAACCTTCACAAAGAGAGTAACGATGATACTAACGGTAGTAGATGCTAAATCTAACCTTCATGAAGAGAGAACCGATAGTAACTGTAATGGATGTTACATCTAACCTTCATGAAGAGAGTAACGACTATACTAACGGTAGTAGATGTGAAATCTAACCTTCATGAAGAGAATAAGGATACTAACGGTAGTATATGTTTAATCTAACCTTCACGAAGAGAGTAACGTTGATACTAACGGTAGTAGATGCTAAATCTAACCTTCACAAAGAGAATAACAATGATACTAACGGTAGTAGATGCTAAATCTAACCTTCACGAAGAGAGTACCGATAGTAACTGTAATGGATGTTACATCTAACCTTCATGAAGAGAGTAACGACTATACTAACGGTAGTAGATGTGAAATCTAACCTTCATGAAGAGAATAAGGATACTAACGGTAGTATATGTTTAATCTAACCTTCACGAAGAGAGTAACGTTAATACTAACGGTAGTAGATGCTAAATCTAACTTTCACAAAGAGAATAACAATGATACTAACGGTAGTAGATGCTAAATCTAACCTTCACAAAGAGAATAACAATGATACTAACGGTAGTAGATGCTAAATCTAACCTTCACGAAGAGAGTAACGATAGTATCTGTAATGGATGTTACATCTAACCTTCATGAAGAGAGTAACGATACTAATGGTAGTAAATGTTAAATCTAACCTTCACGAAGAGAGTAACGATGATACTAACGGTAGTAGATGCTAAATCTAACCTTTATGAATAACGATACTAACGGTAGTAGATGTTAAATCTAACCTTCGTGAAGAGAATAACGATACTAAGAGTAATAGATATAAAACCTAACCTTCATAAAAAGAGTAAGAATAGTAACAATAATAGAAAGTAACGAAATGACCTAAGACAAAGCCGATGATTAGAAGGTATGTCGCAACGTTCCGCGTATCGGCTCGTCCACAGGAGGCTTCGTGGACGCACGCCCACCGCTGCCGCGACCACGTGTTCCACACGCTTCGTCCACACGCTGCGATGCGTGCTCAGGGATGTGTTCGTGTGGCCGCGTGTAAGCGTCTCTCTCGAGTCACACCTGCTCCTTTTTCCCACGAGATCGCTTTGCCCCCCAGCCACCACTCCTTCCTCGGACGTCCTCGGCCACCCTTGGCTCCTTTCGCTCTCTGACAAGCATCGACTCGGCCAGGGGCGCCGGAATTGACTCGTCCGAGCCGCCGGAAAGATTTCCTTCGATGCTTCCACTACTTACGCTTCTTCTTTTCCTTCTTATTCTTCTTATCTTCTTCTCTTCTTTATTTTTACTTTCCCTCTTGTTCTTTTTACTATTCTTCTTTTTCTTTTTATTCTTTTTGCATTTTTCTTATTTTCTTTCGCTATTAGTTTCCCTCTTTTACCTTTTCTTCTTGTGTTTTTTGTTCTTATTCTTCTTTTTCTTTTTATTTGTGTTTTCATTTTTTTTCTTTTGCTTTTTATTCTTTCTGACTTCTTTCTTATTACTTTCTCTCTCTTTTCTTTCGTTTTTATTCGCCTTTTCATTTTTCTGGTTTTCTATTTTCTTCTTCTTTTCATTTTCCTCATTTTTCATCTTTTTCTTCTCCTCTTCATTTTTCATCTTCTTTGCATTTTTCTCGTTTTTCCATCTTTTTCTTCTTCTTTTCATTTTCCTCATTTTTCATCTTTTTCTTCTTCTTTTCATTTTCCTCATTTTTCATCTTTTTCTTCTTCTTTGAATTTTCCTCGTTTTTCATCTTTTTCTTCTTCTTTTCATTTTTCATCTTCTTTGCATTTTCCTCGTTTTTCATCTTTTTCTTCTTCTTTTCATTTTTCACCTTCTTCTTTGAATTTTCCTCGTTTTTCATCTTTTTCTTCTTCTTTTCATTTTTCTCATATTCCTTCATGGTACTTATATTCCTTCTTTTCCTTCTTCTTCTCCTCTTCATTTTTCTTGTTCTTTTTTCTTATTACTCTTCTTTTCCTCCTTTTCAATCTTCTCCTCCGTCTTATTCTTTTTCGGTACCTCCTTTTGCACCTGATTAGTTTGACGTCACGTTATGCAATCAGAGCAGCTAAGCGGTCGGACGTGTTCCTGGGAAAGGATTAGTAACGTCGACGCAGGTGCTATCGAGTAAACGTCGGTTTCTTACTTTTGTTTGCAATGTCAATTTGCAATAATTTAGAATTTTAGAAATTTAGAAACTTGGAATTTTGAGATTTAGAATTTTAGAAATTTAGAAACTAGGAATTTTTAGATTCAGAATTTAAAAAATTTAGAATCTTGGAATTTTGAGGTTTTGCATTTTAGAAATATGAAATGTTAGAATTTTAGAAATTTAGAATCTTGGAGTTTGAAGATGCAGAAGTTTAGAATTTGGGAGTTTAATATTTGAGACTTTGAAAAATCAAAATTCTCAGATCAGTCTGAGGAATTCAGAAATTTTTACTTCCAAGAATTTCAGAATTTTTGAAACTTGTGATTTGAGAATTTGCAAATATAGAAAATTTGAAATTTAAATTTACACTTTGACAGAATATGAAATTTTGGTACTTTGTGACTCTGAAACTTGAGACCTTGAAAATTACATAATATGAAACTTGCTAAAATTGCTATTACTATCGCACAAAATTTTTACTATCATTCCTACACACACCCTACATAATTATTCCTTCCACATCAAATAATATGTTGCATCTAATTATTACTTCATCACACTAATCCATTACATATGTATCGTTATCACAGCCTCCTAATAATACATATTATACATAATTATTACCGCATTGCCATTGTTATTATATACTCTACAACCTATATCATTACAGCACTATCATTATCCATATGCTACACATCATTATTCTCATGTTACTATTACATACACTACCGCTCAAAAGTATGTGAACACTTCTTCAATTCCTTTAAATGCCCGAAAAATGTTGAATTATTTGTTTGCATCTTGTATGTAATCCACTTCCTCCAGTGTTAAAGGACATATTGTAATAATAATTTGTTAAATATCTTACCGATTGCGATGAAATATGATTACATTTTCTTTTCGTCAACGTATCCACCGCGCGATTTAATTACCGCGTTGACGAGTCGTGGCATCCTGGGTATTAATCATGTTTACAAATGTTTACTCTTTAGAAGACAACAGACCTCACTTAAGCGATGCAGTCATTGTAAACTGCCAGAGAAAAGGTCTCTACGCGCGCAACGCAATGTAACGCACTTTTGCACCCATCGGATAGACATCTATTTATTTCAGAAAGTTGAATAACTAATTGATAATTTAGTACTATTACAATACATTACATTCATATTCATACTAGAGTTTATGAACAAATATTGTTCGGCAATGAAAATATATAATATGTATCACGAAAGTCAAGAAAATGTAAGTGTCCACATACTTTTGAGCGGCAGTGTATATCATAAGAAGTTATTACATTATTATACGCATAATCCATACACCCCGAGCACGTTATACTGAGTAAATTCATCATTCCCTTTAAGAGAACGAAAACGACCTTCGCTTTCATACCCGCGCTCGAGAAGAAAAATAATTAATTCGAAATAACGCCTGCTTCGAAATGAAGCTATTACACTTACGTGTTCTTTGCTATCGTTAAAAACAACCGAGTCGCACAGATGGCTTGAACCAGTTTCAACAGCGTCGTTCGAGACTATCATCTTAAAGTTGCATCGAAATTTCGATAATTGAGCCATTATTTTTTAAGGTGGCCTAAGTTCTCTTCTCACTGGTTCACTATAGTTACATATACCAATTAACTGCCATACAAAAATTTTACGTTTAGTTATGTTCAGGGTACACTTTGGACGTATAAATTGCATAGTTTAATTACATAATTAAAGTACACCTTGGACATTTTGCATATTTAAATTTTCGCGGTTATTTTGAAACTTGAGAACTTTTAATATTTCATATTGTCAGTTATCGGTGACTGACGCGACTTAAACGGAAAGATCAGTATCAGTCATTGGTGACTGACAGTGTAAATATAAATTTTATCATTTCTTACATACTTAAATATTTTACATTGTCAATTACCGGTGACTGACGCGACATGAACGGTAAGGTCAGTGTCGGTCACTGGTGACTGACAGTATAAAATATATATTTTATCATTTTTTATATGTTTTAATATTTTACATTGTCAGTCACCAGTGACTGACAGCGAATTTTTCATTCAGACCGCATCAGTCACTGGTGACTGACAATGCAAAATATATATTCTACTATTTCTTACGTATTTTAATATTTTACATTGTCAATCACCGATGACTGACGCGATCTGAACGGAAAATTCGATGTCAGTCACTGGTGACTGACATGTAATATATATCATATTTCACATTTAAATATCATATTTTATATTGTCAGTCATCGATGACCGATACTGAATTTTCCATTCAGATCGCGTCAGTCACCGGTGACTGACTGTAAAATATGATATGGAACTAAAAAATGTACACTGGTTTAATTACATAAAATTTATTTGAATTTGCTTAATTTTTATTAAGTAAAGTACACTTTGGAGGGAGTACATTTTACACATTTAAATTTTCGCGGTTGTTTTCATGGTTGAAAACTTGTCTCTAAAAGTATCCTAAGTCAATCTATTATCGATGATGGAAACTGTGGATTTTCAAATGTCGAAAGGCAGTGACACTGGTAGTTACAATGAATTAATCAGTTAATATAATAATTAATAAGTATTAATACGATATATACCACCGGAGTACCGTGACTTCGAATCCCTCTCGCACACACAAAATGCAGAGCAGTAAATTGTTATGTAATTTATATAGTTAGATTTCCTGAATCGCGTATACGGTGTTTTTCGAGCGTCGCAATGAAATATAAAATAAATCGAATATTGTTTTTTCAATTCGAAGCGTTTGAAATTGTATCGAATCGGGCTGTTTAAAATTTGATGAGAAATCCAGTTGTTAATTTTGAAAACTCCTTGGTGAGAAGACGTTCGCTTAATAATTGCTCTGTCGCGTGAATTTTGATGACGAGTTGAAAAATATATATGGCTAGTCCACTTAAAAATGAGCGTATAAATAATAAAATTTGATTAGAAAATGTTATTTATTTTTTCTTTTTACTTGGAACCATGCTCGGTCTTCGGTATTGTCTACTTAATAGAACATTTGAAAATGTCCCCTATTGTAACGCAATAAAGGGTTGAACTCTTCGAGTCTAAATTTTCAAATTAATTTTCCAATTTAAAAATCTACAAAATTGTCACTCTATAAACTTGATATTTCGCAGTTCTGAAAGTATCATTCAAACGAACTTTCACTAAAACAAAATAAAAATGTATAAATTCGCAACAGTAATGACATCCGAACGTCAATATAAAAGGAGGATGTTTTATTAAAACTGTCGTTATCTCATTTTCTCGAAAAGCTGAAAAAAACATCTTAATTATCGAACGATACGGGGCTTCTGTTGATTCGTCTCGGGCCGATTTCAGTCTCCCTTCATTGCCAGATGAGCAGATCGATAACTCTCCATCAGAATGCACCCGTTGTATCTCGAATTCACGATGCAAACGACACATAATGTTCCCGCTGCGAGGAACAGCTTGACACCGATATTCTGTGCGTGTCTCGTTTCAAAAAAGAAATTGGGAACGCGACCATTCGCCTCTATATATATTACATTAATTAACGAGTTCCTACTTTGCACCCGTATCTTCTGATGCGCAGGGTGCAGCGGGTCTCATTTAGTTGTATTGAAAAATTCTAAACGATATCGTGTTTAATTACGATTAAATCTGTTGCAAGGGCAGATGCTGTTGGAAACGTTAGGGATTGAATTTTAGTAGCTATTTCAAGCGATTCTAGGGAATTCCAGCGGACTCTAGGGAATTCTATAGAAATCTAAAGGACTTCAGGACGTTTTAGGGAATTCTAGAAGATTCTAGGGAATTCTGGAAGGTTCTAGGGAATTTGAGATGATTCTATGGAATTGTAGAAAATTCTAGAGAATTCTACACGACTCTAGAGAATTCTAGAGGACTCTAGGGAATTCTAGAGGAGTCATAGGGATTATAAGGAATTCTAGAGGGTTTTAGGGAATTCTAGATGATTCTATGGAATTCTAACAAATTCTAAGCAGTTCTAGGAGAGTCATGGAAATTTCAGGGGATTTTAGATAATTCTAGGGGGTTCTAGGGAATTCTAGAATATTCTAAAGAATTATGGGGGTGTCATGAGAATTCCAGGGGGTTCTAGGGAAATTTAGGAGCTTCTAAGGAATTCTAGACAAATTTAGGGAATTAAGGGAAAGTCATGGAGGTTTCAGGGGATTCTAGGGAATTCTAGAGACGTCTAGGAAATTCTAGAAGATTCTAGGGAATTCTGGTAGAGCCACAGAGATTCTAGGGGGTTCTAGGAGATTCTGGTGAATTCTAGGGGGTTGTAGGGAATTCTAGGGGATTGTAGGAGGTTCCTCGCAATTCTAGGGGATTCTAGGGAACTATTGTTTAGCCACTATTGTGTTTTAATTTTAGAGTTGGAAAATCTAGAGAGTTTAGACTTTGAAAATGTGGAAATATAGGAATTTGGTAATTTAATTATAATCAAATAATTATTGCACATGGGGAAATTTAAGGATTGCAAAATTTGGGAATATTTAAATTTGAGAGCTTGCAAATTTTAACACTTTAACGCTTGAAAATTCATAAATTTGAAAGTTTAAAAATTTGAGAATTCGAAAACTTGAAAATTTGATAGATTTCATTAAAATAACTAGTGATTTGGGAAAATGTCTATTTCGGTACTAAGACAATATTAGAATTTCTAATTCTAGGGATTTTGGGTTTCACAAATGTTACAATTTTGAAATCTGGCAAATTACGAATTCACCTATGTAAAAATACAGAAATTTTTCATTCCAGAAATTTTAAAATTGCAAAATTTAAAAATTCGACCACCAGAAAACTTGAAAATACGAAAATTGAACAGTTAAAAAATTTGCAAATATAAAAGTTAGAACATAATAACGTTCACCTAACATTTCACTCGATTGTACATAGATGCAAAGGTTTCTAAAAGTAAATTCAAAATGGTCGCCGCTTCTCCCTGTAACCTTAATCATCCTGTTTAATTACATCATGTGATCAGCCCGATCAAAATTGCTTTCCTTGCCTCCCCGTGTTGTGAGATTGTAATTACGGCCTTGGTTTTATGATTGATTGATGGAGGGTGGTTTCGAAATGATACATTCGGTTAAACTTATACCTACGTTTTTTTAATCGCTCGGATAAACGCTACTTAGACGATCATGGGAATTAAAAATATTTGCTTCGAGATCGCCACTTTCTCACCAGTGGTCAATTATTATCTTCACTCGTTTCATTTTTATTTTTCATTTCAATTTTTTTTAATAAATTTTGCATTTGTTTATGGACTTTCAGTGTAAAGCTGAAAAATTTCATTTCTGATATCAGAATAAGTCCTGTTACTAAAGTATCATTGGATTAACATTAATTATTAAAATTTATAAAGTTTTCAAATTTTTTCATTTTATTAGCTAACGTTAGAATTAAGTAATGTATGTGAAGTGTTATTTATTTATATAGTGATGGTATTTTAATTCTCTATAAAGTCTTAAGACCTATCTTCATATGTTAAACATATACCATAACACTCGATCCTAATTTAGCAGAGTACAATCCCACCCTTAACCAACCTAACCGCTATCAGATGGTCGCAATCGAGAGTATCGACAATCAAGTAAATAATTTCCGATTCGGTGTACGGCATCGAACGATCCGAAGGCGACGACCTTGGACGTTCAGCCTGAAAACGTATGGACTCGTCCTTGGCTGCGAAATTTACGCGAACAATTAAACTCCACCTTGAGCGGAGAACGCGTCCTGCACCTGATGCCCTTTTTTAAAAGGCCTCCCCATGCCCTGGGTGTCCTTGACCTCCCTCTCTTCGTTCTTCTCGTTGTCCGGCCAGGACGCGTTGCACAAACAAATCGACGGAATTCGCGCCCGCATTGCGTTTCAACGTTTCTCTCTGTACATCTTGAAACGAGTGCACGCACGATCACGGATTAGCAGACAACCATGGACCAACTCTGAATCGACTTTGTGAACCTCGCGCGGCGATATACGAGAAAGTGCGGCGATCCTCGTCCCTCTTGTGACGCTCCTTAGCGGGGAGACGAGGACGGCGAGAATTTCGTCGACGCGACATTTTCGAGCGACGCGGCGATATTTTCTCGCGCTTTCTTTCTCCGAGTATTCTTCGCGCGATTACGCGGCTCGATACCGGGGCCGATTTCGCGATTCGACTCGAAAAATTTGATCGAAAACGAAAATATATTTTGATCGCGTTTCGAGGGCCGAATCGCGAAATCAGGCTCTGTGCCGCGGCGCGTGATGGAGCGATGAACACTTCGGAAAGGAAACCGCGAGAAAATATCGTTTCTTCGCTTCGAAACACCGCGGTGACGAAATCGGTGCCGTTCTCGTCTTTTCTCGAGGGAGAGATGAGTGTGGCAGATTTCTGGTTTTGTCTCGACGGCGAAAAATTGTAAGAAATCCTAGACATATATATTATATATAATTTTAGATTCCAGATTCTCTAGATTTCAAATTCCTTAGATTTCAAATTGCCCATTTGTAGATTCCCCTGGATTTCAAATTCTACATTCCCTAGGTTCCAAACTTCACAAAATAGAAACTTCCCAGATTCCCAAAACCTCGTAATTGGAAATTCACTAGATTTCAAGTATTCTTAATGGAAAATTCCCTAGATTCCAAATTCTCCAAATTGGAGATTCCCTAGATTCCAAATTCTCCTAATGGGAAATTTTCCTCGATTCCAAATTCTCCCAATTGGAAATTCCCTACACTCCAAATTCTCCTAATTGGAAATTCCCTTGATACCAAATTCTCCTAATTGGAAATTCCCTTGATACCAAATTCTCCTAATTGGAAATTCCCTAAATTCCAAATTCTCCCACTTCGGAATTCCCTAGATTCCAAATTCTCCCACTTCGGAATTCCCTAGACTCCAAATTCTCCTAATGGGAAATTCTCTAGATTCCAAATTCTCCAAATTGAAAATTTTCTAGATTCCAAATTCTCCTAATGGGAAATTCCCTAGATTCCAAATTCTCCAAATTGAAAATTTCCTAGATTCCAAATTCTCCTAATGGGAAATTCCCTAGATTCCAAATTCTCCTAATTGGAAATTCCCTAGACTCCAAATTCCCCCATTTGGGAATTCCCTAGATTCCAAATTCTCCCATTTGGGAATTCGCTAGATTCCAACTTCTCCGACTTGGAAATTCCCTAGATTCCAAATTCTCTCACTTGGGAATTCCCTAGATTCCAAATTCTTCACTTGAAATGTTCCCTATATTTCAAATTCTAAATTCCCCAGATTCCAGACATCCCAAATTTGAAATCCCTCAGATACCAATTTCCCCAAATGGTATATTCCACAAAATGCACATTCACCAAATTTTAAATTTCTCAAATTGCAAATTCGTCAAATTTCAAATTTCTGAAATTAAAAAATCTCTAAATTTTAAAACTCCCCAAATTCCATACTCCTCAGATTTCAAATTCCCTAAATTCGAAATCTCCCATATTTTATATTCCCGCATTTCCATTTTCTCAGAATTCCAAACTCTCAATTCTCCAAATTCCCAAAATCCTTCATTTCCAAGTTCTCGAATATCACAAAATTCCTAAATTCCATTTTCCATATTCTCATACTTCCATTTCCATGTTCGCGTCGCATCAGCTTTTCGGTTTTCTTCGCAAACGGTCTGCAGCAGGAGCATAAGAGCCCTCGATAAAGATAGAAAATTATTGCCGATTGTCAGCAATTTCGCGACAGCGCCGACGCCGTGCACGTCGATCTCTCATATCTTCATCTGCTTCGTCTGCAATTCCGATTTTTCATCCACGCTTCGCCGCTGTTCTTTTAACGAGTCGAAACGAGTTCCAGTACACGACGCGAAATCGAAGCGGATACCGTATCATCTTAACTTGCGCGCATATGAACGTCGGGGTAGCAACAACATCTACACGCTTAATCATCCGCCGTGTGCTTTAGGCAGAATATTCTTATGCGTTTTGACAAATGCGTTTAAGTATTCGCGGTCGAATGGTGATTCTCATTCGCTGTTGGACAGTTGTCGGTTTAAGACTATCTGTGCTGCTTTAACTCTTTGAGGCACAGGATTTTAAAGTAAATAAAAACTGTAGTTGCACAGAATATAGACAAGGCAGTATACATTATATAATATAATAAATATTATATTATATTATAGTAATAAAAATAAGATTATATTGTTATTATACTTTAGCATTTATTGTTGGGGCATGAGACATTGTTAACGTAATAAAAAACTTTAAATAAGATATTAAACTGTGTGACTATGAATTTTCGAGGTGAGTTAAAATGTATACCATGCATCAAAAGCTGAACAAAAGGTGGGACAGTTTTAACCCATCTAGCCCTAAAGAGTCATAAAGGAACATTTCATCATATGTGACACTTGTTGACACTTATGACACTTATTTCTATACAGATCCAGCATCTATGTATAGAGTTTTGAAGTTCTTTAAATAGAAATTTGAAGATGTAGTAATTATAATACAGAGATGTACAGGTTTAAAAATATGAAGATTTGGAAATATAATTGCTAACGTAGGTATTTAAGAATGTACGAGTCCAGGCGTCCATCTTCTATTCTGACCAATTGTATCTCCTCTAAACGCGCCATCTTCGCGCGCTAACTCCTAGGTCGACACCAGTACACCTCCCCGTTAACTCGACTATAAATCACTATCAAACTCAAGCACCTGCAACTGAGACGTATTTGCTACATAAAATATACTTACTTGCGACCTCGACTACACATCTTGTTCGTTATCTTCGTTCCGTAAAATTTACATTGGCGGAACTTCGTGAAAAGGAAGAAAAGAAGAGTATCACCTGGTTGCTGTGTTAGCGAGAACCGCAAGAATGTACAGATCCGAGAAATTATCGCTTTTCAAGGCTAGCTACAGTGACACAAAATGAGATATACGGGCTTACTATGTTTGAATCCGTAACTTTGATTCGCTCGGTGAATTTGTAACTAGCTTTCTGATACATCAGTGAACCATCGAACTAACATTGTACGATAGTAACTAACTATCGATTGACTATTGGCTATTGCGCACATGTTTCATATTTGCTTCCTAAATTTTTGTCATATCAACAGTATTTTTGTGTACACCTGAAAATAAAGCCGAGTTATACGCGTTCCCTCCGAGTCTGAATCGGTGCTTCATTGATTCGCTCGGCGAATTTTCAACTAGTTTTCTGTGCTTTCGACTGCTAAATCTGTGAACCATCGAACTAGCGACAGTAATGTCACTGACGAATCAGTGAATTATGCCGGTGCCTCACCGTGGAGCCAATTCGAAACTGCGAGCAACTGCCACGAGGCCCGCACAACTTTAACCTTCTCAAGCTCAACTGCCCGATGCGGTGTTTTTCACGGGAGTGTTTTGCAGGGAATTAGCGGTAAAGAAAAAATAAAAAATCTAGTTCGTATTTCGTCCGAGGTTGACGCATTAAGTCTTCTTTAATGTTATTCGAAATTTTGTGAAGCGAAGTTCATTTGTCGCGCGGTCTCTGCTGATCGGCGTGATTTATTGTTCGAAAGTTTTCATAGTAGCGAAAGACTCGAGACACCAGAAAATAATATGGAATTTTCGAGAGGCAATTAAAGTGAAAGGCTAAATTTGAGTTTTTGATGAAGCACAAGGACCGAGGCACTTTCTCGGACGAGGTTAGGTAAATCAGGGAAATTATGGAGGTATAAATATATGAAGTAGAGTTTGTCAGAGTTGTGTTTCTTGTACGAGTCATTGCACTTTGAAGAAATCGTTTGTTTCAACACTGTGGTCGAAAAAAGTGAGGTTCGTGATTCGTCACGAGCTGTTAAGGTTGTCGACCGCCATCTCGATGCTTTAGGCACAACAAATGTCTGAAAAGAAATTAATGGCAGAAAAAGATTGCTGAAAAATGTTTTTTAGTTGCTTAGTTTGATGTTTTGTGATTCTTTATATTGAAATGATGGAGGATTTTTGGGAATAATAAATCATTTATTCGCAATTTTCATTTAAAAACGTACTTCGACTAAAAAATCTAATCTTCCATCTCAAATTTATGAATTGAAATAATGTCGAGCTCCGCAATAAAATAAGAGATTGTAGACTCAGCCGAAGATTGTTAAAACAGGGAGCCGTTTCGAGAGTTTAGTACACAAATGACCGAGCATCAAAATATTTCTCTACAACGAAGAAAAACCTGGTTCTGTTTTGATGTAACTCGTTCAGGAGAACAGGATAAATATTCTGTTTCGCAAATCATCTGCCTTCTATGGCGGTGTATTTGGATAACTTTATTTTGGCAATCGAGCGAGGTGATTGACGCGCTGGTAGAAGGGAAAGGAGAAAATCATTCTTTCGAATGGAACGAGAATGATGAGCGAAAGGAAGGTGAAATAATTGCTGAAATGATTGAGTCTCGGGGAGAATGAAAGCTGAGGTTTTCATCAAATTTTTTTTAGAATCTTATTTTCTTTCTTTTGTATATTCTCATACATTTTTTTCTTTTAATCATTTCTGTTCAATTTTGTATTCAAGCATTAATTCATTATTTCCAACTTTTTTTAGTTCTTTTCATATTTTAATTTTGTCAATTCATTATGTGGTGCTTTCATCAAATTTCTTTAGAATGTTATTTTCTTTCTTTTGCAAATTCTTATATATTTTTTTAATTTTCTCATTTCATTATTAAATTTGTGTGACGTTCTGTAGTTTTAGTAAATCAAAACAGTTTTGATAATTCAAACACTTTATTGGGAGTATTAGAATTTTTGATCATTTTTACTTCTGTGTGTTCATAATTTAAATTCTTAAGTTATGAACAATTTTGACAACGTAAATTACTAAATTAGGAAAATTGTTTTGGTAGTTGACACTGACTGAAAACTCCCAGTGCACTTTTCTACCAAGAACAGAATACTATTTCTACGAAGAGCGTCCACCTTTCAAATTTCAACTCAAAATTCTTCTCTCGAATCAGAAAGTCGAATCATTCCCCCACAATTAATTATTTGACTCTTCAAGCAATAGTTGTTAAATTAATTCAGCGTCATTTTCTTCCAACTCATCCTAAATTTAAAAATTTGCACACGGTATACTTCTACCATGGCGTTTTTTGACTGTGCTTAATTTTAAACGATTTTACATACAAATGTCAACGTCATTTTGTGGCATCACAATTATAATCAAATTAGAGTATCCCAATTTCAGTTGCAACAAGAAATACAGGAGTTGCGGTGTAACTGATGTCCTCTCATTTCCCGCCATTTTGTGCACCGCCACTTTTATACTTTGTAGATCCACAAATTCACTCTTTCAGTAAGATAAAATTACAAATTCTGGTTGCAAAAAATATCTAATACTCAGATAATCTAGATAGAGATCTTAAATAAATATATAGGATCATTCTTCAGTTAGAATAATCTTACAAAAGGACGCAATCATTCAGTAAAAAAATTGCCGAATTACCAGTCTTGGTATAATCAATCTTTCTTCATTGACATATGTCGGAAAAGTAACGGAACTTTTTAAATTTAAGGAAAACTAGTGCCATCTATTAAAATATTTCTGAAAACAATCCTCCCCTACAAAACACAACAATCATTATTGGAATCGAGCAACGAATTGCAAACTTATAGCGTTTAACGCGACAGAACCTTTCGTCACCGTGTCGCAAAATCACGGGCAAGCGCAACAAATTGCTCGCGTTGAATATTGCGAGGATCTTATCAAAACAGCCAGACGAAACTGTACATTCCTGGAATCAATTGTAACTAGTGACGAGACGTGGTGCTTCAAGTATGAACCTCGAACAAAGCGCCAAAGTGCTACGTGGAAATCTCCAGGCTCTCCAAAATCAAAAAAATTGCGATTCCAGAAGTCCCCCGAGAAGACAACGTTAATTCGCTCTTACGATTCTAAAGGAATTATACTTCGGGAATTCGTTCCGCAGGGACAAAATGTTAATGGCGAATATTATCTGGGTGTTATGGAACATTTGTGGAAGAGGATCGTTCGTGTGAGGCCCGAATATCGAGCGCCGGGAAGTTGGTTTCTGTTGCACGATAACGCACCATGTGAAATGTCGCTGTTGGCGAAAAAACAAGTCTGTTCCAACATCCTCCAAATTCTGACTTATCTCCATGTGCTTAATTCCTTTTTACAAAGCTGAAATTAGCTACAAAAGGAAAAACCTCAAAATCTCTCTAAGGAGATTTCTCTCCTTAAACTCTGATTTTAGCATCAAACTCTAGCATCAAAACGGTTACACGTCTCAAAAACAGCAAGAAAACGTCCGTAAGATGCGTATCAGTAAAGAAATTGGATTCGCATGTAGAGGAGGGGGTGCGAAGTGGATCGAGGCCCGGGGGCATACGTTCGATTTTTACACGTGCAATACTTTTTGATTACTGTACGAAGGTATCCGGAGGAGTACGGGGTCCGGTGTGTCTCTCGGCTTTCCGTGCCACAGAGGGGGTCATCGAGGGGGGATTTTGCCCCCACAAGTGGCTCCCCGGTAGCGCCGTCGCGCACCTGCCGCTTATTCCCACGCCGAGACTCACGTTCGCCTCATCTTTCCTCTGTTCGTGCTTCCCTGCCCCCCTGTCCCCCTTGAGAACCCCCTGTTCCCCCTTGAGAAGCCCCCCTTTCGAGTCCTCTTTTCTGTCTTCCCTTCTCCGCTGGCGTCTTCGGCAACTCTCCCCCTTCGGGTTCGACCCTCTCGTCAACGGCACACGTGTGCACCACGGGCTATATACCGGGGGGAACGGGCACGCTTATTTATTTTTAGATATTTTCGGAACGACCACGAGATATGCACCCTGCGACTACGGATACGGGGGACACTTGTGAGGGGGGACGCGTAATTTCCTCCGGCCGCGTCAACTTGATTAAAAGTTCGGACGGGGTAATTATTGCGCGGAGAGAGGATTTTGAACGATGTACTGGTATTTTTGTTGTTAAATGGAGCTGGGAGTATGTTTTTGCGGGTTAGTGGGTCATGGGTTTAGTATAAATGATGAAAAATTTGGTAAAAGATGCAGATGTACTATTTTTGTACTTATTTTGTTTTATTTATTGTTGTTGCGGTAGAATTGTAATGTTGGGATGGTGCATGAGCTAATTGCACTTGGGAATAAAAGACAAAAGTAAGCAATTTTTTGCAGATATTTTTGTTGTTACAGTAAAGTTGTGATGATATATTATTTTTGGGAGTATGTGTCATTTTTGTATTATTATATTGCATATGTGGGCGTATGTATGTATTATTTTCGTGTGGGCGTATGTACAATTATTTTTGTATTGTGTACATACATGAGTTATTTTTACAATTTACTATATTGACCTTTATAATAAAATAAAACAATTATTATATGTAGTTACAATATAGTTATTTATTGTACAATATGATTATAGATCAGTATATTCCCATATCTCTAGGCCTTCGTGTACCTAGAACATCATATCCTTAGACCCATTTAGATATCTCTACATATATCTAAATTACTAAATTTCTATGTTCAAAATTCACTATATCTTTAAATTCCTGTTTTCCTAAATCCTTGCATCTCTAAATCCCCATTCCTAATTTGTAGTATCCCTAAATCACTGTTCTCTAAATATCTGTTCTCTATATTCCTGTTTCATAAATCCCTATATCTCAAATCTCCCTATTTCTAATTCGCTATATCCCTAAATCCTTATATCTCTAATTCTCTGTATCCTTAAATCCCTGTATTCATAAATCCTTGTATTCCTAACTCCCTGTATTTCTAAATCCTTGTATTCCTAAATCCCTGTATTTCTAAATCCTTGTACTCCTAAATCCCTGTCTCTCTAAATCCTTGCATCTTTAAATTCTTGTACTCTTAAATCCCTGTCTCCCTAAATCCTTGTATCTCTACACCTTGTATCCCTAAATTCTTGTACCCCTAAATCCCTGTCTCTAAATCCTTGTACCCCTAAACTCCTGTACTCTTAAAACTTTGTCTCTCTAAAACCTTGTATCTCTAATTACCCTGAATTCTTGTGCTTCTGAATCCCCATCTCTCTAATTCCTTGTACCCCTAACTCCTTGTCCTCCTAAATTCCTGTCTCTCTAAATCCTTGTATCCCTAATTCCCTATCCCCCTAAATCCCTGTCTCCCCAAATCTTTGTCCCCCTAAATTTCTGCCTCCCTAAATCCTTATATTCCTAACTCCCTATCCCCCTAAATTCCTATCTCCCTAAATCCTTGTATCCCTAATTCCCTGTCCCCCTAAATCCCTGTCTCCCCAAATCTTTGTCCCCCTAAATTTCTGCCTCCCTAAATCCTTATATTCCTAACTCCCTATCCCCCTAAATTCCTATCTCCCTAAATCCCTATACCCTTAAATCCCTACATCCGTAAGTCGTCATCTGAAAATTCCAGTACACCAAGCCCGTATATCCTCATATCTCTATATCGCGAGTAAACTGTCAATCAATCCACAGTAAAATAATTCCAGCCTCGCAGCATTAAAATCTATTGTACCAGCGAAGCACTGTAATTCCCCTCTGATTACGCTGTCACTTCTGAAAACGTAATTCCACGTTCCGCAACTCGGACACGGGCTTTTTCTTACCGCGTCGAATCATCCCTGCGCAGATTGCGTATACCCGCATTATACAAATAGCGAATATTGTCAATTAACATCGACCGTGCACGGTTTATCCGTTGCACGTAGAAATGGCGGCCGCTAACTGAAGCTCCGCGACTATCCTGTTCTGCGAACGTTCGCGACGTAGTTGCGTTTCGTTAAAACGTATTGCATGAAGAGGAAAAAAAGAGACGCGACGAAGGAGGAGAGGAGCAAGGCGGGGAACACGCGAACCGAGAGAAATAAAAGGGCGCAGCGAGCAAAGTGGAACGAGAAAACGAACAGCTCGACACACAGGGATGTCTGGTTAGGAATTCTGACGGGTTCTTTCGTCGATGAAATTCAATACTTTGACGACGTCTGGTCGCGGTCGAACGATCGTTTTGTTTGACGTACAACCACCAATGGGCCCGATACTCGAATCCGGATTCTTGCGGATTGCCCGTGTTCGAACAGGGACACCTTTCGTTACGTTTATATAATCATTTAGTTTTCGTTTAATCGCTGTTGAATTCGTTGGATGGAGGGTGGGTTCAGAGGTACAGGTGCTTAGGAAGCTATTAGATTCTGGTGATTGGGGGACTAGTTAATTACTAGTCGTTAGGGAGTAGTCTGGTGGCTAATTACTGGTGATTAATTAGCTACTGATCAGGTAAGTACTGGTTATCAGTCAGCTACTGATCAGATAGGTACTGATCAGATAGTTACTGGAAATTAGTCTAGTTAGCTGCTAGACACTGGTAGACAATCAGGAGACCACTTGTAGTTAATTAGGAGACCGGTGGTGGACATTTAGGGATGAAGAGCTAATAGCTAGTAGTTAGTTGCTAGTGACTAGTCAGTTACTACTGATTTCTTAATTACTGCTGGTTAATTAAGTACTTGTTGCTGTGGATCAGTTAGATGCTTAGGATTAGTTAAGTACTGGAAGTTAACTAGTCACATGTAGTTAATTAGGAGACCAGAGGTAGTCATTTAGGGATGAAGAGCTAATAGCTAGTAGTTAGTTGCTACTGACTAGTCAGTTACTACTGATTACTTAATTACTGGTGGTTAATTAGGAATTTGTTGCTGTAGATCAGTTAAGTACTGGAAGCTAACTAGTCACATGTAGTCATTTAGGAAATCACTAATAGACATTTAGGGATGAAGAGATAATTACTAGTAGTTAATTGCCACCGGCTAGTCAGTTACAAGTGATTACTTAATTACTGGTGGTTAATTAAGTACTTGTTACTTTGGATCAGTTAGGTCATTAGATACTCGACTAATCCAATTAGGTACTGGAGGTTTGCTGATCACTGGTAGACAGTTATTGTTTTTTAGTTAGATATTGGTAGTTAGTGAATTACCAGTGATTAGTTAGTTAGTACTAGTTTGTTAATTATGGGTAGTTAGTTAACTTGCTTTTGTTAACTAGCTATTTTGTGGTTTAGGTATTTGACAATGTACGAATTTATGAAACTTGGAATTTGAGGATCTTGGAATTTGGAGACCTGGGAATGTGGAATATAAGAATTTCTGAACCTAGGAAGTTGGGATATGAGAATTTGAGGATTTAGGAATTTTTGGACGTTGGAATTTGGGTACCTAGGCATTTAGGGATATGGGAATTTGTGGATCTAGAAATTTAGGGATATGGGAATTTGTGGATTTTAGAATTTAGGGATGTAGGAATTTGGTGATGTGAGAATTTGTATATTTGAAAATTTGGGGATGTGGGAATTTGTGAATCTAGGAATTTGAGGATATGTGAATTTGTGGATTTAGGAATTTGGGAATATAGGAATTTGTGGATGTAGAAATTTAGGGATGTGACAATTTGTGGACCTAAGAATTTGGTGATATGGAAATTTGTGGACCTAGAAAATTGAGGATATGAGAATTTATGAATCTAGGAATTTGAGAACCTTCCAATTTGTGAATCTAGTGATTTCCTGATCTAGGTATTTAGAGACCATAAAATTTGTGGATCTGCTAATTTGGAAATATTGGAATTTGTGGATGTATGAATTGTGGACTTGGGGACCTAATTTGGCAATACAAGAATTTGTGGACTCAGGAATTTGGAGATATAAGCATTTGTGAATTTCAATTTATAGATCTAGGAATTTGATGACATTCTGATTCAATAATCTAGGAATTTAGAAATGTGAGAATTTATGAATTTAGGTATTTGAGAACATCTGAATTTGTGAACCTAGGTATTTGCAAACACAGGAATTTTTGATTCTAGTGATTTAAGTACCTTCTGATCTATTGATTTCACAACCTAGGCACTAACATTAAAAATTTGTAAATCTAGTAATTAATATCATGGATATTTAACTATCTAAAAACTTGCACATATAACAATTTGTGATGCCGCCATTTCCCAATAGCAAAAATTACAATATTCAAAATTCTAAAAAATGTCAAATTTCCATATTTCTGAAATTTGTAAATGTCAGAGACGTCAAAACTCCATATTTCTAAAACTTGAAAACGTCATAACCGTTAAAACTCCATATTTCTAAAACTTGAAAATGTAAAACCTCCAAAACTCAAAATTGTTATAACCACACCCAAAAATCACTCCAAATGAACAAATCCACAATACCCACATTTTCTCCTCCTCCTAACCCAGTAAATTCAGTCCAACCTTCCCCTACGTCTCTCAAACAAAAATAACAAAAATTCCACCTTGACCCATCAGTCCCCGTCACGAAAATCACTAGAGCTCCGGCATCCGAGCATTCCATTGTCCCACGGTTGTTCCCCTAAATGCCTCGAAATCAGTGTCAGGGGTGTACAGGAATCCCGCATCACCCCTATTGTCGTCCGTCAACCCCACGCGAGGGTTGTACGCCAGGACAAGTGGCATTGTGTGTTTTGTGGGGAGACCACGGTGCACAGGTGCAGCGGACCTGCGTAAAGTGCATAATGTGAGACGATGAATGGAGGGAGGGAATACACGAAAGGGAGAGGGGAACATGCTGTTCGGTGGTGGACAACGAACCCTCACATAGGAAAATTAAAGCCCTTTTAAATGGGGGAACGAGGGGGACTTTCGCGGCGAGATTCCATTTCTCTCTCGTTTGAAGTTGAGGCGAGGGGGATTATAGTGAAGGTCGGTTTCTGTATTCAAAAGGATGTTAATGTTGATCTTAATGTTTATCATTACAATTATAAATGACGAGAAGGACAATTAATTGCGGAGATAAATGACTTCAAAGAAAGACTAGATAAATAAGTTCAAATAATAACTAGATAAATAAGTTCAAATAATAACTAGATAAATAAGCTCAAAGAAAAACTAGATAAATAACTTCAAAGAATAATTAGATAAATAAGTTCGAAGAATAATTAGATAAACTACTTCAAAGAACAACTAGATAAGTAACTTCAAAAAATAACTAGATAAATAACTTCAAAGAGTAACTAGCTAAATAATTTCAAAGAATAACTAGATAAATAACTTCAAAGAACAACTAGATATATAACTTCAAAAAATAACTAGATAAATAACTTCAACGAGTAATTAGATAAATAACTTCAAAGAACAACTAGATAAATAACTTCAAAAAATAACTAGATAAATAACTTCAAAGAGTAACTAGATAAATAACTTCAAAGAGTAACTAGATAAATAATTTCAAAGAATAACTAGATAAATAACTTCAAAGAACAACTAAATAAATAACTTCAAAAAATAACTAAATAAATAATTTCAAAGAATAACTAGATAAATAACTTCAAAGAACAACTAGATAAATAACTTCAAAAAATAACTAGATAAATAACTTCAAAGAGTAACTAGATAAATAACTTCAAAGAGTAACTAGATAAATAATTTCAAAGAATAACTAGATAAATAACTTCAAAGAACAACTAGATAAATAACTTCAAAAAATAACTAGATAAATAACTTCAAAGAGTAACTAGATAAATAAATTCAAAGAGTAACTAGATAAATAACTTCAAAGAGTAACTAGATAAATAAATTCAAAGAGTAACTAGATAAATAACTTCAAAGAGTAACTAGATAAATAATTTCAAAAAATAACTAGATAAATAACTTCAAAAAATAACTAGATAAATAACTTCAAAGAGTAACTAGATAAATAACTTCAAAGAGTAACTAGATAAATAATTTCAAAGAATAACTAGATAAATAACTTCAAAGAACAACTAGATATATAACTTCAAAAAATAACTAGATAAATAACTTCAAAGAGTAACTAGATAAATAATTTCAAAGAATAACTAGATAAATAATTTCAAAAAATAACTAGATAAATAACTTCAAAGAGTAACTAGATAAATAACTTCAAAGAACAACTAGATAAATAACTTCAAAAAATAACTAGATAAATAACTTCAAAGAGTAACTAGATAAATAATTTCAAAGAATAACTAGATAAATAACTTCAAAGAATGACCACATAAATAACTGAAAAGAATTGCTCAAACAAACAGAAAGATTTCAAAATTACCGTCTACATTCCCAAAAATACCTCCAAGTATAAAGACCTGAAATTTAAATAATATTTTAAAACGAACATTTCGTGCAAGTTGATCTCTCAATCTCGACTCCTCCCATAATTTTCCTCCCCTCAAAAACCGTTTCTCGAAACAGTCGGCCAGAATGAAAACCCGACTCGCAATTACGAGAATAACGAGGCTCACGTTGGGTTATCACGATTCGTAGCCACGGAAATAATGACAAGCAGGATAATGATGATGAACGCACGGAAAGAGAAAGGCAGTTGTGCAGGTACGAGGCCAAAGCCCTGCTCAAACAGTTTCAAAGTCGAACAAATCGAAAGAAAAGTGGAGGGCGATAGAACGTGACTCGGTCGAGGGGTACACGAGTGGGGGAACAAAGGAACACGGGCCCTGAAAGGACCCAGTAGGAGCCAATCGTTGCGCGGGGACGGTGAAGGGGCGTGGTCAAGAGTCGAGGCCCGAACTTCCCGTCAGCCAATCGCAGTGTGCTCGATGAGCGGGCCCCAATTGCGCGCAGTCTTTCACGGGCAATCACAATAGCCCCTGGCAAATAACACTGCCATTCTATGGGGCCCCCTTGTAGGACCTTTCCCGTCCTCGATTTTAACGACCGACGGATTTAACTCTTTACTCTTGCGGACTCTGATGTATGACGCACTTCTGATGTACTGGGTGTACGGATTAATTCTTCATTTTTCTTTTTAATTTTTGTAAGTCCCCGAATTCTGATATTCTGAATTTTCTAAAATAGAAAATCTCACATTTTGAAATTTCCAAATTTTCATGTTTTTAAATTCGAAAATTTTCAGAGTTTAAAATCGCAAAATTTGAGTATTTTCAAATGTCTATGTTTTTAAATCCCAAAATTCCTAAATCCCTCAATTTTTAAATTCCAAAACTACTAAATACCTAAATTCCGAAATCCCTAAATTCGTAAATTCCAAAATTTCTAAATGTCTAAATTGGTAAATCTCTAAATTCCAAAATCCCTAAATGTCTAAATTCCTAAATCCCCAAATTCCAAAATTCCTAAATCCCTAAATCCTTAAATTTCAAAATTTCCTCTTCCAAAACCCAAACTCACCAAATTCTCAATTTTCAAATCAAATTCCAAAATTCCCATGATCATCCACACCACAGAACATCTCTCGACAACATCAAACATCACATACCCAAGAAAAATAAATTAGTAATTAAGAACAAACTCTATGCTCCCAATGAAACTTTCAGTGTTCCAAATACGTCAGTGAACGTATTAATAACAAATCTTCTAACAAGATCACATTTATGCAATCAATCATCCTGCTGTCACCTGTACATACATTCTTCATTATTTTATTAGCACTATCCAAACATATCGCTTCCATAAATGTTGCACGAAGCCTCGAAAGAACCAGTAGCTCACAAGACGCGACCAGCTTCCTGTTTATGCCAAGCACAGATAAAATAAACGTTCTCTCTAAAATATGTCTATAAAATTAATTACTGAACATAGTGAGGCTCCTCTGAGGACTCGATCTGCATCTGTTCGTTTGTCCACACGTTATAGGACGCAATTTTGGGACGTTTCACTTGAAATTTTCAGGGTGGACTCGCGAGACAGCCTAAATTTGCTGTATAGATTTTGGCGGCGATCCGACAGGAACCCGTCGACGATCGTCGAACTGAAAACCGTGTTTCGGTATCGTTTTCGATAATTTTTCACACGTAGAATCGACTGGAGGCACGTTAAAAGCTCTGTAACTCATCGTTGACGATACTTGGTCGTCGTTGACGTCGGTCGTGGTGAAATCAAGAATAATCGTGTTCGGTATCGTTTTCGATAGTTTCGGACACGTTTGATCGTTTGTAACGACTTTAAAATCTCTGCGTCTCTTGTTCCACCTATATGTTTACGGTGCTCGAAATTTTACACGTTTGAATTCGAAGGCACCTAGTAGGTTCACTAGTGACGTACATATTAATATAAGTTATACACAAGATATGTATATCATGGAATGTGTGTATAATGTGTTGTATATATGAAATGCAAAAACTGTGGAGTCACTCATCACAAATTTTCTGGAATTACTAAATGGATTGAAATTGCAATAATAATAGGAATGCAGCTTCCTTGCAGGTGTTCCATACTCTCTAAGAACAGTTTTTTTTTAAATTTTACCGGGATCAGGGAGAAAAAGAGGTCAAACCACAGAAACCATCTCCGTTTTCAGCGCTTTTGGTGAAAGTTATTGAAAATTCTACTTCACTTAAAATTCCTTTTATTTATTCTAAAGATATTATTTATTTGTTGCAGGAGAATGGTGAACCGCCACCAGTGCTGTTAAAGGGGGTGAGTTACAGAATCTTCAGTTTCTCATTTATTCTTTCATTAAAAAAATAAGGCAGCCAATAAAATTTTATGAAATCGTAAAAAAGTACATAATTGAAATAGTTCGGATAATTTAGAGAAAATGAAAAGTAATTTCTTATGTAATAATAATAATGTGTTTGGTTAATGGAGAATTGATAAATTAGAAATAATCTATTTAATAATACCAAACCTACAACACAATACAAAACTACAACAACAATAATAATAATAATAGCAGTAATAATAATAATAGTAACAGTAATATTAATAATAACAGCGATAGTAATAATAGTAATCTTAATACTCATTTATAATAATCTCTGTGTAGAGTAATATACCTGCACAATAATTTATTCAAAATCATTAATCATACTTAAATGTGTGCATGAAGTATCAGATTAAAAGTACTTGTGCCTTAGCGGAAGTATTGGTGTTTTTCTATCGACTGAACTTTAATTGTTACCGAATTTAATTTAATAATCTTATTATCTATTAATTTAATAATCTAAAATTTAATTTAATAAAACAATTAATTATTCATTTAATTTAATTACTTCACATCACATACCAATAAATATCGATAAATTATCAATTAAATCATTATTATTCATCTACTTAATATAATTCACATATTTCAATAAATTATTACTTTCTGACTCGATTCCATCCAATTTCCCAAAAAACTAAACCAAGCCAAATAAAAAAAATTATTCAAATTCTAGGCATTGAAAGAAAACTATTAAACCATCGAATATTAAACACACCATACATCTCCAAATATTAAACACAATATCCATATCCCTCCACCTGTACATCAAAGGCCACCTTTCATTTCACCGACCAAAATTTTTATAATACCTACTTACCCCCTTACCTCGTAGCCCGCAATAAAAACTTGAATTACAAGGCAACAGGTCCATTTATTTTTCCTCCGGCTACCCCGGATTAAGAAAAAAGAAAACGAGCCCGTGAATGAGCTCGAAACGCGTCCCGTAGTTTCAGCCTGCCGGCTAATTAATGACATCATTAATCATCTTAACGCTCGCTAATTTGCCAGTGCCTCGTACTATAAGATATAAAGGAGCAACACTGCTACTTCGCATGCACCGATCACTGCAACTAATTTACGCCGTCGTTAATTTCGCTTTGTGGCTCGAGATATTTCAGAAGCTGAAGTTTTTAGCGAAGGACTTGAAAGACTACAGCAAAACTTGTTGCAGGGGATATTAGGAAGGTCGATGATACGGTGATTAACGATTTATGGAAAACGGGGAGATTTATTTGGTTGGACGTGGATTATATGTTGCGATGGTTTATGCAGGGATAAACTGTGTATGATATCAGAGATGAAGGAATTTTTGTTTGGGAAATGGTAGATTCGTTTTATTGAGGGAAGGGAGGAGATTGTTTATTGGGTTGGGGTTAATAGGGGTTGTAAATTGTTGTGAGTTTGATGTGTGATTGAGAGGAGAGTGGAATATCAAGCTTAAGGTTTAATAAATTTAGTAATTCAGGCGCTCTTAAATTTGATAATTTTGTAATTTTGTAATTTTGTAATTTAGGAGTTTAGTAATTTAGGAATTTAGGAATTTAGGAATTTAGGAATTTAGGAATTTAGGAATTTAGGAATTTAGGAATTTAGGAATTTAGGAATTTAGGAATTTAGGAATTTAGGAATTTAGGAATTTAGGAATTTAGGAATTTAGGAATTTAGGAATTTAGGAATTTAGGAATTTAGGAATTTAGGAATTTAGGAATTTAGTAATATAGGAATTTAGGAATTTACTAATTTACTAATTTACTAATTTAGTAATATAGGAATTTAGTAATTTAGGAATTTACTAATTTACTAATTTACTAATTTAGTAATATAGGAATTTAGTAATTTAGGAATTTACTAATTTACTAATTTACTAATTTAATAATTTAGTAATTTAGTAATTTAATAATCCTATAACAATAATTTACTAATATTACAATTAACATATCAATTTAATAATCCACTAATTTAGTAGTTTAATCATTTAGTAACATTATATGTATATAGCAACCTAATCCTTCAATAACACTATACAGGGTAGCTCGCTACATTTTGCCATCTAGATTTGCGTCATTATTATTACTCATAGCAAACAATGTTTCAGACGAAATTGAATGGTTTTGAGAGGAACATATGCTGGTGGTATATTTTTTTTGTAGGTGGACGTGTAAAGGACATATGAAGGTCATTCATATTTTTTTAAATGGAATCATATATTTTTTATTGCATCAGTTACTCCTTCATATTCTTTACAAAAAAGTATTAATCTATTTATGTGAAGAAATCATTAGTTTAGGAGATATTTTAATTCTAACTTGTTAGGAAATCGTGACTTTCTGGTCAATATTATGAATTGCCCTAACTGAACAGCAAATGTTTTTCTACATGCTTTGAGAGCTCACGTGTCACCAAACGAATTGTGAGTTTTTGTTTTTTTTTGTTACGCAGTAATAGTGAAATTTAGTCTCTGTTACGTCTCTAATACGGCGAATACGACGATACGGTGAATTATCACTTCATAATGAAGTATTCTAAAGAAGAAAAGATAGACATGTTATCAGTTTATTTTGAAGCTGGGAAAAGTGCTACACATGCAGAAAGATTATACACTACGGAATGTTAGTAAGGCATTAATTTCTCGATTCAGAAAGTGTTCTGATGCAAATGGTCGCCACATTGAACCTTTTCTGTAAATAGACATTAAAATTAAAATATCTCCTAAACTAATGATTTTTTCACATAAATAGATTAATACTTTTTTGTAAAGAATATGAAGGAGTAACTGATGCAATAAAAAATATATGATTCCGTTTAAAAAAACATTAATGACCTTCATATGTCCTTTACGTGTCCACCACAAAAATATATACCACCTATGCCCCTCTCAAAATCATTCACTTCATCTAAAACATTGTTTGTTATGAGTAATAATAATGACGCAAATGTAGATGGCAAAATGTAGCGAGCCACCCTGTATTTATCAATTTAATTAATCACCCAACCTAACTTAATTTTCCCAAATTCACATCCTTATTAACACATCCATATTAATCCTAATTGATCTCTACAACTAATTACCTTCACTCCTAAACACAGGAAATCGTGTGAATAGTAAGTTTCAGCACAAAACATAGACGAAACAAGCATGTCACAGTGTAGCACGCTAATATTAGGCGCGTCGAGTTAGCATAAAAGAGGTTAGGTCGACAATTTCGAGGACAACTTCCGATCGAAGCAATTTCCGCTCCTGGTTCCCATTGTCACACCATCACGAAACACGGAAAACACAAGCTGAAAACTGTCCGAGGTCATTCGTTGATTATTTAATACGGTTTTATGTAACCCGACGCACATAATCGATAGAGTCATTCAAAGCCTTCTGACGTCAATATTCACTCATGAGAGACAATTAACTCATACTTTGCTTTCTTCGTTTTTTACGCGGTCTTTCTTTACACGTGTTCGTTTGTTTTATAGGTTTTCAAGGTTTATACAGCTTGGCGTTTTCAAATTTTTCAAGGTTTATATAGGGTGGCGTTTTTAAATTTTTTAAGGTTTGTACAGAGTAGGGTTTTTAAATTTTTCAAGGTTTATACAGAGTAATGTTTTTACATTTTTTAAGATTTATATGGATTAGCGTTTTTAAATTTTTACAAGGTTATTAGGGTGATTAGGAGAAAAGATAATTAGAAGAAATTATTTTGTATTTGGAGAATTTATTTAGAAAAAAATTGTGTGATTATTTAATTATACAATTGTGTAATTGATAAGTGAAATAAGGTTATTTAATTGTATAGTGAGTAATTAAACAAAATACTACAACTATATAAGGTATATTTAAATAATATTATATAATTATATAATCGATAATTAAATAAAATTATACAATTGTATAATATATATTTAAATAAAATTATATAACTGTATAATATATACTGAAAGAAAATTTTGTAATTATCTAATCTAATATAAAATCTAATTTTATAATTATCTAATAATTAAACAAAACTACATAATGACATAATTAAACAAAATTATATAGCCATGAAATTGATATATAAATAAATAAATTGTGTAATGAATAATCGAAGAAAACTATTAAATTACTAAAATAAATAAAATTTACAAATTAGCATAATATAGTATAATTACTAAAATATATAAAATTAAATAAAATGTACAATTTAATATAATTACTAAAATAGATAAAATTAAATTATATAACTATACAATGGCTGATTTATTCAAATTGTGTAACGCGTAATTTAATAAAATTACTTAACTAAAAAATGGATAATTATATCAAGTTATATTATTATACAATGTTTCATAAAATAAAATTCCATAATTATGTTATGTATCGTTAAATATAATGATATACTTAATGCTTCAATTTTTTTCACAATATATAAATAGTTTTCAATAGACAACTTTCACTTCTTTAATTACAATTTCTTATCATACAACAAAATTTTTTTTAGAACTCAAAATTTTGTATCAGAACTTATAAAAAAATTACAATTATATCAAATATAAAATTAAAAGAAAAATTGCAATTATATCTAATATTTATATTAAAAATAAAAATTGCAATTATATCTAATATAAAATTTAAAAAAAAATTGTAATTACATGAAATATAAAATTTTTACAAAAATCTCATTAATTAATAAAATCTTCAATATATTTATAACATACAAAAATTCAAGAATTTCATAATACAGAATTTTATAGAATATCAGCAAAATATTGCGACGAAAAAATGAATAATTTCCATCAAACTTTCGCTTCCGATACGAAATTAATCGACCCCATCTTTCGTTATATAAGCGACGAAACTTAAATGTTTCTATTTTTCGTGCTTCCCTGTTACCCGAGAACGTAAGTTACTGATCAAATGCTTTTAACTTGGAATGTACCTGTCCGTTTCCCCACTCGCTGGAGAAACCTCCACTTATTCCCAATTAAACACACCCTTCACTAAAACCTCCACCAAAAAATTTCCTCACAAAAAAAATACTTTTCCCTCCAAACACTTTTTACAAATTACTTTACACCAAAAAAAATCATCTTTTCACCCCATAAAATTTCTCAAATTCAATAAATATTTATTTAAACTTTTAATGTTCAAAAAATTTGGTGCATTTAATGTCAGGAAAAAATTGAGTAGGTTTATGTAAATTATGGAAGGAATAAATAAGGGGTTGCGAAATGGTGAATTTATGTGGTGTCAAGGACTTAGTGGAATTCGGTTATAAGCTTAATCTCGGATTAAGTGAAGTTCAGGTGGTAATCCTGTTCTGGGGAATGGCGGACGAATCAATAAAGGTATTTCACACAGCTTGCGCGTATGTTCCCCTGCTAGGGCGTCGCGACGCTTACCGACCGCAAGCTTCGAAAGCTCGCGACTTCCTGGAGACGCTCGTCTCGAAGTCGAGCTTCGTTATGCGGTCCTAGTAAAATAGTGAAGGTGGAAAGCTCTCCTAACTTTTGAAGTGGATAACACGGTTGATGGTCAGACGGAAGAAAACTTGACGCGTGTCGATACTCACGTGTGCTACTCTTTTCTTCCTTCTTTTTACACATTCTTTTCTGAATTAATTATTAGATTGCGTAAAATTTGAAAAATTTCAAAATTGAGTTTTTTGAAAAATTTCAAAATTTTTGAAAATTTCAAAATTACTATTTTAGTGTAAGAATATTTATTTTTCTTAAAAATGTTCATTTATGTTTTCTGTATAAATTATTTATATTCTATAGATGATTTATAGAGGACTTTTAAGATGTTAATTTTTAAATTTGTTTGAGTAAAATTCTAAATAAGATTTATTACGATATAAAAAAGTTTAATGGGTGAAATTTTCAAGAAAATTTCTTCAATAGAATTTCCACAAATTTTTTTTAATGAAATTGTGAATAAGTTTTTTAAAACTATTTCTCAGTCAAATTTCTAAGAATTTTTTTCAAATAATATATCTAAATAATTTTCTTAAAAATTTTTCTCAATATTTTAATCAAATTCTCAGTAATTTTCATCAATAAAATTTCCAATAATTTTGTAAAAATTTCCCTCAATAAAGTTCTGAATAGTTTTCTCAACAATTTTTCTAAATAATTTTCTCAAATATTTCAATCACATTTTTAATAATTTTCCTCAGTAAAGTTTTCAAGAATTCTTCTATTCTTTCTAAATTAAATGTCATAAACATATATTTTCATTATTAAATCAATGCATTAAATAAATATGTCTGAGTATACCATCGGTGGTATACGTGGCTTGAAAATCAAGTTTAACGTGAACTGGTGGTACACGTGGCCTGAAAATCAAGTTTAACGTGTATCAATAATACACGTGGCGCGGAATATGCATATTAACCCCTTGGCCTGTAACTACTAGTCTGCCTCGTGACGCACTTCACAATTCAAGTGTGACAAAACTAAAGTAAGAACACCAGTAGTTGACACTCTACCAGTACTTGACACTTTTTCAAAAAAAGGAAATAAATAAGGACAAGTTGGAATACATCAAACCTTCAATCTGTATACTGTCACAGCGGCTTAATTGCGAACTACTCTGCATATCCGCCATTCAAAAATGTAATAGCAACCGAATAATCAAACTTGCCGGCTCTTACGATTTTCCAATGTTTTCTTATATAAATCGCTAAGGATTTGGTTAAAATGTAAGTATTGCAAGTTTGTATTATTTAATCGTTGTGAGTAAAAACGGCATTCGTTTATGTTGTTTGAAACTTGAAAAGAGGTTTATTTATTAAAATTGGCAACAAACTGCTAAATTGTCTAAATACACCGCGCCAACTACTGAAACTTGTAATGGTCTATTATTCAGAAGTTGACATGGGGTGTCAACTATTAAATTACTACGTTTCAACTACTGACTTTGTTCCTCTGTCAATTTTGAGATGCCTCCTACGAAGGGTAACTTCAGAAATTATACAGAAGAGACTATGCAAGCGGCTGTGGAAGATGTCCGGCTCCATAAAACTCCGTATAAAACGGCAGCTAGGAAATTTAGTGTTCCGAGGGTAAGTTTAAAATACAAGGTTGAAGGCAAACATCCAATTAAAAGAAAAATGGGCTCAGCCAGAGTACTGACTGATGCAGAAGAAAATGCAATAAAAAACTGACACGAGGATACCTCCGATATGAGGAGTGTTCGAACTCTTCATATTAAATATTTATTATTAACTCTTCATATTAACCCTTAATTATTAAACATTTCTTCGTAAACTTACTCAAGAATAATCTTTTTTAAATGTTCAAAAAAATTCTGTGTTCACACATTATCAAGACTAGTTTGATTAGATTTTCTCCTTATGTCAACTGCTGAAACAAAAGGATAACTACTAAATTTTCTGTTTTCGCTGTGTGTCTATTGAATCAAATTTTACGTTTAGAAGAGAAAAAGAAACAAATCTACAACCATCAGGAATGAGTACTTGTAATATAGTAGAAGAATAGTTTGTGCTGCGACTGATCATAAATTTTCCATAAAGTGAACTTAGCCTGAGCTATGTAATAGACAAAAAATTCCTTAAAGTGTCAACTACTGGTACCTTTACCTTAAATAATGTCTGAGTTGTTAGGCAGCTCGCGTGGTCTGAAGATCAGGTTTAACATGAACCGGTGGTACATGTGACACGGAACGGCCTACAACTACTAGTCAGACTCGTGACGCACGTTACAGTTCAAATGTGACAAAACTAAATCAAATTTGCATACAGATCGAGCTTCGAGTACGATACCAATTGCAGTTTGTATAATTAAAGATAGCCCAATCCAAAATATACCTAACACATCAATATTCTTCATTTATCGTAACGCTGCAGTAATAATTAGATAACTCTGACTGACGCACCAGCCGAAAAACTTGCAGGTTAAAGTTTAACCGTTAATTCCGTTTCTGCCAAAGCAGCGAACCTATTTCCCATCCGCCATTTAATCGTCCGTCACCGCGCACTCTCTGATGGGCGTTCCCATTGCCTCCACCCCGATCGATCTAAAATTAACCCCGGCGTCGCGACGCCTACAACCTCCACATCGATTCTGGTCCCCTGCGACGATTCCTCGTCGCAACGACGCTCGTCGCGACGCTCGCAGGAGACGTCGCGATCCTTTCGAGGCCTGTTGTTCTCCTGGCCCTGGAGGACGTCGCGGCGCGGCCTCTGAGCGTACGCTTCGCCTCGTCTGCTTCTCCGCTCGGAAAGCTTCCCGACACGTGGAAAGCTCGGTGAAAAGCTCCGACGACTTCCACGCATCGCGTGCTGTCCTGTTACCGTGGTACGTCAGACGACGTCTTCTGTTTGACGGGCAGCTTCGTCAGACGTCGTTCAGAGCCCGCGTCGCGCTCGTTCATGCTGCCCGGATAAAGCGTCGCGGGCCTAGGGCGCCGCTGAGCTTTCTCAGGGGCGCTTTCTCCGGACATATTTCTTCGATCGCCTCTCAGAACCGTTCGGGGTGCACTTCGATGTACGTGGGTGTTTTGTGGTGGTTTTTTTGACGGGGATCGGTTTTTGTGCTTTTATTTGCGGATTTGGGGAGGGGTTGTATCGGGGTTGCGGAACATGTGTTTGGGTCTCGTTCGATGGGGAGGGGTCGCGCTTCGGAGAGTGATGCCACTGTGGTTGTGGGAGGAATTGATTGCAGTTTTTTGGGGGATTGTTTTACGGCTGGTTATTTTTCGGAGGGATGCGCAGTTGATGGGTATTGATTCTTTCGGTGCGGGGTGTTTGTTCGTAATTGGAAAATCCATGTAATGGATTAATTTATTTATTTGGGAATTTACTGTGATAGCACGGTTATTGCATTGCTGTCAATTGTTTATTTATTTTGCTGATTGAGTTACAATTTATTAGGGGTGGTATTGATTTTTTTCGGTGAAGGGATGCGTAGTAGGGTGTTCATCCAAGGGCAAGAATTAAGAATAGTATAGTAATTAGTTCAGTAATAAACTTGATATATTATTTAAAACATACAATATTACTATATTATATGTTATATTAATACCTATCAATTGTTGCTCATATAAAAAACATCTATTTCTATGAATATATATTATTAAGTATTTTTATAAATATATTATCATCTCTCTATACATGTTATACATATACTAATATTATCAAGAACAAATTACTTTTACTAATTAAAATTTTCTCTACTATATTCATATCTTTACACCTACCCCAGCACATTAATTTCCTGAAAAGTTGCAGTACAGCAAAAAATTCATTTATTATAATTTTGTTATATAATCATTATTTATAACTTCTAATTTTGCTATACAGATTTTGTTACAGTTCATAATTTTTTTATTCACCCAGTAATCATAAAAATATATTATTACCCAAAATCGCAAAAGTGACGCGTCGAAATATTAAACAAGCAATATTATCGATCGAACGCTCGTTCTATCTTCTCGATAGTCTGCTATCCGCATACAGCGTCGCGACGCCTGAGGACTGGCGCCATGAAGCGTTCCACCCACGTGTATTCTTCGGCGTCGCGACGCCGGCTTACGATGCTCTTCACCCTTCCTGTTCGCCGGTTCGCGAAGCTCATCGTGACCGAGCCGCGACAAGCAGTGAGCGACAGGTGGGCAGCTTTCATCGAGATCATCGACACGTCGTACTCTTCAAACGATGCACGACGTCGGGACGTCAAGTGACCGTCGCGGCGTCCTTCGGTTGTCGAAGCGACGAAGAAAGCGTCGGCACACCTGTGCATCCGCGGTTACGCAGGTCGAGAGACGAGCTGGCGCCGCACCAGGCGCCCATCACGCGTCGCCGTCTCGACGCCCTCAGGACCGTAGCTAGCATTTCTAGACCCGTACCTTCAAATTCATACACGTATATTGTTCATTATACGAATATCCTAAGACATGCATTAATATGTACGTCACTAGTGAACCTACCAGGTGCCTTCGAATTCGAACGTGTAAAATTTCGAGCACCGTAAACATATAGGTGGAACAAGAGACGCAGAGATTTTAAAGTCGTTACAAACGATCAAACGTGTCCGAAACTATCGAAAACGATACCGAACACGATTATTCTTGATTTCACCACGACCGACGTCAACGACGACCAAGTATCGTCGACGATGAGTTACAGAGCTTTTAACGTGCCTCCAGTCGATTCTACGTGTGAAAAATTATCGAAAACGATACCGAAACACGGTTTTTAGTTCGACGATCGTCGACGGGTTCCTGTCGGATCGCCGCCAAAATCTATACAGCAAATTTAGGCTGTCTCGCGAGTCTACCCTGAAAATTTCAAGTGAAACGTCCCAAAATTGCGTCCTATAACGTGTGGACAAACGAACAGATGCAGATCGAGTCCTCAGAGGAGCCTCACTATGTTCAGTAATTAATTTTATAGACATATTTTAGAGAGAACGTTTATTTTATCTGTGCTTGGCATAAACAGGAAGCTGGTCGCGTCTTGTGAGCTACTGGTTCTTTCGAGGCTTCGTGCAACGTTTATGGGAACGATGTTTGGATAGTGCTAATAAAATAATGAAGAATGTTTGTACAGGTGATTGCAGGATTAATTGCGTAAATGTGATCTTGTTAGAAGTTTTGTTATTAATTTGTTGACTGACGTGTCACGAACAGGTGCAGATTAAATTGTAATGGGAGTCTCACTATATAAATAAGTAATTTTATAATTTGGGAATGTAGACATTTCCATACTTGCAGTTTTGGTTAAATAACGTTAGATGCACAAATATTTGTCAAATGTAATCCAAATATATTTTGTAGAATTATATACTTTATTTTATGTATAATTGTATAAATTTATTTTAGGTATACAATTTGTGATTGAAAAGATTTTCCATAATTTTAACTTGATCCTGAAATTGTTAATTTTGTCAAATTGTCCATTGAGTTTTAACGTAACTAATTTTTACATAAACTGTTATGAAATGGAAGACTGTCAGAAATTTATAAATACTCTCAATGTTAATTAAGAAATTTGTAAATACTCAAAATGTCAACTAAGAAATTTGTAGCTACATAAAATGTTAATTAAAAAAATTGTAAGAAAATATTATTAATAGTTCATACAGTATGAAGTACATATAATATCTTGAACCGAGGGCAACATTTTTGCCATTGGCACCGTTGGTAAGAATTTTTTATCAGGATCGTATAAAATATATCCAGGATGAAAGGAGAAAGTAGAAAGGGAAAGAATTGTGTTATCGTTTGCAGCAAGCCTTATGAGCTCCTGCCTTTTTGCGGTAACAAAGGATAAAGAGGGCAGTAGAATAAGAACGCCATGATCAGACAGAGCGAAGTAGTAGCTTTACTCCGCGCATTTGAAGTAGATATAGATAGCACGTAGCAAGACACATATGCACAAGAAGTTGTAAATGAAATTTTTTATGTGATATTTGAATTATTTATTTTGTGTTATTAGTGCAATTTTTAAATATTGAAATATCCTATTTTTTTTTTATTTGAGGTAAAAATTTGGAATGTTGGAAACTTGGTGGGTTGGTGAGTTAGAAATTTAGGAATTTGGGAATTTGGGAATTTGGGGATTTGGGGATTTGGGAAATTTAGTAACTGGAAATTTGATAATTTGGGAATTTTTAAATTTGAGCATTTGGGGATTTGGAAATTTGGGATCTTTAGTAGGTCAAAATTTGATAATTTGGGAATTTGGAAATTTGGGAACTTTAGTAGTTGGAAATTTGATAATTTGGGGATTTGGAAATTTGGGAACTTTAGTAGCTCAAAATTTGATAATTTGGGAATTTGGAAATTTGGGAACTTTAGTAGTTGGAAATTTGATAATTTGGGGATTTGGAAATTTGGGATCTTTAGTAGGTCAAAATTTGATAATTTGGGAATTTGGAAATTTGGGAACTTTAGTAGTTGGTAATTTGGTAATTTGGGGATTTGGAAATTTGGGAACTTTAGTAGTTGGAAATTTGATAATTTTGGGATTTGGAAATTTGGGAAATTTAGTAGCTCAAATTTTGATAATTTGGGAATTTGGAAATTTGGGAACTTTAGTAGTTCAAAATTTGATAATTTGGGAATTTGGAAATTTGGGAACTTTAGTAATTGGAAATTTGATAATTTGGGGATTTGGAAATTTGGGAACTTTAGTAGTTCAAAATTGTATATTTTAGGAATTTGGGAATTTGGAAATTTTTGAACTTTAGTAGTTGGAAATTTGGTAATTTGGTAATTTGGAATTGTAAGATAGAATTATTTAATTTTAGAAATTAGGTAATTGAAAAATTTATAAATATTAACCTGACTAATTCTTCCAAACTAATATCCCAAAAACTCCACATCACAAAATTACCCATTGACCTAACTACCCATTCCTCCAAACTAATATCACAAAAACTCCATATCACAAAATTACCTGTTGACCTGAGTACCCAATTCTCCAAACTAATATCCCGCAAACTCCATATCACAAAATTACCTATTGACCTGAGTAGCCATTCCTCCAAACTAATATCCCAAAACCCCAATCATCACAAGAATCCCAAAACTCCTAATCATTACAAAATCCCAAAACTTCGAATCACCAAAAACTCCCAAACACCTTCGCCTAATTCCCCCGAAAGCCGAATTCCGCTTCACGCGAGCCTCCCTCGCCATTCATCCAGAAGCTGGAAATTGGGGTGTCGTTCGGGGCGTGTCGCCGCCTATCAGGAGCGCACGTGGCGATATCGAGCCGACTGCCAATAATAAAACGTAACGAAAGCTTCGAAACGAGAGGGAAAACGTATGAAGCTTTGCAGGGGTGTGACAAGGCTGGAGCTCGTGGGGTGGCAAGGGAGGAACGATACGTTGCGATCACCCTGTGGCATACACGCGTCGGCGGTATTGGTCGATTCGACAGTTTTCGAATGTTTTCGATCGACCGCGGGGGTGGTTTGATCTTAGTGATTTCTTGGCGCGGATGCTCCTTCGCGAGCGTAAGGAAAAAAGGGAGCAAAATTCGCGGATTCAGGCGGCTTTCGGTAAGACGAAGCATCCAGGCGGTTGCTTGCGAGCAGCCCCCGTTATCAGGTTGTTAGGAAAGGAGATTTGGTCGACGGGTGACGTAGGCTGTCGAACGGACGCCGAAAAAGCGCGGGCGTCGCGACGCCCGAACGGGAGAGCAGGAGTTGGTGTGGACGACGGAGCGAAATAGACCGGGTATTTTTAGGAGAGCGAGACAGTTGCGGAAGACGTAGCATATGTGCACACACGCGTCATGCGTTGACACACGTTGTCAGAAATTTTATTATTGCTATTTACACGTTGACATGTCATCCATATATGGGTGACACTTAAGTTTGTATGTTACCGTGAAAGACCGAAATCTGGAGAATGTCGACATTCACATAGTCGCTTGGTGTATGTCCGAAATATTTGCTGAATACCCTTATTTCTGACTTACACCGGTAAATGTCGGCATTCACCACGCACTAATGGTGAATGTTGAACATGTCGGAGATTTATATTTTCTTCTCCGTAATTCAGTCGCTATAAAACGTCACAAGGGTGACGTAACTTTTTCGCCGCTCTTTCTGAGAGGAGAGACCAAGAATTTAAAACACATAGTACATTCTAAGCATACGTGTTCTTCCTCCGTGGGCTATTCTCGCGCGAGTTTCATATAGTATACTGAACAATTTTTCATTGGTAACATAATACTGTATATTCGTTTCCCCTGATTTTAATGGTACAATTAATTTCCTTTCATCATTAATTTTTAAAACGTCAAAACGTTTTAATCGTCTGTGATCCAAAGGTGTGTTGCACTTAGTTTTAGCAGAAACCACTTCAGAAAGTATTTTAGAGTACTTTTCTTGAGAAAAATAAAAACAATTGTCTTCTCGTTTACCCGCAATTAATGCATTTAACTTTTCAAGAAAAAGATCACGATTCACTGCAGTATCCATTCAGTATAAATTACGGTATTGGAAAAAGAAATTAAGACAACGTTGCTCGCATTATCAAAGCTTGCATAAGATTGACAAAGCTGACTGACTCTCAGCAGAACACAGGATTTGGCGGGAGAGAGCCAGTCGCTTCTTTGTCGGCTCCTCTCTTTTGGACCTCCACCAGCGCATATCTGTGATTGTCGACATACACCGGTGAAGGTCCGAATGTACAAGAATGTAATAAAATATTCGGTCTTTCACCGACGTATTTGGTATATGTCGACATTCACCGGTGAATGCGATATGGTAGTATCGCAACATACAGATGCATCTGTACATTCAAATATATGATGATATGATAACATTCATGTGTATGATAGTATCACAAATGTATGATAGAGTAATATACAAATCTATGATAATATTGTGACACATAAATGTATGATAGTATTATAATGTACAAGTGTATGGCAGTATCATATTATAGTAATGCATGATAATATAGTATACTAGTATATGATATTATCATACTATATGAGTGCATTATGGTATCATAGCCTTTATATGTTTATTAATGTCATACTAACAAAATGTATGATAGTGTCCTAACATTCAAACCTAATACACAAATGTATAATAATATTATAATATACGATTATAATATATGATAATATTTATAATTGAATTGAAATTAAATGATTATAATATATGATAATATATATGATAATATTTTGATATGCAAATAATATGAAAATGTGTTTAATTTTTCTCAGCCTTTGCAACATGGAAGACCCAAGGTAATACTTAAAACTGCACGTTCGTAATTAAAAATAGACACAAACTACTAGAAAACAAGGTGTTCGACTATACAAGAAAAGTTGATCCCTGGTTTAGCCGACTACCTGTCTGCGTTACAAGTATAAAATTGATATCGCTTGTAATTTCGAGTCGTTACAGTCGGCCAACGGGAACGGGGATACTAGATTATTATAAGTTCCATGATTACAGGCCTCGAGGCGGTAGTGTACCATTGTTAGTGATCGACGCCATCATGGACGCCTTTACGAGCGTTGATGAGCCACGTTGCACTCTCATTTTTAATCCGACTTCGAAAAAAAGAACGCTACCAATCCGATGCGGATCTCTATAACACTGCTGAAATGGATCGTAATTCTGTATAATTTACCTGTCTGAACCTACTGACCTTTAGCAATAAAATTAAAACCGTTTTATCGCTCAATGTTACGCGAGAGTTAATGTATGCGCTAATTTGAATCATTGCTTAATCTACGGATAGCGCCGACAAGGCGCCAAATTTGCCGGAAAATTATATGGCCGGAGTTATTTGTTATTGACGTACACGAAAATTGCTTTGGAGAAGAGGAAGATCTATAGAATTCTTGTATAGTTCGTCAAATGCGGTAATAATATTTAAGTGGTTTAAATTTGGCGCCAAAATTGGGGAAATTAATCATTGTAATTCTTTAGAAATTTATGCGAAAAACGTTTTAGATATGAATATATTTGCTATAGAAGTCTTATGCTGATTAGTGAGACTAGTGAATACAATGACATTTAAATTTGGCGCCACGTTTGAATTGAATAAAGTCATTAACTTGTAAAGATAACTTCAGTTGATCTTTACATGCAACATACACAAAAATGTCTTAGAAGAAAGTATAAATATCATAAAAATCTTGTATTAATCAACTTAAATGCGAACTATGATAACTACATTGAAATGTTTTAAATTTGCCGCCAAATTTGAATGAAACTTATCGCATTTCTTTACATAAACAAAAAAACTGTTCTTAAAAAAGATTAAATATGTCGTAGAAATTATACATTAATCAACTAAAACAAGGTTTATAATAACAGCATTTAAACGTTTCAAATTTCGCGCCAAATTAAAAAAAAAAACAACAAATTGAAATTATCCGCAAATTACATTCGCAAAAATTACTTTGAAAAGAGTAAATGTGCAGATATGTGTCGTAGATATTTTACTAATATGAACCAAAACAATTGGCAATGATAACAGGAATGTGGTTTGAATTTGGCGCCAAATTTGATTTGAACAAACTTATTCAAATTCTTTACAAACAAAACACGAGGATCACTGAAAACAGAGAAAACTTTAAATGTATCATAAAATTCTATATTAATTAAGAAAATCATCAATTAGAATAACAAGATTTAAATACTATCAGTTTGGCGCGAAATTTAAAAACTTGATACCAGTAGAATTCAATTTAAAGCAAATATTAACTCGTTTATATTATTTAAAAATTATGTTGCTTTTGATATTAGTTTTTGAGTGTTTATGTTTCATTTTCTTCTTTAAACTTTTCGTTTAAATTTCAGATTACTCAAAAACTACGTTAATCGCTTTCGAAAATGAAAATTAACGCGAACTTTTTAGAGCTGATCCTCGGTTAGTTACAAGAGGCGACGTTCGCAAGGGGATTGAAGCATTCAAATGAGAATATAAGCGAGCTTTTCATTGCCTGGATCAGGGCCAGTCGATATAAATTAGCACTTCGGACGTTTTCTTCATTTTTGTCCCTCCTCGTGAAAAAGAGACGTGAGAGATACGTTCTGCTCGACGGAGCATATTAATTGGTTCAAATTGAATTCCTCTTTTTTTCTGGGGGATGTCTTATGTCCCTTCAAAATGTCGATGCTATCTTGAATATATGTACTTCTTTTTTAGATTGTAAGTGGAAGATAGCCCCATTTTCGATTGTCTTTTCTGTTTTTAGGGATGTTGCGATTGCGGTAATAAAAAATGAAAATTTACGAGTAAAATTTGTATTCGTATTCAAATTTCAAATTAAAGATTGAACTTAAAGATTAAAATTGAATACGGAAGTTGAAGTCTGAAATTAAAGTTTAAAATTGAATATTGAAATTGAAGATTAAAATTAAAGATTAAATTTGAAGATTAAAATTAAAGATTAAATTTGAAAATTAAAATTGAAAATTGAAATTAAAGATTAAAATTGAAGATTAAAATTGTAGATTAAAATTGAAAACTAAAATTGAAGATAAAAATTGAAAATTAAAATTGAAAATTAAAATTAAAGATTAAAATTGAAGATAAAAATTGAAAATTAAAATTGAAAATTAAAATTAAAGATTAAAATTGAAGATTAAAATTGAAAATTAAAATTAAAGATTAAAATTGAAGATTAAAATTGTAGATTAAAATTGAAAACTAAAATTGAAGATAAAAATTAAAAATTAAAATTGAAGATTAAAATTGAAAATTAAAATTGAAAATTAAAATTAAAGATTAAAATTGAAAATTAAAATTGAAAATTAAAATTAAAGATTAAAATTGAAGATAAAAATTAAAAATTAAAATTGAAGATTAAAATTAAAAATTAAAATTAAAATTAAAATTAAAATTAAAGATTAAAATTAAAAATCAAAATTGGAAATTAAAAATAAAAATTAGAAAATTAAAAAATTAAAATTAAAATCCTTGCACAGTAATCAAATTTTTATTTGGTTTCAAACGATAATAATTATTATACTAACTAACTACATTAAATTAACATGCTGTAATTACTTTTGTATATACTTTTACGTCAAATCGTACCATTCATCATATCAAACCAGTCGTTCGCTATGATACACACTTACACATGTCATATAAAAATGACCGAAAAATAATTAATTATTGTATATTAGTATTGTAATTATAATTAAAGTATATCAAAATCATCGCTAAACAATATAACCATTTATCTACCGAATTTCGCAACTATTCTTTTAGAACGCAATTATACATAAAACTCGTAGTACAACAAGTGGCGATATAACGTAACTTACCCATCTCTTTACTCTCAAATGCTTCCTACATTCCGCAATCTTCAATCCGCCATGCATGAACCCATCACAAAGGTCAGCGCAAATCAGCATAAAACGAAAATAATAGAAGAAACCGTCGGAGCCAATAAAAGTAGAAAGATCGAGGAACAAAGAGATCGGCGTAAAAAGTCGGTGAAAAAAACGAGCCATTAAAGGAGAGAGTGTAGAAGCCGGAGTTAAAAGAAAAGGAAGAAAAGAGAAAGGGACAAGAAGCTGAATCAAGGGTGACGAGTATCGGTAGGATGAAGTTTCCCCTGCCCTTCGTCCTTCGGGATCCCGGCCAACGAGAGGATAGGCAGGAGAAAGGGCAAAAAAGTGGAGGCCGCACGCCGCGCACACGCACGAACACGCTTCGTTCGGCATACATTAACAGCCCGGAGAGGCGATGGACCAACTCTGAATCGACTTTGAAAACCTCGCACGGCGATATACGAGAAAGTGCGGCGATCCTCGTTCCTCTTGCGACGCTCCTTAGCGGGGAGACGAGGACGACGAGAATTTCGTCGACGCGACATTTTCGAGCGACGCGGCGATATTTTCTCGCGCTTTCTTTCTCCGAGTATTCTTCGCGCGATTACGCGGCTCGATACCGGGGCCGATTTCGCGATTCGACTCGAAAAATTTGATCGAAAACGAAAATATATTTTGATCGCGTCTCGAGGGCCGAATCGCGAAATCGGGCTCTGTGCCGCGGCGCGTGATCGAGCGAGGAACACTTCGGAAAGGAAACCGCGAGAAAATATCGTTTCTTCGCTTCGAAACACCGCGTTGACGAAATCGGTGCCGTTCTCGTCATTTCTCGAGGGAGAGACGAGTGTGGCAGATTTCTGGTTTTGTCTTGACGGCGAAAAATTGTAACAAATTCTAGACATATAATTATATAATTCTAGAACTATTTATAATTATATAATTATATACAATTTCAGGTTCCAGATTCTCTAGATTTCAAATTTCTTAGATTCCAAATTACCAATATAGAAAATTCGCCAAATTTCAAATTTCCTAAATGGAAAATTCCCTAGATTTCAAATGTTCTAGATTCTGAATTTCCTAGATTCCAAATTCCTCGGATTTCAAATTGCCCATTTGTAGATTTCCCTGGATTTCAAATTCTACATTCCCTAGGTTCCAAACTTCACAAAATAGAAACTTCCCAGATTCCCAAAACCTCGTAATTGGAAATTCACTAGATTCCAAGTTTTCCTAATGGGAAATTCCCTATATTCCAAATTCTCCAAATTGGAAATTCCCTAGATCCCAAATTCTCCCAATTGGAAATTCCCTAGACTCCAAATTCTCCTAATGGGAAGTTCCCTAGATTTCAAATTCTCCAAATTGGAAATTCCCTAGATTCCAAATTCTCCAAATTGGAAATTCCATAGATTCCAAATTCTCCCAATTGGAAATTCCCTAGACTCCAAATTCTCCTAATGGGAAATTCCCTAGATTTCAAATTCTCCAAATTGGAAATTTCCTAGATTCCAAATTCTCCAAATTGGAAATTCCCTAGATTCCAAATTCTCCAAATTGGAAATTCCATAGATTCCAAATTCTCCCAATTGGAAATTCCCTAGACTCCAAATTCTCCTAATGGGAAATTCCCTAGATTTCAAATTCTCCAAATTGGAAATTTCCTAGATTCCAAATTCTCCAAATTGGAAATTCCATAGATTCCAAATTCTCCCAATTGGAAATTCCCTAGACTCCAAATTCTCCTAATGGGAAATTCCCTAGATTTCGACCGAAATCGGTGCCGTTCTCGTCTCTTCTCGAAGGAGAGACGAGTGTAGCAGGTTTTTGGTTTGTCACCGGCGACAAGTTGTACCGAATGCTGTGGCACGCGAGATGGTTGCGTGCGCGCGGAAAAAAGTACGAGCCTCTTCGACTGGCCTCCGGACGAATTTCGTTAAAACTGGCTCGTTATATCGGTCACTCGTGTCGTGAGAAACTGATAATTTCATGCGAACGACGCCGCGAGCCTTCTTGACACTTTAAGGTTGATTTTGTATGATTTCATTTTTTCGACGTCCGACGTGTATCGTGTTTGAATGCAAGGGCCCGCATTTGGAAAGTTGTCCGTTATACGGTGGAGGCCGTTCGATGGTTAACGTAGGAGGAAGAAGATTGGGAAAGAAACTTATGAAACGGTTTTTTCGCTTCACAAGTTGGTTGCATGTTCTTACATTTTTGCATCAAATCGAAGTAAATCCATAAAGTGATTCTTTCATATTTCTGTGTCCCTAGATTTTTATATTTCTGTATCATTATATTCTTAAATTTGCAGAGTTCCAAACTTCTGTATATCCACACTCTAAATTCTAATATTCCTAGATTGCTATATAGACACCAATATTTTTAGATCTTAATATCCCTAGACTTCCACGTCACAAAATTCGATATTTTAATGTCTTTAGATTTAAACTAGGTATCCTTAGATACCAACATAAAATCCCTAGATCACAATTTCCCTAGATCTTCGCATCCTAATATCCCTAGATCGCAATTTCTGTAGATCTACACATCCTAATATTCCCAAATCGCGACTTCCCAAGATTCTAATATCCTAATATCCCTAGATCGCAATATCCCTAGATTCTAACATCCTAATATTCCTAGATCGCAATATTCCTAAATTTGAACAGTCCAATATCCCTGGATCGCAATATCCCTAGGTTCTAATATCCTAATATCCCTAGATCGCAATATTCCTAAATTTGAACAGTCCAATATCCCTGGATCGCAATACCCCTAGATTCTAACATCCTAATATCCCTAGATTGCAATTTCCCTAGATTTAAATATCCTAATATCCCTAAATTGCAAAATCACTCAATTCTAATATCCTAATGTCCCTAGATCGCAATATTCCTAAATTTGAGCAGTTTAATATCCCTAGATCGAAATATCCCTAGACTCTAACATTCTAATATCCCTAGATTGCAATTTCCCTAGGTTTAAATATCCTAATATCCCTAAATCGCAAAATCACTAAATTCTAATATCCTAATATCCCTAGATCGGAATATCTCTAGATTCTAACATCCTAATATCCCTAGATTGCAATTTCCCTAGGTTTAAATATCCTAATATCCCTAAGTCGCAAAATCCCTAAATTCTAATATCCTATTATCCCTAGATCGCAATATTCCTAAATTTGAACAGTTCAAAATCCCTAGATCGTATCGTCCTAATATCCTTAGATGGCAGTATCGCTAGATTCTAGCATCCTAATATATCTAGGTTCTAGCATTACGATATTCCTAGATTCTAGTGTCCTAATATCCCTAGATCGCAATATCCCTAACATCCTATCGATTCTAACATCCTGATATCCCTAGATCACAATATTTCTAGCTCCCAATATCCTAACAGCTCTAGAACTGAAATTATAATCATTATAACAAATTAGAAATGAAACTAAAATAATTTCCATAGTAAGAAATGTTGGAAATCATAGTTATATTAATTTTTTTTTTGTTACGAGTTTTGTAATAAATTTCTCCGTTACCGTTTATGAAACAGCTTGTACAACATACGCACGGTCACACTCGTAGAAGGTATCATTAAAGAGAAGGCGGTATCTGCGTTTTTTTGGTAAAACGTAATGTTGTACGTATATACAAGGTAGATTGCACGAGAACTGGATGTATCTGGACGAGCACACGTGCTGATTTATATGCAAATCGTATGTAGTCAGTGAATCATTGCATTTTTTATATCCCGAGACTTACCAGGCGCAGCTGGGAAATCACAAGACCTGAAAAATTCTCATCTTGATAATGTATAACAAATTGAACGGCTGAAATCGGTAAGATCTCACTAGGATTTTTATCCTTGCGGCTGTTTCGCTGGCGCTATAGCTCTATTCGTATGCGGCGAGAACAGACGTTTTATTGCGGCTCGAATATTTGCTATAACGCGTCAGAATTCAATTTAAATGATAACGACGGTTAAATATTTGCGACGGGAATTTTTATGGCTGAAGCATTCAACGTGGAATTTAATTTACTTTAATATTCTGTAACTTTTTAGTTTTTTAATTTATTCCTTAATTTCAATTTTTTAATTTTGAATTTTAATGTTAGTTTACAAATTTTTATTTTCATTTTATCTTATTAAGTTTTATTTTAGTTTTAATTTAAAAAATATTCATTTTGAGTTTGATTTGAAAATTTTTATTTTAATTTCACCTTGGCAATTTTAATTCTATTTTCAATTATACTTGAACAATTTCAATTTTAATTTCAATAAGAGAATTTGTATTCCAATTTTACTTAAACAATTTCAATTTTAATTTCAGTAAAAGAATTTGTATTTTCATTTTACTTGAACAATTTCAATTTTAATTTCAATTAAAAAGTTTGTACTTCAATTTTACTTGACCAATTTCAATTTTAATTTCAATAAAAGAATTTGTATTTTAATTTTGCTTGAACAATTTCAATTTTAATTTCAATTAAAAAATTTGTATTTCAATTTTACTTGACCAATTTCAATTTTAATTTCAATAAAAGAATTTGTATTTTAATTTTGCTTGAACAATTTCAATTTTAATTTCAATTAAAAAATTTGTATTTCAATTTTACTTGACCAATTTCAATTTTAATTTCAATAAAAAAATTTGTATTTCAATTTTACTTGACCAATTTCAATTTTAATTTCAATAAAAGAATTTGTATTTTAATTTTGCTTGAACAATTTCAATTTTAATTTCAATTAAAAAATTTGTATTTCAATTTTACTTGACCAATTTCAATTTTAATTTCAATAAAAAAATTTGTATTTTAATTTTACTTGAACAGTTTCAATTTTAATTTTGCTTGAACAATTTCAATTTTAATTTCAATTAAAAAATTACAATTTTGATATTAATTTTGAAACGTTAATTTTGGCAAAAATTTTTGTAAGGAAACGTCCCTTTAGCATGCACTATTCAATTATTCATTCAAGTACAAAACGTTGTTTCAGTTCAACAAGCACTGCCATTATTTGCTGGGTCTAGCCCGTATGTTTTCTAAGACACCAACGAGCCATACACCTTTCTGCCGTTATCATCGTCGCGTTATTTACCTTCCTGCTTCGCATCCACTCTGTACAAGACTCGCGATATTTTTCCTCCTCACGACATCCGTTTCCCACACATCACGTTTTCCCTCTTTCCTTTATCGCTTCCTGTCCCTCCTCGTCCCCAGATTTTTAACACCTTCTTCGTGGTCCCTTTTTATCGTCGTTCATGTACCTCTCCATCATGTTCCATGTTTGTGGAAACCTCGCAACCGTCACACAATGGTGAAACATCTGAGAAGTGGTATAACACAGAAAATTCACTCTGCAGTATATTACGAATAATTACATGAAATAATGAATAAAACAACGTGTAAGAAGATAAAAGCAAAGTTACAACCACATAATTCGTCGTAATCTTGAAATTAAAGTAAAGTTTCTTAAGGGACAATGATCGTGTTTGTATCAAGATTTAGGTACACTAGTTTATAGTACGCTACTGGGGTTAATGCATGTGACAGTTTTCTACGTTGTTAGATACACAAGTGATTGTAGACTGTAAATACTTAATTTAATGATAAACTTATTAATGATATTAAATTTAAGAGATGCAGTTTGAATTTATTGAAAAATTTAAGCATAGTACTATATTTTTACAATGAAGTGAGAGCAGTTAATTAGAAGATGAAGATTAATGAATTATTTTGACTAGAGTAGATGTACGCAGTGCGCATGCGCGTGTTAAGCTCTGCGCATGCGCGTGCAAAATTCTGCGCATGCACATTACGTATTTCTATTCAGACGAATTGTTCACTCTTTTTAATAAATAAATACTTTAACTATAACAATTTTTAAATTGAATTATGCAATTAGAATTGAATCTATAGCAATTTATTACTTCCAGAAGTTTGGAATAATAATTATTTTAAGAAATATAATAATTTTAACGCGTGGAAATGATTTTTTATTTTATTGTTTCTTCGAAATGAAATTTAATGGAAATTATTGATGAATATTGTAATCTAATAATAATACGTCAGCTAATATTTTGTTGATTAGGTCAATACGAGTTAGATTAGATTAGCTTATTAGTTTTAGCAACCCAAGTATTAGTACGAATATTTGAAATGAGATTAGGTTACAATTTATTTAGGATAAAGATACGGTTAAATTATTATTAGGTTATGATTACGATATGATTAGGTTAGGGTTAGGTTAGACTAGTTTGTAATTAAGTTATGGTTAGGTTAGGTTAAAAATATGTATATGGTTGTTGTAGGGTTAGGTTATACAATTTTAGGATTTGTTTTAATTATGGTTAGATCAAGATTAGATTAGGTTATAATTGTGATATGATTAGGTTAGGGTTAGGCTATACTAGTTTATAGTTATGGTTAGAGCTAGATTAAGTTAAAAATATCTTTCTTAAGCTATATGGTTGTTGTAGGGTTAGGTTATACTGTTTTAGGATTTGTTTTAATTATGGTTAGATTAAGGTTAGATTAGGTTAGGTTTATGATATGATTAGGTTAGGGTAAAATTGCACTAGCTTATAATTAAGTTATTGTTATTGTTAGGTTGTGTTAAAAATATCTTTCTTAAGCCAATATATGGTTGTTGTAGAGTTAGGTTTACTATTTTATTATTCGTTTTAATTATTGTTAGATCAAGGTTAGATTAGATTAGGCTCTATCGGTACTGTGTTAGGTTAAGGTTCAGCCCATATTAAGTTAGGTCAGAGTAATTTAATATGAGGTTAAGTTAGCCTTGTAATTGTTTATTTAATTTTAAAAAATTTTTAGTACTGCCAAGAGAATTTTGAAAACTTGAAGAAATAACCATTACCAAGCCGCCCACAGAATCTATCCCAATACTCTATCAAGATAACAAAATTAAAGTCGAAAACGAGTCCCCACCGATAACCTTTAAAAACATCTCTCCGTATTTCTCCATATCGTCTCGAAAAATTTTTCCGTTTCTTTTCCAGCCATTTCCCGCTCCGGTTCTCCGCATCTTCCCTCCCGATCCCTCCCCCCTCCCGTGCCGTGTGTCTTCCCTGGCCATTTCGCCTGCTCGTCCCGTCCCCCGAACTGCCCTCCTCCACTCTTTGACTGACTCTTCGAGCGCACCTGCCGCTAGTTCCCACACTCGTTGCCCTCACGCCGGACGTGACGTCATCGCGGACCCCTCTGCCTCTCTTCTCTCTGGTTCATGCTACTCCGGGTCCGCGGCAGAAGCGTGGCTCGGCCGATTTGCCGCGTGTACGCCGAGCGATTCGATCGTGTCGGTGATCGCGGCGAAGGTACCCGCTCGGTTACGCGCGTGCCTGTGCGTGTGCGCGGCAGCGTGTGCGCGCGGGCGCGTTAATCGTCAATGACACCGCGCGGAACACGCTGACCTATCGTGGGACTCTGCACGAGATTGAAATATTGGCGTGTTCCGAAAATTCCACTGCATTTCGACATTTTCTCTTTATACACTCTAACACATTCATTTTTATACACTCCAACTGTAACAGTACATTAATCTTTCAATTAAATTCTTGAAACTTATTTAACCTTATTTAATTTAGTTTGTCAGGTGCGTTAGAAGTAACTATTAACCCTTTGTACTTTGACGAGTCTCACTCGTGACGCACTCACAGCTCAAACATAACAAATCTTACTAATACTCCTCAACTTAAAATTTAAGTCCAACTAAAATTTGCATTATCAAGAATCGTTAAATATATAATATTCAGTATGATGATTCTTCAGAGGTTGTAAAATAGCTGAAATATTAAAATATACGAAAGTTTACGACGTAAGGTTGATAAAATTCTGATTCAGTTTTCGGATAGTCTTGTACGCAGATATATTTTGTGAAGCAATGCGGATTATAACTTGCTTTTGATGTAATTGCGCTGGGAATATTCAAATCTCTATATTTTCATAATTTCAAAGTGTCAAATTCAAAAATGTTTAAGTGTTCCAAATACTAAAATTTGCATCTTCGCAAATTATTCAAATTTCCGAATTCCCTACATTCTTAAATTCTCCAAAGTTTTAGATCCCCAAATTCCCTAAATTCTCAAATTCCTCAAAATTCCCCACAATTTCCAAATTCTCAAAAATTCCCAAATTCCCAAATTACCCCAAATTTCCAAAATTCCCTAATTTCCTAAAATTTCCAAATTCCCAATATTCCCAAATTCCTTAAGATTTCCAAATTTCCCAAAATTCCACAGAATTCCTCAAAGTTCTTAAATTCCCCGAAATTCCTACATTCCCTAAATTCCCCAAATTCCAAAATTCCCCAAAATTTCCAAATTTTCAATTTTCTCAAAAATTCCCAAATTACCCTAAATTTTCCAAATTCCCAAAATTCCCTAATTCCCTAAAATTTCCAAATTCCCCAGATTCCCAAATTCCATAGAATTCCTCAAAGTTCCTAAATTCCCCAAAATTCTGAAATTCCCCAAATTCCCAAATACCCGAAATTTCCAAATTTCTCAAAATTCCAAATCCCCCAAATTCCTAAATTCCCTAAGTTTCCAAATTCCCCAAATTCCCCAAATTCCGAAATTCCTCGAAATTCCCCCAAATTTCCAAATTCTCAAATTATCTAAATTCCCTAAATGTCCAAATTCTAAAACCCCCCAAATGTCCACCTAGCAACACAGAAATCTGCAAACATCGAAAACTCCCTAGAAATTCCGATATCGCAAATATAATCGCACTCAAGCAGCGCAAACAGCGTTCGCTAAAAGTCATCACCATCCGCAACAACCAAACTGCCAAACCCGCTAAAGGAAGTAAAAAAATTCCCCAGAAGCGTCGCCACAGGCCAGAAGGTACAGGAGCAAGTAATCAGAGCAGCGAAATAAAGCGGAGGGCAACAGATCGTAAATTATGCAGAAAGTATTAAGAGCATATTAGCTTTCCAAATGCAATTTCTCATCCATGACAACTTCATCCATGAGAGATGGCTCGATTAGAATGCACGGTGGCAAAAAAAAAAGAAACATGGCGAAAGAGAGGCACAGGGCCGCGGACAGACGAGCATTAATCGACGAAATCAAGGAGCGAGGGACAGCCAGTCGTCGCCTTTCGAAATCGGCTACCGGATGCATATTCATGTCAACGGAGACATTGCGACAGACAGCCGGCAACAAAAAGAGGAAAGAAGATAAAGAAAAACGCTGGTCGAATATTCGGATCGTCCTCGGGAGTGTTCCATCGACGTCGCCAACCTTGATCTCCCCTCGATCTCGATCGATCCGATTGTTTCCGCTGGATCTCTGCTCGAGTAATGAGCGTATACGCACCATGCACCTGCTGCAACTTCTAACAGTCATTGATTATTGCCGTCGATGTTGTTACGTTTCTGTTCTTCTGTTTCTTCGTATGAAACGTGGATTGCGAATTGCACGTTATATCCTGTATACAGAATGCACTATCTTGCAGTACACGTATATTCGCTACTAAATTCAGTCCATGTATTATTGATATTGGATATTATAAATACACTTATTAATAACGTATTGTATTTTTCACTTTAAATTACGCGTTATAATTGTTCGATAGACAGATTTCTTTATTTCTAGCTCTCGATATCCCTATAATTCGATTTCCCCAGATTTCTATATCTTCAGAGTTAACCTTGTGTCACGATTTCCCTAGTCTATGAAGTTTCTAAATCTCTGCATCTCTAGATCTCACGATTTCTAAATTTTCATATTCCTATATTCTGCTATTACTAGATATCGATTTCTCTAGATGTCGATTTTCCTAGATCTGGATTATTCCTAGGTTTGTATTTCCCCTAGACCTGCATTTCCTCTATATTTGGATTTCCCCTAGGTCTGGATATCCCTAGATTTGGATTTCACCTAGATTTGGATTTCCCCTAGATTTGGATTTCCCTTAGATCTGGCTATCCCTAGATTTGGATTTCCCCTAGATCTGGATTTCCCCTAGATCTGGATTTTCCTAGATCTGGATTTCCCTAGATCTGGATTTCCCCTAGATCTGGATTCCCCCTAGATTTGGATTTCACCTAGATTTGGATTTCCCTAGATTTGGATTTCCCCTAGATTTGGATTTCCCGTCGATCTGGATATCCCTAGATCTGGATTTCCCTAGATCTGGATTTCCCATAGATTTGGATTTCCCCTAGATTTGGATTTCCCTTAGATCTGGATTTCACTAAGATTTGGATTTCCCCTAGATCTGGATTTCCCTAGATCTGAATTTCCTTTAGATCTGGACATCCCTAGATTTGGATTTCACCTAGATTTGAGTTTCCCCTAGATCTGGATTTCCCTAGTTCTGAATTTCCCCTAGATCTTGATATTCCTAGATTTGGATTTCCCCTAGATCTGGATTTCCCTAGATCTCTATATCGTTAGACATCGATTTCCCTAGATCTCCAAAATCCTAGATCTCGATATCCCTAGATTTGGATTTTCCTAGATCTTAATATTTCTAGATATTGATTTCCCTATATCTTGATATCACTAGATCTTGAATTTCCTATATGTCGATTCCCCTAGATTTCCATTTCCTTGGACGTCGATTTCCCTATATCTTAGCCTATCTAAACCTTGATTTCCCTAAATCTTGGTTCCTCTATAGATCGGCATTTCTATATCTCAATATACCCCAGATTTCATTGAATCCCTACTTCGAATGATACCAAACCAATGTAAATTGCATGATACTCCCTTAAAGCATAAGGCGAATTAGCATATTATTCCGCATAAATTGCAACCATTTTTGTTAAGGAACATTAATTAATAATTTACAGTGTACATTGTAATATACATTTTCATGCGGGATTAAGCAGGTGTTCGAACATTGTCGTGCACTGTGTACCCGGCACATGTTGTAATTATTGAATAGTTTTTTAAAGTCACGAAGACACACGGTTTGTTACCGGTTCGCAAAGAAAATAACCGACAAAGCGATCACGGATTTCCGTTGGCATCCGGTGATTACCGATTAGTAAGTTTTTAATTAATCGCCAGATAAGGATCGTCGATTGGCATGATTACGGGCCGATCAAAAAATGGAACCGGTTTCACGGATAACCGGCGGCCAACGAGGATTGTTTTTACGGTATTACGCGTCGTACCGCGTTAATTGCCGAAACAATACGTGACTCCGTACACCTCCGTGCTTTTTGCCAAACAATGTTTCCACCCTTCTACGGGTTCATTATCTTTTATTTATCATCGAGCAATGATACGCTATCGTTACATTTGAAATATCAGTTCAAAAATCGCCCGTATGAGAGTTAACATCTGTCGGTAATTTATTGGACTTATAGAAACATTGGACGCATGCGCAGTTAACTACGGTACGTTATAATCATGCGCAGTGAGGTTTTATATATTCCATTTTGAGACGTTTATTGCTATACCTCTACTGCGCAGGATTATCGCGTTTCGTTATCTACTGCGCATGCGTAGTAGTTCAAGGACGTTTATGATTATTGAAACGTAGGATGAAATTCTTAGGTAAATTGTATGTTTTTTAAATGAAGTGCTTTTAGTTAATTAGTTAGTAAATATCGTGATAATAGATGGTATAGAGAAGTTGAAGGAGAATATAGAGCAACGGGTAATATCCTAATACGAATATTAATGGCGATTCGCATCGTGACGGCTGTTGAAAAGTAGTGCAGAAGGTCGTTGGAGGCCGTGATTTTCAGAATGACTGCGTGTGTCACGTGTCGAGCAACACTGATCGTCGACGGCATACGTCATGTGACGGCCCCGGTGATTCTAATCGCATAGCACGTGAGTAGAAATTTCTATCAGCTGGATAGGGACTTCCTCGTGGGGCTCTGACCGGTCATGCGACCACTTTAATAATTCACCATTTACCTCACGATTAAAAGCCACTTATCCCTACCGACCGTTTCGACGAACATTTCAACGAAACTCTGCTTTCTTCTTCTTTGTTCTTTTTATACTGGGTGCTCACGAATTTTTTGGGGAATCAAACTTCAGTAAAGTAAAGACCAGTAGCTGACACTTTAAGGAATTTGTTCACATAGCTCAGGCTAAGTCGACTTTATGGAAAATTTATGATCAGTCGCTGCACAAACTATTCTTCTATTATATTACAAGTATTCATTCCTGATGGTTGTAAATTTTTCTTTCTTTCTTCTAAACGTAAAATTTGATACAATAGACACCCAGCGAAAACAGAAAATTTAGTAGTTATCCTTTTGTTTCAGTAGATGACATAAGGAGAAAATCCAATTAAACTAGTCTTGATAATGTGTGAACACAGAATTTTTTTGAACATTTAAAAAAGATTATTCTTGAATAAGTTTACGAAGAAATGTTTAATAATTAAGGGTTAATATGAAGAGTTAATAATAAATATTTAATATGAAGAGTTCGAACACTCCTCATATCGGAGGTATCCTCGTGTCAGTTTTTTATTGCATTTTCTTCTGCATCAGTCAGTACTTTGGCTGAGCCCATTTTTCTTTTAGTTGGATGTTTGCCTTCAACCTTGTATTTTAAAGTTACCCTAACACTAAATTTCCTAGCTGCCGTTTTATACGGAGTTTTATGGAGCCGGACATCTTCCACAGCCGCTTGCATAGTCTCTTCTGTATAATTTCTGAAGTTACCCTTCGTAGAAGGCATCTCAAAATTGACAGAGGAACAAAGTCAGTAGTTGAAACGTAGTAATTTAATAGTTGACACCCCATGTCAACTACCGAATAATAGACCTTTACAAGTTTCAGTAGTTGGCACGGTGTATTTAGACAATTTAGCAGTTTGTTGCCAATTTTAATAAGTAAACCTCTTTTCAAGTTTCAAACAACATAAACGAATGCCGTTTTTACTCACAACGATTAAATAATACAAACTTGCAATACTTACATTTTAACCAAATCCTTAGCGATTTATATAAGAAAACACTGGAAAATCGTAAGAGCCGGCAAGTTTGATTAATCGGTTGCTATTACATTTTTGAATGGCGGATATGCAGAGTAGTTCGCAATTAAGCCGCTGTGACAGTATACAGATTAAAGGTTTGTTGTATTCCAACTTGTCCTTATTTATTTCCTTTTTTTGAAAAAGTATCAAGTACTCTTACAGTGTCAACTACTGGTCTTACCTTATTGCTTCAGTGAAATTATATTAGTGATGTATCTTGATAATTATTTGTTATAGAACAATTTCAATAATTTTAATAACTTAAATGATTGCTAAATTATTAGATATTTTTAAATACTTGTTCCTTGTCATTTTGTCAGCTTCATAAATTATCATAAGCCTCATAATTTATTTTTTTGGCAGTTCATCATCCGCTAAATATAATTATAGACTACTAAATTGTAAAATTTTCTTAAATATTTGTACATATTTTTTACAATTCTCTCCTCGAAAACTTGACCATCTTTTATACAATAATTCTTGCTATGAGAATCCACCATATACTTTGCAAAGAAAAAATAATTATTACCTGAATGACAAAAAATAATATCTGAAACTCTGCCATGTATTTACGCAAACTGACAATTTCCTTGATTGTTTCTTCATACGAAGTTTGCACCGTTATTTTTGTCCCCAGCAAAGAGTCCGAAAGAGCACTTATTTTGAAATTCGTGCGAGAATTCCCAGCTTCCTGTGTAATTTCAACGATTTAATCGGGAGCTTTCTCCACCGGCGGCACAATTCGTTATTAATATATCTTAATTGACTTTTGGCAAGTGTTTGCACCACTGACACGGAATTTGCGCACAAAGTGTTCACAACGTTTAATTTATTTGCACGAACGTCTGCGAAAAATCGTGCGGCTTTCACCTACATAATTATCCGAAAGCGTCTTACGGGTCCGTATCGCTACCGATCTGCACGCAGTCCATTAATCGCGCGATTATTGTTAATTACCTGTAATCGACAATGTTGCTACAAAGTACGGTGATCGAGGAAACGCACCGGTCCGCTGTCGATCACGGTGATCGCGATAAAATTATGAGAGATCGCACCGCAATCGACAGGGAATCGAAAGCTCGTAACGGTTTCCGGCAATACGATGTTAAATCGATTATCGTAAGACTGTCTCGAGCGATTTCACTCAGAAATTCGGTTCTGTCTTGTGCGAATCGAGGACCGGTGAGATCTTTTTGCAATTGCATGCACAATTTTTACAATTTGCTGTACGACAAATTAATTCGCTGTTCCGTCACGAATTCGCTTTTTATGGTGATAAGGAGGAAGTAATATTTTAATTACGCTCCTGTGACTTGGGCTGCATCTGTTCGTTTGTCCACACGTTATAGGACGCAATTTTGGGACGTTTCACTTGAAATTTCCAGGGTGGACTCGCGAGACAGCCTAAATTTGCTGCATTTTTCTGCGAAGGAATACTGGAACGTTTTTCGATTAATAATTCTCGTTTGGAACTCACATCTCGATGGAAAAGAAGCTACAGACGAACTAAACCGAAACTGTCGAGTGCATTGCGTTACCTTCATTCCTATCTCCATTGAGGGAACCTAAACATCTACCAACAGTTTACAAACACTTGAAACATATCGAAGAACCCTCTGTATACGTTCTGCACCATAGAAATGAAACACAGTAGAAATGAAAATTTTTTTTAGAATCGAAAGCGTTTCATTAGATTCACAAATTTGGACTTTGTACTTCTGGACATGAATTTTACTTTCACACTTTCATTGTATAATTTGTACTTAAAAATTAATTCTATTACGTTATGACACCTCAAAAACGATAATAATAATTATTGCAAATGATATGATAACTCTAAATACCTTTCGTACAAAGTTCAACTGTGTTTTATGTAACGAAACCAAGTTTCCGGATACTTGTGGACGGTAGTGTATGCCAATGTCTACATGTCCCAATATCCATATGTTCCAATGTCCCCATATCCAATTGTCCCACTACACAAATATGTGAATAGTCCATTATCCAAATTTCCTAACATCCACACCTCTACATCTCCAATCTCTCAAATATATTCTAATTTCCATATTCCCAAATCTTCAAATCTCTAAATCTCCATATATATTCTACTTCTGCAATACGCATCTTCCCAAATTACTAAATCTCCAAATATTCTACTTCTGCAATACCCACCTTTCCAGACTACTGAATCTCCAAATATTCTACTTCTGCAATATCCACCTTGCCAGACTACCAAATTTCCAAATATTCTACTTCTGCAATACCCATCTTCCCAAATTACCAAATTTCCAAATATTCTACTTCTGCAATACCCATCTTCCCAAATTACCAAATTTCCAAATATTCTACTTTTGCAATACCCACCTTCCCACACTACCAAATCTCCAAATATTCTACTTCTGCAATACCCATCTTCCCAAATTACCAAATTTCCAAATATTCTACTTCTGCAATATCCACCTTGCCACACCACTAAATCTCCAAATATTCTACTTCTGCAATGCCCACCTTCCCACACTACCAAATCTCCAAATATTCTAGTTCTGCAATACCCACCTTCCCACACTACCAAATCTCCAAATATTCTACTTCTGCAATACCCACCTTCTCAGACTACTGAATCTCCAAATATTCTACTTCTGCAATACCCATCTTTCCAAATTACCAAATCTCCAAATATTCTACTTCTGCAATACCCATCTTCTCAAATTACCAAATTTCCAAATATTCTACTTCTGCAATACCCATCTTCCCAAATTACCAAATTTCCAAATATTCTACTTTTGCAATACCCACCTTCCCACACTACCAAATCTCCAAATATTCTACTTCTGCAATACCCATCTTCCCAAATTACCAAATTTCCAAATATTCTACTTCTGCAATATCCACCTTGCCACACCACTAAATCTCCAAATATTCTACTTCTGCAATGCCCACCTTCCCACACTACCAAATCTCCAAATATTCTAGTTCTGCAATACCCACCTTCCCACACTACCAAATCTCCAAATATTCTACTTCTGCAATACCCACCTTCTCAGACTACTGAATCTCCAAATATTCTACTTCTGCAATACCCATCTTTCCAAATTACCAAATCTCCAAATATTCTACTTCTGCAATACCCATCTTCTCAAATTACCAAATTTCCAAATATTCTACTTCTGCAATATCCACCTTCCCACACTACCAAATCTCCAAATATTCTACTTCTGCAATACCCACCTTCCAACACCACCAAATCTCCAAATATTCTACTTCTGCAGTACCCACCTTCCCACACTACCAAATCCCCAACTATCCCAATTTCGCATCACCCACCTTCCCACACTACCAAATCTCCAAATATCCCAATTTCGCATCACCCACCTTCCCACACTACCAAATCTCCAAATATCCCAATTTCGCATCACCCACCTTCCCACACTAGCAAATTTCCAAATATCCCAATTTTGCACCGACCACCTTTCCAAAATTCTAAATTCCGAAATCACTGTTAAGGTGAACGACCCAACACGGCCTAGGTATCCGATAGATATCTATAGATTTCGGAAACACCTTGTATACAGGGGTCTAGTGACACGCTACGTTTGCATCGGAGTCAAAAAGCTAGGCAAGAAAGAGTAACAAGAGGGGTTCATCGACAATTCCTCGAAACGTGGACGTTACAAGTGTACAAAAATGCCTGGTAGCATACGTATGCGCGTCGTGCGTTTTGTCCTCTGCTTGTTATTCCCGAGACGAGGCCCAGAAATTCGTGAGAACAATTCCGGGCCAGGAAAGCACTTGCAAAAGTAGGCGTTTACCTTGCTTTTACAATCTCCGTCTGTCTATCTCTCGAATCGACGAAATCGCTTGCAAGTTTCCTCGATAGAACCTTTTCAGATTTACTAATTCTTCCTTCTTTGAATTTAGTGATTTTTGTCTTTTCAATTTCCCATATTTTTCCAAGTTTTATATTTTTATATTGTGTTATATTACATTATATATAATCTTTATTATGATATATTGTATTTATATTTTTATATGATTGTATTTTTGTACTAGGTTTGGAAGTTCATTGTGTTATTTCAAAAGTATAATTGATAATTTGTACATTTGTAAGTTTGTAAATTTGTACATATGTAGATTTGACAATGTATATGTACGTAAGTTTGCACACACATTTTGATATATTTAAAAATGAGTAAATTTGTAAAATTTTGCATATGTAGATTCATGAATGCATTCAGACATGAATTTACACGTATATATAATATATGCTGATACGTTTACAAATGTGAAGACTTGTACATATATAAATTTACACAATTATGTATTCAAAAATGTGAGAATTTATAAACTTATACATATGCACATTTCAAAAATTGAAATTGATAATTGAAGAATTGAAAAATGAATAATTGAAAATGGAAGATTGAAAAATTGTGAACTAAAAAAATTGTGAATTAGTAAATTAATTAATTCAAGTTGTGAGTTGAAGCATTGAAAATTGAAAAATTGAAAAATGGAAGAATTGAAGAATTAAAGAATTGAAGAATTGAGGAATTAAAGAATTGAGGAATTGACAAATCGAAGAATCGAAGAGTTGAAGAATTGAAGAATTAAAAATAAAACAATTGAAAACGTTGAAGAATTGCAAAATGTTGAATTAAATGTTGAAGAACTAAGAATTGAAGAATAAAAGAATTGAAAAATTAGGAAACTGAAAATGGAAGAACTGAAGAAATTGAAAGATTGAAAAATTGGAAATTGAAGACTTGAAAATTGAAGAATTGGGAATAGAAAACTTGAATATTGTAGAATTGAAACTTGAGATTTTGAAAATTGAAGAATTGAAAATTACAGAATCGAAAAATTGAAAATTACAGACTTAAAAAATTGGAAACTTGAAAAATTAATAAATTGAGAAATTGAAAAATTGAGAAATTAAAAAATTGAAAAATTGAAAAATTGAAAAATTGAGAAATTAAAAAATTGCAAAATTACAAAATTGCAAAATTGCAAAATTGAATGATTGAAAAATTGAAAAATTGAAAAATTGAAAAATTGAAAAATTGAAAAATTGAAAAATTGAAAAATTAAAAAATTGAAAAATTGAGAGATTGAAAAATTGAAAAATTGAAAAATTGTAAAATTGAAAAACTGAAATATTGAAGAATTGGAAAATTGAAGAATTAACAGTTTGAAAAATTGAAAAATCATACTTTCCTAAAATTAACATATTACTCCAAAAAATGATTCTCATTATCATTAACCCAATTAATCCAAAAACCTCATTAATCGTCCACAATCGCGCGTATCACGTGTTTCACCACGACACACGTGCCACCTTAGACAAACTTCCAAAAGAACCCTTTTCCAAAACAAAGAAAAGAACGAAGAAAGAGCACGATGTATAAATACCGTTTTGCGGTCCGAAAAAGTCGTTGCTTAGGTTACAGGCGATCGCATTAATATTTATACACGGGACACGAAACGAAAAGGCAAGAAGAAAAAAGGAGGAAAAAACCGCTTGTCACGGTCCGTGCACGGAGATCAAGAGAATCCGTTCGGTAGTTGTAAAAAAATTTGCTGAAAAAGAAGAATGGTGCTGTCGATCTCTCGAGGCACATCGCGACTTTTTGCACCATCGATTCATCGAAAGTCAAACATCTCAGGGACGAGCCTGTGGGAACGGTCGGCGTGCATAAACACGTTTTCCGCGTTGGTTTCTCTATTTATATTAGAAATTGGTTATGACTTTAGAAAATCGGAAATGAAAATTAAAAGTTGAAGTTAAGGATTTGGGAAATTTTAGAGATTCGAACGATTTTGGAATTCAGTGAATTTGGAGATTAAGAAAGTAGAGAGTTTGAGGAATTTGGTGAATTTGGGGATTAAGAAAGTAAAGAGTTTGAGGAATTTGGGACATTTAGGGAATTTAGTATTTTGGGAATTTAGGACATTTAGTGGGTTTAGTATTTTGGGAATTTGGAACATTTAGAGAATTTAGTATTTTGGGAATTTGGGACATTTAGAGAATTTAGTATTCTGGGAATTTGGGACATTTAGAGGGTTTAGTATTTTGGGAATTTGGGACATTTAGAGAATTTACTATTTTAGGAATTTGGGACATTTAGAGGGTTTAGTATTTTGGAAATTTGGGACATTCAGAGAATTTACTATTTTGGGAATTTGGGACATTTAGAGGGTTTAGTATTTTGGGAATTTGGAACATTTAGAGAATTTACTATTTTGGGAATTTGGGACATTTAGAGAATTTAGTATTTTGGGAATTTGGGACATTTAGAGGGTTTAGTATTTTGGGAATTTGGGACATTTAGAGAATTTCGGGATTTGAGAATGAGGGACATTTAGAGAATTTACTATTTTGGGAATTTGGGACATTTAGAGAATTTACTATTTTGGGAATTTGGGACATTTAGAGAATTTACTATTTTGGGAATTTGGGACATTTAGAGGATTTAGTATTTTGGGAATTTGGGACATTTAGAGAATTTCGGGATTTGAAAATGAGGGACATTTAGAGAATATGGAAAAGTTAGGGAATTGGAAGATTTTAGGCCTTAGAACCACATTTAGAGAATTTGGGGAATTTGCAACTTTTCTGCAATTCCTGTAAAATTTCCAAATTCTTAAATACTCTAAATCAGTGAATTTTCCGAATCGATAACTTCTCCAAATCTTTAAATCTTCTATATTTCTAAATTTCTCAAATCCTCAAATTTTTAAAGGTGTCAAATTCCTAAATATCATAAATCCCTAAAATATCTAGAATCCCGAACTTCTCCAAATCTCTAAATTTTCTTAAATCCCTAAATTGTCCAAATTTGTAACTTCTCAAAATCCCTAAATCCCTGAATACTATAAATGGCTCAAATTCCTCGAATTCTCAAATTTTGCAATCTCCAAATCCCTAAAATGTCAGAAATCTCTAACTTCTCCAAATCCCTAAATTTTTTTAAATCCCTAACTTGTCCAGATCCCTAAATCTCTAAATATTGTAAATGGCACAATTTCCTTGAGTCCTCAAATTTTCAAATCTCCAAATGCCTAAAGTGTCAAAAATCCCTAACTTCTCCAAATCCATAAGTCCCTACATACTGTAAATAGCACAACTTCCTTGAGTCCTCAAATTTTCAAATCTCCAAATCCCTAAAATGTCAGAAATCCCTAACTTCTCCAAATCCATAAATCTCTAAATATTGTAAATAGCACAATTTCCTTGAGTCCTCAAATTTTCAAATCTCCAAATCCCTAAAGTGTCATAAATCCCTAACTTCTCCAAATTCCTAAATTTTTTTAAATCCCTAACTTGTTCAGATCCCTAAATCTCTAAATATTAAAAATTCCCCAAATTCCCTAAATACTAACTCTCCAATCTCTCCAATTCCCCAAAATCCCCAAATCTTAATTTCACCAAAGCCTCTCCAACTACTCAACCATTCAGAAATCTCCAGTCCGCAAACACATTAAAAATATTAAAATTGCCTCGAATAATAAGCCACGTATGCATGGTAGTTAAAAGACGTCAATCCGAATATTCTACCTTTCGTTTTCTCGCATAATTAATACTCAAGGTTAACCTACGCACGAAACCTCGCCAATTTGGAATTCCCAGTGACTCTTTTCTTTAACACAGAATCCAATGAACGATTCATTTTCTCTGAATCTTACCAGGAAAGGTTTTGTAATTATAACACGGTCAGTGGGTGAAGAATTCAGGTGTGGTCAACTTGTAATATGTGGTTCAAAAATGAAGAAGTTTGGGCGTGAAATTATAATATATTAACACGGTTGTGTGGGCGTGTATGTGTAATTCTAAGGAAAATTCTGCGAAATGTTGTGCCTATAGAGAAGAGACGTTTGACGTCAAAGGTGTCTCAGTAAGAAATATGTTTTGCATTCCTGAAGCCGCAGCGTTCAACAGAAATCTGGATATGTTTCATGCAATATGCATATGAGGATGCATATTTTAATCTTCGAATTGAGATATTAAGAGTTTGAATGAAAGTAAAAAATATACGATATCAGTGTATCACTCTCGAAGTGTGTCTGTTCCTATTTTGCATTTATTGAATGAATTGTCCTCTTGCAAGAATAACTATAGAATATAACGTAATTTTCAGAACTGCGAAATATCAAGTTTATAGATTGACAATTTTGTAGATTTTTAAATTGGAAAATTAATTTGAAAATTTAGAGTCGAAGAGTTGAACCCTTTTTCGCGTTACAATAGGGGACATTTTCAAATGTTCTATTAAGTAGACAATACCGAAGACCGAGCATGGTTCCAAGTAAAAAGAAAAAATAAATAACATTTTCTAATCAAATTTTATTATTTATACGCTCATTTTTAAGTGGACTAGCCATATATATTTTTCAACTCGTCATCAAAATTCACGCGACAGAGCAATTATTAAGCGAACGTCTTCTCACCAAGGAGTTTTCAAAAGTAACAACTGGATTTCTCATCAAATTTCAAACAGCCCGATTCGATACAATTTCAAACGCTTCGAATTGAAAAAACAATATTCGATTTATTTTATATTTCATTGCGACGCTCGAAAAACACCGTATACGCGATTCAGGAAATCTAACTATATAAATTACATAACAATTTACTGCTCTACATTTTGTGTGTGCGAGAGGGATTCGAAGTCACGGTACTCCGGTGGTATATATCGTATTAATACTTATTAATTATTATATTAACTGATTAATTCATTGTAACTACCAGTGTCACTGCCTTTCGACATTTGAAAATCCACAGTTGCCATCATCGATAATAGATTGACTTAGGACACTTTTAGATACAAGTTTTCAACCATGAAAACAACCGCGAAAATTTAAATGTGTAAAATGTACTATCTCCAAAGTGTACTTTACTTAATAAAAATTAAGTAAATTCAAATAAATTTTATGTAATTAAACCAGTGTACATTTTTTAGTTCCATATCATATTTTACAGTCAGTCACCGGTGACTGACGCGATCTGAATGGAAAATTCAGTATCGGTCATCGATGACTGATAATATAAAATATGATATTTAAACGTGAAATATGATATATATTACATGTCAGTCACCAGTGACTGACACTGAATTTTCCGTTCAAATCGCGTCAGTCATCGGTGATTGACAATATAAAATTGTGATTTATATGTACAAAGTGTACTTCAAATATAATTAACTATGAAATTGTTATTATGAGAATTAAGTACTTGTTGCTACAGATAACTAGTGATAAATGTACTCAGGCTACTTTCAAAATGAGAAACTCATATGTCTCATAATTCTGAAATGGTAAATCGTGAAATGGTAGGAGATTTCTTATGTTTATGAGATTTCTTATATTTAATCAATTTGAATTTTTTCTTTGTGAGTCAGCGATTGTGTTTTGTTCGAAGCATCCAAAAGGTGACTTTTAAACTGATTGAATATTCAAATAAATTTGTAAATTTTTATATCATGAAATTTAGCAACGTAGAAATTTTGTACCTAATAAATTTAAAAATTCAGAAATTTGATCATTTTTAAGTTCACATATTTCGTAACTTTTCAATTCGAATATTTAAAATTGTACAAATATCAGATTTGTAAATTTAAACAGTCATAAATTTAGAAATTGCAAAATTTCACATCAAGCTTATCAAATTTGATAATTTTGAAATTTGTTAATACAGAATTATTACATTTTCAAATCTTCTGTATTAAGAAATTGAGCAATTCAGAAATTTGATTAGAAAAATTTGGAAATTCATCAGCAAACATATGAATATCAGATATCAAAATTTGAACAGTGAAAAATCTGGAGACTGCAGTTTTTCAAAATTCATACATCATCTAAATTTTCAAATCACTTAATAATCAATATTTCATATTTACTCCAACAAATCAGAAACTGTTAAGATAATTATCAAAAATCTTATTATATTTAAAACTAGGTTTGAGTGCTACATTTTTTGCAAAAAAAAAAAAACTTGAAACCATAAAAATAAAAAGTGAACAAATATCTTATAAACATTACTCCTTACCGAATGAAGGAAGCCCATCATTGCAGCACCGCTTTTTACCCCCCATTATGCAAATCGACCCACACAATTTCTAACAAAAACAAGCTCTCTGAAAAGAGAAAGAGAGAGAAAAGAGGAAGACAGTACGAGCGGAAGGGAAAAGGCAAGGCGAGAGTCAAGGCACGAGCTGCCGCATGGACAATGCCACCATGGGGCTATGGGAACCCGTGGTGTGAAGGCATGTGTTGTTTTCTCGAGGCCGTTGGAGGACGTGTCGCGGCTCGCATCGTCGATTTGCCTGGCAAAAGGAAACCACCATGGTGGACAGGATGCGTGACCAACCGGATTCCCGACGATGCGTGCACGCACGCTTGGAATTTCAGCCTCTAGAATAGCGACCGACTATGAATCCACTTGAAGAACCTCGGCGATATACGAGAAAGTGCGGCGATCCCGTCTCTCTTGCGACGCTCCGCGGGGAGAAGAGGACGGCGAGAATTTCGTCGACGCGACATTTTCGAGCGACGAGGCGATATTTTCTCGCGCTTTCTTTCTCCGAGTATTCTTCGCGCGATTACGCGGCTCGATACCGGGGCCGATTTCGCGATTCGACTCGAAAAATTTGATCGAAAACGAAAATATATTTTGATCGCGTCTCGAGGGCCGAATCGCGAAATCGGGCTCTGTGCCGCGACGCGTGATCGAGCGAGGAACACTTCGGAAAGGAAACCGCGAGAAAATATCGTTTCTTCGCTTCGAAACGCCGCGTCGACGAAATCGGTGCCGTTCTCGTCTCTTCTCGAGGGAGAGACGAGTGTGGCAGGTTTTTGATTTTGGACGACGAAAAGTTGTAACAAATCTTTTAATCGGTCGAGCTGATGGGTACTTTGATTCGAACAATCTCGGTTCTAATCCTTTGAAACCCTTGTGACGAGATTATCAGCTTTCTAGACCGCGGTCGCCTTTGATATTGATGCACGATAAGGTCTTTTCAACTTGCTCTTTTTATTGGCTCGCTTAACGAGCTAGATTTCGAAGCTGCTTTAGAGGTTCATTTGAATTGAAGGAATGTCCGGCAGTGGATTATGAACACATCTGGAATTTCTAGGGATTTTTGGTTGTTTCTTATACTTTGGGTGCATTTTAAAAAATTTCATATGTTGACATTTCAAATTTCCAAATACGCAATCCATAGATTAAATTATATTTTTAAATGTCAAAATACTGCAAGTTTCGAATTTTCAAATATAAAAATTTAATTTATATTATAACGTGGAATTCTAATAATTGAAAATAAAAGTTTCTAAATTAGAATTTTAAACTTTTGGAAGTTCAAATTCTTTCGGTACTAAAATTTTTATATTTTGAAATTTAGGTTTATACATTTCAAATTTTATTTTGGTTTATGTATTAATTAACATCATTTTCTAACATTGAAAAATTTTCAAGGTATGAAGGATTTAATTCTTGACATTTTCACTTACTACAAAATAAAAATTTAATAATTTAATTTGATAAATAATTTAATAAATTTTATACTTGTTTTATAACTTTTAATATATAACTTAATAATTTTTTAATTTACTTGAATGTACTTGACTTTAATTGAATTTACTTGAATATACTTGAATTGAATTGAATTTACTTATATTTACTTGAATTTACTTGAATTTACTGGAACTTACTGCAACCTACTTTAATTTAATTGAACTTACTTGATTTTACTTGAATTTAATTGAATTTACTGGAATTTACTGGAATTTACTTGAATATACTTGAGTTTACTTGAATTTACTTGTATTTACTTGAATTTACTTGAATTTACTTGAATTTACTTGAATTTACTTGAATTTACTTGAATTTATTTGAGTTTACTTGAACCTACTTGAATTTACTTGAATTTACTTGAATTTACTTGAACCTACTTGAGTTTACTTGTACTTACTTGAATTTACTTGAATTTACTTGAACCTACTTGAATTTACTTGTATTTACTTGAATTTACTTGAATTTACTTGAATTTAATTGAAAGTATTTGAACTTACTTAAATTTACTTGAATTTACTTGAACTTACTTAAAACTATTTGAATCTACTTGAACCTACTTGAATTTACTTGAATTTTACTTGAACTTACTGGAACCTACTTGAATTTAATTGAATTGACTTGATTTTACTTGAATTTAATTGATATTACTTGAATATACTTGAATTTACTTGAACCTATTTGAATCTACTTGAACCTGCTTGAATTTACTTGAATTTTATTTGAACTTCCTTAAATTTATTTGAACCTATTTCAATTTATTTGAATTTGTTTGAACTTCCTTCAATTTACTCGAATGTAATGATCTATCAATTCACTCATAAAAAATCTCAATGATTTTAATACGATTCTCAAATTTAATTAAAAATCTAATAATCCATAAATTTACAACTTTACTAATATACACAAATGAACCCGGTAATTAACTAACATTATGAATAAAATATACTTTCGTCTAATCAATCTTTGTTCTTCTCAATTTAGTCTCATTTATAGACCTAAACCCCGAAATCATCAAACCACCTGAGCAATACATCAATCTTTGTTTTCATCATTTTGTAACAGTATTCTCCCGAAAAATGGCACACAGCTATTCCACGACGATTTCCACCAATCATATCCGAAGCAATCTTCCTTTGAAACGGCTTTTCAAATTATTATCGTAATAAAACAAAAAGAGGTTTCGCGTTTTAAAGACACGTTACATATATGTAATGTTATTATTATTTTAATAAGATAATCAGATCGAAATTTTAAAGACGTATCGGTCTCCCCGAACCCATTCAAAACGGCTCTTGAAAACCGATTAAAAACCAGGTCGAGGAAAATTTACAATTTTGTCGAGCGTATTTCGAGGTAAAATGAAATCGTTGTCGAAGTTTATGCTTATGAGAGAGAGCAATAATGGTTAATAAATCATTCGATGGATCGTATAGGATATAAGGTTTCACATTGTAATACCGTTGGATTTTTGCAAGGTATACATATTAATTTATCGGAGATTTTATCGATTCCTTTAATCGATCGCGGTGCATTAAAGCGTCATGCAGCTCCATCATTACGCACACGAAATGATTGTCAATTAACGGACGGAGCGGACCGAATAATTTTATAGCTGTTCGTCAGCGAAAATACAAAAGATGAATCGTGTGTCTGCGTACAACATTGTAACTGCATATTTCATTTCACTTCCTGCAGGAAATTCTTCGTCGTTTATTAATTTTAGGACCTCCAACTTCTTGAAAATTCTCTTCACGAAATTTTCAAATTAATATTCATTTCTTTATATAAACGTGTGTACGTTTATTATATCGTATTTTATGTAGGACAAATTTTATACATTTTTTATATGTAACATGTGTGTATATTTTGCGTTGTGTATTTCACATATGTAGGATGCATATCATATGTGTAAATTTTATATAATTTCATATGTTTTTTATATGTAACATGTGTGTATATCTTGTATTGTGTATTTCACGTATGTAGGATGCATATCATGTGTGTAAATTTTATATAATTTCATATGTTTTTTATAATATGTAACGTGTGTATATCTTGTATTGTGTATTTCACATATGTAGGATGCATATCATATGTGTAAATTTTATATAATTTCATATGTTTTTTATATGTACCATATGTGTATATCTTGTATTGTGTATTCCACATATGTAGAATGTATATCATATGTATGTACATATATTACATAACATGTCATATGTTCTTCATGTGTGCCATACGTGTAAGATTCATATAGTGTATTTCACATATGTAGAATGTATATCATATGTATATTTTATATAATATATTCCATTTTGTTATACATTTTTCATATGTACCATATATGTATACTTCCTATAGTGTATCTCATACATGTAGGACATAACTCATATGTGTATGCATACTTTATGTAATATGTTATATGTCTTTCATATGTGCCATATGTGTATATTTTGTACAGTATATTTATATGTAGCATATGTATGCCTTACACGTGTCAGATGCACATTATATGTGCATATTTTCTATATCATGTTTTACACACACATATAAAACATATATAACATGTGTAGACGTTACACATATGTATATCATATGTTTACGTGCTTTATGGAAACAGTTCACGATCAATTTAAAAGAACACGACGCACATTTAAACATAGAAAAAAAAAATTATTTAATCTCGTTATATTTCATTTCGCACAACACACATGTAATCAGGAAACAATTTCTGTAAGTAATTGATGCAACATCGTGCAAAATTCGCGGCCGTGTACGTGGAACGAATTTTTGTACGACGCGACGAACGTAATTAAATGGACAGTGTCCGCGTAATTGCGAAAAGTTATTTACTAAAATGACTATTCAATAAGTTGCGTTCATTAAATTGGTTATTCATTGGTGCATTTAATCTTTTGGTGGTGCGCGTCGTGTCGCGTTAAAGGCGTGTGTACCTTAAACGCAAGCAAAGTATCTTTATTTAAATTTTTAAGAAAGTTAATAACGACATAATGCGGTGTTATTACTACGTAATACGCTCGGAAAGTTGCAGATTATCATCTGGTGTGATCTACCTTGTTCCTGGATCATCGAACACAGCTGGATGCTCTTCCGCCTGAATTTATGTAACCTAAATAATTTCGGTGTGACGTTCATATTCCGTAAATATCCACCTTTATTTCTTCATTCCCTTGTTTTTTTACATTTATTCATATTAGCAAATTTCCATTTTGTTCATATTATTCGATTATTATGTTGATTGTTTGATTATTTTAATATCTACTTTGTTTTTAATTGTGTTATAATAAATCAGAAATTTAACAATTTGAAAATTTGTAGATTCAGAAATGTACTTACTATTTGTTAATATATGTTTACAATATGTTTACATTTCAGGGTCTAGAGATTTTGGGATCTAGGATCTAGGGATTTTGGAATTTTGGGATTTTGAGATTTTCGCATTTAGGGAATTTGGGATTTTGGGATCTAGGGATCTAGGGATCTAGGGATCTAGGGATTTTGAGATCGAGGGATTTCGCAATTTTGGGATCTGTAGATTTTGAGATCGAGGGAAATTGGTATCTAGGGAAATTGGGATTTAGGGAAATTGGTATCTAGGGAAATTGGGATCTAGGGATATTGGGATCTAGGGAAATTGGTATCTAGGGAAATTGGTATCTAGGGATATTGGTATCTGGGGAAATTGGGATCTAGGGATATTGGGATGTAGGGAAATTGGTATCTAAGGAAATTGGGATCTAGGGAAATTGGGATCTGGGAAATTGGGATCTAGGGATATTGGGAACTAGAGAAATTGGGATCTAGAGAAATTGGCGTCCAGGGAAATTGGTATCTAGGGAAATTGGGATCTAGGGATATTGGGATCTAGGGAAATTGGTATCTAGGGATATTGGGATCTAGGGAAATTGGGATCTAGGGATATTGGGATCTAGGGAAATTGGTATCTAGGGAAATTGAGATCTAGGGATATTGGGATCTAGGAATATAGGTATCTAGGGAAATTGGCATGTAGGTATATTGGGATGTTGGGATTCCTGGATCTAGGGATTTTGGAATCTAGAGATTTTTGGATCTAAGGATTCTTGAATCTAGAGATTCAAGATTTTCCATCTAGGGATTTTGGTATTTGGCGATTTTTGGATCTAAGAATTTTCGGATCTTGGGATTTCGTTAGTGTAGGGATTTTGAGATCTAAACATTTTGGTATCTAAGGATTTTTAGATCTGATGACTTCGGGATCTAGGGATTTGGGAATTCAAGTATTTTTTTCCTAAATCTAGTAAACCCCTGTCCAAATAACCGAACCCTTCGAATTTCCGATCGTACATCAAAAGATTTTATATTTGTAAGTGGACGCATTCGACGCAGTTGGAAATGGCCCTGTGCGGTTCCGTTTTGCCTTATTCAGTCTCCCGTGATCACAGCGCAATTGCAACGTATGATTTACGATGTTGCAGCGAACCGTCGTAAGAGAAACAGCGAACGGACAATTGCTCGATCTCGCCCAATTTGCCAGAGAAAATGTAAGGTCTCCACCTGTATTTGCATACATTGTATATGCTTATGGTTGCCCGTATCGTATAATAATCCTTCCTTTTTAAATTCTGTACGATGTTTGAAGAAGAATCTTAAACGTGCTAATTTCGAGATGCGCGGATAAGTCGGTCATCAAATTACTCTTCCGTTCGATTTTTCGTTGTTGCACTTGAGAATGTTTTGTTGTTGCATAAATTAATGGGGTAATGTAGTTGATGCGATGTTTACAGTTGCTGATCGTTCTGTGTGAAGTATTATGCCCATTAAATAGATACGATCTTTGAGTAAATAGGTAATTACACGTATTTATTAGGCTTTACTCCCTGTTTCGATATTTTTATAACTTTCAATTCATAAAGCAGACACCTATATTTACGGATTACAGGTCGTAATATTCTATTAGTGAAATGTTTATGTATTTTGAAATCTATAATTTCAAGGTTTCATGTATATCTGTTTGCAAATATTATGAAAACTTAGTATATAAATTTGAGAATCTGAAAATTTTACGTTACTACTATTACTGTTACAAAACTAGAATTCATAAAATTCCAAATTCCTAAGAAAACCAAATTCTGAAATTAAAAATTTCCAAATTCTAAATTCTAAATTCGCCAAATTGCGAATTTACCAATTGCAAATTCTCGAACTTGTAAATTCCCCAAATTACAAATCCCCTAAATTAGAAATTCCCTAGATTCCAAATTCCTCAAATTTCAAATTCTCCAAATTGTGAATTCCCTAGATTCCAAATTCCCCAAATTGCAAATTTACAAATTTACAAATTCCCCAAATTTCAAATTCTCTAAATTCCAAATTCTCCAAGTTACGAATTCCCTAGATTCCAACTTTTCTAATTGCAAATTCCCTAGATTCCCAATTCCCCATATTCCAAATTCCCCAAATTCCAAATTTCCCAGATTCCAAATTCCCCAAATTCCAAATTTCCTAAGTTTGCAAATTCCCCAAATTTCAAATTCCCTAGTTTCCACATTCCCCAACTTGCGAATTTCCTAGATGCCAAATTCCCCAAATTGCAAATTTCTAAATTGTAAATTACCCAAATTTCAAATTCTCTAAATTCCAAATTCTCCAAGTTACGAATTCCCTGGATTCTAAATTTTCTAATTGCAAATTCCCTAAATTCCAAATTCCCTAGATTCCAAATTTCCCATATTCCAAATTCCCCAAATTCCAAATTTCCCAGATTCCAAATTTCCTAAGTTTGCAAATTCCCCAAATTTCAAATTCTCTTGTTTCCAAATTCCCCAACTTGCGAATTCCCTAGATGCCAAATTCCCCAAATTGCAAATTTCCAAATTGTAAATTACCCAAATTTCAAATTCTCCAAATTCCAAATTCCCCAAATTCCAAATTTCCTAAGTTTGCAAATTTCCCAAATATCAAATTCTCTAGTTTCCAAATTCCCCAACTTGCGAATTCCCTAGATGCCAAATTCCCCAAATTGCAAATTTCCAAATTGTAATTTACCCAAATTTCAAATTCTCCAAATTCCAAATTCCCCAAATTTCAAATTCCCTCGATTCCAAATTCCCCAAAATTGCGAATTCCCTATATTCCAAATTCCCTACCTTCAAAATTGACAAAATTCCGAATTCCAAAAATTCTAAATTTTTTAAATTCCAATGTTTCAATCTCTAAATTTCCATGTCTCTAATATTTATCTCTGTAATTTCCAAATTCTAAAACTTCAAAATTCAATATTCCTACCTCTGAAATTCTTTAATCTCCAAATTTGTATAATATATTCCCGATCCATCAATTTTGAATCTCTCATCCTTCCAAATTCCTAAATTTCCAAGTTCACAAAATTCCCTATATTCCCAATAGATGAAGAATGCCTACTGTGGACTTCTGTCTACACTCAAGCAACAAGTATTTCCCTTCGCCGATCCTGCAGCCGCCTCGTTCAACACTGTATATTCTTTTCTTACTACGACCACTATCTCCTTTTTTCTCTGCTTCTCCTTTAAGCTTCGTTATCGACGATGATTGCGGCCAACAGCAAACAAGGAACGCTCGATCGAGGCGACAAATTTAGCAAGAATGTTGCTTGAAACTCAGGATGTCGGGTGCCGGTAAAATGGATACATGTTGAAACATTCATGGAACGTTGTTACGGTTGGTGGAAATTGCGGGGATCGTTAACTTTGACGATACGTCGCATAATGGCTGTTTGATGTTGCCTTCATTTGCTGGACGAGTAACGACTATTGCTTGTGATAATCATTTCCACGTTTATTATTCCATAACTTACATCTTTAATTCTCTAGTTCTCGATTTTTAATTACTTCTGCTTTATGTCTTGTACGGAACTTGTACTGGAGTCGATTGAACATTTCGTATGTGTAGCTTCATATGTACTTTATATGTGTAGCTTCATATGTACTTCATATGTGTAACTTCATATGCACTTTATATGTGAAGCTTCATATGTACTTCATATATGTAGCTTCATATGTACTTCATATGTGAAGCTTTATATGTACTTCATATGTGTAGCTTCATATGTACTTCGTATGTGAAGCTTCATATGTATTTCATATGTGTAGCTTCATATGTACTTCATATGTGTAACTTCATATGTACTTTATATGTGAAGCTTCATATGTACTTCATATGTGTAACTTCATATGTACTTTATATGTGAAGCTTCATATGTACTTCATATATGTAGCTTCATATGTACTTCATATGTGAAGCTTCATATGTACTTCATATGTGTAGCTTCATATGTACTTCGTATGTGAAGCTTCATATGTATTTCATATGTGTAGTTTCATATGTGTAGCTTCATATGTACTTCATATGTGTAGCTTCATATGTATTTCATATGTGTAACTTCATATGTATTTCATATGTGTAACTTCATATGTACTTCATAGGTGTAGCTTCATATGTACTTCATATGTGTAACTTAATATGTACTTTATATGTGAAGCTTCATATGTAGTTCATTTATGTAGTTTCATATGTACTTCATATGCACTTCGTATATTTAGCTTCATATGTACCTCATATGTGTAGCTTCATATGTACTTCGTATGTGAAGCTTCATATGTGTAGCTTCATATGTACTTCATATGTGTAACTTCATATGTACTTCATATATGTAGCTTCATATGTAGTTCATATGTGTAGCTTCATATGTCCTTTGTATGTGAAGCTTCATATGTGTAGCTTCATATGTACTTCATATGTGTAACTTCATATGTACTTCATATATGTAGCTTCATATGTAGTTCATATGTGTAGCTTCATATGTCCTTTGTATGTGAAGCTTCATATGTACTTCATATGTGAAACCTCATATGTACTTCGTATGTGTAGTATCATACGTATGTAGCTCGTATGTGTAGCTTCATATGTACCTTGTATGTGACTATTAAAATTGATTAAAATGCTTTGTTGAAGTGTAGTATTCTAAAAAATGAATTTATTAAAAAACTCGTATGTGTGAAGAATTAATATCCGTTTCATCCCTTTGATATTTTAAATCCGTAACACCGAAGGGCTGCAAAGCAGTGAACCTCCGCAATCGTGGAGGGATTCGCACCTTTCGTGCCGGCTGCTGGCGCGTTAAACGATCGTTGTGCCGGGCACAAGGGCAGCACACGAGCAGCACACGAGCAGCACACTTCCCTAAGCACGCACCTTTCGATTTTCGGTCCCGCATCCATCTCGATATCGTCGAGAAAAGAGGCCGACGGAGGCAAACGAGCTCGAGAAGAATGGTTCGATTCAGGGTGGCTACACGAGGGCTTTTCTGCCCTCGCCACGGGGTGGATCGACGAGGGGGAAGGGCAGACCCTTCGAGTGCAGCCTCTTCGAAAGACGGGAAGACTCGAATCGAGCTGTTCCCACGAGCAGAGACACCACCTGTGCGTTCGGACGGGGCACAACAGAGCATCGGGCCGAGGGGACGTGTCATGATTTTCGAGCCTAATTTCCGAGATTGGCCAGCCATGAAACCAACGACGCGTCCGTGGTGTTAACGCCCGGTTTACGGGGACTGTGTGACGGATTTCTTATTTTTGCTGGACGTTGACGACTCGATTTGTTCGTTTGTCTAGTTGTCTGTGTAGGCCGCAATTTTGAGATTTTACGGTTGGAACTTTGGGGGTGGACTTGGGAGACGTGTTAAATTTACTATAAACAGATTTTGTGTTATTAAATTATTTATAGTATAAGAGAATCTTAGATATGATGAAAACTTGTTTCGTGATACGAAAGAATGATAAAATCTCACATATGACTGTTTAGTATACGAAAATGTAATGAAAGCTTATATATGATGCTATTAATCGATACACAAGAATATAATAGCATCTAAAATGTAATAAAGTTCTACAGTATTAAAAAACAAAAATAAAATTTATTGATACGTAAGCAAACAATTAAAATTCCAATAGAAAGAAACATATCAAGGTAGAATAATAGGGACATGAGAATTTAAGGATTTAGGGCTTTAGGGATTTATGAATTTAGAAATTTGAGAATTGGGCGATTTAGAAAGATTTTTAGAGATTTCAGAATGTAGGGATTTCGAGATCTAAGAATTTCGGGAATCTAGGAATTTTTGGATCTAAGGATATTGGGATCTAGAGATTTTTGCATGTAAGGATTATGGGATCTAGGGATTTTTGGATCTAGTTATTTTGGAACTAGGGATTTTTAAATCTAGGGATTTCAGGATATAGTGACTTTGCGACTGTAAGGATTTTTAGATCTAGGGATATTTGGATCTAGTGATTTTTGGATCTAAGGATTTCGGGATATAGTGTCTTTGCTACTGTAAGAATTTTTAGATCTAGAGATATTTGGATCTAGTGATTTTTGGATCTAGGGATTTCGTTAGTGTAAGGGTGTTAAGATCAAGAGACTTCAGGATCTAAGTATTCTGTTAGTATAATCATTTTGGGATCTAGGGATTTGTTTACTGTAAGGATTTTGGGATCTAGGGATATTGGAATTCAAATATTTTAAAATGTATAAACTTGAATTTTTAAAAACTAAGAAATCTCATATTTGAAGATTTTTTCCGAATTTCTCAAGTGTCCCAAGTTCCCAAATTTACCAAATTCCCCAATTTCACAAAGTATAACAAAACTACATAACATACACAAATAAAAGAAAATCTACCATTACATGAAAATACAATTGATTTTTAATAAATAATAATATTAAGATAACCTATATGATAATTGAATTTACAACCACAAATACCAAAGTCATGTTTAATGTATGCAAAATATACAAAATTCCGAGAAAATGATGCTCATCCCACGAAACGAAACCTGGCCCGACGAAAAAGTACGTGACCGATAAAGTAACGACGCTAATTAAATACCCACACGTTTCCCGATCGTTGCACGAGCATCGATCTCGCAACACGCTCTAACCGTCAATCGATCGCTCGATTAATTAATTGCAAATTGGCCGAGACTGCGATAAAGTTCCATGCGAAGCTGGGACCGTTTGCGTTACGCACGAAACAAGTTGTCCTTCGCCCCATTTAAGGATGCGATATACCTTTCCATCGTTCGGATAAAACCCAAAAGCTGCCACACTCGTCTCTCCCTCGAGAAGAGACGAGAACGGCACCGTTTTCGTCGACGCGGCGTTTCGAAGCGAAGAAACGATATTTTCTCGCGGTTTCCTTTCCGAAGTGTTCCTCGCTCGATCACGCGCCGCGGCACAGAGCCCGATTTCGCGATTCGGCCCTCGAGACGCGATCAAAATATATTTTCGTTTTCGATCAAATTTTTCGAGTCGAATCGCGAAATCGGACCCGGTATCGAGCCGCGTAATCGCGCGAAGAATACTCGGAGAAAGAAAGCGCGAGAAAATATCGCCTCGTCGCTCGAAAATGTCGCGTCGACGAAATTCTCGCCGTCCTCGTCTCCCCGCTAAGGAGCGTCGCAAGAGGGACGAGGATCGCCGCACTTTCTCGTATATCGCCGCGCAAGGCTTTCAAAGTCGATTCAAGAGTTGGTTCATCGTCTCTCTGGAGACTTAAACGAGCGGCGGCTAATTAACAACCGCTACCGGTTAACGTTCCTCGAGGATCATTTCAGCCGCAGGCGTTTCTACACCGAACGATATTTCTCTATTCTCGAACTGTGGACGGCGCCGCCATATTTTCTTTCGTCTTTTTTTACTGCTCGAACACGTCGGCTTCCCTTTCTGGGATCCCCTTATCCGTTAGCGTTTAATTATACCCCGTTTCTTCGTTTTTTCTTTTTTCGTTTCCACATTAAAGCAGTATCCACGCGGACGAGATGGAAGACTTAGTTTTCTTCGGGTTTAAAATCTTGTTGAAGGACTTTTTTTAATTGGGAGTTTTTAGTGGTTTTGAAGCTGCGGTTAATTTAAGTACATGGAATTTTATTTTAGTTTAATGGTTCCTGGTTTTGGTTGTTGGATATTGAGAAAAATAAGTATTTTATTATTTTTAGGAAGTCTTGAGCACTTATTTTAATTTGCAAATTTTATACTTTTTTAGAAAGTTTTAGAGAAATTTTAGTTGACCTTTGATGTATTTGTAAATTTTTAATGGATCTTGAATGCATTTTTAGGTTTTCAATAAATTTTTATTAATTTGTACTTTTTTATTTTATTTGTATTTTGTAAATTAGGTATTTGTAGTGTTTCAAATTTGTTAAATTTACAAATTTTAATATTTGCAAATTTTCCTGTTTACAAGTGTAGGTATTACGGAATTTTCAGAATATACAAATTCTTTAAATTTTGCAAATTCAAATATTAATTTTTTTTAAATATCAAAAATTATAATAAAAAGAGTACATTAAATAAATTAAATGAATAGTTAAATTTGTAATCCTTGAATTATCAAAAACTATAATAAAGACAGTAAATTAAATAGATTTAAAGAATTACTAGATGTACTTTTTAAATTAACACTATAGTATAATACAAGTATAGTACACCTGTATGAAGTATATAATATAGTGTAACTAGTGTAAATAGTATATAATGCTGTATAATTATAGTATAGCTAATATAAATAGTATATAATACAGTATAACTATATTATAACTAATATAAATAGTATATAATACAGTATAACTATAGTATAACTAATATAAATAGTATATAATACAGTATAACTATAGTATAACTAGTATTAATAGTATGCAATGCAATATAGTTATAGTATAACTAGTAGATATAGTGTACATGTATAATATAAATACAGTATAACTAATATAAATATTGTACTATACAAGTACAATATAACTAGTATAAATAGTATACAGTATAATATAACTGCATCATAATTTATTATACATAGTATGCAGTACGAAATAACTATAGTGTAACTACTATTAATAGTGTACAGTATAATATGACTATAGTGTAACTACTATATATAGTACACAGTAGAATATAACTATAGTGTAACTACTATTAATAGTATACAATACACTACAACTTCACTAGAGATAATATAAATAGCATACAGTATCACATAACTTTACTATAAATATACCATAATACAAATACTACAAATACCAGAAATAACGCGAATATACTATGAATATATTATACTATATTTACAGCATATTTATACTACAAATGCTATAAATATACTATAAATATACTACAAATATACTATACTATATTTACAGCATATTTATACTACAAACACCACAAAAATACTATAGATATACTATGCTATAAATATACTACAAATACCACAAATATACTATAAATATACTGTACTATATTTACAGCATATTTATACTACAAATGCTATAAATATACTACAAATATACTACAAATATACTATACTATATTTACAGCATATTTATACTACAAATACCACAAAAATACTATAAATATACTACAAATACCACAAATATACTATAAATATACTATACTATACATATACTACAAACACCGCAAATATACTATAAACGTACTATACTATAAATATACGACAAACATAAATAATACACAGTGTAATATTAAACTATATACTATACTCTAATCTACAATAAAAATAACATAAAAAAAAAAGAAACCCGTCATACAAGAAAGTAACAGTATATTTTGAAGCGTAAAGGGTTAAGGCCCGTAGAGGTGCATGTCCAGCACTGCTGAAGGTGATCGTTGAAGAAACAGTTACAAATAAAATTCGAACACTGCCCAGCAGGGGACCGTTGTACGAGTAACCTTTCAGTCAGCATCGACGTTAATTCGAATTGGTGTACGCGAAGCAGGTGGCTCGTGGAACCGGGTCCAAGCAAAGGGATGAGACACGATTACCAAGAAATAACGGTACGCGGTCTCTGATCAACGAAAAATGCGAACCGTCAAAATTGCAGCCCTCCCTGACCTCTTGGATATCCTCTTTCACGTATTACTGACGTGTGAAATTTTATAATTATACCATTCCGAACATTCTCTACTTTTCAAGCCATTATACTTTCCGGTTCGTTATGTTAAAAATTTGCAAATATACGGATGTTCTTATTACTGTGTTTTTACATTGTGGAAGTATTGAATATTTTAAGTTGTGGATTTTTGTGTAGAATGTTTTTAAATTTTGAGTTTTGGAATTTTGGGTATTGAAAATGTTGGAGTGTCAATTTTTTAAATATTGAATTTTGGGATTTTTGAAAATTGATGTTTCAAATTTTACAATTTTGAATTTTGTAAATTTCAGATTTTAAAACTTTCCAATTTTGAGAACTTCAATTTTCAATTTTTGAATTTTATGTTAGTAATTTTTCAATTCCTCATATTTCACTTTTTGAAATTTTCGATTCCCCAAGTTCCAAATTTTGCAATTTTCAATTACACAAATTCCAATTTTTGAAATTGTCAATTCCCTAAATTCCAAATTTTGCAATTTTCAATTACCCATATTCCCAATTTTGGAATTTTCAATTTCTCAAATTCCAAATTTTGCAATTTTAAATTAGTAGTTTTTAATTCCCCAAATTCCAATTTTTGAAATTTTCAATTCCCCAAATTCCAAATTTTACAATTTTAAGTTACTAATTTTTAATTCCCCATATTCCAAATTTTGAAATTCGTAATTTCCTATATTCCAAATTCTGAAATTTCCAATTCACCATATTTCAAATTTAAAAATGTTTAATTCCATACGTTCCAACTTAAAAAATTTTCAATTTCATAAATTCTCAAATTTTTAATTTCCCAAATTCCAAATTGCAAATTTTGAAAGTATCAATTCGCAAATCCCAAATTCCCAACTTCCCAAATCACCAAATCCACAAATCTTCATGCGGTACACGAGAATCGGGAGCAGACAATTATCTGTCCCCTTTCCTCTCCTTAACAGCAGCTGTAATTCTTCGGCTAAACAGGTCACGCGGACGTTTTGATGTTTATCGAACGAAGGGCCTCGCGTGATGCAGCTTCCGAGTGAATGAGACCTCTGCAGATATACACGGTGCTCAATTCTTTATCGGAACTTTTTAACAGGACTTTATCAATATATTCTTATCGTAAAAATAAAAAACAATGTTATGTTTACATTAGTTTTCTCACACTTTAGTAGAAGAATAGTACAATAGTATATTAGTATAGTTGTGCAGTAGTATAGTAGCATAGTAGCACAATAGTACTATGGTATGGTAGTATAGTTATATGGTAGTAAAGTAGCATGATAACACAATAGTATAGTAGTATAGTAGTATAGTAATATAGTAGCACAATAGTACTATGGTATAGTGGTACAGTTATATGGTGGCAAAGTAGCATGATAACACAATAGTATAGTAGTATAGTAGTATAGTAATATAGTAGCACAATAGTACTATGGTATAGTAGTACAGTTATATGGTGGCAAAGTAGCATGATAACACAATAGTATAGTAGTTATAGTAGTATAGTAGTGTAGTAGTATAGTAGTATAGTAGCACAATAGTACTATGGTATAGTAGTACAGTTATATGGTGGTAAAGTAGCATGATAACACAATAGTGTAGTAGTTATAGTAGTTATAGTAGTTATAATAGTTATAATAGTTATAATAGTTATAGTAGTATAGTAGTATAGTAGCACAATAGTACTATGGTATAGTAGTACAGTTATATGGTAGTAAAGTAGCATGATAACACAATAGTATAGTAGTATAGTAGCACAATAGTACTATGGTATAGTAGTACAGTTATATGGTGTCAAAGTAGCATGATAACACAATAGTATAGTAGTTATAGTAGTATAGTAGTATAGTAGTATAGTAGCACAATAGTACTATGGTATAGTAGTACAGTTATATGGTGGTAAAGTAGCATGATAACACAATAGTATAATAGTTATAGTAGTTATAATAGTTATAGTAGTATAGTAGTATAGTAGTATAGTAGTATAGTAGCACAATAGTACTATGGTATAGTAGTACGGTTGTATTTACGGTCATGCTAGTAAAGTAGCATGATAACACAATAGTATAGTAGTTATAATAGTATAGTAGTATAGTAGTATAGTAAAGTAATGCTAATAATGCTAGTATAATAGTATAATTGTATAGTAGTATAATAACATAATAATACAACAGTGATATTGTTATAGTATAGTAGCACTATAGTAGTTGTACTACATATAGTAGTACTACACCACAAGAATGAAATAACAAAATGATGAAATATTACAATAGTAACACAACGAAGCAAGAAATAATAGAAACGATAATACTGTGAAATAATAAAAATCGCGTAGTAGTAAAGTGAAAAGAGGCACATCCAACAAAACTTAAACAGCCATTGTCTGAATGACCCGCCATCAGAAGGTTAATGCACCGGGCAATCAGTGTTATCAGATCGATATTTCAGATCCATTTGCGTTAGGAATAATATAATCGGCCATTAAATCTGCCTCACCCTCGGTACAAGTCATGAAGAGTGTTTTAATCGACATTGCATTCACGTCATCATCGCGTAGCGACACCTGTGAGCGCGAGGATAAGAAAAAAAAACTAATAATCGGGCCTTCACGCGTCTTTAATGGATGTTTATCATCCGATCGCGATCGAACCCTCTCAAAATTCTTTTTATGTACAATCCTATCGGGTCGGTCGTGTGAATAAATATTAATCCGACCGTGAAAGAATTAAATCGTGAAATCCCACGGAGATGGATCTCTGACGGCGAAGGTTGAATATGTCGCAGCCGGAATGTACGCGGCGGGCTATTTTAATTTGTAACAGATATCCTCCGATCTGTCACGGCTATTCTATTTTTGTTAAGAATGTTACTTGACTGGTTGTTTAATAACGTTATAAATATTTTCGCCGTTACTACTGTGCGGACTTTCGAAAATGTGGGAATATAGAGATTTGGAAATTTCTGAATATACAGATTTCGGAATTTTGAAATTAGGGGATTTACTTGGGGATTTAGGAATTCTTAGATTTTGGGATACGCGGATTTTTCTAGATCTAGGGATTTTCGGATCTGGGGATTTATGGATCTAGGGATTTCTGGATCTGGGGATTTTTGGATCTAGGGATTTCTGGATATGGAGGATTTTGGAATCTAGTAATTTCTGGACCTAGGGATTTTGGAATCTAGGGATTTCTGAATCTGGAAATTTTTTAATCTAGGGATTTTCGGGTCTGGGGGATTTTTGAATCTAGGAATTTTTGGGTCTGGGGTATTTTGGAATCTAGGGGTTTCTGGATCTGGGGGATTTTCGAATCTAGGAATTTCTTGATTTGGGGATTTCTAGATCCGGGAATTTTGGAATCTAGGAATTTCTGGATCTGGGGATTTCTAGATCCGGGGATTTTGGAATCTAGGAATTTGTGGATCTGCGGATTTCTAGATCCGGGGATTTTGGAATCTAGGAATTTCTGGATCTGGGGATTTCTAGATCCGGGGATTTTGGAATCTAGTAATTTCTGGATCTGAAAATTTTTGAATTGAGGGATTCTTGGATCTGGGGATTTTTTGTCATTGGAAGATTTCAAGATTTAGGGATTATTGAATCTAGGAAATTTTTGACTTGGGGATTTTTAAATTTGGAACTTTTGGTACCTGGTGATTTTGGGATCACGGGACTTATAGATAAGGGGATTTATAAATCTAGGAACTTATGAATCTGTGATTTTGGTGTGTAGTGATTTTGAAATTTCGAATATTCAGAACTGTCGATAACTTTGAAATTAAAAAATTTAAAAACTACAGCTTTCGCAAAATTTCACAAATATCCTGAATTCCCCAAATTTTTAACATTCCCAATGTACAAATACAGAAACCACCTAGTACTTCGTTTTCCACCACATTTAAACACATTCACCCCAAGGATGCCAGATTTGCCGTTGAATGTACGGTTACGTAAGGCTTAATCAGTCTCACCTCTCAATCTGGCCACCGGGTGAAAGTCAACGGGGCTCGAACAAGTGAATTCGTCGTCGTCGAAATCGAATGGACGGCCTTTGATAATTAATTCGAGATACGCACGTCATCCCACGGAAGTGGACCGGTTCGATGGATGAAAAGTTCTCTGCTCGATTCCGCTCAACTTCGAACAACATCCGACCGCTTTGAACAACTTTGAAGAATGCTTCGTTTCGATTCTCCTCGCTCGTCATAAAATCTGCTACAACCTTGCTACTTCTGCCCAATTATCCCGTTGATGATCAGGATTCTACTTTGTTACTAATTGATTAGCATTTTAGATCTTCACGGTTCATTCGTTTATTTTTGAAAAATATTTTTACATATCCGAAGTTGGAAATTGTGGATTTGCATTTAAGTGGCTTTTAATTAATTGACATTTTATGTGCATAATATATTTCTTAGTGTATATAGTTTCATACAAAAATATTATTACAATAATATAGTTTTTGTTTCAGAATTTTATATATAATAATATATAATTTTATATATAATAATATATAAAATTGTGAAAAAAAATGTTTTCCATAAAGAAACATTTTTACCATAATAAAATGGCGGGAACAAAACGCAGTCCGTTTAACAGCGGGCTATCGGTAATTGCGCAGGTATTAAACGAACGCATGCAAGATCAACATTTTATTCACCACTTATTTGCCCACATTTACCGGACAAATACTTATGCGTCCGGATTATCCAGCTGCCATGATAGCGAGTCCTCGAACACGCGTACTCACTCGGATCATCTGCAAGGAATCTGGTAATTGTCGAAAGCCTTTAACGATAAAGGACTGCTGCATATCTCGCTCAGTATGCGGGCACTAATAACCAATACTTATCGTAATAATAGAAATTTAGCATTTGTACGTAAATCGTCAGAGACGATTAAATGTAGATCGTTTTTCTATTTAGATTAGAAAAAATCAAAAAAGATTTTTCTATTTCCCGCTCTTATAAGTGCGGATGTTTGGCGCCTCCTAGTTTCCTTTCTTCAGTAGATAGTTTCACGCGTAACCTCTAAAAGCATGGCCATCCGCACGGTGCTCAACACGCGGTTTTTAGTGAATATTCTTTCTAAAATAATATATTGTGTTATTGTAATTAAGTAGTGTTAAGTGTATAAATAAATATATGCTTAATTATTATAATTGTTCTCAGTGGATGACAAAAGTGCGATGGAAGTTGAATAAGATGTCAGAGGTTAGAATTAAAGTATCAATATTTTAAATGTACTTTCATAATATCATTTAAATCACTTTCAAAGAAGTTCCGTGTCAAATAACTGGAACAGAATAAAATAACGTTCATGGTTACTTTGAAGCACACAAAATTGATGACGTCTCTTTTTACTATTTAATAGTTTTTGTTATGTAGAATACAAAAATGTCACGTTGCGCATTTTTAATTTATTTGACATGTGAGTGTAACGCTACCTTAACTTCTGTCTACATAATTTAATTATGCTACGTTTATAAGCGTTAAAGTGAAGTGATATTGTTTATTTAAAAAAAAGAACATTTGATATCTGCTTGCAAGTAGTAATCAGGAAAACATGTATTATTTTAATGGCATTCTGTACCGGCTCGACCAATGGAGTATGGGTAAAATCCAATATGGCGTCGCAGTAACCTGTCAAATACGCCGAAAGGTGTTCCAGTTAACATACGCATAAATTGTTAAATAAAAAACTATTAAATAATAAAAAAGTCATTAGTTTTGTGTGCCCTAAGGTAAATTTTACCCAATAACTACAATAAACCTTTTGTTCGTATTAAAAAGTTGTTTTATTCCCTTGAAAATCGTGTACGTCAAAGAGTTAATCACAAGCTTATTCCGTTCGAACCTCGTTATATTGTTACCTGCTCACGTATATCCTTATTTTGTCTCCTTCAGATAATAATTTCTGATGGGAAAACGAAGATTTTCATGGATCCGTGTAACAACGAGCGTCGGACTAATCAGAGGCCCATGAAAAGGTGAACGACGGGATATCATTAAAACTGGGACAATTGATTGTAGTGATTTAACATGTAAAATACGGGTAACGAAAATAATCACCAGGGAATAATCAATTTCCACGTCGCTGGCCAGGGATTCCGTTTATAACCGTTTTCATTTCGAAACATGTTATTACCGACATTTTGCCCGTGCACGTATATTCCGTTCAGCTCCGATGATAATAAACGTGGTGATCCTCTTTTTTATCCGGGGGAATTTTATTTCGTGTTTTATTGCTGGAATTCCTTTAACACCATGAGATACGCGTGACGAGAAGATTATGCTTCGCGCGAAAAGAAACAAGTGTTTTAATGTTAGAAGTGAAGATACGACTGGTGTTTGATATTCGGTTTAAAAGTCGACGAAATTTACGGTAGTGTATTTTTTTTCGAGGATATTCGGATTGTGATACGCGCGTAATTAAATTAATTCGATTCTGACGGTTATCGCGTTCTGATACGATTTAATATTTGAAGATGCGGGATTAATAAAAGTGGCGCCAATTCCTTAATGGTCGAATTATATTTGTAATGAATTTAAGAAAACCTGAAAAATTTATTAGCATGAAACGAAGTGAGCTAATAAATTTTTGGGTTTATTAATTATCTATGTATTATACTATAAATATAGTTTTCTAAGATTGAAAATAATTGTCAATAATTGTAAAATGTTAAAAATAATAATTATGATTAAACGAATGAAGAATATAATAATATTAATTTTATATTTGTTTGTGGTTAGTATTTTAAATTCATTAAAAATTATTTTAATTAATATTATACAAATTAATATGAATGAATTTAATGTTACTCATAATAAATTAATTAAAATAAATAAAATCAGTATGAATAAATAAAATTAATATAAATAAATAATATAAAATTAAATATAATATGTAAAAATTAAATAATACAGAAATTATTAATTCACAAATAACAAAATATAAAAATGCACAGATTTGAAAATGATAAAAATGTATTTTTGAAATTGATTAAAATTTCTCTTGATTGAATGAGTAAAACACGAAAGTGTTTAGTAGAATCGGTTCCTCCTCGGATAAGAAGGAAGCAGGTATTAATTTAGGGCAACACGAAACTTAATTTCCTGACTGACGACCTCACGTTAGCCATCTGCAGTATTGCATCAAACTTCTACCGGTAGCTCAAATCTGTGATGTTATCGATTACCATTTGCACTCAGGTGCCAACTGGCTTGGCTTTTAAGGGTTCGTGTTACCAACTTTTCCCGTTTCGCACGAAATTTGTTCACTCGTGTACTAACATCATTTTACACTTGCGTAAACTGCGGTGTAAACACGGATACGGAACAAATCATCCAAAACGAGAGAATATTAGTGACCGTTATTGTAGGATTCTCGTTGTTACGTGTCAATTATATTTTCTGTTAACAAAACTAAATCTAGATACAGATAATATATTTTGATATGTACACAATACATACATATTGATAATAATAAATAACAATTATTACATTACTAAATATTAATGATAATTAATATTCATTATTATTTATTATTTATTAATATTTATATTAATGATAATTAATATTTATTATATTCATATTTTATGTGCAGAAAAATATGTAATAAAATAATTTATATATGAACGTATATAAATTGTCAATTTTCGAAATTCCAATATTTCGAAATTTTCTAATTTCACAAACTACACAATTTTTCAAATATTCTATTTTTCGAATTTACCAAATACTCAAATTTCAAGAATCACTAAATTTTGAAAATTCGCAAATTTCGAAATTCCCCAAATTTTGAAAATTTTCACATTTCACCACTTTCAAATTGTGAAAATTGTAACATTTCAAAATTCCCCAGATTTCCTTTAATTCCCTGGATTTCCTACATTTCCAAAATTCCCTAGATTTACCCCATTTCAAAAACTCCCTAGATTACATAAATTTCCAATATTCCCTAGATTCGCACAATTTCTAAAATTCCCTAGATTCACCAAATTTGAAAAACTGCCTAGATTACATAAATTTCCAAAAGTTCCAAGACTCCCCAAATTCCCTAGATTCCCCAAAATTCCCTATATCACGTAAATTTCAAAAATTCCCTAGATTTTCTTCATTTCCAAAATTCTCCAGATTCTCCAGATTTCTTAAATTCACCAAATTCCCTAGATTTCCTGAATTCTCCAATTTCCGTAGATTTCATAAATTCTCAAAAATCCCTAGATTTTTCCTGAATTCCTCAACTTCTCTAAATCCCGAAATTTTCAAATTTCAAGTTTTCGAAATTCCCTAGATTCCCTAAATTCCGAAATTTTAATAGTGCCAAATTTCGAAAATTCCCTAGTTTATCAAATTTCTCATTTTCCAAATTTTATATATTCTTAGTTCCTCAAATTTTTAAAATTTCTGAATGACCGTATTCTCTAATTGCTACTTTCTCAAACCGTAATATGTCCTAACTCCAACTTTCTCAAATCGCAAAATCCTCAGATAAAAAATTTCTCAAAGTTCCCACAGCACTACTTCCTAAATCACAAATATCATCCAAAGAGTAATAACAACTCAAAAAAATCCGCCGCCCAATTAAAATCTAATTAAATCACGTAATTAATTTCCTCCATCCCTTATTATCCCACTGCATTGCTCAGCACGTCGTCCGAAGAAATTCGCAGTGATTCATCCAGCGTGAATACGAAGGGCGAGGAAGTTTGGGCAAGACATGGCGTCCCGTAAAAGAAAGGGGATCCACGAAGGGAAAAAGGAGGAAGCAAGGGATATTTGGTGGCGTAGTCGTCTGCAGGGTGCCGATCGAGATGCGGCGAACAATATGGCCCGTGCTCGGTACAATAGCGTCGTATTATGTGCACAACAAGCGGCAATGGGGCCACCGGTAAGGTTACATTGCCGGCCAGGTTGGCTATTCTGCCATACACAAAGAGGACTCACGGCTCGATGCACAATGCGATCGGGACCGGAGTAAACCACGACGCCTCTATGTTCCCACATCGAGACACGTTCTCTCCTGCACACGTGTGTCTCTGTGTACACGGGTATACCTGTACGGCGACACGAAAGTATTATTGTTATTGATTTCGTTAAGACCCCGATTGCTATGGTCATTGGTCCAACGAAAGTTTTAGGACACTTACTGAACCTTGAACAGAAATGCGAACCATTTGGACCGTTTCTGTATAGTGGTTGACGCCTTTGTCCGCGTAATTGATACGTTGGTAATTTTGTGATTAAGAGAGGATGTGTTGTGGGTTTTGATGTATGGATACATGTGAAAGATGCAGTGATTTGTCATTGACGGGTTTTCAAGTTTTGATGACGATTTGAAAGTTTGAGATTTTTGGTATTTTAGAAATTTTTGGAAATTTGGCTAATTTGAAGGATTTAGGGAATTTAGAGAATGTAGGAAATTTAGAAATCTTAAAATTTGGGATATTTTGAAATTTGATAATTGGGGGAATCTAGGGAATTTGCGGTGTGTGGGAATCTAGGGAATTTATAAACCTTGAGATTTGGGGAATTTTGAAATTTAATACTTTCGGAATTTGAGGAATTTAGGGAATCTAGGGAATTTGAAAATCTTGAAATTTGATATTTCTGAGATTTAGAAATTTCAAGATTTAGGAAATTGGGGAATCTAGGGAATTTGTGTGATCGAGGTAATCTAGGGAATTTAGAAATCTTGAGATTGTGGGAATTTTGAATCTTAATACTTTTGGTATTTGGAAATTTCGCAATTTGGGGAATTTAGAAATCTTGATATTTGATATTCTTGGGATTCGGAAATATCAGGATTTAGGGAATTGGGGAAATCTAGGGAATTTGTGAGATCGGGAGAATCTAGGGAATTTGTGGGATTGGAGGAATCTAAGGAATTTTTGGGGTTGGAGGAATTTAGGGAATTTTCAAAGAGGGAATCTAGGGAATTTAGAAATCATGGGATTCGGGGAATTTTTAAACTTAATACTTTCGGAATTTGCAAATTGCATAATTTGGGGAATTTAGGGAATCTAGGGAATTTTGAAACTTGATATTTTTGGAATTTTTAAATTTAAAAAATTTGGGGAATTAAGGAAATTTAGGAAACATAAGGAATTTAGAAATCTAGGGAATTTAGGAAGTCATACAAATATTAGAAATTTAATAATCTTAGAATTTGGGGAATTTAAATTTTTTAATTTGGGGAACTTGAAAATTTTCTGGTTCTGAAAATTTTTAAACATTTCAAAATTTTTAAAACCTAAAATCCGTCATGTAGAAGTCTTAAATTTCAAATCCCCAATTTCGAAATCCTCATCTTCCGAAATTTCTCGGTCCTTGACTTTCCAAAATCTGAAGTTGTGAAACTTTCTGATTCCCACATATTACAATTCATTAACAGCACCGACCCTGGTAGTGGTATTACACTTTACTATCTATTCGTACATCTGACATTAAATGAAAGATACTGTTAATTAACAAACGTAATCGCGATGAAATTCCAGCATGCACGACTCCCGAATCACAAAGAGGTCTGATCACCGAAGCATGAACGTGTGCCCACGATGCATATACGATGATGCAGAATGCACACGCAGAGAAGTTGCAACGCGTGTTCGTTGCATATGGTGGGGACACGAACGGCTTCCAGGCCTGAGAATCTTCCCACGTTTCTCGTAGCACGAGCCACAACACCGTACAGTCGGCTGCAATCTTCGCTTCCTGTGGTTAAACATTAATTTAACATCTTCACCATTTTTCAATTTATTCATTTATAGTTTTTTAACTTTTCAAATTACTTAATCTCTCAATCTTGTATTTTGCAGATTTTCTTGTTAGCAAAGTTTTCAAATTTAATTTTTCAAAAATATTTTTTCTCTACTTTTGAATTTCTGAATTTTCAAATTTTTACACATAAATATCTCCATAAAAATTGAGACCCGAATTCCCTTTCGTTATCCAGATTTTCACTAGGTAATACGGATTTGTCAACTCGTATATACGGAACACGTACACATGCATATTTGAAAGAATTTGTTTTTCCCGCCTTACAGAGTCTACGCCAATACGTATGCTAGCGTCTGCCATTAATTTAGTAGCATCCGGTTCGTTCAAAGACACGTACTAATATTAATATGAATATTACTACCCCTTTTATATTTTTTAATATAAGTATATTTAATTATGTGTGCCGGTGTATTTATAACAATAATATATTCAATAGAAAAGATGACAATATAAACTTGAGTGTGAATTTACGAAGTGCGAGATTTCCACTGTAACCGCATGGCGGGCTCTAACCGCTTGCAGGTTATGTTCCGATCGATGAAGCCGGTCGATACTCGAAACAAACGCCAGTCGTGCGGACACCGCAAATTATAATAAACAGCATTCTTTGCATCGTGGTATTGAGTGTGAGAAATAGTTTCTTTTTTTATTCTTTTCTGTTCGAAGTGTATGTGTTCTACCAACGCTAATAAAGTGACAGTTGTGCGTGTTCCTAACCAATAAAAATTGTGTTGTTTTGTGTACGTTCGCGGTTGATGTATGTTCTGTTCTGAAAGATGGGATACTCGTGGAATATGAGCGACTAATTATGCCGCCTTTCCGACATATACACACACAGATATATATAAATTCGGTATCCGTGTTCTGCGCCGAAGAGAACCCGATGAACCTTTCCGGGGGTTCGCGTGACGAGGACCGACAACCTTTGCAAAGCAGCCAACAGAAAGAGACCTGGCGAGGCTACAACTGTTCGTGAAATCGACGATGAACAGGGATTCGAGGAACAGTGCGGAAGCGTTTCGTATACCGGCACGTTCCGAATTAGCTCAACTGCCTTCTTCCACATTCTCTGCCGTGATTCTGTGTCCCGGTTTCATTGTCTCGGTCCAACGAACACAACCGACACAGACATTTTCTTTTCTCTTTTCTTTTGTAAACATGCTTCGGTGCCGTCTGCCCACTGGCTGCGTTCGACGATATTGATTGCCCTTCTTCAGGTAACTTTCTTCGATTCTCTCTGCGCAATCTCGCGTGCATGCGACGTGCTATCTCCCTGCACTTCCGTTTTTTCGATATCTTCGTGTTCGGCTGTTCATTTGTGTACGTACATAACTATGATTTTTAATACGTAGTTATTTTATTCATATGTATTGATCTATAGATATGCATTTGTTCTTTGTACGTAGTATACATTTATTCATATGTGCGCATTGTTTTATATGCATATGTATTGATTTATATATATATGTTGGTGCATTGATTCTTTATGCATATGTACACATTGATTTATATACATATGTATTGATTTTTATATATACAGGTAGGCATTGATCCATATACACAGATATACATTTATGTACATATATAACTATGCATTGATTTATAAACATACATATATTATATAAAAATAAATACATGTGTACATATATACACACACATAATAATCTCACATATTTTTAAAAATATTTTTGAAATTTATAATACTGAAATCTCCAACAGTACTTAAGCATCCATAATTTCTTACATAATTTTATAAAAATTATTTAAAATAATTTTTCCAATTTTACAATATTTCTGAAACTGAATTTTTTGGAATAAAAAACAAGTACTTTTTTTCACCGGAAAACATAGTTTTCTGTCGTCGTACAGCTGCAGTCCGTTCGATGAAAGGGTTAAACGTTTCCGACGCGATAAAGCGTGATTTTTTAGCAGGACGACCGGTATAATGTTCGCAGCGCTGAAAACGAGGCATTAGCATCGGCGGAGACCGGTAGGATAATTATACTGATTGGTCGTCCGAGCCGGATGCGTTCGCTCGCTTGCACTCGCGAGCGTGTGCTCGCTAAGCTAAACGAAACGAGCGTTATCCGCGTGATGCCACGCTGCTATCGCACCAACACACCCTGCGTTATTATTAATCGCGTTAACGACCCTGCGCTGTTCTCTGATTGTCCATTCGTTGATTCTTTTATGTCTCTTTTTAACACCCAAATTTCTACATCTTTAATTTGAGAGATTTAAACTTATCTGATCGTCGATATCTTCGGTAATTTTTTTGTCACTGTGACAGTGCCATTCTACGTCACCGTGCGGCAAAGGAGAGCTGCGCGAAGTGCGTGCGCAATAGACAAGTTCGAGATTTTTCTATTTTTCCGAATATCAATCAATGGAAGCTGGAATAATTTTTGTAAACATGAAACGAGGGTTGGTGGATAAATTGTGTAATAAATAATATTATTATTTATATTAATGTAATGAGTTATAATTAATATTAATGGATAATAAATAATGAATAATATAATATAGTAATAATTAAAAAATTATATTGTCTTAATATTTTTAGCTCTTCCTGAAAATTACACGAGGAATATGGAGTTATTTTATGTAAATTAATTTTGAAAATTTATAGTATTGATTGATAAACGTAGGTGTTTTCTATTAGTGACATTTATGACGAACGAAACTGTCGTAACTTATTCATTTGCTATTTTAAGATATAAATTCGTGTAAAGTCTTACTCATTTGATATCTAAAGATTGAGGTCATTCTCATTCCATTGTGTATCAATCATACAACGCAATCATTAATTCACAAATCATCTAATCACTATAGTTTAAAGGTTAAGGTGGTTTTAATTTATTTTGAGTAATTGAGGAACTAAAATTTGAGGTCATTGACTATTTCAAATAATTTAATTAAGTGCTTCATTAACTATTTTTAATTGTTCAGTTTAATAATTGATTGACAATTTTTAATAAATAAATAAATAAATTATTTATTATTTTGAATAGTTTAATTAATTTTGAATAATTATTTTATTTCAGCAATGAATTATTTTACTATCTTGAATAATTAATTTAATAATTGATTGACAATTTTGAATTATTTAATTGATCGTTTTGCAGGCTATTTTAATTAGTTTAAATACTTTATCAGCTAATTGGAGTGCTGTAATTATATAGTTAATTAGCTATTTTAGATAGTTTATTATCCTCTTCAAATTTCGGATACTTTAATAAAGCAATATATTAATTATCCCGAGATCATCAACAACGCAACATTGTAACTAAAATATATTATATAATAATCTCGATCTCGCATTATAATGTTTTAACAGTGAACCAATAATCCCGTAATTGCTTCAATAATATCGTAACGACGTATTTTACAATATAATATATTTCACTTGATAAAGAAATCGAAGAAGGTTATAATGTCGCTTCGTATTAAAATTGATGACACAAAAATACCATGATCCGCCCTACTTGTGGTGTATCAATTTCGATTTTTCAGTTGGACGTAAATTACTACATGAACTCTTTATTGAAGCTTTTAATATAAAATGGTCAATTCTGATACATGGAAAGTCTGATAAAATTCAATGATACGAAACTACCGCAAAATAGCGCTTGTATATTAATTCGATGCTTGAGGGCTTATTAAAATTGCTATGTACACGTTTTCTCGGCATTCTCGATACAAAGTGATCGGATCTTAATTAAAGAAGCGATCACTCAATTTATGAGATCAAAATTACTTTATTAACGAAGCGTTTGATTTTTAATTGAATATATGCTGTCCTTCGTTGTTTTCCATTATTTTGTTCCTTGTAGTTTCTTCTTCTTTTGTTGTTATTCGTTGTTTCATTGTTCTTCGATTTTTTATTATTTTTCGTTGTTTCTTCGATTTTATTGTTTTTCGTTGTTTCGTTGTTTCCGATATATGGTTGTTTTCTGTTCTGTTGTTGTTCCATTGTTTTTCGATTTTTTTTTTTTATGACATCTTATTGCATTTTGTTGTTTTTCGTTGTTTTTTTTCTTGTTTATCGTTATTTTTCGTTGTTTCTTATTATATCTTATTGTTTTACATAGATTCTCATTGTTTTTCTTTGTTTTTTATTGTATTTTCTTGTTTTGTTGTTTTTCATTGTTTTACGTTGTTTCTCATTATTTTTTGTTGTTCTACGTTGTTTATCATTGTGTTTCTTTGTTTTTTGTTGTTTCGTTGTTTTTCATTGTTTTACGTTGTTTCTGGTTGTTTTATATTGTTTCTTATTGTATTTCGTTGTATTTCAATTGTTTTACATTATTTCTCATTGTATTTCTTTATTTTGTATTGTATTTTGTTGTTTTATTGTTTTCCATTGTTTTACGTTGTTTATAATTGTTTTTCACTGTTTCTTATTGTATTCCGTTGTTTTTCATTGTTTCTTATTGTATTTCGTTGTATTTCATTGTTTTACATTGTTTCTCATTGTATTTCTTTGTTGTTTATTGTATTTTGTTGTTTTATTGTTTTCCATTGTTTTACGTCGTTTGTGATTGTTTTTCATTGTTTTACGTTGTTTGTGATTGTTTTTCATTGTTTCTTATTGTATTCCGTTGTTTTTCATTGTTTTACATTATTTTACATTATTTCTCGTTGTTTTCCATTGTTTCTTAATGTATTTCGTTGTATTCCGTTGTTTTACATTGTTTCTCATTGTATTTCTTTATTTTGTATTATATTTTGTTGTTTTATTGTTTTTCATTGTTTCTTATTGTATTCCGTCGTTTTTCATTGTTTTACATTATTTTACATTGTTTCTCGTTGTTTTCCATTGTTTCTTATTGTATTTCGTTGTATTTCATTGTTTTACATTGTTCTCATTGTATTTCTTTGTTTTTTATTGTATTTTGTTGTTTTGTCATTTTATATTGTTTTGCGTTGTTTCGCATTGTTTTTCATTGTTTCTTATTGTATCTTATTGTTTTGTTGTTTACCTCCGTACTTTATCCGTTTGTTATATTGCCATTCGTCGCATTCATTCAATTCCCCACCTCGCTTCAAAACATATTAAAAAGAACTTCTTGACTTTAAGTATTTTTATCTTTTATAAAAAAAAATTTGCTATCGAAATTCATGTTTTAGTATATTGTACATGTAGTACGCAAAGGTGCACAATGTTTGTCGCTCTTGCACGATGTTCGCCGAAAAAGCCGTCATCGCGCGTCGCCGCAGATCTCGCTTTATGGCCGAATAACGCGATCTCGTCCCGCTAATATTAATTGCTCAATCAGTGGCGATCATCGATGCGCCGGCATTAATAATAAATGGATGACACATCAGTATGCACGCTGACGAAATTATTTCAACGTAACCGAGGAGGCCGGCACAATGCCAAAACGAACGCGAAAATATATTGTGGCGGCTCCGGCACAATTGTATCGAAGTAGCTAGCGTCTCATAGATAATAGAGTGCAAGATAGAGAGCCGATGCGAACCGTACATGTTCGATTATCGTTCCACGAGGACGCGTTTGGCCAAGTGTGCTCTAAACGTTCGTCTGTGTTTGTGACTATAAACGTTACTGTTCGAGAGAGATTATAGAACATTTCGGTGATATCTTTTTCTACCTGTTGTTTGTTGTTTGTCGGCTGCTGGGAGAACACGGAGACCAGGTAAAAATATCGTCGCGAAAATGTTACACTTTCGTAACGGTGGTTAGGTTAATTAATTTTCTTGGAAAAAAGAATTGGTTTTGATTAGTGATGCTGATTGTGGAGGTATGGTTAATTGCTGTGGTAATTAATTGTTTATTGTCATTTTATAATATCGTTTTTTATTTTATAATTTTATAGCTTATGTGTGCATTGAGTAATAAGGAATAGTTAATTTGTTTAAGAGAAAGTTGTTATTTTCTTTGATTCAATTATTTATGAAAATATGGTTAATTGCTGGAGTCATTAATTTATTTACTGTAGGTAATTATGTAGATTGTTATATATACATTAATTGTTAGCAAGAATTAATTTGTTTATTTAGAAGAAAATTATTATTTTCTTTCTTATAAATCTGTTGATTGAGCTATTTATGAAAATATGGTTAATTACTTAACAACCAATAATTAATTTTCTAGTAATTAATTATTTTAGTAATTGATTATTTAATTTAGATAATTATGTAGCTAAATTTACAGTTTGTTATATATGCATTGACAGTTAACAAAGAATAATTAATTTATTTAAAAGTATATTATTTTTTTTTATTAAAATTGTTGATTTAATTAATTATGAGAATATAATTAATTACTATGACAATAAATTATTTATTATAGATGATATCATAATTTTTCACATATGTATTAATATTTTATAAAAGAATCAATTTTTTTGAGTAAAAATAATTATACCAATAATTGCTGTGCTAACAAATAATTGTCAAAGGACAAAAAAAAATTGTATTACATTTTATTATAATTTTCTTTTTAGTGTCTAATTAATTTTATTCACAATTTATTTTATTTAAAAATTTCAACCTGGTATTAAGAAGTGAAAGAGTAGTTTAATTGACAGATTGAGTAAGGTTAGGTTAGATTTGATGAAGTGAGGTTAGGTTAGATTTGATAAAGTGATGTTAGGTTAGATTTGATTTTGTCGGACTTAATTGAGTTAGGTTAGATTTGATAAAGTGATGTTAGGTTAGGTTTGATTTCGTCAGACTTTATTTAGTTAGGTTAGATTTGATGAAGTGGGGTTAGGTTAGATTTGGTTCGAATTTGATTAGGCTTGATTTCGTCAGATTTAATAAATAAGCAAAACAACCAATAATAAATATCTTCAACTAGCAACAAGTAATAACCTTGACCACCAACAGTAAATAACCTAACCAACCCTCCAACAAATAACCAAAAAAATCAACCACCAATATACAACCCTCCATCAACAAATAACCTAAGCCATCACTAAACCAAAAATCCATTCAAATCCATAATAATTATATAAAAAATATTCTCCATGCACTACTTCCAACATACCCCAAACTCTATTTCCCCAAAAATTCCAAATCAAGCCCATAACCAAAAGAGCCGAAATTTCATTCGCGAAAGTCAAATTTCGAGGTCGGAAAGAGAGACATAAAACGGAGAGTGAGCCGCCTGCAAGCGCAATTATATCGCCATCTAAATAAATTCCACACGGTAGTCTCATCGATGGTATCGGTCGCTATTGGAAGGCCATAATCAACGTCGCCGAAAAAGGTTCGCGGTTCGATGGTATCGTGATGGCTGTTCCTTTAAAGAGACATCAGGCGATGGCGGTTGTTTGTAGTCGAACAATCCAGAGATTTCTCGGTAACACGTTTGCCCCTAGGCGCGCCTCTACGATCGCCGATCGTAAAAGAGAAGCCGATCGGTAGTTAAGGGCGTTCATATACCGAAACGATCGAATTCTTTAATGAAAGGGACACATCGTTGGCCAGGTCCGGCAGTTTAGCCCCGGAGCCTCGTAAATACTCGGCCCGGCCCACTGCAGACCCTTGTTTGCCCTATCTGCTTCCAAAAGGGCTAAACACCTCGTTAAGTCCCGCAAAGCGAAACCTGTCGGCCGTGGGGATGCCTGGACCCCATTACGCTTAAGGGTTTAGTGGGCCGAATTTTCGAACGAACGAGAAAACCGAGACGGTACGAGTCTCTCGCGCGGGAAGAGAGAACGACGACAATTTTGGGGACGTTTGGAGGATTTCGAATCTGGGGAATTTAGAATTTGGAAAGTTTGGAGTTTGGGAAACTTTGAATTTGGGGAATTTCGAATGTAGAATGTGGAATTTGGGGAATTTGGGGAATTTGGAATTTAGGAAATTTGCATGTAGGGAATTTAGAATTGGGGAAACATGGAATTTGGGGAATTTGGAATTTAGGAAATTTGCGTCTAGGGAATTTAGAATTGGGGAAACGGAATTTGGGGAATTTGGAATTGGGTAAATTTTGAATCTGGGGTATTTAGGAATTTGGGGAATTTTGCATTCGGGGAATTTAGAATCTAGGGAAGTTTGCATCTGGGGAATTTAGAATGTGAAAAACTTGGAATATGGGGAATTTGGAATTTGGAAAACTTGGAATATGGAGAATTTGGAATTTAGGGAATTTTGCATCTAGGGAATTTAGAGTTTGGAGAATCCAGCATTTGAGGAATTTGGAACTAGGAATTCTAGGAACTTGGTACCTGACCAAATTTTGGAATTTTGAAATTTAAGAATTTAGAAAATTTGAGAAACTTTGAAATTTGTATAAATTTTGAGAATCTTGAGAATTTAAGAATTCGGACATTTAAGAATAACTTAGAAAACTATTGGTCTAAAGACTCACAAACTAAGAAATTCAAAAACATTATTTCAAATAATAAACAAGCAATTTCTAACAAAATTAAATTGCATTAACGACAGATGAGATAAATTATACAAATTACAAAATTAAAATTAATTAAACAAAAATTAAATTAAATTACAAAGTTTAAACAAAGTTGAACTGCATTACAATTAGATGAGATAACTTATTAATTAAAATTAAGTTAAAATAAAACCACGAACTTTCAAAAGGAATCAAATTAAGGTAGAAGCCTAAGTTCCACGCGTACCTGATATCCTCTCAACGTTCCATCACTTCATCACACAAAAAGCAATTCAAAGATAAACTCCGTTCCGCAAAAAAAACTATTCTTGTTACTTTATCTCGCACTTCATATCTCACAAGGAACCCGTCTCTTACGTTAGTGTCACAATTACAAGCAGACTCCGTATAATCAGCGAGGCACCCGCTTACCTACCTCAAACCACAACCACCACCACCAATCTTGTGTATTTTCGTCAAACGCCTGTCTTAAAAGAGGACGGTGTATCGCGCTATTTCAATTGTTCCACATCCATGAGAACAGTGTTAAACTAACTGGTCAACGCAGATAAGCAGAATCCATATATCAAAAATAATACATTATCAAAATAGGTTCAAAGCTTTCGATTATGATTACATACACATTCGTTTAATATTCCGAGAGTCATTCCACGTCAAATCGATCATTTTTGGACGTCACCATCTGCGATTTTGCTCCAACCAAAATATGTTACACTCCATGTGATATTAGGGGGGTTTAAGTCATACAGTAGTGACTAAACCTGTACGTATACAGTCCAACCTAACCATACCTGTATGCATATACGTTAATCCTGTCTAACCTCCACGTACAAAGGCTAATCTGAACTAACGTTTATAGGCAAAGTTTAGTCTAACCTAACCCATAGTAACAAAGGTTAGAGCAATCTAACATTCACGTAAAAATGTTAGTCTAACCTAACCTTCACGAACAAAGGTTAGAGTAATCTAACCTACACGTACAAAGGTTAGTCTAACCTAACCTCCACGAGCAAAGGTTAGACTAATCTAACCTACACGTACAAAGGTTAGTCTAATCTAACCTCAACGAGCAAAGGTTAGACTAATCTAACCTACACGTACAAAGGTTAGTCTAACCTAACCTCCACGAGCAAAGGTTAGACTAATCTAACCTTTACATACAAAGCTTAGTCTAAACTAACCTCTACATACAAAGGTTAATCTAACCTAACCTTTGTACGTGTAGGTTAGATTAGTCTAACCTTTGCTCGTGGAGGTTAGGTTAGACTAACCTTTGTACGTGTAGGTTAGATTAGTCTAACCTTTGCACGTGTAGGTTAGATTAGTCTAACCTTTGCTCGTGGAGGTTAGGTTAGACTAACCTTTGTACGTGTAGGTTAGATTAGTCTAACCTTTGCACGTGTAGGTTAGATTAGTCTAACCTTTGTTCGTGAAGGTTAGGTTAGTCTAACCTTTGTTCGTAAAGGTTAGGTTAGACTAACATTTTTACGTGTATGTTAGGTTGCTCTAACCTTTGTTACTATGGGTTAGATTAGACTAAACTTTGCCTATAGACGTTAGTTCAGATTAGCCTTTGTACGTGGAGGTTAGGCAGGATTAACGTATATGCATACAGGTATGGTTAGGTTGGACTGTATACGTACATGTTTAGTCATTACTGTATGACATAAACGCCCCTAATTTCACATGGAGTGTAACATATTTTGATTAGAGCAAAATCGCAGATGGTGAGTTCCAAAAGTGATCGATGTGGCGTGGCCCAATGACCAATATATAAAGTTTGTGATTTTGTGTTAAACTTTTCACCTACAACTTACGAATGTAATTTGTCAGATTCGAATTTTAGTGGAAGTCACGAGTGTAACGCGTTATTGTAGGACAAGGGGTTAAAAATGACGAGAGGCACAGGTGCACAGAATTGCGTCGGTGAATCAACAAGTGTCCCGATGGGTTTGGACGCACAAGTCCCGGATTCCAATAAACCGGTCAAAGCGGACCCAGGGGTTCACTGGCGAAAGGTTGAGGGAAGAACTTGTTTCTTATCGCAAATTCGATGACGAGACTTTAAGACTGGGTTACACGTGCCCTTTAACTTCTTGTTTGGGGGCAGATTTCGTTTCGTTTGGAGTGCAAAGGAATGGACCAACTGTGAATTAATGTTATTTTATATTATATGTTAGAGGTAATGTTACCTCTTACAGTTTTTGTAAATTACTGAATTTTTAGATTCTTGAATTCCTAAATTTTCAAATTGGAGATTTATAAATATTTGAACTTTCAAGGTTTTTAATTATGAAGAAAATTTCTCAAATTCTCAAACTGCTCAAACTCACAAAATTTTTGAATTCTCAAAGTTTTCAAAATTGCTCAAATTCACAAATTCTCAAAATTGCTCAAATTTACAAATTCTCAAAATTGCTCAAATTTACAAGTTCTCAAAATCTTATCAAATCCTTAAACTGTACAGGTACCTGAAAATATAGAACTATAAAAACCTAGGTATCTAAAAATGTAAAAATGCAAAAATCCAAATATCTGCATACATAGAAACCTAATAATTCAGGGATTGTGAAATATAGAAACCTAAAAATTCAAAAATCAAAAGATCTCCAAGTCAAAGCAAAGAAACCTGAAAATCCAAAAATGTGGATACAACCTAATAACTCAGAGATCTAAAGACCTTCAGTCCCAAGATTTTCGTGCGACACTATAAAAGCATTCCATTGACTGGCATAATTATCTCTCAGCGCTCACCCGCTCCAGGCAAGATATAAATTATAAAGATCTCGTATTTATCAACCTTCGTATCTGTTCGCGTCGATCGATAAGCTATTCGACGAGTTAATTATTGTGGACGCATTCGAAGGAAAGTGTCCCATGCTACGATACGTAACGATGATATGAAAATTTTTTAATTAACTTCGTTGGCGAAAGCGTTTTCGTGAAAGTCACGAAAAATTGCCCATTATTTTTCTGCGCTCCAATCAATTTGCGTACTGTCCACGTACAAGGATTCATTAACTTGTTTATACACGGTTTACAATTTTAATGCAACTGCTTTATGAACGATCAATTTTTTTTCCGCGATAGTCCGTAAAAATCGTTGCGAACGAGGATGACGGTCGCGTGTGACACGCGCTCGTGTCACTACGGCCGTTCAATTATCAGATTCAGCACGCGGAAAAAATGCGTTTCACGAGTTTCTCTCGAGAGAATGAGACGACATGTTTTATTCGTGATCTCAAAATGGTGGTCAATTTCGAAATTTCGATTAAGACATATTAATGGTTAGTATAGTTACTGTTTAGTTATATTTGTGAGTATTTAGTCATAGTTATACTATTTAATTAGTTAATAGTAATTACACTAGTTAATAGTGTAATTATACTATTTTATTGCAGTATTTCGGGGTGTAACTACACTACTTTATTACACTATTTAGTAAAGTACACTACTCTACACTATTTTACACTATTTGGTAGTGTAAGTACACTGCTTTATTACAATTTTTGGTAGTGTAGGCACACTAGTTTATTACACTATTTAGACCTGCAATTACACTACACTATTACACTATTTAGCAGTGTAAATATACTTCTTTGTCACGCTATTTAGTAGTGTAAGTACGTTATTTGATTACACTATTTGGTAGTGTAAGTACACTGCTTTGTTACAATTGTTGGTAGTGTAGGTACACTACTTTATTACACTATTTAGTCTTGCAATTACACTACACTATTACACTATTTAGCAGTGTAAATATACTTCTTCGTCACACTATTTAGTAGTGTAAGTACATTATTTGATTTCACTATTTGGTAGTGCAAGTACACTGCTTTATTACAATTTTTGGTAGTGTAGGTACACTAGTTTATTACACTATTTAGTCCTGCAATTACACTACTCTATTACACTATTTAAATATACACTACTTCATCACGCTATTTAGTAGTGTAAGTACATTGCTTCATTATACTACTTAGTAGTGTAAATACACTACTTTATTACACTATTTAGAAGTAAAATCACACTACTCTGTTACACTATTTAGTAGTGTAAGCACATTATTTTATTACATCATTTGGTATTGTAAGTACACTATTACAGTATTGAGTAGTGTCATTACACTACTTTATTACACTATTTAATTACAATATTTAGTAGCATGATTACACTACTTTATTACACTATTTAATACTGTAATCACACTATTTATTTACACTACTTTATTGCACTATTTAGTAGTGTACTTACAATGCTTCATCATTGCACTATTTATTGGTGTAAGTACACTACTTCATTACACTATTTACTACTGTAATTACACTACTTCCTTACAGTATTTATTAGTATAAACTTCCTTACTACTTGCTTACACTACGTCATTATTTGCTTACACTACGTCATTTAGTAATGTAAGTATACTACTTCATTACACTCCTTAATAGTGTTCTATTAAGACTTCTAACTATTATATTTCTGAGAATGTGGAGGCTTGCATTTTTAACCCTCTCTCCTATTGTAATGAGTCTGACTCGTGACGCACAAGTGCGTCAGCTGTGTTCAACTTTACTCAAATTTTCAAAAAGCTTCTATTAGGAGTTCAAATCCACTCTGCATAGTCAGTGATTGTATCATACCAAATTGTCATAACATTTTAACTTTCTTTCTCTATTTTAATACTGTTACTATGATTAGTTCATTTTGACGCACCAATCAAATATAGTACAAGGAGTTAACATACTAAACGGAACAACAGTTGAAAACCGCATTAGGTATTTTTTGACAAATATTTCCAAATACAGTCACAGTAGATTGTTATATTTATTTTTCATATTTTCAAGAGGTTACAAGTATTCGAAATTGGATAAGAAAATAAATTTTCAGCATATAGGTGGTAGATCTGGTTGAAAAAATATTGTGAAAACTCTCCCTGCAAAGTCTCCTTTAAGACTCAAACACCAGAAATGTTAATTAAATCAAAATTATCATCCCCAAAATAATTAATCAAATCCTAACCAGAACACTCAACAATATAATCCTCCAGTCTTCTAAAACGTGAAACTCCAGAAAAATATAACAATGCAATAAATCCTTGTTACCCCCTAAATAAAAAGCGAAACACTAATTAAAAGAACGAAAAAAAATAATTGCCATAAAATCATGAAAGAACCGGTGTGAAAACGCAGAAGAATCTCCCAGAGGTGTTTAAAAGAGACGAAGCGGAAGAGAGTGTAACGCGCGCGTCTCGTCGCGTATTGCGCGGGTCGTCCTCGTGCTGGTCGCGCGTCATGGCGTGTGCTGGCCGCTTCTTTTTTCCCGTGTGTTCCCTTCGCCCCGCTCTATCTGTCCGCTACATCCGAAGGGAGTAGGCAGGGATAGTAGCCGCTTCGGCAGCGGGAGCAGCATCGCGATCCCCATTCTGGTTTCGTGCAGGTGTGCACGAAAAGGTCCTCTCCCGCGCGCCGACACCAGCGAAGGGGGCCCCCTGCGCCACTCGTTCGAGCACACACACTCGTACGGAACCTGTGCCGGGCCCGAACAGGCCCCCGATCTGTGGGAACTGTTCGGCCCGCGAGCTTCCCACGATACGCTCCGGCTGCTGGCTGGCTAAGCGGGGTTCACTCGTGCGTCTCCGTCCCCCTTCGTCCCCCGTCGTTCGCCGACACCCTTCTCGGCCGGCCGGGGCGGGGTGGGGGTTCCCCCTGGAAGGTATAAGTACCCGGTCGGTCCCCACCAGGGACCAGAACCGTCGCATACACGGTGGCGAACGCAGTCTCGGCACTCCGAGTACCAAACGCTTCTAAATATCTTCGCGTCGTGTCCACTCGATTCCCTTGTGACTAGTGGCTAGTGTGGACCGTAAATCTAGAAAAATGGCACCGCAGACCAGTTACGCGCCTGTGGCCGGTATGGAATACGAAGAGCCGGTGTCCAGGACGTACCAGTACAGGAAGGTGATGAAGCCGATGTTAGAACGGAAGAGGCGAGCAAGAATCAACCGCTGCCTCGACGAGCTCAAGGATCTGATGGTGACGGCTCTCCAGGCCGAGGGCGAGAACGTGGCCAAATTGGAGAAGGCCGATATTCTCGAATTGACTGTACGTCATCTCCACACCCTCAGAGACGCCAGAAGACTCACCCTGACGCCGGAGAACAGCTACGCGGACAGATTCAGAGAAGGATTCACGCAATGCGCACAGGAAGTGTCCTCGTTTCTGTCGACTCCTGTGGCCGCCGCGGTTCATCCCGCCGCCGGTGCGCAGTTGATGAGACATCTTGGCGGATGCTTGAGAAGGCTGGAAGGACCTGCGGGAAACAGTTCCTCCGGGAATCAGACGAAGGTGGCTCCTGCTAGTCCTGCGACCAACGTGATGGTCAACGTGCCGCAGAATGTTTACACGCCGCCGCAGAGTCCTGTCAGTGTCGCCAGCTCTTCGGGAGAATCCACCGAATCGAACGCTGTATGGAGACCTTGGTGATGAAGAGACCTTGGTGTTTGTTCATTCATTTGGACGTACCATTCCTTCCTGGTGAAACGAAGATTTTTGGAGGGAAAACGACGAATCATTGTCTTCCATACGTTGAATAATTGTTGAGTCTCGATTGAGAGACGCAGTTTGTACATTCGCGTTGTTCTACTTCCTTTTTCTCATTATTCTATGTAAATAATAGGTGATGAAGCTTTAAGTGACCGTCTGTGATAGGGTTCAATTCCGTACCTGAGATAACTATGTTCTCGTAATGTAAGATGATTATTATTATATAGATTATAACTTGTTATGTTTAAGAGACAGTTTTCCATTTTTTTTTTTTAGACGTAAAGATACAGTCGGTGTTCTTTGTTAAAACCGCGCGTCGTATTCAATAAACGGATTGTTTTAATACTAGTTGAATTTTTGTTATTTTGTTTTCCTGGTTTTTTTCCTTTCCATTTCCTGATTATTTTTTAATTATTTATATTGTTGTTGGTCTTATGTGTTTGGAGTTAGTAACAGGTTAATATTTGCGGTTCGAGGTTCAAGAAATATGTTAGAGAAAATTAAATAGCTCAGCAGATTTTAAATATGGTAGAACTTTATATGTAAATTGCTTTGTTCAGTAAATTTTTGTTTTTATTGATTTTATTAGTAAATATTTGATTTTATTCGGATTTGAATTCTGTCTTAAATAATTTTGTTGATGTTATAGAATTGATGAGTATTCGAATTTCAATAGTTAGTAATAACGTATTATCCTATAATATTGAAATCAATCACTTAGACGTTGCTTTTAATATAAGTATGGAAATTAGTAAAAACTTATTGCTGTAACTGGTTGTATTTCATAATAATCAACAAGTGGTTTGTACTTTTCAAGCTTATCCAAACTGATTGAAACTTCTTAAAATTTATTTAAACTTATTGCAACTCATTCAACTTAAGTGACACTTATTAAGAAATCACTTATGTTAGATAGATTTAACGCAGTGTATTTTTAAGTACATATAGTTCTTTAGATAGAAAATTTCACAAGTTGTAGATATTTTTATCAAAATATCAATGACTAACACAAAGTGAAAAATGTAATTATTAAGAATGAGTGACTGTTTCATTGAAAATACAAATAATTAATCATGAATATTTATATACATATCATTGAATAATAAAGATATTCAAATTTTAAATATTACACATATATATTTGAGGAAATAATGCAATTCTGGAGAAATAAAAAGAGAGATTCATTTTTGTAATAATATTAAAGTATTTTGTAGAATTAGGAGTAGTGAATGAAATTTATACTTTTATTTAAAATTTTACTATTTATGTATTATATTACTGGTAATTTAATATTGTAGTACATGCATAACATGGATATTTTATTATAATAATAATGTAATACTAATAATAATAATGGAGATTTATATAATCATAATGAGGATTTCAAAATAGGAAGATGTAAGAATTTGGAAATATAAAGATATGGAAATTTAGAAATTTAAGAATACATGTATGAATCTAGGGATATAGAGATGTAGGTATATAACGATTTAGAGAAATAGAAATCTAATAATTTAAGTATCTGGGAGTATAAAAATTTAAGAATCTAAAGATCTATAAATGTAGAGATTGAAGAATCTAGGGATTTCTATGGATCAGATGATATAGAAATCTAGAAATGTAGAAATCTGAAGATATAAAAATTTTTAAATCTATAAATCTATAGATGTAGAAATCTAAAATTTTTAAATCTTGAGTTACTGAAATCTAAAAATACAAAAATGAGGGATTATACGAATCTAAAAATCGAACATTCTCAAGATAAAAAAATCTAATAATCCAGAAACAAGTCTAAAAATTAAAAAATCTAAAAATCCATAATTCTAACAATCCCTGAATCTAAAAACTTAAAAATCTAAAAATCCATAAATCTACAAAATGTACTAATCTAAAAATCTATAAGTTCAAAGATCTAAAAATCAAAAAATTCATATATATATAAGAATCCATGAATCTAAAATTCCAGAAATCTAACAATCCATAAATGTAGAAACCTAGAAATCTGAAAATCTAACAATCTTTCAATCTAAAAGACTAAAAATCTAACAATCCATCAATCTAAAAGACTGAAACTCTAAAAATCCAAAAATCTAAAAGACTAAAAATCTAATAATTCAAAAATCTAAAGGACTGAAAATCTAAAAATCTAAAAATCCATAAGTTCAAAGATCTAAAAATCAAAAAATTCATATATCTAAGAATCCATGAATCTAAAATTCCAGAAATCTAACAATCCATAAATGTAGAAACCTAGAAATCTGAAAATCTAACAATCCTTCAATCTAAAAGACTAAAAATCTAACAATCCATTAATCTAAAAGACTGAAAATCTAAAAATCCACCAATCTAAAAGACTGAAAATCTAAAAATCTAAAAATCTAAAAGACTGAAAATCTAAAAATCCAAAAATCTAAAGGATTAAAAATCTAAAAATCCAAAAATCTAAAAATCCAAAAATCTAAAGGATTAAAAATCTAAAAATCCAAAAATCTAAAAGACAAAAAATTTAACAATCCACCAATCTAAAAATCTAAAAATCCAAAAATCCAAAAGACTGAAAATCTAAAAATCCAAAAGACTAAAAATTTAACAATCCACCAATCTAAAAATCCAAAAATCTAAAAATCTGAAAGTCTAAAAATTTAATAATCCAAAAATCTAAACATCTACTACTCCATAAATCTGAATCCCCCAAATTCATCACCGCAAACATGCACACCTCCACAAACCGCAATCTCGGTACCTTCAAACATTTCTCACAAACAGTCCCATCAGCCCACACACAAAGTGTATAACCGACAAAGTTTGATCAAAATTCCCCCGTACTCGATTGATAATTTGAAAGTATGCGCGCGCATTACGTTAAATCCTTGTTCGTTCGCGCCCTAAATTGCCGGTCACCCGTTGCATCGTTCGATCAAAAACCGTAATAACGCGCGCAGCTGTTTTTTCTGGCGAAGTAAAAGATCGGCGTCGTATGATTGCGCCACTTCAAATTTGCAAGCAATCATCAGAGGTTTATTCGTTAACGGCGATCGATCAAAAGCCTCTCCGAGACACTTACTTCCTTCTTCGTCTCTTTTTATTTCTTCATCGAGCTTTCCCGCAACAACGACGACGTTTTTTACGTAACTGGAACGTACCGGTACGTGCCACGGAAGTCGACATGACTACGCTTCTTTTTCTACACCGCTGTCGCTTTTTATCGCCGTCTCTGTCCGTGATCGATCATTTAACGCGACTCCGATCACGATCCGATCCTATCGGTAGAACATTAACCCCTCCGATTCGGTTCCCAGAAATTCTTCTACGCTTCGGGGTATATTTATTTTTTTATGCTTGCAGGGAGATTTCTTATGCTTGCGAGGAAATTTGTTCTTCGTATGCTCGCAATTTATTATTATTCTTATAAGGAAATTTATTTTTTTATACTCGTAAGGACATTTATTTTTTCTATGCGTGCATTTTTTTACACTTGTAGGAAAAGTGAGATTGTTGGGAAATGAATCTTTTTTAAGCTTGCAGGGAAATTTATCTTCTTTAAGCTCGTGAAGAAATTTATTTCCTACAAACTTGCAGTGAAATTTAAGCTTGCTGGAAAATTTATCATTTTTAAGCTTGTAGGAAAATTTATTTATTTTAAGCTTGCAGGGAAATTTATCTTCTCTAAGCTTGTAAGGAAATTTATTTTCTTCAAGCTTGCACAGAAATTTATTTATTTTAAGCTTGTAGGAAAATTTATTTCCTTTAAGCTTGCTGGAAAATTTATCATTTTTAAGCTTGTAGGGAAATTTATTTTTCTGAGCTTGCAAGGAAACTTATATTTTCTTTTTAAGCTTATTGGGAAAATTATTTTTCTATAAGCTTGTATGAAAATTTATTTCTTTTAAGCTTGCAGGGAAATTTATCTTCTCTAAGCTTGTAAGGAAATTTATTTTCTTCAAGCTTGCACAGAAATTTATTTATTTTAAGCTTGTAGGAAAATTTATTTCCTTTAAGCTTGCTGGAAAATTTATCATTTTTAAGCTTGTAGGAAAATTTATTTCTTTTAAGCTTGTAAGGAAATTTATTTCTTTGAAGTATTGCAGGGAAATTCATTTTTTTTAAGCTTGTAGGGAAATTTAATATATTAATACTTAGTAATTTAGAAATTTGGAGATTTGCAAATTTGAAAATTCTGGATCTACGTAAATAAGGAATTTTAGAATTTTGATACTAGGTAATTTGGAAGTTTGAGAATTTCGACACTAGGGAATTTGGTAACTTGAAATTTTCAACACTAGAAAATTAAAGAATTGGAGAAATTCGAATCTAGGGGATTTTGCTAATGGGAAATTCTGAAAATTGGTAATTTCAAGATTTGTAATTTCTGGAATCTGGGGATTTTTCAATTTTTTAGTTTGAAAACTAGGTAATCGTCACATTTGAGAATTTTGTCACTAGGGAATTAGGAAATTAGAGAATTTCAAAACTATAGAATTTTGATTATTAAAAATTCTGAAAATTGATAATCGAAGGATTTGTAAATTTGGGAATCTAGGGTCTTTTTAATTTTTTAATTTGGAAACTAGGTAATTACAAGATTTGACAATTTTATCACTAGGGAATTAAAAAATTGCAGAATTTCAGCACTAGGGAATTAGAAAATTGCAGAATTTCAAAACTAGGGAATTTTGACAATTAAAAATTTTGGCAATTGGTAATTTAAACGTTTGTAATTTTGGAATCTAGGGATTTTTAAATTTTTTAATTTGAAAACTAGATAATTATCATATTTAAGAATTTCAGCGCTAGGGAATTAGGAAATCGAAGAATTTCAAAACTAGGCAATTTTGACAATTAGAAATTCTGAAAATTGATAATTCAAAGGTTTGTAATTTTGGAAATCTAGGGATATTTTAATTTCTTCAGTTTGAAAACTAGGTAATTACCACAGTTGAGAATTTTGTTACTAGAGAATTAGGAAATTGCAAACTTTAGAAACTAGGGAATTCAGAAATTTTAGAATTTGGTATATAAATTTTGTATACAACAAATTAATTTTCAAATTAGAAAATTCAAAAATTTCAAAACTTCACACCTTAAAATACTAAAACTCTAAATATCTGCAAACCTAAAAACTTAAAAATATTCAAATCTGTCACCTTAAAAACTTAAAAATCCTAAAAACCTAAAAGTATAGAAATTAAAATAAAATTACAAAAATATTAAAATATACATATTTAAAACCTCAGAAATTTCTCCCACAGAACACAAAAAAGAACCGTAAACTCGTTCTCAATTATCAAAGTCAATCACCCGTGCTCACAATAATTAATCATCTTAATTACTACAAGCCCGGACGTCTCCTACATTAAACCAGACATGGAAATTACTGTAACACTTAACGTGTAAAAATACCCGCCTGCACAATCGTAATTTTCATCTTGTAACATAATCCTCGACATTGATCTCGTATAATTCTCGAAATTACGCATAAAATGATTAATTTCTGTTGCAGATAGCGTGACTTCGATCACAGGATGCTAACAGCTGCCGTTCGCATAATTTAAATAGGTATGTGATCAAGCCGCCAGAAAATTTGTCCGACGCGATAACGAGTCGCATTTAGGTTGTTTGGAGTTTTATAAATATTTACGCGACGCGCTTATACCCTGTACACTTTCTTAAATGCCTCTATTTAACCGCGATCGCCGATTAATGACGCTACAAGCTGCGATTTCAATAACGTCGTTTCGCGAAAACGATGTCGGTACATGTCCCGTAAAGGAAGTCGTTTAACTAATGGCTCTCAAAAGTAGGATACTAAAAAGACCGAAAAATACAGTACTCGTGTAGGTAATTCGAACTTTTAAATGACATTCACTCTTCAAAATGAAAATTAAAATATTAGATAAAACGTAAAAAACGTAGGTACGAAAGTGTATCCGCATGAAAGTCGTCGATTGTCAAAAGTCGATATCTCGAGAGCGTCCTAACCCGAAGATGCGTTACGCGAAAAGTAATGAAATGATCGCAAATCCAGCGGTGAAACCGTGCGCGAAGAGTAATCGTCGCCCGCTAAACGCGGTAATATTTGCCCGCAGATGTTACAGAGTGTCCGGGATGGACTTAATCGCGTACAATCATCGCGAGATCGCGAGCATGTCGAGCAGCGTCGACGACGAGGACGACGAGATTGAGAAGATCCTGCCGTACGTGAACATCGAGCAACGTTTGTTGACGATCGAGCAGCTGGTGTCCGGTGGCGACAAGCGCTGCAAAATGCCGTTCAGGAGTAGCCTATTTTCGAACGTGCCGCCTTACATCATGTTCCAGTCGTTCGACAGCAAAGGGCCGATACTGCCGTACGAAGTAACCAGACACCTGAAATGGCGTTTGAGCACGATCACACCGTTAATCGTACGTCGTACCTTGATCAACTCAGGTTATCGGCTGATGAAGAAGTGCCAGGAGTGGGGCGGCACCTGGGGCAAGTACATGAAGTCGGTGTGCTTCAAGGAGCTGAAGGAGACGCAGAAGATCAATCACTTCCCGGGCGCGTTCCAGATCGGCCGGAAGGACAAGCTCTGGCGCAACCTCAGCAGGATGATGTTAAAGCACGAGGTTCGGGAGTTCGACTTCGTCCCGATGACCTACGTGCTGCCGCAGGACCTCTTCTACTTCCGCCAAGTGTGGAAGAAGTCCGGCCACAAGGAGAAGTGGATACTGAAGCCGCCCGCGTCGGCCAGGGGCAGCGGCATCAAGGTGGTGCACCGCTGGTCCCAGATACCAAAGAAACGCGCCGTGATCGTGCAACGGTACCTGTCCAGGCCCAGACTGATCAGCGGGGCCAAGTTCGACCTGCGGCTCTACGTCCTGGTCACCAGCTTCAACCCGCTCAAAGTGTACATCTACCCGGACGGGCTGGTCCGGTTCGCCTCCGTCAAGTACAACGACGACATCAACTACCTCAGCGACCGTTTCATGCACCTGACCAACTACAGCATCAACAAGACCAACTCCACGTACACCAACAACGACTGCGTGGACGCGTGTTCGGGCCACAAGTGGTCCCTCAAGTCCCTGTGGTCTTATCTGGAGAGGGAGCACGTGAACGTGTCGAACCTGTGGGCGTCCATGAAGGACATCGTCGTCAAGACGATCATAGCCGGTGAATCGTCCATCAATAGTCTGACCACTGCCAACGTGATGTCCCGTTACTGTTGCTACGAGCTCTTCGGCTTCGACATACTCCTGGACGAGGACCTCAAGCCTTGGCTGCTGGAGGTGAACATCTCGCCCTCGCTGCAGACGTCCTCGCCGCTGGACACCGCGATCAAGGGACCACTCATCAGGAACGTGTTCAATATGGCGGGCTTTCAGCTGCCGAATACCTTGTCCAGCGAGGATACCGAGAAGGTGGCGAAGAGCTATCAGCTCAACAGGGTGTGTCACGATTGCAGACTGTACAGGACGGCGCTCAGCCTTCAGGAATGGGACAAGCAGTCCTTGTACGCTAATCTTAGGGACAGGGACGAGTATCTGGAGGACATCATCGAGGATCTGACGCCCGATGATGTTAGACAACTGATTCTTTATGAGGATGAGCTGACGCAGATGGATAGGTTCGAGAAAATATTTCCTACGTCCACTAGCCACAAGTACCTGCAGTACTTTGAGATTCCAAGGTACTACAATATGCTGTTCGACGCGTGGGAGATGCAGTATGGGGAGAATAGGGAAAGGGGGATATCCAGGTTGCAGGAACTGTGCGAGAGTAAGTTTCATTTGGAGCCGTAGCTTCTCGTCATGGGAGTTCGGGACCTAAGCGATCAAAGTGTGAAGCCTTTCTTCATTTTTTTTTTTTCTTTTGTATGCAATTGTACAACGTATATGAGATGTCGGGTTTCTCCTGCCGCGCCGAGGTTGTGAGATGCGTCATTGTATCGATTATTTTGGACTAATAAAGCACTTTACAACGAGCGTTTTTTAGTTTTTTTGGTTAAGTTGGATTATGTTTGATTTACACGGGATTTTGTTTGTTTACTTTTGTGGTCACATTTTTTGCACTTTGAATTTTGATAGGTTTGTGCTTGGTAACGTACTAATTTTTTAAGTTTGTGAGCTTGATTGGATTGATAGAAATGAATAGTGCAAAAAGGTTAAGAAATTAAGAATATGTGACACCCTGTGCTAAAATTTGTGGTAGGTTTTACTTTGAAATTTCATTTATTGATGTATCGATTTTATTGATAGATTTTGTTTAAAATTGGTGAATTGATTTAGTTTAATATTGGTACATTTTCATTAAAAATTGATATATTGGTTTAGTTTTTGGGACAATTTAATTTAAAATTAGTGTATTGATTTTTTTTAATTGATTTAACTTAACATTGGTATGTTGATTTAGTTTAAAATTGATAGATTGATTTTCTGTGAATTGGTACATTGATATGAGTTTTAATTGATAAATTGATTTTATTAAAATTGATGCATTGATATAATGAAAAATTGATATATTGATTTTATATAAAATTGATACTTTCATTAATATATAATTTGAAATTGATAGATTGATTTACTTCATAATTGATAAATTGATTTAATTTTAAATTGATGCATTGATATAATAAAAAATTTATATATTGATTTTATATAAAATTGATACTTTCATTGATACATAATAAAAAATTGATAGATTGATTTACTTCATAATTGATAAATTAATTTAATTTAAAATTGATGTATTGTCATAATAAAAATTGATATATTGATTTTACACAAAATTGATACTTTCATTGATACATTATTTAAAATTGAGAGACTGATTTACTTCATAATTGATAAATTGATTTAATTTGAAATTGATGCATTGACATAATAAAAAATTGATAAATTAATTTAATTTAAAATTGATGTATTGTTATAATAAAAATTGATATATTGATTTTACACAAAATTGATACTTTCATTGATATATTATTTAAAATTGAGAGACTGATTTACTTCATAATTGATAAATTGATTTAATTTAAAATTGATGCATTGATATAATAAAAGTCGATGTATCGATTTTGTATAAAATTGATACTTTCATTGATATTTAACTTAAAATTGATACATTGATTTAATTTAAAAATTCATATATTAATTAGATTTAATAATTGATACATTGATTTAATTTAATAATTGATAGATTGATAAAATTAAAAATTGATACATTAAATGAAAATTCATTAATTTAATTACAATTTTGAGCATTGACTAATTCTTTTTTTTTTAGATTAAAATTTTTGAATTTCTTTTCCACGAAGTGCATATTTGTCTACAACCAAATACCTTCATCCACATTTTGTACAAACATTAATTCCTTGCTTTTTAAAATAATTTGTAAGAATTAGTGCGGCAGCGATGACGTCACCGAATAACAATACAATTAAAAGACAGATTAGAATGATACAGTGTTTATTAAAATTTGTTGTTGCAAAAATTTGATAAACACTCGAAGGACGTATAATTTAAGGAAATAGGTATATATGAAATTATAGTTAATAACCATTGTTCCTGTATGAAATTAATAATAACTGTTATCAAACAACGATGCCTTATGTACAATATAAATTAATGAATATGTATAATGATTGGAGCCAAGGATACTTTAAACTAGAAATGTATTCTTCCTTTATTTGTCAAAAGTGTAATCGAAAATGCAACTTTTTTTTGTTGCTAGTGTGTATCGTTTATTATAAAATGTTTGCTATATAAAGCGATTTTCTAACTGTTTTTTTAACAGTGTATTTCTTTATACTTTTTCAATCCCTGGAAGATGAAGTAAAAGTGATGAATTTGAAGAATGTTTTTTTTGTTTTTATTTTCAGTTATGAATTGGAAAAATGAAGGTTTCTTTTTAATACATTTTTGTAATGATGGAGAAGACTGTTATGTAATGATAAAAAATTGTTATTTCTAATGTCAGTAATAAAGGAGAAATATTGTGAAAGTTATTTTAGATGGAATATTTAATCTCGACTTGTTAACTATTATTTAATTGTATTTATCCTGTGAGATTAAAATATTTTGTTAAAATAGTAGAATAAAATATTAATTAAATCTCAAATTTTTAATTAAATCTTGGATTATAGAAACAATTATAAAATGTCTGAATAAATGAATAAATATAATTATAATAAATGAACAAATAATTATGATGTCTAAATGAATTAATATAAAATTAAGAAATCATGATGTCAATTTAATTTCTAAATTCCTAAATTAAAATATTAAGTCGTGTGTTTAAAATGTTTTATAAAAATGCAAAATTAAAAAACTGCAATAGCACTTAAAATATCAAATGATGATTAAAATGTTAGCATAAACAAATTTAGTAACTAATTGTTTAATATCAGTCAAAAAATCCAACTAAAATATTAACATGCTAATTAAAATGTTAAATTGAAAAATTAAAATAATAATTAAAATATCAGATCAATCAATTCTATATCAGAATAATTAATCTAATAATCTAAATTAATTAATTAATATAAAAATTAATACTACAAAAAGAAGTAATGAACAAACTTTTTATTTTAACCTAAAACAAACTAGAGTATTAAAATTAATCCTACACAATCTGAAACATTTAAGATTCATACGAAGATCATACCTAAACTTCATCAAACCTCTTCAAACTTTGAAGAGTTCACCTAACAAACTAATAAAGTCTTGCAAAAGCTTGCAAAAGCTTTGTAAATTATCTTCACTTACTGAAGACAATTCAAACATTTCAATATTTCATACTCAAAATAAATCTCGCGTCAAATAAAACAACCTTCAAACATGATGTTTTGAACACAAGAGCCAACTTCTCGAAGCAATCATAATCGCAAACTTCATCTCTTCTGTATTTTTAACCCAAGCTTTTAAATACATCTATTTGTTCATAATGGAATCCATTTATACACTCAGCTATGACAAACCTTAAAATCTGTAAGAACAATACAAGATTCACGAAAACAATGTCAGACTACTTTCAGACTTGATTCACAAGAGATGACTTCTTGAACCACAAACTTCACTTTTTCAATCTTAAACTTTTCCCACATTTTTGATCTAACTTATCAAGTTTCACATACATTCGTCCATAATACAGCCACTTGGAACATCAGACAACGACAAATCTCTAAATAAACAAGAACAATGCAAGATTCACGAAAACAGCGTCAGACTACCTTCAGACTTGATTCACAAGAGATGACTTCTTGAACCACAAACTTCACTTTTGCAATCTTAAACCTCTCCCATATTTTTTATCTAACCTATCAAGTTCCAAATACATTCGTCCATAATACAGCCACTGGGAACATCAAACAAATCTCTAAATGAACAAGAACAATGCAAGAATGAACACAAAACAGCGTCAAACTTCAGACTCCATCCACAACAGCCAACTTCTCGAATGAAGCAAAACGCAAACTTCACCTCTCAATCTTAACCTCCCCACATTTTCGGCTCAACCCTTCAAATTCCAAGTCTACCGCACTTAGTAATGACAAATCTCGAAATCGACAAGTATAATGCAAGAATCACCGCGAAATCTGCGTCAAAACTGATCCACATCAAACTTCTCGAATCGACCAAAAGACTTTACCTCTCATTTAACCTCTCTACCTATCAAATTCCAAGTTCATCTATCCACAAGTCACCTAAAATATACAATGACGAATCTACGATTCAAGAAGGCGAACCATGAAAAGAAAATGGCGACTGTGAAGAGGAGACACGACGCGAGTACCTGTACGAGTTGCAGCACGCTGTCATCGGGCGATTACCGGAAGATCGACGAAATGTACGAATACACGGAGATGACCGAGCATTTATTGTCCGTGAAGGCGCGAGTGCGTTTAAGGACGAAGGAGGTCGCGGAGAAAAAGTGGAAGCTGCCGGTGCGTAAGAGCCTGTTCGCCCACGTCCCGCCGTTCATTATTTTCAAGAACCAGGACGGCTCGAAATTGCCGGCAGAAATCTCCAGACACTTGTTATGGTTGCGTACCGGTAATTACACGCCGCGTATCATCGCGTCCACGGTGCTGAAGTCGGGATTCCGAACGATCGGTAGATCGACGGGTAATTGGTGCGGCACCTGGTGCAGCAATCGGACGTACACGAAGCTGAAGAGTACCAAGGCGTTCTCGAAGGTGAGCTGTTTCCCTAGCTGCGTGCAGTTGGGCGACAAGATAGCGATGTGGACGAACTTTAGGAGGATGAAGACGAAATACGGCAGCAAGAGTTTCGATTACATGCCGGTGACATTTGTGCTGCCCGAGGAGAGGAACAGCTTGAGGAAATTTATGAGGAGGAATGATGGGATTTGGATCGTTAAACCGCCGGCAGGATGCGCCGGTAGCGGCATCAGGCTGGTCACTCGATTGCAGGACATTCCCGAACGGAAACCGCTTGTTGCGCAGCGGTATATTTCCAGGTGCGATGATTAGCTCGGTGCGGGTTTTTTGGGGGCTTTTTTAAAGGCGGGTTTTGGGGAGGCTTTGTTTGGGGATGATAAGGTGGGTCGATTATGAGACGGGTTTGATTGAGGGGCTTGTAATTGAATTATTTGCTTGGAGAGGTTTTGTTTGTGGAGTAACTACGTTACTTAGGTTGTGTTCATTTTTTACTTTTTCAGTTCTTCAAATTTTCAGTACTATTTTTCAATTTTCCCATTTTTTAGGTTTCAATTTTACTATTTTTCAACTTTTCTATAGATGAATTTTTACATTTTTCAATTTTGCGGTTTTCAATTTCTTGATTGTTCATTCTTTCAATTATTTAGCTTTTCAATTCTTCAATTCCTCAGTTTTTCAATTTTTCAAATTTTCAACATTCCCATTTCTTATTGTTCAATTTTTCAACTTATCCATTTCTCAATTTTTCCATTTTTCGACATTGCCATTTTCAATTTCTCGATTATTCAATTCTGCAGTTCTTCAATAACTCAGTTCTTCAACTTTGCAATTTTTCCACTTTTCAGTGTTCGATTTTGCCACTGTTCAATTTTTCCATTATTCAATTTTAAATCATTCCATTTCTCAATTTTTCACTTATTTCATTTTTCAATTTTTCAATTTTGATGCTGTTCAATTTTTCAATTATTCCATTTTCAATTATCCCATTTTCAGTTTTACAATTTTTCAATTATTCAATTTTACAATCGCAACTATTCAATTTTAAATGTAGAAATTTATAAATGCATTAATCTAGGAATTTAAAAATTAATTAACTTAAAAATATAGAAACAAAAAAATTGAAAATTTAGAGAAATGGAAATTTAAAAATTTATAAATATGAAAATTGAGAAATTTAGGGACGTGATAGTTTGAACATAGAAAATATAGAATTCCAACATCTCATAGTGCCTTTTACTATAAAAATTCAAAGTATTAAAAAATATTATTACTTATCATTGTTATTGTAATTATTAGAATTGAATGATTTGACATCTGAAAATTTTCAAAGTTTGAAATTTGAAAATTTTTCAATTTTTCAATTTTTCAATTTATAATTTTGGGAATTAAGTAATTTGATAGTTGGAAATTAAAAAATTTATAATTTCAGAAATTAAATGCCTTGGAAATTTACTAATTTTCTAATTCACAAATTTTCTACTTTGAAAAATTTTTAATCCATGAATTCATAATTTTAGAAAATAGGTATCTAGAAAATTTTCTAATTTGTTGATTTGCTACTTCTCTGAGTTGCTAATTTGCTACTTTGCTAATTTCCTAATTTATAAATTGTCTTATTTGCAAACTTGAAGATCCATAAATTCGTAATTCAAGACATTAATTTCGACGTTTGGAAATGAGCTAAACTGTTAATTCGCTGATTTACTAATTTGCTCATTTTTAAACCTTGATGAACCACAAATAAAACCTCTCGAGCCGTATAACAATTTCTAAATATCTTATCAATCACTATGAAACCTTCCAAACAAACCCATTCAGTTTGCAAAATAATTTAACATTGCACCCACCATTTGTCCCCCAAACAAATCCAGTAAAATTGCAGAATAACCTAACATTGCATCACCTACCATTGACCTCTCAAACAAATCCAGTAAAACTGCAGAATAACCTAATATTCCAGCACCTACCATTAAACCCCCCAAACAAATCCAGTAAAATCACAGAATAACTTAGCATTGCACCACTTACCATTAAACCGCCTAAACAAATCCAGTAAAATTGCAGAATAACCTAATATTCCACCACTTACCATTAAACCCCCCAAACAAATCCAGTAAAATCACAGAATAACTTAGCATTGCACCACTTACCATTAAACCACCTAAACAAATCCAGTAAAATTGCAGAATAGCCTAATATTCCACCACTTACCATTAAACCCCCAACCTCTTCAATCCATACACTAACCAAATCAATCTACTAAAAATATTCCTGAAGAAATTACACCTCACCCATTCCCACCAAAACTCCCCAACTAACTTCCCACCTAAAACTCCCAACCTAACTTCCCACCTAAAACTCCCAACCTAACTTCCCACCTAAAACTCCCAACCTGACTTCCCACCTAAAACTCCCTTCCAGACCGCACCTCCTCAACGGAATAAAATTCGACATCCGCCTATACGTGCTCCTAACCAGCATCGACCCCCTCCGCATCTACCTCTACAAGGAAGGCCTAGTCCGCCTAGCCACCGTAAAGTACGCCAACGACGTCACAACCCTCTCCAACCGATTCATGCACTTGACAAACACCAGCGTGAACAAATTCAGCCCTAACTTCCAGCCGAACGACGACCCCGATTCGTGCAAGGGCAACATGTGGTCCCTGCGATGCCTGTGGAAGTATTTATCCAGCATGGAGAACGTGAACACCCTGGAACTATGGAGCAGAATCCGCGACATCGCGATAAAGACGGTGATATCTGCCGAGGCGGCCATGTTTACCGCCTGGAAGAAGACTTCGATGTCGCCGTACAATTTTTATCAGCTGTTCGGCTTCGACGTCCTTCTGGACAAGCAATACCGACCCTGGCTGCTGGAGGTGAACGATTTCCCATCGATGGAGCCTGATACACCACTTTGCGAGCTGGTGAAAGGTCAGCTGGCCAAGGACTACTTGAACCTGGTCGGTTTCCATGTGCCCGACCTGCTGAGCGACAAGGAGTTGAGGCTTCTGAGACTCATCTGCAAGCAGCATGGTGTTTGCTACAATCGACAACTGTATCCTGGAGTGCTGACTTGGAAGGACAGACAGAAGCAGTATGTTCACTCGAAGATGAAGAGGAAGGAGTACATGAGGACGATTCTGAAGAAGCTGACGCCGGACGATGTGAGGGTGCTCATCAGGCATGAAGATGAGGTGGCGCAGACGGGGAACTTTGAGAGGATCTTTCCGACGCCTAATACGTTTCGGTATTTGGGCTTTTTTGATAAGGTTAGGTATTATAATTTGCTGATGGACGCGTGGGAAACGGAGTATGGGTATAATCGGAGCGCGGGGATTGAGAAGTTGAGGAAGCTTTGTAAGAGGAAGTATCATTTGACCTGAGGGGATTTTGTGGGTGGAGATTAGTTGTAGTCATTTGGTTTCGTGAGCTGGGTTGTGGTATCTTGGTGAATTTGTGAGCTTGTTGCCTCTTGGTCGTTTGCATTCTTTTGGTGGTTTGATAAAGTTGGATTGCAGTCTCTTAGTGGTTTGGTAGACCTGGGTTTCTTAGTGGCTTGATGGAGCTAGGTTGTAGGACCTCTTGGTGGTTTGCAATCTTTTGGTGGATTGGTAGAACTGAGTTGCAGTCTCCTGGTGGTTCGTAGTCTTCTGATGGATTAATTAGACTGGGTTGCAGTCTTTTGGTGGTTTAATGAAGCTGAATTACATTATCTCTTGGTGAATTGGTAGAGCTGGGTTGCATTTTCTTAGTGGCTTGATGGAACTAGGTTGTACGACCTCTTGGTAGTTTGCAATTTTTTGGTGGATTGGTAGAGCTGAATTGCAGTCCCCTGGTGGTTCGTAGTCTTCTGATGGATTAATTAGACTTGGTTGCAGTCTTTTGGTAGTTTGATGAAGCTGAGTTGCATTATCTCTTGGTGGATTGGTAGACCTGGGTTGCAGTTTCTTAGTGGCTTGTTGGAGCTAGGTTGCAGTCTCTTGGTAGTTTGGTAGATGAGGATTGCAGTGCCTCTTGATAGATTAGCAGAGGTTGCAGTCTTTTAGTTGTTTGGAGAATTTGGAGGTGGATTAAAGCATCTCTTGGTGGTTTGGTATAATATCTCTTGGTGATTTGATGAAGCTAAGATGCAATCTTCTGATGATTTTGTGGGACTGACTTTTACATCTCTTGGTGGATTGGTGGACCTAAGTTGCAGTATCCATTGGTGGTTTGATGAAGCTAAGATGCAATCTTCTGATGGTTTTGTGGGACTGACTTTTACATCTCTTGGTGGATTTGTGGACCTAAGTTGCAGTATCCATTGGTGGTTTGATGCAACTGGATTGCAGTATCTCTTGATGATTTGGTGGATTGGTGCAACTATGTTGTAGTCTCTTGGTGATTTATTGGTGCTGAATTCCAGTACCTTTTGGTGGTTTGATGAAGCTGTATTCTAGTAAGTTTTGGTGGATTATCAAAGTGGTTCTAGATAAAATTTACCCAAATGAATTACCTCTTTCCACCTTGATTATCCTTGGTCAGAACATTTTCATGTGTCAGTTCACATCTTGAATTATACTATATTAAAAACTTTGTAATATCTTAACATCTTGACATATTTATTTACATTCTGATTAACGCTTTTTCATATACTCATATCTTAAACTATATTTTGATAGGAATTTCAAATGTTAACATCTTGACATATTGATTCATATTTTGATTAAACCTTGTTGATGTTCCCACATCTTGAATTATATCTCCCTCAAAATTTTATGGTATCTTAACATCTTGACATATTGATTCATACTTTGATTAAACCTTGTTGATGTTCCCACATCTTGAATTATATCTCCCTCAAAATTTTATGGTATCTCAACATCTTGACATATTAATTCATATTTTGACTAGAACTTTTTGCTGTACTATCGTCTTGTATTATACTTTGCTGAATATTTTGTGTCATCTTGACATATTGATGTATATTTTAATCAGAGTATTTTTATACCCTAACCTCTTGAATTATACCTTCATGAAAATTGTGTCATACGTTAACATCTTGACGTATTGATATATATTTTAACCAGAGTATTTTTATACCTTAACCTCTTGAATTATACTTTCATGAAAATTTTGTGATACGTTAACATCTTGACGTATTGATTTATATTTTAATCATCGTCTTTTTACTATCTTTACACCTCGACATCTTGAGTTATATTTTAATTACAGTATTTGAACATCTCGGTATATTGAATTACATTTTGAGCAAATTTTTTCAATATCTTAACATCTTGTCTTATATTTCAATGAAAGTATTCGATCGTCTCGATACACTGAACTACATTTACCTCAAATATTTTGGATACCTTACCATCATGATTTATACTTTAATTAAAGTTTATACCATCTTGAATTACATTTTGATCAAAGTTGCTTGATATCTTATCATCTTGATTTATGTTTTGATTAAACTTTCCATCTTGGCATCTTGAATAATGTTTTAATTGAAGTATTTTATCATCTTGATATCTTGAATTATATTTTGATCAATTTTGACATTCTGATATCTTGATTTATATTTCAAATTAAGTATTTTATCATCTTCATATCTTGTGTTTGTATTTTGATCAATTTTAACATCTTGATATCATAAATTGTATATTAATTAAAGTATTTTATCATCTTGATGTCTTGAAATATATTTTGATCAGAGTTTTTTAACATCTTAATACCTTGAATTATATTTTGAAATATCTTAACTTCGCGATTATTATTGAAATATATTTTAATCAAAATTTTTATTGTATCCTTAATTCTATTGTAATCACAGTTTTATGATAATGAAGATCTAATTAGGAAGAGTGAATATTAATTACATCAAGTATAAAGTATATAGTATTGCATAAAGTATAAATTCAGTAGAAATTTCAAGTAAATAAATTTAAAAATACAGAAATTTGAAAATATATAAATTTTTATTTCTCTACATGAGTAAATTTATGCATTTGAGATGTTTAAAGATTTGAGAATTTAGAATTATAAAAATTTAAGAATTTGCAAATTGGTGAATTTTGAATATTTAAATTTGCAAATTGGTGAATTTTGAAAATTGAGATTTGCAAATTGGTGAATTTTGAAAATTGAAATTTGCAAATTGGTGAATTTTGAAAATTGAGATTTGCAAATTGGTGAATTTTGAAAATTGAGATTTGCAAATTGGTGAATTTTGAAAATTGAGATTTGCAAATTGGTGAATTTTGAAAATTGAGATTTGCAAATTGGTGAATTTTTAAAATTGAGATTTGCAAATTGGTGAATTTTGAAAATTGAGATTTGCAAATTGGTGAATTTAAAAAATTAGGATCTACAAATCTGAACATTCGAAAATATGTGAACTTGAATATACATCAATTTGTAAATTTAGGAGTTTAAAAAATGTGAAAACATGTGGATTTCAGAAATGTAAAAATTCAATAATTTCACAAACTTGAAAATTTAGGAATCTGGAATTTTGAGTAAAATTACAAATTGGGGATTCGAGAAATTATAAATTTTGTAAATTAGCAAACCAAAAAATTTATAAATTCATAAACTTCTCTATTCGTAAATTTATAAACTGAAAAAATGTGAAAACTTGTGGATTTAAGAAATGTAAAAATTCAATAATTTCTCAAACTTGAAAATTTAGGAATCTGGAATTTTGAGTAAAATTACAAAGTGAAAACTTGAAAACTTGATATTTCATAAATGTACAAAATCCAATAAAAAAATATGCAATTCGCAAAATTGAAGAAATTAAAAATTAACAGACTCGAAAATGCAAAAATTTCCAAAAATCTCAATCATTTTTCTTACCATAATTTATCAGAAACATTAACCCAAATCAACTTTCCCTAAATTTGGTATAATCATCGCCAGACATTTTCTCTGCAGGCATTGAAGTCTCTGCAAACTCACAGCACACCTTCCTTAAAAATCCCCATTCTCTTTCTTTCATCAAAATTCACAAGGTTTCATAATTGCTCGAAACCAAGTGTCCGGATACTTATGGACCGTAGTGTAGATTCTAATTAAGATGCGATACTATACGCTGTTACGCATCAATTTGCAGGTTCCAAAAATACTCGGTAATTCGCAGACTTAAAATATAATCGATCCTTAAAAAGTTAGAATCGTCTCTTAAAATGTTAGAATCGAAAGGTTTCACGGTTATAAAAGCGGCGGGTTTAATAAATCCGTACTGACGATTTAATGTCTCTATTGTGACCGCGACGGTAGCGGCAACTGAACTTGATTAGGTTAATACGAAAGGGGACCAGATTTCTTCGCTTCCGCCCTTTAAATTCAATTACCAGACCGCCGGTTTAAACATCGTGTATCAGTTTTGTCCGGAGGAAGTGCGATCTGTGATGAGTCGACGGAATCAATTATGAGGAACGGGTGACTCCGGCAGTTTTTTCTTATCGGTTGGCAAATTTATATACGTGTCATCTTATGTGCAGGGTGGTCGTGTCACTCACATTCGGTTTTGTAGTTTATACTGTAGGGTATGGTTTTTAGATTTAATTGTGGGAAAATTTATGGGAACGTTTGGGAAATTGATAGGGATGTTTAGGAAATTGATAGGATTTGTAATAAATATTGATAAGGTTGGTGACATTTAGGACATTTTTAGTAGTGATGACGTTTATAACATTTTTAATGACATTTTTATGACAGATTTAATTGTGGTAACGTTTGTAAAATTGATGACATTTATAACCTTGATAGTGAACATAAGATTGATAATATTTAGTAACATTTACAATATTTATAAAGTTGATAACATTTATGATGTTGATTAGGTTTACAAAATTGGTATTTGTAACACTGATAATGTTTATGAAACTTGTAACATTTGCAATGCTGATAATCTTGATAAAAATTGTGAGATTTAAACGTTAACAACGTTTATAAAATTGATAACATTTGTAACACTTATAATATCTGTAAAATTGATAACATTTGTAACCTTGGTAAGGGTTACAAAATTAATAATATTTGTAACTTTGATAATCTTGATAGAAATTGTGAGATTTGAACGTTGATAACGTTGATGAAATTGATAATGTTTGGAACATTTGTAACATTGATAATTTTTATAAAATTGATAACATTTGTAACCTTAATAATTTTTATAAAATTGTTAACATTTGTAACACTGATCATTTTTATAAAATTGATAATATTTGTAACAGTAATAATTTTTATAAAATTGATAGAATTTGTAAAATTGATAATTTTTATAAAATTGAGAGCACTTGTAACATTGATAATTTTTACAAAATTGATAACATTTGTAACGTTGCCAATTTTAATATTTGCAACATTTGTAACGTTGCCAATTTTAATATTTGCAACATTTATAATATTTATAACGTTGATAACATTTGTATTATATTATAGATAATATTTGTAACATTGATAATGTTTATAGTAATGGAAAATATAATAATATTGTTGTAACAGTACAGTTGTGAGAATTATGATAATTATTATAATATTAATAGTAGTATCAATTACAACAATCATAATAGTCTTAACAATGGTAACAGTTATAAAAATAATATTAATGATAATAATCATAATAGCTATAACAATAATATTAATCATAATTATGACAATGATGATATACTGATAACATCAAACAAATTTCTTTTACTAGTTTTTTAAAAATAAATAAATCACCAATCCTTGAAAAATAAAAATTTCTGAATCCTTCATAAATAAATAATTTATTAATCTTCCAAAAATAAATAAATTAACCAAGCTTTGAAAATAAATAACTCATCATTGATCCTTCAAAAATAAATAAGTCACCAATTCTACAAAAATAAATAACTTACTAAACATTCAAAAATAAATACATCACTAATTCTTCAAAAATAATTATTTCACAAATTCTTCAAAAACAAATACTTCACCAATTCTCCAAAAAATAAATAATAATCCACCAATCCTCCAAAAACAAATACTCCACCAATCCTCCAAAAATAAATACTTCACCAAGCCTCCAAAAAATAAATAATAATCCCCCAATTCTTCAAAAATAAATAAATACTTCACCAATCCTCCAAAAAATAAATAATAATCCACCAATCCTTCAAAAATAAATAAATACTTCACCAATCCTCCAAAAAATAAATAATAATCCACCAATCCTCCACTAATTCTCCAAAAAACAAATACTTCACCAATCTTCCAAAACCAAATCCTCCATCAATTCTCCAAAAAATAAATAATAATCCTCCAAAAACAAATCTTCCATTAATCCTCCAAAAACCAAATCCTTCACCAGTCCTCCAAAAACCAAATCCTCCACCAGTCCTCCAAAAACAAAATACGCCTACACCCAAGCATCCATCACAAGCCAACAACTCCAATTTACAAAGCCAGAGAAAAAAGAAACAAAGAAAAGAAAAAACAAACAGCAAGAAATAAATAAGACAAAAAAGAAAAGAGAAGAGTAGCGTGCCATGTCAAACACGAGCAGGCAACAGTCGTTTGAAGACAATGGGCTCGCACAGTGCCACGACAGTCAATGAATTGATATCGTTATTGTAACAACATAATAGACATATTTTCTTATTGAGATTGCAGCCCACTGTACATATGTACGTGTAACATGCGCGCCGCCTTTATGAATGCATTCATTCATGCGAGCCGCGCGTATGTGTTAGGCAGCGTCCACATTATGCCAGTAACTGACGCCGGTAGCCTTGCCAGTAGGTAATTTTTGGTCGAATTTTTGCGTTTGTTTCTTTTTCTGTACCAGGTGGAAAAAGAAGACAAGAAAAGAAAGTGAGCTATTTTCTTTTTTTTAAGAATTTTTTTAGAATTTTCAGAACTTCGAGGAGTGGACGTTGTACAGGTTTGGGAAATTATGAATTTGAAGACTCAGCGATTTGGGGGTTGAGGGATTTAGGTATTTAGGGATTTGGGGATTTGAGGGTTTGAAGATTTGGAGATTTCAGGATTTAGGAATTTAAGAACCCAGAAATTTAACAACTTAACTATAGGAGCTAGAGATTTGGGGATGTAGGGATGTGGGCACGTAACTATTTGGGAGTCTCAAAATTTGGAGATGTAGAGATTTGGACGCGTAGCTATTTGGTGGTCTAGAGATTTGGAAATGTAAGGATTTGAGCACATAGCTATGTGGGAGTTTAGAAATTTGGAGATGCAGGGATTTGGACACGTAGCTATTTGGAGGTTTAGAGATTTGGGGACGTAGGGATTTGGATACGTAGCTATTTGGAGGTTTAGAGATTTGGGGATGTAGGGATCTGAGAATGTAGCTATTTGACGGTTTAGAGATTTGAGAATGTATGGATTTGAGTACGTAGCTATTTAGGGATCTAGAAATTTGTAGATGTAGAGATTTGAGAATGTAGAGATCTGGAAATAGGAATCTCAAGATCCTCAAATTTCTTCATCTCCAAATCCCTAAATTCCCAAATCCCTTCCAAATTCCTACATACCCAAATTTCTACGTCTCTAGATCCTTATATCCCCAAATTTCTACCTTCTCAAGTTCCTAGACCCCCCATTTCTACATCCCCGAATCCTCAGGTCCCCAAATCCTTAAAACCCCAACTGATTACGAAATTCACTCAGAAATTCGGTTCCGTCTTGTAGGAATCAAAGACCGGTGTGATCTTTTAGCACAATTTTTGCAATTTGCTGTACGATCCAACATCTCGTTCCCATAAACGTTGCACGAAGCATCGAAAGAACCAGTAGCTCACAAGACGCAATCAGCTTCCTGTTTATGCCAAGCACAGATAAAATAAACGTTCTCTCTAAAATATGTCTATAAAATTAATTACTGAACATAGTGAGGCTCCTCTGAGGACTCGATCTGCATCTGTTCGTTTGTCCACACGTTATAGGACGCAATTTTGGGACGTTTCACTTGAAATTTTCAGGGTGGACTCGCGAGACAGCCTAAATTTGCTGTATAGATTTTGGCGGCGATCCGACAGGAACCCGTCGACGATCGTCGAACTAAAAACCGTGTTTCGGTATCGTTTTCGATAATTTTTCACACGTAGAATCGACTGGAGGCACGTTAAAAGCTCTGTAACTCATCGTCGACGATACTTGGTCGTCGTTGACGTCGGTCGTGGTGAAATCAAGAATAATCGTGTTCGGTATCGTTTTCGATAGTTTCGGACACGTTTGATCGTTTGTAACGACTTTAAAATCTCTGCGTCTCTTGTTCTACCTATATGTTTACGGTGCTCGAAATTTTACGCATTCGAATTTGAAGGCAACTGGTAGAGCCAGTAGTATATCTTGTCTATTATTAACATTCAACGACGTGTAATTCCGACAGCGAATTAGACCGGTCAGTGTTCTTTTGTCTCGTCTTCCACGAAATCAACTTTCATTTAATGACCGCTCATTGGGTCAATTTGAGCAAGTGACAAAGCGCGATCGTAGACGCATTAGAAGGCATCCCAACTAATGGATCGACGAAATTATTATATTTCGAGGGATCCGGTGAAAATAATGTTAAAAGCATTTTTATAACGGTGGCAATGAAAGATTTTTTACTCAACTAAACTTGAAGAAGATTAGAGGATTAACAGAGGAAGATGAAGGAAGCTGACATATTCATAAAATATTTTAATTACAAAAAATATTGAAATTCAAGTTATTTGTGGAAGAAAGGATTATTATTAAGATGTAAGTTTAAGGAAATTTGCAATTTTATTTTTAAGAGATATTTATTGTAAACTTGTGAAAAATGTGTTTGACTTATATTTGCTTTAACGCATCACATAATTGAAATAATTTGTAACAATATACAGTTAACAAATAAATTCACTATTTATGTTCAATCTTCTTATAGGAAATATTGCACTTTCTATAAACTTCTAAATTTTTAAAACTGAGAATTTTCAAATTTCTGAGTTTCTAAATCTAAAAATTCCACATTTCCAAATTTGTAAATCCCTAAATCTGAAAGTTCCAAATTTGCAAATTCCTAATTCTAAAAATTCCAAATTTGCAAATTTCTAAATCTAGAAAATCCAAATTTCTTAATTTGTAAATTCCTAAATCTGAAAATTTGCAATTTTCTAAATTTCTAAATCCAAAAATTTCAAATTTCCAAATTTGCAAATTTCTAAATCTAAAAATTCCAAATTTCCAAATTTCTAAATCTAAAAATTTCAAATTTCCAGATTTGTAAATTCCTAAATCTAAAAATTCCAATTTTCCAAATTTCTAAATCTAAAAATTTCAAATTTCCAAATTTGCAAATTTCTAAATCTAAAAATTCCAAATTTCCAAATTTCTAAATCTAAAAATTTCAAATTTCCAGATTTGTAAATTCCTAAATCTAAAAATTCCAATTTTCCAAATTTCTAAATCTAAAAATTTCAAATTTCCAAATTTGTAAATTGCTAAATCTGAAAAATTCCGAATTTCCAAATTTGTAAATTCCTAAATCTAAAAATTCAAAAATTTCAAATTTCTAAACCTCAAAATTTCAACCCTCAAAATTCCAAACTTGAAAATTCCAAAATTTTCAAATTTCTAAATTTCCGAATTACTGAATTTCTATTTTAAAATACCAAAGTGCAAATTAAAGTATCAGCTTACATTAAAGAACACACATTACGCTCATGTTTCACACGTGCTTTCTACATTCCGGTACAACATACCAGCCTTAACATTCGCAATTCGCTAATGAATATGAATATCTCTCATTAGTCCGTAAAAAATGATTTCCTGTAGTCGCAGATTTTTCAATTGAAACGGGTTCTTAAATAAATAACTCTCAGAGCCGATAAATCAGTCTCCTTCAAGAAACTCTTTCACAGTTCGTAAATAATATTCTTAGTGCGTGGTTGTACACCAACGAAATAATATAAATATTATTTTACGCACGCACCAATCGAAAATACATCTGATCGAAACTTTATTTTACGACACAATTCGAAGAAAATTATTTATCGGATATAACTTTCTACTCGCATTTTCACGAATATTTGTGTCATCGCCATTATTAACCTCTTGTTATATTACATTGTAAATATCTTTCATTAAATGTGCAATTAATACCTTGTTAAACTTTTGTTAATAAATTTATTTCTTCCTGCAATTATTCGCTATATTTTTTCTTCTTAAATGGGTCACAGTTAATTTTTTTTAATATCTTTTATCGTTAAATTGAATTAAAGTATTTTTATTTTTAGTAAATAAATTTTAAACATTGTCGATAGATGCAAAAATATTTTATGTAATATTAATAGTTTATTAATTATTATATATACTAAAAATTTCTTGTAAAGTAATATAATGATCTGTGTATATATATATATAATTATATATTTGTTCATATTTAATTGCATTACATAAGAATATATAAATATGTAATAATATATTTTGTCATTTAGTTATATGTATTAATTTATATGAATTTATATATATAAATATGAATGAGTAAATAGTTAGGTTAGGTTATGTATATATATAGTTTAGAGACAACAATTTATATATATAGGTTATATAGGTTAGGTTATATATATAGAAGCACTGTTATATTATAAACATGATACAATTATAACGAAACGTTCAAAAATCCTCAAAAATAATTATTATGTTCAACACCACTAATTCCCTAAATTCAATCACTAAAAATAAAATATCACATTTCACTAACACGTCACCTACTTAACACAAACGGCGCACAACACAGCAACAGTCATCTCAAACACAATCACAATTTTTCAATTAAACGCCATTTTCCAAAACACCAGACATCACACAATTTAAATAATATTCCCTGAATCATTCGATCACATCGAGTGCCGCGTACTTAATTAAATAAAACGCGTAAAAATCTAATAAAACGAAACGATATACATTAATCGCTATATATATTTTGAGCAGAAGTTTAATATCGGCTTTGAAAAAAAATGTATTAAGAGTAACGGGAAGTAGTCGTTCGAGAGGCATTTTGATCGCGGAGTCATCGATTTCTACGATTCGTTTAAAGTCACAAGTTAACGTCAGTTTATGGCCACACGGCGGCCATTTGTTGAGTTTCTTTACGCACGGAATGAAATTCCGCGGTAGCGTTTAATTCTGCGCTCCTGTAATCTACGTCCCTCATCTGGTTTCATTAAAAATCGTTTTACGCACCGAGGAAAGGGATTAATGTTGTATTCTCGTTCGCGCGAACCATAAATTTCGTTTCAAAGTGTGCCGTTTGCCGGCAAAAAAACACGCTTTCCCCGGCTACGAGGACCAGCCACGTAATTGATCGCAAACGCGTTAATTCGACCGGTGACAATAATCGTGTGTGTATTACGGGCAACATGTTACTGCACGAAAATCCTCTTGCGAGTTTTACGAACGATTTTGCGAGTGTTAAAGTATAAGCGAAAATGATTTATACGACACAATAAAGTCTGAGGACTAAAGTCTCGTGTTCCGACATTGACCGAAGTTTGCCGAATGTAGAGAGGAACGGAGAACGACGGAAACGTCCGAACGACCGAACGCAAAATAGCAACAATGTGAGACAATTTTAATAAAACTCATTTCTGATTTTTTGTTATGAAACTTTTTCCAACACATTTCTGATATTATTCTGAGTTAAGTGAGACTAAACACAAAGATATTCCATACATATTTATTCCAAGAGTTTCTTTATATTGTATAGTTCCGACATTAACCGAAGTTTGTCGAACGTAAAGAGTGAGCGACGGAAACATACGGAGGTAAATAAACAATAGAATGCATCAATCTTAATGTAAGAATAAATCTTTCATTTATGATTCTTTGTTATGAAAATCTTACCAACATATTTGTGACAATTTCCCGATTAAAATGAGACCTAACACCACGTAATTCGAGACATATTTACTTGTAATTTCAAACATTTTGTTTATATCGATGCACTCTCGTAAGATTTGCGGTAAACGGAGTAATGACACTTCGGGTAATTTCGATGTTCTTCGGTGCTATTCGGATAATCACGTGATACGTCAGTCGAAATCGTAGACTTCTATAGCTTATGACTTCAAAGATTTTATTTCTGTAAGTTATTACAAATAATATGCCTCGAATTGCATCGTGTTGGGTCTCATTTTAATCAGGAAAATGTTACAAATATGTTGGTGAAAGATATACAAAAAAAGAACTGGAAATGAAAAAGTTAACAACGCATTAGTACTCTAAGCAATACAAGAGACTCTTCGATCTTTCTCGAATGGTATAATTGCAGCGTATCTTTCTTTTTTACTTAATATTTTACTAATATTATCGTCGTTTGCTATGAAACGTTTACCAATATATTTTTTATACTTTCTTACTAAAATTTTTTTAATTTTTTACTAAAATCTTGATTTCTTTAATGAAGTAAAATCTCCGAAAAGTTTGCAGCCAGATTTGCTGGTGACTGTACGTATTCGTTGTCCTCAAAGTGTACGCTCTTTATGCACGCGTCGATGTCAGCTGTAGATCCAAACATCGTGATGCATTTCTCAATGGATTTTACGACCGTCATCGTCGTAATATTTCTGCGCCAGATAGATCGGATAACGAGAATATTGATCTCCGTTGGATTTCTGTGAAACCCGATACGCATCTAACAGAGGACGCTTTTGAACCGGTAATGTTCACTCTCGACCGAAAAGTGGTATTAATGTAAATTGAGATGTGAAAACAAATTAAATTCCGAACGAGTGCTTCTGCAGCTGCATGGTTATACTGTTAACTCGTTATATATGGGACGTGTAAATAGCGTTTTCCGTTTTTGGAATACATTGGAGATAAGAGACAACAATTTATAATATGTGTTTGTACGCTCAGAAAATTCCTAGATACAGTGATATAGTGGAAAATAAAATTCTGTAAGTGAATGGAATTTTACTATTCGATTTTTAGTATGATTGAGGTAACTAGATGTTAATAGAGTTGTTATATTGCTTAGGTCTTGATGTGGAGATTTAGATCTGTAAATACCTAGATGTCAAGATAACTAGATTCCCAATTATCTGGAGTCTTAGGTAAGTATCTAGATTTTTAATTACAGAAATTTTTGGGGATCGAGATTCCTGGATAGCTAGATCTCAAAATACCTAGATCTCTAGATATATAGGTATACAAATAGGTTGTTAAATACCTAGATCTCTGGATATTTAAATCCCTAGATATTTACTTTTCCAATTTCTTAGATTTCTAGATATCTAGGTGTTCAAATACCTAGGCTCACTATATATCTACATTTATAAATACTTAAATCCCTAGATACCTAGATCTATAAATACTCAAATCCCTAGATACCTAGATCTCCAAATACTTATATTCCTACATATCTCAATCTCCAAATAAATCCTCAGATTCTTAAATCATCTGATATGTACATCTTCAAATTCCTAAATCCTTAGATACTAAAATTCCCTAAATCTTCAAATATTCAAATCTTCAGGTACCTAACCCTGCTCCATATGCTATTAGGTATCTATGACTAAATCTCTATACACTTACTGGAATCCCTATATAGAAATATAGGGATATGTGAAATATCCCAAAGACATGAAATATTTTTAAAAACACAACTTCTAGCCTATGGTTAGTCTCCACTTCGATATAGCTAACCTTGTAGACTAGGTTATGATTTATGTTACTCTCATGAAAAAATCTCCCCACTGCTTATTCCTCCCAAACCGACCAGCAACAATTATATTGACAAATTAAACAATTATTTAACCTTCAGAAGACCTTAATTCCCCAAGGTCAGATATATGGTACTTATAAAACCCACTTATTGGTCCAAAAATGTCTAACCTTGGCTATGACCTCTCTGACCTTCATGACCTTTTCAGGAAACAGCAGACAACTCCACTGGACTCATTACTTATTTATAACCATAATTTAAACCTCTCAAAAAAATTAGTTTTCAAGGAAGAATTGCCGGTCTTCTAAAGGTCAAAACTGTATTCATCAAAAAATTTTCATAATCTGTTCATAAATCCGTACACTTAGTATTTAAATGATGTCATCCAGAATGTTCCTCTGAAAAAGATAAGTAAACACGCAGGGGGTAAGTGTATACGTAGAAGCTCTCTCGAGCAATCGTCGAAGGAGAAGAAGAAAGTCGACGCGGAATTCGGCGGCGTGCGGGGGCGTGCTGTGGGCTGGGTAACGACTTAATAAACCGTTCGGTCGGTTAGGTGTGGGCGCTCGGTTCCGGTGAGGCTGTTAGGTGGAGGGAGGCGGTTAGGCACGTGTACAGCGCGCGGTTGCGGGCAAGGCAGGGCAGGGCACGGGGGGCACCGCGGGTAGTCAGGTGCGTCGCGTGCCCCCTACTCTTGGCACGCAGTTAGCTCGTGTTTTGTTTTGAGAAGGCTTAACGGCGTCCGTTCCCACGCTTCCGCGCAGCCCCACGTCCGACCATTTCGAATTCGTTGCGCGCCACGGATTTCGCGCTCGAACGTGCCCCGTGATGTATTCCTCGTGCACGCGGACGCGATCAACATCACCGACGACGAGTCGCGTTTCCATCGTGCCTCTGGAAATTGCACTCGGCGACTTGACAGTCTGATGGGTTTCGCGATCGCGTGCTGCAGTGTGGTATGGCAGACGTAATACCGCTGGCGAATCTGGTGATATTCTGTTGGCGAATTGCAATATCACTGGATTCTTTGGTAACTTTATTCTTATATATCTAGATCCACGTTTCTCTATATCTTTCAGTTTGTATTTATCTGTACTGTTATTAATCTTCAGATAATTAGCGCTATTGGAATCTTACAAGAATCTTAAATCTCTAGATTACTAGGTTTATAGATAACTAGATCTCTGGTTTTCTTATATTTTTATCACTAGATCTTTAGATACTTAAATATCAAGATTCCTAGATTTGTATTATCTGAGACTCTTGAATTGCAAGGGGCCAATATCCCTTGATACTTAAATATAAAAATCCCTAGATTTATATTGCCTGAGAATCTTAGATTGCAAGAAGCCAATATCCCTTGATACTTAAATATAAAAATCCTTAGATTTGTACTGTCTGAGACTCTTAGATTCCAATTGGCAAATATTCCTAAATACTTAAATATAGAAATCCATAGATTTGTGTTACCTGAGAATCTTAGATTGCAAGAAGCTAATATCCCTTGATACTTAAATATAAAAATCCTTAGATTTGTATAACCTGAGACTCTTATATTCTAAGAGGTCAATATCCCTAGATACTTAAATATCAAAGTCAAGATTTATATTACCTAAGACTCTTTGATTGCAAAAGGCAAATATCCCTAGATATTTAAGTTTGTAGATCTCTGGATCCCTAAATACTTCAATATCTAAATCTCTGCATTCTAAAGTCTCTATGTTTCTAGATCTATGCATTCTTGAATCCCTAGATTCCTCAATTTCGTTCTAACTAGATTTCTAGGTCCTTAGATTCTTAGATCTCTACATTCTTAAATCCTTACACTTCTAGCTTTCTTGATAGCTAGATTTCTAGATCTCTACATTCTTAAATTCCTAGATTCCTAAATCCCTAGATTTCTATATTTTCCAATTGCTATATTCATAAATTCCATCATAAAATTCGTTAGAACTGGGTTCCTAGATCTCTACATTCTTAAATCCCTAGATCCTTAGGAATGTGGATGTTTAGTTCTCTGTATGCTTAAATCCCTAGATCACTAGATCTCCAGATATCAATGCATCCAAATACCTAGATCCCTAGATCCCTAGATACCTAAATACCTAAATACCTAAATCCCTAGATCACTAGATCCCCAGATATCAATGTATCCAAATACCCAGATACCTGAATACGTAAATACCTAAATACCTAAATACCTAAATACCTAAATCCCTAGATCTCCAGATCTCCACATTCTTAAATATATCTGTGCGTCTAGAACCCCATATTCCTAGATTAGTAACTTTCTGTATTCCTAAATCCCTGTATCTCTAACTGTATGCTTAATTCCCTATATCTCCCACTCAATCCCTAAATCCCTATATCTCCTACTCAATCCCTAAATCCCTATATCTCTAACTATATCCCCAAATCCCTATATGTCTAACTCTATCCCTAGATCCCAATATGTCTATCTATTGAATCCCAACACGTGAACATCTCAGAAGTTGTAACAATTGTAACTAAAATTTCGATGATTTGATCAGTGTAGATTCTTGAAATCTAGGGATATTGCCTTACTCTGACTCGAACACTTCGAACGTCAGATTGTTATACCGAGTCGTTCAAACGTTCGAGTTGGTGCATTACAGTATGGTAAACGGTAACGCGATAACTTTTGCGAGCGTGTGTACACAAGATTCGCGCGTGCACGCGGCGCTCGTGCGACACGGCACGCTCTCCCCCATAACAGCGCAGCGTTCTTCTACATACAGAGTGGGCCATTGTTTCAGCATTACAATAATCCCGCTCCCGACTTCTTGCCTTCTATTTCCCTTTCTCGTTTTTCTCTTTTGTTCTCCGGTTCCTTGCTCGTGCACCTTACTTCCCGCCTCTTCTCAGTACGTATACCTCCGCGTACGCTATGCACCCTTGCCTCCGTCCTTTTTATCGCTTCATATTCTTCTGCTTCTTGTTTCTCGCGAGTACTCTGCTTTGTTCTTTTCTTCTTCGTACTTCTTTTTCTTTTATCTCGATGTTTTCTTTTCTTTTTTTTTGTACTTTCGTGATTGTTACTTGGCGTTTCTTTCTGTTGTGTTATTTATTCGGAGTTATGATTTGTTAGTGTGTAGTTTTGTTTATTGGTTATTTTTAGGCGTTGGTTATTGTTTATTAGTTATTATTTACTAGTTCATAGATACTAGTTATTAGTTACTAGTTTATACATACTAGTTAATTAGTTACTAGTTATTAGTTACTAGTTATTAGTTATTAGTTATTAGTTATTAGTTACTAGTTATTAGTTACTAGTTACTAGTTACTAGTTACTAGTTACTAGTTACTAGTTATTAGTTACTAGTTTATAAATACTAGTTAATTAGTTACTAGTTATTAGTTACTAGTTACTAGTTATTTTTTACTAATTACTAGTTAGTATAACATTGTATAACATTGTAAAAGTTTGTTCAAGTTTGTACAAGCTTGTATGCCTTTCTTCAGATTTGTACAAATTTGTGTGACTTTGTTCAAATTTATACAAGTTTGTATGTGCTTGTACTACATACAAATGTATGATAGTAACATACTATTTAAATGTGCAATAGTATTATAATATAGAAATGTATAATAGCATTACAAAATTCAAATGTATGATAGTAGCATAACATAAAAATGTATTATAATATCTGAACATTCAAGTACATGGTAACATGATAACATCCAAATTTATGATACTATCTTAACACAAATGTATGATAGTATCATAATACAGAAGTCTATGCTAATATCATAACATTGGAATATATGATACTATCATAATGTACAGGTGTATGGCAGTATCATATTATCATGTTGTCATGCTATCACATTATCATATTATCATGCTATCATATTGTCATGTTATCATGTTATCATATTTTCATATTGTCATATTGTCAGATTGTCATATTGTCAGATTGTCAGATTGTCATATTGTCAGATTGTCATATTGTCAGATTGTCATATTGTCAGATTGTCATATTGTCATATTGTCAGATTGTCATATTGTCATATTGTCAGATTGTCAGATTGTCATATTGTCAGATTGCCAGATTGTCATATTATCATATTGTAAGATTGTCATATTGTCATATTGCCATATTGTCAGATTGCCATATTGTCATATTGGCAGATTGTCATATTGTCATATTGTCATATTGTCATATTGTCAGTTTGTCATATTGTCATATTGTCATATTGTCATATTGTCACATAGTCACATTGTCACATTGTCACATTGTGACATTGTGACATTGTCACATTGTCAGATTGTCATATTGTCATATTGTCAGATTATCATATTGTCAGAGTATCGTATTGTCAGATTGTTATATTGTCATATTATCATATTATCATGTTATCATACTGTCATATTGTCATATTTTCATGTTATCATATTGTCAGATTGTCAGATTGTCACATAGTCACATAGTCACATCGTCACATTGTCACATTGTCACATTGTCACATTGTCAGATTGTCACATTGTCAGATTGTCATATTGTCATATTGTCAGATTGTCATATTGTCAGATTGTCAGATTGTCAGATTGTCATATTGTCAGATTGTCATATTGTCATATTGTCACATTGTCACATTGTCATATTGCCATATTATCATATTGTCACACTGTCACATTGTCACATTGTCATATTGTCATGTTATCATATTATACAAGTGTATAGTGCGTGATAGCATTATAGTATACGAGTATACAATAGCATCAGAGTAAATGAGCTTATGACAGTATCATAGCATATGAATGTATGATACTATCATAACATCTAAATGTTTCTTAATGTATTTACTAAAGAAATGTATGATAGTATCCTAACATTTCAATGTACGATACTATCATAAAACACAAATATAATATAATAACATCATTACATACAAAAAGTATGAATAAAAACATGAAAAATGATAATAATATTAATAAACCCTCGACGAGCAGAGCACTCGATCGAATATGTGGCATAAGAGCGTCAGCAGAAGTTGACGATCGCATAACGACCCGAGAACCACTATTTTGTAGCGAACGTGAACGGTGCAACCGTGTTTCGCCATTTATATTCAAATGCAGAAACACGCGAGGGAAGGATAAATGAGATCAGCGCCGAGCGAATCGCGCTCCTCGTTATCGGATCTATTTTGCATATACTTTCCCGGATCGAGTTATTGCCGGTGATCCAAGGTGTACGTATAAATTTTGTACGCTAGCGGAACCAGTTCCCTATCACTTTTATCGAAGATTAGGGACATTTACTTTTCAAGAGCTCGACCATTCGCGTCGAGCAGCTGCCGCGAATGTCTTCAGCGAATCGCTTCCTCTCCGAAAATCTCGATTTGACACGAAACGTGAAGGGAACTCGTGTTGTTTCGATTATGTATTCTATCTGTCTATAAAGTCGTTGCTACTTAACACTCATTTGAATGTCGAAATTCGAAACTTGTTTTCACAAAAAAAAAAAATGAATACGATGATAAAATTGTGTTTATATATTTGTACGTAATTTGGGTGCATTTGTGATCTGAATTTGTACAAGCATGTATGAATTCGTTGAAATTTACATAAACATACATAAACTTGAACAGACTTGTAGAATCGTCTATATACATGTTGTGTATTGTAATATCATCATACATTTGTATGATGCTATCATATATTTCAATATTATGATGCTATCATATATTTCAATAGTATGATGTCATTATAAATTCGTATGTTATGACACTATCACATAATCGAATGACGTGGTGGTATCATACATTTGTAGAATATGGTACCATCATAGATTTGTGTATTATAACACTATCATACATTTATGTATATAAGGTCACATGTTGTACAAGTTCATATATGTATTATGCAAGTTCACATGTCGTACTAGTTCATATGTATTCTTCATATTCATATGTACTCTTCATATTCATATATGCTACTGAGGTTCATATATCCTCCTCGTGTTCATATGCACTATACAAGTTCATATGTACTGTTATACATATGTAGATACACACATACATGCATTATATACTGTGCATGTTCGTATGTCCTTCATGTGCATATATGCTCTTCACATTCATATATGTATGTGTGCTCTTCATGTTCATATGTGCTGTACAAGCTTATACGTACCCTTCATGTTGATCTATACTCTATTCATATATGTTCTTCATGTGCACATGTGTTATATAAGTTCATACTGTTGATGTTCACATATGCTATACAGGTTCATGTATGTTTTACAAGTTCATACGTGTTATGAAAGTTTATATGTATACATATGTTCTTCGTATTCATATACTCCTCAAGTTCATATGTGTTCTGTTCATATGTACTCTTCATGTCGATATGTGCTCTACAAGTTCATATATGCTCTTCGTGTTGAATGTTATGATGTTATCATACATTTGAAGTTTGTGATACTATCATACATTTGAAGTTTGTGATACTATCATACATTTTTATATTTCTATACCATTGCACATTTAAATGTTATGACACCATCATACATTTGTGTATTATGATGCTATCACACATTTTAATGTAATGATACTATCATACATTTTTATATTATAATACTATTGCACATTTAAATATTATGATACTATCGTACATTTTTACGTTATGGTACTATCATACATTTAAATTTAATGATACTATTATACATTTTTATATAACAATACCATTGCACATTTAAATATTATGACACCATCATACATTTGTGTATTATGATGCTATCACACATTTTAATGTAATGATACTATCATACATTTTTATATTATAATACTATTGCACATTTAAATATTATGATACTATCGTACATTTTTACGTTATGCTACTATCATACATTTAAATTTAATGATACTATTATACATTTTTATATTACAATACCATTGCATATTTAATTATTATGATACTGTCATACATTTTTACGTTATGCTACTATCATACATTTCTATATTATGCTACTATCATACATTTCTATATTATGATACTATCATAAATTTTTATATTGTGATAATATCATCACATTATTGTATATATTTGAGTGAGATGATATTGGAGAGCAGAGATCTCGTTGGAATACTATTTATAACTTCGTCCGTTATTATTTGTGCGATGGTCATAAGAGTGTTCCTAAGAAGTTGGACACTACTTCGAATCGTAATGGACTTGCTACATACTTTCACGCGGCATACTCGCTCATAAACCATCTCTCGTTTTCTCGGCTGGGCCGGTGAATATTGTCACGCACAATATTCCCATGTGTGTACACTGTACACTCGGGTGCAGTCTTCATATGACATTTTTTAAATTTTTTATTTTATTACTTTGTGAATATTTGAGTATGAGTTGTTATCAAATTTCTATATTTTCATGTTATATTATCATTTTTGTTATATAAAATTATTTTTAATTTTTCAAATATTAATAATTTTATATTCTCAAGCTTTTATATTTTCAAATTTGTAAGTGTTAATGTTTGCAATTTTTCAAATATTCACATTTTCAAATTTGTAGATTTCAAATTTTTAAACATTAATTTTTTCAAATATTTAAATCCTCAAATTTCCAAATTTTTCTACTTTCCAACTCTATAAATATTCAAGTATTAATATTTGCAAATTTTTCAATTTTAATATTTTCAAATTTCTACATTCTCAAATTTTCACATATTAATATTTTCATACTTTAATTCTCAAGGTTCCAGATTTATTAATTTTCTAACTGTCCATATATCCAAGTATTAACATTTTCAATTTTTTCAAGTTTATCAGCTTTCTTCATTTTTCAAATGTTCAATTTTCAAGTTTTCAAATCTTGAAATTTCCTCTATTCATAAATCTCTTTTCAATATTCCTAAAATCTCATAACCCTATGATTTACCATTTTCAAAAAAAATTCTAAAAATAATTATCAATATACTTACACATACAATCTCCTAAATATTTATCTAAAATCAGTTCTAAAATTAAAAAGAAAAAATGTATTAATACATAAAATGAAAACAAATGTAAATGCATTAAACGAATGCCATATAATGAGAGAAAAATAACTGTCTGACCATTTCACTACATAACCGTAGGTAATACTGATTCCATAAAAAAGGGTGAAACTGAAATTGAGGAGTTTGAGGAGGAATTAAGAAAGAAAAAATACAACAAAAAAATAAAAATGTCAATGTATTAAAGGAATGTCTTATAATGAAAAGAAAATAACTGTCTGACCATTTCACTACATAACCGTAGGTAATACTGATTCCATAAAAAAGGGTGGAACTGAAATTGAGGAGTGATTGAAGATAGCCCCACAAGCGCACCCTGGACGCGTGTGCATCGAGAAAGTTAGAAGATTCCTACAGTTTTGTCGGTTCCCACGAGCCAGGGTGCGTCAGGTGGCTAGCGTGGGGTGCGTACATCCCCCTCGCTTCTTCACCCCTCGAAATAGATGTAAACCTCATCGTGAACCCCCTGGCGCCGTCCCTGATACTATTTCCAACACGCAGCTTTCTTGTATATGTTCATCCACATATTTGTACACATACGTACACTACGGTCCATAAGTATCCGGACACTTGGTTTCGTTACATAAAACATAGTTGAACTTTGTACGAAAGGTATTTAGGGTTATCATATCATTTGTAATAATTATTATTATCTTGTTTGAGGTGTCATAACGTAATAGAATTAATTTTTAAGTACAAATTATACAATGAAAGTGTGAAAGTAAAATTCATGTCCAGAAGTACAAAGTCCAAATTTGTGAATCTAATGAAACGCTTTCGATTCTAAAAAAAATTTTAATTTCTACTGTGTTTCATTTCTATGGTGCTGAACGTATTCAGAGGGTTCTTCGATATGTTTCAAGTGTTTGTAAACTGTTGGTAGACAAGTTTTTCGTATAAAATGTATGTATAAAAAGTTTCCGTGTTCATTTAATAGAAAAAAAAACGATTATCAAAATGGTTTTATTTTGTCTGAACATTTCGGTCGTCGCAGACATGTTTTTGCCAAAGAATCGCGCGGTTACACTGTGGGGGAGCGTTCCCATGAAACAACAATTAGCATTCAAAGAAATTCGACTGTGAGCTTACGTCGTTTCATTCTTTTCTTCCTTTTTCTCTCTTTGGTGACGTCATTGACCTGCTTTTTTAGCCTTTTAAGAAATTCCCGCGTTTTATATGGAGAAGATAAGTTTCGAGGTTTTGAAGGATTTGGAAATTTGAGATTTTGGGAATTTTGGGATTTGGGGATTTAGGAATACAGGAATTTAGGGATATAGAAATTTGGGGATTTAGGAATTTAGAAATATAGGAATTTGGGGATTTAGGAATACAGGAATTTAGGGATATAGAAATTTGGGGATTTAGGGATTTAGAAATATAGGAATTTGGGGATTTGGGGATTTGGGGATTTAGGAATACAGGAATTTAGGGATATAGAAATTTGGGGATTTAGGGATTTAGAAATATAGGAATTTGGGGATTTGGGGATTTAGGAATTTAGGAATTTAACTATATAGGAATTTGGGGATTTAGGAATTTAGGAATTTAGGGATATAGAAATTTAGAGATATAGGAATTTAACTATACATATAAGAATTTGGGGATTTAGGAATTTAGGAATTGAGGGATATAGAAATTCAGAAATATAGGAATTTGAGGATTTGGGGATTTAGGAATTTAGGAATTTAGGAATTTAGGGATATAGAAATTTAGAGATATAGGAATTTAACTATACATATAAGAATTTGGGGATTTGGGGATTTAGGAATTTAGGAATTTGGGGATACAGGAATTTAGTTATATGGGAATTTGGAGATACAGGAATTTAGCTGTATGGGAATTTAGGAATACAGAAATTTAGCTGTATAGGAATTTGGGGATACAGGAATTTAGCTGTATAGGAATTTGGAAATACAGGAATTTAGCTACATGGGAATTTGGAGATACAGGAATTTAGCTATATGGGAAGTTGGGGAAACAGGAATTTAGCTGTATGAACGTTTGAAGATACAGGAATTTAGCTGTATGGACGTTTGAAGATACAGGAATTTAGCTGTATGGACGTTTGAAGATACAGGAATTTAGCTGTATGGACGTTTGGAGATACAAGAATTTAGCTGTACAGGAATTTGATAATTGGAGAGTATGTAAGTTTCCAAAATTTAGAAAATTGAAGATTTTGAAATTGAAGAATTTCACAATTTAGAAGTTTATAAATTTTGAACTTTTTAAATTTGTCCATTTCTATATTTATGAATTTATAAATTTGTGAGTTTGTTAGGTAGTTAGTTTGTTAGTTTGTGAGTTTGTTAATTTGTTATAAAACTGTATAACATTATAGAAATTTGCCCAAATTTGTATAAGTTTGTATAGCTGTCTTCAGGTTTATACAAATTTGTATGTGTTTGTACTACATACAAATATATGACAGTATCATAATACACAAACGTATGATAATATCATAATATACAAACATGTGATAAGATTATTCTATACAATAAAATTATACACATAGTATACAAACGTATGATAAGATTATATTATACAAACAATTTACACATACAATTTATGAATTTTTTATGAGTTTGTTATTTTGTTACTTTGTGAATTTATTAATTTTTTATAAGTTTGTCACTGCATGAATTCTTTAGTCTGAGAATTTACGAATATATGAATTTATAAATTCACAAATTTGTAAATATAAAAATTTATAAATTCACAAACATGTAAATTTATAAAACCCCATACAAATCGCAATAGATCCAATTTCCAAAGCCTTCCCCCGTTCATTTTCCGCCTCAAATTTAGGCCATCCAATGTTAATTTCGTCTAAGGTCCGTTGGCAGGTTTATAGAGGCGTATTTGTAGTAGGTAAAAAGGAAGGGAAGAAAAGCAAAAAAAAAAAGAAGTAGGGGATAGGGTCGGATAGCACAGGCACGAGATCCTTCCCACGTCGACGAAACGTGCTGAAAGCGTGCTACTCGCGTGGCCGTTAGAGCAGCACGCTGAAGAGGAGGGGCTTTGGTGCATCGAGCCGGAATCTTTCTCACGGACAAGAAGGACGTCAGGTGCAGGACCTCCTTCAGGAAGTACAACGGTTCCTTACAAGGATTCGCGACTTCTGCCTTCCCACGCTCCTCCAGTTGTAACGGCCAGATTCGACTCTCTTCCCCTACTTTCTGCTCCCGTCACCTTCTCTTCCTTTTTTATTTCAACCTCGATCATTTTCGCTCGACATTGCTACCTTTCGATTCACGGGTTTCAATCATTTTTTCGTTATTCTTAATCGTTATACGCGTGTGATCGAAGGGAAATAGAGAATGAATGTACTTCGACCATTTATTAGTTGCTTTTTTTTATTACCTGGATGATTTATTTATCATTTGTTCAATTTGATCGATTTCTATCGTCATTTTTAATAGTTGTAAGCGTTTGATCAAAAAGAAATAGAGAATGGAGCTAATTCTGTTCCTGTCATCTGTTCCTACTTTTTTCATTTGAATATACATGTATTTAGTACTTTAAAATTCTGTACAGCCACTTTATTTGAGGTTTTTAATGAAGTAGTCGATCACAGACGAGTAATATGTCATATATAATACGCAAATATATGAATATGTCAATTCAAACCACTAATATATGCAAGGGGAGTGAGAAAATGGTATACGTTGCGCAGTAACTGTGCGCAGTAGTCTTGCGCAGTAATCGTGAGCAGTAGTCATGCGCAGTAATCGTGCGCAGTGGTCGTGCGGAGTAATCATGCGCAGTAGACCAGCGCAGTAATCGTGCGCAGTAGTCATGCGTAGTAATCGTAAGCAGTAATCGTGCGTAATAATTATGCGCAGTAGACCAGCGCAGTAGTCATGCGCAGTAGACCAGCGCAGTAATCGTGCGCAGCAGTCATGCGTAGTAATCGTAAACGATAGCCATACGCAGTAGTCATGCGTAGTAATCGTGCGCAGTAATTATGCGCAGTACCTCGATGATATAAGTTTGTATACACCGTTAATTTGAAAATATTCATTAAATTAAAAATACTCGTATTAACTACTTAAAATTTTAAACAAAACATTGCAATAAAATATTGTATTTGATTTCTTAAATTATCTGAAATTATTAGTCTCTATTTCAACATTGTACATTACAAAAAAAATTTTCTACAATTTCTACAACAATCTACAAGTATTTTTACAAGAATCTACAAATGTTTACAAGTAATCTTCTTTAATTTTGATTATTTATTATTAATATTAATTTAATATCGTGTGATATTATTTGAGGTCGTACGATTTTCGAATTCGTTATGACGAGTTAATATAATATTAGAAAGTCTCTAAACTCTTTCGCCATCGGCTCTATTTTATTATCTGTTGCCTGGTGCTGATTTACGAGCGGCTCGAAGCGTGGCCGACACGTGGAAGACATTTCTGATCGCTCGTTTCTAGCCCGGAGACGTTTGACCGCAACGTGGTAATGGACTGATGATGGTCGGGTTCGAGAAAGGGAGTCGATCTGACTGCTAGTTTCAACCTTTATGGAGGCAACTTATGCTTGTTCCGAAACCTAATGGGATCCTTTCACTGCTTACTCTAACACTGTATCGTTTGTCAGAATATTTTCCATTCATCTTGTGATTCCTTTACTGTTTTATATCAATGTGACTTTTGTACTTTACAAATTATTTTTGTCACATTTAAAATTCTATATTTTCACTGTACCGTTTATTGTTTTACAAATTGTAACATAGTTAATTATTTTATAGTTACCGTATGTTAACATCCATATGTGCATACATGAGTCACATGTCCTCTCATTATAAAAATAAGAATACAAAATATATAAAACATACAAAAGCATCAAAACACACAATATGTAAAACATACAAAAGCGTGAAAATACAAAAAACACAAAATATAAAAGTGTGAAGATAAAAGCTGCATTTTAACAAAGTATCTCGCTATATGGCACACCTTGACTTACGATACATTACACTCAAGTAAACGGTTAACGGGCAAAAATTTGTTTACCCGTCGAAGGTAGCCTAACGGATGCATACTGTAATGGCGAGCGTGTCGGTCGCGTGGACAACAAGTGGGACGAATCCCGAAATCCGCCTGTTGGCTCGTGAGTCGAATTTCTGATCCAGCTTTCGAAAGATTCCCACGATCCGGTAACGAGCCACTTGACTTTGAGGCGTGATCTGAGTGCTGGCCAGTCGCGTGGTCCTTTCGTTTCTTTTCTGGAAAATCCAGGTGTTCGGATTCGACCCCATACTCCAGATTTTTCCCATGCCGAGAAATCGCAAGCGCTCTCGTTTCGTTTGTGCTATTGTTGGAACTTCCTTTCTTCTATTTGGTTTACTTAATACTTTTTGGTCAGAAAATATTTCTTGGTCTGAAATGTCGTTTGTAGTTTTGATAAAGTAATCATGATGTGTCGTATGTAGGTCTCTTTGCAAAGAGAAATACTTGCAATAAATCTATGGTGTACCATAAGTATAGTGTAATCTACTTAACTATAATGGTCCAACTAATTGATGAATTATAGTCACTATAGTTCATTCACCTATAGTGTATTCACCCATCTAATTGATGAATTATAGTCACTACAGATATATAGTGAAGTAGATGAGTTATGATGATGACACATAGTCATATAAATGAATTATAGTCACCTTGATGTACCGTAAGTATGGTGTAATCTACTTAACTATAATGGTGCAACTAGTTGATGAATTATAGTCACTATAGTTCATTCACCTATAGTGTATTCACCCATCTAATTGATGAATTATAGTCACTACAGATATATAGTGAAGTAGATGAGTTATGATGATGACACATAGTCATATAAATGAATTATAGTCACCTTGATGTACCATAAGTATGGTGTAATCTACTTAACTATAATGGTGCAACTAATTGATGAATTATAGTCACTATAGTTCATTCACCTATAGTGTATTCACCCATCTAATTGATGAATTATAGTCACTACAGATATATAGTGAAGTAGATGAATTATGTTGATGACACATAGTCATATAAATGAATTATAGTCACCTTGATGTACCATAAATGTGGTGTAATCTACTTAACTACAGTGGTCCATCTAATTGTTGAATTATAGTCACTATAGTTCATTCACCTATAGTGTATTCACCCATCTAATTGATGAATTATAGTCACTACAGATATATAGTGAAGTAGATGAGTTATGATGATGACACATAGTTATATAAATGAATTATAGTCACCTTGATGTACCATAAGTATAGTGTAATCTACTTAACTATAATGGCCCAACTAATTAATGAATTATAGTCACTATAGTCTATTGACCTATAGTGTATTCAGCCATCTAATTGATGAATTATAGTCACTACAGATATATAGTGAAGTAGATGAATTATGATAATGACACATAGTCATATAGATGAATTATAGTCACCTTGATGTACCATAAGTATGGTGTAATCTACTTAACTATAATGGCCCAACTAATTAATGAATTATAGTCACCTTGATGTACCATAGATATGGTGTAGTCTATTCACCTATGGGTATAGTCCATCTAATTAATGAACTATATTCACTATAGATATTATATAGTGATATAGATGAACTATGATGATCATATGCAGTCATATAGATGAATTATAGTCATTGTAGATACATAGTCATTGTATATGTACCCACACTATAGGTACTGTAGTCAGCCATAGTTATGAGTGCCACTTAATCTTTTACATAAATCTAACATCATTATTATTAAAAAGTTCACTTTCAAGGACCTAGGATAGTTTGAACCTCAGAATAATTAGAATCAATGACCTAACATGTACCTAGCCTACCATAATATGTGCCTAACATGTACCATAATATATCTAACATGTCAACTTCCTCCAAGAATAATTACCTAACTGTGAATGACGCAAGCGTCCCGAAACTAGTAGGTTAAGACGCCTAGGGCCGACATTATTACCATAAAGTGTAGAATTAGAAACGAATAAAATGTATCGATATCGATCGAGGAGCATTCCCATCGCTATCCGCTCGGATCAGCTCGCGTCTGCCGACGCGTGTAGCGGGAGGGCAGGGATCATGAGCCCGTGGGAACGAAGCGGCCGTCCGCGCTGAAGCGTTTCAGGAAGCTGACGATGTTCCGCTCCCGCGGTCACCAGGGCGTCCTTAACAACTCCGTGCCTCCGTCCCGACGCCCCGACGCTTCTTCGTCGCTTCGGGTCGAGTGCCTCGACGACGCCCACGCTCCAATCGGCTTCCTGATCGGCCACCGGGAAAATGGGAGCCGTCTTGCCCGACAACCTCGAGCTACGTGCTTCTAATGTCGCTCGGTTAGTCTCGTACGCGGCGCACGTTAATTAGATACCCTTCGTCCCTGATTCTATCGCCCGCGAGCTTTTAAAAATTTACGGATTCTTGGTTGGCTACTGGTCGTTTCATATTTGGTGCGTCGCTGTTACAGGAACTTTAACGGACTTGGGTTCTTAGTTTGATGTATCGAGATTTTTAGATTTTTGATTTGTAGGTTTTTGGGTTTTGATATTTGGAATTTTGGACTTTTGGATTTTTGAGCTTTTGAATTTTTGGATTTTTGGATTTTTGGATTTTTGGATTTTCATGCTTTCAGGTTCAGTAATTTAGAAATTTTTCAGTTTAGGGGCTTTCAAGTTTAGAAATTTTCAGTTTGTCGAATTTAGAAGATGAGAGATTTTCGAATTTATAAATTTTTAAGTTTGGAAATTTTTGTATGTTGAAGTATAGGAATTGAAAAATTTTCATATGTTCAAGTTTAAAAATTAAAAATTTTCGTATGTTCAAAATTTTTGAAATTGTTGTGTTTATGTTTAGAAATTAGAAAAACTGTATGTGTTCAAAAAGAAAATTGCATATATTCAAGTATAAAAATGAAAAAATTTTCGTATGTTCAAATTTAGACATTTTTAACTTGTCAAATTTGAAAATTTGTTAATTTACAAAACTTCAAATTCTTCCATTAAAAAGCCTGCAAAATCTCACATTTAAAAATTTATTGCTCAACGTTTTAAATGTTGAAGTTCAAAAATTTTCAAAATTATAAATCCTTAATTTTTCAAATTTTGAAATATCCAAATTAAAAATTTAGAAATTTACAACTTTAAAAATTAAAAAATACCTTCGCAAATTCGCATGTCTATAAGCCGCCTCGCGTGCCAACACGTGCAACAGCGCTATATAAAAAAGGATAATAAACGAAGCGTGTATGCCACGCGAGGACAGTGATCTTCTTATAATTACGCGCACGCCGATGAAGCACGCAAAATCATGCAATTATACGTAATTACTTGCCGTATAACGTTCTCATTACTTTGGTACGTTGGAAAATTTGCAATTCAAAATGCTGCTCGCGTAATCCCATCTGATAATCCTTTCGTTACAGTTCAGTACAATTGAAAGAAAACATGTAGAGTATGTGAAAAATTTACCACGATAAGTCTCAGACTTTCATATTACGTCGGTTACTATGATGGTTATTTATGATCGGTATTAAAAATTTAATTGAGGCGAATTGTTAAAAGAAATGAAAAAGAAATGTTTTATATATACCACTCAATATATGTTGTTAATCGAAAAAGAATTTTAATAAAAAAGTAAACAATTCAATGTTTATTCGTTAGGTAATATTCTATGGTTATTAACTATGTATATGTGCTTTATTATACTGCATGTGTTAAACTTCACGTATATTTATTGATAATATTGCAAAATTAATTAATTTCACATTACATAGGGTTGTATTAACTTTATTTCATAAGTTAAACAACTTTCAAACTGTAAATCTTATTACTTCACTGGAACAGATTAATTAATTTATAATTTTTAACAAAATTATCGATCACGAACGAGTAATATATAATACGTAATACACAAATATGATCATTGCGTAGGAATCGTGCGCAATAGACCAGCGGAGTAATCGTGCGCAGTAATCGTGCGTATTAGACCTGCGCGGTAATCGTGCGCAGTAGACCAGCGCAGTAAACGTGCGTATTAGACCTGCGCAGTAATCGTGCACAGTAGACTAGCACAATAATCGTGCGTATTAGACCTGCGCAGTAATCGTACGCAGCAGACCAGCGCAGTAAACGTGCGTATTAGACCTGCGCGGTAATCGTGCGCAGCAGACCAGCGCAGTAATCATGCGTATTAGACCTGCGCGATGATCCTGCGCAATAGACCAGCGCAATAAACGTGCGTATTAGACCTGCGCGGTAATCGTGCGCAGCAGACCAGCGCAGTAAACGTGCGTGTTAGACCTGCGCAGTAATGCCAACGTACTTCCTCACGCCAAATGACATCAAAACATAAACTTTAATTACCAAACAAAAATGAATTCAAAAATAAATCATTCGCGTTATTCCTCAACCACATACTTTATTCCAACCACAAACAGTTTCTCGAAAACGAGCTTCTTGAAACGACCGTTCGCGAATAAGTTACGATCTCGAATGTGTACCGGATGCGCAAAGGGGTATCGCAGAAGTTGATGTATGATCCTTTAGCGACGTGCACCTGCCGGTTCGTGGTCGGCACTTTGACGGAAATCATGGAGGGTCGACGATGGCCAAAGATCCCGGGAACATTACAGCACGAAAGATGACCGGGGCCGAAATTTATTTTCCGCCGGACGAGTAATGTACGCGATCGCCATAGATCTTTGTTAAGAAGCGTAACGATCAACGGTGAAAGTCGCGAAATTAACCGTGGACGGTAATCATTGAAATTACCCCGCTTTCTTATCTTACTATGGTTCGGTTAATAAATTAACGGTTTCAGATTCGGATAATCGCTTTCCTGATCATTGATGCCTGTCTTCCTCCATTGTTTTGACCGATCGGTGTTTTTATTTTGTGGCTTCTGGGTTATCTGATCTTGAAATCTCTTGCACTGTATATTGCCGAATTTTTTTAAGGTTGATTTGAGGAATTGAACTATAAATTCTTTGAGCTACAAGTTGTACATATGAGATATAAATGACCTTGAGCTACAAACTTTTGAGCTGTGAAATGTCGAGTGTCTTGAACTGCAAATTATCAAACTTCTTAATCTAAAAATATAAAAATTTGAAATTGTCTAAACTTGCAACAGATGTGACAAAAATCCTAAATTCGTTAGAAGGTTTCAATTTATGGTTTCTCATCAAGTCTGAAGTTAGTCATAAGTGGTGCAAGTACTTGCAATTTGCATGAAGGACACGAACGGTGAAATAAAGCGTAAGAGAAAAGATTTACACACGTAGCTGTCCGTAATTACACCTGCCAGGTCCCCATGAAAAGAGGACCACCCTACCCGAGCGCCGCGTCGTTATCGCAAACATGCGACCGGTGATTTAATATTTCTTCCCTTCCGCGTTGACTTTTTCCTGTTTACTCGTCCATTCACGAGGACGAAATTATGGCGAATCAAGGGGTGGCTGGCGGTGAATTGCCACGGGGAGGGTCGGCCACTTTGTGCAGTCGATTCATGAATGAAACGTGTACGCACGGACCAGGAAGAAAGGGAAGCTACCAGGATATAAGCCATGTGCTCCTGGGCCAAATCCAATTTCATTGTTGTTTCATAAATATGCATGAACGTCTGTTGAATGAGTCCACGTGTTCTCTGATCGTGGGAATTCCGAAACGGAAAGTCGGCTTACAGGTGGCCGTTCCTTTCGAAAAATCTCACTCTTTATGGATTTATTATCACTTGCGATTGATTTATGCTCGTTGATTTACTAACATTTCTTTCTCATTCCCATAAATTATCGAGTTTTCGGTGTATTTATCCAAAATAAATTGCCTCTGTTTTAACAATAACCTCTCTCGTTTCTTTCGATAATTTAATGTCCTCCATAAGATGTTTATCGTGCTTTTGGTTATTAAAAATAAATTGCACTGTCCAATTATTTTAGCAATAATAAAATAACCACTTCTTTCGTTTCTTCCAAATGTTTAATATTCGTTTCCAATGTATTTTAATATACTTTTCACAAATTCCATAAGATGTAATAATGCGTCTGTGGTTATTAAAAATAAATATATTGCGAATGTCCAATTATTTTAATTACGATGAAATAATAACAGTATCGATGACAAACGAGTAAGAGCACGAACCAACGGAATTCTTTTCATTCATTGACACTCGAATGAAAAGGAACACGGCGCTCAATTGCGAGCCTCGGTCCGTGACCAGGTCGTCCTTTTCGCGACTTGCCAGACCGGAAATTGAAATTTCGCGTGAGAATATGCACTCCTTTCAGACCTGGCTCGCAATTTCGGACGCCTGTTCACGGAAGTGTTTTCAATACACGCAGTTAAATCATCGAATCGCACGGTGCGTGGAATGATCTCTTCGAGTCGGTACATCTTTTATTTTCAAACTCTCAAACTGCAAAATACTCACGTTTTCAGATTATTAGATGTCTTAAATTTCTAAGTTTCTAAATTCTCAAATTGCAAAATTTCCAAATCTTCAAATACTCTAAATATCTAATTAATTAAATTCCCCAATTTCCAAATCCCTACTTCACTAGATAACAAAGTTACTAGATCTCTAAGCCACTAGTTCACAAAGTTACTAGATCAAAAAGTCACTAGATTGCTAAGCCACTAGTTCACAAAATTACTAGATTAAAAAGTAACTGGATCACTAAGCCACTAGTTCACAAAGTTACTAGATTAAAAAGTCACTAGATCACTAAGCCACTAGTTCACAAAGTTACTAGATTAAAAAGTCACTAGATCACTAAACCACTAGTTCACAAAGTTACTAGATCGCGAAGGCACTAGATGACAAAATCACTAGATCACTAAGTCACTAGATCACTAGATCATTAAAACACTAGATCACTAAATCACTAGATCTCTAAGTCACTATATCACTAAATTACTAAATCACTAAATCACTAGATCACTAGATCATTAAAACACTAGATCACTAAGTCACCAGATCACTAAGTCACTAGATCACTAAAATACTAGATCGCTAAATCACTAGATCTCTAAGTCACTAGATCACTAAATTACTAAATCACTAGATCACTAAATCACTAGATCACTAGATCATTAAAACACTATATCACTAGATCTCTAAGTCACTAGATCACTGAATTCACAAATTCCTAAATTCTAAACTTGCAGTCCTCGAATCCCTAAGTTCCCAAATTTCCGAATTTCCAAATTTCCAAATTTCCAAATTTCAAAATTTCAAAATTCCAAAATTCCAAAATTCCAAAATTCCAAAATTCCAAATTTTCCAAATTCCTAAATCCCAAAATTCCCCAAATTGCCAAATTCCCTAATTGCAAAATTCTCAAATCTCCAAATCTCTAATTTGAAAAATTCCCTGGTCCTAAATTCCCAAATTTTCCAAATTTCTAAATCTCCAAATTCCCAAATTGCAAAATCACTATATCTCAAATTCTCAATACTCAAATTCCTAAATTCCCAAATTGCAAAATCACTACATCTCAAATTCTCAATACTCAAATTCCCAAATTGCAAAATCACTATATCTCAAATTCTCAATACTCAAATTTCCAAATTCCCAAACTCTTAAATCCCCGAAATCCCTGAATTCAACAAATCCCCATAATTCCCATAAAATAACAATACGAATAAAACAACAATTATAATAATCACTAAAGTTTCAAATCATCACCCTGTATCGAAGACCGTACGCAGGAACACATGCGCAATAAACTCAATTGCGCAAGTACGCGCATAAACGCATAAAAGATACCACGTGAGACGTGGCGAGATGAAGATACGCGAGGGAAAGCTGCCATAACATTTTCTTAACGGACCGTCGCAACGAGTCGTGTATTTTCGAGTATATGCGTTCTGCCAATATTTTATGGCTTAATTGGTCTGACTCGTTCGTAGATAAGCGACTGCATCGAAGATTGGCAGTCATGTCGACCGGATTTACATGGTGAAAAGGTTTTTGTGTAATGTGGCTCGTTCTTAAACGATCCTGCTTCATGGTTCACCATCGATCACCGGCAAATGTAACAGGAACTGCATCGCATCTGCCTGTATCTTTCGACAAATTCGTTTCACGATGGAACGTTTCACGTTCAATTATAATCAATAATTGCTCGTTGGGATATTTTAGAATATATCTTGGCATGTATTTATATTTATTAATATTTAACTGTGTATTTATACTTTGATGGTGTTAATTTTTTAGAAATATTAATTTTTACAAAAATGCACTTGCGCCACTTTCTTAATAAACATCCAATACCATTAATCACTTAAACCATTGCCCAAATATTAGGGAATTTCAATTATTTTTACTATAGACTGCTCAGAAACAAAAATATATTAAGTTTTATATATCTTAATTTTTTTCAAAAATAGATCCTATTTTTTAAAATGAACGGATCTAGTTATATCAGTTCTGTGAATTAGTAATCCTAGTGCACAAAACTAGTGGGTCCTATTCCGCAAAAGCATCACAACCAAAAAGTGTCTCTTCGCAACGTCGCGTGGTAGGCGACACCAGGCATCAATTAACGCGGTCCCCGCCAGAAGAAGTCGCATCAATCATTCCCTCGCGAAGTATCGGAAAGATGGCGATGAAGGAAGAAGGAGCAAGCTAGTTCAGAGGAGAAAAAAAAGAAGCGCGGTTTGCGCTCGCTCGGCTCGGGACGAGGACGTGTGCTAGTCGCGTGTGAGGCTCGCGCCTATGTTTGTCTCTGTCGCGAGCACGGGCCCCGAATGGCTGCCCTGTGGCCGGGGCCCGACCTGTCGTTCTGCCCCCTCCCTGTCGTGAAACGCGGCGATCCTGGACCCCGTGCCGGTCGAGGGGTCCGTCTGGGACATAAGGCCTTGCCTCGTTCTCACGGTAGCCTCCGATAGGCCCCCGCCCCACCTGCCCCCCCTCGGGCTACCAGGCCCATAGCACTCGTTGCTTCTTCAGCCGACTGTGAACCGATTCTTCCTCTTTTCTTTGGGGACGCGCGATACGCTCGCGTGCAACCAAGCGCGTGCGTACCGTGCCAAGCACGCGTCCTACTGCGACACGATTTACAGGTTACTCTTCTGTTTTTATGCTTCATCTTCGGGATAGAAACGGTGTTATTCGCAATTTCTTCATCGGGATTTACAGATTTAGCGTGCTGCAAACAAAATGGAGTATTTAATTTAATTGGTACAGTGAAAGTATTTGTAATTAGCTAGACTTCGTGAAATTGTTAAGTTATTTTTTGTAGATAAGTATTCTGGAAAATCTCTGGAATAAATAGTAAACAAAATTAGTAGGAAACAATTTAAACAGAAGGTTTACTATTTAACAATAAATTGTTTAACAATCTAAACAATTTAAAGTAGGAAACAATAACATTTTTAAATTATCTTAATGTCTTAAGACATCTTGAATGTTGAAGTATTAATATTTAATATATATCTCACATAACCAACATACTTAATATTACATATTTATGTATATAACATGTTTTTTGTTTTGAGATATTTATGTAGTAATAATTTGAATTAAAATTGAACTCAAAACATATACATAAATGTAAAAACGTTATTTAGGTTATGTACCTTAAGCTACACTATAACAAATGCAAGCAAAATGTAATATACGAATACTTATAAATATTACATTTTTAATTTCAATAATAAATTAACCAAAAACTAAATACTTTATTTTATAGTATCTGCATCATTTCCTCTCATAAAATTTTTTCTTGCTATAATTTCCATGAATATAAAATTAAAATTATAAAATTTAAAAATAGCAGTAATTAAAATTAAAATGAATTAAAATTTAATTAAAACTAAATGCATATTTACCAGAAAAGAATTGTTAATTAAAAAATAGCACAATTCTATTGTTAACAAAAACAACACAGTTCTATTATTAACACTTTGCCGGCCGCACAGTTCTCGAATCGCCGACGCGCTGCCGCCGGCGAGATTCACGCAAGTTGTTGCAATATAATTATTATTAAAAAAGGCATTGAAGTAACTGTTACGCCATTTTTATTGCATAATCTTACATTTTTTAATTATTATTTAAACATTTTACTTAAAAAATTTAACCTTTAGGATCTATATTCTTTTTTGTGTGATAAATTTCGAATTGTCTCACAATGATATCACTTCCACTGTCTAAATCACTATCGATATCTCTATTAGAACTTTTCTCCACGTCTGATAACGGAGCAGCATATATTTCCTCGTTGTATGACATTTCGAAAGAGATTTTATAATTTTTAATAAATTTAATGTAAGCTTCCGATATTCGGAGGCAGTGACGGACAGTGTCAAACTAACTGAACAAGCTCCCGCTTCGATGCGGCTGGCAGAGTATTTAAATATTTCAGTAAAACACAATATGGTAAATTGGGAGTGTAAAACAGTTGAAACCACAGTTCCCTATTCGCCATACATTGTTCTGCAACAATGTATCTCCCTACACAAACATGGAAATTAAGCATTACCGCTGGAGAAAAAAAAGTCACGCGTACGTGATAGCGGCCGAAAACGGTTGGCAGAAGAAAGTCACGTATACGTGACAGCGGCCGGCAAAGTGTTAATATTGCTTTTCAATTTTCCTCCCTTCACATAACCTACCGCATGCAATCACGGTAACAGCGTGAAATTCCCTGTAAACAAATTCAGCGTTGAATCAAGCTTATTTAATTTGAAATAAACCGAATACACAAATAAACATCGGAATAAAGTACCCTTAAAATACCTCAGATATCTTCTCACTTTTTCGTACGATTCGACACACCTCTCGCATTTTTAACGCATACCATCAGCTCGGAGAGCAGAAAATTATTGTCAACCAATTTCTTGCGGCATACTTTCTCCAACACGAACAATGCTATACGGTGATGCAATTTACCGGAATGTCCTCTTCTTGGCCGGTGGTGGATGCTATTTTGCATGTTCCAGAGGGTATTTACCGAAAGGCACCACACGTGTTTTCCCCCCGCAGAGGTGGAAAGGGCATCCGGATTCGCGTATTATAAAATCTTGCACGGGGTCCTGGCCCCGCAATCAACTGCAATAAAACATGAAAAAAGAAACGAAGGAAACCCGGCTGCCTCTTTTTACGTGCACGCGAGCGAGACTTCGCTCGTAAAATCGTTCGAGTGGCCGGGGAGAAAGGAAACGAGCACCGATTTTTGCACCCATTCGTACGCGGGGAGTGAACTTTCAAAAGGCCCGAAAAGAACACGATCGTGAAATCTTGTTTGTCAAATTACAGACCCGATTTCGATCCGAGCTTCGTTATACATGGTGCTCGAAAAAACATTCGGTATTTACAACATGTGAGTGTATCTATTCATATATCGAACTCGAAACGAAATATTTTCTAGGTTACTATATTGACAGGTCGGTTCACATTTATATGATCATTTATATGTCAGTCTATTATTACTATTACTAACTGTTGACTATTGTATTAACTTCAGTATTAATTTTGAGTTTAATAAATATTTAATTGTACAAGTGGTTTTTATGTCAATGCACGCACATTCTAGGTTAGTGTACAAAAATGAATATTAATAAAAATGAAAATAGGAAAAATAACAGTAAATAATAATGAAAGATAATATTAATATAGAAGATTACCATCTAATATAATAAAGCAAACAGGATAAATGTGCATAGAAGATCCGTGACAGATGTGACGTCATATGTAGAGATGACATCCTGTCGTTTTCTATGAACGAGAAAGTTTACATGAAACTAAACGCAGAGGGCACCACCGTACCTTAATAATAAAATTAATTAAATTTATAACTGAATCCATTATCACAATTAGTTCTACTATATATCAATTATTACATAAAACGATTACAAATAAAATGTAAAGATTATTGATAATTTCGATCGTTCCTACAACACCCGAAAAGGTTCCCGATCGTGGCGTCGCAGGTGGCAATAAATTGTATTTCAACTTCGCCGTTAAAATCACCGCGTCGATTGTTATGCAGTCTCACAGTTCTCGCGTGTCTTTTCGAGGTACCAAGCGTATTACCAGGAAGGAAAACAATAATCAATGATGTCACCGACAGGCAGAAAACCGGCGTGGTATCGCGATAGTTTATCGTTTGTGCCAGCACGCAAGACTGTTATCAACGAAACGAAACGTAGCGGCTCGAAGCGTGCGAATGTTTACGACTCGTGTCCGATCTTTGATATCGTCAATGAAGCCGAGAGACACGTTCGTCAGCCAACTCTCGTTATATGACATTGCGCACTCGGATTCTATTGATAAGCACACGTTCCGACGCCGTCACAATTGCACGCTTTGAATGATTCGCTGAGTGATTTTCATTCTTCCGTTGGAAACTGTTGCAGTTTGGTTTTATGTCGGAATTTGAGAATTGGTGATTTTACGGTTTGCAATTGAGATGTTTGCATATTTAGATGTTCAGATATTCAAAAGTATATTAACTTATAAATTAAAAATTTCAGGTATTTGAATATTTGAGAATTTGAAAATATAGTAAGTGTTTAAAAATTCAGGTATTTGAAGAATTCAAATATTGTTGAAATTTGAAAATTTGTTCTGTGGAACTGGGTGTTTATAAATTTAGAAGTTTGAAGATTTAAGGGACTCAAATTCCCTAGATTCATAAATTGAGTACTTGAGTGTTTTAGATAAAAAAAATTGAAGAATTTAGAACAAGCGTATTAAAATCATATATTGAACACCCTTTGTACACAAAGTGTACAGTATTCAAGCTACAGATCTTTATTTAATCCAATCGTTTAGATTGGTTTCTCTTTATCCCGTAAATCATTAGAATCAGCGTTAAGTAACTTTTTCACAATTTACGTAACACGGCTACCGTAAGAACAATTTTAATTCGAAATAAATGATCCCGTTAATTTCGCTCGCGCCAGTGACTGGAGTTATGCGCAAACCTTTGCATTTCGTAATCACCGAAGGTGTCAACGTCATCGGCGAAGTATGAACGCTGGCACGTGTGCGAATAAGTTCATCCAATTAATTATGGCGGAGCAACGAACCAACTCTGAATCGACATCGAGGACCCCTGCCGTAAAACATGACACTTGCCATTTAATAAATTTTGGCTTGCAATGATTAAAAAATTTAACCGTTTAAAATTTGAAATTTAACCGTTTAAAAGTTTAAAAATTTGAAAAGTTGACTATCTGAAAGTTTCTAAATTTACAAATAGAAATTTTATATTCTCAAATCAGAAGGTTTAAAAATTTCAAAATCCACTTTACATATTTAATAATTTTTTAATATCAATAATTATTTTTGTAATTTAAACTTGTACAATTTTTATCTTTAAAATTTAGAAGATTTGACAGGTTTAATATAAGTAATTTTGCAAATTTGTGCGTTTAGAAATATCTAAATATAAATTATAAAATTAATACATGAAGTGTAGTATATTTATAAGAATTTTTGTATTAATTTCATGGGAATACAATTGTGTATACAATACAAATTAATTTATTCCTAACCTAACACTATTTTAACTTATATTTTCCTTTCTGTGCAAAATTTCATATACCTGTGGTTAAATTTTTCAGCACAGTAAGTTATAACAGAAATTATATCAAAATTTTACATGATCTTTACATAATTTCTCTTCTTATCTTGATTCAGACACTGCAACGTACAGTATCAAGTTTAACCACACGTACTTAATGTTAATTATGCAATGCTGAACCGGACGAAAAGGACTCGACCTTTATCGGCAGATACTATAATATATGATAACACACTAAACTGTTGATTATGCAACACATAAGAAGCAATACAAACGTACAGATTTCGGCTAATGAGCGACAAAAATTGCTCTCAACTGGAAATTTAAGTGGAAAGAAGAGTTTTCAAAGGGCACTTCAAGCTTGCTGATTACAACCTGTCGAGTTTTGTTCCATGATTGCCCCGAAAGAAGTCCTTTAACGTGTCTCGTTTGGTCCTTAATGGCGTTTAAGTCGAGTACCAAACCAACAGGTTAAGATCTTCCGACAGGTTAACTGATTTTAACGGGATTTTAAAAATGTCTTGTTAACAGAATATTTCGTAACGATGCTTTCTGTACGGTCATTAAACATTGGAAGCTCACGTAAGACAATATTTCAATTGTGTATTTCTGAATGTTGCATTTGTAATTTATTAACTGCTGCAATTTTTAAATTTTGTTTATATATAAAAATACTTGACTCTTTTGATAATTCTTTCATGGTATAAATTCAGTTAATTCTAGTTTATTATTATTATTAATAATTAAGTTAATTAATTTTAGTAACCTGTATTTTTAGAATTGTTATTTTGTAACTAAAATTTTATTTACAGATTGGAAGAACATCTGATGCCACTCCATCATTTTTGTACATAAATATGGAAAATCATCAAATTTAAAAAAAGTTTAATTTTACAAATTTATAAATCTTTAGACCAAAATTTTCAAATTCACGATTATAAGAATTAATCAATACTCAAATTCTTAAAGGTAAAAAAACTTTATAAATGTCTAAGATTAAATTTTACAATTTACTATGAATAAACAATACTACAAAATAATATTAAATAAATAATTTTCTATAAACAATACCAAATAAATAATTTGCTACAAATAATAATAAATAAATAATCTGCTATAAATAGCAATAAAAAGATAATTAGCTATAAATAACAATAAATAAATAATTTACTACAAAAAAGTAATAAACAATTACAAAATTACAAATTTAATAAATAACTATAATTATAAAATCATAATACCAAACATATACAAAATGAAAATATCCAAAAATAAAACTACATATTTAAAAAACTTGTTATTTAAATTATATGTATATTAAAAATTGAAGATCCGTGCATCTTATATCTTTATTTCTTGGAGAGGCATTTGCGTAAACATCTGCATTTAATGTGTGACACAACATTGTCGAGCGAGAAGTTTGAAACTCTAAATGGTTCGACGACGTTAAACGTAACAACTTCGAAGAGCAAACATCGAATTCCTTTTTTTTGAAGGACTTTCGTGGACAAGTGGTCCTAGGAGACGAAACGAGAGTCGATTCGATTAGCAGACGCGTCGGGACTCGATGAGATTGAACGGGGCCCTTTGTGAAGTCTCTCGAGAATCTGGTTCCTTTATCGTTGGATTTTCGAGCGGTCCTCTTCGGGCCGCGATAAAACGGCAGACGAATCCCTCCATTAACATTATCTCTTGTCAACCGACCAGATACAGCCACGTGAGCTACGCAGATGTAGCTCTCTGCTTGGAATTGGTAGAAGGATCCGCTCCGAGCCGCTCGAGAGAGTGCTAAGTAGAAGATATAAGCGTGTTCGCGACTTGACGGCTTCTTTGATACTCGTCGAAATGTGGGAAGCGAACGTATTCTCCGAATATTTTGTTCGTTCGTTTGAATTAGTAAAAATTTATGTTTCCGAATTATTAAAAATTGTTTTTATTATACTCGTATCGTTATTGAAATTTATTAGCAGTTAGTCGGGTTTTGTAATTGAGGTTAGGGATTAAATGAAGTCACGTGTCTTATACTATATGCTGTTTTATTATTTTTATTGTATTAGTATTTTACTATATTTGTATTTTAGTATTTCAATGTATTAATAGTATTGAATTATTTTAATATATTACCATGCTAGTATTTCATTATTTTGATATATTACTGTACTAATATTTTTCTATTTTAATATATTATTATACTTGTATTTTAATATTTCAACACGTTAGAATACTAGTATTCCACTATTTCAATATATTACTTTACTAGCATTGTACTATTATAATAAAAGCATAATACATTATTATTATTTTAGTATCCTAGTATTTTCTCACTTTACTATACCACTATAGTAACTGTTTACTATTGTAGTATTTTACTAATTTACTATATGTATTACTATTCCATTGTTTCACCATTAGTGGTACAAGAACAGAATAAAATAGAAGAATAATATCACAATAAAATTGTCAGAATAGTAGTTAAATAAAATAACAAATTGATAAGTTATTAAAATAGTAATATGGTGAAATGATAAAAGTGTAGCAGAGTGAAGTACTAGGATTGTAGTGTAACAGAATTAGCTAAATAGAGATAAAGTGATATAGTGAAACAGCAAAATAATACAATAGTATAGTGAAATAATACAATAGTATGTTGGTAAAATAGTGGAAATATAGTAGTTTAGGAAAATGGTGCAATAGTGATGTAGTATAAGGGTGAAATAAAAGCACTGAGATATAATGAATTAGTAGAATAGTAGAATAGGAATATAGTAAAAACAGCAGAATGATAGAATAGTGAAACAATAGTAGTCCAATAGCATGTACAGTAAAATATTGCAATTGTACAATAATTAAATAATGGAAGAGTGAAATAGTGACTTAGTAGAATAGTAGAACAGTAAGGATGTCAAGTTAGTACAATGACAAAATGGTACAATAGTACAATACAACATACATATAATAGTAAAGTAGTACAGTAGTACAATATCAGAATAATAGAAGAGTAGGGTAGTAACATAATATAACAGTAGAACAATAAAATAGTAGACCAACATTATCGTTAAATAGCAACATAGTAAAACTAAAACACTAGTTACGTAGTAAAATATTAAAATTACAGAATAATGAAATAGTGACACATCGCAAGTGTAAATTAGCATAATACTGATATACTAACATATTAAATGAGTAGAGCAGTTATAGTAAAGACATTTTAAACAAATAGAATGCTAAAACAGTAGTATAGTAGAACACTGTAGTACTAGTATAATCAGTACAGTAACAAAATTATAAAATAATGAAATTGCAATATAATAAAACAGTAAAACAGTATATTAACAGTAGAATAATAAACTAATGACACAATTTAATCTATTAGTTATCTTCTAAAGAATAGTTTAGGTTGTGTACTCTATATTACCAAGTAATAATACAACAAATAATATTGTAAGACACATAACTAACAATTTCCATTTCAGTTGCAATGGTCATTATAAAACTGCTTTCATGCAGGCACATCATCGATCCACTACAAAAACAACACTCTATAACGCAATAAAGTACCTATAAATATATGAGGCACAAGGCCCTATTACATTTGATTACAAAACAGAATTCGAATAGCCACCACTGTGAACGTACATCGAAGCGTAGTAACTTGTAGGTGTAGGCGCAACAGACACAATGAAAGCATTTTCGAGCGACCTTCTGCTGGAGAAGTAGCTTCTGCAGAGGGTTCGATGTTGGTGAGGGTAGCTGCCGGTTGAATGGCAGCGGAGAGTCAGTTTGTTCAGGGACTGCACGCGGTGCGTTCGCTTGTTTAATGTCAGTGAATTTCATGCCTTGCTGTCACCATTTAACTCACGTTTCTCACGTCAACGTGCACGGAAAGTGTTCAAGTTTCCCCTTGCTTTCTTTGTTTCATGCCATGTGACTACGTTTCGTTCGCTTCCGCGTATGGTTTACGAGTTTCGAGACGTATCGACAATAACAAGGTAGGAATACTCCTTTTACCTATCATGACTTAGGATAAATGTAGGATATATTTATAGATAGAATAAATATCGATAAGTATAGCGGAGATTTCTTCAATTTTATTGTTCGTTTGATTTACTCTGGAAAAGTTTTTTCGTAACGTGATTAAAGAGAAGTTTTGGAGGATAGTTTTTCGTTTGTTATGATTGTCACATGAAGTTTGTAGTAATTTGTGTTTATTGATTTACTCTTGCAATGTTCGATCGTAATGCAATTGACGAAGAATGAATTAAAGGAGTTTTAGAGGTTAATTTTTTAGTTCGTTTATTGTGATTGTGACGTAAGGTTTGCAATAATTTTTGTTTATTGAATTACTCTTGGAAATTTCTTTCATAATGCGAGAAATGAATCAGATCTATTTCAAAGAAGTTGTAGAGGTTAATTTTTTGTTTCATTTGTTGCTTTGTTATAATTTTTGTTTATTGTCTGTGTATGTATGATAAATATTATTATACTTTTGTTTTAGTTATTATTGATAGTTGTGTTGTATATTTTATTTTAGGTAAATTAAAATGGATACAATTTTACTTTGATTAAATTGTTAAATTCAGTGATCATGACAGACATAAATTTTTATTTTTATGCGGTGAAATTATTAAATGATAATTTTTAATATGACAATATTAAATTGTCGTTTGTTGGTTAATATCGAGTCTTTCTTGTAATTATTTTTCTACAGATGTTTAATAGATCTTGAAAACGAAAAGTTGAGACTAAATAATTTATTGGATTTCAAACTTTGTGACTTATTTTTGATCTTCCATGAAATTGACAAATGTTTATACAATGTGGATGAAATAAAAAAAAATATAAAAATTAATATCTAAGATTTTTTGTAATTTTGAAGTCTTGTATTTTAATAATAATATTTACATGATTTGACTTCTGCTCGATGTTTGTGTGGTTTAATGAATTAATAAAGTTTGTGAATTCGTTGTTTAACCTTAATTTAACCTTGACGTTTTATTATTAACAATGACTAATATACAATAAATAAAAAATTTTTAATATTTTTAATATTTCAAAATTGTAGTCTTATTTATATAACACTAAATTGTTAAAGTTTATGAAATTAGTATTTAATGTAAAAATTGCAATGAAGTTTGAAGAGAATCTAATTGTTTATAATAATTAATATTTTCTTATGTCAAAAACATAGCTAAGCACTAAAAATTTAGTAATTAAATATAATTATTACTTTTACTTTTGTGAAATTATAAATAGAGTTATTAAATTCTTGACTAAATTTTCCTCTTAGAATTTTTATTGTAAACATTAAAGAGTAATATATATTTTATAAAATATTTTATAATGTTTACTGCATCACCTTATTTTTTTCAATTTATCAATCTTTATGTTAAAATACTGAAACTTGAAATTTTTTAAACACTATACATTTTTGAAAGTTGAAAAAAATTAAAAAAAAATACATTTTAAGTTTATTAATTTAAAAAAAATATTAAAATATACGACTGTTAAATTTAATTATCTTCCTATACATTATAGAAATTATTCTTTCTTATACATTAGGTGTAAAGTACTCTAGCTTATCAAAAGTTGAAAAGACATTGCAACACGTGCAATGATGTCATACGAATACCCTCATCCGGTTTCCAGGACGTATCAATATAAAAAAGTGAGTAAAATGAAATAGATAAACAATTTTTATAATAATTGTTGTATATTAAAATTTCATAACATTTATTTACTAACTAAATTTATTAAAATCATAATTTTCTTTATTTTTATATTAATCAATCATTGATATAATTTTCTTCACTGTTTATATTAGATAACAAAACCATTGTTGGAAAGAAAACGACGTGCTCGAATAAACAAATGCCTTGACGAGCTGAAAAATCTTATGATAGATGCTTTAGAGGTATGTATTATACTAATTAATATTTTTACAAAAGTTTCAGAAATTTTAGAAATTATGTACACATTTTAGCAATTAGAAATTTTTAAAATTATGCAAACATTTTAGCAATTAGAAATTTTTGAAATTATTTAAAAATTTTGAAAACTAGAAATTCTGAATAAATAATAAATTTCAAAGGTATTTTGTTAATTTCAAATAATTATTTATTTTTTCAAGTCTTAAACACTTTTATGTTTTGAAATTTTCACATTTTTCAATTTCCTTGAGTTGAAGTTCTTTAATTTTCAAATTTTAAATTTCCAATTTTCCAAATTCTTAATTTACAGTTTTCGCATTCACAAATTTTTCAATTTCCCACTTTCTGTATTTTCAAATTTCTGTTACTAAATTTATAAACCTCTAATTTTTAAAATGTATGTAGTTTGAAAATTTTATAACACTATATTTTTGAACTTTCAATTTTCCAAATTCCCAAATTTCCAAATATTTTCATTTTTGTCAATCTACACTTCTCAATTTCTGTTACGAATATAATATAATATAATGTTGTAAATATAACAATTTAAAAATCACTATCTCCAACTTGCCACATTTCAAATTTCCAATGTTCCAATTTTCCTACCTCTCTAATATCCTAACCTATCATTTAATCCATCCGTTCAATCCATCTGTTCACCTCCACTAACCTTAAAAAATCTTCAAAAACAAAAACCAACCCCTACGAAATCACAAAGGATCGTCCGTTAAAAAGTAAAACACTTCTGTAAATTATAAGATTCCAGTTGAGTCGACGATGGCGCGAGTAACAAGAGCACGTAGAATTTATCTGTATCCCCGATCGAGCTCATCTCTGTACTTTCCATCGGCATTATCGGTCAGAAGACATCGCAATTATGCCACGCACCGGTGGTAATGAGCACGTTAAGGCTACAGCTTTCATAATTGCACGGTGTCCGCGTTTGACACTCACCGTCGAGCCGGTTCCCACGGTCTAGGAATATTTTAACCACCAAATCGATTGCACGGCTAGTTGCGGCCCGAGAATGCGTTTCCTGCTGCTCGTGAAATTACATTGCAGGGGAAACGTGTTGGTATCGCAAAACGCGGCTCGCCTTGTAAGCCGAGCAAGAAACCGTGGCTTCCTTTTGCTAAGGTTTCGCCGTTCAACCGGCCGAGAGAAAAAAAAGCATAGCACGTGCTCGTTCGAGCAGTGTAAACTTGATTTACCCACCGACGGATCGAGCTAGTAACCTTTACACTGCTCTCTATGGCGCTGCGCACGGAGTGTCTTTATTTTCGTCCTTCGATCTCTTGACGACCGTGTTCGGTGTTATTGTTCCGTGGAGAGACGGCGGGAGATTGTGTTTGTGGTTTTTTGCCGTTTCGAGGTGTTATAGTGTGACAAAGTTTGTTTAGTGACGCTGGTTGGCGGTTGCGGGGGAAGCACGGTTGTTTGGTAGGCGAGGGAATTTTGAAATTGGGAGAGTGAAGTGGGAATTTGGAGATTTATGGGTTCAGAGATTTGGGGAATTTGGGAATTTATTGGTTTAGGGATTTGGGGAATTTGAGAATTGTGAGAAGTACGGGTTTAGGGATTTGGGGAATTTAGAGAATTTAGGGAATTTAGGGATGTGGAGATTTTGCAAGTTGGGAATTTGGAATTTGGGGATTTAGAAGTTTGGGAAATTTGAGAATGATGAGAAGTAGGGGTCTAGGGATCTAGGGAATTTGGGGAATTTGGAAATTTAGGGATGTGAAGATTTTGCAATTTGAGAATTTGAAATTTGGGGATTTAGAAGTTTGGGGAATCTGAGAATTATGAGAAATAGGGGTCTAGGGATATAGGGAATTTGGAAATTTAGGGATGTGCAGATTTTGCAATTTGGGAATTTGGAATTTGGGGATTTAGAGACTTGGGAAATTTGGAAATTATGAGAAGTAGGGATCTAGGGATTTAGAGAATTTGGGGGATTTGGAAATTTAGGGATGTGGAGATTTTGCAATTTGAGAATTTGGAATTTGGGTATTGAGAGACTTGGGAAATTTGGAAATTATGAGAAGTAGGGATCTAGGGATTTAGGGAATTTAGAAATTAAAAAATTCTGTTATTTGGAATTTGGGACTAGGCAATTTTGGTATTTAGGGATTCTGTCATTTGGAAATTTGGAACTAGGGGATTTAGGAATTTAGGAAATTAGGAATTTGAAAATTTGAAATATGTGGAATTTGAAAAATTGAAATTTTAGAAATATGGATGTCCAATTTTGAAATTTTGAAAATTTGGGAAGGATAGAATTATAATTTTGAAATTAGAAAATTCTAAAATTACAAAATGACTAAATTGCATAATTACAAAGTTGCAAAATTCCAAAAATACAAAATTACAAAATTACAAAATTTCAAAATTCCAAAAATACAAAATTACAAAATGACAAAATTACAAAATTACAAAATCACGAAATTACGAAACTAAAAAATTGCCAAAATTAAAAATTTGAAAACTTGAAAAACTACAAATTTTTTAAATTTACTATACTATAAAAACACCGTACATCAATTATTAAAATAATCACTTTGCAACTATATTTTTCAAAGCAATTTATCTCGAACTACCACGAATAAGAATTTCAGTCAAATAAAGTTGAAACAGTATCAGTTACATTTGAATAATATATCGATAGGCACACCATAGACCCACTCGATTGCAATTTACATATCTAAGTTCTACTTTATACCGATAATTTTATTATAACAGCGAACTCATGTAAATATACGGTACAGTGATTAGGCTCGTGAAAATCCTTCGAGCATGAAAACTCATACAACTGTTTTTCTTTCCATTTTGTAATTATATCGAGCTGCTATCTTAAATGCTTGAACCTGTACTTACATTTTTCAGTCATATATCTGGCATTTTACTACATTTTATCGTAAATGGAATTTTTTATTGAATTATAACGAACAGTATAGTGAAATATAAGATACAAGTTTTTGCATTTTTAGTAATTAATATATGAACCTTGAAATTATTTTTAAATACGTGAATTTTAAAATTGCTATATTTTAATAATTAATATATAAACCTTAATTTTAATAGTTAGTACATAAATCTTAATTTCAATAATCAATATATGAACCTTAGATTCTACAAATTAATTAATTAAATAATATGAAAAATGTAAAATAAATTATTTGCAACTAAATATGTAAAATAATATGTGTAACAACAATAATATAGATTATGGTTGTGAAGCCAATAATATGCAAAATATAAAATATAAAATAATATGCAAAATATAAAATATAAAATAATATGCAAAATATAAAATAAATTACTTACAACTAAACATGTAAATTAAAATGTGTAATAATAATAATAATATAGATTATGATTGTGAGTCCTCTGTAGGCAATGTATGGAAACTTTACACTAACATACCCACGTTCTACCTTACCAACAAACGATACACATCACCATAGAAAAATGTAGAAAATGATTCTAAAAATCTGCAAATATTATCAATATAATTTTGTTCACACAATATTTTCATTACACTTGTACAAATTGTTATTTTATTTCGAACAAGTCTTACCAGATTTATAACAAATTAATACTATATATTTTATTTACTATAATCTGGTGTAGTATCACTCAATTTTTCAATATCCCTAAATTTTAGTGACACTAGACTCTAAATATCCCTAGATTTCTATTTCCCTAGATTCCCATATTACTAGATTTTGATATGCCTAGATTTTTATTTCCCTAAATTTCCATATTCCTAGATTTTTGTTTCCCTAGATTTCCATATTCCTAGATTCCGATATCACTAGATCCTTGATATCCCTAGATTCGATATATTCCTAAGTCTAGATGTCCCTAGATTTCGCTATTCCAAGATTCCGTTGTCACTAGTTCCCGATATCCCTAAATTCCGATTTCACTAGATTCTAGATATCCCTAGATTCCCATATCTCTAGATTTTGCTATTCTTATATTCTATTATCTCTAGCTCCCGATATCCCTATATACTTGATATCACTAGATCTTGATATCCCTAAATGCCAATATCCCTGGACACCGGTGTCCCTAGATCCTTACATGCTAAAATCTTGATATCCCTAGATTCCGATATTCCTATATTTCGCTACCTCAAGATTACGATACTCCAGAATTACAATGTCCCTAGATTCTAATATCCCTAATTTCATATATTCGTTGATATCTAAGAACCTTGATATTACAACCTTTATATTCCTAGATTCAATATTACCTAGATTTTTTCAATAAAAAATACTCTAAAGAAAAATTAAAGCATTAGCACCGAAAATTGAGTAGATATCATCTAGTCACACAAATGACGTGACGACCGCAATATCATCGTTTTTTAAGCATCTATCGACAGAAAAAGTAGAATAATACCAAAGAACGGTGTTATTAATGAACTAACAATACGAAAGAAAACATGGTTTAGTGGCCATGATGCCGGGTCAATCAGATTCCTCGTTGATCGTTCCATGGAATCACGAAGCGTGAAATGTACACGCTCAGACGCCTACGTGCTCCCCTTTGAAATTCAAATTCGTCTCGGTTCTTCTGTCGGTACGATCGCGTTAAACAAATACATTTTCTCCTTTTTGCCTCGATCGTGAGATAGCTCCTCGCTTTGATAATACATCGTGCCTTCAGTTGTCCATCAACGGGCCTCCTCAAGTGGAAGAAGTCTGGGAAAATCGGTGTGAAGCTATACTAATTTACTTCTTACTCGTTTGAAGAATGTTTGATCAACTATCTCCGATTCGATGGGCCGGTGAAACGTACAATCTGATGAATCGAAAAACCAACAGTTTTAAATGGATTCACGTTAAATGGATCGGGGAGCTCGTTTAGCCTGAAAATGGTAAAGGTATTATTCGGTTGGTAATTGAGGTTATTTTAGACATTACTGAAACTAAATTTATTGATATTTTATAGAGATATTACTTACGAATAATTGCTATATTTACTGCAGTTGAAAAATGTAAGAAAATTGCTAAAAATTAATTTATTAAAATTACTAGATTGAAGCGGTTATTAAAATTATTATATTTAAGTAGTTCGATAAAATTACCCAATTTTATTAATCAAGCTGAGTAATTTACTGAAATTGCTCAATTTTAGTGATTTCATAAAATTACTCAATTTAAATATTTTATTAAAATCACAAAATTTAAGTAGATCACTATAATTGCTCATTTTAAATAATTTTCTAAAATTACTCAATTTCAATAATTACCTAATATTACTAAATTTAAATAACTATAAAAATTACCATATTCTACTAATTTCTTCAAAATTACTCTATTACAATAATTTTCTAAAATTACTAAATTTAAATGACTATTAAAATTATCATATTCTACTAATTTTTTTTAAATTACTCAGTTCCAATAATTACTTAAAATTACTAAATTTATATAACTAATAAAAGTGGCATATTCTACTAATTTCATTAAAATTACTAAATTCCAATGCTTCATAAAAATGACTAAATATAATAAAATTATTAAATTTGAATAACTATTAAAAATAATGAATTTCAATAATTTATTAAAATTACTAAATTAAAACGTTTCACAAAAATCACTAAATTTAAATAATTACCGAACTGCTAAATTAAAACTATTTATTATAACGCAATTTAGAAATGTCACTAGATTTAAATAATTAGCAAAATCCCAATAACACAAAATAAATTGACAGCGTCGTCGACGTTAATAACAATACTTTCCGGGAGATGTTGATAGCAGGAATGTTGAATGGAAGATTTGTCACGAAACGAACAGGTGTGTCCAATCGTGATAAATGAGAAAGCAAAAATTGCAGCTTCGATTTCATTCACGATGCTCGGCCATGGCATTTTTCCTGTCACGTTCATGCGGTGTGTTTATCGATAATAAATTTGAACGAAGTAGGTAATTACACATCGCGTTTACCCTCAAATTTTGTATCAGTCATGAATCGTCGACCACCAGGAATTTTGCTCGAAATATTGAACCCAAATTTCATTCTTGAGTAAACACGTCCCTGCAAATTTTTGTTCAGTTAATTTCCATATAAAATGCTTGAGAAATTATTTAAATATAGAGCAGGAATGGGCTGAGTACGTGCCGGATGAAAACAGGGTCATTCGGATGCATGGTGTGTGTTGACATCTATGAGAGACCTATGGAAATTTTTAAAATGTAGATTTAGTTAATTCTGAATGGTTATTGAATTAATATGTATGAATTGTATGGTTGAAATTTCTGATACTTACATTGTAAGGGTGAAGATGTAGGAATGCAGAAAAATGGGATTGTTCTAGTAACAAAATTTAGTAATTTATTGATTTACCAGTTTATTCTACTGTTTTACTAATTTTCTACTTTAATAACTTACTAGCTCAGTTTAATAATTTATTAACGTATCAAAACTTCTACGTCTCCCCACTACACAAGCTTCAAACCATAATTTTTCCATTCCAAGCCCATCCAGTATCACTTAATTACATCTACAACACTTACCTCAAGATTAATTCAATTTGCAAGGTGTCACATTAATTTTCTCCATCAATATTCAATGTAGAACACATTTTTTATATCTCTCACGAAATGTCAAGCTCCTACCATAAGCTGAAAACGAGAGAAATATATTAACGTCTCGAGTAACAAGTTTTCCCTCGTAAATTCGTTGGCGCATGCGCAGAGCTCAACAATTGCGCGCGTATCTCGAGACGTCATTATGCGCACGAGATAAAACGTTTGCAGAATCCAAAACAACGTGCGCATAAACCAAAATGACGTTGTGCGCATAACACAAAACATTGTTGCACGCATTACATGAAGTAGCGTTGTGCGCATGCGCCGAACGCGTCGTTGTGCGCATCGAGATGCGACATAAACGACATTGTGCGTATGACCCAAAAATCATGTTCGAACGGTGTGAAGAGAATCAAAGAAGATTTATTGTCCGCAGACGGAAGGGGAGGACATCAGTAAACTGGAGAAAGCGGACATTCTGGAGCTGACTGTGCGCCATTTACAAAGGCTACAAGGATCGCAGCCTTCCGTATTACCGGCCACGATGGCGAATAACGCAGAGGTGTCGGCCGAAAGTCGGTGGCTGTCCGGTTTCGGCCACTGTGCAGCTGAGGCGTACAGATTTCTCTCGGCTCTTCCAGGTGAAGGTGCGGAAAGGTTAGCCAGACACCTCGCAGCTGGTCTTCAGAAGAGCCGACAAACGAATTCGTCGGTAATTATCTCTTCATCGATGATCTGGAGACAATGAAGCGAAAGTTCTTGTTACCGCGGCGTCACCGAGATTCGATCGCGCCTTTGCGTTCACGCGCTCATTCCGGTTTCTTTAACCCCCTTTGATCGTTTACGCTGTGCACGATTCGTACACAACGTGGGTTTCGTTTAAATACGGAAACGTAAATTTGATGTTTCAAGGCTGAATTTTTGTGTCTGACAATTTGCAAATGTTTCAGTTTTTAAGTACATATGTTTTTAGGTCTTTAGCAGCTAAGTTTTAGGATTCTTAAATTTCTAATTTTCCTAAATATTTTAAATTTTCTAAATTCTCAGAAAAATTTTTAAGTGTGGAATTTCCTAAATTCGTAGATCAGAAACGCTGTTTCTCTAGATCAAAAAATTCCTAGAACTCAAAAATTTTTGAATGTAAAAATAGTAAGATCAAATAATCCCTAGATCGTAAAGTCCCTAGATACAAAATTCCCAGATCAATATACCCAAAATATAAAAACCCCGAAATTCTAAAATCCCTAGATCCAAAATCACCAGACCAAAGAATTCAAAATACAAAAACTCCTAAATTCCAAAATCCTTAGAACCCAAAGTCCCTAGATCAAAAATCACCAAATCAAAAAACTTAAAATACAAGAATTCCTACATTTCAAAATCCCTAGATCCCAAAGTCCCTAGATCAAAAATTACCAGATCAAAAAACCCAAAATACAAGAATTCCTAAATTTCAAAATCCCTAGGTTCCAAAGTTCCTAAATAAAAAATCACCAGATCAAAAAACTCAAAATACAATAACACCTAAATTCAAAAATCCCTAGATTCCAAAGTCCCTAGATCCAAAATCCCCAGATCAAGAAACCCAAAATAAAAAAATCTTTAAATTCCAAAATCCATAGATCCCAAAGTCCCTAGATAAAAAATCCCCCAGATAAAAAAAAACCCAAAATACAAAAATTCCTAAATTCCAAAATCCATGGATCCCAAAGTCCCTAGATGCAAAATCCCTAGAACAAAAAGTCCCAAAACACAAAAATCCCTAATCCAAAAAGTTCCTAAATCCTAAAACCCCTACATCACAAATTCAATAATATGATTTAATAATATTTTTATGACTTAATCCTATTATTATTAATTAAATATTATTAAAAAATTTTCCACAGTAAAAGAAAGTATTTATTTATTTTCAGTTGAAAACGAACCTGCTCACTCAGATTTTAGCGAACTTGAACCTCAAAGTTGACTTGGCGTCTCCTGCTCTCGTGAATCCTGCGATCGAAGACAACAGGGTGACATCCACCAGCCAAAACGTTATCAATTATGCAAATACAACTACCGAAACAACGACCTTGAACCTCTCCACTCGGCGTAATTCAACGACAATGATCGAGGATACTGAAACAGTAGACAAGGATGGTTCTCGAATAAAGGACTCGAGAGAACAACGCGCAGCGAAGAGGGTGAAAACGGAAATGAAAATCGAAGACGACGAAGAGATCGACGTGGAACGAGTTGACGAAGCTGATCCCATGTGGAGACCGTGGTAGCTGCGGACATCGATTTTAACCCTTTGTAATTGTTTGTTATGTAAATCTTTCTACTGGGGATGAGAGTTTTGAGTTACAACTTGATTTGAGAATCAATTTGAGAAGTTCAGAAACAGTGGATGATTAAAAAATTGGAGAATTTGAAAATTTAGGAGTGTGAAAAGTTTGAAAATTAGAAATTAGGAAAATGGAGATTAAGGATTTGACTATTTGAGAATTTGAAAACTTGGAAATTTGGGAATTTGAGAACTTGGAAATTTAAGAATTGGGGAATTTGAAAAATTGAAAATTTGAACATTTGAGAATTTGGGAAATTAGAAATTTGGTAATTCGCAATTTAGAAATTTGAAGAAAGAAAATGTGGAAAGTTGGAAAATGAAAAATTCAGAAACCTGGAAAATGAAAAATTTGGAAAGCTGAAAAATTAAAAATTGCAGAATCTTCAGCTACAAAAATTATAAATTTAGAATCTCTATAACTTAAAAATCCAAAAGTGTAAAATTTCAAATTTTCCAACCCCCAAATTTTCAAATTAAAAACAGTAATATCTTCATGCTCAGGGGCATATGTAAAGGGATACAAAAGGATGCAACAAAAAATCTTCTGAATGTTGAATACTTCAGATAGACATACGAACATTTATTATAAAAATGAAGCTTTACATGGAGTGTGATATGTGCGATAAATATCGAGTTTAACAAATGGATAATATATTTATATTTTTGATAATTAGTATTACATAATATGCCTACAAAAGTATCTATTAAATACCACTGTCTTTCAGGTGCACCTATTTGTTAATAGTTGTTAATAAGAATATTGTATCTTGCAGCAAAGTATTTAAAACTGTTTAGTATTATTGAAAACATTTAGTATTATTCATGTATTCCTTAATATTATTGCAAGAAACAATATGTGTAAAACAACAACGTATTGTTTTTAACATTTATAACTTGTAACAATAACAGTACTGTTTGTAACATTTTGAGAAGATTGAACATAATTTACAATTTACAAAATTTCACTTAAAATTGATTTGCACTTATTCACAAGATTAGAGATTATTATTTTATATATAGTATTTTATGAATTATTTGTTCATATCAATTATTACTATGTTATTAATTACGATTATCTTGATAGCTTCTTAATTGATACAGAACTGTTTTGTAGTATGTAAAATTATGTTTACATATTTTTTAAAGTATGTATTTGTACTGAGGTGTTATTATTAATTTTATGTACTTTTTTATTTCTGAACAATTTCATACTGATAGAGTTTGTGAAACATTGTTCAAATTACAGAGGTATTGAACAAAATAATTGTTTTAAATTGTTGCAATTTGAAAATTGATGATTTACACATGAACTACTATTAAATTAATTAATAATAAATATTATTAAAAAGCAAACATTAAATATTCACGTTAAAATTTGTTAACAGTAAAATGAATGATATACAATGATGTGTAATGAGAATAATAATTAAATACAAATTTTTGTAGGGATCAGTTATTTTTGCCTTGTATGGTAAACTGACTTATTGTTATCGATATATGTATCACAGTTATCCTAAATAATTTTAATATTTAAAAATTGGTATTTTTAATATGTAAGAATTTACGAATAAAAATAATTTATATACAGGTATGAAAAATACAATATAGTTGTAAGAAATAATAATATGTTACTGTATTACTATTAACTATATTTGTATGTTATTTCTTTGTATATTTCTATGTTTTTATATCTTAAATATGACTCACTCATGCAACTGAAATAAATAAATTTCTTGATATTTAATAACGTTGCCATTATTAATTAATATTAATATTGAATATTAATAACCAGAATCCGTTTAGTTTATAATTTTAATTTGCAAAAAGAAGTAAATAATATTCAAATTGTAGTCAATTACAATTTTTGAAATTATATTACTTTTTGTTATTAAAAAATAAGTTATTCGACCTGCTAACAGTTTAAAAATATTCTAGGGATAATTAGTGTAAAATCTCAAAGCACTTTGACACAGATTGTAAAGTCAAAACATTCCACACTTAATTATTTTTATATTCCAATGTAATTTGGTGCATATTATAGTAAATTAAGTCAAAAAAATCAATATAAATTAATTTTTTTAAGAAAATTGACCAAGTGGCGCCATCTTTCCGGCAAACAAGGTGAACTACAAGGTTTTGAAACTGTAGCTTCGTTAGTTTCCACACACTGCCGCTAGATGGCGCCACGTAAATCGTTTTCTGTTCAATTCAACCAATATAGTTAATTTTATTAACTTAATTGACTATAATATGAATCAAATTATATCGTAGTGCAAGACCAACTAACTTAGAAGTGTTTTGACTTTACCAAACTATTATCAATTTTTAACCATTCGTAGGTTAATTGATAGATTCTGAATTTAATTTTAATACATGTTCTTGAATTAAGGTTTAATTACAGAATAAGAAGTAAACGATTTTGTTTTCACAATAATATTGAATACGATCAAACGACGACTGCTTTAAATATTGATCATTTATTCAGAATTGTAGACAGAACTCTTCTTGGCCGACGATTTTAATAACAGAACTCTTCTTGACCGTCGACTCTGATGATCACCACATTTATGTCACAAATGCCGCCATCTAGCGGTAGATACTGAGAACTAATAAAACTACCTGTCTCAAAAGTGTGTAGTTCACCTTGTTCGCCGGAGAGATGGCGCCACTTGTTCCATTTTTTTTTTTTTGTGAGAATTCAATTAAAATAGTCAATTAATTATAACTTTGAAAAATAACTGATTTATTGAAACTGATTTTGACATATATGGTTTTGAATTCAGATTTGATTATGGAATGAATAACGAACGTTTTTCTTTTAAAAATACAATTGAACATAAATAAAAATTGAATATCAAACACAAATAAAATTCTTCTTTATCGACGGTTTGAAAATAGAATTCCTCTTGACTGACGACGACTCCGATGATCACCACAGAAACTCTTAGGGTAATTAGAATTAGCCAAAATTGGTCAAAATTAATAGTGGTTTAGTAAAGTCTAAACAAGTTGAAGCTAACTGATTTTGCATTCCAATGTAATTCGTTTCGTATTATAGTCAATTAAACTAATAAAATTAACTATGTCGACTGAATTGAACAGAAATATGGTGATCGTCGAAGTTGTCGTCGATCAAGAGGAATTCTATTTTCAAGTAGTCGATAAAGAAGAACTTTATTTGTATTTGATATTCAATTTTATTTATGTTCAATTGTATTTTAAAGAGCGAATCATTCGTTATTCATTCCTTAATCAAATCTGAATTCAAGACGACATATTTCAAAATCAATTTCAATAAATCAGTTATTTTTTAAAGTTATAATTATTTGACTATTTTAAATATAGAAAGACACTCTCTATAGAAAAGATACACGTATCGCCATCTAGCGGCGACAGGCGAGAACTAATGAAGCCTCTGTTTCAAAACCGTGTAGTTCACCCTGTCTGCCGTAGAGATGGCGCCACTGGTTCCATTTTTTTTTTTTTACTCAATTAATATTATTTTATTGATTAATATGCTATATATTTATTAATATTGATTTTATACTGTTTGTAGTATATTCCAAGAGTCCAAATATGTTATGTTATAAAAAATGTTATGTGTACCTCATCGATAATATAGGGAATGATATAACAGTAAAAAATTTTCTTTCCAGTCGCCAAAAATCGTTTTCACAGATTTTTCGAAGTCCCAAAATCACTAGTCCCTAATTTCCCAAATACCTATTTTCCTAAATTTCCAAATCCACATATCTTCAAATCGCCATATCCCCAAATCCCAGTAACCTAAATCACAACTCCCTAAATTCACCAATTTTGAAATTACAAAATCTCTATATCCCCAAGTCTCCAGTCCCAAATTTCCAAATCCACATAAAAATTGCTTCATCCCCAAATCGCTATATCCCCAAATCCCAGTAACCTAAATCACAACTCCCTAAATTCACCAATTTTGAAATTACAAAATCTCTATATCCCCAAGTCTCCAGTCCCAAAATTCCTGTATCCTAAATTCCAATGTCCTATCCTTATTCCAAAAAAATAACTGCACGCAACACCACATGATCGAGTACCCACCCAATGTTAAAACAGAATCACAATTATAAATCCATTGAACGAAACGTTTCTACAAGAAAATATTTTCGATGTCCCGAGAGATTACAAATGTGTCTATTATATTAAATCTCAGAAACTCCATCGAGCGTCAATATGGAGACAAAACGACAATTTACTAGAATGCCGGACAATCAGAATAGAACTCTCAGGAGCAAGTTCCATCACCGGTGAACGGAGACCTTTAAACCGGAGAACTTGAAATCCCAGGAGCAAGCTTCACCGTCGAATATTCGCAAAAACCTGACAAGACCTTCAGGCACCTGCTGCTTAGATGATCAATCGGTCTGTCGGGAATGATTCACTCAGAATATATACGATTCCAACAGAACTGGGATTTGTATTTCATATCTGACTGTTTTTATATAACATACCTCGACTTCGAATATTACAATGAACAATGCGTTATACAGGGTGGCTCACCACATTTTGCCATCTAGATTTGCGTCATTATTATTACTCACAGCGAACAATGTTGTAGATGAAGTTGAATGATTTTGAGAGGGGCATAGGTGGTATATTTTTTTGTGGTGGACGCGTAAAGGACATATGAAGGTCATTAATGTTTTTTTAAATGGAATCATATATTTTTTATTGCATCAGTTACTCCTTCATATTCTCTACAAAAAAGTATTAATCTATTTATGTGAAAAAATCATTAGTTTAGGAGATATTTTAATTTTAATGTCTATTTACAGAAAAGGTTTAATGTGGCGACCATTTGCATCAGAACACTTTCTGAATCGAGAAATTAATGACTTACTAACATTCCGTAGTGTATAATCTTTCTGCATGTGTAGCACTTTTCCCAGCTTCAAAATAAACTGATAACATGTCTATCTTTTCTTCTTTAGAATACTTCATTATGAAGTGATAATTCACCGTATCGTCGTATTCGCCGTATTAGAGACGTAACAGAGACTAAATTTCACTGTTACTGCGTAACAAAAAAAAAAACAAAAACTCACAATTCGTTTGGTGACACGTGACCTCTCAAAGCATGTAGAAAAACATTTGCAGTTCAATTAGGGCAATTCATAATAATGACCAGAAATTTCCTAACAAGTTAGAATTAAAATATCTCCTAAACTAATGATTTTCTCACATAAATAGATTAATACTTTTTTGTAAAGAATATGAAGGAGTAATTGATGCAATAAAAAATATATGATTCCATTTAAAAAAACAATGACCTTCATATGTCCTTTACACGTCCACCTACAAAAGAAATATACCACCAGTATATGCTCCTCTCAAAACCATTCAACTTCATCTGAAACATTTGCTATGAGTAATAATAATGACGCAAATCTAGATGGCAAAATGTGGTGAGCTACCCTGTATAGTGTTATTGAAGGATTAGGTTGCTAAATATAAAACTAAATGATTAAACTATTAAATTAGTGGATTATTAAATTGATATGTGAATTGTAATATTAGTAAATTATTGTTATAGGATTATTAAATTACTAAATTACTAAATTCCTAAATTACTAAATTACTAAATTACAAAATTGCTAAATTCCTAAATTACTAAATTACTAAATTACAAAATTACTAAATTACTAAATTACTAAATTACTAAATTACCAAATTACCAAATTACCAAATTACCAAATTACCAAATTACCAAATTACCAAATTACCAAATTACCAAATTACCAAATTACCAAATTACCAAATTACCAAATTACCAAATTACCAAATTACCAAATTACCAAATTACCAAATTACCAAATTACCAAATTACCAAATTACCAAGTTACCAAGTTACCAAGTTACCAAGTTACCAAATTACCAAATTACCAAATTACCAAATTACCAAATTACCAAATTACCAAATTACCAAATTACCAAATTACCAAATTACCAAATTACCAAATTACCAAATTACCAAATTACCAAATTACCAAATTACCAAATTACCAAATTACCAAATTACCAAATTACTAAATTACTAAATTACTAAATTACTAAATTACTAAATTACTAAATTCCTAAATACCTAAATTAGTAAATTCCTAAATTACTAAATACCTAAATTACTAAATTACTAAATACCTAAATTACTAAATTACTAAATTACTAAATTACTAAATTCCTAAATTCCTAAATTCCTAAATTCCTAAATTACTAAATTCCTAAATTACTAAATTACTAAATTACTAAATTACTAAATTCCTAAATTCCTAAATTCCTAAATTCCTAAATTCCTAAATTCCTAAATTCCTAAATTCCTAAATTACTAAATTACTAAATTCCTAAATTACTAAATTCCTAAATTACAAAATTACTAAATTCCCAAATTCCTAAATTACTAAATTCCTAAATCACGAAATTCCTAAATTACTAAATTACACGTCCACCCACAAAAAGATATACTACCAAGCTAATTATTAATAAAATACTTAAAAATCGATACACTTGTAAACTTAAAAAGAACAATAATTTTATAGATTTATGTATGCAAGCACAATTCAAACACGAACGCGAAATATGTCAAGTCCGACATGAAAACACGACATCTCCGACATCTTTCTTCGACATCTGGTCCTCGTTTGTCGTCGGTATTGTTGCGTTCCCTGGAGACACAAGTTCTCCATTGAAACATCCAGGATCTCGAAGAAATTGAACGTCTACATTCCCACCGGACGACGATCTACCTAATTGTTGTCCATTCACCCCTTTTCTCGCGTAGAGGGCGCGGTTCTTCCCCTTTCTGGCATTCGAACACTTCGAACGCTATTACTCATGCATTGACGTATTTTGACAAGTTTCTATGTGTCTCACAGTGGAAACAGTTTACCCTCCTACCAAGCACCGAACAATTTGCTCGCGGGCGACCGGTGGGCGTGATTTCGAAGATTTATTTTGCGACAGCAGAATTTCTTGAGACGTCAGTGTGACACGAAAATTTTTGATTTTAGGCAACTTCGGATTTTAAGAATATTATATCGGGAAATATTTTATTTCGTGCACTTTTGTTATGTTTAAGGGAAATTTAACATTATGTAGGTTTTTGCAAATAATTTTCAGTTACTTTTGAATACTATTTAAAATAAATATTTATTTATTTAGGACATCTCCTACTTTAGGGTAACACTTAATAATATTAAACAATTCCCTACCTAAAAACTCGAATGATAAAAAATACGAGGATGTTAACGCAACGTTACACTTAACTTCGATTAATACCTTTAGATAATAAATTGTTAAACTCAAAGTTGACCCATCTCGACAGTTAAATCCCAGGTACAGTCGAAGTCCAAGTAACCGCAGCCTGACACTGCAAAACGTACAAAACATCGACGACCAGGCCGGTTGGATCGTTGAAACGACTCGATCTGTTGTTCTCTTTCTCGCCAGCTAATATCTCAATCGTTAAAGTGGTTTTCGTCGATCCGCCTATACGCGTACCAGCTGAACCCGATAATACGCGGCCATTTTCATTTACCGGCAAACAACGGCGAGGTAGGCAGAGACGAAACACGTATGGCAGTGGTCTCAGAAAAGCACCGGCCATTACGAGCGTTACAACGGCGGTTCTCGCGGCGCGTCAAAGAGCACTCATTAAATGCTGGCAATTAACTGCTGGCCAAGCTCTCGAACGCCTCTTTCTGCTCTGTCTGGTCTATGGTGGTCGCTCGGTAAGTTGGCAGCCTCTCTTTCTCGCGCTTTCCACGCCGGGCCTCGCGGCTGTAAAAGCGAACCAACTCCGATTTAATGGGCCGCCTTGCCAACAAGAACGATCGGCATGCGACCCATCTATCACCACGCGACGGTTTTATTTAATGCTATGCATCTGGTCGAGAGATTTGGCAATAATGTGAACGGTTGAGAGGATTAGTATGGGTTACATCACGGAACAAAAGTTTAGTTAAAGATTAAGGTTAATAAAAATTTTTGATGAAAAGTGTGTGGGCAAAGGGAGAGGAACACCTCTCAAGCGCCCTCTCGCAAGAGAAAAATACATATATATATGAAAAGTGTGGTTATGGTCCCTGAATATTTGAGGAAGGATCAGATTAGGATAGAGTTTATGAGTGAGGGAAGGATAAAGGTTTGTCAAAGTTAATTTAAAATTTTAATAGTGAATACTAGGTAATTTGATAAGTCGAATACCATCATAAAACAGTGAATAGTCACCGTGTACATAAATTATGACCACCATGAAACAGTAAATACGGAGTCAATAACTCTTAATTATACCTCCATAAAACAGTGAATAGTCACTGCTTCTGTAAGTCATAAGTGTGGTGCCATAAGATAATGGTGGATGTTATGGTCAGTGAATATAAATTACAAATTTCTGTAAAAGGTTCACTGACAGAATCACGATCAAGTTCAATAATTATTAATGAACGGAGTGTGAAAGTTAATGCATTTATAATGTGAGGTTTGTGAAGTGTAAATAAATTGTGTAACCGGAGATTTGTCTATTTTGTAAGTTTTAATGTATTATGAAGGAATAAATATTCAAGTATTATCAGTATTAGTTTACTATAAAAATTAGCATATTGTATTAACGTTTTTATTATTTATTTATAATAATGATATTAATATTATTGAGATTCCAATAACATGTGAACAATAATACAGTAATTATTATATTTTTAAATGTTTCTATATGCAATTTTATATTGCAATATATTAAATAGTAAATTTAATAAACAGTATATTAATAGTAAAATAGTAGTAATATACATTATTAAGTTATATTAAATAGTAAAATATTAAATAGTAAATTTAATAGACAATATACTAATAATAAAATAGTAAATACAGGGTGTTCAGAGATTTACTAGCCAGCTTTTTTCTCGTAAACGATTGGTACGACAAAAAAATGAAAGAGGAAAAAGTGATAGTGTTTTTTACAATCAACTGAATAGTTACCTTCAGTTCTCAAAAAATAGTATAAACACAAAAAATTTATATACTTCGTTATGTTGATTGTAAAAAACACTATCACTTTTTCCTCTTTCATTTTTTTCTCGTACCAGTCGTTTACGAGAAAAACGCTGGCTAGTAAATCTCTGAACACCCTGTATATTAAATAGTAAAATTTCACTAACTTATGCACCCTAACCTTGGTATATAACCTCCACTGCCCAAAACAGTATAATTCATCAAAAAATCACCTCAAAAATTCAGTATTATCATTTTCTGGTGTTTCGAGTCTTTCGCTACTAAGAAAACTTTCAAACAATAAATCACGCCGATCAACAGAGACCGCGCGACAAATGAACTTCGCTTCACAAAATTTCGAATAACATTAAAGAAGACTTAATGCGTCAACCTCGGACGAAATACGAACTACATTTTTTATTTTTTCTTTACCGCTAATTCCCTGCAAAACACACCCGTGAAAAACACCGCATCGGGCAGTTGAGCTTGAGAAGGTTAAAGTTGTGCGGGCTTCGTGGCAGTTGCTCGTAGTTTCGAATTGGCTCCACGGTGAGGCACCGGCATAATTCACTGATTCGTCAGTGACATTACTGTCGCTAGTTCGATGGTTCACTGATTTAGCAGTCGAAAGCACAGAAAACTAGTTGAAAATTCACCGAGCAAATCAATGAAAGCACCGATTCAGACTCGGAGGGAACGCGTATAACTCGGCTTTATTTTCAGGTATACACAAAAATACTGTTGATATGACAATTTACGAAGCGAATATAAAACATGTACGCAATAGTCAATCGTACGTAATCGTGCGCAGTAATTACATTCTGTTTTAATGTATTCTTTGCATGAATTTTACTGCGCACGTATAATGTTTCCTCATCGACTGCGCACGAGTTTAATCTTCATCATCGATAAATTTTTTAAGTAGATAAAGACTAAAAATCTTATAATAACACTGATAAGGATGTATCAGTCACCTACTATATACTAAACATTTTATGACTGCGTTAACATAACTACAAAAATAATGTGGCTGAATAGTTTCAAGGATCACTTCATTCTATCCTAATTAATATTCCCAAAGTTTTCAATTATATCACCACTGTTTTAACATTAAGAGGTTACATTAAGAGTCAATTCTTTACCCATCGAAAGAAGTAAATCTTATAGACTTTTATTTATTGTATTACTTTTACTGTGCTTGTTAATAACTTTCGATTCAGTTTCATTTTCAAAGTCAGCGCTTAATTTTTGAAGAATGTAACGATTATATACGATGTTGAAATTGATCTTCATTGAACTTCAGTGAACAGTTCTCTGTGTAAATCAATTTCCACTACAAAAATCAATGAAGAAACTCCCCTCGATGAAATCAGGACATGAAGTCCCTGCTTTCGAAAGGCAAGCTAATAGAAGACGAAACGATAGAAATCGACAGTGTTAGGGGAGCAATTAGTCCAATAAGGAGAGACGCAGCACGGTTTCACCTTAATCAGTGAGGAGGTTCGAAGCCGAGCACCGGCACTTTACGCGAAATTTATGTGCCAGCTGAAAGTGGCAAGAACGAAACGCGGAGTCCGCGATCGGACACGCTGTTGCACAGCGCTGCTCGTCATTAGAGGGATAATGCATATCTTAATGATTACGAAACGAAACACTGACACGACCAACCGTACGTAAGTGCGGCGTTGAATGGCGACCGGGTCCCCCAGGCCCATCCACAATCTTGTAATCGTCCCACGCTGCTGCAATCAGCTCCCCATAAACTACAATCACGACACGTGCTATCCCTCCATGGTGCATCCTGCGCTCCTGTAAACAGGCGATAGCTGAGAAGGATTAAATCCAACGGGGATATGAATTCAAAACGATACACGCTCGCACGAATTAATAGCACTTTCAAATGTTCGACGGTGGCGGTTACTGTAAAGCAACTGTAGATTTTCAGATTTTCATGTTTTGTAAATTGGGAGAACTTTAGGAGGTGGAGGTTTAGGGATTTGGGGATTTTTATATTTTGGAGTTTTGGAGGTGGAGATTTGGGAATTTTGGGGGAGTTTAGGAGGTGGAGATTTGGAGGTTTGGGGGTTCGGGGATTTGAAAATTTAAGAATTTGGAGATTCGGGAGTTTGGGGGGTTGGGGATTTGGGACTTTGGAGATTTGGACATTTGAGAATTTGAGAATTTGGAAGTTTGAGGATTTGGGGATTTGGGGCTTTGGAGATTTGGACATTTGAGAATTTGGGAATTTGAGAATTTGGAATTTATGTGATTTGGAGATTTGGGAATTTGGGGCTTTGGAAGTTCGGGGATTTGGGGATTTGGGGATTTGAGAATTTGGGAATTTGGAAGTTTGAGGATTTTGGTATTTGGGGCTTTGGAGATTTGGACATTTGAGAATTTGGGAATTTGAGAATTTGGAATTTATGTGATTTGGAGATGTGGAGATTTGGAGATTTGGGAATTTGGGGCTTTGGAAGTTTGGGGATTTGGGGATTTGGGGATTTGAGAATTTGGGAATTTGAAAGTTTGAGGATTCGGGGATTTGGGGCTTTGGAGATTTGGACATTTGAGAATTTTGGAATTTGGAATTTATGGGATTTGGAGATGCGGAGATGTGTAGATGTGGAGATGTGGAGATTTTGAGATTTGGTAACTTGAGGATTTAGGGATTTAGATATTCGGAGATTTGTAGATTTCAGAATTGGTGATTTACCAGTTAGAAAATTGGGAATTTGAAAATCTGAAAACTGGAGATTTGGAAATTCAGGAATTTCCAAACACCAACATCACCTGTTAAAAAGTCCGAATATTTCCAAGGAATGTAATAAATGTGGCACAATGAACCATCCAGTGAACCATCGTTCCACATCACAAGGATTGATATTAACTCGATATTAATGAAGGCTCGGTGAGGATGAAGCTGTAAATGGCGGTGCACGAGCGTCGCGTATTAACGCGGTTCTAAGGCCTATTGTGTTGGATTATGACGCTCGTCCAGATGATTCCAGCTTGCTTTTCGGCTAATCTCCAAGGTGATTACACGCGAATCAGAGGAGACGCTGTTGTCGCAGCGGGGAATCAGCTGGAAATGTCTAATGCTGACAGAAAGGGTGAAGATGATTGATCATTGACAAATTAAAACGGTGTGTCACGACATCTCTGATTCCCGGGAATCAAGGTCGCTTATGTGTATTAATTTATTTCGAATTCGTTTGGAATTTATGTGTATTCGTTCTTATTGTATTTCTGTAGATTTGGATCTTTTGCATTTCTTTCGAATTTCTGCGTTGCAGTTATTTACCTATAAATGTTAGAGTGGAGTGTTTCCAGATCGAATTGCAAGTATCAAGGTCACTTATGTGTATTAATTTATTTCGAATTCATTTAGAATTTATGTGTATTCGTTCTTATTGTATTTCTGTAGATTTGGATCTTTTGCATTTCTTTCGAATTCCTGCGTTGCAGTTATTTAGCTACAAAAGTTAGAGTGGTGTATTTTCAGATCGAATTGAGAAAATCAAGGTCACTTATGTGTATTAATTTATTTCGAATTCGTTTGGAATTTATGTGTATTAACTGTTATTATAATTCTGTAGATTTAGATCTTTCGAATTTCTGCGTTGCAGTTATTTAGCTACAAAAGTTATAGTGGAGTGTCTCCAGATCGAATTGCAAGTATCAAGGTCACTTATGTGTATTAATTTATTTCGAATTCATTTGGAATTTATGTGTATTCGTTCTTATTGTATTTCTGTAGATTTGGATCTTTTGCATTTCTTTCGAATTCCTGCGTTGCAGTTATTTAGCTACAAAAGTTAGAGTGGTGTATTTTCAGATCGAATTGAGAAAATCAAGGTCACTTATGTGTATTAATTTATTTCGAATTCGTTTGGAATTTATGTGTATTAACTGTTATTATAATTCTGTAGATTTAGATCTTTCGAATTTCTGCGTTGCAGTTATTTAGCTACAAAAGTTATAGTGGAGTGTCTCCAGATCGAATTGCAAGTATCAAGGTCACTTATGTGTATTAATTTATTTCGAATTCATTTGGAATTTATGTGTATTCATTCTTATTGTATTTCTGTAGATTTGGATCTTTTGCATTTCTTTCGAATTTTTGCGTTGCAATCATTTAGCTACAAAAATTAGAGTGGAGTATTTTCAGATCGAATTGCAAGTATCAAGGTCACTTACGTGTATTAACGCATTTCGAATTTATTTGGAATATTAACTCGATGTTCACATGAAAATTATAATCACGTTGAGATAATGTCAATATTAACTTGATGTTCATATTGAGATAATGGTCATATGTTCAGATGGTATTAACGTTAACTTGATGTTCATGTGAAGATGATGGTAATGTTCAAATAACACAAATGTTAACTTGATGTTCATATTAAGATAACGTTAATACTGACTTCATATTGATGTTAAAATTGTCTGCAAATTAATCTGAACTTCATATTAAAATGATGTTAACATTAACTTGATGTTCATGCGAAGATAATGGTAATGTTCAAATAACACCAATGTTAACTTGATGTTCATATTAAGATAACGTTAATACTGACTTCATATTGATGTTAAAATTGTCTGCAAATTAATCTGATGTTCATATTAAAATGATGTTAACATTAACTTGATGTTCAAATTGAGATAGTCCCCACGTGTTAACATGATATTAATGTTAACTTAATGTTCATATGAAGATGATGATAATGTTCAGATGACGTTAATGTTAACTTGATCTTCATGTTCAAAAGATATTAATACTAACTTAATATTGATGTTGCAATTTTGTTCAAATTAATCTGATATTCATGTCAAAATGATGTTAACATTAATTTAATGTTCACATGAAAATGTCAGTAATGTTCGGATAATTTTAATGTTAACCTGATGTCTATATAGAGATAGTGATCACGTATCAGATGATATTAACGTTAACTTGATGTTCATATGAAGATGATGATAATATTCAGACGATGACAATGTTCAGAGGACGTTAATGTTAACTTGATTTTCATATTAAAATGATGTTAATACTAACTTCATATTGATGTTGCAATTTTGTTCAAATTAATCTGATATTCATGACAAAATGATGTTAACATTAACTTGATGTTCACACGAAAATGATAGCAATGTTCAGATAATTTTAATGTTAATCTGATGTTCATATTGAGATAATAGTCACGTGGTCAGAGGTTGTTAATATTAACTTGATGTGCATATTAAAATAATATCAATATTAACTTGCTGTTCACACGAAAATTACGATCACGTTCAAATGATATTCATGTCAACTCGAATCTCAGATGAAGACAATAATCATATCTTCAGATAATATTAACGTTAACTTGATGTTCATATGAAGATCATGATAATGTTCAGGTAATTTTAATGTTAACTTGATGTTCATATTGAGATAATAGTCACGTGGTCAGAGGATATTAATATTAACTTGATGTGCATATTAAAATAATATCAATATTAACTTGCTGTTCACACAAAAATTACGATCATCTTCAAATGATATTCATGTTAACTTGATGTTCATATCAAGATCATGATAATGTTCAGATGACGTTAATGTTAACTTGATGTTCATATTGAGATAATAGTCACGTGGTCAGAGGTTGTTAATATTAACTTAATGTGCATATTAAAATAATATCAATATTAACTTGCTGTTCACACAAAAATTACGATCATCTTCAAATGATATTCATGTTAACTCGAATCTCAGATGAAGACAATAACCATATCTTCAGATAATATTAACGTTAACTTGACGTTCATAAGAAGCTCGCAATGTTCAAACAATATTAACATTAACTTGTCGTTCACATTGCATTAAGTTAACGTTCAAGCTAAGAAGCTCATATTGAAACAATGTTCATATCAAATTTCCGTTAACAAGATGTACCTCATTTAAAATAAACACAAATCATATAATTACTATGAAACTCAAAATTCCAAACTGAAAACCTCCCAAGATACTTTTCTAAATAAAAAAAGAACGCATCCGCAAAATTCGAGCATGACCCATGCATCCGCGACGTGCCCTCGCATCCTAGTGCAAGGGTTAATGAATGTCCGCCAAGAAATAGACGATCGGTCCGAGGTATGCAGCTACCGGTCCGGCGGCGAAACATGAAAAGAATCGCATGCGAAGCAGTAGAGGGCCGTGCTCGCCTTGGAGAGGAGAAGGTCGGGCGGAGTCATGGCAAAGACCACCTCCACATCCTGGGGGTCACCTTCGAGGTGACCAATGCATCGCACGAGCAGAGCCATCGTGGTGACTCCTGGACCCAGATGTTCCCTCCTCGACAGGCCCCGTAACGAAGGCGGAGCCTGTCTTTTTGCCTCGGCTTACCTGGCTTCGCTTTCTTTTCCTTTCTTTAACTTGCCGCCAGCCTTCGCCCGAATCGCCGGTCAAACAGTTCGAGCCGAGACCCCGAAGCAAACAGGTCTCACGATCGTTTTTCACTGGCATCCGGGTGTAAGGCCGTTTCCGTCGTTCAAACGTCGCGGCGCAATCCGCTTCGGGGATTACTCGAGTTTCGTACGCGAGCTTCGGTGTGATCAGTGACTTCGGATACTCTGATCGGTTAGAGATATTCTTGGTGCGTGCTACAACTGGACAGATCGGCTAGATGGCAGTCAGCACACTGAACATGGCACCGTACTTCACTGGATACCCTTTTCAAGGTACGTCTTGTAATTGCATATCTAAGTTTAGGCTGAGATCTTAGAACTGTTCTGGTTAATTTGTGAAATGTTCGATTATGGTCATGGTTCATAATTTGACTGCGACTGTGTTATAGTTCTGGTTATAATTTGTAAAATGTTTGATTGTGGTCCTTCATGGTTTGTGGTCATTCATGATTTCACTGTGAACCTTCAAAATTTGATAAACGTTCTGATTGTGAAGGTTCATGATTTGACCGTGAACCTTCTATTATAGTTCTGGTCATAATTTGTAAAATGTTTGATTGCGGTCCTTCATGGTTTGTGGTCATTCATGATTTCACTGTGAACCTTCAAAATTTGATAAACGTTCTGATTGCGAAGGTTCATGATTTGACCGTGAACCTTCTATTATAGTTCTGGTCATAATTTGTAAAATGTTTGATTGTGGTCCTTCATGGTTTGTGGTCATTCATGATTTCACTGTGAATCTTCAAAATTTGATAAACGTTCTGATTGTGAAGGTTCATGATTTGACCGTGAACCTTCTATTATAGTTCTGGTCATAATTTGTAAAATGTTTGATTGTGGTCCTTCATGGTTTGTGGTCATTCATGATTTCACTGTGAACCTTCAAAATTTGATAAACGTTCTGATTGTGAAGGTTCATGATTTGACCGTGAACCTTCTATTATAGTTCTGGTCATAATTTGTAAAATGTTTGATTGTGTTCGTTCATGGTTTGTGGTCATTCATGATTTCACTGTGAACCTTCAAAATTTGATAAAAATTTTGATTGTGAACGTTTATTATTTGGCTGTAAACCTTCTATTCTAGTTCTGATCATAGTTTGTACAAAGTTTAAAATTTGATTGTGGTTGTTCATGGTTTCATTGTGACCGTTCATGAATTGACTTGTGAAGGTTCAAAATTTTCATTGTGGTCGTTCATGGTTTCATTATGGTGATTCATGAGTTGATTGTGAACATTCAAAATTTGATAAACTGATTTGCGATCAGTTTGCAGTTCATTTGATTCCAAACGTATGATTTGATGGTAAATGTTTATTTGTATTTGGAGTTTGAGATATGAAGCATTTAATGCAGATGTGGATTGGTAAGGATGGTAGAGGATGAAGTAGAAGTTGAAATGAACTTACTCCTATTATTTAGGGAGAAATTAATGCAGTCTTAGGTAGCTCACACATGTGAATATGTGGTGTTATCTCATATGAAGCATTTAATGCAGATGTGGATTGGTAAGGATGGTAGAGGATGAAGTAGAAGTTGAAATGAACTTACTCCTATTATTTAGGGAGAAATTAATGCAGTCTTAGGTAGCTCACACATGTGAGTATGTGGTGTTATCTCATATGAAGCATTTAATGCAGATGTGGATTGGTAAGGATGGTAGAGGATAAAGTAGAAGTTGAAATGAACTTACTCCTATTATTTAGGGAGAAATTAATGCAGTCTTAGGTAGCTCACACATGTGAATATGTGGAGTTATCTCATGAAGAGATAATACCAAATGAAGCTTGAGTTTGAATGTGCTGTAGGTGAAATTAGATGATTGAGTAGAAGAAATTGAGGTCAACTTAGTATTAGTGTTAGTATTATTTAGGAAGAAATGGAGTTAGATTTGAGTACATGTACCACTCATGTGAATGTGTGGATGAAGAGTTATATAAGAAGATAAAAATGAAGATTAAGCTTGTATTTTAATATGATGTGAAACAAGATAACTGAGATAGTAGATGATAAAGTAGAAATTAAAATGAACTTGCTCCTAGTAATTTTTTAGGGAGAAATTAATAAGGTTAGACTTATATGTACTCTTCACATGAGGAGATGCAGCAGAAGGAAGATTAAGCTTGTATTTAAATATGATGTGAAACAAGATGACTGAGATAGTAGATGATAAAGTAGAAATTAAAATGAACTTGCTTCTAGTAATTTTTTAGGGAGAAATTAATGGAGTTACATGTTCCACTCATGAGCCACTCTCATGAGTGTCCAAAGAGTAGTCTCATGAAGAGATAAAGCAGTATGCTTTAAGCTTGCATTTGTATTTAAGCTAAATTAAGTTTGCATTTGAATACGATGTAAAAGAAGATAATTAACGCAGTAATAATATAGAAAAAAAATTCCTCGTTTCTAGTGTTATTTAGGGAGAAATTAATGAAACTACTCTTATGTATTATGAAGAAATAAAACAAAATGAACATCCAATTTTTGAAATTCTAAAATTTGTGTTGTTAAAATAGAATTTGATTCAAGGTAATTTCAATCAATTTAATTTGTATTTGGTTATTTGTGTCAGTGAATTAAAATTAAAATTATGCTTGCAACCATAACTCTACGCTGTGGGGCTTATGGCGACGGACCACTGACTGCAATTTAAGTTTAATTTTGCGTCGCTCACATTCTACAAATATTATAATATTACTTTTAAGTATATTTAACCTTTTTGTTTAAAAATTGCTTAACTAATTGCTTAAAATATTAAATATGCTTTGTAGCTTTTGGTGATTATGATTGAAAATTAATTTCATTATATATTTCAGCTAGAAGTTAATATTTTGATTATCTGAAAACTCATACTTCATTTTTTATTTGACAATTTTTAAATTCACGTTTGATTTTTTTATTTCATAATTTGAAAATTCATTTCTGATATGTTAGTTGAATACTAAAAAAATTCATGTTACATTTTTTATTTGATTCTCTCAAAATTCATGTTTAATTATTGGAAACTTCATGTTTTCTTTTTTATTTATGTATAAAGGTGGTTAGAATTTTTAAAAATAATTTACTTTTGTTTAAATGCGTTTGTACTACAATGCAGTCCTTTTTTATATCTGATTTAAATAATTAACTTAACGACAAGTTTTACAATTGTTAATGCTTGTGTATTAAATTAATATAATTAATCAACCTTAACATAATTATTATTATTAGTACAATAATAATTATTCTTATTGTTGTATTATTTTTAACTCTATTATTATTATTATTATTCATTCATTATTATCAGTATAATAATTATTATTATTATTCATGAATTGTTATTAATTTTTAATATTATATTTTAATATTATTATATTAATTTTTAATATTATGTATTAACATTACTATTATCATTTTTCTTTTATTATTACTATAAAAACAATTATTAATTATTATTATATTATTATTAATATAATTATATTAACTTTATGCTAACATTAAATGAATACAACCAACCTTGCTAAAATAATTCATACTTTTTGTTCCCCTTTAAATTATCTAATATCTCACAAAAAACTTTTTTTAGATCGTTTATTGTTTGCTTAATGTTCAGAAGCGTTTCAACAATTACGAAACAATGTAACCGTACGAAATCGCGTGAAATCTCAGATAAAAACTTGCAAAGTACACACAGAGATTCCAAAGTGACGTGTTAAATAATTTCGCGTTACTTAAGTTCAAACTGAAATCACTGCGACTTCGAAAAAAGAATCGTGAGAGGGTGATTAAGAATGATTTTCTGTGGAGAAATGGTATAGCAAAAAATTATTCTGCGGATAAAAAAACGTAATGTTTTAAAATCGTGTACGAAATGTTGTGCAAATGCGTATATGCTCTTTTGGATTCCATAATAATGACGATAACGCATGTTTGAATTTATAAAATAATTTATAGTAATTCTACTTTTTTATTTATTATTTTTACTTGCAAATGATAATGCAATAGAAATTGGTTATTTGCAAATGAAATTTTTTTAAATTTTATTAAATTTCATTAGATTTCACAATCTTTATCAAATTTCTTTAAACTTTATTAAATTTCACTAAATTACAATTAAATTTCTTTAGGTTTCATTAAATATCATAAAATCTCATTTGACTTAATTTCATTCAAACTTCTTGAGCAAATTTGTCTGAATACAAACTAGAATACTGATTACTTCAATTACTAAATTCTTGTAATTTAAAAAAAAACGATGAATTGTATAAGAAATAAATAACGTCGGAAATTACAAGTTATCCCAAGTTGCTCGTAAATCAATCGAACCAGAATAGAAACGGTATCAGAAGATGAATCGCGAGATGAAGCGAAAAAAGTAATAACTCACTTTTCATGCATCTATATTGAAACTTGATATATCTTTTATATTTTGAGTATATTTGATTTATTTGAATAAAACTGGCTGAAAAAATTGTTGGGTATAATTTACGAGAAATATCGTGCATACATTAATAACCGAAGAAGGAATAAATAAAAATAAATCACCGAATTTCGTAATGTATCAATGATAAAAAGTTACAGAATTATTTTCATAATGAAACATTGACAAAAAAATGTGTCACCTTTTTCGGAGATAGCAGGTAATATAATTCGTATCAATTAGGTTACTACATGTCAGATGATCGATTTCGAAACATATGAAAACCAGGACAATTTAATGATACGAAAGTAACATAACGCAGAACTTGTAACACTCAATTTTTACCGGAGGAACTTTCTAACTGTATAATAAATTATTATTTCACTTAGTTCAACTATCTTCTTGATAATGAGATTAAAACCAAGTATTCGGTCAACGATTTTGTGTATTTTTATTCCTATATTATTTTAATAGCACCAGTACTATATTATTTTCTAGCGTTTCGAGTCTTTCGCTACTAAGAAAACTTTCAAACAATAAATCACGCCGATCAGCAGAGACCGCGCGACAAATGAACTTCGCTTCACAAAATTTCGAATAACACTAAAGAAGACTTAATGCGTCAACCTCGGACGAAATACGAACTAGATTTTTTATTTTTTCTTTACCGCTAATTCCCTGCAAAACACTCCCGTGAAAAACACCGCATCGGGCAGTTGAGCTTGAGAAGGTTAAAGTTGTGCGGGCCTCGTGGCAGTTGCTCGCAGTTTCGAATTGGCTCCACGGTGAGGCACCGGCATAATTCACTGATTCGTCAGTGACATTACTGTCGCTAGTTCGATGGTTCACTGATTTAGCAGTCGAAAGCACAGAAAACTAGTTGAAAATTCACCGAGCGAATCAATGAAAGCACCGATTCAGACTCGGAGGGAACGCGTATAACTCGGCTTTATTTTCAGGTGTACACGAAAATACTGTTGTTATGACAAAAATTTACGAAGCAAATATGAAACATGTGCGCAATAGTCAATCGTACGTAATCGTGCGCAGTAATTACATTCTGTTTTAATGTATTCTTTGCATGAATTTTACTGCGGACGTATAATGTTTCCTCATCGACTGTGCACGAGTTTAATCTTCATCATCGATAAATTTTTTAAGTAGATAAAGACTAAAAATCTTATAGTAACACTGATAAGGATGTATCAGTCACCTACTATTTACTAAACATTTTATGACTGCGTTAACATAAATTCAAAAATAATGTGGCTTAGTAGTTTCGAGGATCACTTCATTCTATCCTAATTAATATTTCCAAAGTTTTCAATTATATCACCATTGTTTTAACATTAAGAGTTAATTTTTTAACCATTAAGAGAAGCAAATCTATAGACCTTGATAATCTATTTAACAGGAAAACCGTATAATTTCCATATTCGAACACTATCATCCATTCAAAATGACTCAGCACTCACAAGTATTAAGAACCATCTACATTCTAAAATTCTGGAATAACTAATTCTTCAGCCGCAAAGAATGCCTCCGCTGCTCTAAATCACTATAATTTTCGCGTTCGAATGCAGCGACGAGGGTTTGCGTAACACGAGGACGAAACACGGTCGAAGAGGGTCATCCAAGACGAAGCGGAGAAAAGAAGGCGACGCTCTTAACAGGCGGAGAATAATTCACTCGAAGCGCATCGTAAAACCATTAACATCGGTTGTAAAAGTTCCTTCAGCTCTTTGTAAAAGGAGACCAGTAGGAGCCGAAACGTTGCTGCGCGGAACGATGATGTTGATCCCCGTTGTTTGACAATCCTTTTTCTTCTCTTCTTTCCTCCTCTTCTTCTTGACTCGGATTCAGTTAAGTTTCGCTCGAACAAACAACCACTGTCTTTTTGTTGAATCTTATTTATTACATTCTTCTTCCGTTCGATACGGTTTTGAGTGTTATTGTTTTTACGGTGGACTTTGGAATATGGGAAGCAGCATGAGGGTACTGAGGATATGGGATAGTGGGGATGTGGAGATATCGGAGATATGGATACTGGAGATATGGGGATATTAAGGATATGAGGATGTGGGGATATTAAAGATGTGGAGATGTGGGATGTGAGGATGTGGGGATGTGGGGGTATTGGAGATATAGGGATATGTGGATATTAAAGATATGGAGGTGTGGGATGTGGGGATGTGAGATGTAGGGATGTAGGGATGTGGAGATGTGGAGACGTAGGGATATGGGGACGTAGGGATGTGGGGACGTAGGGATGTGGGGACGTAGGGATGTGGGGACGTAGGGATGTGGGGACGTAGGGATGTGGGGACGTAGGGATGTGAGGATGTGAGATGTAGGATATGAGGATATGGGTATATTGGAGATATGTGGATATTAAGGATATAAGGATATAAGGATATGGGGATATTAAAGATGTGAAGATGTGGGATGTGGGATGTGAGGATGTGGGATGTGGGGATGTGGGACGTATGGATGTGGGAATGTGGGATGTATGGATGTGGGGATGTGGCGATGTGAGGATATAGGTATATTAAAGATGTGGAGATGTGGGATGTAGAGATATGAGTATATGGGGATGTGAGAATGTGGGACGTGGGATACGGAATGTGAGGATATCAAATTTGCAAGTAGGGAATATAAGAATATTGGAACGTAGAGTCATCAAACATAGTCACTAGAGCACAAAAGAATTGCATTATAGCAACATTAAGACACAACTATACTACAATATATATCATACATTACAACATCACATCCCAATATAATAAGATACAGTGATATTACTTTATACACCGGAACAGATTACAATCACACAGAAACGACATTAGGACACATATTGAGATATCAAGCGAGATCCGCGATACGGAGATATTAGGTTGTAAGCACGCATCGAAGCAGAGTCGAAGATTCAGAACCGTTTCTTCGCCACGGTCGGAGAGGAAGAAGTCTTGGTGGCGAGGCAGGCCACTCTCGTGGGCGTCGGAACGTGAAAGAGTTAAAGTACGTAGTCAGAGCCGTGGGTACCTAATGTCTGATATCGGATAGGCCCCGGGCGACGGCACGTTGATTGAAGCCTTCGCAGCTTGGAACTCACACCGAACGTTAAGTACATGCATCCCCTTCGTACATGCGGATACTCCCACTCAGGTACGCGACCACCTCTTCCTTCTTCGCCGTTTCCCCGTGGCTTTTCATCGAGGCTCGAAGGGACCTATCCTTCGGATCATTGTTTCGGTCATTGGTTATTTATTGCGGAATGAGGCTTCTGGGATCTGCATTTATTTGCGGTTCGCGACTTTTCGTTTGAAATTTTCAGGGTGGACAGCGTACATTTGCTGTATAGTTTTAGACGGCAATGCGACAGGAACCTGTTGACGTCCACTAGTTATTTAGGGAGTTTATGATGATATAGGGAGTTTATGATGATTCGTTCTAATGATGATTGATATGAAAGTGCGTAAAAGGTGATTGGGTTAGTTCATATATGAGAAATAGAAATTTTCTAAATTACATTTCTAATTTTCGAGATTCTTGGACCACATTTCTACGTCCCTAGATCTGCAGATTTCTAAGTTCTTATATCCCTAGATTTTTAGACTCTTAAATCCCTATTTCTATAGATTTGTAGAATCGTATCTCCAGAAACCTTATATTTCTAGATCCCTAGATTAATAGATTTCTACTAAATTTCTTAACGACATGTTACATAAATCCCTATATCCCTAGATTTCTAAATCTCCAAATTCTCAGATTTTTAAATTTATTAACGTAATGTTACATAAATCCCTATATCCCTATATCCCTAAATCCCTAGATTTCTAGATCCCTAGATCTCCAGATTTCTAGATTCCTAAATCCCTACATTTCTACATGCCTAAATCCCTAGATCCTTAGATCTCTAAATCCCTATGGTCCTAGATCCCCAAATCCCCAAATCCCTAGATCCCTAGATCCCTAGATCTCGAAATCCCTAGATTCCTAAGTCTCTAGATTTCTAAGTCTCTAGATCCCTAAATTCCTAAATTCCTAAATTCCTAAATTCCTAAATTCCTAAATTCCTAAATTCCTAAATACCTAAATTCCCCAAATCCCTAAATCCCTAGATCTCTAGATTCCTAGATACCTAGATTTCTAAATCCCTAGGTTCCTAGATCCCAAAATCCTTAAATTCCCAAATCCCAAAATTCCCAAAATCCCCAAAATTCCCGAAATTTCCAAAATCCTTAAAATCCCTAAATTCCCAAAATCCTAAATCCCTAAATCCCCAAAATCCTAAATCCCTAAATCCCTAAATCCCCAAAATCTTAAATCCCTAAATCCCCAAAATCCTAAATCCCCAAAATCCTAAATCCCTAAATCCCCAGAATCCCTAAATCCCCAGAATCCCTAAATCCCCAAAATCCCTAAATCAATGATAATTATAAATGAATAGTAAGAACTATATAAATTTATTATGAATATCAAAATGTCGTAAATTTCATCAGATTTTTCTATTGAATTTCATTCGATACTAACTGGAAATATATCACGCGAACACTATAATTATTGAATTAAATGTATCAAGATGTTATGCATATTAAGTATCATAAATGGTGTCACATTTTTATCTGGAACTGTTTCCGGTAACACGGAGTAACAAACATATCAGGCGAAGCTCGGTGTATTAGCATGTTATGAATATTAAGTACCGTAAATGACATTAGCATTTTTGTTTGAAGACTCAGATAATATTATGCGGAAAGATCATTAAAACAAATTATCGTATAAATCCACAAGAAGGAATATTTCACAGGGTACAAAAGCATTAAGTTAATAAAATATTATAGCATATTTCATAAATATTGTGCTCGTGATTGACGCTTCATGAGTTTTAAATTATCAAAATTTACATGAATTTAGGAGGAATTTGATTTTATGAGTTAGTGGATTTAATTCGCAAGCTCAGTTTATAAATAACTTGATTTTACTTGCCATATTTAATTTTCAAAAATGATTGGTTTTAACAAGTAATTTAACTTGCAATTTAACTACATAAATAATTTGAATTAGCGAGTAATTTACTTTTAGAAACAGTTTATTTTGTACAAGTAAATTAATTTACCTTACAATTTAATTTTTAAAAATGTTCACTTTGTAGAATATAATTGCATAACTAATTTTGCAAGTAATTGAAAACCTGCAACATAATTTCACATCATTTACCTTGCAATTTAATTTTACAAAAAACTATAACTCGCAACGTAATTTGAAAAATAATAAAATTTCACAAGTAATTTAAGCATAAGAACAATTTAAATTGCACAAACAATTTAATGTAACAAAAAGTTGCAACACCCATTAAAATAAATGTAACATCAGAATTTGCATACAATTACCATTATCTGCATAATACATACTCCGATAATAATCTTATCGCAATCCTTTGATAACAATTTTGTAGCAGAAATACATTCCGTTTAATAGAGGTTTAGATACTAATTACAGCTAATGTTGGTTAAATAACAGCTGACGAAAACGGCTACCCTGCACGACACCGGCCCGAGGGTAAATTTTAATCATGCGAGTTGCGTCGAGCGAATTCAAATCGGGGAAGCGTCTATCGCTTCGTATCGGCACGATCATGGATATTAACGTGATCGCCCACAATCAATTACCTGTTATCAATAATTCATGCTGAAAATTATTTTCTCGATCATTTCGTACAAATCGACCACCCTTTTATCTCCGCTACAGGGTGGTCTACCATCTTCGATAAGTCGAAAACTCTTCGCCCATCAAAATTAATATTCTTAACGTTTCTTTTTCAAACATTCTGTGTCTGTTCGTGTTCTCAAATGTCTATAATCAATGTTTCGCTTCTGTTCAAGCAGTTTCTAATCACAGACATTGCGGAATGCTAGGAGAGACGATAGTGGAATATTGAAATAGTAGAAATAGGTTGGAACGTTGTTGAATTACTCATTGCTTTAATTTTAGAATTAGGAAACTTGTGTGGAATGCATATGAAATGTATGAAAGAATGATTTAAAATTTATTTGAAATTTATCTAAAACTTATCTGAAATTTACCTGAAATTTATCTAAACTGTATCTGAAAATTATCCAAACTGTATTTGAAAATTGTCTAAAATGTGTCTGAAAATTACCTAAAATGTATCTGAAAATGATCTAAAATGTATTTGAAAAATTATCTAAAATGTATCTGAAAATTATCTTAAATTTATCTGGAAATTATCTGAAATTTATCTAAAAATTATCTGAAAATTATCTGAAAATCATCTGAAATTTATCTAAAAATTATCTGAAATGTATCTGAAATTTATCTGGAAATTATCTAAAAATTGTCTAAAATGTATCCGAAAATTATCTAAAAATGATCTGAAATGTATCTGAAAATTATCTAGATATTATCTAAAGTTACTCTTGAAATCTATCTACCTGAAATTCATTTCAGATTTATCTCAAATTTCCTTCACATATATTTTAACCTAGATAAAATTTCACTTACATTTTTTAAATAAATTTTGAACGAACGAATATTTGTTTTATGAAACTAATTCTTTTTTCAATAAAGTTTGAAAGAGCATTTAACACCGCAAAGAATTAATACGTTGTTTAACGGCAACAGAATCGATAACACCTCTCTCATTAATCATACGTACGTTTGAATGGCTACACAAAAGAAAACGGAAACACGTAACGTAACACGAGGTGTGTAATTAAATTCGGTGACGCGTGAAAACGTGATCGCTCCGAGAAGACGATTTAATATTTCGATCTCTAAATCTTCTAAACTGTACCGTTTATCTGATCTTTTAACGCGCGATTAATCCTCTGCGATCTCCACAAAACATTTATAAATGCTTTCATTAGGCTAAATTGATGGGATTTAAGAATGGAATGATTCCTTAAAGAAATAAATAATTAATAAAATAAATGTGTAATAATAGCAGATATTTTATTTGAATACAAATAAATTATTACAGGAACAAACAGTTGTTAAAGAAAGTAAAAATGACAATAAAAAGGGTGGAAATTTATGAATTTATGAATTCGTTTATTTAAGAATTTTTGTAATTAGCAATTATTTCTTCGCAAAGTACATTTTAGAATATAGAGATTTGCGATTTATTATAACAATTATTGTTCAAATATTCAGTAACTTCAAAGTTAAAGAATTACCAACTTGAAAATTTTGAGCCGTGAGAATTTGTATTTTAAGATATCGAATAAGTTGAAAACGGTAGAAGCTTGAGAATTGACAAATTTACAAGTTTGAAATTTCTCGCATTCGGGGATAATGATTCTTCTCCTTCCACGCCTTTTATAACCCCAAGGATCCAAGAATTCGATTCACCGGTCAAAGTGAAGCCATTCGATTCGTCCTGGTCGAAACTCGTTTCATAACGGGGCATAGGGATTCGGCTGCGTAGAATTTCCGCGTATATTATCGCGAACATACATTTGGATGCAACTTGTACTTCCTTCGTACAAAAATACATGTGTACATTTCAAAATTTCCAAATTCTAAATTTGTATTTTTTTAAATTTTCCGAATCACTGAATCTTGAATTCCTCAGATTTCGAAATCCCTAGATCTGAAAATCCCTAGATCTCGAAATTCCTAGATATAAAAATACCTAGACCTCAAAATCCCTAGATCTCGAAATTCCCAGGTATAAAAATGCCTAAGCTTAATATTCTTGAATTCTTAAATTTCTAGATATGGAGATCCCCAGATTTGAATTCCCTAGTTTCCTCTAGTTCCTGAAATCTCTTAAATCTTTATATCTCTAAATCTCCAATTTTCTGGATCCCTAAATCCTCAAATACCTATGTCCTAAAATTACTAGACCTCCTATTGCATAAATCCCTAAATACCTAAGTCCCCAAATTTCTAGATCTGCAAATACCTAAACCCCCAAATTCCTAAATCCCTAAATTTCTAGATCTCCAAATACTTAAAGTGTCAAATTTCTAAATTCCCTTATCTCTAAATGAGAACCCCATAAGTCCCCAAATTCCTACATCTTCAAATACCTAAACCTTAATCACTAAACTCCCATATCCCTAAAATAAGAATCCCACAAGTCCCCAGACTTCTACATCTCCAAATACCTAAACCTTAATCACTAAACTCTCATATCCCCAAAATAAGAATCCCACAAGTCCCCAAATCCCAACATTCCCAAATACCTAAACCTCAATCACTAAACTCCCATATCCCCAAAATTAGAATCCCACAAGTCCCTAAATCTCTACATCCCCAAATACCTAAACCTCAATCACTAAACTCCCATATCCCCAAAATAAGAATCCAAGTCTCAAATGTCGCCTCCCAACCGAAATCCTCAAAAAACCTTAAAATATCAATGAACAAGACATCTCGAAATTTTGTACAAGTTAGATTTGCCCTGTATGTACGCTTGGCAAATGGGGGCCACCCGAGGGCCCCGTGTTTCTGGGGCCCGCTCGCGCCTACCGTGATCGAGAGAGGCAACGAACGAAGGTATAAAGACGAAGAAAGCTCGAGGAGAGATCGGGTCTGCGGCGGCGGTCGGCGCCTTTTGATCTTGCCTGTAATCCCGTCGGGCCCCGCGGCCCAACTGACGTCACTCGAGGTGTCCGAGGGCCCCGCGACGATCCCCGCCATGGACCCTACGGTGTGTGGGTTACACGCGTTCGCGAGGATATGTCCTTATGGGCCCACCGGCTCCCACGGGGTGGGGGATGGAAATCTCGAAGGCTTGATGAATGACGAAACGGGACTCTCGCTTTGGCGGCACCAGAAACGGCCCGCGATACCGCGCACCACCGAGACCTGTCGTTCGCTGAATTATGCCGCGGTAATTAGCGGAAGTTTCCGTGGCAGGTGTTACGAAGGACTACGCGTAACGACAGGCCCATTACTTCGTCGCGATGATTATCAATTTTTAGCGAGTCGTTAGCCGGGTACCTCGCTGCGTGTCCGTTTTTCATTATCGGCCCGGGAAGATAGATTTCACCGGGCCCATTCGTGTCTGTTATGACCACGAGTTGCCTTATGCGTGGTTCTTGTCTTTTAGGAGGGGACTTGTGGACGAATGTTTAATTAGAAATTGAACTGACCAGTGCGTGTATACATCTCAAGACTTTTATGGAGGAATTGGGACTTGCAGATGCATGGTTGGTCAGAAGTTAAATTGACTGCAAGTTGGTCATTTACCTGTACACGTTTCTGGTCTTTTGTGGAGAAATGGGGACTTGTAGACATATTTCTGATCAGAAGTTGAACTGATCACGAGTTGGTCATTTGCGTATACACATCTCAAGACTTTTATGGAGGAAGTGGGACTTGCAGATGCATGGTTGGTCAGAAGTTAAATTGAGTGCAAGTTGGTCATTTACCTGTACACATTTCTGGTCTTTTATGGAGGAATGGGGACTTGTAGACATATTTCTGATCAGAAGTTGAACTGACCACGAGTCAGTCATTTGCGTATACACATCTCAAGACTTTTATGGAGGAATGGGGACTTGTAGACATATGTCTGATCAGAAATTCAACTGATCACAAGTTGGTCACTTGCATATCCACATTTCTAGTCTTGTATGAAGGAACGGGGACTTATATACATATGTCTGATCAGAAGTTGAACTAAACTCGATTTGGTCACTTGCCTATCCACATTTCTAGTCTTGTATGAAGGAATGGGGACTTACAGACATATGTCTGATCAGAAATTCAACTGATCACAAGTTGGTCACTTGCATATCCACATTTCTAGTCTTGTATGAAGGAATGGGGACTTCTATAAGTCCCCATATGTCTATACATATGTCTGATCAGAAGTTGAACTAACCACGACTCAATTATTTCTACAAGTCTCTTTTCTTTTATGAAGGACTTGAAACTTACAGTTGCAATACTTGTTCAGTTGTACTGCATCAGATGAAGTCTGAGAAAATGTGACTGCAACTGAGATATACCTTGATGGAGAAGATTCGTGGTTAATGACTGCTTATGATAGTCATGTGAATTAGGTTCTATGTAGATATACAATAGATATTCTTCGTGTGATGTGAGATTATTGTGTGTATTCCTTGACGAAGGTTTTTAGTGACCATAAATGACTGTTTATGGAAGTTGATGTGAATGAGGTTGTTAAGTATGTGGATAAGATTGAATATGCAACAGGTATTCTTCTTTGGATGATACAAGATCATTGTAGATATTCCTTGATGAAGAAGGTGCTTGGTAAATAATTGCTTAAGACAGTCATGTATGTGGATTAGGTTGAATCTGGATATGCAATGAGTATTCTTCTTTGGATGATGTGATATGTTCATTCCTTGATGAAGACTTTTGCTGTCCATAAATGACTGTTTATGGTGGTTGATGTAGATAAAGTTATATATGTATGTGGAGTAGGTTGAATGTGCAATAGATATTCTTCTTTGGATGATATAAGATCATTATGAATATTCCTTGATGAAGGAGGTTCTTGATAAATAATTATTTACGACAGTCACATATGTGGTTTAGGTTGAATGTGACATATGCAGTGGATATTCTTCTCTGGATAATGTGATATGTTTATTCCTTGATGAAGAAGACTTTTGCTGTCCACAAATGACTATCTATGGTGGTTAATGTGGATGAGTTTATGTATGTGGAGCAGTTTGAATGTGGATATACAATCGGTATTCTTCTTTGAATGACATAAGATCATTGTACATATTCCTTGATGAAGGAGGTGCTTGGTAAATAATTGCTTAAGACAGTCATATATGTGGTTTAGTCTGAATGTGACATATGCAGTGGATATTCTTCTCTGGATAATGTGATATGTTTATTCCTTGATGAAGAAGACTTTTGCTGTTCATAAATGACTCTTTACAATAGTCTCACTAGTTAACCACATTAAAAATCAATATCCAATACATATTCTTCTCTGCATGAAAATCATGTACATTCTTAACGAAGGTGTTCACAAACGAAGAAACAACTATTTCTAACACTGTCCTATACACTGTTTATGTATATTGCTATGGTTTGCATGTAAACCAGTCGTTGAACCGGTTTAGCAGTTTCAACGTGAACTTATTCGATTGCAATTAAGTATGTTTTGTCTACGATTACCCTATGAAATGGTACGTCACATTCGGAAAGACTTACAAGAGTATCCCCTCGGGCGGGTATTCGAAACAATGGTTCTTTATCGTATCCAATTACCTGTATACGTCGTAAACTTTCTATCACGGTAGTACGCAACGATTTTTTTCGTTTCCCATATAAATTCTCGGTCACTATAGAAATTAACCTGAATCGTGTATAAAGTTTATTCGCTGTTCAAGTCTTTAAATGCTTCTAAGTCGCTCGACAGATTGTAATTTGATTTTGACGCCATTTTGTTTGAAGTGCGCTGGGAAACATAACCTCAAGCATCACAATTTTTACAGATGCTAAATTATATAAATTAGCTTACTAAATATTTAAATTTAAACTTGTAAATATTTTAACTTGTAAAGGTTTAAACTTTTCATCATTCTTTATAATTGATATTAATATAAAATATAAATGTTCAACACTTAATTACAATTGTAACAAATGTATAAAACAACAAGTGTATAAATAAATATATAAAATAAGCTTCTAATGTTATATAAAAAAATAATACTTTACAAGTTTACTCAATAAACCTTCCACACGATATTAAAAGTGCGCTCTCATCCGCCATATTTGTTTCCAGCCTTTCCTTTTCCAGCATCGTAAATCAATTCAATTTCCCGCACGCTAGAAATAAATCACCGGTTTCTAAATCGATTTTTGTCCCACGATAGAATTATTAATTATCAATATTCGTCACCTAGCATCAGTTATGCGACTATGATCAAACTTCTATCGTAAAAAAATATAAAATGGCCGCCGGGTACGTTCTCCGTGAAAATGAAGAGGGAAATAAAATTTTTTACGACTTCGAAACGTAATCACGATTTATACCGCTAAACAGTGTAGCTCTTCACTTAATGACACTAAAGTAAGGACTGGGTTACGCGTGATTACACGGCTGCAATAATTCAGTAATGCAATACCATAATTGATCACTGCGGTGATTAACAGCTCGGTGTTGCATCACTTGCGTTCGTTCCATGAATTTATATCATAACATTATATACGTACTTATCTTGTACACCTTTCTCCCTGTTGCATGGTATTTTTGAGTTTCGCAACATCAATTCAATTTATTACATACAGATAATGCTGATCAACTATTTTAATTAACTCGTATTCTGACCACTTGTAAAATTATATTTTGTAATATTATTTGATCATAATATAAATTAAATATAATATAAATTAAAGACTTTAGTATGAAAAATAAATCTGTACATTTGGACAAAATCTCCTAACCTTAATCTCTAACCTAACCTGACTTACAAATGTACACATCGCTAGATACAAATATAATATAATATAAATTAAAGACTTTAGTATGAAAAATAAATATGCACGTTTGGACAAAATCTCCTAACCTTAACCTCTAACCTAACCTGACTTACAAATGTTAACATCGCTAGATACAAATATAATATAATATAAATTAAAGACTTTAGTACGAAAAATAAATCTGCACATTTGGACAAAATTTCCTAACCTTAATCTCTAACCTAACCTGACTTACAAATGTACACATCGCTAGATACAAATTGTACCATCCATAAAATCTGTACACTCTTTACATCTAAAACTCCCTAGATCGCAGACCTCTGATCCTTCATTATGCAAATACGCGTGAACGCAAGATGGCCGTCGTCCGAGCGTCCTCAACAATAAACAGATGCATCTCTTGGAACCTCTTTCACAGTTTTACTACTCGTCGCAAAACCGTGTCCTTCCTCGAGAATCGAGGAGGACACAAAAGAACGAATTGTATCTCATTCCGTTTCTTCCACCGTTGTTTCCTGGCTGCTTTTTCGCGGGACCCGTGCGAACGCACTTCGTGATTATAATTAAGTTAATTAAAGGGGAGCACTAATTGCCGGTAATTAGGCGCGTTTGAGCGGCACCTCGCGTGTCACCGCGACTTTGGCTCGGACCGTTATATTCCTTTTACGTTTTTGTGCAATGTTTACTTTTCGATGGTTTCTGCAAGCTTCTGTTGCTGAAGGCGATGTATGCTAAATACTTCTGTAGTGATCGGACTTTTTGTGTCTTCAATATAGTTGTCACCTTTTAAATTGTATGAAGAATGTGTGGAATGAATCAGGTTATTAGAAAAGTAATACATTCAAAAATTGAATACAAACATAAAGGAAGATTGAAAAAAATGATATGATTGATTGATGATATGAATGATTCTAATATGATTACATGTTATTAAGATGTTGACTAAAATACTAAGTTAAAAATTTTACAATGTACTTGTATGATTAATAAATCTTAATATATTCATAATATTTTGTATTATTCATAGTAAAGTATTCATAGTTCCAATGAAGTAATTACTATGATCTACAACATGTTTACTATGAAATACAACATGTACATAATGTTTCAAGTTTTTCACTTATCTTAGTGTTACAGTAACAAACTCCAATTAGGTAAATGAACAAATTTGAATATTGATTACAATCTGTATAATCAGAGCTAAATAACATTTCAAGTTTCTCATTTATCTTAATATTGCAGTAATAATGTCTTATTAGGTTGATAAACAAATTTGAATATTGATTACAATATGTACTATCAAAGTTAACTACAAAGTATACTTAACATTTTAGGTTTTTTCATTTATCTTAACATTACAGTAACAATCACCAATTAGGTGCAAATTTGAATAAACATTGTGAATAACATTCTGAACAAATATGGATGCCAATTACAATCTGTACAACCAAAGTTAAATACAAAATACACATAACAGTTTAAGTCTCTTCGTCTAGCTTAACATTGTAGCAATAATCTTCAATTAGGTAGACGAATAAACTTGAATAACAATTACAATCTGTACAACCAAAGTTAAATACAAAATACACATAACAGTTTAAATCTCTTCGTCTAGCTTAACATTGTAGCAATAACCTTCAATTAGGTAAATGAACAAACTTGAATAATAATTACAATCTGTACAACCAAAGCCAAATACAAAATATACATAACAGTTTAAATTTCTTCATCTAGTTGAACATTGTAGCAATAATCTTCAATTAGGTAAATGAACAAACTTGAATAACAATTACAATCTGTACAACCAAAGCCAAATACAAAATACACATAACAGTTTAAATTTCTTCATCTAGCTTAACATTGTAGCAATAATCTTCAATTAGGTAACTGAATAGACTTGAATAACAATTACAATCTCTACAACCAAAGCCAAATCCAAAGTATACCTAACATTTCAAGTCCTCTTATTTATCTTAACATTGCAGTAACAATTTCCAATTAAATAAATGGACAAACTTGAATAACAATTACAATCTCTACAACCAAAGCCAAATCCAAAGTATACCTAACATTTCAAGTCCTCTTATTTACCTTAACATTGCAGTAACAATTTCCAATTAGATAAATGGACAAACTTGAATGTCAATTACAATCTGTACAACCAAAGCCAAGTACAAAATAACTTCCCATATCAAGTTTCTTCATTTACCTTAACATTGCAATAATAATTAGCCAACTACCGAAACCCCATAGATTAAGGGGTTTTTACTTAAATTTAATTACAACAGTATTTGCCAAAAGCCATTAAGATATGCAAAAACAAAGTTGGCCCACTTTCTACTCGCATTTCTGCAATGTTCCAAGTTGAACCCACGTTCTCTGTTTCCAGGACAAGGCCGAGTGAATCAACTCGGAGGTGTTTTCATTAACGGGCGTCCATTACCGAACCATATTCGCTTAAAGATCGTCGAAATGGCGGCGGCCGGTGTCAGACCCTGTGTGATCTCGAGACAGCTGAGAGTCTCTCACGGTTGCGTGTCGAAGATCTTGAATCGGTACCAGGAGACGGGGTCGATTAGACCCGGGGTGATCGGTGGCAGCAAACCGCGGGTTGCAACGCCTGAAGTCGAGGCGAGAATCGAGGACATGAAAAGACAGAATCCTGGGATATTCAGCTGGGAGATTCGTGAGAAGCTGATAAAGGTCTGTTGATAGTGTCTGGAAATAGAGGAAGTGTCAGAATGAATGTAAAATTTTGTAAATTGTAATATTTTTATAGATGAGAATTATAATTATTTTATTCAACTGATCTTGCTAGTTTGCAAATTTAATTTTGCTAATATAGTAATATTTTGAGTTCAAATTTCGATATTATAATTATACTCTGAACTTCTAAATATCATCTGAATTTTGTTTGGTTAATTGTATTAAATTTATGGTGGCCATAGTTGTCACAAAGCTGTGATTTTAGTTGCTGATTTGATTATTTTTGAAAGGTTACTGGGCCTTGTGAAGTTAACCTCTTCAAGGTTATGTTAGCATGAAGCTTTCAATACTAGAATTATACTGTGAATATAACATTCAATGTCATAATTATACTCTGAATTTGACTATCAGTATTATGATTATACTCTGAGTTCAACTTTCAATGTTATAATTATACTCTGAATTTCTAATCATTCTCTCAATTTTCTTCTGGTTAGTTGCTTTAAATTTGTGGTGGCCATAGTTGTCACAAAGCTGTGATTTTAGTTGCTGATTTGATTATTCTTGAAAGGTTAGCAGGCCTTGTAAAGTTAACCTCTTCAAGGTTATGTTAGCTTGAAACTTTCAAAATTAGAATTATAATGTGAATCTACCCTTCAATATTATAATTGTACTCTGAATTTCTAATCATTCTCTCAATTTTCTTCTGGTTAGTTGCTTTAAATTTGTGGTGTCCATAGTTGTCACAAAGCTGTGATTATAGTTGCTGATTTAATTATTTTTGAAAGGTGTGAGGTTAAAGTTATTCTTCTTCAAGGTTATGTTTGCATGAGATATAAATATTGAAGAGAACGTATTTTCTAATTTTCATAGTTATGCTAACTAGTCCAATGTGGTTCTGCCAGCAGGATGGTATCTGTGATAAAGCGTCAGCACCATCGGTTTCGAGCATTTCGAGACTTCTTCGTGGGCCCACAAATCAAACTCGGCCGGGAGAGGATCCTAGGAGGAATCATTCTATCGATGGGATACTCGGTGAGTCCGTTTTTATTTTAGATATACTGTTCGCATTATAGATCATTTAAATTAGCATAAGATATATATATAAACTAGTATTAAAATAAATTTAAACTTACATTCAAATAAATTTAAACTTGCATTAAAATAAATTTAAACTTGCATTAAAATAAACTTAAACTTGCATTAAAATAAATTTAAACTTGTATTAAAATAAATTTAAACTTACATTCGAATAAATTTAAATTTGTATTAAAATAAACTTAAACTTGCATTAAAACAAATTTACACAAGTATTAAAATGAATATAAATTAGTATTAGATTAAATAAAAACTTCTATTGAAATTAATGAACTCAAGTAAATACGCAATTAATTACTCGAATAAATTTGAACTAATATCAAACTGAATTTAAAGGAATATTATAATAAATTTAAATTAGTAACTTAAACTGAAAAATAATTCATGAAGTTATATTCAGCTTACTTATAATAAAAAATAATTACTATCTTTAAATTGTTATTTAGAAAAGTAGAAATGTTGTTGTTATGTCGAATTAACAATTTTATAAATTTAAATTTTACAATTTTACAATTTTACAATTTTACAATCTTACAATTTTACAATCTTATAAATTTACAATCTTACAATTTTGCAATCCTACAATTTTACAATCTTACAATTTTACAATCTTACAATTTTACAATCTCCAATTTACAATCTAAAATTTCCCCAAATTCCAATTAAAAAATTTCACAATCACCATTTTTAAAAAAAGAACAAATTCGTTAACAGATAAATCTACCCATCAGTTTCCATCATCAATCCCTCCATAAACATTCCCCGCCCCTTCCCCCACCAGTGTCTCTCAACCAATCACTCAATTCTCACCAATTCCCCCAAAAACCAAGAAACCATCAGAAAAATTATAACATTTAGTTTCCTCCACCCATATAAAAACGAAATTACGTCAGAGATTCAATGATGAACGGGTTGTCGTTTAAAGAGCGAAAGATTCGAGGAACGATACACGCGAAATTCGCGAACAGCGTCGTTGTTTTAGCACCGCATAAACCATTAGGCGAACGTAAATGAAACGTTCGTGGTAATCGAGCGATAAGCGTAATTATAGCGTACAGCTACGTTAAGTTAATTGAGTTAAGGTGACCGTAACGATAAGTGCCGCATGAATATTGGTAGTACATATTTTGCATCGGACAAGAATGGAACGCGTATACCAGTCTCCTTTCTCGGTCCATTCGATGCTCGTCGAACCTTTTTCCTGTGAATTATATCGTAACAAGAGCGGCAACATGAATTTTCTTCGTGAATGGTTACATTGTTCCGAGATTGCGATTTATTATACTTCGACTTGCTTTTGTATCGATTATTCGAAGACTCATGGTAGTATCTTTGAGATTGCTTTGTTTGCAAGAATTTTTATCTGGTTAAAATTTCTTTAGTTTTGTGTAAAAAATTATTAAAATTATTTTATTTTAAAGAAGTAGGTTCAAAATCATGCAATTTGTTTAAATATTTTGGATAATACAAGAATGTAATAATTCTGTTATGTATAAATTTTGAATTAGGTTCAAAATAGTATGAAAATTTGTATAAAGAAATCAGATATCAGATAATAAGAATATAATAATTTATTGCATATAAATAAATCTTGAAATAACCTCAGAATAATATAAAAATTTACGTAAATAAATAAAACAGTTAATAATAATATCATAATAATTTATTACGTATAAATAAAGCTTGAAATAACCTCAAAATAATATAAATATTTACATAAATAAATAAAACAGTTAATAACAACAAAATAATAATTTATTACATATAAATAAAGCTTGAAACAACCTCAAAATAATATAAAAATTTACATAAATAAATAAAACAGTTAATAACAACAAAATAATAATTTATTACATATAAATAAAGCTTGAAACAACCTCAAAATAATACAAAAATTTACATAAATAAATAAAACATTTAATCATAATATCATAATAATTTATTACGTATAAATAAATCTTGAAACAACCTCAAAATAATATAGAAATTTACATAAATAACTAAATCAGTTAATAGCAATAATATAATAATTAGAGAGACTATACGTGCACATTTTTTAATCGTTCAAAATATCGCAACTAGAACTACGTACTTAACCTACATTGCGTAACATACAATTCATTACAACTATTTTTCAAAACCTCTCGAAACACAATAAAGTTTCGAGTCTCAAAAGTTCAAAACTTTGCACTTCTATGACTCGAAACTCTCGAAATGCAGATGAAAAAACAAACTAAATGAAATGAAAGAGCTATTCGAAGTATCTCATGAATATTAGATGTATCGTATGTCCGAAATAGTGCACGCTTTGCGCATGCGCGGTGATTAGTTTTTGTTTCCGAGGTTATGAGCACATTGACGTTCGATCGTAATCGTAGAAGTGCGTAGCCAGTACGACGTTGCGTTCTTAAAAAACGTTACTGGTTCTTAAAACAAGATATTCTCGAATACAAAACGACCATCAAGTTTCCAGAGTTCCGAGTTTCAAGCTACGGAAGTGCAGAACTTTTGAGACTCGAAAATTTATTCGTAACATTTACGAATGTTACAGCGCTTCGTATTCGGGTTTCACGAAAATCGCTTCGAACCTAACCTAACCTAACGCGTTAAGGCCGTGCACGGAAACAATATTATTCGTAACATAAACGAATACAATAGTGTATCGTGGAATTTAAGTGGAATAGTCCGAACAGTTCGTAGGGCAGGAAGAGATTAACGGGAATATAGGTCCGGTCGGCGGACGTAAAGGGAGTTTCTTTCTTTTTTATTTATTAGTGGCGGTGAAGCGCACGAAGAAATATTAGGCGTCCCGTGGCGCGTAGATGTGTCGAGTTTATTACCTTGTCGGGAAGATTTAGTTTTGATTAGATGTAACCCCAGGAATTGCGGCTTGTCTGTTGATCGGTTCGCACCAGTCCTCGAGCAAATCTTCATTTTCGCCCTGGACAAAATTACGGTATACTGGGTGTCCGAACCGTCGCCATTTTTCGCGAACTAGGTTACGTTTACTGTTTACTAAAATTATCGATAACAAATGCATACTTTCAATTTTTTATTTATATTTAATTATTAGTGATTATTATAAGTAATTATAATTATGAGTGACACAAAAAATGACAATTTAATTTCAGAACAAGAGAGTTGTTCTCCGAGTTTTAATCTCAAAGACTCAGCTATCGCTTTTGTTATATAAATTAAAATGCAATTGATGTAAGAATGTAGAATTATCTTGAGTGTATAATTGAACGTACACAGAGTTACATGTTTATCTTTCATCTTCATTTCAACGCGATAAATAAAGGATTTTGTATCACTCGTGGGAAAATTGTGGTAAATGAAAGATGAACCGGTAGAGGGTAATATAATATAATGGAAGATTCTTTTGTATTTAACATCTTAATACAAGATAGTAATTTTATTAATACTGATAAGTTTGAAATGAGTGCAAAATAGAAGTATTACCCACGTATTAAGCGCGTAATTAAACGTTTCAATGAACTAACTACCGTGGTTATAATTAATACCGTTCGGGGCTTTGGCATATGAGGCGTGTCCCCGAGGCAAATATTCATCAGGGGGCTGAGGATGCATTGATACCGATGTATAGGGTGATTAATAAGTTCTCAACATAATTTAGAGCAAAATGTTGTAATTTAGAACAAAATGTTACACTAAAAAATAGCAATGTTTTAGTAAGAAATTATTAGTGAAAATAAAAGTTGTATTTCGTTAAAAATATAAAATACATATCTAAATTTCTGAATTTCTAGATTTCTACAGTTATAAATTTTTAAATTTCTAGATTTCTAGATATCCAAATTTCTGAGGTGTTAAATTTATAGAATATCAGTCTAATTATTTTTAAAGATCTCATCGACAAAGGAAGCAATTTAATTTTCAAACTTTCTATAAAAACAAATATGACGGCTAAGAGCAGTGTGTAAAAATAAACAATGGCGGAAACAAAAGATTTAGTACAAACTGCAGTAAACTAGTTTGTTAATTTTAAATAAAATGAGAAGAACCATGATTTAGTATTATTATTTATTTACAATAATTGGACTAACGGGGAAATCATCAATAACCACAATGTGATACATAATTATATATAAAATAATACAATAATTTTCACACTTATACATATTTTTATATTCATACAATTTTACCTGCCCAAATAGTACAGATATGATTTCACTGATTCATGCAGCACTTCAAGAGCGGCTCATCAAAAAATCCACTTAAGTATTTCATTTTAATAGATATACCTCGAAAATTCTATATTAGTCTTTCGCTACTATGAAAACTTTCGAACAATAAATCACGTCGATCAGCAGAGACCGCGCGACAAATGAACTTCGCTTCACAAAATTTCGAATAACATTAAAGAAGACTTAATGCGGCAACCTCGGACGAAATACGAACTAGATTTTTTATTTTTTCTTTACCGCTAATTCCCTGCAAAACACTCCCGTGAAAAACACTGCATCGGGCAGTTGAGCTTGAGAAGGTTAAAGTTGTGCGGGCCTCGTGGCAGTTGCTCGCAGTTTCGAATTGGCTCCACGGTGAGGCACCGGCATAATTCACTGATTCGTCAGTGACATTACTGTCGCTAGTTCGATGGTTCACTGATTTAGCAGTCGAAAGCACAGAAAACTAGTTAAAAATTCACCGAGCGAATCAATGAAAGCATCGATTCAGACTCGGAGGGAACGCGTATAACTCGGCTTTATTTTCAGGTGTACACAAAAATACTGTTGATATGACAAAAATTTACAACGCAAATATAAAACATGTGCGCAATAGTCAATCGTACGTAATCGTGCGCAGTAATTATACTCTATTTTAATGTATTCATTGCGTAAGTTTTACTGCGCATGTTTATAACTTTTCCTCATAGACTGCGCATGAATCTTAAGTATCATCAATAAAGTCTTCACATATATGTATAATAATTAGAAGCTATTCTAATTATGGTTATTTTAATAGATCTCAAAATAACCATTTAGTACCATGTAGTATAATAACACTTACTATTTGTATACTTAATATTTTATGGCACACCTACGTTACCATAACCTCAAAAACAATTTCACCTAACAAGCTCGCGTTCACGTCCAAATTAAACGATTAGAAGAACGAGAAGGTAGGAAACAGGACAACTTGCAGAAACCGTAGAATAAGACAAAGAAGAGGAGCAGTTGCCAGAACAGAAAAGAACAGCTGAAAAAGAGAAGAAAAGACAGAGCGCGTACACGCGCGGCGTGTGGTCCGCTGCACGGTTGCCTCTAATCTTACCAACCGCCAACAGTATAGCCAACCTGACGTTTTCTCCGTGGAACAACAGGTCCTTCTATTGATTTAGATGTTCTCCCCGATCTAAAGTGGTAGTCGGACGAAACTGTCAGGAATAATGGTAATAACTGTCTACAGATCTAGACAGTAATCGTTCACGTGGTTTCAGGCGATTAACCCTTTGCAATTCAGTTTCATTGTATTGTGTACCGCGTTTATCGATGATTGCGCGCGCTATTGAGGATCCGGGTAATCGATTTATCAGTTTCCGAGATCTATTTTGAATAAACTATTATGGTCTCGGTGAGGTTAATTGTTTCGTGATTATAGATGTTGACCGAGAAACGAGGTACTTCTCTGGAGGTGAAACGACGATGGAGAAATAGGTAGATGCAGGTTTTTTGTTGGACAGTTTTGAGACTTACAGGTTTTCGAATTTAGTTTGTAGGCATTTTTGTTTAGAATTTTAGAAATTTGATGGGGTTAAGATTTCTTTAGTTTGGAGACTTAGGGATGGGGATATTTGAGAATACTGGATTTTTGAGGGTTTGGGATTTGGGAATTTGAGGAGTTAGAAATTAGGAAATTTGGGGATTTGGGAATTTAAGGATTCAGAAATTAGGAAATTTGGGGATTTGGGAATTTAAGGATTCAGAAATTAGGAAATTTGGGGATTTGGAAATTTAAGGATTCAGAAATTAGGAAATTTGGGGATTTGGAAATTAGGGAATTTAGGGATTTGGAAACTTGGAGATGTGGAGATTTGAGAATTTGGGAATTTGGAGATTTAGAGTTTAAAGGAGCTGAAGATTTTGGGATTTGGCAAATTAGGGATTTGGTTAGTTGAAAATTTGGAAATGTGGAGATTTAGAGATTTTGGGATTTGGGAATGTGGACACATGAAGGTTTGGTAATTTGAGAAATTTAGAATTTGTACATTTGGGACTTCTCGAACTTGGACATTCATCAATTTAATAACTTAAATATTTTGAAACTCAAGAGTACACAAATTTAAGAATTCATAATTTATAATTTATTTAAAACTTGTAAAATACAGGACCACCAACAGAAAATGAAAAAATTTCCAATATTCATTTTTCGAGCAAATACATCAGCATCCACCAAAACGTTTCCCATTCCCCGTCCAAGCAATCTAAGGCTGGCGGGCGTTGATTGGGAAGCGTGAAGGCTTCGAGAAATGGTTAGGTGTTTTGCTCAAACCGTCACAAGGATTTACGGCCGGTCGAGCTCTTTAATCTCGAAGGAACCGCCGTACACTTCTCAGTCTTCGACTTCATGAATTCTAGCTGACGTTCGCGCAGCTGATATTGATTTAGACGTTCGTTCCCCTCATTTGATCATCTTGATCCAGGAATCGATGAACACACTAACCGTTCACATTAAAAAGTAAAAACAAACATCTTTACACGGATCCTTATTTTGGTACCTCTGTGGATACTGTTGTGAGAAATAGTAGCCACTTTTATGGGTGACTATATTAGAGACAAGTATTTTTATTGTAGATTTAACATTTTGATTATAGTCATTCAGTATGTAGACTATAGTCATTCATCCAAAGGCGTTCATGCTTCAAAGAAACACATGGTGACAGCAATTTTTAGAAAAACCCTAAGTTCAGCTCAATGTGATGAAATGATCCTATGAGACATGAACTTAAATTCTAAAATTTGCAAAAAATATAATTTCATTACTGTGGTTGACTATAAAGGCTCATTCTAAAATGACCACTCAACATGTGGACTATAGTCATTCATCAAAAGGTGTTCATGCTTCAAAGAGGCACATGGTGACAGCAATTTTTAGAAAAACCCTAAGTTCAGCTCAATGTGATGAAATGATCCTATGAGACATGAACTCAAATTCTAAAATTTGCAAAAAATATAATTTTATTACTGTGGTTGACTATAAATGCTCATTCTAAAATGACCATACAGTATGTGGACTATAGTCATTCATCAAAAGGCGTTCATGCTTCAAAGAGACAGATGGTGATAGCAATTTTTAGAAAAATCTTAAGTTCAGCTCAATGTGATGAAATGATCCTATGAGACATGAACTTAAATTCTAAAATTTGCAAAAAATATAATTTCATTACTGTGGTTGACTATAAAGGCTCATTCTAAAATGACCACTCAACATGTGGACTATAGTCATTCATTACAAAATGTCACAAAGACATGTAGCAAAAATAATTTTAAATATATCTGAAGTCTAATTTGATGATAAGGCCCTGTATGATTTTCCTGGAAGGTTAATTAAAATCTGAATATTCCCCAATGAGAGACTTCACCTGCTGATGGACTCCACTTGAAGTTCTGTAGACTCCAAGTACAGAAATAACGTACGTAACCTTTCGAAAAGGCGAAACGTATCGTCGTAAAATTAATTACGAAAAGCGGTCGCTTTCTTCTCGATGCGCACGCGAATTGGAAATTCCTCGGAGCGTACGGTGCTTGCGGGTCCCTTATCGAGCAGAGGAATCGGTAAGGTCCAAGAAGATCCGAGATGTTACGGAGCACGCTTCTTAATAGCGTCGAGAGAGAAAGAGAAGGGTCTCCCAGGCCCCAGCACGTGCTGCACGTCAGATACCGAAGATAGGAAGCGAGTCGTTCACGCCCACAGTTCACACGCCGGACTCGGCAACCCGCCATTAAGACCCTCCTGATTACAGCCGTGCCAGCCGAACCTATACTAAACTAAAACACCGGAGAAATTAGGGTCCGCCGCGAAGAAATTAAGTTCTTTGACATGTCCCGTCCCACCGGAGCTAAACGAAACTCTGCACGGACGTCCACGAGATGCTCCCTTTCGGTCACGACAGTACCGTTCCGGAAACTCCTTGTGAATGCAAGGATTGGATGTCGTGGTATTCACGGTGACGTGATGGTCTATTTCGAATTTGATTCTGAGCTGTTCTGTCGATTGCAAGAGTGATCTGTAGACTAGGTTGTCTTCTGGCGGATTGTTGTGATGATGGCAGAAACTGATGATGTCCAAATATCCACGCACTTATGGCACATCAAGGTTTGCGGAGAAGACATAACATGTTCTGTGACTGTATGTGAATGGTGGGTGGTGAGGTTAGGGTTTGAGACTTTCACAATTTGTTGCACAGAGGAAACAATGTCTTAAGAATATCAATGTTTATGAGCAGATATGTGGATCCACATGTAAGTCCAGGGTTCATCTGGATCATCATCCTTTGATCTAAATCACCAGCTAACTAATAACACCTTATCATTGGTCTGTAATGTGATCAGGGAAGCTTAATCTGAATATGAAACATACTTTGTACTGATTCAGGTCCAAGTTTCATCTGGACCATCATCCTTTGATCTAAATCTCCAGCTGACTACTAACACCTTGTCATTGTCATTGGTCTGCTATATGATCAGGAAAGCCTAATCTCAATATGAAACATACTTTATACTGATCTATCTAGTTGATATATTTTGTATTTATCTACCTATGTAGTTAGCTCTGTATTTATCTATGTACTTTTTGTATCCAGCTTCTCTTCACGAAATGAAAAATTCTCTTCATGTGAATGGTACTTCATGGGATTATGAATGGTACTTCATGACTCTATGAATGATTCTTCTTCATGAGACTACGAAGGCACTTCTTCATGGTACTATGAACATTACTTCTTCATGCGACTATAAATTATGCTTCTTGATGGCGGTATTAATGATACTTCTTCATGGCGCCATGTACAGATACTTCTTCATGGTACTATGTATACTTCTGCATGATATTATGTACATATATTTCTTCACGGTACTATAAATCATATTTCTTCATGCTACTACAAACGACACTTCATGGTAGGACGCACTGGGTGCGTCACGCAACTGTTACGAAGTCACATTGCAAACTTGGCAAATATAGGAAAATATGTTTCGTAAAATGTCGAATGCATATTTTGACTTCATGTTCTTCGTATACGCAACAATTCACTCAGAAAATATAAATACACATTCTTTTAAATAAAATTGCCTTTTATTAGGGATATGAATTTTTCAAAATATTTTACATAAAAAAGTATTAAGGTGTACAAAAAACATTTTGTATATCTCACATTTGTATGGTATTAATTATACAACTAGCAAGATCCATTATTTAATTAAATATTTAAATAAATCTCCACAATAGCCATTAACTTGTACCAAATAATTAGTTCACAATATCAAAAAACATTTCTATCACAATTTTCAAAATTGGTAAATAAAAACAATTACATTTTATGTCACAGGTGGCAGCAGCGGCGACGATTCGGACACAGAAAGCGAACCAGGCATCGCGTTGAAGAGAAAACAGCGAAGAAGCAGAACAACATTCACCGGTGAACAACTTGAACAACTGGAGGCCGCTTTTCATAGGACACAGTATCCCGACGTCTACACCAGAGAGGAATTAGCTCAAAAGTATGCAAAACTTCATTCCTATTTAATATATAAACATAAACTTAAAAAATCATCAAAGCAAAGTTAAAAATTTGAATTATCATGCTAAACAATGTTTAGAAAAAATAACCTTATTCTTGAATAACCTTGTATTTCAAACATAGAGCATTTTAGGAAAACAAATTAAAATTACATCAATTGAAAGAATTTTATAAACATTGCAAATATTGTAACAAATTTTATAAATATTGAAAATAATTGTATAGATATCATAAAGTTTAAGTACTTTTTTGCTAAATTATTTCAGGACGAATTTAACGGAGGCTCGAGTGCAAGTGTGGTTCAGTAACAGGCGAGCGAGGCTCCGCAAGCAGCTGAACAGTCAACAGCTGAGCGCTTTCAACACGATGAGCTTGCAATCGTTTCAAACTCAACATTACGGTAGCAGCGCCGAGAGTTATCAAAGTTACGGACAAGCATCGGTGGCTGCGGCGGCGGCAACCACCGCCGGTTATCCTCAACACTACAACTACAGCGAGAATTACTATGCCGCTCAACAACAATGGCCGAGACCGACCGCGGAGAACTATGGGTAAGTTGATCTAGCAATGGCTTCTGTTTGGTTCGGTTATCTGTAAGCGTTGACAGAGAAGAATTTAATCTTCAGTTGGATGTGTGGTTGTTAGAAGTGAGATATTAGTGATATTTGTAGATATGAAGAGATATTTGGGGGTATGGGGGATTTGGGGAGTTTAAGGTTTGTGGGAGTAGGGATTTTGGGATTTGGAGAGTTAGGGATTAGAGGGTTTTGTGATTTTAGGATTTGGGAACTTGGAAATTTTAGGATTTTGGTATTTGGGAATTTTGGAATTTGGTTAGGTTAGGTTAAGTCAGATTTTGATTAGATTTTGGGATTTTAGGATTTTGAGAAATTGGAAATTTTAGGATTTTGGAATTTGGTTAGGTTAGGTTAAGTCAGATTTTGATTAGATTTTGGGATTTCAGGATTTTGGGAAATTGGAAACTTTAGGATTTTGGTATTTGGGGATTTTGGAATTTGGTTAGGTTAGGTTAAGTCTGATTTTGATTAGATTTTGGGATTTCAGGATTTTGGGAAATTGGAAACTAGAATTTTGGTATTTGGGGATTTTGGAATTTTGCTGGGTTTGAGATTTGAAGATTTTGGAGTTTAATATTTCAGGATTTGGAGGTTTAGGGATTTTAGGATTCAAGAAATACAGCATTTGGGGATCTTAGGATTTGAGAATCTAGAAATTTGAGAGATTGATAATTACAGTTTCTGAAAATATGGAAATTTGAAAATCTAAAGATTTGTTAATGTTAGAATTTATAAACTTGTCAATTATGAAATCTGAAAACTAAAGTAAGAATTTTGGAAGTTGAAAATTTGGCAATCTGGAGATTTTGAAATATTGGAATCTTAAAATTTGGAAATTTAGCACGCTGGAAATGATAGATTTTTAAAATTTATAGAACTGCAAATTATAACTTACAAACTTAATATGTACAATTTAAACAAAATTGTAACATACATTTCAAACTAATAAAAATACACAATACAAGTTTACTTAAGGTTAATAATTGATCAATGATAAGGTTAGTAATTGGATACTTTTGAAATTGTAATATAAATTTTAAACTAGTGCATTATAAAATATAAATTTCTTCAAGATTAATATTTAGTTAATAATAAGGTTAATACTTGGGTACTTCAGAAATTGTAATATACATTTCAATCTAATTTGTTATAAAATATGAATTTATTTAAGATTAATAGTCAGTTAATGATAAGGTTAATAATTAGATACTTCAGAAACTGTAATATACATTATAAACCAATCCGATAGAAAATATAAGTGTACCTAAGCTTAATAATGAGTTAATAATAATTAATAACTGGATACTTCATAAATTGTAATATATATTTAAAACCAATCTGATAGAAAATATAAGTATACTTAAGATTAATAATGAGTTAATAATAATTGATAATTGGATACTTCATAAATTGTAAATATACATTTTAAACCAATCCAATATAAAATATGACTGTACTCAAGATTAACAATGAGTTAATAATAACTAATAAAACATGTATATGCATAAGAATAATAATCACTTAATAATTAATAATTACATACTTCATAAATAGTAACATACATTTTAAAACACAAATTTACTTAATATCAATAATTAGTAATAATTATATGCTTCAGAAACGTAATGTATCATAGAAAACAAATTGAAAGATCAGAAGGATCATCAGGGTCTGCAAGTTTCACGCGACTCCTGTGTACCCTTTTTTTCACCCGAGACTTTCATCGTTTGCGGTCTGCGTTGTAGCGAATTGGCCTCTGCACTCGGCTTATAACAGCACGCTGCAACAACCGAGCATTTCGCCAACCTGTTATTACGCCACAATGGCTGAATTAATTGTTCGAAACACCCTACGAGAGCCCATGCCTTCGTACCATCTCGTTCTTTCTCTCGACCACGAAACTCCCTATTTTCTTTTGCTCTCCGTGCTATACTTTCCCCACAGAGTTGCTTCACCTTCTTTAAACGTCCGGAATAATGTATCTCTACCCTCGGACAACGTGCACTTTGCTTCGACACTGCGCCTCGTGGGGGGTCCTTTACCGTCCAGAATTTTTATTCGGATTTTTGGTCCTGTTAGTTCAGTCTTTTATAATCAATATTGTCACTGTTTTATAACCAAAAATGTCACTGTTTTATAACCAATTATGTCAGTCTTCTATAACCTTCCATAACAATATTGTCAGTGTGTCATAACCAATAAAAAGCACTTTCTAAAAACGATTAAATGCAACTGTATTTACGAATGTTAAAATATGTAGTTATTATTATAAAATGTTATAGTACGATCACAAACCAGGCTGTTATGTAATTATATTATAAACAGTTAAAGCACTATCACAAACTACGCACAGATCTTGACACTCGTTGAGCGTGTACGCGCGTTCTGTAACCCGCCAAAACAATACACTTGTTTTGATACCAACCTAAATAAAGAAGCGTACGCATGAGTCAACTTGAAGAGAGATACTAACAGAATCATGTTTAGTTTATCGGTTTCTTTACAGATAGGAAGATGGCGTTCGTGTCTTCTCGCGACTCCCTTTACCTGTTGCAAAAATTCTCGATTATTTATATATTTAAATTGCGCGGAAGATTCAAATCCCTCATACAGTATTCTTGTAATTATTGCAAATTTGAACTCATATAAAGCAATATAAAATCTTATACAAAAATACTATGCATAAAATATATAAACATACAAAAATATATAAAAAAGTAAAAGTACAAATACTTTTGGTATTTACCAAAAGTATTATTTTTTAATTATTAATTATTATTAATTTACATTGATAAATTTCCAAAAAGCAACATTTTTGAGTTTAGAAATTTCTGAAAGATTTAAACCAACCAAACCAAATCTAACGTAACCCACCCTAGCATCTTACCTATCTAACTTGCCCAAACCTAACCAACCTAACCTTAACCTAACCCAAAAACGTAAAAACCACAAAAAAAGCTGCGTGAAATAAAAAATAAAATGCGACAAGAAAAACCGAAGAGAAGAAGTTGACAAAGAAATGACAAAGAAGAATAAGCAAAGAAAAAGACGAGGCGAAAGGACCAGCCGAGAGAAAGAGAAAATAAGAAAGAAGAGGACGAACGAATACGGTAAAGCAGCCGAGACCTCACCGACACGTTTTCTGTGTGGTCCTCAATTATGTTGCTTCTTCGGCCCCCGTAATGAAACGCTACCGGCTAATAATCCAACCTGGGTCTTGATCTTCGCCGATGATCCAGCTTTAACCGGGGACTGCTTTGGCCTTTCTTTCACCCCGGAAGAGTCTCGACCTCGAACTGCTTCGGTACCTCCAAGAATTCTTTCCAATCGGGACATTGCCGGGAATGTTTCTCATTTATTTTATCGGCTGTTGAAATGCATGAATATTATACCGTCGAACGATTCGACAGCTAATATTATAATATCGAGATGCCCCAACGTTTTATAGGCGTACACGTCCGGTAGTCTTCCTTTTGGCGGGAGATTCGAATCGATTTATCGGGAGTGAAGGTAGAATCGTGTTTGGATTGTTATTTCATTGTCGGATTAGGTTGGAATTGAAATTTTTGGGATTTGACGGAGCTGTGATAGGGAGTTTGGTAGTTTACTGTTTTGGAATTGGAATTTTTGGTATGCGGTTCTTCGTAAATTTGAAATATTGGAATTTTGAAAATTAAAAATTTAGGAAATTTACTAGTATGTAATTTGTAATCTAGGAAAATTGGAGCTTGGGAAACTTGAAAGTTGGAATTTGTGATTTAGGGAATTTAGAATTAGGGAAATTTGGAATTTGGTGAATTTAAAATTTAGGAAATTTGATAATTGGGGAACTTGTTATTTGGGGAATTTGATAATTGAGGAATTTTGTATTTGGGGAATTTGGTATTTAGGGAATTTGGAATTTGGGGAATTTGTTGTTTGGGGAATTTGTTATTTGGGGAATTTGGAAATTTGCTATTTGAGGAATTCGGAATTTAGGGAATTTTGTATTTGAGGAATTTGGTATTTGGGGAATTGGGTATTTGAGGAAATTGGAATTTGGGGAATTCGGAATTTGAGGAATTTGGTATTTGAAGAATTTGGTATTTGAGGAAATTGGAATTTAGGGAATTTCGTATTCGAGGAATTTGGTATTTGGGGAATTTGCTATTTGAGGAAATTGGAATTTAGAGAATTTTGTATTTGAGGAATTTGGTATTTGGGAAATTGGGTATTTGAGGAAATTGGAATTTGGGGAATTTGGTATTTGAGGAATTTGGTATTTGGGGAATTTGGTAATTGGAAAATATAGTATTTAGGGAATTTGGAATCCAGGGAATTTGTAATTTGGGGAATTTGAAATCTAAGGAATTTGCAATGTGGGGAATTCGAAATCTAGGGAATTTGCAATTTTGGGGAATTTGAAATCTAGGGAATTTGAAATTTTTGTTTTAAATATTAGTTATCAAATATATAATAAACATCCATATTTAGTTTTATCCATATTTAAATCCACTTTTAGTCCACATATTATTATTGTATACATATCTTACATGTAATTATTTCACTAACTTATACATCTTCATTTGAAACCTAACATAACTATCAATATATAAATTTTACATATCCCAAATCCCATTAAATTGCAAACACATCAACAAATCCAATAAATCACAATTAAAACAGCACCACAATAGCATTCTCGAGATGCATCACCTAGAACCATCATCCTAGGCAGGGCTGTATCAATATACAAACTAAAGGACGCTGTAACCGTGGCCCCAAAATTTACATTTTTCATTCATATATTAAATATTACATTATTATTAAATATTAAATATTGCAATATTTAGTGTTATAATGAATATTATATGACATTATAGTGGATATCAATTTTAAAGGCTTGTGTACTTTCTCGTCAAGTTTTATTATTTTAAAAATTATAGATAGTAAATTATAGTATATTAGTAGCATTATAATTAGTGCTGAATTATAGCACACGAGTTGCACTATAATTAATTATAAAATACACACACAAATTGCACTATAATTATTTATAAAATATAGCACATTAGTAGCACTGTAACTAATTATAAATTATACCACATTAATAGTACTATAATTGACAGTAAGTTATAGTACATTAGTATGTACTATAATTACTAGTGAACCATAGGATATTAGTAATGCTATAATTAATGATAAATTATAATACATTAGTACTAAAATTTCAATAAAATGATCGTTCATTGATAATACTATAACTCCAAGTAAATTATCTATATTAGTAGTTACCAGTAAATTACCTATACTAAATCGCCTACTAAGTAAATTATTATATCCAAGTAAATTACAATTTATTACTAATATACAGTAAAAATTAATACAGTAATATATAAAATAAAAATTATACCACTATAATTATACATTAATAGTACTATAATTGATAGTAAGTTATAGTACATTAGTATGTACTATAATTACTAGCGAACCATAGGATATTAGTAATGCTATAATTAATGATAAATTATAATACATTATTAGTACTAAAATTTCAATAAAATGATCGTTCATTGATAATACTATAACTCCAAGTAAATTATCTGTATTAGTAGTTACTAGTAAATTACCTATACTAAATCGCCTACTAAGTAAATTATTATATCCAAGTAAATTACAATTTATTACCAATATACAGTAATATATAAAATAAAAATTAGCAGTAAACAACAAAAATTTACTACTATCCCTCACTCCGCAATTCAACCAAGTCCCCTAACCTTCGTAACCCCGGGCCCCGGAAAGTCTTACTCCGCTCCTGATCCGAGCATCCATTAGCTATACCCTCGAATGAAACTGTGCGAACCACCCAAACACAAACTGCGATTTCAGCGGCGCTCGATTAATAAATGGTCCATTCGTTCGGAGATTCGCGAGAATTCATTAACGCTTCCATAGAAACGGCTATGATTTGTAGTCGAGGCAAGATAGATTCGAGGACAGTCGATAAATCCCGAAGCTTCCGCCAGCGTTTCGTTATGTTATTCCTTTTTTGTTGGTCGTTCGACGGAATTAAGAACGAGAAGGAAAAAGGAGCGTAAGGTAACGAAATGGTTTCAGGATCGGCACGCTTTAGGGTCCTTAACCGTGCTGCTGCGAAATGGTCAAAAGGGCCGCTACTCCGTTTTGAAATCGGTTGTTGGCAGCCCTGACACGCCCTAAATGATACGTAAACGCGTATGCGCAGCTTTCCTGCGTGGTATCGGCTTGCAAACGAGCAGCCGAGCTTTGATTGCACGCTGAAACAAGAGAGAATCGGCCGGCGGTTACTTTGAGAACGCGGCATAAGGGGAAAGGGAATTTCATCGCGGAGGTTATGCGAGAGGCTAAAACTGCGCCGCGTTAATATTTCTGATACGGTCGCCGGCAGCTCGTGGAACGACGACCTGCTTTACATTCGGTGTAAAACTCGCATAAATTCGTGGCTTTCTACGCGAAGGTTTTTATCGGTGGACCGAACCGGGCTAGGCCTGTAAACGTTTGTGCGAATAATTTGAATAACTTTTAATGCGGGTTTTAGAGGAGGGTTTTGAATACTTTGAATAATTCGATATTTTTGTATGGAAAAATAGTTAAATGTTTCGGGATAAATTTGGGTAGTGGAATGTTAGGATACTTTGGAATATTTGAATAAATTAGTAGAATAGAGAGAGGTATACTGCAATTTTATTCCCCAAATAACAAATTCTTCAAATTCCGAATGCCCCAAATACCAAATTCCTGAAATACCAAATTCCGAATTGCCCAAATTCCAATTTCCTCAAATACCCAATTCCCCAAATACCAAATTCCTCAAATACAAAATTCCCTAAATTCCAATTTCCTGAAATACCAAATTCCCCAAATCCCAAATTCCTCAAATACCCAATTCCCCAAATACCAAATTCCTCAAATACAAAATTCCCTAAATTCCAATTTCCTGAAATACCAAATTCCCCAAATCCCAAATTCCTCAAATACCCAATTCCCCAAATACCAAATTCCTCAAATACCAAATTCCTCAAATACCAAATTCCCCAAATCCCAAATTCCTCAAATACCCAATTCCCCAAATACCAAATTCCTCAAATACCAAATTCCTCAAATACCAAATTCCCCAAATCCCAAATTCCTCAAATACTCAATTCCCCAAATACAAAATTCCCTAAATTCCAATTTCCTGAAATACCAAATTCCCCAAATCCCAAATTCCTCAAATACCCAATTCCCCAAATACAAAATTCCCTAAATTCCAATTTCCTCAAATACCAAATTCCTCAAATTCCAAATTCCCTAAATACTAAATTCCCCAAATACCAAATTCCCCAATTACCAAATTTCCCAAATAACAAGTTTCCAAATTTTAAATTCCCCAAATACCAAATTTCCCTAATTTTCAATTCCCTAAATCACAAATTCCAAGTATATTGCAATACTTCAGATTTTAATACTTTGGATTATTTATTGTGATTTTTATTATAAAATTGAATTGTAATTTTTGTCATTATGTTTGTTGTAATGTTCCATTAAAGTTTCTTGTTATAATATTTATTAGAATATTTATTATTGTTTTGGTATTACAATTTGTTATTATAATTTTCATTCTTGCATTCGGTATAATATTTAGTATAATTTTCATTATAATATTTATTGTTATATTTTATTACAATTTTCATTACGAATTTCCTTATATTTTTTATAATATTTACTATAATTCTTGTTATAATATTTATTAGAATATTTATTATAATTTTCTATTATAATTTTCCCTTTTGCATTCATTATAATATTTAGTATAATTTTCCTTGTAATATTTATTATGATATTTATTATGTTAGTCTGTCAGAATATAATACAATACTTCTCAGAATATTAATTACTATATTTTACTATAAATTTCATTACAATGTTCACTATAATATTTCATCAAAATTTTCATTATAAATTTCATTGTAATATTTCATTATAGTCTTCATTATAATATTTCATCATAATTTTCACTATAAATTTCATTATAATTATTTTACCATAATTTTCATTATAATCTTCATTATAATATTTCATCATAATTTTCACTATAAATTTCATTATAATTATTTTACCATAATTTTCATTATAATCTTCATTATAACATTTCACCATAACTTTCACTATATATTTCATTATAATTATTTTGCCATAATTTTCATTATAATCTTCATTATAACATTTCATCATAACTTTCACTATATATTTCATTATAATTATTTTACCATAATTTTCATTATAATCTTCATTATAACATTTCATCATAACTTTCACTATATATTTCATTATAATTATTTTACCATAATTTTCATTATAATCTTCATTATAACATTTCACCATAACTTTCACTATATATTTCATTATAATTATTTTGCCATAATTTTCATTATAATCTTCATTATAACATGTCATCATAACTTTCACTATATATTTCATTATAATTATTTTGCCATAATTTTCATTATAATCTTCATTATAACATTTCATCATAACTTTCACTATATATTTCATTATAATTATTTTACCATAATTTTCATTATAATCTTCATTATAACATTTCATCATAACTTTCACTATATATTTCATTATAATTATTTTGTCATAATTTTCATTATAATCTTCATTATAACATGTCATCATAACTTTCACTATATATTTCATTATAATTATTTTGCCATAATTTTCATTATAATCTTCATTATAACATTTCATCATAACTTTCACTATATATTTCATTATAATTATTTTGTCATAATTTTCATTATAATCTTCATTGTAACATTTCATCTGAATCTTCATTACAATATTTCCCTATAATTTTCACTATATACTTCAATACAACATTTCATATAAATGATTTACCATACAAAATATCAAGTTTCCCTAATTTCTCTGTTACAGACTATTCAACGCATCCCATTACGGTAGCAGTAACCTAGCATCAAACTTAGCCAGCAGCAACTTAAATCTGGGCACCCTAGGCGGCAGCGTGAGCCCCACAGCGTCGAACATGAGCGCGTGTATGGTGCAGGGTGCATCTTCAGGGGTGCCAGCCCCATCAGGGATGACCCATCACGTGACACCACATAGTCCAAGCGAGGCAAAGAGTGGCTACCCCTATCTGGGTGCCATTGAATCCCAGGTCTGCGGTAGAGTTCATTGAACTCTATTTTACAATCAAAATGGCGGAGGTGGAAGTAAAATGGCGGACATCAGTAAAGTACTCTACACAATTAATTATTGCACACAATTGTGTTACAGTTATAATTTTATTGGAGTTGTGTTGAATTCTGATAAATTATCAGAATAATGTCTTGTGAGGGTATTCCTCAAATGAAGGATACTTAAGTGTAATTAATTAGTTAGGGAGCATATTTTTGGTGCTTCATTGACAAATAAATTATTTATTCTTGCATATGGTTGCATATACAGGTATCATATTAATTACATATTTGTTCTGTTATATTCATTAAAAAATTAAGAAAAATTGCCATAATTAATGAAAAGTCAAATGAAATTTATTATAAATGAATTTTATCAGAAATATTAAAAATGTATTTTTTGTTAACAAAGAATTGTCAATAAAGCATCGAAAATAGAAACAAAAATTTCATGAAATTAGTAAATAATAGGCAATTCTCTTTTTGTAAAAAATTTTAGAGATACTTTCGTGGAAAGGAGAAATGAAATAATCGTTATTGCAACGGTTTACAGCATTGTACGTGCATTTGTATTATATTTTAACATTGTTTTATATGTTATTGTATATTTGTATTATAGTTGAAGTCCCGTTGGCTATTTTTCGCTGCTAATTTACAATTATTTTTGCTAATCTGCGTTTCGTAACAGGACTTCAAGTTAGTTTCTTCAGAGGATGTAGATAAATTTACTTAATAGAAATTCGAGCTCTCTTTTGAACTCTAAATTATAAGCGTAATATTATTGCACTGCAAATATGTAAATAGAGATTATTTCGCTATCGTGAATGCTTATTTTTGTAGAAACTTGTATTAATCGAGCAAGGAAATATAATCTATTAATTATTAAAATTACGTTACCTTTCATAACAGAACTTTCTTTGGAAAATAATTACTTTCTTTTGCAATAAATAATTGTATTTATTCACAAAGAGTGACATTAATAAAGAGTGACAATTTTTCGAATTTTTTAAATAATTAAAAATTGTAATTATGATTCTAAAGATTTTTCCTTTAAAAAAAATTGTAATTATGATTTTAAAGATCTTACCTTTAAAAAAATTGTAATTATAATTCTAAAGATTTCGCCTTTAAAAAATTGTAATTATGATTCTAAAGATTCCACGTTTAAAAAAAATTGAGATTACATAAACCGGAAATATAGTTCTTAAAATCTTGTGCCTTAAGTTTTGTAAATAGAACGTAAACATTTAGTAACTGTTATTAATAATACACCGTTTTACAGTGATTTATATTTTATATTAATTGAAAAATATCTACATTATCGTAGATATTTGTGAATATAGTATATTGTTTAATAAATATCTGCATTTTGGTTCTTTCATAAATCTTTCATTTTTTATAATAAATTAATAATGTGAATTTTATAAAGCTTCATTCTTTCTTTTAACAAGAAAGTAAAATAACAAATTATGTAAATATATAAAATTTTTTTGATAATAATAAAGATTTATGAAATTACTAGTTTATGTTAATAAGCAGACTATGAATATTTATGGAAAACATATAAATGGTATCCTTCATAAAATACAGTAAATACTTAGAATTCGCAGAAATATTTAAATCTGTAAAAAGAATTGAAATAAAATACTTAATTTTTGTCTCTAAATATTTGACTGCAAAAATTAATATTAATATTTGGTTACAAAATATTTTTTTATTAATTAGTTCAAATATTTGCATTAATTATTACACACACATTTATTGTATTCATATTAATTGTTACAAATACTCGTATCAATTATTACAAATATTCTGTAATAAATTACAAAAAGATTTAAAAAATTATTACAAATATTTTGCAATAAATTTCAAACAATTACAAAAACAATATTTTTAAATTTTGTAAGCATTTCTCGACTTCCACAAAAAAGTATGTTTACCTCAAAATATAAATAAATTACAAAAATAATTGGAAAAATATTTACATAAAAATTCGTAGTCTATAAATAAGCAACTTTCACCTAAATCATAAAAAAATAACTGCCATTTTGTTGTATTTAGTAGCTTTCATTAAAGTTTCTCATTTTGTATATAGCGCCTGTATTTAAGAGAAATTAAGTCTTTTAAAATAAAATATTATAGACTTTCAGCATATTGGAAATAATTAAGTACAGTAGAATACAACATTTATAGCTTTATCATCCGGTAAATTATTAAAACCATAAATATCTACACTTATACCACTAAACTTATGTATAATAGTACATGTGTACTATCTTATGTAATTTAAATGATTGTGAATATTATAGATTTTAAGATTATAAGAGTAATTTAAACGAAGCTGTTCTATGTAACTTAATATTAACCCTTTGCACCCCAACAGTAATCTTAATTACTTAAATTAAAAATTCGCAAATTTAAAAATCTTGTATAGGGAAAGAAATAAAAAACATGAAATATTTTTCTGGCAATTTTTTCTAATTTACAGTTTATTTTATATTATCTATTATTTATTGCTTATTCATTAATATTCGAGGGCAACCTGAATAATCAAAGGAGGAAAAGAGGAAATTATACACAATGTTAAGTATAATTAATTTTATTTAAAAAAAAAGGAAAAACATCAGAAAGTATTAAAATCTAATAAAATTCAAATTAAAAGAAAAAATACAAACATTTTTATTTTACTATATAAATTAATATTATATTGTGATATGTTGGGGGATGAAAACCCCAATCATCCCTCTTTACATCCATTGTATTGAAATAACCATAATTTTTCATAATTTTAAAGAAAACAATTTTATACCGTTCATAAACTATACATTATGTGCTTGAAAAGGGATGCAAAGGGTTAGTAATCGCATACCCTGTTTCAAATAATTACAGCTTTGATTAAATGTGTATATAATATATATTGTGTATTTAAGAGAAGGGGAACGATGAATGGGTTTTATCACGGAGAAAATTGTTTATGACGAAAGAAAACCGCAATCTCGTCGATTTAATTATTATTGATTGGCCAGTGAATGGAAATTGTTGTGTACAAAGACGAGTTTATCCAACGCACGTAATATTCTTGTAAGTCATTAAGTACATACGATCGATTTGTATATTCATTGTTATGGAATAAAGAAACATTTAAATAAATATGACGTTTTATTCAGATTTGCAAATTTACAGATATCTCGTATTCCCAAGTTTGCAAATTTTCAATTTTCCAAATCTAAATTCCTAAATTCCTAATTTTCCAAATGGCTTAATTGTCCAATTTCTAATTTTCCAAATGGCTTAATTGTCCAATTTCTAATTTTCCAAATTTCCAAATCCCCAAATTTCCAATCTTCAAAATCCCCAAATCCCAAAATTCCAAATTCTCAAATTCTTTAAGTCCAAAATCCTCAAACCCCACATCTCCAAATTTCCAATCTTCCAAATCCCCAAATCCCCAAATCCCCAAATCCCCAAATCCCCAAATCCCCAAATCCCCAAATCCCCAAATCCCCAAATCCCCAAATCACCAAATCCCCAAATCCCAAATTCTGAAATTCTTTAAGTCCCAAATCCTCAAACCCCACAACTCCAAATTTCCAATCTTCCAAATCCCCAAATCCCTAAATCCCCAAATCTCAAAATTCCAAATTCTCAAATTCTTTAAGACCCAAACCCTTTAAGTCCTCAAACCCCATATCTCCAAAATTCCAATCTCCCAAATCCCCAAATCCCCAAATCCCCAAATCCCAAAATTCCAAATTCTCAAATTCTTTAATTCCCAAATCATTTAAGTCCTCAAACCCCACATCCCCAAATTTCCAATCTTCCAAATCCCCAAATCCCAAATTTCCAATTTTCTGAATTCCTAAATTCTCAAATTTCCCAATTACCAAATTCACAATCTTTCAAATCCCTGAATCCCTAAATCCTCAAATCCCCATATCCCAAACTGCTACTCCAATCCCTCAATTCCCAAATTTGCACCTCCCACAATCCCACTACCTAACTATTAAATCTAAAAAACGCGTCCCCCTTTAAGACTGCCCTCAACAATAAACAAAACCCTTCTACCCAACATTGCCATTTTCCCCACACTCTCCTAGCGATCCTAGCGATCCTTGATACACAAATCCGAGCCAATATACAAATCCGCGCAAGAACACGCCTCTTCGTTTGGCCACGGACATAAATAAATAGGTGGGGCCATTAAATTACGTTAGAATGTTCTGGTCCCGATTGCTCCCTATTCGGCCCGTAGGACACTCGGATGATCAACTTCGTGGCAGAGACACTAGGGTTTCGGCAAACGAAGACACTTCTGTCCGCAGAAGGAGAGCCGACAATCGGCGACGTGCAGCGACAACGAGCAATCAGCCTGCCGTATATCTGTTGCTGCTGTCGCCACGCATTTGTGACCCATTGTGCCGTCGAAGTAGGTGGTCGGACTTCCCTCTTTCTGCCACCCTGCCACAAAGCAATACCCTCGGCTCAAACTATTCCGTTCTTTTAACTTTCGACCTGTTCGACGATACGCTGCTTCTACAAATCCTGTCGATGCTTCTGGATAGTCATTTTACTTGCGTTTTTCTTTCTTTCGTTCTATATTCTGTTTACAGTCTTGTATGTTTTCTTGTGTTGTTCGTATATTGTTATATAACCTTCATGTATTGATAGATGCTGCATGTTGTTATACGTATGCTCTTCAGGTACTTTGCTGTACACTATTATATTCCTCATTCGCGCATGCGCATTATATATGTACTTTTCATTCGCGCATGCGTCTTACATGCTCTTGTATTCACATAAACATTCTATACTAATATTAACCTCGCAGTTTACACTCTCACCGCCACACGAAAATACGCTTCACCATATACGATTTACCAAAAAAATCCAATTTAGTGTTTCACTTTAATAGCCTCACCTCGAAAATTTCATATTATTTTCTGGTGTTTCGAGTCTTTTGCTACTATGAAAACTTTCGAACAATAAATCACGCCGATCAGCAGAGACCGCGCGACAATAGAACTTCGCTTCACAAAATTTCGAATAACATTAAAGAAGACTTAATGCGGCAACCTCGGACGAAATACGAACTAGATTTTTCATTTTTTCTTTACCGCTAATTCCCTGCAAAACACTCCCGTGAAAAACACTGCATCGGGCAGTTGAGCTTGAGAAGGTTAAAGTTGTGCGGGCCTCGTGGCAGTTGCTCGCAGTTTCGAATTGGCTCCACGGTGAGGCACCGGCATAATTCACTGATTCGTCAGTGACATTACTGTCGCTAGTTCGATGGTTCACTGATTTAGCAGTCGAAAGCACAGAAAACTAGTTGAAAATTCACCGAGCGAATCAATGAAAGCACCGATTCAGACTCGGAGGGAACGCGTATAACTCGGCTTTATTTTCAGGTGTACACAAAAATACTGTTGATATGACAAAAATTTACGAAGCAAATATAAAACATGTGCGCAATAGTCAATCGTACATAATCGTACACAGTAATTACACTCTATTTTAATGTATTCATTGCGTAAGTTTTACTGCGCATGTTTATAACTTTCCGTTATTGACTTCGCATGTCGATTTGCGCAGTGTAATTTTCAAGTTCACGGTCTAGGTTGCTGTCAATGTTTTACAGACGTAATAATGATTATAAATGATTTTGAAATTAACACTGATGTTTAAACACTGTGAAAATCAATGAAATTTTGACTTTTACTAATATGCAAATTTAAAAAGATAAAATTGTAGAATACACAAGTTTACAGAAATGAAATTGCAAATTTCAGAAATTTATGAAATAAAGATGCAAAACGAATAAACATCCAAATTATTTAGTAAAGATAATTCAAGGAACTATTAATAAAAATAAAATACGAAATTTCATTACTGTAAAACATGCGTATTTAATAAAGTAAAATTACAAAATATATCAATTCACATAAATAAAGTTGCAAAGTACAGCAGTTCACAAAAATAAAATTGCAAAGTATTCCACTTCACAAAAATATAATTTCAGAATATTCCAATCCACAAAAATAAAATTGCAAAGTATTCCACTTCACAAAAATATAATTTCAGAATATTCCAATCCACAAAAATAAAATTGCAAAATATTCCAATCCACAAAAATAAAATTGCAAAGTATTTCACTTCACAAAAATAAAATTTTAGAATATTCCAATCCATAAAAATAAAATTGCAAAATAAACCAATCCACAAAAACGAACTCGCAAAATATAGAATCTACCAATAACCTTCCACAGATTCATCTTCAAATATTTCCAGACCCCACATATCGTTTCCTCCCCAATTGTGATTCGCCATTGAACGATCCCCGCCCCATACTCCATCCCCTTTGGGTGTACTATAGGGTTGCTTCTACGGCGGCCCCTTTGTACCCCTCAGTTCACATCCCCATTTGCAATCGTGCTGAACGGTCGCTTTTTCGACCAATCTGTTGCTCCAAAATTCTTCTATGTATATTTATACCTTGACCATAATGCGGTAGGTCAAGGGCGGGGGAAAAACTTTGAAATTGGGACCCATTTTTAATCGACCGTGAGAATTCAAAAATGGAAATTATTCAACTCAAACTTTACGATCGCTCTTATAGTATTTTATTTTGTATTATGCGTTTTTATTTTAACATGTTCTGTAGAATTATTTTATAAAAGTATTTTAAAATAACTTAAAGAATTGTTTAACTTCAACGTTATCTATAAAAATATTTTGTTGTAATGTAACTTACAGAATTGTTTTATTTTAATATAACCTATAAAATTGGTTTATTTTAATATAACCTATAAAATTGTTTTATTTTAATATAATCTATAAAATTGTTTTATTTTAACATAAAATAAAACATAACATAACCTACAAACATAACATAACATAATATTTTAACATACCTACAAATTAAAATTTGTAGACGTGATGTGCCTCAACTCTTATGGACGATTATTAAAAACATGTACTTACATGTCCATACATGTACACTTATACTACATGTCATGTACACACAAAAATCAGAATGTACCAAAATTAAATTACAAAAAAAATTATTCTCATCAATCTTAGAATATATTTATATTTATTATAGAATACATTTATAATATAAATCGTGACCAAGTAAATCAACAAATGTAAAACAATTTATTTCTTAAAAAAAAAAAAACTGACTTGCTCGTGCAGATTGAACACCGTTGCAGAAATTACTTTCGCACTCTGTACGATCGTAAATATAACCGAACGGACGTTTTACATTTATCATTTGATCGTTTTGTCCGCGAACCACTTCCTTCGCCGCGAGTTCCCAGAAAGATCGTAATTTTCATAAGAAGCGTTATTTATTTGCCGCCGCTGAGTTTTTCGACGTTGGTAACCAGGACAGATGTATCGGCAACGGCAAAGCTGATAGGTGTGACGACCTCCCAGGCTTAAGCCGCACCCTCACGAAAGAAAACTAGGGGCGGCGTCAATCCTCGATCGCATGCGTTCTACGTTTCACTTCGACGCATTTCGTCCCGAAAAATCTTTACGCACTATTTCGCGAAAATTTCAATTTACGTACACGTATGGATATACTTAATTCTTAGTGGATCTCTTGCAAAGCAGTAACGGATTGTTCCAGAATATACGCAGTGGAATTTTACAAGAACTCACTTACTTGGTTATTTCTTGGTTAACTTTGTTGCGTAGTTACTTGAAATTAACCTGGTTACCTGGATCACTTGGTTAGTTGATTCACTAGATTACCTGGAGCACTTGGTTCACTTTTTTCACTTGATAAACTACTTTATTTGGTATGTTACGATATTATGTATGTTATACAACTTGGAATGTTATTGACACGTTTTCGCGCGCTTTTCACAGATCGACGCCACGCAAGGAGTACGTTTGACAAAACACTAAAGCACTGTTACCAACGAAATTGCGCATCGCGCATTGTCATAAACCATCAAAACAATAGATTGCACAGTGTACTTTCAAGAACAGTACAGAACAAGTAAATTGAAAGGTGTGATGAATTTTTTTAGAAGTTCTTATTTCTGTGTATTTATCACATGTGTAACATTATAGATTTGGATAAAAAATACGTATTAACATTTTATGTTAAATCAAATGATTACCTTTCGACTATGAAGAATTAACCACTCGTTGCGTTTATTTGTAAAATTCTTGCGCTTACTCTATGAAATTCTGACAAGTTTAAATAAGCATATTTGTTTTATGGGATTATTAAGAATATTTCTTGTTTGCAATTACAAGTTTTTATTTGACTTTTATTATATACTGTGTGATTGAATAATAGTTATATTGTATAGATTCTTCTGCTAAATTTTTTACTCAGTGTTATAAGTTAGCTGCATTTATATTATTGAAATTGTTAAAAATATTTCTTTTCTGTAATAATGATTTTTTATTTGACTTTTACTGTGTAACTGAATAATAATTATATTGAATAAGTTCTGTTATAAAATTGTTTACTCTACATTGTAAATTAACTGTATTTACATGAATGGTATTGTTAAAAATATTTCCTGTTCACAATTATAATTTTTTATTTGATTTTCATTATGTATTTTGAAACTAGTTATATTGAATGACATCTTTTATGTATTGTTAATTATATATTATGCTTATAAATTAGATAGATTAAATTATATATTATATCTACTGTATTATATTGTATACAGATAATTCTATACATATATTATATTTATATAATTTTTCTTTTAATTTTGTACATTCACTACATTAAAACTTTGTAATATTTGTTATATTTGTTAAACAAATTTGTACACTATTTTGAATGTCACTGTATTTATTATATAGCAACATATGAGCTACTATATAGCAATACTTATGTAATATTTTTTTAAATAAATTACACTGTATAAAAAACCACTACATTCACTATATAACAAATATTGTTCCAAATATTGTTACTACATAGCAATAATTATTTATACCAATATTTGTTTCCTTAAACAAAAATTTTTAAGTACCCCACGTGTAGAATTAGGAAAGTTCATACGACTTTTTCTCGTAAATAAAATCGTACACCCTGTTGAAAGTTATAATTGCAGTATTATGCAAATATCTACTATGAAAGCAAGATCTAACGATTACGCAGGTTAATTTTAAATATTCATTTTCCTGCGTTTCAGCCGTGTTTCATCTATTTAAATCGCGTGCTTGGAGTCAATTTCATGCTGAAACATTCAGTTTATAAATCTAATATGCTAATGAGCTAAGAATGATTAAGAACGTGCGTTAGCCATTTCATTCTTTATGAACTCGTCTAACTTCACTTGTAAATTTTAAATCTTTCGCATTGTGTGTGACTGTTATTTATATGCATATATTGTAATTGCAGGGTGAAATACATGGCAATGAACATATTATTTATTCTCTGAACGATCCGTGGACAACGGTATAGGGAAGATAAGATTTTTAATTTTTATATCTAGTAATTTGTTAATTTGCAAATGTAGGAATTTGTTAATTAGGAGAAGTAGAAAATTGATAATTTACAAATGTAAAAATTTGACAATCTGAAAATATAGAAATTTGATAATTTGTAAATATAGAAATTTGATAATTTCCAAACACAGAAATTTGATAATCCACAAATGTAAAAATTTGACAATCTGAAAATATAGAAATTTGATAATTTACAAGTATAAAAATTTGATCATTTGCAAACATAATAATATCACAATTCAAAGGAACAGAAAATTAATAATTTGAGAATGTGAAAATTTGATAAATTTGCAAATATACAAGTATGATAATTTAAAAACTCTGTAAGCTTCAATTACTCAAATTAAAAAATTTCCAAATTTAAAAAAGTAATCAAATCCTGCAATTATAAAAATGTAAATAAATATGCAAAAGAAGCTTAAGTTTCTCTAAAATCGTAGTTGCAAGCTAACAGTTCATATTCCAAGGGGGTTAATCCACGCATCCGCCATTCGCCGGCCATTTCTCAATTTTTTCATCATCGACAACTCGTATAGGAGTGGTGTGCCCGTCATTCATTGAAAAAAGGCAGGGCACAAATCATCGTCGGCTTAAACGTACATGGAAACGGGTCGAACGAAAAACACACAAAACCAGTTCACGCGGTTCTGTATGGCTGTTCCCCCTTAATGTGCAGCTCCCTATGGGACCCGTGCTGGATCCTCGACGACCAATGGGGTTGGCCGCGATACTTCGAACAATGGTACGCTCGAATAGATTAATCAAACTTAACCGAGCCAATGAAAACCGTGCAAATCTCGCGTGGGGGATGCATAGTTTGCGTACGGTAGGCCGTTGCAACTGGCTCGGGACAAACCGAGAGAGAAAGGCTATGGGGAGAGGCTATGGGAACTCGTGGTGTTGCGAATTTAACGACGCTTAACGATGTCGCGCCGTTCGTTCGATCATTTGATTGTTCGAATCGTTTCTGCGTTTATCGCTAGGCGAGATTTCGAAAGAGGTTTGCTTTTACAGAACATTATTGTCATGGGGTTACCGAGGACATGGGGGTATGTGGATGAGTTGAAATATCTCGAGGAATTTGTATACATACATTATTGTGATTAGTCTTTAAGGCGAAGTTTTTCATTTTTGTTATTAGGAAAAATAGTTAAATTATAATTTTAATTGACTTACAACATATTAAATTTATTCAGTGGAACTAATATATTACATATGTTATACACAAATGACACACCATGTGCGTCACGTAGAAATAGCGTTACATTTGTTAAATAATAATGACATGTTACATATGTTAAATACAATCATGTGCCTCGCATATAAACAGTACATTACATTTTTCAAACCAATCAAACGCATTATATGTCTTATATACATATAACACATCATCTGCGTTACATACAAATGACGCAACATGTGCGTCACATAGAAGTAGCACAGTAAACTTGTCAAATGAATCCAACATATTATATGTGAGGGATATACATGACGCACCTCGTGTGTCACTAAAAATGACGCATCACGTGCGTCACATACCACTAGCACATTAAACTTGTTAAATGAATCCAACATATTATATGTATTAGATATACATGACGCACCTTGTGCGTCACAAAGAATGACGCATCACGTGCGTCACATACAAGTAGCACATTAAACTTGTTAAATGAATCCAACATATTATATGTGTTGCATATACATGACGCACCTTGTGCGTCACAAAAATGACGCAACATGTGCGTCACATACAAGTAGCACATTAAACTTGTTAAATGAATCTAACATATTTGTGTTGGATATACATGACGCACCATATATGTCACATACACGTAATACATTAAATTTGTTAGATGAATGCAATATGTTATATGTGTAAGGAACAAGTGACCTGCTGTGTGCATCACATATATATGACGCATCAGGTGCGTCACATGTAAGTGACATATCATGTGTATCACATAAAACACATTAAATTTGTTAGATAAATCTCATATGTTATACGTGTTAGATGCAGATGTTACATAGTATGTTTCGTATACACGTGACGCATCAGGTGCGCCACATACTAAAACTCCCTCGATATTGCTTTCTAAAAAGTGAAATCTCCCTGTAAGAATAAGTATGTAAGTGGAAAGAATTAAATGGTTAATTAAATTAAATTAAAGAATACTTCGTATTCACTTTACATTCGAGGATCGTTCAAACAGCTGAGCCCTGTAGATAATAAGTGGAAGAGCATCGATCAGGGAAATCGAACGAGGATGATCAGAACGGGCATCCGGATGCTCGGAACAACGCCGTTGGTCTACGGGGGTCCTGGTTAGGGCAACGGGTACCTACATGCGCGGATCCGCTGGCAAAAGATCCACAAACGCGGCGTGATGCGCGTCTAATCAGCGCGGCGTAGCCAGCTGCTGTGCGGCTCGACCGGCATCAAGCTCGGTTCATTCATCAAGACCCTGGTTACAGCCTGCAACGCCACCCGAAAAATCCCTTTTCTTGCCACGAATAGTGCACCCCTTGTCCCCCTTCATTGCAACTAGCCGTTAAAACGAATATACCGAGCGTATATGTATCATTGATAAGAGATGGGAGGGTGTCGCACGACTGTGTGGACGGTTGATTACTACATAAGTCGTCACCTTGATAGAAATTGTTAAAAATAGGATACTTTTCAACAGATTTTTGATGTACCTAGTTTCTAAATTCAATGCCTATACTAGTTGCGTCGTTGTTTCGGTACGACTTATATTTGGGTCTATGTGAATGGCTTTAGCTGGATAAGGACATATCCGCAAGGATTTTTAATTTATAGGTGATTTGTGAATTATATTGAGGAATCTTTAGAAGTTTTTCATTTGCTGGTTGTCAGTTTTTACTGTATTAAGTTTAGTAAGTTTAGAAGCTTGGGTCAAACATTAGGTTATATGAGTGAAGTTTGAAATTATAGATTTTGAAAATTAAGTGCAAATGATGGATGAATTAACTTGCATTTCTTTTCTGAACTTTTGTCCTGCTTCTATTTATTCATACAAAGGTTTAAGTGAACATTAGTTGCGTCATGGGATGTATAGGTGAAGTTTGAAATCTTAGATGTTGGAAATTAAGTGCAAATGATGTGAACTTTTAACTTGCACTTATCTACATTTTTGTCCTGTTTATATTTATCAGTTCATGCTTGTATCCAAGTGGACATTGTGTTATGGCACAGCTGAATCAATTTTGAATTTATAAACTTTGAAAATGAAGTGTAATATTAGAATCTTACAAAATTGTCGACTTGCAGCTCTATTTTTGAGTTCCCAACTTCTGATACTAATCAGTCCATTCTTATCTCAAATACTGGTGAACATTAGATTAACTTGGATTAAGTTATTGTTGGGTATTTATCACGTCGTCCATTACTTTATTTGATACTTGGAGATACAAAACGAAGGTGCCAAAGACTAGAAGCAGAATTAGAAGGAATGACGATATACTCACATATTATGTAGGTTATGTTGTATCAGATTAAGTTACTTTTACATTCTTATCATTTTTTATCTGATTTCGTATTTTTCATCAAGGTTTAAACCGAAAATTAAATAACTGCAGTTGTCAAATAACAATATCTGTAATTTTATATTTGAATCTACTGAATGGTATATTTCTTTCCGCAAAATGAGTTCCATGTACTTGACCGCCATCTTGTTCATACTAAGAACACATAAAATTTCTTAGAACGACTTCACAAAATTTTTGAACTGAACCTCCCAATTTCTAACTAAAGATCCCAAATTTAAAAAGCAGAAATTATCCAGAAAACAGGTGAACAGGTGCAGGATAAATGGCGCGATAATCAGCGTAGAAGAGTTGGCGCGGTATAAAAAGGCGGTTCGACGTGGCCAATCTAATTTCGCGTGAAGTTTCGATCGGCACCGAATAATTGACCTAATCAAATTCTCCACTGGCGGTGGTAGACGAAAAGCGTAGAGGCAACAGCACGGTAAGTAAGCATGTCATCACGCGTTATGCACTTAGTTCTGCCCAAAACACTTCCCGGACCCCTCGTCTTTGCCCGCAGACGGATATTTTGCTCGCTTGTCGAAACGAAACTAGACTTAGACCCTCGCTTCTTTGATCATGTTTCTGACGATTCAATTTGACTCCTTTGTACCGTCGTATTAGACATCGGTGGTAAAAATTATAAGTTCGCTTTATTTTTTGCTGATGGCTGTTACTGGATAGGAAGGAGAGAACCCCTTTTCTTTTAGGGATTTTTTAATGTGAAGGTGTGGACATTTGAGGATTTGGGAATGTAGGGATTTTGGAACCTGTAAATTTGGAAATTTAACAATTTGGGGGTATAGTGATTTGGGGATGTAGGACTTTAGGAATTTTGGAATTTAAGAAACTAGGAATTGGGGGATGTAGGGATTTGGCAACATGGACATTTGGAAATTTAGCAATTTGGAGATACAGAGATTTGGGAAGGTAGAAATATAGGGATGTAGGAACTTGAGGATATAAGGATTCGGGGCTGTCGAAATTTGGAAATTTTGGAATTTGGGAATTTAGCAATTTTGGGGATATAGAGATTTAGGAATGTAGGGATGTGAAAATGTAGCAATTTAGGGGTAAAGAGATTTGGAGATTTAGGAAAGTAGGGACTTAAGGACGTATGGATATGAAGATGTAGCATATACGAATTTTTGAAAGAAAATAGTATCTTTCCTTTCATGCTTTCTTTTCCAAACAAACCCAATACAGGTAAGGTGAGAAATGCAAAAATTCGACTACCTAGCAAGGTTACTATTACCAACCATAGTAAACTCCTAATGTAGACTTGCTCTAAAGCTAGCAAAGTCCACGTGTTTCCACAAACTCTACCCCGCACAAAAACTCATCTTCCGAAAGAAACGCACGAAAAGCAAATTCGTAACGAAAGCGTGACAGTCGAAAATTCAAGGTAAAGTTAGAGTCAAAGTGTCATCTCTCGTCGGCATCGAACAAGTAACGCCATAGAAGCGTAGCTGGTAGAAAATATGATTTAAGCGTAGCAGGGGTTGAAAAGAGAGAGGGTCGCTTTTCAGCCCTTAACGAAGCTCGAAAGTTGGCAGCCGAACGAAATGATGGCGCATATGGGGACAGCGAGGAAGAATACGCGAGGAAAAAATGCGTGGAAGGGTCCGTGGATAAACGGGGACACGGTAACACATCAAACGTTTGTTGCTTTAGTTAAGCTAGTTAAGACGGTCCACCGGGATTAGTTTCGTTTGGTTACGACGATGATATAGACGTGGACACGGGGATTCGACGTTACTCGTTCGGCCAGTCAGCCAAATCAATTGGTTTGATTCGCTTGTTTTTACCGTTCCTTTTTAAACTTCGACTCGGAACGGGTTTTGTCCATTTTCATGCAATTACTGGAGGGTGCGAATTACGTTTTAACGCGTTTGACCTGTCGTGTGGCGACGTGTGAGAACTAGGACCGGTGCATAAATATCCCTTTGTTTTTATTTATTTTCATAATCTGACGATTTGCATAAAAATTAATATTCAGTTTTGTAAAATTAACCGTTCATGAAAAACTGTTCTGCCGTGTTTTATGAATAGAACTACGAAATGTAATAATTTATTGTTTGAAGGAAAAAGAAATTTTATTTTAAAAAATGTCCTGTTGACATATATAAATTTTCTACTTTCTGTATAAATGAAAAAATGTTTATTAAAAGTATAACTATTGTGCTGCAAAGAAAATCAAACTGATATAAATTTTAATATAATTGAAACTTCATGCTGCGGCTTTTCTAAACTCAGCTCAATTCTAATAATTTAATTTTGTATATAAGAACGGACTAAAGATGCTAATTATAAGAAGAAATAATAGAACTAGATTAAATTAGAGAAACAGATATTAAATTATCATTTATTATTGTTCTATAAAGCAATCATTGCTTTCTGACTGGTACGCGCTTAATTGTTAAGCGCACACTGTACTGTGCGCATGCGCGGGGATGCAAATGGCGGCGACTGCTTTTGCGCGGCACTTTTGAATGTTTTCAATACGAAATGACTTCAATATCAATCTTCCCATAAAAATTAACATTTTTAAATTGTTTTAATCGATGGTTCCTGCTAATATTCTTACTTTACGCATATATATTCTTATTTTAAGTATTTGTATTTTATAATTTGATTTTGAATTTGTATAAGTTCATACAACTACGTATACATAATATCTTTTATCTAACAATCTAATAGCTATTCGTAAAAATTACAACCGCAAGTTTTTTTTAATCGGTGCTTTCTACTAATATTCTTACTGTACATACATATATTCTTATTTTAAGCATCTATTCTATATTTTAAGTTTGAATTTGTGTAAGTTCATAAAACTACAGATAAATCATATTTTTTATCAACATAGACAATCTGACAGCTATAATTTGTTCTAAACAAAGATATAATGAAAATAATGACAAGATTATATAATCTTACAAAGTCAAAGTCACTGTTAGACAAGATCAAACACACTGATGTTAAAATACTCTTTAATAATGATCCCATAAAGACTCCAAAGCATCCCAAAATTACTTTCGCATGATAGCGATCTCTGTCACCGCAACGCACACAATTTTGACAGCAATCGGATAATCCGCGAGCTTCTTTCGAGGAAAGAATTCTTTCGAGAAAGGATTGTAACCCTGCTGGCCTAGTACCCTTAAGCTGGATCCGCCCACTTTGTGTTTTCGCACGATTCCACGGGGTGCCTTTAGACCGGGATCCCCCTAAACTCGCTGGTCCGAAATCCGCTCCGACAAATCCACAAACGCGACAATATTTTTCGGAGGATTTCACACGGCACGAGATCATCACGACTAAAAATCTCGCTTTAAGTGGATTTGCCTGTCAACCGGAAGAAGTTTGCAAAACTCCGTTGACTTTTAAAGACCATAAGAGGCTGAACAATTTATCCGTCAGTTTGTATACGGACACCATTTTCTGGAAACTGTCCTTGGATTTTGCAATTAAACTTTTGATGTAATATAATATTTAGCATTGACAGTCAAAAATGTTCTTTGGGAGACAAATGGTGGCCATAAAGCTCATAGTTTAATGAGCTAATGCCAAATTTTAGGGTAACGAAGATTGGTAAACTTAGCTGTAATAATTTCTTATTTTTCTCGTCGAGTGTTCTCGTCGAAGGACGATCTTTAGGAATTCTTTGTCAGATGTCTCCTTGCATATTATTGATATTTGAATGAGTTTCTTAGATGAATGATAACACCAAACCTTCAGAAGGAGTATCAACACAGGTACTTTATTCTTTTTCTTACAAATGCTACCAACAGTCACACAATTATTAAAATCATTATTACCACACACAGAACAATAAACCTTAACAGATGCCAGTAACAGGAATTCAAAGAATTAAATCAGCATCTAATTAAATTTCGAATCAGCCTTTCCAGCTAAATGAAATTAACAATGTTCACGAGCAGAGGCGAAAATCCCGTTTTTCGGTTTGAAATACTAGGCCCGGAAAGGGGTATCCGTTTACACGGAAAATCAAGGTGACATCCGAGAGATAGACGGTCGAGAGAAAAAAAAGACGAGAGATTATACGAGCGACCTGTGGCTACGGCTTAACCACGAAGAAGAGATCATCGTGAAGAGGACCCCCCAGCAAGATAATGCGTCCTCTCAGACTTAACCTCGTCTTAGCCGCTGGATAAGCCGCGAAGCTGACACTAACCCCGTTAACCGTTAATTCTGTGGCCACTGACTTTTTAAAACGTTGTTTATTTACCGGTCAGGTTGCGCCAGGAGTCAGTGGTTGAAGATGACCCTTCTCGATGAAGCTTGTGGATCATGCGGCCGCCATTTTGTTTAGTTTGGCAATTGAGATGGCGGATTAGACGCGGTGTATAAATTGTTAGAAGTTGGGTACATTATACACTACCGTCCATAAGTATCCGGACACTTGGTTTTTGTTGAAAACGACCTGTTATTATATATACAAGAGTACTACTATTCGAGTGTTATTTTAGGACGAATTAAACTGAGTTTATACCCCTCGATGTTACAAAACCAAGAAAAACAACCCTTATAAACATATCTATTCTACAGATGTATTATTATAATACAGTCAAGTATTTTGTTGTTAGAATGCAATCTTGTCAAAACAAAATAAACAAGACAATTATTAGTATTTCTTCTCAATAGCATTCTTACTGCTATATTCTATGTTATACTTTAGTTTTCTTGTTATAGTTCATGCAATTTATGTTATACCTCCATTTTTTCCCTACAGTTTATGCATTTTTCATTTTAGTTTAATTCTAAAGCTACAGTTTACGCATTTTAGGTTACAATTCAGTTTTCTTCATATAATTTATATATTAGAAATTGTAGTTCAATTTTCTTGATATGGTTTACGTATTTTATGTTATAGTTCAGTTTTTTTACTGCAGTTTATACATTTTAGGTTATGCTTCCATTTTTTCGCTACAGTTTATGCATTTTACATTTTAGTTCAGTTCTAACGCTACAGTTTACGCATTTTAGGTTACAATTCAGTTTTCTTCATATAACTTATACATTTCATGTTGTAGTTCAATTTTCTTGCTACAGTTTAAGCATTTTAGTTTGGTTTTCTTGTCAGAATTTCTTCACCAAAAGAATTAAAGACTTTTCCAACATCCAACAAAAAAAAAATCAAAGGAAGTGACTCGTGCCCCCGATATTTTTTCCCGAAAGGCAAGCTTCGAGTTCGATCCTTTATGTACACGAGCCAAGTCGCGCTCTTTGATTGTGGACCGTGGAAAAAGCTAAAAAGGATCCTTCGATGCCAAGGCGAGTCTCGTGTTTCGTCACAGTCCGCTTGCTTCGTGAGCGCGCGGATTGGATTCGGCCCGGTGTCGCTTGCTCTCGCGACTTCCTACCATTTACCCGATTATTCGCCGTGTCCTCCTTCGTTTTCGTGTCCCGGCTACGATATTTCTCGTGATTTCACTCGACGACCCGCCAGCTGCCCGAGACGTCCGTTGCGAATCCATAGAGCCGAGAAAATCGGGGAACGCTCCTGAAGACCACCTCCCTTCTGGGAGTTCCTTCCTCTCGGATGATCGAGGACCATTTTATCGAGGAAACCGACGATCACGCATCTCACGAGCACTCTTGGGACCTTGGTGCTTCGTCGTTTCATCCGGGCTTATGACTCTCTCAAAAATTAGGCTTAGGTTCAAGGCTTGAAGTTCAAATAGGTTGTCTGTTGCATTCACTGTGCAGATTAGATAAGTCTGGTTTGTCACGTTTGAACTGCAGAGCACAACTGCAGAGTCTGAAATGCTTGTAGTTAAGTATTCACCTGAAAGTATCTCATATGTTCATGTACAAGAATATACAAATCTTCAGTGAATTGTCATGTCATTTAGAATTTTATAGAACAGTTCATTGAAGAATAGCACAAGGACATGAACACTTCTCAACATCACACTGCGAATGTAGACCAGAATCTGCAGCGAAACGAACGATTAACAGTGATCACATAAAGGTTATCAAGAAAAGAATTCTGGATGCCTAAGATCGTTATCGCGTTGAAACGTCCATTCCGCAGGTATTCGGTAAAGGGTATCATAGGGAGAGTTCTCCGTAGTGCAAAGAGAAGAGGAAGACAAAGAATGACGAGGAAGAAACGGAGGATGGTAGAAGAAACTTCTCGACGAGCCTGAGGCCTCGCAATTTTTCAGTGGGATTTATTAGAGCATCATTCTAAGGCTTTACGACCCACCTGGCCAGAGCGTCCGTCCCCTTCCACCTCGCCACTTCCAGCGTGCTCCATCTTCCTCGACAACTCTCATCTCGCGTTCTCAGGACGTGGAGAGAGCGAGAGGAGGATAGAGGAAGGGTTCACGAAGAGGAGGGCAGCTCAGCTAATTATTTTATTCTCACGCCGGACCGTCAGAGTGCGCGTGCCTTTCATTAGACTTCCTCCGGCCATTCCAACCCTGCTCTCCGACAACCATCGTTTAGCGGATTACTTCGTTTCGGTGCATACGACACCCTTTACGTTGCCCTTAGGCAACCTCCATTTCCGATCCTGAGATATTCTGCGCATTCTCTGATGCACATTTACGGTCAAACTTTTTCAACATACCTTGAATGATAATCTAACTGTTGGTCTTTATAAGTATGGATCAAACTGGGACATTATCTCTTGTCCTTCGAAAATTCCCAATATGGTTTCTATATTAATCTGGAGACCAAAAGACCACATATGCAAAGAGAGTACCGAGGAAAGCACAAAAACGAGACTGTTTTATGCGTCAGCCTTCGCAATAACACCAGCAGACAGATGCGGCAGCAGTGATGGAGGTCGAAATGGTGCTCAAAGTGGCTCGTTTCTTTCTCGGTAGCCGTATCTTGCATGTAAATTTGTAATACTCAATAAGTATCGGCTCTGTGAGAGGCAAGATATGTGACGACCCTTGACATCATACGTTCCCTATTCGCAACAGGAATTCCGACGAAACGGACGTGCTTCTTTCAAGATTAATATCTGCCTTTCGATTGATATACGGATTGTACTTCATGCAGGGACTTTGATGTGTTCGTAAATTCTTTCGGTAAAAATTGTTCTTCATATTTTAGGGGGTTTGGTTCAGCACTTTTAGCAGATTTGTAAGAATACATTGTGCACAATTTAAATAGATTATGGAGTTTCAAATTGATCGCAATATAAGTCAGCAAGTTTGCAATTGCAAAATGTTTATTTGTAAGACACTGAAAGAATGTACCTAACCTATAAATTGTTGAACATAAAGTACGCTGTGACATTTTTGTGATCAACGACTGTTTTGTAATACATTAATTTAATTTTGTGAAACAGTATAATTATTGTTCCAACATAATACACACCATCAACATTGTCGACATTATCAATACAATCAATATAACAAAAATAATGAAGATAATCAAAATACTTAACATAACCAAAATAACAAATATAAACTAATCTCTAAACATCCTAAAGTAATAAAAGCAACAATCAGTCACGCATATGTCACAAAACGAATCTCATCCGCAAGAATTTAACCGTGTTTCCGAAAAGGCATCCTCCGAGAGGAAACGGTCGTAAGCCATAATCCGTTACGTCACATAATTTACATAAAATTAGTCGATAAGTTCTCACCAGCAAGGTGGCCGTATACCAGACACGCCGGCACCTTTGAAGGAATTAGCCTTATTGGCCACAAAATTGGAACAGAGGACCCTCTGACCTCGCGCAGCCCATACGGACCCATGGGGCCCATAAGGCCTCTTTTGGTGCTTCGTTTTACGTAGAACAGCTTCAACTATACTCGTAACAGTATAGTCGCTTCTGCAACATTTTCGCGTTCTGTAGCTCGCGAACGTGCATCAAAAATGACCCCATACGTGGATTGTTTCGCTCTTTTTATTTCCTTGTTCGGGCAATCTCTTCTTCTCTGTTTTTAGCTGCTGAACGGAGTTGGGACTCGTTTGTTTCTTTCTTTGTTGCTCCTTGAGGACACCCGCTGCGATTTGAACGTCTTGAGGCTGGCAAGTTTGGCATCTTTTTGAGATTTGAAAGTTTCGATGTTTAGGACTTTTGAGACTTTGGGATATTAGGATTTTAGGTTATTGGAATTTGGGAAATTAGTATTTTGGATTGTAGGACATAAAGATTTTGGGACATTAGGGTTTTGGAAGATTACAATTTTAGGACTTCAGTACTGTGCACTAATCTGATGTTAAATCATCCTTCATGTAATTCTTTCAACATTTCTTTAAACATGCAACATCGACATGTTATGCACGTTATCATCAAAGTACGATTTCTATCGACAACAATATGGCGATGCAGTATTTTGGGACATTAGAATTTAGAACGTCACAAATTTTAAATTTTGGAACTCCAGAACTGTGTATTAATCTGACATGTCATTATTTATGAAATTCTTTCATCAACATCTCTTGTAACATGCGAAATTGACGTGACATCGTTATCGTCAAAGTATGGTTTCTATCGACAACGACAATATGGCGGCGCAGTAACGCCGGTGTGTCGCCGGATTTTCGAATGGGCCGTTTCGCCTGCCGCAAGTTATTTAAATAAAACCCTTTGTCGGCTGACTGGAGTCCATTACCGAAGTACTTTTATAGCCACGCGTGTACGCCGATATGCCGGATTACCGTTTCCTTTTCTAACTCTTTTTACAACCTTTTGCACCTCTCGCTTTGACCCCAACACTAACCTGCCTGCACGCGTGCTTCACTCGTCGTTAGAACGATAATTCATTTCTGCCGTTGTTATACGATCAAATTCTACCACTTTCGAATGCTAACTTTATTTTTCTTTTAAGTAACTAAGCAAATGTACAAATAATTCAAAATCTTTTTATTTACTATGAGATTATCAAATAATTTTATCTTTCATTATTGTTAGAATTCTTAGTTAATAATAAATCTAGTATTTTTATAGATTAGGTTTGTAATATTTCAGTGTTAACTGAAGAATTGTTGTAATAGCATTTTTGGATATAAACACAAATTCACTGACTTTTCCTAATTTAAAATAATATAATCTAAATTTGTGACTCATAGATAGCCACAAATTAACATTATATTATGTAGTCTTCTTAATAGTATTTTTTAATACAAACAAAAATTCATTGACTTTTCCTAATTTAAAATAATGTACATTTAAATTTGTGACTCTTGCATAACCATAAATTAGCATTTTGTTATATCATACTCTTCTTAATAGTATTTTTTAATACAAATAAAAATTCACTAAGTTTGCCTAATTTAAACTGACTTTTGCGTAGCCACAAATTAACATTATGTTACTTCATACTCTTCTTAATAGCATTTTTTACTACAGACAAAAATTCACTAAATTTTCCTAATTTAAATTTAAATTGACTCTTGCGTAGCCTCAAATTAACATGGAGTTATATAACACTCCCTTAATAGTATTTTTTAATACAAATATTTCACTCAATTTTCCTAATTGCAAATAATTTAAATTTAAATTTAAATTTGTGACTCTTGCATAGCCACAAATTAACTTTGTTATATTATACTCTTCTAATAATTATTAATTTTCATCTGAGTTATCTTCATTTTCTTCAGAAAAATTCCTCCACTGTCAATTATTCTTTCCTCACAATTTTTACACAATTGTCCATAACCTGAAAAATAAATACACCAGCTAATTCATGTCACAAACGCCCAAACATGACTCATCAAATCAATAAAAAATTTAACCTCGAACTTTATTCCAAACATTGTAAGCGACTCCTTCGAAAGAGACTTTCAAACAGTTCGTACACGAATGTTGCAGGCGTTTGTACAAATGTCTATGAATGCTCGTTCGTGGTTACGCGTTCCGGAAAAGACAGAGACCGTGTAATTTACAAAACCACCAACACAATGCGTGTAACGCACAGCAAACAGAGGATTTTGCATAATTCTCTAGTGGCGTTTTCAGGAACCACAGCTCTTCAGGAGTCTTCGTGTCGAGTCAAATGCCGGGTGGTCGAGTTCTGACGGTGTCCCAGTTCCAAAGTTATGCAAAGAGCTCATTCATTCGGTCAATATGGCAATCAGGAAGATATTTCGGTCATTTGGTAGTCTAACGAGGCTGAGAAAATTGTAAACGGGACGCAGCACGAACGGCTATTCAAATCGACAGCTTCCCCTCGTTCCAGAAATTGTCCTAAACCTGAAATTCGAAAACAAGTTCACGCTTTCTAAGGATCGCATGCATTCTGAATGCATTAGCCTATCACATGGGTCATTGTTGACCAACGATGTTTATCAGAAACTTTGAATATAAAATATTTGGTAAATTAGAATGATTCATGTAGAATTTTAAGAAATTTTGAATATTTTTGAGGTTATAGGTACGGAACGTCAAAATTTTTTAAATTCCACGTTTTCAAATTTATAAATTGATAAATTTCAGACTTTTGATGTTTCTGCATGAGTAAATTACTAAATATTCTAATTTCCAAATTTCCAAATTTCTGAATTTCTAAATTACCAAATTAACACATTACTAAATTAACAAATTACTAAATTAACACATTACTAAATTAACAAATTACTAAATTACTAAATTATTAAATTATCAAATTACTAAATTACCAAATTACCAAATTAACACATTACTAAATTAACAAATTACTAAATTAACAAATTACTAAATTACTAAATTATTAAATTATTAAATTATCAAATTACTAAATTCCCATATTTCTACATGTAAAAATTTCTATACTAAAAAATTTCCAAATCTCAAAATTACTAAATTCCTGAATTCCCATATTTCTACAAATCTAAATTATTAAATTAAAAAATTTCCAAATCTATAAATCACTAAATTGTCAAATTAATAAATTCATAAATTTCCATATTCCCCACTATAAAACTGTCAAACTATCAGCACCCCAAATTTCAAAATTCTCGCGCACCAAAATTCGGCACTAACCACCTCCACTAATAAAATCACAAAACAGCTTTCCACTTAATAACCTCACACTTCTATTTCACTTCTAACCTCAACACATCGCGTTCACGTATCCGCAATTAGCACGTTGAACACACGAGACACGAAACATCAAGTTAGGACGTAGTCAATATTTCACGTAATTCCCATCGCGTTATCCGTGATAATCGTTCGTTGAATCAGCTTTCTTCTCGCCTCGGTTTCGGCTCGAAACGACGACGAAAAGCAGGAAAAAAACGAGCCTCGTCGAAGAAGGGGAATAAAGAAAGGGACGAACCGCTAAGTAGAGCCCTCTGTAAGGCCGCACGAATTTCTATTAAAAGCGGCAATTAGTCTAAGTCTCGATAAATCTTGATGAGTGATACGCCGACATCAGTCTGCTTGTCAAAGACGCCTGTGGCGAGGGCCACACCGATTTCCAACACATTGTTTCCACGAGTGTTCATCGCTGCTCGAAAATGGGAGAACCTTCGGATTTGTTGGTCCGAGGGACACCGTCGTCCCGAAAAGAGACGCGTTGTTATGTTAAAACCAGACGAGAAACGCTATGCGTGCGCGGACGTCATTAGAATTTTTCATGCAAACGTTTTACCGACCGATGTGGACCGCCTGAATGCTTCATTGTTGCTTCTATGTTGGCCGGACTGCTACGCTTCTTTTTCTACCGCTTCTTTGATAGACTGTCGACATTTTTTATTTCGGATGCACTCGACGTCTTCACAGCTTAGGTTAGGATATAGAATTATTCTTTTGTATATTTAAAATTTCCTCACAATGATGTTTTAAATTAGTTTTTTGGGTTAATGTGTATCAGGATTTTACAAAAGATCAACACAAGTTTTTCCCGCGTTGTAACATGTGCTTTATTGAAGAGGAACTGTTTTTGCAGACAATGCAATTCACTCTTGTAAATGGTACCAAGGTGACAAAACAAAAACTGTAATAAACAAAATTTATATAATACTTTTACAATAAATTTAATTTAATATTTCAGTTGAATTTTATACTTATCTTATAAAAGTCTTATCTTTTAAAATAATGAATTTATTAATAATTATAACATGCTAATAGTGCGTCAATATATTACTTTCATAAAAAATTTAATTTAGCTAAATTTTACCTTTCCCTATATAAACTTTTTTTTCATTTGAAAACTAATTTATTAATAACTGTAATATAAATAGCTTATTAATGTCCTTCATACAAAAGTGCAAATTACAAAATTGTTCTTGGAAATGAAGGAAATAAATCGAATTGGTATTTAACCTTGTAAGAAAGGCAGAAACGCGTTTTTCAGAAAACTCCATCAAACAAGTACACGGTAGGTGGTTACAAATATTGCATTAAGTTACATTGCTAGCTGTGCAGGTAGATTTAGGGCCATGGCGAAGTGTTTGTGGCAACGAAAGACATTTTGCCCGTAGCCCAGATGATGTCGCACCACGGGGGGCCATGGATCGCATTTGAACAGTGAGAATGTGTTTCAGCAGTTCTTACCAGTATCGTAAATTTTTTTGTCAGTATAATCTTATAAAATTAATTTTTCAATTAGTTTAACAACTTTAGGTGTCGTTAAAATTATGTTACATTATTTATTTACTTTATTTAGGCAGTAAAATTTTGAAACTAAAATTTTATAGAATTTTCGGATTTTTTAATTTGGGGTTTGGAAATTTAGTGGTATACAACTTTGGAACTTAAAATTTTTTAAATTCCAGAAGAATTTTGGGATTTGGGTCGTTTGGAATTTTTAGTGATTGTGATTTTGAATTTTGGAATTGTACAATTTTTAAATTGTTGAATTTTGAAAATTTCTGAACAATTTGAGACTTTTAGATTTTTAGATTGTGAACTTGGAAATTATTTATTTTTTGTATTTGGAATCATTGTAATTTTAGGATTTTTGAAATTTTGAAACCTAGTAATTTTGGTCCAAATTTGCAAATTCCAAAAATTGTAAAATTCCAAAATTTCAAAATTATCAAATTTCTAAATTCTGAAATTCCCAAATTTCAAAATTTCAAAATTTCAAAATTATCAAATTACCAAGTTACTAAATTTCCAAATTCCCAAATTCCCAAATTTCCAAATTCCCAAATTTCAAAATTTCAAAATTCCCAAATTTTCCAATTACTAAATTACCAAATTTCCAAATTCCCAAATTCCCAAATTCCCAAATTTCCAAATTTCTAAATTCCCAAATTTCAAAATTTCCAAATTCCCAAATTACTAAATTACCAAATTTCCAAATTTCCAAATTCCCAAATTCCCAAATTTCCAAATTCCCAAATTCCCAAATTTCTAAATTCTAAAATTTCCAAATTTAAAAATTCCAAAATTATCAAATTATCAAGTTACTAAATTCCCAAGTTACCAAATTCCCAAATTTTCAAACACCCAACTAGTTACACCCCAACCACCCAATTTCAAAAACCCCAAATTTTCAATTTCTCATCCCCAAAAAATCAACCCCTACTTAAGCCCCCACATTACCAAACCAAATCAACCGCAAACCATTCAACACAATTTATCATCCTCATCGTCCACTGCGAATTAATTTACCCCATAACCTCGAAAACAATCCCACCCCATCCGATCTGAAATCTCCCGATAAAATTATCCACGCTCGAATCCTTACGAGCGTCTCGAACGCATTTTCTACCTGGCACCTTCGAAACCGAAGAAAGACATTTTAGACTGGAGACAGAACAGAAGAAAACGTTTCTGTAAAAATGACTGTCCAGTTTCGCTTCTCGGCGATGAGCAACGACGGGGTGCGACGAAGCGTCACCTGTTACAATAGAGTGCACAAAACCGACTATCGATCCGACGAAATCTGGCTAATCAATTTCTTCCGCGTTATAGCGTGCTACCTGGACCACTCTTTGGTCACAGACCCACGTGACCTTGCTCCTTCAGGATCCAAATCGAAGCTGGACTTTCACCTCCTACGTGGATAAACTGGGGGACTACCGGCACTCGAGACCGCAGTTCATGGTGAATTTACCGGTTCCTAGACAATACCGGGGCAACTTTTAGCTACGGAAACATCGGGTCTCGTTTTGTCTAGCTGAACGTTCGAACTGCACGGAACTAAATCGACTTTGCAACACCTCTTTTATCGGGTTAAAGCATTGACTTTCGTTCGGATAAGTGAACAATGGTCGAATGGGGGAGAGAGAGGCTGATACCGGCTTGTGATAATTTATAAATAACGTGATTTGACATGATTGTAATAGTAGATGTTTCGTATTTTAACTTGGATGAAGTAGATTGAAGTTTTGTTATTTGCGCAACGCGGGGAGTGGTAGTGAAATGGCGGGAAAATTCGAATATATGATAAATTTTATTTACTGCAATATATTGTCTGCAGTCTAATATATTTTATAATATAGCGTGACATATTGTGATCTCTTATGAATGATTATAATCTGTTATGATTTATACATTTCCAAATTTGAAAATTTGAAAATAGTGAAGTTTGAGAATTATGTAGTAAAAACATTCACAAACTAATGATTTAACTTGTAAATGCGAATAAAGTTAGCTATAGTCGTGCCAATCCTATAATATTCTTTATTTAGTTCATGTTATAAATAGATAATAATTGCTTCATGAAAGGAAGTAAAAGTATGAAATGAATGAAGCACGAGGTAGTCTTTAATTATACATGTGAAATGACGACAATTTAAAACTGCTTATAGAAAATATAATCCAAATAAAATTAAGTATTACAATTATTACCATGTTTACAGACACATTTATCTATAATTATATAACAATTTTCACAATCATTAAGCTGGTACGAATAACAGCACCTTTTTATGTACTCTTTTAAATTTACTGTTGTGTATTATAAATGATGTATGTATGCATAAAAGAAATGATCATATTAACACGTAAAAATATAACTATTAAAAAATAGAAATTTGTTAGCAACATAATAGATTTATATAAGAAATCTCATTTAATATTGTTCTCTCTAAATTTCTAAACAAATAAATTAAGTACAAAATTATTAGTAATCAGTATAATCTGTCGAGCTTTTTACGTGAGGAAACCATAACCTAACCACAACTGAAATTGCGTTCCGAAAAATATTTCACATTATTTCGTACATCGTGTCAATACGAATTAAAACGATATGGCCTATGTAGGTTTTATGTTTCTCCGAACTAAATATAACTTACAAAAACGAATTGTAGATAACATTTGTTTCTTATAAAATATTTTTAATAACACTTTTCTTATTCGTACTCACGTTTGCTTCAGCGATTATAAGTCTCGCTTTATCTTCGTTTTTCAATCGCGTCGATATTTATTCGTTTTAACGATGTGAAATGTTACAATAGTTCTATGTATGATTTTTGCAACATTTAATTTATAATCGTATCGTAACTGAACCAATGACAGTCGAGTTAAAAATTAATCGTAAAATTTTACGTTTACCTTAAAATGACACTTTTGGTCGACCCGAACGCTTCTTCCCGCCATAATTACGTCTTCTACTGTGATCCGCAATAGCACTTTTTTAACGACGTATTTATTTCGCGATATAACTGTTGCTTTCAATACAATCGATCACTGCTTTTTCACTCTTTAAAAGTTCTTTCCCACGAGGCATTTCACTTTCTAAACTTCACAAATCTTACGTAAAATAAAGCAAGAAGACAACGAATTTATTCGTGAAGTTCGATTGACGCCAACATAAAGAAAATACATTAGGTTGGCATATTCATGACACCGCAGACTCCAGCGCCATCTTCAGTAATTAAAAATAAATCTACATTCATTGTCTATAACATCTGTAGTCACTGCAATATTTACGAACCGCCAAAAGGTTTTCTGTAAATTACCTTACGTTAGTGTGACAGTTTTACATAGTTTGTACAAGAATAAGAAATGTCAACCGTAATTTTCTACCGAAGCTTCAGGTCATTGAAAATACGGTTGGCGTATTTATGCAGGGCAGTGTAGCAAGAAAGTGATTTCCAGTGTCCGAAAACGAGGAATATTTACGACCGCCACTGTCTGAGAGTAAAATCATAATGAACGCATGATGGACCGGTGTAAATTTTTACGAAGGTCTTCCCAGCAAACAGCCAAGTCCGACTGTAAATCTTTCCGCACGGTAGCGAAGCGACCGGGCAGCGGGAGGTCCTGCGGGAGCAACCGTGTGCACGTAATGTCCTCGGCCTTTAAGGACTACGCGACTGCAAGAAAGAAGAACGCTCTCGATGTCTGTAAATATTACAGCAGTCCTTCGACGCTAAGCTTTTCAGAGATTTACGATATGCTGCGATGATTCGTGATAATTGGTTTATGAGAATGAATAACACGCTCTAGGGTTTCCGGCCGTTATTTACAGACGCTTGAACGATGGTAAGTTCTTGTATGAAATACTTCGTATTTACGAGGAAAATTCTAGAATTTGGTTAGGTAGTTGCACAATATGGCGGAACAAGAATTTGAAGTTTTCGGAAATACGATGTAGATTTTCAAATATAATTGCATGTATTTAAATTTGAAAATTTGACAATTTTTAATTAGATAAATTTATTAGTTTGAAAAACTGAAATATTTAAGGCAAATTTTCAAATTTATATTTTTCTAGGTGACTGAGTTCTAGTGTTCTAAATTCCGCATATGCAGATCACTAAATTGTGAAATTCTTAATCTCTGAATCTCTAAATTTGCAAATCTTCAAAGTTAGGATGTAAAATGCGCAAATTTCAGATTAAGTCTCAATTTTCAGAATTCTTCACTTTCAACATATCTAAATTTTTTAATTTCTTATTTTACATGTATTCAAATTTCCAAATCTACAAATTACTAAATTTTTAAATTTTTATTTGATATAAATTTTCTATGAAAATTTTCGATTTTGTAAGAAATATGTATGATGTTAAATGTGCACATTTTCTAATTTCTATATTTACAAAATTCTATATTTTAAAATTGTCAGAACTTCAAATTTTTTCATTTCTTTAGACCAAATTTCCAAATTTTGCAACATTTAAATCTTCAAATTTTCAAATTTCTCAATATTAAAATTTCAAAATATGTATTGGTGTTTTTATAATCCAAGATATATATTAAAATCCCATCAGGCAAATTAAAGTTTTCAAATTTCCAAATTCAAAGACCTCAAAATCTGTAAATTACAAATATGCAATTCTCAAAATCCCTAAATCCAAAATTTGCACTTCTCAAGACCTCAAAATGTTAAGGCTTGCAGATTTCAAAATACCAAAATCTCAAAATATACAGTTTTCAGAATTTAATTATCTAAAAATGTAAAACTTTTAAAGTTTAATATCTTAAAATTTTTTAAGATGAAAACTTAAAAATTAAAAAGTGTAAAAACCCTGAAATCCTGAAATCCTTAAACCCTGAAATCTTTAAATCCCCAAACCCTTAAACCCTCAAATCCTTAAATTCTAAGAATCTCAAACTCTCAAAACCTCAAAATTTAAAAATCTCAAAATCTGAAATCTCAAACTCTCCAACCCTAAAAATCTCAAATTCCCAAACTCTCAAAATCCCATCTCTAAAATCCAAAAATCCCGGCATCAGCGAAACTCCGTCTCCCCAAACGAAGCCCCCAACCACTAAATTAACCATACAAGCCTGTAAACAACAACCGCGTTAAACCGTCGTATCCTCCGATCCAATCAGGTCGCAACCGATCCCCGTTAAGGCATGCAAATAACCAAATTACCAGTATATTTCATTAGTCGGACTATTTATTCACGCCTCCTCCGATCCGATTTCCGTTCCGGTCGCTGGGTCCGCGGGACCCATGGGTCGGCGTATCGTGCCCCCCGCAGCAGTCTGGGCCCACGTCCAGTGAACGTCGAACGCGGACACCGTGGGCGTTTCCTCTCGATAGAAACGCCCACTGGAAAGCGGCGCTTTACCAACCGAGCGAACAGGGCGTGGCCATACAGCGGGGTTACTCTCGGCATCCACCGGTAGTCCCTGTTTCCCGAGGACCCCCTTTTTCGTGTCCCCGTGCGACTCGGCTAGAGGAGGGGACACGAGGGGTCCCGGTGACCAAACCGACACGTTATTGCAGGGATACCCCTCGCAACGAAAGCCACGCGAGCCCCTCGCTTCTTCCTTTTATCCTATCGCGTCCTGTTAAGCGACCATCTCCCTTCCGAGCCAGTTTTTCCCCGTCTTTTCTTTCTTTTTTTTCGGGGGTTCCCTCTCGCGCGTGCCCTGCCCCCTACGCGACACACGGGTCCTCCACCTCCGCCGTTTCGTCCAAACAGTCGTTTTGCCTCGGGACATCCGTGCCGGCGTGCCTACTGCGTCCGGCACTCGCGGTTAGTGAAAACAACTAGTTCTGGTGACTTTCCGAAGATAAGCGAAATAAGATACCATGGACGTCACCGGAGGAATGAGACCCATCTTTGGAGGATACCCGTTTCAAGGTCGGTGTTGGATCGTGGTCTTGTTTTCTGTTGACATGTGTTGTTTTATACTTAACCTATTTGCTATCGGGATTCTTTAATGATGTTTTCAATATGTATATATATTTGAACACTTGGAATAGGAATTTATTGAATAATATGTACATATTGTGTGTGTTCTTATATTCTAGTTTTCGAAATTATTTTTTTGATGTCTAGCTTGTTTATTTGACATAAATTTATAGCCCATATAAAATTATCTTTTGATGATTATTTAGCGTGTAAAGTCTTATAAGAATTTAGTAGATTAATAATAGAATCCAATGCAGTTTCATAAAAGTTAACATTACGTTGGGTTTTTATTTAATATTAGATTCACGGAAAATTATTTAGGAATTATTTAGGAATTTTTAAGATATGTAATTCTTGTCAGTGTTAGTCAATTTTTGTGAATATTACATTAATTCTAGGAGCTTTTAATAAATTTTTATTAATCTAAATAAATTGCTGTAAGTTTGAACAATTATTTGCAAGTTTAAATTAATACTAGTAACTTGAAATACATTTTTTTAAATGTAACTAAATTGTTGCAAATTTAATAGAATCTTATAAAATATGGCTACAAAGCAGAAATAGATTGCTTGCTTATTAGAATTTTTCGGATATAGGGATTTGATAATCTGAGTTTTTGAAATCCTATAAATTTGAAGACGTAAGGATATATGGACACAGAAATATTGGAAACGTATTAGATGACCTTGGGATTTTTTGAGAATTTGGAAATTTGGATATTGGAGAAGTTTAATAATCTAGTTATTTAGCAATTTAGAGAAGTAGATTTTTTTAAATTTGGAAAATTTAAGAATTTGTGAATTTGGGGATCTAAGAATATGAAAATCAAGAGATTTAGAGCTCTTGGAAATTGAGGAATTTGTAAGAATTGACAAATTTACTAGATTTCCAAATTGTCCAATTACTAAATCATTGAATTCTTAAATTCCCAAATTTCCAAGTATTAAATTACAAAATTCCCAAATCTCCAAATTATTGAAATACAAAATTCCCAATTCTCCAAATGACAAAGTTATTAAGTTATTAAATTCTCAAATTCACAAATTTCTAAAGTACCAAATTCCTAAATCATTAAATTATTAAATTCTTCAATTCCTAAATTCCCAAATTTCCAAGTTCCCAAATTCCCAAGTTCCCAAGTTCCCAAATTCCCAAATTCCCAAATTCCCAAGTTCCCAAATTCCCAAGTTCCCAAATTCCCAAATTCCCAAATTCCCAAGTTCCCAAATTCCCAAATTGACAGATTACCAAAATACAAAATTCCCAAATCACCGAATCACCAAATTTCGAAATCCCTAAATTAACAAATTACCAAAACACAAAATTCCCAATACACCAAATCACCAAATCCTCGAATCACCAAATCCTCAAATCTCCAAATTCCCAAATCCCTAATTCCTCAAATCCCCAAATCCCCAAATCCTCAAATCACCAAATTACCAAGTCACTAAATTCCCAAATCACCAAATTCCGGAATCCCCGAATTAACAAATTACCAAAACACAAAATTCCCAATACACCAAATCACCAAATCCTCGAATCACCAAATCTCCAAATCCCCAAATCCCCAAATCTCCAAATCCCCAAATCCTCAAATCCCCAAATTACCAAGTCACTAAATTCCCAATTCCCCAAATACAACGTTCTCCCCGACGCAATCACGCTAATTGCAACCTTATCCGAGATTGGCAAAGAAAGTAGTAATCGAAGTTCGACTCCCGGTCATAACGAGCGCATAAGTTCTTCGATCTTACGGCTGTTAGGTCGCGGTTTTGATTATTTCACGGCGCCCAGTTATGCGATTTCACGTTTGCGCCTGCGATTCGATTCCAATCCCTATCTCTTTGTGCCTGATCATTCTACCCTAATAGAAATATCGAAATGCAGGGATATCAAGATGTGGAGTTACCAAAATGTAAGACAATTAGGATGTAAAGAGTGATGGGTTTGAGAGATATCGAGATGTAGGAATGGCAAAGATCTAGAAACATCGAGATCCTGTGTATACATATACAGGGTGTTACCTGTAACGCTACTCACAATTTTTCTCCCACTTGCAGCCACCTTACGAAAAAAAGTTTAGAACAATATTTGCAGGGTCTGAAGTGCACAATAAATATTAGTAAAGCAAATTTTGAAAACAGTTTGTTCTCTTGGCAAAGTCAAGGTCACCTTGGGTTTTTTAAATAGGGACATACATTTTTTTTTATTCGTAGCTTTAGAGGACATCGAGACGAATTCAAAACGCGTATTACATGATATTTTTATTAACATATTACTCGATTTATAGAAGAGGAAATGAGTTTGTTTCAATAGACATCTTGGGTAAAGGCACTTATTACACATATATTATTGTAGGTACTCAAGATAATTATACAATTTAAGATAATATTAAGATGATTAAGATAACATTAAGGTGGTAAGAAGACAGTTAACATAGTATTGAGGTAATATGAAGAGAGTTCAGATAATGTTAAGGTGGTATTTAAGATCTGTATGATAATTTGGAATTCAATTACCTCTGATGTTATCTTAATAATACTGTTCTCATGTTCCTTATAATTAGATAAGTTCTACTTCATATAACTAGATAAACACGTATAATTACTTAATAATTAAATATAAGAGATGAAATTAAATATAAATATAATAATTTAGATAAGTAGCTGAATATTTATTTCTCTAGATAGTTTCATTTATACGGCTAACTTTATACATAAATTAATATTGAAAATTGTATCTCGATTATATCCTCGAAGCACATGTTATGTTAATGTAAGACATCAAATATCAATGCTTTTACAAGGATAAATTAATAAAATATGGAGGAACTGTATTTTTCTTAAATTATCAAGCTTATTTTAGTATTCCCAATGAAATATCAATAGGTATCAATTTTGTTTAATAATTTTCATTATTCAATTATAATTTGTGATTGTCAATTTGAAATTAGTCAAAATTGATTTTGAATTGAATATATTATTGTAATTTCATATACTTTTATCGCTGATAACGATTGAAGAGCTTTATATTATCAATAACTCTTGACATTTTATTGTTATTTATTGGTATTCATTGATAGTCAGTGATAGTCATTAATAGTCGTTGATAGTCATTGGTATTCATTGACATTTATTGACATTCATTTATATTCATTAATATTAATTTATATTCATTGATAGGCATTGATAGTCATTAATATTTATTGATATTCATTAATATTCATTTATATTAATTTATATTCATTGATAATCATTGATATGCATTAATAGTTATTGATATTCGTTCAGATTCATTGACATTTATTGACATTCATTGATATTCGTTTATATTAATTTATATTGACTTATTTTCATTGATATGCATTGATAGTTATTGGTGTTTCTTAAAACTCCTTGATATTTATTTAATGTAACTGAATATCTCTTGACATCTCTTGATAATTGTTGTTCCTGATTGATTGTTGTTGATACTTTTAAATATTTATTGATATTTATTGATATTTATTGACATTCATTGAGAGCAATGGATAATTATTGATATTTATTGATATTTATTGATATTTATTGATATTTATTGATATTTATTGATATTTATTGATATTCATTGATATTCATGGATATTTATTGATATTTATTAATATTTATTGATATTCATTGATATTTATTAATATTTATTGGCATTTATTGATGTTCCCAGGTGTTTCTTAATATTTTTTGTTAGTTATTGAAATTCACTGATATTTTCTTATATTTTTTGGATGTTCCTTGATGTTTCTTGATACTTCCTGATATTTCGTGACATTTCTTGATATCCCTTGATATTCCTTGACATCCCAAGCTTTCTAACTAAAATCTCTTAACCTTCCCACTCACAGACAACAATACTCCCAAATCCGTATTACAAGTCTGTAGACACTCATCGTGCACCAACGAAAAACCACCATCACATTCGTATCCTCCACTATCAATAATCCCGAAAGCGACAGGCATTAACGAGCCTCCTCCATTCGAATTACAAGCCACTTTAATAAGCGGTCGAGTATCGTCGTGCAAGGTGCATGAAATCGGGCCGATAAATTTCTGGAACGTTCGATTGAGTCGTCCCGGGAATAAACAGCGCTTTCAACGTTTTCAACAGGCCAAGGACGCATGAATCAACTGGGTGGCGTCTTCATCAACGGACGGCCACTTCCGAATCACATCAGGCTGAAAATCGTCGAGATGGCGGCGGCGGGTGTGCGACCTTGCGTTATCTCGCGGCAGCTTAGGGTTTCGCACGGTTGCGTGTCGAAGATACTGAATCGTTATCAGGAGACCGGTTCCATCAGGCCGGGTGTGATCGGCGGCAGCAAACCCAGGGTGGCCACACCTGAAATCGAGACGAGGATCGAGGAGATGAAGAGGGATAATCCGGGAATATTCTCCTGGGAGATTAGGGAGAAACTGGTGAAGGTAAGGAAGAAGTAATTTTCGCGGATGTTATTTAGCGGAGGTGCTTTTCTGGGTGCTGAAGAGTTGATTGGAAGCGTGAATTTGTTATTGCGTGTGGTGGGTACGTGCTGATTTCTGATTTCAATATTTCGGATCTGATTTTGATGATTTGGGAATTAGGAAATTTGGGGTATTTAGAATGTTTGAGGTATTAGGAACATTTAGGGTATTTTGGGTATTTGGGGTATTTGAGTATTTGGAATATTTGGAGTATTTGGAGTATCTGGATTATTTTGGATATTTGGGGTATTTGGGATATTTGGAGTATTTGGGATACTTGGATTATTTTGGATATTTTAGATATTTGGAGTATTTGGGATATTTGGAGTATTTTGGATATTTGGGATATTTGGAGTATTTTGGATTATTTTGGATATTTTGGATATTTTGAATATTTTGGGTATTTAGTATATTTAGGATATTTTGGATATTTAGTATATTTAGGAAATTTGGGGTATTTAGGATGTTTGAGGTATTAGGAACATTTAGGGTATTTTGAGTATTTGGGATATTTGGGATATTTGGGATATTTGGGAGATTTAGGATATTTGGAATATTTGGCGTATTTGGAGTCTTTGGAATATTTGGATTATTTTGGATATTTGGGGTATTTGGGATATTTGGAGTATTTTGAATTATTTTGGATATTTTGGATTATTTTGGATATTTTGGATATTTTGGATATTTTTAATATTTTGAATATTTTGGATATTTAGTATATTTAGTATATTTGGGGTATTTGGGGTATTAGGGTTGTTTGGGATATTTAAAAAATTGAAACATTTAAGGAAATTAGAAGATTTTAGAAAATTATTAACTTTGACAAATTTGTGAAATTTGGAAGATTCATAAAATTTGAAAAATTTAGGAAATTTTGAATATTCAGAAAATTAATGAAGTTTAAATATTCCAAAAAAAACTTAAAGAATTTAGAAGAGTTAGAAAATTTAGAAAAGTTGGGAAAATTGGAATAATTAGAAAATTTTACAAATTTAGAAATTTTGGAAAACTTGGGAAAATTTAAGAAATGTAAAAGGTTAATAATATTTAGGAAATTTAATAAGTTTAGGAAAATTTAGAAAATTCAGAAAATTCAGAAAACTTAGAAAAGTTAGAAAATTTCCAAAATTTGAGAAATTCGAAAAGCTTGAAAAGTTTGAAAAATTCCAGTAATTAAAAAAATTTACAAAAACCAAAAGTAATTTTAAAAAAGTTTAAAAGTATACTTAAATACCTCTATTCATAATGTTCATAAAAGACCATCTGCATTCTTTACGCTTAAACCATCAATCACAATAAAATAAATTGAAATGATCAAAGATATACAATCAATATTAATAATCAAATCATCATTATCAATCACCTGTTCGCACTCAGTTATCTCTCCATCAATCAGCCGACATCATCATATTGGTAAATGTTAATTAATTCATAAACTACTACTACTAGTACATCAACCTTCGACATAATCGACGACCCAATTTCAACATTTCAAAAGATCACATTCCACGTAAACCGCATTTATTTTCCTTTCAACACTCTATTAATAATCATAGATCCTCTTAAATTTCATAATTTTAATATTCATGAACCTCACAAGTTTTTACATTTAAAAATTTGTATAATCGGAAGACTTTAAAAAATTCTTAAATTAATTTAGACAGATCAAACTTTGTTAAATCAAAAATTTGTCAAATATTCTTTAACTCTGATCTAAAGTGTACCTATAGTAAAATTCACCAATTTCCAAGTTTCCTCATTTAACCAAAGCAACATTAACAATTATCAGATAAATTATCAACAGGATATATAAGGACCGTCAGACTTCACAATTTTCCACCAGAGAACTCAACAATTTTGTTGGGTTGAGGATTTTGTTATTATTTGTTTGACTGTTGGACCAAAGGATTTTTGGAGATTTGAAACCATAGAGATAAGTTGACAATGTGGTGAACTTGAAATCTAACAGTTTATGGATCTAGAAATTATGTAGGAATTAAAGTATCTAGGGATTTGTAGTAATTTCGAAAGACAGCAGTTGTTATAATCTAGGGATATGAAGGTTTAATGTGAAGGTCTGTAGATCAGTGTATTTGGGGAGCTTGAGATTTCAGAATCTTGGGGTATAGAGGTCTAGGAGTATGGGGAGCTTGAGATTTAAGAACCTTGTGATATAGAGGTCTAAGAATATGGAGACATTTGAGGACACTGGGATTTGGAAATCTAAGAATGTGAGGATTTGGTACTTGTGGGTGCAGAAATATAGAGATCCAGAAATATGGGAATGTATGGTATTTGGGGACATTAGGATTTGTAGACATAAAAACCAGGGAATTGTGGATGAAAAGATATAGAAGTTAAAAACTGTGGAGATATATGTATTTACGGACATTAGAGTTTGGAGATTTGAAAATGCGAGAAGCTTGGTAGTTGAAGATCCAGGCCTAAAAGTATGAAGATGAATGGTACTTAGGCACATTAAGATTTGGAGATCTACAAATTAACTTTAAGATCTCTAAATATAAACTTCAGGATCTAGAAATCTAATAATGTAGAGATATCAGAATTTGAATGTGAAAAATCAAATTGTCGAAGAAAATATCAATCCCCATTTCCCAGCAAGGAAAACGTTGGGGGGCATCGTCGTTCGACCTCTTGATCGGGGGTGGACGTGTTTCCGCAGGGTTCCCGTATCTCTCGACAGATCGCGAGCTAGCGGGGCTTTTTAATCTTGTGCACGAGGCGTGCACGAGGTGGGCAAGGGTGTACGTGAGCGCCCTCAGGCGACTCGCGTGTCCTTTAATACGTTACTGGCCGCCGCCTACACCCACGCCTCATTGGCGTAACGCTCCCTCGTTCGTGCCGCGATTTTCGAGTATGCAAAACGACTTTTCCAAGAATAACCTCTTCCGTGTACTAGGCCTTTATCTCGACACCTTGAAAAATCGTAAACACCCGAGCGAACACCGAGGATCATCATTTGCTGGACGGTGCTTTCATGAAAAGGGGGGTAACGTGATAATGGAAAGAAATTACGTCTTTCAGAATGTTCTAGCCTTTAGTATTACATTTTAAAGTTTGATAAGGAAGTTGATAAGATGTTGTAGAAGGGTCAATCGTATTGACTCCTTTCTGTGATCTGATCACAAGCATCAGTTCTTGATGAAATAACCTAGCCTGACCAGGAGTTATTCTGAGGATGTACCAAACTGACCTAACCAAGTATACAAGTATGTACACAGTTATCTTGAGGGTCTAACACTGACTTAGTATTTAGTCACATGTTATACACATATCTCAATAAGCAGTGGTTGCACTCTGATGTGAGATGTTTCTAGAACCTAACCAAGTATTCTAACCAAGTAAGACACATGTACACATTTGTATTAACCAGCAGTAGTTGTACTATGACCCCAGATACTTAACTTCTTTAACCTGACTAAATATTCAGGAATAACTTAACTAAGTATTCAGGAACGTGTCTATAGTTATCCCAATCTGTAGTTGCACTCTGACTCCACACGTTTAACTTCTATAACCTAACTAAGTACGCAGGCACATATACACTTATGTCAATCCCTAGTTGCACTGTGACTCCAGATACTTAACTTCTTTAACCTGACTAAATATTCAGGAATAACTTAACTAAATATTCAGGAACGTGTCTATAGTTATCCCAATCTGTAGTTGCACTCTGACTCCACTTGTTTAACTTCTATAACCTAACTAAGTACGCAGGCACATATACACTTATGCCAATCCCTAGTTGCACTGTGACTCCAAATACTTAACTTCTTTAACCTGACTAAATATTCAGGAATAACTTAACTAAGTATTCAGGAACGTGTCTATAGTTATCCCAATCTGTAGTTGCACTCTGACTCCACACGTTTAACTTCTATAACCTAAGTACGCAGGCACATATACACTTTACCTAATCTCTAGTTGCACTCTGCAGACGTTTAACTTCTACATAACCATAAGTAGTAAGAGTTTAACAGCAATAATCAAGCTTACAAACACATGACCAAGTGCTAATCTACCAAAGACCCTATCTCTAAAATCTGCCAAAACTCGCCAAAGCGACCACCACCATTCTGGTCCTAACGCAGACACATTAGTACCAGTCCAGCAAACCGCCGAAACCTTCGATCGAGATGATCGGGTATCGGTAGCAGGTCTTTGCTGCGGAACAAGAAGATATCTCCGTCGATAAGATCGGCGAGGTTCTCAAACGGAGATCCCAATAAACCAAAGGACCACTCGTTGCGCCCTCGGGGCTTCTCGATAGAGAGATAAATCCTGCGAAGCTAGAAGAGAGTGAGACTAAGACAAAGAGGACCGTCGAAGGTAGAGACAGGAGAGTACGTCGTTGGAGTCGTGGAAGCAGGCGGTCGTGGCCGGCATTAATACGGCATTTAATGCTGGAAGAAGGCGTTCCTGGGCCTCCAAGACCCGAGGCGTTATCCGTCCTTCTCCCTCGCTCGCTCCAGCACGAACGGCTCTCTGTCTCTCCCCGGTGCTGTCATCGCCCCGAACCCTAAAGCCTCGACCGCCACCAACGGCACAAGGATCGTTATTGTTTCTGAGATCGCCGATCCCACAGATAGCCATCGACACCGACGACCCCCTTTTTTTTCACTTCCCTCTCTTTCGCACCCTTCTCGTGTCTCTCGTTCCACCCTGGAACGCGTGGACACGGTTCCTTCACCTTAGCCCTAGGACACTCTAGCTGGTTCTCTTTTCAAGATTCACCCGATTCACTGCCACCAACGATTTCTTCGCTCGACACGTTTTCAGGTTATCTCGATCGGGATCCATCGATCCGATCGACGGGATTTTCACAGATTTCCAGAACGCCGCCGGCTGCGATCATGGCGGATACACGGATCATGGTGGTCGAGATCTACAAATTACCGTTACCGATCGTGCAGTTATCGAACTGTACCGGTGTTAATTCAACCTGCACTCGAGATTACCGCTTTTTGCTTATGAATTCTGATGAGTTTGTGCATAACTCTTAAATAGACTGGCAGCCATTTTGTTTGCTAACAGCTGACTAAAAGGTTTCTTGAATTATGGCTTATGACAGCTAATGAAGAATTTTAAATATTGAACAGATTTGAAAGTTAGTGCTCTTGATGACTTCTCAAGTTATAGAGTGACAACTCTTTTATCATTTTAAAATATACTTGTCTATTGATGGTAAAATTAAGTATCATTGAATTTTTCATTGAAGAGGTTTTTATTAAACATCACAGTTTAAGGCTTTGGTTGACATTTTAAAATTATTTTACAATGGTGAGTGAACTGTTTAATGTGATCACTTTAAATTTTGCTTTTATTCATGGACTAATTAAAAAAAAATAATTTATCATGCAATATCGGAATTTAGTATTGTTGAGGATTTTTTATAATCACTATACAGGATGAATTATTTAATGTGATCATTTTAAGTTGTTCTTTTCTTGATGAATTAATTAAAAAGGTAATTTATCATTAAATATAAAAAATTAATGCTGTGAAGAATTTTTTATATTTGTTATACTAGTTGGATTATTTGATATGATTATTTTCAGTTGTTCTTTTATTGAGGTTTATTTAAAAACAATTTATCATTAAATATCAAAATTTGATGTTGTGAAACATTTTTTATAGTTGTTATACTAGTTGAATTATTTAATATGATTATTTTAAGTTGTTCTTCTATTGAGGATTAACTAAAAACATAGTTTATCATTAAATATCAAAATTTGATGTTATGGAACATTTTTTATAGTGACAATATATGTTGAATTATTTATTGTGATCATTTGACGTTGCTCTTTTATTCATAGATTGATTTAAAAAATAATTTGTCATTAAATATCAGAATGCTACTGAGAATTTTTTATAATTATTATACAGAGTGGACCATCTAATATGAACTAAACAATTTTCTCCCTCATGAATTAGTTAAAAAACTATTTTTTATTAAATATAAAAATTTAGTGCTGTATATGAATTTTTAATATACCATTAAAATAATTTATAATTACAGTAGATGATTCAACCTCTCCAATAATTCTAAATCATCAGAACAGCGAGAGTATTAATTATTTTACATTCTTTGCAACAAACCTTGCATGTCAATATGAAAAGTTTGCAACCTAACCTAACCATCGAACTACGCCGTCGAATAACTCAAGCGTAGTGAATAGTTGCGTATAACGGTGCAAGCCAGCGATGTGCAATATAACGTTGAATCTTGTCGGCGCAAAATGTATATTTTAGTTTGAAAATGATCGCGCAAAATTGCAGTGCGGTAGACTGCATTTGCAAATCGCAAATGCCAGGCAAAGTGTAAGCCACGGTGCGCCGGCAGCGAACTCACTTTACATTGTCCTTCTTCGATTATTGTTATTAAATTGATTTCGAACGGGATTCACAAATTAAAATATTACGTAATTTCCATAATCTTGGCATTTCTAGATTCGCAGACCTCTGTAATTTGTGCACTGCGAACGGCTGTATCCGCCGGTTGCTATATTTTCTGACATTTTGTTTTCAGAAACTCGTGTTTTTTGATTTTTACATTTTTAAAGTTCTGTGTTCTTGTGTCACTATGTTTTTGAATTCCTGTAATCTTAAATCACTGTATTTTTAAATATTGACATTTACAAATTACTATTTTTTAATATTTACATTCATAAGTCACTTACATTCATTTCCAAACTATATTCTCGAATGTCTACATCTTCAAGTTTCTGCATTCTCGAAATTTCCATATTCACACATCTCTGCATTTTCCAATTTTTGCATCTCACATGTTTACATCTTCAAATCTCTGTATCTCAAAATTCTATATTCTCCTAAAAGTTGCAAGACGTATTTATATTGATTACCCTAATTTATAAATAATACTGATTTTTTGTTTGCATAGGAAGGTTTTACGGATCCTCCAAGTGTCAGCTCCATCAGTAGATTACTTCGTGGTGGTCGACCTGGTGATGATGGAAAAAAGGATTACACCATTGATGGAATACTGGGTGGTGGTGAGTAATTGTAATTTGATGTATCTTTTTAAAAATATTATTTCCTTCGTATGTGTCGAAGTGATAAGAAAAGCAAACACGTGGCAGTAAAACGTAAAAGGAATATAACGACGGAAAATTGTTGGCAGCAACAATCTGCCGGGTTCTAATTTTGTAGCAGTTGGTAGCACTGATTAATTCGAGAAAAGTAAAGCACGTAATAAGACGAAGCGAACGTCTTGAACGATGAAGATTATTTGTAGTGTGTAATTGTACAAAACAAGTGTACTATTTGTGACTGTGAAAACTTGAAAACGAAAGTGCAAGTGAAGTTCGTTTCTTTACTTATTGAAAACCTGTAAAGATACAATGACCTCGTCGAAATTTCTACAAGAGTAAGTAATATATTTCTTATGCAAAACGAACGAACGAACGCGTAATAATAAATTGGGTAACTTCGTTCCTCTTCGGTACTGTTCGGATTACGCAATATGTACATCGAAAACTTTTACGATCGAAATATAAAAATGCACTCGGAAAGAATGAGGTTATCAAAAGGACATAAATGGATTAGAGGTTAGAATTTTAAATAATGAATAATTAAATAAAATTTGTGAAATTCTAAAGGGTATGTATCCGCAATATTAATCTTACGCAAAACAAATGAAGAGTACTGTGTTCGAAAAGCAACCGTAATGAATACAAAATTATTCAGATTCATTTGTGCGACGTGTCGTTAACAAAATGTTCCCCGAGGAGGAAGTCACGAAAGAGGATACAGAAACGGGGGAAAAAGGCGAAAAAAGGAGAACGAAGGAAGAAGAAGAACAAGAAGAGGGATAATGCGTGCCCCGTAAGATATTGACACTCCTGTAATCCGTTTGTCGGACGTGTGGGCAACCTGGCTAATCCTGCTCACGCCCACCGAAGATTAAATCCTGAAGGCTTCCCGGCTCATTCGGACTAACTTGGCCTAACCGACGACGTAGGACCCGACTTAAAGTCCTGTACACATGCTCGCATACGTCAAACTTCGTTCGTAGATACCGGAGGTTAAAAGCTCTTGATGCCCTCCGACGATGGATCGGCCAGTTTCTTGCTTTCTTTTCGCCCTTCGTTCGCGATATCTTACACAGCTCCCACTTTCGTTTCTCTTTTGTTTATTTTCGTCTTTGCCTCTCGATTCGGAGAACGAATAATTAACTACTTATCGATGGATCACGCTGTTTTACAACGAGCTGGACAGTGTCACTGTGATATTTATGGGGCGAGTGGGTGACACTGAGTTGTAGCGTGATGCATTATTGTGAGAGGTTAGGATGAAAGGCTATGGAGATCGTTGATGATTAATTTATAAATACTATTGATATTTGAGAATGTTTTGGCAAAGATGAAATATTGTTAATATTTATAAGAGATTTATGTTGATTCTAAGCTTGACAATTTGTAGATTTAGAAAAAAATATTTTTAATAATTTGAGGTTGTAAATACTTATTGACAAGAGGAAGTGTTATTATTTATAAGAGGTTCAAGTTGATTCTAAGCTTCACAATTTGATATTTTGAGGTTGTTAATATTTATTGACAGGGAATAATAATTGTTAATATTAAATTAAATTAAATTAAATTATTACTGTCTATTGACAGAGCAGCATATTGTTAATATTGTATTCATAAAAAGTTCACATTGATCTGCAATTTGACAATTTGTAGATTTACATATAAATATTGTTAATATCTAAGGGTTATTAATGTTTATTGATTGGGATGAAATATTGTTACTATTGTATTTATGAGAGGTTTATGTTGCTCTTGAGTTTGAGAATTTGTGGACTTGGAAACTTGAAAATTTTTGGATCTGGAGAAATTTTGAAATGGAAATGGAAATTTTGAATTTGGGTATTATGAGAATTTAAGAATATGGAAATTTGAGAAGTTGGTGATTGAAAGTTTGAAAATGTGAAAACTTGATAAATTCAGAATATTATAATTTGGGAATTGAAGAAATTCAGAAATGCAGAAACGGAAAATTTGAGAAATTAAAAAATTAAGAAACTGAGAAATTGAGAAGTTGCACATCATCAAAACGTTCATCTCCCCAAAATAATCTTGATTCTGTTCGAGCCGCAATTACCAAAAGCGCCAAGCACCGTTGCGTCAGAATTCCAAGCCGTCTGAAAATCCCGACGAGATCGAACGAGACGAGTCACTGCTCGTTGACACGAGGCGGGAATTTGTTTTCGTGAGTGATACAGGTAGACAAGGAGGAATTAGCGGTACAGGTGTTCCGAAGACTTAAAAGTCAGACCGTCAGGCACGCTGCCGCGGGAGGAAGAGAAGGGAAAAGAGAATTCGACGCGAGGAGTGAAGGGGAGGAGAGTCTCATAAATAAAAATAGTCTGCGAGAGCGAGGGAGGAAACGGGAAGAAACCTCAGGTGAGAAGAAAGATGAAAGACGTCCGAAGAAAGAGACACCCGATACGTGCGTTTATTTTTAGAGAGAACGAGAAAGCGAGAGGGTGCGAGGGTAATGAAGGGATGGAAGAAAAGGACAAGGGTATATCCTTCGATCGTGGATCTTGGAGAATGTGAGGAAAGGGGCGAGGAGCAAAGGGACCCTGGGCCCTATGAGGGTCCCGCGGAGATCAAACGGACCGCCTGCCACACGTCGACAGTGGTGCTCATTCATAGGACACCATTACCGTCACACCTCGATCAGTTTACCGTCGATACTCTTCAACAGATTTTTAATCAATCAGTTTCCGAATTCAATTGCTATACTGGTATTACGTCATTGTTTCGGTGTGACTTATATTTGAGTCCATGCGAATGGCTTTAGCTGGATAAGGACATATCTGCAAGAATTTTTAATTTATAGGTGATTTGTGAATTATGTTGAGGAATCTTTAGAAGTTTTTCATTTGCTGGTTGTCAGTTTTTACTGTATTAAGTTTAGTAAGTTTAGAAGCTTGGGTCAAACATTAGGTTATATGAGTGAAGTTTGAAATTATAGATTTTGAAAATTAAGTGCAAACGATGGATGAATTAATTTGCATTTCTTTTCTGAACTTTTGTCCTGCTTCTATTTACTCATACGAAGGTTTAAGTGAACATTAGTTGCGTCATGGGATGTATAGGTGAAGTTTGAAATCTTAGATGTTGGAAATTAAGTGCAAATGATGTGAACTTTTAACTTGCACTTATCTACATTTTTGTCCTGTTTATATTTATCAGCTCATGCTTGTATCCAAGTGGACATTGTGTTATGGCACAGCTGAATCAATTTTGAATTTATAAACTTTGAAAATGAAGTGTAATATTGGAATCTTACAAAATTGTCGACTTGCAGCTCTATTTTTGAGTTCCCAACTTCTGATACTAATCAGTTCATTCTTATCTCAAATACTGGTGAACATTAGATTAACTTGGATTAAGTTATTGTTGGGTATTTATCACGTCGTCCATTACTTTATTTGATACTTGGAGATACAAAACGAAGATGCCAAATACTAGAAGCAGAATTAGAAGGAATGACGGTATACTCACATATTATGTAGGTTATGTTGTATCAGATTAAATTATTCCCTTTTACATTCTTATCATTTTTTATCTGATTTCGTATTTTTCATCAAGGTTTAAACTGAAGGTTAAATATCTGCAACTGGTTTAGATTGTGGACCTACTCTCAATTTAATTTATTCATTGAACTTGTATGTATATTACTCTGTTCCTAATTTACTCATTGAACCAGTTCCCTATTTTAAGTACGATTGACTATTGCGCATATGTTTTATATTTGCCTTGTAAATTTTGGTCATATCGACAGTATTTTTGTGTACATCTGAAAATAAAGCCGAGTTATACGCGTTCCCTCCAAGTCTGAATCAGTGCTTTCATTGATTCGCTCGGTGAATTTTCAACTAGTTTTCTGTGCTTTCGACTGCAAAATCAGTGAACCATCGAACTAGCGACAGTAATGTCACTGACGAATCAGTGAATTATGCCGATGCCTCACCGTGGAGCCAATTCGAAACTGCGAGCAACTGCCACGAGGCCCGCACAACTTTAACCTTCTCAAGCTCAACTGCCCGATGCAGTATTTTTCACGAGAGTGTTTTGCAGGGAATTAGCGGTAAAGAAAAAATAAAAAATCTAGTTCGTATTTCGTCCGAGGTTGACGCTTAAGTCTTCTTTAATGTTATTCGAAATTTTGTGAAGCGAAGTTCATTTGTCACGCGGTCTCTGCTGATCGGCGTGATTTATTGTTTGAAAGTTTTCTTATTAGCGAAAGACTCGAAACACCAGAAAATAATATAGAATTTTCGAAGTGAGGCTATTGAAATAAAAAATTTAATTGGATTTTATGACGAACCGCGTTCTTTCGGGTGGCCGTGAGAGATTACGCACTGAGATTAGGGTTTGCTATTGAATAGTTATGTATTATAAAATACAATTGCATAAATGTAAATATGTAGACTGTAGGAATTACTGTATTATTAATGTAACTATGTATCAGATCATGGTCACCAATGATTTTATAATAAATAATAAACTAAGTAAGTAGAACTTACTAGTTTGATTTTTGAACAACCAAACATTGAAGATTTCACTAAATGACCAATAACAATATGAATAAACCACAAAACGACAGTATCATAATTACTATCGAAGATTTCCGTGTCGAATAAATACAGTGATTAAGATATCTCCAAACGAATATGCAAACGATAGAAATATAATGCTGTAGCAAACATTTCCGAATGAACGTTGAAAAGGCATCAAGTAATCATATCACGCAAGATATCAATGAATGTATGTTAATGGAATGTAAAACGCGACAAGAGGTGCAAAAGCATCGAACACTCGATCTTAGATCGTCCAGAGAAATATTGCGGACCACTTTAAAACTGAAACCCTCAATTAGAGATATCCATCGGGCAGCTTTTGCTCGAGCGTTCATCAGCCCTGTAAATGACCATCGTTAATGGTTAATACCTTTTAATTAAAACTTAATCCATCAAACGCTTCTTTTATTTCCTTGTTCGCGCTCGTAAAGGGATCCTTGTAATTATCACTTTTAATCGTGGTTGCGATGTTGAACGATAATTGTACCTAAATGTACGTAGCTTTATACACGAACGCAACAGGACGAATCACAATATACTGATTTATGATATACTGATATAATATGCAATGGGAGATCTTTAGAATAATAGATTTCTATACATTTTTGTGAATTTACTGAGTTATAGTAAATTTATTTTTAAATTAGGCTTTGTAGTGAATATTTGTTTAGGGACCACTTTGGAGAGTTCAGAACTCTTCATTGTATCTTGATTTTAGAATGCAATATAGTTTCAATTGATTCTTTGATTCATGCTTGATTCTTTTTTAAATCATCAAGCTTTCAAATGCTCAAGATCTCAAGTTTTTCAATTCCCAAATTTCCACATTCTGAATTTTTCAAATCCCTACATTCACAAAACCTCCAAATCTCCTACACCCACAAGTCCATAAATCTCCAAATCCCCGAATCCTCAGATCCCTAAGGTTCCAGTTTCCCAAACTTCCAAATTCTCAAATTTCCAAATCTTCAAGCCTTAAGTCGCCACGTCCTCCAGTCCCTAAATCCCCAAATCCCCAGCTCCCTAAATCTCCAAAAACTCCAGCTGCTTAAATTCTCAGAATCCCAACTCCCTAAATCCCCAAATGCCCCTAAACCCCAACTCTCTAAATCCCCAAGACTCCAACTCCTTAAGTCCCGAAATTGCCAGAACCCCAATTCTCTAAATCCCTAAATACCCCTGAACCCCAACTCTCTAAATCCCCAAGACTCCAACTCCCTAAATCCCCAAATGTCTAAAATCACTACTCCCTAACTTTCCCAATCCTCAAAACTCCAGCTCCCTAAATCTCCAAAAACTCCAGCTGCTTAAATTCCCAAATTCCCAGAATTCCAACTCCCTAAATCCCCAAATGCCCCTAAAACCCAACTCTCTAAATCCCCAAGACTCCAACTCCTTAAGTCCCGAAATTGCCAGAACCCCAACTCCGTAAATCCCCAAATGCCCCTAAACCCCAACTCTCTAAATCCCCAAGACTCCAACTCCTTAAGTCCTGAAATTGCCCGAACCCCAACTCCGTAAATCCCCAAATGTCCCTAAACCCCAACTCCCTAAATCTCCAAATCCACAGATACCCAGCTCCTAAACACCCAAAAATCGAAACCAAATAGCATCCGAAAGAATCATAGCAAGAAAAGATGAAAATGCAAGAGGACAGTCGTGATAGAGAGCACCTCTGAGCGGATATACTCGTAGCATGATCACGAAGGTGTCGGTCGAGTATAGGTGTCGGCAGGCGAGCAGGAATGACACGTAGCCTGTGGCTTTCTCACTCCTTCTCATTCCGTTCCTTTGGCCGAGGCCGCCGACGAGGGATTAGCCTAATGGGTCCTGCCCACCCCTCTCATTCCTCGCCGCGTGTGTTATATGTATATCCATATTCTGATCCTTTACACCACCTTCGACCTCCTACATAATCGGCGACTGGCCAGACCCGATGAACAACGCCGCTAAGTGATTCACAATCGGCCTTATTGATTGTATCGACGATCGACGTGCACGCTCAGAATCGTCGACATTGATTTAACCCCTTAATATATAGATACCTTTCTTTTTATCCTTTCTTTTCATTCGACTTACGTCATTGTTCTGTTTGTCAAAATGATCTTTTTGTTTGTTTGGAGGACCGTTCAGAGGTTAGCTTTAATTTAATTGAAATTTTTTGTCGACATGGCAACAGTGTCTTGTCTGAAATTATGGGATCAGTAATGCTGATGTTTTATTTATTTAATTTATAACATGAAATAGATTGTTGAGAAATTTGTATGAATATTTAAATAGAATTTTATAACTACGTGTTAAGTTTTGTTTGAGTATATGAAACTGATTGTTGATAAGCGAATTATACAAGTGTTTAAATAAATAAATAAATGTGTAACTAACAATTAAATTTTGTTTCCTCAGTTTTGTTTCCTTTTGTTTCAGTCAAATCATATTAAATTCCATAAATAAATATTATATAAATAATCTTTGAATAAATACATAAATAATTTCATAACCAAAAACTAAATTTTATTTGAATATACAAAATATATTGTTAATAATTTAATTATATGAATCATATTAAATTCTATAAATAAAAATTTAATTTTCACTTATATGAAATATTGTTGATAAATTAATTATATAAATAATCTTTAAATAAATACATAAATAATTCCATAACCAAAAACTAAATTTTATTTGAATACACAAAATATACTATTAATCATTTAATTATATAAATCATATTAAATAATTAAAAAATTGGGTACATAAAATATATAGTTGATAATTTAATAATATAAATAATTCCTAACTAGAAATTTACGTGAATAAACGAATTACATAAATTGTACATAAATATATAAATATATGTACAAGTAAATGATCGTATAGAAACAATTTCAAATTTCCCGCGCAAACGTCGGTTGAAAATTTCCACGGACATCGCAAGCGTTGTCTTCCTTTTAAACATAAACGCAGCGTTTTCATCTTACAGCGACAATCTCCGTTAGTATAGCATTCTCATGAGGTACCGTTTATAGATTATAATCGGATGCGAACCATTACATGGTTCACCCAGTATATTCTCAATCTCGAAGGGATTATATGCTCGCGTGACAAGGATTGCGGCAGCTTGCAGCGTAACATATTAGATGCACGGCTTGATATCATCCTGGACAGGCTGCTCCTCTTCTTTGACATCGTTTCTTTTCAACTTCTGACACCCTCGTACCATCTTCTTCATTTGCTAGTTGCTCTTTTAATTTCAGTATTACATTGCTTGACACTGCACTGGAAAATCGGGCAAATAAAACGCGCGAAATTAATCTCTTCAAAAATAACGAATATGATGTTAAAAATATTTCTAGTCATTTACAGCAAAAATTCTAATCAAACGTGTGTATACGACACATATAACATATACTACATTTTTATTGGCGTCTAAATAGATAAATAAATTCAAAATTATTTTTGCAACAATTTATAATTCAAACTAATTTTTATAAAATAAATATATTAGTCGTGTCATTGTAACTGGAAAAGTTTCAGTGCAGAACACTTGACAGTACAACATAACCTAACTATAGACCGAAAAATCTGACGTCTTTGTCAGAAAATCCCGAGGGTTAAATAAACGTTTTAAATAGAAATTATAAAGATTGGATATTAAAAAAATCTAATAACCAGTGAAAGAATTCCTCTAATATTAATATACGAGAGTCGATATTCGAATAAAATTAACAGATTCGTTGACTTCTTTTACGGAAGATGGAAACGGTCCAACATAATCCCCAGATCGAAGCTTAAAATTCTGCCGTGCGATTTTCAGCCTCGGACCACCAAGCTCGCGGTTAATGATCCTTGGGCGGTGACTTCTTTACAATTCCGAAGAGTACCTACGTGCCCTGATTTGTACTTAAGAAGTGCATTATAGTGGTCGGTCAACTCGCTAACACCGCCAGAAATTGTCGTTCCTGTTGACAGTCTTGTCCCAGCTTGTCCTCCGCTTTCTTTCCCGGCAACAACGCTGACAGCAAGATAAATTACGACGACCTATGTCGTTCACGCTTCCTCAATCATTTTTCGCAGTTTGATGCGCTTTCCGGATAAACTTCGTTTCGGTTCGGTGTACGTGAAAAATACCGACACCTTTTCTATGAATGTTTATTCACTGTCTAGATTTTGTATTTTACTTGCAGCTGTGGAACATTTTGTCTTTCAAGGGAATGTTGGTGGGGAAGTAATTTTATTACATTAGGGATTTGGGTTTATAACTGACATTTTAGAATGTTGGAATGTGTGGCAAAAATGTGCAAGGTTTATGCAATGGTGAAATTGTTTGGGGCTTCTTAATTTGCAATTGGAGGATTTAGGAATTTATATTTATAAGTGTCAAGTTTTTAAAGTTTTTTAATGGCTTGTTTAAATTTCTTGAGATTTTCTTATTTACAGATATTATTGCAAACAATTTGGAAATATGCAAACAATATATATTATTAATATTACTATCAATAGTAGCACATATTGATATTGCTATTAATAGTAATATGTATAATTGTTATTATCAATAACAATATAGATAGATACATATCACTACCAATAACTATATATACAGATATATAGTATTATTATTTAACAGAAACACATATATTTATATATGTTATTAGTGCTAATAGTAATATAGAAACATGTCATACTATTGATATACTATCAATAGTACCATACGTATATACATATTATTACTGTCAATAGTAATATACATAGATACATACTATGTTTGCTAATAGTAACATATATGTATAGGTGCGTCTCATTATTATCAATAGCAAAATACATAGAAATATATTATTAGTAGTAATAGTAACATATTGAGATTGATATTATTACTATCAATAATAACATACGTAGAAACATATCATTAATAATACCATACGTAGACACATATCATTACTTTCAATAATATCATATGTAGACACATATTATTACTCTCAATAATATCATACGTAGACACATATTATTACTCTCAATAATACCATACGTAGATACATATTATTACTAACATTAATATTATACATAGATGCACGCTATTTCCACTAATAATAATATATACAGATACATCTTATTATTATCAATGGCAAAATACATAGAAATATATTATTAATATTAATAGTAACATATAGAGACACATATTATTAATGTCAACAGTACCGTACAGAGATGCATATTATTACTGCCAATACTAACATACATACATACTATTTCTAAATTAATAACATATGACATATTAATAACAAAAACACATTCCAACACATATTGTTGTCAATAATAATATACATGTAGGTAGATATTCTTACTGTCAATAATATGTATATTCTATAAGTACATATTCTTGCTGTCAATAATTGCATACAAGTAGATATTATTACTATCGATAACACACTATGTATATACATATTATTGCTGTCAATAGTTATACATATAGGTACATATAATAGAATTATAAAATAAAATTATACATATTGCTATCACCAATAGCAACATACAACATATTATAATTGTCAGTAACTTATTAAAATGAAAATCAATAATAATATGTATAGTACTATATTACTGTCAGTAATTACATACATACAAACATATATCAGTAGCAAAAAAAACACAAATAATTTACCAAAACGAATCGCGCAAAAATAGAGTGCTCGATGCAAATGAATCAAAGCAACGTCCGACAACGTGAAAATCGTGATACAGAATTCAAACGCGATTCCCCCCATAAAAATAGGGGGATCGTGTGTATACAAACAACTCTAGTTCCTGTGTTGCATCCGTTGTGTCGTAAGGAGAATCCGCCGCTTTCCTACGCCTCCCTTTTGCTTTCCGCATGTCGAATCGCAGTCTGAATGGTGGAAAAGGTGCCGCACCTTCGTAGGTTATAAATCTAGCCGGGCCCTCCCTGTCCCACCTTTCTCTTCTCCAACGGGTCCTAGGGGGTCTTAGAGCGTGTGTGAGGTCCCCTAAATGGTAACAAATGTCTTGAAAATGCCAACAATGAGCCGCGAAGCGGTTGACATCCGAGAGCGCGTTTTATTTTCCTGTCAACGCTCCCACCGCACCCGACAGAGACAGAAAAGGAAATGCGGTTATGGCAATCTGCTACACGTTTCTCGTTTTTTAAATACTCTCGAGAACTCCTATGCACGTAACGTGGCTGAGTATTCTAGTTTTTGTCGGATTTTTTCGGGAATGGAACACGGTTATTTATTTTATTGCTTAGCCTAAGTTGGTTTAATAGTTTAATCGACGCTGGCGCCATCTGATCAATATTTTGGTGATAGTACTGATTGATATTGTTTGGTACTATTCGGTACTGTTTTATATTGTTTGATATTATCTAGTAATATTTGACATTGTTTGGTACTTTTTAGTACTATATGGTACTGTTTTGGTAAATACATTTATATAAAAATGAAAATTTTATTACTCCCATATTACTCGAAAAGCAAAACTCCACACGTCGTCAACCAAATCTCCGAACATCACAAAACCGATTGACGTCGAAAACCGAGGCCCCGTCCCGATGACGTCGGTCGAAATAAAATACGAAAGTCGCAAAGAGAAGAGAACGCGAGTTTACGTCGAAAATAAAGGTGTACAGCATGAAAGAGGCGACCTCGGGTAGAAAATAAAATCTGAAATCACCGATTTTATGCTGTAGCCACGAGATACGTGTGTACCACGTGCACGTCACAAGCACTTAGCCATTTATGACTGTTCGCAGAGGATCCCCATAGGTGCTTCGGCCACATTACATCAATGCTAGAGCCTCGTTCATATGTAAACGTACAGGACTTTGCTCAGCGGGGATGCTGACCAGCACATTTCAGGATGACGTTGCTTCGAAAGAGATATTTGCTCTCGACTCCGCGGTCCCTCTCTAATTGATTACACGCATCTTTTCACGCGTTCTATTCAGTCGATCGCCTCTCTTTTCATCTCCGAGAGGCCGATATTGATTGTGCCTATCAACGAGCAAACCTGCCCGACAGCCGGAGATCGCCCCGTGCGAAGCGGGTAATTCACTGCCCGGGCATTTGTCCTGTGTCAACGAACGTCGTACATCAGCTTCCGATTATGGCCTACGTAAATCGGCCGTACCGGTCATTCCATATTTACAGTTAAGGTTCACTGTTAAGCTTCATTTTTAAGGTTACTTGCAATTGATAGAGCATACCTGGTAAAGATATTTCGTTTACGGTTAAAATACGTCGTTCCAGGATAAATAGTCTAGCTATGATAATTAATTTTTAACTAGAGTATGAATTCTATATTAATTTGTAATGATAAAGTATATAATAGACTTAAAATATTACAAATATAACCTTCCTCATCTAAAAATTATTGTGTCTCAATGTCTCAGTGTCTCAATGTCTCAATGTCTCAGTGTCTCAGTGTCTCAATGTCTGAGTGTCCAAGTGTTCCAATGTCTCAAAGTCTCAGTGTCCCAATATCTGACTATACTAGACATTACTATGTCTCAATGTCTAAATGTCTCAGTATCTCAATGTCACTATGTGTCAATGCCTAAATGTCTCAGTGTCTCAGTGTCATTGTGTCTACATGTCACAATGTCTTAATGTCCCAGTGTTGCAATGTCTCAGATTCTCAGTGTTCCAATATCTGAGTGTCTCAGAGTCACTATGTCTCACTGTCTCAGCATCAGGGTGTCTCAGTGTCTCAAAATGACTATGTCTCACTCTATCAGTATCCAAGTTTCTCACTATCCCAGCATCAGAGTGTCCCAATGTACCAACATCTGCCTGCATCAATAGACAATAAACTTATTTTACTTAGCAAGTAATTACCGTCCCGTATATAAATTTTAATTTCAACAAAAAATGTAGAGAGATACCTTCTACGAGGATATAACGAATCCTTCAGAAAGATCGACACGCTAACAGGCCAGTACGGCTGGAAACAATGGCGTGAACGAGAAGGTAATCTATAAAGCATTTCATCGAGTGCCCGCCTTCTTGTGCCTCTCGTTCTCTCGTTATATCTTCAACATATGGAGGGCCAGTTAAACGATCACACCCGATTTCTAGCCCTGCTCTTTACAAGGTGTTGCCCTTTGTGCTCGCCCACTTCTCGGATGGGACCATTGACTTCTTTAAATTCCAATTATTATTATTTTTATGTAGTTTTAGGTTTATTGAATTTATTAAATTTTCATGTTTATTGAATTTATTAAATTTTTAAGTTTATTGAATTTATTCAATTTTTAAATTTATTGAATTTATTCAATTTTTAAGTTTATTCAATTTATTCAATTTAAAAATCCTTCACTTATCAAATAAAAATAACCTCCTTCTAATTCTTATGTTGATCAGTATATTTACGCAACGGACATTAACCTTACCATGTGATTTATCAGATACGTCAATCAGAAATTCACTGCTACAAAATTAATTAATTATAATTAACTATGTAAATTGTAATTGATCTCAATCTTCATTTTAAACTGTATTAAAAATTCAAGTAAGATTTACGTTTCAACCGTAACTGGGTCAGACTCGTACAAGTTTATTTAAATATCGTCAATTATTATTACACACGATTATGACCGCCATCTTCCTTGTGGAAGGAAAATAATAGACCAAGCTAAACTACACATTTATTTATTTATTTAATTCTTTACTTTTCATGGAAGATGGCGCTTGAGGTATATTCATATTACCCAAAGAACTGTCATTGAACTACACATGATTGCAGTGTTACGCATTTGTTTTCCTTTCTATTATAATATTGTTGCGTGTTCCTAAAACATCGCGTAGTAGTACAGAGAATCGACTAGAGGCGCTTCGCATTGCACATTTTCGCGCCCTTCTAGCGTCGGTTGCACTACTTTGCTTGTTTACGAGTTGCGTCGCACGTGTGTCGCAGTGTAACACGTTGCTCTGCCATTCGGTGAATCTTTATTAAATATCGCATAAACCTGAAGTTATCTATGTTTATTAAGTGTCTATGTTTGTTAACTGTGCTTATTAAGTGCGCCTGTGTACTAAATGTGTCTGCTTTATTTCTAAAACCTATTGCTCGCAAAATCTCTCGACCTTGCTTCGCAGAGAATTCCCGAAACGTCGCTTTGAGGCAAGTTGAAAAAGTGCATGTAACAAACCGTGCAGAGCCGTGTAACGCGGTCGATTCATACAACGAACGGATTTCGTTTAAAAAAATGCTCGTTGAATGGCCGATCTCGGGCCTACCGTTCGGTAGGTTTTAACGAGTAAAATTTCCCGCGGTAGACACGAACGACAGTGAATCCCCGACGATCCCTTTGGCGGCACCTTTGCCGACCCGTCCGCGTTTCTCCTATGACAAACGGAAGAATGGAAGAATGCTTCGGAGACAAGTTGCATTTACAATAAAGCCGACGGACAGTCGGTTTAAATTCCTGTCACCTCGTGGCGGACACCGCGGACCACTCGGACAGCCCGAAAAATGTTCGTCGATATTTCACGACCGTCTTCGAGCTACCACGATCGTCGAACAGATCTCTTCTTTTTACGCTAAGCGACAAGTACGACGCTTGCATAATACAAAATATATTTTCTATGAAATAGATAAATTTCAGAAATTTATTTTGAATGGTTCGGAATTATATGACCTCGATTTACAATTTTGTAGGCACTTGTGTCAAAAATGGATTGCTACAATGTCGGAAGAAATGAAGAAGGTCAAAGTGTTGAATACATTTTGCATTTAGCGATGCTTTATTATTCAGGTGATTAGAATTGAACGATTCGGTGAAGGGAAAAAAAGTTCGGTTTGTTACGTTTGAACTTTGCGCGCGAAATGGACGCAATATTTCATGGGGGAGGTTAATTATTAACCTGCGGATATTTATGGCAGCCTGCAAAATAAATGTAAATTATTTAATACACGGGCTATTAAATGATAAAATGGTTAGTAAATCATTTAATACATGGGCTACTGAATGAATTCATTATATTAATCATTGTAATATAAAATTTAGTTACAATTTATAAATTTCCATAGTATAAGTAAATTTAGTTACATTATTAACTTCATAAATTTGTAAGCATTCGTTTATTAATTATTAGTAGTAAAATGCTCTGTACTTGCCTGTAGGGCAAATAATTAAGTACAATTAAATATTTATTATGACTTTATCAACCAATCACCTCGAACACCATGTTAAATATGTAAATGATATCTGTGCGCAGTACATAATGGTGATTGATATTTATGCGCAGTTATGAGTGTATGATGTAAATAGCATGAGTGTAATCATAAAGTTAATGTGCATATTTATTATTTGTAATAATGGACTGTGCGTCTCTTTAATATTCAAGGTTGCAAGGCATGATGAAATGTTATAAGGAAGAATAGATCATAACATATTACGACTGCTGAATATTAAGATACTTCAAGATAAAAGGGATGTGAAAAGTTTGCAGTAATACAGTGATTACTAAAATAATTATGAGGAATCCAATATTACAATGAAGATAATATTTACAAAAATTCTGCATGAATACAATAATTAATAAAATTATTATGAAAAATTCACAATGATTCAAGAATTATTAAAATAATTATGAGAATTCTACAGTGATATAACAATTGTTAGGATAATTGTGATAAATGTTAATACAATAATTATTAAATAAATTATGAAAATAACAAATATGAAAAATCCACAAAAATACAATGATTATTATTATTAAGATAACTGTAAAAAATTCAGAATAACACAAGAACTATGAAAATAAGAATGAAAAATCTAAAACAATACAACAGTTGTTACACCAATGATTAAAAATCCAGAACATAATAATTATTAACACAATCATAAAAAATTCACAATAATTCAATTATTATTATTAAAACAGTTGTAAAAAAATCCACAATGACACAGAAATTATTAAAATAATTTTAAAAAATTTATAGTACTACAACAGTTACTAAAACAATTATGAAAAATCCATAACAATGCAACAATTACTAAAATAATTATAAAAAATTGACAACAATGCAATAATTACTGAAATAATTATAAAAAATGCATACTAATATAATAATTAGTAAAAAATAAAAAATGCAGAATAATACAGAGGTCATTAAAATAATCTTTAAAACTGATTGTTCGATAAAATCCCGTTAATTATCGATGAGAGCGGAATTCTCTCCAAATTTCAGCGTCGTAAAATGTTGCAATATACTTGATCGAAAATTCCTCGGGCTATTTCGTAAGAGAAACGATGAGATTTTGACAAATGTGACGGGACCGACGGAAAGTGGAGTCGGTTCAAAGGACCGCCGCTGAGAATTCGACAGGCAAATTGCACACTTCTGTCGCTTGCCGCTTTCTCGCACAAAGTGAAAACCGCAGGAAAAGAGGGTGTTCTTCATTGCAGAGAAACGATTTTAAAGCAGGTTTTACTGTCCAAGAGCTAAACATGACCGTCGTTTTCCTTCACGAAAAAGGACTCTTTTCACTCGATGATACAACGTCGCCGCCTTTATGGTTGCGTTCATGTTTTCCTTCGGAAGATTTAGTGGAGTAAAGTGGATAAAAGAAAACGGAGAATATACTGCAAATAAAATTACTGTGGCAACTATTTTTTTGTGGTAGTTTTTAAGAGACGCTGTTGATTAGTTTGTAGATTTTATATTATACGTTATTAGGTTTATTGTATATTATTGTGTTCATTATTAGGTTTAGGTTTATTCGAATTTTAATTATTTATTTATAGTGGGATTTTGTATTGTACATTTATATATACTAGAAATTTTATTTCATATATTTATGTATACTGAGAATTTTATATTCTATATTTAAGTATATTGAAAATGTTATATTTTAAAGCAAATGTATGTTGGAATTTTATATTACTTATATTTGTGTATGTTAAGATTTTATATGACATACTTTATATGACATATATTGTTAGATATATTAGAATTTTACATTATACATTTACGTTTACTAGAATTTTTTCTTTCTCTTCTGTTTTCGACAAAAGAAATTTTGTCTTTCAATTTTTAAGAAGAGAAGAAACTGAAAATATTTCACCCAAAGCAACATGGCGTTGTATCTACTGTGACGCAATAATGGCGCGTATTTCAAACGCAATAAAACAAAATACATACATGAATCCGTATTTTGTTCCATATCTCGTTCTTGTTCTACCTATATGTTTACTAGTATTTCATACTGACTCTCTATTAGCAAATTCACTGCTATTATATCTTATTTAAATCTCATTTCTCAAACTACGAACCAAAAGGTCCATTGAATGCTCTTCTAAGTCGCATCGATCCAACAAAGTTTGTACAACAGCTTTTGCGCCACTTAATTCCGCATCAGATCCGCAGGCATTTCAAAGCAAATGTCTAACAAACCTGAATAGTTCGCTGTCATAACAGAGATCTTGCTCGTCCAAACAGCGAAAAGTGCACGCGAGACGCGTCAAGAATCTCCGTCAAATCGAGCGTGATGCTTTCTTCGATTGTTGAACGTCCCGAAAAGCGCATCTATGTCCGGAAAACTATCGAGCATCTCACAATGGGCGAATGCTCGATTGAACGATAATGGGACACAAATGGGACAATGGAGGAGACTTAGCTTCGCGAACGATCGCACTGGTCATCCTCGTGGCTTATTTTAAGGCTGTTATTGTTGTCTTTCCCTTCTTGCTCAAGGAAAATGGACGAGCATGTCGATATTCTTCGAAAAATTGTTCTCGAATGATAGCTTTAAATGCGCTGCAACGAGCAGGATATTAAACGTTGTATGGGGTTTGAATGGGGAATCCGAAAGACACTGGTCAATGGTTCTTTAGGGGGCTTCCTATTGTACGGGAAATGCTTCCTGGAAAATCACGGACTTTGTGTTTGGTTGTTATAATACGTTTTGAAGATATCACTGCAAAGGATTTGCGGGGTGCACATTTTTTATATACATTTGCTGTCCGTGTGTCAAATATGATATCACATGTTTTCTGTCCGTGGACTCTGTTCATAGAAATGATGCATCACACATCAGAATAAGTTCAAATATTTAACCCCTTGCACTATGACTTATTTGTCAGGTGCGTCAGTCAGAATTGACTAATTGCAGCTACAATATTAAAACAGACCAAAAAGATTGAAATGTTATATCAATATGTTATTATTCAATCGTTAACTATGCAAATTATAATTGGACTTGAACTCCAAATTGAAACGTAGTAAAAATTTGAGTAAAATTGATTACGACCGAGGTACGAGTGCGTCACGAGTCAGACTTGTCAAAACAATGCAAGGGGTTAAAACAATTTTTGTGCACAAAAATTGCACAAAATGAGGTGATATGGCACTCATCAGAACAAGTCTTAGCAGTTGGACCATGTTTTGGTGCACAGCTGCACTCTATTGTTCATAGAGATGATATGGCACTCATTAGAATAAGTCTTGATAGTTGGACTATGTTAAGGTGCACAGATGCACTCTTTTGTTCATAGAGATGATATGGCACTCATCAGAACTAGTTCTGGTAGTTGGACCATGTTTTGGTGCATAGATGCACTCTCTTGTTCATAGAGACGATATGGCACTCACCAGACTTAGTTCTGGTAGTTGGACTATGTTTTGGCGCACAGATGCACTCTCTTGTTCATAGAGATAATATGGCACTCATTAGAAAAAGTCTTGGTAGTTGGACTATGTAGAGGTGCATAGATGCATTCCCTTGTTCATAGAGATGATATGGCACTCATTAGAACTAGTTCTGGTAGTTGGACTATGTTTTGGTGCATCAATGCACTTCCTTGTTCATAGAGATAATATGACACTCATCACAACAAGTCTTAGTAGTTGGACCATGTTTTGGTGCATAGATGCACTCTCTTGTTCATAAAGATGATATGGCACTCATCAGAACTAGTTCTGGTAGCTGAACCATGTTTTGGTGCACAGATGCACTCTCTTGTTCATAAAGATGATATGGCACTCATCAGAACTAGTTCTGGTAGTTGGACTATGTTTTGGTGCACAGATGCACTCTCTTGTTCATAAAGATGATATGGCACTCATCAGAATTAGTTCTGGTAGCTGAACCATGTTTTGGTGCACAGATGCACTCTCTTGTTCATAGAGATGATATGGCACTCACCAGAACTAGTTCTGGTAGTTGGACTATGTTTTGGTGCACAGATGCACTCTCTTGTTCATAGAGATCTTATAGCACTCATCAGAACTAGTTCTGGTAGTTGGACTATGTTGAGGTGTACAGATACACTCTTGTTCATAGAAATGATATGGCACTCATCAGATCTAGTTCTGGTAGCTGAACCATGTTTTGGTGCACAGATGCACTCTCTTGTTCATAGAGATGATATGGCACTCATTAGAACTAGTTCTGGTAGTTGGATCATGTTTTGGTGCACAGCTGCACTCTATTGTTCATAGAGATGATATGGCACTCATTAGAAAAAGTCTTGGTAGTTGGACTATGTAGAGGTGCATAGATGCATTCCCTTGTTCATAGAGATGATATGGCACTCATTAGAACAAGTCTTGGTAGTTGGACTATGTTTTGGTCCAACACCACATGCTGTATCTCACATCACAAATGATAAGTATCAAATGTATTAATTGATATCAATATGTATGTGATAATAATGTATCACATATTAGAATAAATTACAACACTTGGACCAATCTATTCCTATACAAGCATCCACTACTTGTAACCCAAAAATGTCATATCACAATCCACAATGATACTCATCCCAATATATTCTCTTCACATATACACTTCACCTTTCCACAATCAAACTTTACAACTGAAACCAATATTGTCCATGCACTCCCAGCATCTCAAGGTCACATCGTAACAAAATTATTTAACACGTTTGTCGGTTAAAATATTGCGTGAATTATTCACGAGCAACGTCGGAATCGTAAAGTGATCCAGTCCATTAAGCGTGTTCATAAAATAGCGATAGTTTAAAGGCACGTTGAACAAATCGCTGCGGTGCATTCGGTCCATTGTCAGGGAATGAGATTAATTAACCGGCAAACAGCATCGCGGCTCAAACGAAGCCGAACAACCGCAAAGTAAACACATTAACCGACTGATTTTATGATCTACAGGTCGTTGTGGCGACGAGTCCGACACGGAAAGCGAACCTGGCATTCCTCTGAAGCGAAAGCAACGCAGGAGCAGGACCACGTTCACCGGAGAACAGCTGGAACAACTGGAGACGGCGTTCCAGAGAGCTCAGTATCCCGATGTCTATGCTAGAGAAGAATTGGCTCAAAGAACTGGCCTTACGGAAGCCAGAATTCAAGTAGATATTGTTTCGTCCTTGAATTAGTTGCCTTTCGAATGATAGTTATTTTGAACTAGTTACCTCTCAAAAATTGTGAACGTAAAAATTAATTAAATGGAGAGAGAGAAGGTAAATCTAGGGATTTGGGGATCTAGGGATTCGGAGACGTAGAAATTTGGGGATTTAGGGATTTGGAAGCACAGGAATTTGAGGATCTAGGGATTTAGGGACTTAGAAATTTGGGGATCTAGGGATTTTGGGACTTGGGAATTTGGGGAGATAGAAATTTAGGGATCTAGGGATTTTGGGACGTAGGAATTTGGGGATCTAGGAAGTTGGGGACTTAGAAATTTGGGGATTTAGGGATTTGGAAGCATAGGAATTTGGGAATCTAGGGATTTAGGGACTTAGAAATTTGGGGATCTAGGGATTTTGGAACGCAGGAATTTGAGGAGATAGAAATTTGGGGATCTAGGAAGTTGGAGACTTAGAAATTTGGGGATTTAGGGATTTGGAAGCATAGGAATTTGAGGATCTAGGGATTTAGGGACTTAGAAATTTTGGGATCTAGGGATTTTGGAACATAGAAATTTGGGGATCTAGGAAGTTGGGGATTTAGGGATTTGGAAACGTAGGAATTTGGAGATCTAGGGATTTTGAAACGTGGGAATTTGGGTGTCTAAGGATTTGGGAAGATAGAAATTTAGGAATGTAGGAAGTTAGGGACTTAAAAATTTGGGAACCTAGAGATTTGGAAAGTGAGAAATTTGAGAATACAGAAATTTGGGGATATAGGGATTTGAAAATGTAGAAATTTGGGATCCTAGGGACTTGGAAATATAAGAGCCACGAACATAAAAATTTGAGGGTCTAGGGACTTAGAAACATAATTTCAGTATGTAGTAATTTGGGAAGTTAGAAATTTAGGGATCCAGAGACTTGAAGATCCAGACTAAGGACAACTAGTGATAAACAATTTTAAATAAATAAAAAAAGTGTTTAAAAAATTTCACTTTCAATTTCCCTTTATAAATTTTTAAATTGCTCCGATCGACCTAAATTAAAATTTTTTAGTTGAAACCTTGAGAGGATTTATTGTCATCATATACTAATTTTAAAATCCTTCTAAAGAGGATGAAACAAAATTTCATTGAATCACCCTAATATATACAAAGAATCCTAAGTTACACTACAATTAAAATTCGGTATTGTTTTGTTTCAGGTATGGTTTAGCAATCGAAGAGCACGGTTACGGAAACACGCAGGTAGCATAGCGCATTCGGTAGCGGGTCTGCCATTAACACCCTGTCAGTATGCGAGCGGGCACGAATTAGGCCAAATACCGCAGGTACCTCAGATGCCGACTGGGATTCCACAAGTGCCAACAAGCTTACACCACAGTCCAACGACGCTGCAACAATCGAACACTGTCAGCGTTCATCCGATACCCGGTACACAAATCACGACGACCACCACCATAGCACAGGTACCGGTGACGATCGGTAGCTCTCTTCCGGGACACACTGTATCGATTTCGGGTCATTTGAGCTCGTTACCGGGACACGCGGTGCATGTCGGACAAGTTTCGACGATTCAACCACCCGCGGCTCATGGGGCACCTACTACGATCTCTCATAACACAGGTTAGTTTGATTAGTTTATTAACACTTTATTGACACTAACTGCCACGCCATTTGTATATGGATGACGCTTAAATTTACAGTTCGTCAAGTATGTCGTTAATTTTTTTCATTAACCTAATTGAAAATACTTCGTAACCTGTTTGGAATTATGAATAATGCAACAAAATATTGTGAGAATATTGCGTTGAACATTCCGACATATGGGATATTTTTGTTTGTTGTAAATAATAACTATCTGTAATTATTTATAAATGATTTTGTTATGCAGTTTGTAGTAACACGTGCGCGTACTTTTCCGACGTACGGAATAATAGAAGGAACATACTTGTTCTAATGCACACGCAGTTCGCGCATCTCTCTTTACGTCACGTCGCGCAGCGAAGTTAAATAGCATTTACCGTCATATTCAATAATGACATATAAAAGTGACTGCAGATTCGAGTTGATAATCGGAGAAGTTTAAAATGTCGAATCTTTTAAATTAAAGGTTTAGAAATTTAAATCTTAAACATTGACATAAAATGAGGACTGCAGATTCGAATTGTCAGTCAGAGAAATGTTTTATTGTCAGTCAACTTTTTAAAGTTGAATCTTTCAAATTAAAGGTTAAGAAATTTTAAATGTTAAAAAATGACTGTTGAATTAAACACTCGAATACGCAAAATGTTTTTGGTTGTTGTAAATAGTAACTGTTCTTGATTACAACTGATTTTATTATGCCTGTAATACCACGTGCGCGTACTCCCTGACGTACAGAAAAATGACACGCACTTGTTCTACTGCGCACACAGTTCGCGCATCTCCCCTTTCTCGCACTGAAGTAGAATAGTACGCATTGTTACGTGCGACGCAAAACACAAAAATTCACAAATTTACTAATTTCAAGTTTGTATATTTAAACTAACAAACAGCAGTGTAAGAAAAATGGATATAATTTAACTTACACTTTATACCTAAACTTTCAATTTTTCTCTTATAAGACTAAAAATTCATAAAAGTATTGTTTAATAATAACACAAAATTACGTATCAGATATTTCAACGTACGTAACGTACATGTACATACAGTTTACCTTGCACATATGTCACTCAAGTCATGAAATCAGAAACTTACCTAATTCCTCTCACATATTGTCCATTAAACGGTAAAGGTGTCAATTAGCATGCTACATGCAGTGTTAATGAATTCGAATTGGACTTCGTAAAAATGTTACGTGCATCGTAACTTAACAAGCTAAATATGTACATTATGTATGATGCTTCTTTATTTTCATTTTCAAACTATTTTCTGTTACATATAATTTAGGCTGTGTTAAATATAACGATTTAGGAATTAAGGACTTAAGGATTTAGGGACTTAGAGATCTAGGGATTTAAGGATATAGGGAATTAGGGATTTGGAGATTTAGGAGTTAGGGATTTAAGGACTTAGAGACTTAGGGACTTAGGGATTTGGGAATTGGGGACTTGGGGTTTTAGGGATTTGAAGACTTGGGGTTTTAGGGATTTAGGGACTTAGGGATTTTGAGACTTTGGGATTTAGATATTTTGGGATTTAGCAATTTAGGGACTTAGAGACTTAGGAACTTAGGGACTTGGGCACTTGGAGACTTGGAGTCTTGAGGACTTAGGGACTTTGGGACTTCGGGATTTAGGAATTTAGATATTTTGGGACTTAGCAATTTAGGGACTTAGAGACTTGGGGACTTGGAGACTTGGAGACTTGGAGACTTAGGGACTTGGGACTTGGGGATTTAGGGATTTAGGGACTTAGGAATTTAAGGATTTAGATATTTAGGGATTTAGCGATTTAGGGACTTAGAGACTTGGGTACTTAGGGTCTTAGGGACTTTGGGACTTAGGACCCTAGGAATTTTGGGACTTACGGATTTGGCAATTTTGAAAATTACATGAATTACAAATTTGGGACTTATATCTGATAAAAAATTGAAACTTGCAATACCTGTATGAATTCATAATTGAAAGTTAATGATGAATTTGTGTAATTTAGGAAATACAGACTGGTCCAGGCCGCAGCTCGGTTGGGGACAATTCAATCACTTTCAAAGTGAGTACACGTCGAGTCATTCGAGTCATCAACATTCTTCGCACGGGAGTCATGGCACACTGTCTTCTGGTACCGGGAATTCTGCATCGACGTCGGAATGGTACGACCAGGGCTACGATTATTCTCAACACGCTCAGTTGAACTATCATCGAAGCGTGGGTGGAATATTTTAACGATGATTGAACTAACATTAGAGAAAAGTCATCGAACGAACTTTCATTATCTGTGTGGCTTGTCGCGAAATTAGGAGCAATAGTCTTTAAATAATATTTTCAATCTTTCAATAATATCACTCTGTACATTATCGTTGAGTGACACAGGCTTTTGTAAATTTGTAAATAATACTATTATAAATCACTCTGTATATTTTAAACGGAAACAATTAATAGTTTTTTTAATGTTTGAGTTTCTATACGGTTTGTACTATTTGTAAAATATAGTTTTGATAATGTGGCTGTGGAGTATTTGGTTAAACGTAAGAAAGTTAGGGTTGTAACATTTTTTATACGCGAGTTCAAATCTCCGTCGACTAATTTCATTTTTTTTTTTTTTTTGTTTAAGTACATTTTAAATTATTAGTGAACTTTACATGGTGTACCGTGATAATAAAATTCAATTTTAAATATTTTTTCCATGTTAAATACTTTTATAATTTTGAATAATGAATATGCTCGAAATTTCCAACAATAAACATTAATGTTACAAAAATTGAACATATGTGTTGATATAAAAATCTGTTTTGAAATTGCTATATTTTACAAAATGTTAATAACTTATGTTAGAGACAAGCCACATAAAAATTAAAGTAGTTCTTTTGTCTTTCACAAATGTAATAAATAAAATTGTCTTCGTGTTCCATAACTGCCTTCCAATACTTTGATAACAGTATTATTAATTTTTCAATAAACAAGAGCAAAAAGTTATTTATTAAAATTGTAAGAATTTCGTTGTAATTAACGTTTAAATTAAATTGCGAAAATATTGAATGCAATGGAAGATTAAGATCAGTTATTAAATGCTCAGTAATTAGATAAAAGATATTATATTTATATTAAAGAATTTCGCTATTGAATTTTCTATAATTTGTAAATAAATCACTGTATATAATATATTTTTAATACTGATGTAAGAAATAATTTGAAATAAGTGTAAAGAAAATATTTTTTAATTTTTATTGAATATGTTCTTTTATTGATTACCCTACATCCTTGAAGAAATTGAATTAATCAATGAAATATAAGGTAAGTATCTATTTATGTAATAAAATAAGAGAAAATTTGTTTAATGAAAATGTAAATAGTTTTAGTTTTTATGAAAAGTGAAATTAAAATTATAAAAATGAAATTAGAATTATGAAAGTGAATATAAAATTTAAAAATGAAATTAGAATAATAAAAGAGAAATTAGAATAACAAAAGTGAAATTAGTCTATGTAATAAAATATTCGAGATAATTAACTTTAAAAAAAGAAAAATTTATTTAAAGACAGCAGGTATGATCACATTTAAATATTGAAGTGACTTTAAAACGATTTTCTTAAAATATAAATAATAGTGTAAATGTATAAAATAATAGTTTAAATAATAGCATAATTAATATTATAAATATATAATACAGTAGTTTAAATAACAATTCAAATATATAATATAATAGTATATGTTACAATAGTATAAATAATAGTGTAAATATATAATATTACAGTACAATTAACAGTATAAATATATAATACATAAATAGTACTTCCCTAATTAATTTTAATTAAAGATTTATCAAAATTTTTCCAGCATACATTGTCCCTTTTCTTCAAAATCTCCCAGAGCCCCTTGCCCCCCATTCTAGATACGTCCCTGCACTAAATAGATATTTCTAACCACACATTTTCTATTCACAGTCAAAAGAATATTTTAAAAAATTGATTTACTATTCAGCAATATATATCTTAACAATATCTCATTCGAGCACACGTCGATAATTAATATCGGTATTATAATTTTTGCGAAATCGTAAATATTTATGCGTTCGTAAAACACGTAAAGTATATTTTACTAAGAAACTGAAACCATTGTATATCACCGTTGCGACACGTTTAATCTCCTCAAATCCCATTCAGTAAGAATATGAATCACGTACACGTTCGTGCTTTAATAATGCAAGCTCTTTTCAACGTTGTGTAAATGGATTCGTTCCATATTCGCATAATGCGTACAATTTATCGAGTAACGCGGAAGCGAGAGTATCTGGAGCAAGGTTCAAATAATTGAACGAAACTAGGTGTAACTTCTTGTGACACGTTTATTGTACTTTACAAGAGAGTATGAATTCACACAATACATACATATTTACAATGACACTTTCGTATTATTTTAGAAAAAAAATGTTAGTGGTACTTCAATAAAGTAACAGTCACAGTGGGATATGAAAGATCCCATTCAATTTTAGCCACTGAGATTCTAAAAATCTGAATAAATACCTTTTTTGAAACCACGTGTTTTTACTCTGCTTGACCGACGACTCAGATAATCAGAACAAAAATGATACGCGTGGCGCCATCTAGCGGCGAGCGGCGGAACTACGAAAAACTAAAATTTCGATTTTCTCCGAAATTAGGTTATTTGACGTATTTCTGAGGATCAGAAATTGTTCTGCGACCTCCCTAGAACCTATATATTGCCACAAGAATCTCCTCAGAGCGCTAGAAAAGAAAATAAAAAAATAGGCCAAAACATGGACTAAAAAATTGCCGTCCATCTAGCGGTGAAAGCTGGAACTACAAAAATAGAGAATCAGAATTTTCTCGAAAACTAGGGACTTTTCCGAAATTCTGAGATATACAAATTGTTCCTTGTCGCCTACGGAATCGAACGAACCTAATTATGGCCTGCTAGGACCATTATTAAAGAAAATAGAAAAATAGCCCATTTCATGGACTAAAAAATAGGCGTCCATCTAGCGGTGAAAGTTGGAACTACAAAAATATAAAAATTCGATTTTCTCGAAAATTAGCAAACTTTGAGTACTTCTGAGACTCAGAAAGTGTTATGTGATCGAATTAGAAGCAAAATAAAGCATTTAAAACTTCCTGAAAGCTTTAATAAAGAAACTAAAAAAAATGTCATTTTATGGAGAAAATTTGTGCCGCCATCTAGCGGCAAAACTGCGAACTAAACTGAAAAAACGTATGTCCGAACACGCGTTAAGGGGTCAAATAAAAATTGATTTTCTGGGCTTAATAGGCAAAAAAATGAGTAACTTATTCAACAAAAATTGCTTTAAAATGTCTAAGGAGGCATACTACATCGTCAAAGTTGAGAAATATTACTTTTTATATTTTTCCTTAACGCGTGTTCGGACATACGTTTTTTCAGTTTAGTTCGCAGTTTTGCCACTAGATGGCGCCACAAATTTTCTCCATAAAATGACATTTTTTTTACTTTCTTTATTAAAGCTTTCAGGAAGTTTTTAATGCTTTATTTTGCTTCTAATTCGATCACATAACACTTTCTGAGCCTCAGAAGCACTCAAAGTTTGCTAATTTTCGAGAAAATCGAATTTTTATATTTTTGTAGTTCCAACTTTCACCGCTAGATGGACGCCAATTTTTTAGTCCATGTTTTGGCTTATTTTTTTATTTTCTTTTCTAGCGCTCTGAGGACGTTCTTGTGGCAATATATAGGTTCTGGGGAGGTCACAGAACAATTTCTGACCCTCAGAAATACGTAAAATTGCCTAATTTCGGAGAAAATCGAAATTTTATTTTTTCGTAGTTCCGCCGCTCACCGCTAGATGGCGCCACCTGTACCGTTTTGGACCGAATTCGACAAAAATTGATTTCCCGGCTTTATTAGGCTTCAAAACGCTTCAAACCCTAATAGATATTTGTTTCTAAATGCCTCAGGAACCATACTACGTCGCCAAAGTGCCGAAATATTCATTTTTTTATTTTCCTTACATGCGGGTTCGGACCCTCATTCGACTCAAGTTAGTCTCGATATATCCAAGAATATTTTTTGAACGAAGATATGTGTATAAAACTGTATATTTATTCCGTAATAGTGTTTTTAAAATTTATGTGTTGAATATCAAACGGTGGGTGTTTTGCAATATTCCCAATAACGAAAATTCCAAGCGCGCGCAAATTCAATTTTTACATTGGAGTCTATAAGGATCAGTTTTCTCGGTGATTATTCCTGCGTGGCGAGTCCAATTTAAAAAATTCTTTTGTCTATGTCCATCTGGATGTACGTATGCATGTACGTGCAAAATTTGATGACAATTGGTTGAGTGGTGCAAAAGAAAAACGCGGACAAAGAAGTTGCAAAGTCAAGTAAATTAGGAAAGGTTAGGAAAGAAATACCACCATATTGATGATATGACAAACAAGATCTTTATTTTACCATTTATTATTATCGCTTTTATTGTCATCACGTTTACCCATTATTGTCTAGACAAACACATAAATACATTACCGTAAAATCGAAGACATGGACAATCAGTGACAAATCGATGATATCGATCGATTCAAGACCTCCACCTCGATCTCTTACCGATCGTACTTTTATAATATTAACATACACATGTTACACAATCATCTATCGATTAGTATCATAGACAAAAGAAAGCTGATTCTCGCGTTTAGTTACTATCGAGCTTGCAAGCCCTGAGCACTAAAAGATTTACACCGACTACTGCTATACGTCGAAGATTACGCCACGGCTTCATTTATATATTTTCTTTTTTGAGCTTGTAAATTGTTGCCGTAGAAATCTCAAATTATTGTCTCAAGCAATTACATGATTTTTCTTTGTTATAGAAGTACATTTTTCGTTTTTGTTATTAATGCGCTGATTATTGGCGTAATTAGAGAGACACAAAATTACATAAATACTTACTATAATAACATTTATAATAATAAAATTAATAACAGTTTTTGTTCTAAAAAAATAAATAACAATTTCTGTAACAATATAAACAACAGAAATACTGTTAATAATAAAATAGTCCTTACAATGATAAAAAATATAACAATTTGCATAATGATACAAAAATAATATTTATAATAATTAAATAATTTTTATGAAATAGAAATAAATAGTATTAATATCTTTACTCAAGTGCAATATGCAACTAAATACAAAAAATGCAATAGAGATCATAACATTATTTTTTGTCAAAAGATTAAATACTGCAAATGAAAATTACAGTGAGATTATTGCAATGATAATTTGCAACAATTTATAATTAAACAGTAAATATTCCTATCTTACCGACATATAAGTATGCCAATAATTATAATTTATATTTGCAATGTAATTCGTACATCCAACATTAACACAGTGCACACAAACACCAAAGAATTTTAGTAAAGTCATAAGACACAATTTGTGAAGAGTTGAAAAAGTTCTGTTAAAATAATTAAATTAACTACATTCCAATTTCAAGCGTGCTTTACATTGCCAATATAAGAATAAAATTTCATATTGCAGACATAATCGGTATTATTTTAACATTATTAACGTTATAATTCTTAATATAACATTATTGTCACTGCTCATTGTCTAGTCAAACTCGCAATTAAATATTTGAAACGTAATCCTCAGTTTAAGATAAACAGACATCTCAGATAACAAAAGTTTAGTTTAAGCTAAATAAAAAAAACAATTATCACATCAAAGACTCGAGATCAAGTGAAAATTACTGGAGCAACGTACAATTTTATTTCTTCATTTTTACTTAGCAGTTGTATTTGTATAATTAAAATTAATTTGAAGAATTTATCTATTCACCATCTATTGATATTAAACGTTTAGGTTATAGTGTAACTTATCTCATAACCGACACAGTGGACAATTTGTCATGTACAAAATATGAGATCTTATACAACCCTTGGAAATGAAAACAAATACAAATTCTATACTAATCAACATGTGAAAAAAATATAATATTATACATAGACTATGTGATGTTATTTAAATCTGATAACTCCTAGTAAGTTCTACTCTCTTTCAAATTAAATAGCACTTTCCACCACATCAATTATGAGCGAACAAAATCTCCATTGAAAAACTACCACAAGAAAGTTATTATAGTAATATTTCCTAACATCCATAATTTATTAATGATGCTTTGTAAAAAATTGAACGTCGCTCAGTATTTAATTACGAACAGCCATTTTGTTCATCTCTTAAGTTTACTTCTTTAGAGTTAGAGAACAGTAAGCACTAAATTAAATACCGTACAAAGTCACTATCATATGTATATATGTATATATAAAATAGTACGTATTGTATATCCACAAAGAGCTTAACTAATTCATCTTATAAAAGTCTCTGTCGCTAGTGACAAACAATCTACAACACGAATTCGTACAAATCAACGCTATCACATCAAAAATAATACTTCTATTTCTAAGTACAAGGAATTTCAAGACGAGAGTAATTATAATAACAAGCATAACAGCAAGGGAGAAGCTTGCTCTGTTATTGTCTCATTTCTTTGTCCCCAAAAAATTGTTCAAATATAACCCTATGAACTGATTTCTATGGGAGAAAAATTACATTTCATTTTCTCTATACATAAAAATGTTTCTCTATCCTTTGTAAGTAAATCAAGAAAAATCACTAGCAACTGTTAAATGAAATGATTACCGACTGTAGGTAACTAGTAAGAAAAAGCGTTGGAAACCGATTTTCCTCAAGCAAAATGCGTACGATTGGCTAAATTTGCTTCTCTAAAGATGCACGAGAGATGGTATAGTAATTTCGTGATCAATAAATGAAGTTTTAAATGGTTAACGGCGGGCTAGGGAGTTTCTGGCGACATGCGTTATCGATGGTCGGTGACACAAGAAACTTGAAGCCGTGTCGATAATCTCGGTGCAAGGCTCGAACGTTGCCTTGAGGCTTGGGTGGCCTTGAGTTGGTATTTCGTCTTAGCGACCTTGTCGACGGGTTGGTGGGGTAGTTGGACGAGGACCCATCTGCGGAATTCTCCCTAAAATAAACATCGATTCTATTAGTGTCAGATCACGAGAAATGTCCCTAGACACACTGCAAATTACTAGTTCTATACAGCACACAGATTCTGCGTCTATTTGTAACTATCTCGTTGGCTATTTGGCGAGGTCTAAACATTTACTTGCTAAAACATGAAACAGATACGAAAATGATCGTCATGTGATTAAAAATCCCTATGATGGCTTGATTGATTGCTGCGTAAAAAATATGGAATACACAAGCACATTGGACAATTATGTTAGTCGCTGACAGGAGATACTTTGATGACGATGTTCAATAATGTGATACATTAAATCTAATATTTAACACTTAACTACTTAACGTTAAGGTAAATTGACCAGATATATTATAGTGTTTTTTATTTTTTATTATTCGTTATTTATGCTTTAGTTTTCATTTATAAATATATTGAGTATGTTTTAAGGAAATCTGGCCAGTTTACATTAGAGACAGTCAATGTTTTAAATGGCGCTTATTTTGAACAAGATGGCGCCTCCTTCCATCAAGATGGCGTCTCTTTCTATCAAGATGGCGCTTCTTTCTAACAAAATGGCTTCCTTTATAAAGAAAGTACATATGTAAATAAAATTACATTACATACATTATTTGTTAATAAATTAAATATAAATTTTGTACACATAATAAAACATTGTCTGTCCATATACTAAAAAGACAGTACAGGGCAGTCTATACACTGATTAACTATTAACATCAGAAAATAAAAATATATTAATCTATATAAATAAAAAACATTTTACCATAATAAAAAATAAGTCACTTACATCTGGCTGTCCAAGAAACTAACAAAAACTTAAAACTATTAAAAATAATGTTCTCCAATAGAATTTAAGTACTGTGCACGTCTGATAAGTTGGCACACAAATCAATAAGATATGCAGTGCTTTCAGCTGCCATCTTACTGGACGCACATAGTACATAGAAGATACTTTGGAACTGGTTATTGCTTTTTGTGACAAATCTAATTCAAATAGACAACCCTGTGAAATGAATCAAAGTACAATAATACATATATTTATAATAAACATGAATCTAAGACTATAATCTATTATCTATAATATTCCTCTCGCTAAACTAGCTAACGTACGTTCTAGTTACCTAGACATTTACTATCAACAATGACGGATGTTTGCGAAAGCAGAAGGGGCCTCAGATTAGGAAATTTGTTAAATTATTCAATTTTTAGTTAAAATAGAATTTAAATATAAATTGGCGACTGTTGGTACTTTTTGCGAATTTTCAAATTTATGAGTTAGAAAACTTTCATACTATTAAATTTTCAAATTTCCAGATTTTTATATTTCTGAATTTTCAAATTACCAAAATTTCAAATTCTAAAACCCCAACTTCTCAAATTCGAAATTTCCTATTTTTCAAGAACCCGAACTTACAAATTCTGAAATTTCCCAATCCTCAATTTCCAAATTCAAAATCCGCACGTCTAGTAAGATGGCATACGAACCCATAGGATTTGCATTGCATTCGTATGCCAACTTACCGGACGCGTATAATACGTTGCAGCTAACTACCGTAAACGATCCACGTATAAGTGTAATAAGAACAACAAGAGGTTATATTTTCAAAAACTCATCAATTGCGTTGAAATTTAACAAATATATTCATTTTGCATAAATAAAATATTTGCCACTAGGATTTTTGCCGATTCGAAAATAAACTTGTTACTATTTTATTATAACTTTACTACTACACATGTTTGTTTTCTCATATAATATTTAGTAAGATGTTTCAATTATAAGTTACAAAAAAAAAATTAAAAATAAAAATTTTGCATGAGTGTTAGGTTAACTACAATATTATGTATGACGTCACCACTCAGCACACATATACTTATATACATAAATACATTTATAAGTGTTGTGTTAACATAATCTACAGTGTACAGTCTTTATTATTACCCAAATAATATTTAAGATCCGTTAAAATATTTAAGAATTAATGTGGGATAATAAACATATGTAAAATTGTACTTACAACTTGTTAATTTCTCAAAATCCTAACTACGTTTTTTAGTATAGTATGCACAAGTACAATTTATCAACTAACCTAACCAAAACTGATACATTACCCAACACCATACATTATGCAACACCACCAAATTTCAAATATCATTTCACGGCACGTCAGTAAAATAGTTAAATATAAACGATAAAAGTGCCAAAAAAAATTGTGTTCGAATGTACAAAAATCCTAGCAAACATATTTACACAAAAAAGTATATCTGTTAAATTTCAGCGAAAAGTTTGAAAGTTTTCGAAAATTTCGCCGGAGGAACAAATTGTAGCAAATGAAGGTGAACGGTGGAACATCGACTTGCTTGCTCTACGGCATCCGGAGATCTCCTCTCTCTCTGAATGACGGTATTCCTCGAACAATTACTTTCCATCGTCGACGACGCGTTTCGTCGGTGGTCGATGACGATGAGGCTGCGGCTCGTTTGAAGGCAGCGCATTGCACGACAAAGTGAAGAGAGCGGATGACAGACAATCACGAAGAGAAACAAGGAGAGACAAATATACACACAGAGAGAGGAAGAGAGAAATGAGCAGGTGAGAACCTAATGGTCTGACCTGCTAACCAAATACCGAGGCGATCGCGAAAATCGCGCTGCCCTTATAGATGGTAGCCAACCAAGACGTGCCAGGGACGCGATGTGTCTTTTACTTGCTCGAAACGTTTCCGGGTAACCGAACTCGTCTATCGATGGCTGCATCTCCGGTGCAGAACCTGTTTCTGACATTCACATATTGCCCTCGGTTTATCGATCATTGATTACACACTTCGGCTACGGCTGTTACGGATATAACAAAACTACGTGTGCTTTTATTCTCGAGAGCGCGCGAATCTGTGGCGTGGAAACGAGCGCCATCTCAGTATGAAATTACGAAACACTTTGAAAGGTAAACTTTACTTTGGAACACGCAAAATTATTAATTTTTGACCACTTAGTAGTTTTCATTGTTTAGAATACGAAAAAACTAGTTTTAACATTAGACATTCAGAGGTTAAGAATTTATGCGCACGTCAATTGTGCTTTTGGCGCGTTTAGCTACTGCGACGCCATATTGGATTCTGCGCATGCGCCGACGGTCGGTCAAGTGGATAATGTTATTAAAATGGTAAAACTGGTTTTCCGGTCACTAATTGTAAACAGATATTAGTTTTTTTTTTTAAATAGACGACATTATAAAATAATTTTAACACTCATAAACATAATCTAATAAAATTATAGATAAAAATCAATGGCATTATACTCACATATCAAATAAGCTAAAAATATTCAACTTTACATACGCATAACTTTCTGACCGTTAGAGTTCTGGCATTAAAATATTTTTGTATTCTGAACATTAAAAATTAGTAAATGGTATAAAAATGTCAACAATTTTTAACAGTTACCAACACTATTAAATAAATATTATTAAAGACTGTCAACTGACATGTTTACTATAAGAGATCGTGTGTGATAAATAATTTAGTATTTTGTAATATCCTGAGGAAAAAGAAATCGGCAAACGGTATTAGAAAAAGATAAACAGGTAAAACAGATAGCACTGTCGATATTATTGCTTTCTAGTACTTACCTGGGGTTCTCGAACCCCAAATCAGTTAAGTTTAGTGCTTTTCCCTATTTTACCTATAATGTCCAAACCGAAAATTCATGTACCCTCGAGAACAAATACTTAGTATTGTTATATCTTTTGTCAATGAGCTACGGTTGACAGGTTTGCCTATACATATTTTACACGGTGGCTCAATATCGATGTACATTTCTGTGTAGTGTAGGCGTGCTTTAGGTTAAGTTACTTAGGTTCTGTGACTTTTGGTTTGACAAAATGTGGAAGACATTTTTAGGTTAAGGTCGGTGTTTGCTTGGATTATTCTTGAGATTTCCCTGGTTGCCTACAAAAACGTAACTGACGAAAAGGAAATATGTTTAGGACAACTTAGCAGCAGGAGTCTTAAATTCAAAGGAAATATGTGTTTTGAAAATTATCTAATAACCTGGACTTTTTTATTTTTATATTATAAAATTGTCAACTTGATATATCTGTGTACTCAAATTGTTAAATTTCTAAATCTACATATTTTCAAACTTCCAATTTCTTAGACACCAAAATTCCCTAAAATCTAAAAATTCTAACATCTCAAAATTTCTAAATCACTACAATTAACTTAAAAATTTGCAAGTTGATAATTTGAAAATTTAAAATATCTAAAATTTATCAGGCAAAAAGAGTGATGAAAAATTCCCTTTTCCTATATCGCCGATAGTGCTATTATCTGCACAGTGTCAAAACTAGAATTTTTACATGGCAAATAGAAATTATTTATTAGGTACAAACTTTTTTCTTTCAGGTTTTAGTGACCTAGGTTATCGCGATAACTCTGCCATGAGGTTTTCCGGACATAAAAGTGTCCTTGCAAAGTTATATTCCGACGATTCACCAGCAATGTTCCGCAAAGCTAGCTTCGTCAGCAGTTTCGATATATCAGTGTGTTTTCAGTCCGCTTATGAAGTTAACTGAAACGTTACTGAAACGTCGGAGTATCACTTCGCTAGGATACAGTTTATATTTGGAAATTTCAGGAAGGAGGATATCTATCACTTTACCAGTTCATAAACTCGTTTTTGAAACGTGTAATTGAAACATATTTCGAAATATATATTTGCTATGACACTTCCACCTCTATTTATCAAACTATTAATTTATCTAGATACAAATTGATGTAATTAAAAATTTATCTAATGTAAAACTTAAAAATATTTGCTAATCATTTGCTTGTAATTATAAATAACATAAATATCAATATACTATAGAAATAAATACAGTAATAAGACTATTTAATTTTAAACAAATTAAATTTAAATAAATTAATAGGAGAAATAAATTGTTACTGCACATCTCTGTAATTTAATATTTATTATATAAATAAATAAGCGCAGCCATCTTGCAATCATGTGATCAACTGACACGTCAAGATTTAAATATGGCGGCCCAGAAGTAGAACACTCGACTCATATTTTTCTATATTCCATCAGATTGTGAACTAGCAAAAAATGTCTCGATATCTTTTATAGTTTTTAAAATGTACATCTATTTTGAGATACCTTGTAAAATATTTTTAAATAGTACTGGATTATTTTTGTCAAATATGAGAGGATAAGGACTGGTTATAACAGGGAAAGGAATTTCATGAGACGCATAAATACGATATTAATTAAATTGAATTATTGTATAATATCACGTAATGCTGAAAAGAATTAAATATTTACGCTTGAAATCTTCCTAACATTTCTTATTTTTATACTAAATTCCTATATTAAATTTCGGTATCAAATTATTTATATTAAATTTCTATATCAAATTATCTGTAAAAAATAACAATATTATTATAAGTTTCTAAAACTGTAGTTACTTTGATATTTTTATAAGTCCAACCAAAAAATTTATCTATCCAAAAATATTTATTCTCCAACTTCCCATTTCTTATAAAATCAACACAATAACCTCAAAGCAAAAATACTCTTACAATTCCGAAAATAATAATAAATGTTAACAAAAATATTTTACTCACCCAAGAACCTCTTCTCGGCGATCGGATATTGTCCATTGAGTGCCTCCATCATTTCCTCATAATCGAATACATTGGTGTTCTGCATTACCGGCAGTGGATACTCATCCGAGAAGCCGATCTGCCTCTTGGGTCTCCTGTCGCTGAAGCCGTCATTCGTTTCAAACTCGTTCCAGTTCTCCACGTCGTCGTAATCGTCCTGATTCTCCAAACTAGCCAGTTCTTGAAGATCCATCAGATAGTTTCTCGCGTTCAGCTCGTCCGATAACGATCTGCCATGACGAGAGAGGGCTCTCAGGATCACACTTCCGGGCACGGAAATTCCTCTCTTCAGTGACACGGGCCATGCCGAGTTTTTCGCCAACGAAGCCACGCTCCTCTGCTCTCTCATGGGGAAGTCGCCGATTCTCGCCAAGGAACCAACGTATCGTTTCCCGTAAGGTAAACCATAATCTCTGGCCACGGAGGCGATGTTTCTTTTCCCGCTCTGGGGCAACGTGAAAGTCCTGGCTAACGATGCAACGTTTCTTTTGCCCTCCATGGGCAACATGCGGTCTCTGTTGTTCTTTGTTTGCGTCTCGTAGTCCCGAACGAGGGAAGCAATGTTTCGTCTGCCCGGCGGTAACGCAAAGTCTCGCGCAAGAGTGCCCACGTTTCGTTTATCCATCGACTCCTGAGGGGAACCCTGGTTGGAGAGTAGGTAGCTCTCGGAAACTTCGGATCCTGGTTGCTGACTGTAGGGATTTATGGTCAGGCATTAGTTGCTGCTTGATTTAGTTTACGGAAGTTCGGTAAGTTTGGCTTGCCTTGAGTGGACGTATCGAACTCGTTTACAAAAGACATGTTGGTGAACGACACTAAGTAGGCTAAGTAGTATTTGCAGTAAGTCTTACAACTTCAATTATATAACTTCAAGATGCTTTTATAAAAATGCACATAACTAACTAGAATTACCAGAAAGATTTAGAAATATAGAATTTTAGATTTGACAGATTTTTTAATTTTCATATTGTGTACATTAAGTGTTTATGTCTTTAATAACTTTAAGTTTTATGTTTTTAATAACTTGAATAAGTTTGATGTAACATAACCTAATTTAAATTAATGTTAACTAAGTTAATGTAACCTAATTACAATCATTAACAATTACAAATAAAATAACAAGTAAATAATACATTACGTAAGAGGTTTTTTGGTTAAATACCATAGACTTCAGAAAATTAATTAAGTTCTTCTAATGAGATTAAAATTCTATTTCATAAAAAGTAAATTATAGTCAGATAATCATAAGCGTTAATAATTTATAAAGTCTGAAAATGACAATGTAGCGTGTAAGATTTTATTTGGAAACCAGACCAAAATCTATTTTATAGAAAAAATGTAGTCAATTATATTCTCAAATATTACCAATTCTTTTTTTATAAAATCCACAAGTAGTAATATAGAATACAAGATTTTATATGAAAGGAGGATAAACATTTATTTTATTGATAGCAAAATGGGACAGTACGACTCTCATGAAGATTGTCAATTCTTTTTTATAAAATTTGTAAGTAATAATGTATGATAGAATTTATTTGAAAATAAGACCAAACTCTCACAGAAAACAAAATGGAATCAGTTGGAATTCCTTTAAAACAGTCTTCATGTAACAATACAATATGCAAAATAATTTTATAAATAACATATTGAATAAATAAAACTTGATTTTACTACTAACATCTTGAATCAATAAAACTTAATTTTACAAATAATATCTTGTATAAATAAAACTTGATTTTGCAACTACCATCTTGCATAAATAAAACTTGCCTTTTTAAATAATATCTTGTATAATTAAAACTTGTCTTTTTAAATAACATCTTGTATAAATAAAACTTGATTTTGCAAATAAAGTCTTAAACCAAAACATTATCAGAACAAAATGTGCGGTCCAAAAATGAATTCCATCAGTTTCCAAGATTCTCAAATACAAGATGGATGAAATACACCTGTACCTAGAAATGATTGCCCTTTTTTCCTGATCCTCTTCATTTTCACCCACGCGATCCTGAATGCTGATAGGAAGGTCGTCATTTTTGGCAAGAGTGGCAATGCTTCGTTTCTGGGATTCGGACATCAATTCCATTTCCGGATTATCGTCGTACAGTCGGCCAAGTAAATCCGAGAACCTGTGGGATCTTCCGTTCATGGGATAACCGGGATCTGCGTTTGGTTCCTTCAGAAGTTGCGAATAAATACGAGAAGGCACACAAATCTCTGCGTCGTCGGATTCTTCGGCCAAGGCTCTCAAACGTGCGATGTCGCGATTTCTGTTGTCGACTCTTGAGTAGGCGGCCAAGTTTGGGTTCACTTCCGGTAGACGTACTAGCGACAGGAAGGCCGTTCTGGGCATACACTGAACGTTGTCTTCATTCTGGCACGTCACCTGCAACAAAAAATGTGGTTTTTAATTTTTAGAAGATTTGTAGCGGTAAAAATAATTATACTCTTAATGGATATATAATAATAAGTGAATAATAATTATATGAAAAATTGGTTAATAGTGGTGCAATTAAAAAAATGTGAATTTTAGAGAAGAGGATTTTCAATATAGTAAGTAAAGGTTTTATTAATTATAATGTATTATTATTAGTTTATGAAGTGTGTAAGTTATTAACTTATTAACTAATTAGTGAGTTAATGATATATTTATTAAATAATTATTAATTTATAAGTTAATGATACAATATTCATATAAATTGTAAATGTACAAATATGTTAATTATAAATAATATTAAATAATAACAATAAAAATATAATGTAGTCTTTCTAATAAGAGGAAACTTGAAACTTTTTGTATTATGCCACCATTAATGGCAAATAACGACATAATTAATTATTGTCGATTCTATTAATTAATTTTACATTAAATTTAAGTTTATTTATTTACTTTTTGTTTATTCCGTTTATTCTCAAATATTTGTACATTGAATAAACAAATAATTATTGTTATTACTTGTGCTATCATTACTTGTAAGTGGATAAATTATATGATATGATAATATCAACAATAATTTAGTTTATTTATCAACAATATTCATTTGAAAAATAAAAGCTGTTAAAAATAAATATACTATTTATTTGTTTCATTAAAAATTGTAATGCTTGATGTAAATAGGGGAAAATACATAACCGTGAAATTTTTCCATAAAAATTTAAATTTTTCTTGAGATAATATTTGAAGATAAAAACATTCTGTGACGGAGAGTATGCAATAGAATGTGCAACGCTTCACTGAAATCTTATTTTTCGCTTGATGTCACACAGGTAATTTATCTTATAATGTCGGATGATGTTTTGATGCAAGAACACTGTTCCGTATGCATGAAATTTTCAAAATGCATGAAAACGGAATCCGGTAACCGCAATGTAGTTTTAAAACCATTTATTATTTTCTTACTATAAACGTTGATATAAAATATTTATTTCAAATACTTGTGATAAATTATATTGTTCAATTAAACATATTATTTTAATGACTAAATTAAAAATTTAATATTGTATTTATGAAATATGTAATATATTATAAATGTATGTAATGTACAGAATATAATGAGTTAAACATGTATGCAATATGCATATAAAATATATTAAATATGTATGCAATATAGGTTATTATTATTATACACATTATACACTAATATTACATACATTATATAATAATTATGTAACAATAACAAAAACAATAATATTACACACATTATAATATTATTATTATAGAATAATTTATTATAAATATTTCAGTAAATTAATTTTTTATTTTACAAATATACATACAATGATGGTATTATAGTGTATAATACATTAATTTATTTTTTTAAAAATCTATTAAATTTTTGTAAGTAACAATTCAAATTCTAATTTGACCAAAAAATATGTAAACAGGGAACACAAATGATTCACTGATTATGAAGTATGTACATACTAAATTATATCAGTTTAATTTAATAATGTAACAAAGAATTAAAATGAAATTTTAACAATTTAAAAAATAACTAAAATGCAATAATAACAATCTAAAAAAAAATTAATGTGCAATTTAAAAAATTTAAAAAACAACTAAAATACAATGTCAACAATCTAAAAAAGTATAAAGACGCAATTTTAACAAACTAAAAATGAATTAAAATAATACAAACCACGTTTTGCTAAAAAAAACGTGAAATGTAAGAGACAAGCATTTTCGCAACACATTGTCGTGTGTAATAATTAATGAAAGAATCGTATTACGTATGCAGAGTACGTAAACACACATGCGAGAAAAGTGTCACGTGCTGACATTTAATTTTTTAAAAGAAATGTTTGAGAGAAATTATCCAGTTCGAATTCACGGTCGAAACAACGAAATTAATCGGTGCATCATGCGAAAAATGGCGGACAGCTGAATGTAATTAAATGTTCGTCGTGTCATCGAAAATTAATTTCGTATATTCATGTTAGTGAAAATGTCGTTCGAAGCCATAACCATCGATTTCGTACAAATGACATCAACGCACGCGTGTCGCTTGTTATTTGTCAGATAGTTATAATTTATAATAGATTATTACAAACTGTTATTAAACGTTGTTGTATATTGTAGTAGATTATGGTTATAAATTATTAGAAGTCACACATTGTTGTTATAAGTTGTTATAAATTGTAATATATTATAATTGTAAATTATTAGAAGTTATTGTAAATTATGGTTAGAAATTATTATAAATTATTGTAAGTAAATAAATTGTAAATTGTCACAAATTGCTATTGTAATTATATAAAATTATTAACTACACAAAATCGTTATGTATACATATATATAATTATAAGCTATAAGCTATCAAAATAATTATTTAACTATAAGCTATCAAAAAGTGTTGTATAAAAATTATTACCTAAAAATTTTCCATTAAAAACGATTGAAAAATTGTTACAAATTTAAATAAACAGCAGTTATAAATTATATCTATTACTATTACATTTATAAAAAATTATTATTAACTAATTAAACTTGTTACAAATTGTTAAAAAATACTATTATGTGTATAAAATTATTACAAGTTATTAACAAAATGTTGTAAATCAATAAATGAAATAAATGTGAAACAGAATTATCGTTCCTAAATCTGTCATTCTCAATACACAGCAGTTTAGTTCTCGATTAATTTTAATCGACTCAATTACATAATCGAATAGAATTTAGTATAATGGATAGGAACATATGTTTCTGATACATTTATACGCTTCGCTGCACGAATCTGTGTCTGTTACTCTCCTAGTAACGAAGAATCGTTTAATTAATATTCACGTTTCCTGGGAACCTATTAAGTCAGTCTAATACGGAAGGAAACGTTCTCTACTACATATATGCATATGTATTTTGTAGTACCAGTTAGTTGCAACAGTTTAATATCAATCTTAAAATAAATAATTTTTTTAAATAAAATTATTTATATATATTCTTACAATAAAATAAACAGCAAGATATCAAATAATAAATTAGTGTGAAAATAATTTTATAATAGCATTATATTATTTTACAATGTTATAATAATATGAAATAATAAATTAATATAAAAAAGTAATTTCTCATTTTTTAATTTTTTGTGGAATTATATTTTATATTAGCAATACCTTATTTTGACTACCATCACTAATTGTTTATTAACTAATATTATTATATTATAACTTAAAAAGAACGTAAAACAAACGTAAAGTAAACGTAACATAAACCTAAAGTATCATAAGTTAATCTATATATCGCATCTCAATTAAATAAAATTACGTCCCGTAAACGCTCTATTAATTCATAATCAGAGAATCAAACACAGAAACAAAGTTTGTCAGCTATAACATTAAAATTTAAAACAGTGAAAATGGCGGAAACTCCTTGAAATGGCGCTGCGACAGGAACACGTGTTACGTATGCTTCACAAAATCCAAATAGAATTAAACTTTGTTGCACAATTGTCACTCATGCAACCAAACTGCGAACACGTGCGCATCACATTGTGTACCGTAACCAAAATAGAATATACCGCCCTACGAGTTTCGCTAATTTTCGACGTCATTCAAATAGATTTTACTTAATTAGGTGCCGGAATATGTATCTTACAATTAGCACCTAGTAGTATGCTCATCTGCAAATGGAAGTAGGTATTACACTTTTTTAATTCTTCAAAGTATTATACACATTATAAAACTATACAATGTAATAATACAGAACATAAAATTATTATGAGGTTCTCCTATTTTACTGAATTTTATGTTTAATGAAATTTTTTAAAATATTTTTTGTCTTTTGTATTAAAATTTGTATTAAAACTCTTTTGATATGTTAAAGAATATTCTTGTAAATTTGTAAATTGTAAAATTGTAAATTTACAATATCAATTTTTTTAATAAATTGTTTCAGTAAAAACTTTGCCTAAACTCTAATTCTAATAAAATAAATAAATTTAATAATCAAGGAAATTATTAAAAGCATTTTGTAATTAAATCTTTTATAATTTAAATAAACTTTTATTAATTCATCTTGTCTTCACAAAATTTTGCAAATATACTACATAATTTTCTTTAAACAAATAGTAAAAAATTCTTTAAACATCAATACAAACTTCTTCAGATCTCAAACATTCAACCTGCAAAATTTCTTAATTTTTCAAATTGAGAACTAACACAGCTACCTATCAAATCGCACACATATGTAAATTTTTCGTGATCGCAATTCCGTTTATAATTCGAAGTCAGCTATACTCTGTATCGAAGAAAATTGATTTTGAATTGTTGCCAATTCTATATTCAGCTCGCGATAATTACATCAAACACCGCCTACCGCCATCAAAAGCCTATGAAGGATCAACATTTGAAAAGGATTGTTTACAGAGCGCGATCGGTCATCAATATGCTGACGATTCTCTGTGCTGTATTTATGACATTTGATTGCTTATAGACAGACTGCCAATGTTCATTTAATTAGAAGAACATATAGGAACAGAATCTTTATTTTATTCGCCTTTTTTTTCGGTGAAAACGTTAATGCCTCTTCAAATTAAAATTGCGACAGTTTAATGAATCTTTGAATTAAAAAATTAAGCACATTCTCGAAATTCCAAATCTCAAATTATGTACATGAATATTTTAACACTTTAACATTTCGTATTTAATAATTTTCATATTTACACTTAATTTAAATAAACAAACGTATACATAAATTAACATTCACTTTAATTCGCTTCTATGAAAATTAACAGATGCTGAGAAAACTTTAGCAAATTGTGTAATTTATAATAAACCTGACCCAATCACTCATTTGTCGACTTTGGTAGTTTTATAACTTGGATTATATTAAATGAATAAATTGCAATATATTTCATGATTTTACATCTGCAATTGGATGTACGAATTTTACAAACTTGGAACAGTTGTTGAGAACGTTAATTGCGTACAGTGAAACTGAACAGCGGTACAATGTTGCTCGATATTGCAGGAACTTCATTACACGTCAGCTCACGACACAACATGAAAATTTATTACGTCAAAACAGCGAGGGATGACACTAAAGAGGCCACTTGAAATTTAACACTAGAACTACACCGGACAAAATCAATTTCACAATTTCATTTTAAAATTACTTCTTGTTGCATTGTTTCGATGCGATAACTTTTGCAAGGGACAACTAAAAGTGTAATATAATGAAATTTCGTTTCGTTTATTTGAAATCAAAATAATTTTGTGTTATGACTATGTATGGTAATACGTCATTTTCACTGTGCTTCTCAAAGTAGAAAAGTATACTGTAATCTGTTTACCGAACCTCGAAATCGTTTATTAGATATTTAGATAGATTTGTCGATGTTTTCTTGGGAAACTTGATCGCACTAAACATCTTCTGTGATAGAAACAGTTTAACAGTAAAGAATAACACTTTTTGTATTTATAACCGAAGATATATTACTTCACTGTTAACACAGCGTAATCACAGCGCGCACATTATTTCTACTGTTTTGGCGGGAAAAAACAACTGTCACGCACCGGGCCCGATCAGTTGTACCAACTTAGAAAAAGTTTTAAAACAATGTCGCCAACAGAAGAAACTAATTTCTTTTTTATTACCAACGTAACAATCTGGCGTTATATAAACATGGCCGTAATACAACGTTGGAACAGGATCTAATTCTTTTTTATATAATAATATTTTACAAATCCTAAAAATGAAAATCTTTTAATTGTAAAAGTGAAGAGTATATAAATAGAATATTCTGATATCAAGGACGGTGAATTTTATGAGCACGAAGAAAGTGAATTACAAGTAAATGAAATTGAACTTTACAGTGATAATGGAAGTGTAGGTAGAGAAAATGGAAGAAGACGCGCTGTGCTTCTAAATTCCGAATATGAAAACGGAAGTATACAAGATGATTAAAATGAAATTACTGTAGAACTAGGCGAGAAAGAATTGTTAATTATATTACTATAGTAATTATACTTGGCATTGTATAGCAGTTATAAATATATTTTATCATGTATGTAGTGAACTAGAAAATTACAAAATTAAAGAACTAGAAAGACAGAAAACAGCATAACTAAGAACCTATTATTACAAAACTACAAAACTAGAAAACAACAGAACCAGAAACCTGAAAAACTCTCTTAAAATGCTCTCATCAATTTCCCATAACAGTTTCCGGACATTTTCCTAAAATTAACTGTTGAAACGAGCCGGCAAATTTTGTGGCACGTGTAATGATTATTACACGCCGGCTTAATGAAATAATTTGTTTTCTCTGGTAACGTGAACCGAATGTCACCTTAGGAATGCAATTTAATCTACGTGGGTTAGGCTAACCTTGCTATACTGTACTTTACTGAAGAAAAGCGATATGAACAGATAGGATCAGATTTAATGAGACAAGCTTTTGATTATCGGTGACACGATTATACTATCTAACCTAATCTTATGTATTAGTAACATATTTCGTTATAATTTACAGAATGATTTCGGTGGATCACTAATTTACCGAATAAACGTTAAATTAAACGCACGATTAGGTACATGCCTATTTATACTCTGCTCGAAATTCAAGGTATTTAACCACTCGCGTTGGAATTTAATCGATAACTACGTTCACCGCGAGTTTATTTAATTTTTCAATTATTAACTGGGAAAAATTAGCGGTAGCGTAATCAAATAATAGGTTTAATGTTTTTGTAATTATGGAAGAAAAATATGTATTTTATTGTTTGAGGTTAGATGTTTGCGTTGTTAAGAATATTTTATTTTGCATTAATTATTTTAAAATTTAAATACTTAAATATTTTAAATATTATTTTTAAAATATAAATCAAATAATATTTAAAAATTTTTAATTTTAATATTTAAAATATATATAAGCATATTTATAAATTCTTAAAATATGTAACAATGATTTTTGATAACAATAAATCAAATATTTAAATTAGTTGAACTCCTTGTTTGTTGAATAACTGTTTAAAGTATTTCAAAGTATAAAATAAATATTATGTGACTGACAAAAGATATTTATTTTAAAATATAGTTCATAAAATTCATTACTATATGATTATTATGAAAAATAATTAATAAAATTATTACATGTGAACATATTCCAAATAAATAAATTTACTGGACGTTTAAATTAAAAGTACATACACAAATAAAGCTTGTAGACAAGTAAATTATCTGATTGGTTAAATAGAGTGGTTCAATTAAGAGTAAAATAATTTTAAATTTCAACGACACCTGGTAATGGCTACAAGAAATACGTAAAATCGTTATTAAAGTAAAAAGGTCAAACCACGAGTGGGTGGTATGCAATTCACTTTAGACCCAGAATACCTATAACGTGTGGTGACGATTATTGGTTAATAGAATTTTTTATATTAAACTGCCACTTTGTTTCAATATACAATGTACCTACTTTTATTCTCTGTATTTTCTATCACAAGATCATAAAGTTTTCATTAATTCTTTATTACACTTAATTGCAAATATTCTGCATAAAATAATTTATTATACATTTTTTCTTTGACACAATTAATTTAATAATGAACAAAATTATTGAACACATTTTTTTATGTGTTCTCTGTAATATAATTTTAATTATAGAATATTGCAAATTTGAAATATAATATTTTTCTGTGAATAAATTTTCTTAACAAAAAATATTTATTTTTTCTTTATTGTTAATTGTAAAAGTATAAAAATATATTAATTTATTATTATCTCATTGTTATTGTAAACATTGTAAATATTGTAAAAATATATTTGTTATTGTAAACATTTTAAATATTGTAAAAATATATTTGTTATTGTGAACATTGTAAATATTGTAAAAATATATTTGTTTACTGTTATAATACTTGTAAAGCAAATATAGCAACAATATAGCACAGTTTACTATAATACACTTTTCTTTTATAGCAGTGAATTTAAATTACCAGCAAGTTCCAATATTCGTTCACTTGTATCAAAATTAAAAATCTGCAATATTATTTACTCAACATAATAGTGAATCGGAACACCCTACAATGATTAAACATTGCAGTATTCAAACATTAACCTGAATGTTCGTGTAATTTGCATAAACCAACATGTGCAATCGTATTTGTTCAAACAGGTCTTTGTAACCTAACCTAACCGAGATTTCAAGATTTCGAAGGCTAAAAAGTTTCGCTTGAATAAAATCAGTTCTATTTGTCAGGTAATTTGCATGAAGTTGGCGCAAATAACGAACTGCGCTGTACGCAGATGTTCAATGCCTGTGCATTGGGTAGAATCTACTTATTCCACAATATTTTCTCCTTTATTTCCAACGCACAATTGATAGAATCTAAGAAAAAAGACAGTTACAGACAAGATTAAAGTTTTTATTATTGTAATGATGTTGGTAATAGTTTCTGGAAGGTTAACCCCTTAAAAAATGTTTACGTTGGATGTTTAAATTAACACAAAATATTAGTCTGATTTTTGAATTAAAATAACTTATTTTTGTTTGTATAAAATGTTTTTGTATAACACACTTTTTAAATAATTTGCAACAAAATAATAATTCAACAGTATATGGTTTTTTAACATTTTTTTAATTTTTAGGTTGGTAATATGTCAAACTTCTAACAAAATATTGAATTAATTTGTTCTTTTTTTAACAACGTAAACAATTTAAATAATTTAAAACAATTTTTTCTTTGCATAGAATGTCTTCATACAACAGCCCACATTTTATGATTTTAAGATGGCGCTCAAAATGTATTCTTTTATTATTCCATAAAAGAATTATTTATATATAAATCATTAATTGTTTATGTATCATAAGTGATTTAAATTTTAAAAAATAAATTGTTAAATGTAAACTTGTTAGTGGTTAAGTAAATGTAAATTTGTTAATTGACAATTAGGTTAGAATAAGCTACCATGATTTTCTAAGGAATGGTTGTCTTCAGACTTACGGCATCCAAAGGACATGCCTTGGAATGCGACCTTCGACGAATTGACGTTTGTGTCCCCTTTAAATATACGTGATATTGGGATTGTTAGAATTCTTATTCGATTCTGATGGAACCAAAGAATAGCTACAATAAATGTCAAAAGACGTCACCTTACAAATAGGATGTGGTTAAATAACATCCTATTGCTTTGATGTCAGGATGCGAAATGGACACATCAGGGATTGCGCATATCTTCACTTTTTTTAGTTTTTAAATGGTGAACTTTGAAGATTTGATATTTTAATATTTTTGGACTTTTTAATTTTCAGATTTACACAATTGTGAAACTCCTAAAACATTTTAATTAATAAACATTTATTACGTGAAATATATCTTGGATCATTAATTTAATTTATAATGAACGTCAAATATATTTTGAACCATAAACCGAATTATAACTAACCTCAAATATATCGAATGTCAAAAATTCTATGACAAGTTTTGTTATTACCTTTTCTAGCACAGTAAATTGTTTCGCAAGATTTCTTAATACTTCGATTGGTGTGTTTACAAGATTTAGAAAACACAACAATAATTCCAGGATATTTTAGCATATTTCCGGACAAAGTTTACCGTAAGAAGCCGGAAACCGTTTCGACAAAGCGTAACGACAAGTGACAAAGCGTTTTCCAATTCACCGGAACGAGTTTCAATAGCAACCACTCTAGAAACACAGTTTCTTTTTCCTTGAAAGATATATTTCGTATTCTACCGGTGTTTTATCCCTCTTTTGCACATAACTGTCTGCATGCCAGCTGTTTTTATCGTTATATTGTAGCTTCATGCAAATATTCCTGTGTCACTGACGTCGACTTTGAGGTACGTAAGATTCGTTAAAGATAAATGTTTTTTAACAGAGTCTCGATGTGATTGAAAAGAAGTACGTAAATATAGTGTTCAATTTATATGAAATTCTTTAGAGGAAATAATATCACAGTTGTTGGTTATATTTAATATATCATTTAATAAATAACCTTAATATATTATTTAATACATAACCTATTTAATATATTATTTAATAGATAAAATTAATATATTGACAGAAATCGGTAATTAAATAATGTTTAAAATATGATAAAACTGAGAGCAACTTTCAAATATTTAGTAAAAAAATTTAAAAGTTTTAAAATTAAGAAATTTTTAAATGTAATAATTTGAAAACTTGATAACCTCAAAACCTTATACTTAACTTAACAATTAAAAAACAAGAAAATACAAAAATTAAAAAACTTGAAAATTCAATAATTGGTAATTAAAAAATTTTTAAACTTGAAAATAGAAAAATTAAAAAACTTGAACAGAGAAAAATAGAAAAATTAAAAAACTTTAAAACAGCAAAATAGAAAAATTAAAAATTTGCAAACCTCAAAATTTAAAAACATAATCTTGAAAGCTTGAAATTTGAAAAATTTGAAAACACGAATTTATCACTAAAAATCATACTTTTGACCGTTAATACGTTTGAGATAATAATATTATCTACTATCAAAAATGTTCATCCAAATCTAAAAATTCATTTAGAAATTACGTAAACGCACGTGTTACCAGGAAAAAACGTTCATCAAGCAATTTCGTCGATATTTTGTCGACTGGTTTACGGGGGTGGTGTAAGTGACAAGAATAAATCATGATACATGTGCCCCCGAACGAGTACACACCAAGTGATAACACGTTCGCATGGATATGATTAATATGCCTGGTGAAAAGATACTGACGGACATTCTGTTCACCTTTTCTCCCCCTCTTTGACTAAAAAAAAATAGTAAATATACGTCACAAAATATATATTTATATATATGTTGCGAATTTAATTTTATTTTATAATTTTATTAATTTTATTTTTGTTTTTATCATTTTTAATTTTTTATAATTTTTAAAATTATGTTTATAATTTTTTTATAATTCTATGTAAAGTTAAATTGTATTAAAACGTATATATTCTGTATTTCACAAACTATAAAATATAAAGATTGTATATATATTGTTTATATTTTATAATTTTTACATATATTATAATACAGTTAAAAATGAATCACTGTATAGTATGTTGATGATAAATAAATTATATATTATTTGTTATAAAAATTATCTTCACACTAATATTATATAATAATGTTCTAACAAAATAATTATTAATTGTTTATTGCGACTAACATATCTGTTTTCAACGAAGTTGCTTTTAAAAATGTTACTTAAATAAAGATTAAAAATTATTTCCTGAAAATTGTAAATATTTATTATTATTTGTAACATTAATTTTAATTGACAGATCTCGTTATCTCTTTTCATAAAAACTGAATTTATGCTGAAGCTAAATATATAAAAGTGTCCGAATAACGACGTATAACGAATTTTATGAAAGTCGTATTTCGTTTTGTATAAATAACCGGAGGAAAATTCAGAATCAATGAGATTAAATGCAGCTTTTAAATGCCAGAAATAAAAGATATGACATGGAGATGTATTATACATATAATTAATTGAAGCTTTTGATCGTTTTAAACATTTTATATTCATATTATTTTCGACACTTCTTCGATAATATGTTACAGATTCATTTTATACGTAATTTCGTATAATTATTATTGCGAATAAGCTGATATTTGAAAAGAAGAAATAAAAGCGTAATAAATATGAAATTTTCAGGATTAAACGATAGAGTATTTAAATTCAGATATGCGTCGTTTGAAATAAAATTAATTATAATAAATTATTTGTATTATAACAATTGTTAAATTAATTATTAATATTTTTTTAATATTCAAATCTTAAAAAATTGCAAAATGTTAATATATTTTTAATATACAAACCTTAACAAATATTTAAATTAACTGTTAATACTTTAGTAATAATCAAATTTGAAATTAGTATTAAAACTGTAAATATTAATTGCTGTTAAACCGGTTTAAATCGTTAATAATAATAAATATTAAAACCTGTCAACTCAAAGCTAATAAAAGCTCCATGAACAAATACTCCTATCTTTATTTGCAAACTAAAGTAAATAAAAAGCTTTATAACCCACTGCCCACCAATCTTCATAAAACACAAAATGGCGCCGAAAACGTTTACGGCGTAATTAAAAAATGCAACAACTGTTCCGCGTGCTTTCAAAGAGTACCATAATAAAACGAGCAGTATGCGTCAATCGAATGCGTGGAATTTGTTCCAAACAGAACTTCCGGAATTTCTGCGCGTGAATAACGGTGTTCTGTCAGGTTTGCGTTTAAATAATTCACAGCAGGATCAATTAAACGCGTTAAATACCGTAATGAACAGGAACAAATATAACCTAACACGCTGTCAATTATAATTCGTTTCTGGAACACAATATCATTTAACAAGCCGCTTAAAATTTTTCACTACGTCACGAAATCATATTATTTAAAACTGCAATTAATATATAATATTATTAATTTATAATTGATCATTATTATTCAAAATCATATTTTAGTGTCATTTACAATTTTCTTTGTTACATTATCTTCTTCAAATTATTTCAATCTCAAAATGTACATCCTTCCTTTTCTTTTAGGTTACATACATAATTATTTTAAATTTATGTTGCAAAATTTTTGAAGATATTTTTAAACATTACACACTTCTTATTTATCTTTTAGATTATTGTAGAAGTACTCTTAGAACACACTTCCAAAAATAAACATTAAATATTCGCACACTATTATATTTTAAATATAAAATATATTTTCCTACTCGTTATATTTTTGTAACTCGATTGACTTGATCTAAAGTCGTTTGATTTTTGGAATTAGTTTTCAGCTTTTAGGCAGTTCGTTAGAATGTTCCTTTAATCTGCTTTTGTTCGCTTTTGTGAAGTTTTTAATTCCTTTGCTTAACGAGTTTTCGGAATCATCCAATTTTGATTAAACTGACGAAAAAACTTGTTGCAAAAAACGTCGGGAAAACAGCTTTGTCAATGATAAATAAAAACATACCCTTTATTCGCGACACCTCGGTTTCTTTCATTCTTCCGAATTTTATTTTACTCTTCTAATTTTATTTTAGTCGTTCAATTTTAATTACATTTTATTTCTATATATTTTATGATCATTACTGAAATAAATTACATTCGCGTATGTCATTGAACGTGAACGTTATCGAAGTAAATAAAAAGTCTTCGGAAATGAGATTAGTTATAAACCCTTGAATTATGTCGAAAAAAATCAGGCAAATATTATTGTATTAAAAATTAAAACAGTACAAATTTAAATATAATATATTTACTTATAACACTAGTACCTGTAAATGTTCTATCAAAAGCACAAAAATATATAAAAACACTTCGTCCACTTTCGAATACTGAGTAACTGTATCGTCGAAGTCTGTCAAGTTGGCAACGCAAAAAAATTAAAAGTTGATTTCATAAGTTGGCACGCCTGTGTGTTTGACATTTTTCATTTTTAAGTTGGTAAAAGTGATCGGAAACTGGCACGGCGTGTGTTGTTTCGCGGGTTTTTGCCTCTCGCGTGTGTCAAAGAAAACAAAAGAAAAGTACAACAATCTACAACTTAACAAAAATAAACAATAAGGAATAAAAAGAACTGCTTATTTGTGAATATTCTTAAATATATAACAATAAAAAATAAATAATAAAGTAAACAATTAAGGAGAATCAGGTAATATAGTGTCCTTTGAAATCTTTCCCTCCCTCAAGTTTTTCACGTCTTATCAAGTTTAGAGAAGTTCAAAGAAGAAAGAGATTTCTTTCAAAGGAAAATGTCAATCGTCGCAGTGATACGTGGGTGTGCGACGATACTGAAAGGCTGCTCGTTCGTGCGAAAATTTCGCGAAGGGAAACATGCAAATGAATGATCTTATAATTCAGGGAAGACCTTTCGTTATCACTCGCTTCCGGGAATTTTGCGTTATGATCCAGTCTATCCTTTCTAATCGAGGCTTCACGGAAAATGCTATCTGTGACCATAAATCCTGCGAGTCAAGGAAACAAGAGTACGCGAGGATTTCAACGAAACTTTCACGCCGACGATTAACGTTGAAACTGACCTAAATTAATACGTACGCCTGTCGAGCATCCAAATAAGCATTATCGGCTTACGAAGGAATATCATTTAGCTGTACAAATTGATTTTGTTTATGAAATACGGTGTCAAGTTGTGGAATCCGAGGGATAAATGCGCGGCTTCAAGGAAGCATTTAAACGATGCGACCGCCAGCTTGGAATTTAAATTTGTACGAATTAAACTGTACACTGTGTTCCTGGATTCGTGGCGGTGATGAGGGGTGAATTAAATTTGAGAAAATATGCGAATTGAAAGCATAGGATAAAAGTTTGTGTATGGGTTTTTTGTAGAGGAAATTAAGCTTGAAAAGTTATTACATTTTTTAGTACTGAAATTTGGTAATTATTAAATTTTTAAATTTGGGTGTTTGAAATTTTTTAGTTTGAGAGATGAAGATATGAAATTTGTATATTTTAATGTGTACTAATTTTTATCATTTTGAAGTTCTACATTTTTAAGCTCTATAATTCCAAATTTCTGTAGTCCCAAATTTCTATGGTTCCAATTTCTATAATTCCAAATTCCCAGAAATCCAAATTCCTATAATTCCAAATTTTTATAACCCCAAATTTCCAATTACCCAAATTTGCAAATTCCTGAACTCAAAAATATTAAACTCCAAAATAGAACGAGCTGACATATCCCGAATATCATCTTGAAACAAGTAAGTATATTCCAAAATAGCCATTCAAGACCCATGCGGTACGTTTTCATTTACTCTCATCGAGTTTTCCCCTAAACGGAAATTACTGATGAACGATAGGACCACGACGATGTTGCGAAGAAGGTCTTCATCATAGATTACACAGGAATCTGAACTTTGATAAATTTCATGCGTCTTATTATTTATTGTCTCGATACAAGCGTCTATATGATTGCATTCATGCATTTTGAAATTGACAATTTCTTCAGATGAATATTTTTATTGATGATAATAGATCAGAATAAATATTACAGTTCTCTCATACAATTGGAGTAACTGAAAATATGTATTAACAAATAAAAACAATATTTTTAACCTAACCATTTTTAGTATCTTTTAATTAAATTAATTTTCACTGACAGATATATTTTTCAATAATTAATAAAATGTATTTAATTATATGATGATAAATTAAATTCTTCTGCCTCCATTTTTAAGGTTAGAAATTATGTCTTATATACACAAAGTACTTAATCAAATGATAATAAATAACATTTTGTTTCTCCTTTCTCCACCAAAAATAAAAACTTCGTTTTATATAAATGTACTTTATTAAATGATAGCACATAACCTTTCTTCCCCTCCCTTCATCAACGTTGAATACTTCATCCTTTAAAATTTATCCTAAGGTTCGCAACGCGATACACCGCATGGTGTTACGTAATGTAAATGTAATTTGAAACTACAATGTGTGAAGATTCGTAGCATTCTTGTAAATGACGGAATGTAAATTAAGTTTGGCACGTGTCATCTGCAGATCGTAGTTCGCTGTTTAAACGAAAGAGACAATACTCGACTACCCTTCGAAACTAATTAAATTTCCTTCAAGGATAACCCGTTTTCTTGACAGCAATCGCTTCGTTGAACACGCAAAACGAACGACAAAGTTTTTCTAATAAAAACTACTAACGTCTAAACGATCACTTTTACGTTTGCACCTATCTTTTTAATTGCATCATAAATATTCAACAGCAGTACTTTTACATTTCTAAATTTCTCAATATCTTAAATTCCAATTTGCACCTGAAGGAATTTTTAAATTAAAAAATTTCGAATTAAAAATTCGAAAACTTGGAGATTTAAAAATAAACAATTTTAATTTGAAAATGGAAATGTAAAATTTATTACGATTGTAGAAAAGCTAACCTAAAACTTCGCATGCATCCTAAAAAATATACCTACCTAATTTCCTCACTTCTACTCAGAATTAAAATTTAATAAACAATCGCACACAAAAAATATAGATTGAAAAACTAACACAAGGTCTTTAAAAAGGAAGCACCAGAACGGGTAATAAAAACTCGCCTACCATCCCAAACCATTTGAATTCACGAAAAAAAAAAATAGAAGGAAAAACCTTCGGCCTAAAATCCATTGTCGTTACTTTTAGCGCGAAACTCGCAGCCGGTTAACCGTTAATGGACAGAAAAATGGAAATCCGGTGCTTGCCATCGGCGTCGCGAACTTCTGGGGATGTTGTGGCCCTGAAGAAGGACGCGTCCTATACAAATTTACCGTGTGAAATTAAAAAACTTGCTACTTGTTCGAACAGGCGAGAAAGTTCCTCTGGCAAGTTTTCAGCCGCGAGTATCCGTTCGCCGACAGCAAATAAAACTTGACGATGAATGAAGCTGGGAAACTGCCTCCCCTGAAGAACAATGGATCCATCGGGCAGAAAGATCGATTGCCTTTAGTTTTATCTGGTAATCGCGTTAAAAAACGAGCCTTTTCAACGACTCTTACGCGACACACTTTTTTTATCCGGCAAACTTCAAGTGCAATCCTTTCAAACTGTACTGTGTTTACTGGAGATGACGTGCAAATTCACAAACAATGATTTATCACTGATCAGAAAGTCACGATCGCGATTGAACTTTATTCGCCGTGATCCGGAAGGTGGCGTTTTAAGAGCGGTTCGCATCAACTATCAGTGTTTCGCGAACTCCAGGAAATTCAAGAACGTTAATTTTTGCCATTGTCATGTGAAGTTTTTATACATTTGGCATTCTGTAAGTATTTATATTTTATATTATTTTAGAAGATAAGAAGAAATGAGTTACAATTGAAAACTAGAAGCAGGTTAGTTTTCGTATACGTTACTTTGATGAAAATCATTTATGAATATTTCTGAAATCAAGTTTAAAGAAATTAAAATTTAAATTTATAATTTATTTATTATTTTTTGCTTTTCTTTTCCACGTTGCTTTCGGATTACGTAATAATAGTTATATAGTTTAAGAACATAATACGAGAAAAGAGAAAAATGCTTTCTGCCAATTACAAGCGATCACGAAGAATTACTGTGAAAAACCACCGTGATTGGAAATGAGCGTAATCGAATCACGAGTGATTGAAAAGAAGCACTTCACGCCATCTCTAGTATTTACTCAGCAGGGAACATAAAGAGAATTAACAATTGAAACAAATATTAAGATGGTAACTTAAAAATTTAATTACATATTTTTATCCTCAAGGAATCTTTTTAAATATTTTCACAATATTTCATTAAGTCCTGAAAGTTACCGATTTGTCAAGAAAGTTTATATATCGATATATGTTAATTATGTATGTCTCATTATAATTATTTATTGGAAACATTCGCCATCTACCGAAAATTGGCGCAAACTTTCCAAACAATCAAATGCTACATTTATTATTCATGGTTTTAGCTCTATCAAATTTTTCACACTTCGTCTACTTTATGCAAACTAAAACGTGTTTAATATCGCTTCAAGTGGATCGCGGGCAAAGTTTGATTAAACCTTTGGTAAGCAAATCTAATTGTTAGAGCTTTTTAAGAAAATGCTGCTCTGAATATCGGAAAGGTTATTAAGTATTCCGAAACGTGCTATTAAGTATTCTGTTCTTCTTCTCATGTTAAGTAATCGATTTTCGGAAATTTTTTTATTCTGATTCTATCAGATAAAAAGATATTCAGAAGTTTGAAATACTGAAGACAAATGATTCTACCTGATTCTATTAGGTAAGTATCAGTAGAATACTGTTATATTAATTTATTCTCAAATTATATATTAAATTGAAATATTTTCCCGCCATATTATGGTCCTGAAAAACAAATGAATTCTTCGGATATTTCTATACTTAGATGTTCGTAAATTTATTTGATCTGAAATTACGTTTTAAGTTTAAATTTTGCCCGCCAAATTTCAGTTTTCAGAAGAAAAACATTGGATTCTGCAAATGGTATCGGAAATACTTGTTAGAAATTAGATATATGAGTCCATTGAACTCACTGTGAGGATAGAAAGGATCAGAATTTATCGCTGAAGGAAGAAGTGACGCCGTCAGATGCAAAAAGTACGGGATAAAACTATCGAATTTTCAACGGTGAGGTTTAATTATTGCCAGAATGCACGGTTCGATGTCTCGTCCTCGCATCGCTCGTATTAATCCGTTTGATTAAGCGATTCCCTTTGTTCCGAAAATCGGAACGGTTTTTAAGAGAACCGAACGATAGAATACTCGGTAGATTACTAAAATTTTTTATCGCAGGTGGTGTCGACCAAACGGTTCTTAAAAATGTGCGCAGTTATTATATATAAGATCTTCACTAAAAAATCTTTAGAATTATACGTAAATAAAAATAATAATATAGTTATATAGTTTTTAATAAATATGTATAATTAATTATGCATAAATAATTTCAGAATTAAGATAAGATTATGCAATTTTTAATTGGATATTTGAGAAATTATTAAACGTAACAAGTTATACTCAAAAAATTTCAAAGTTATTACATATAACAACGTCAACAATATTTGTTAAAAAATATAATAAATTTACTTGAAAACTTTATATTTCATCAGATCTGAAATATAGTTCAAATTTAAAATAAGTATCCGCTTATTTTTAATAAAAAATGGCGTCTTACATTGCACTACAATGACAATTCTATTTAAAACAAATTTTTGTCATCTATAATTTATAGGTTATAAGTAAAATAAAAATAAAATAATGTATTTTAAGAATGTAACTATTATCATTTACATGTAAAAATGTAATAGGTGCATAATTAAACAATATTTGACATTGCATTTACTTATGCATTAGATTGAAAATTCTCGTTTGCTTTCAGCATTTTTCTTTTCATCGACTGAAGCGGAAGCGGATAAGAGGAAGTGTACTGTTCGTGAACTGCGTGTTATCTCTTAGCTACAATTGAAAACCCAGTTTATCCTTCGTATTAATATCTGCACCATCGCCTATTTGACTTAAACAAGTACTACTGTCTTGTTTGTAATTAGGCTAACAATTTTTCTGCATTAAAGAAAAATGAATTTCATTGACCAGAAAGAGATGAGAAAAACGAACTTTTTTATTACAAAAGGAAGAAATATAAATGGAATTATTTACTAAGGTTTAAAAATTATAAATTTCATCATAATTGCAATTGTTACAACATTATTAATTTTTTTGAAGATAACCTTATTTAGCACAAAGATAGTAGATAAAATATTAGATGCACAATTTAGTTTGTTACTAATAATGCAAAATTTAGTGTTCTTTATTTACCAATCTTTTAAATGAATAATGGTTTTAATAAATTATTGTATAGTTATTTTATTAGGAAACTTATAATGTTTATTTATATTCATCTGGTAGATTAAGTATAATTATATATATAAACATACATAATTGTGTATATTGTATTATATACATAATCATATTTACTATTGTATATAATAGTATATATTGTATGTATATAAACAATTAAATTTATTATTGTATATATAATTGTGTATATTGTATATAAATACACAATAATATATACTATTGTACATACTGCATATAACATACATTACAGATGAATATAAATAAACCTATTTAATAAATTTCCTAACAAAAATTCAAATAAAAAAGAATAAAAAAACTAAATAGTTTAGATAATTTATTTAAAGTCAAACATCATTCCATTTAAAAGCATTGTTAAACAAAGAACACTAAACTTGGCATCACTAATCACACCAATTCAAACAAATACATTCTAGATTAATTATAATAATTTTTTTCATTCGCAGAAAAAAAAGAAAACAGAAGATTGTGTTAATAAAAAAAAAATGTAACAACTCACCAGAGGAAGACGAATCTCGTTAACGACGAGGACGTAAAGAAGAATAGTGACGAGTTGGCTTTTGATCAGGCCCATTTCGCGAACGTATCACAGTGTCCTTACGATACGTTTCTCCAAACCTGAGTACCGCTTTCGAACGCGTCCGCTTCCTTATATAGCATGCGTCTGATTTCGCGCAGGCGTTCCAACCCCCATAGACCCGCTACACATTATACATTCGGGTGCAACGTTGACTTCCTTATGATGACACATCCGTAAATTTGACAATTATTTAATTCTCGAAATTTTATATTTTTGAAGTCATACATTCTTAGGTTTTTAAATTGTTGAACTGATGAATTTGCAATTTTTTAATTCTTGAATTTGCAAATTTTCAAATTTTCAAATTATCAAATTCTTGAATTTACAAATTTTATAATTTTCATATTACCAGATTTCTAAATTTGCAAATTTTCACTTTTTCAAATTACAAAATTCTTAATTTAAAAGTTTTTAAAATACTCAATTTCTCAGTTTTTTAAATTAAAAAATTCTCAATTTATCAATTTTTCAATTTTTTAATTTCTCAGATTTCAAAATCTTCCATGTCTCAATTTTACAAATTTTTTAAATTCTATTTCCAAATTCAGAAATCTCCAAATTCCTAGATTTCTAAATATCTAAATTCCTAAGTCTACTGACCCAAAATCTTCAGATGCAAAAAAATTCCTGGATCACATCACCAAACCATATAACCTATATCTTAAGTATTATATTTAAATATTTTACACATCATTTAATATTTTGTTTCTTTTTTCAGAAATCCATAAAAATCGTTAATGGAAGACACTGAAAGAAAAAAAAAAAAGGCAACCTATTTTTATTTTCCTAAATAAACACAACAAATTAATTAAAAAAAAAAATATCAAAATCATAATTTTTTATTTTCACTCTTTCGTCCATTTTGAAGTTGATACTTTTCTTTTCAAGGAAGTCAAATTTGGATCGCACGCACACCATAGCGCAATGGCGGCATTGGCGAAAACTCTGCAATATGCATGTGTGTCCTCGGCGCATCGCGTCCTTCCGGAAGAACAGGCAAAAAGAAGAAACGAACGTCCATCCGGAATGGAGATACGATTTTAAACCGAGACTCGGTTAATATGCCGTGGATTATTGCGTGTCTACTGAGTGGCTGGTCTTCGGATCCTCGTTTTTCATTCACGGAAGCTTTATTGGCACTTTTGACTTCTCTATTTTTGGTTTTTCTTTTTTCTGTTGCGGAGAAAGGATAGAACTCATCGATTCGCTTGTCCCTCTTCGAAGAAGCGGACATTGTAGCCGCGTCGCCATTGTTGGCGACACTTGGTAATTGAATCGAGGACAAAGACCTCCTGTGACTTTATTTTAGACTCGGTGAAGTGTATGGTTTGCTGCAAGAATATCCTTTAATGTTTTGTTCCATGGATTTTGTGGCTATATTTGTATCGAGGTGTTTGGAAATTTTGTACTGAATGATTTGTGTCATCCCTTTTTGTGATAGGAGGGAAATAGAAAACATTTTTTCTTTTGTGTGATTTATTATTGTTGTTATTATTGATTTGTATGAATTATTATTATTATGGACTGTAATAATATTGATTATCATGTTTACTCAATAACTCAGTAATAATATTATTGATTTGTATGTATCAGTTTTATTATTTATTGCAATAATATTAATAATTATTTTAACTCAATAATTCAGTAATAATTTTATTGATTTCTTACTATTCATTTGCATGTATCATTTTTATTATCTACTGCAATAATATTGATTATTATTTTAAGCCAATAACTCATTAATAATATTACTAATTTGATACTATTGATTTATATAAACTATACATCATAAAATGGAAATGTTAAATGTGCACTAATGTATGAAAATGTATGACACTTCATTTAATTCTTACTAGAATTTTGTGATTTATAGTTGTATCATTAATTTATAATTTAATTATAATTTGTAATTAGTCCGTAATTAATTACTAATTAAGTGATATTATGATTGAGAATTAACATATTATTATTGAATAAGTTATTGAATAATTGAAAATTGAAATGTAACTGTTAATTGAATAACTATAATTAGAACTTCAAATATTATTATTAATTAAATGGTTAGTAAAGAATTACAGACTAAAGAATTATAATGTAATTATTAATTGGATAATTGAAATGTAATTATTAATTGAATAAGTGAAATTTGAAATGTAATTGTTAATGAAATAATAAAAAACTGAAATTGTATTAATTTTATAATTTTCAATTAAATTTTCAATTAATAATTATTAATTAAGTAATGTTGTAATTAAAAACTATTAATAAAATAATTTCCTAATTAAAAACTGATATACAATGTTTAATTATACATGCAATTGTTAATTAAATTGTTTTGCAAAAAAAAAATTAAAATACAATGTTAATTAAATATAATATAAGTATATGTACTATAATCTACACACTCGAAAGAATAAAACACATGAAACTGTGCCGAATATTTAAAAATCGAAAAAATACGTATCAATGTCGAGAATTTGTGAAAAAATGCTCCTCCTACGATATTGACGTACGCAAAAAAAACGTGGATCAATTCAACACACAAATAAACGCGTAGATTGTTCCAAACATTTTGTTTCAGATTTTTTTTAATTCCTATCCTTTATTTTTAACAGATTCATTCACCGTACACTTTTTAAATTATTTTTTATATTTTATTAATTTACCTACATTTATTACTTTATTGGACGACGTTATCGATAATCATTTTCAATAACGTGTATCGATATATACATACCTCAATGTATTAAAAAATCGTTAATCGGCAAGAAAAGTTTTCAATGGGACGAGTCCTTTCATTATAAGTATTAAAGCTCCTCTTGATCGCTTAACGACACTCTCTTTGTAAGCAAAGCCATAATTAAAGTAGTAATTAAATTGCTTTCCTTGAATTGTATAACAATTCCATATAAAGATTTCATAAAAAAAATTATTATGTGTTGTGATAAATCAAATTTTTAGTAAATTGTGCATAAAAATGGATAGTTATATCATTTCTATTTGATAATTTGAAGTTTCTTTATTTTTGAGTTACTGAACTTAAAAATTTTCAAGGTTTAATATTTCTATATTTTCAGATTTGTAGATTTTTTAATTTTTCAGATTTTTTGAATTTTCTGGTTCGTTTAGATTTTTTAGATTCCTAGATATTCTGGACTTTTTGAATTTTCAGAATTTTCTGGATTTTCTAGATTTTCTAGATTTTTAGATTTTTAGATTTTTTATATTTCCAAAAGTAAAAAGTATCCATTTTCCTAAATGACTAATTCTAAAATTTGGAAATAATTTCATTACTTCCGTCTGCACCTCTATGTATTCAAACTAACATTAGTCGAAACCTGACTAACACAACTCATTATCATAATTTTCCCTTGACGTTTGCATATTAATTAAACATATATCACATATACTTACATTGACATAATTACATAATGGAAATTTAAAATTGTAAATATTTTAACAATTACAGTAAACAAGTATAAAATGTTTATATCATTTTATAATAAATATTGTTGCCTTAAAAATTCTGCATCTCATTTTATTTATTATGTTATGTTAAATTTATTAAAATGATTAGGCAGCGTAGAACATTTGGAGAATATCAAATTTCAACGGTATATATGTAAAACAATTAAAAACTTCTTTTAGATGATATATAATAGTAAAAAATGGGACTTTTATGATAAATACGTAATGCTTTGAATTTCGTGTATCGATTACACGTGCTATAAGAACCAGGATATCGCGCAAATCCCTAACGTCGTACAGCCAGAGTCGTATTTTGATACAAGTCGCGTTGGGAATATACAATGTCGAATATAATTGAAAGCGTATCTCTGATTTCGATCCAATAAGCGTAATACCTCGAGTAAGTTGCGTGCGTGACTATTTTTATATGGAGGGGAAAAAATGAATGGAATGGTATATCTTCGATTTATAAATCTCCAAAGTTCATATAATTCATATTTCTACATTCCTAAATTTCTAAACTTTGAAATTTTAAAAGTACCGAAATAAATTTTGATGTTATCACTCTTCCAAGTTATCTAATTTCCAAATTTCCAACTTTCTAAACTTTTAAGTTTGATATTCCAATATTTCTATATTTCTAAATTTGCAAATTAAAAATAATATTCTTTTTAAACACAACTTACCTAAAACTTGAAAATAACTTATTTCCTCCCCAAAAAGTGTCATGGAAGAATAAATAAAACACACGAAATAGCTATAAAAGGTATTTATTGTATTTTGTTAGCCTATAGTAACATCGATTTGTCATCGATTTATTATAGTCACACACCGGATACATTTACAGTCTATTGTAAATAGTTTGTCATTATTATACTATGTGTAACACTGAACAGAACATGTGAGCTATTAAACATTTTAAACTAAAAATTGTTCGTGTACAAATGTACAGTTATGTATAACGAGATTTTTAACGAATTTTTAACTGAAACAAAAAGATGTCACGATAACAAACATCATAACGATACTCAAAGATCGTCGAGTATTGTACGAATCGACCTGTCGCAAAAATACATCAATGAAAATATCATTTATCATTAAATAAATGGCTTCTTTATTTCTTATAATACATTTTGCGAAACATGTGTGACTAATAAAAGTGGAGGATACGAAGCAGTATATAAATGGGTTCGAAAAGCATATAGAAATATCAAAGGAGCAAATGGCTTAAGCATTGATAATTTGTGAGACATACCTAAGAGTAATTATGAACAAAATTGTCAAATCAATTTGATTTGTTAATACTTTTGCTATTAGAGTAATTTACTTTCAGCTCGTTGTTAAATAGGAGCGGAATAAGCAGGGCTGGTACGAATATTTTGGGAACCCGATACCAAAATTGTAAAGAGACAAAAGACACATTTCAACATTAGAACATTCAAAGTTTGAGATGATTCAAATTTGCAACATTTTAGGTTTAGAACCTGTCTAGTTTGAAATGCTTCAAATTTAGAACAAATCAAGTTTGAAACATTTCAAATTTAGAATGCAAAGTTTAGGAAACTTAAATATGCAATGCATCAAATTTGAAATGCTACAAGTTTGAATCGCTTCAAGTTTAGAATGCTTCAAGTTCAAATTGTATCAATTTTGAAAGATTTTTAAGTTTGCAATGCTTCAAACTTGGAATGCCTAAAAATTTAGAATACTTTAAACTTATATTACAGTACTTGCAACTCTAAATGTTTAAAGCTTACATTTGAAACTCAATCACTTACAAATTCTGTAAGTTCCAAAACATATGATACAATTTATGTATAGTCCCATTAAATTTATAATGAACTTTTTATGAATTATTGGGCATTTTAAAGCAATTATTTAGATTATTTGTAACGTTCTAAAATCTATCTCGCACCAACCCTGGAAATATATCCTGAACTTCTAAAAATGCAAAATTATTTGTTCGTTCGAGGCACTCTTACGTCTCACCACCGATTTCAATATGCGACTGTTGCGATTAATATATGTATATGTATATCGTTATATTACATTGAGAAAGTCATAAAAGTGATTAAATCTAATAATTAAAATTTATCGTTCATCACGATCGACAATAAAACAATGTCATTTGTAATCTTCACGGGTTTTATAGTGTATTTGATTACAGTACATTTAACATTTCTTTTTTTCTATTATAGAACATATAACATACTGTATAAAAAAAAGAAGTTATAATACGTATATAACTTGTTAGAGCGACATAATGTGAAAATTTGTAGTGTCTGAATAATAATTTTTAACTGCGTAACACCTCAACACAAAAACAGTTAGATGATTAAAAACTTTGTAGCAAATAAATTTGTTACGCACAGATGAATATAAACAATTCTGTGAGCAATTTATTTGCCAATTATAGTGCTCTGAAACTGCTAAAAACAAAAGTTCTGTCCATGACAATTAACAGTTTATAACATTGAGATGTTACGCTTTTCCAAAAACATCTCGTACGTAACAGAATATCTTAATGAAATTTCGGTTTTATCACAATTGATCGAAATTTTGATGTATTTAACAATAAGAGATTCCGTGGAATCCATTGTATAAAATACTTTTAATACATCAGTAATATGCCTAATAGGCTTAACTTTTAAACTTTGTACATTTTACAAAATTTCTTTGAATGATGCGAACTTAATTCTCTCTAACATTTGGTCGAGTCACAGTTGAAAATACACTATAATTATCTCATTTATACTTTAACATTAGATTCTAAAATATTCAATGACAAGTTGTAATAAACTTGTGTCTAGAAAAAATTGTGTACGAAATATTTCTTTTTTTTTTAATCTTTTATATATATACACTTAAATTTCTAACTTATAGGCCACTAGTCTGTGCAAAGAAATACTTCCAAGAAGTTGCTTACAAACGAAGGAACGAAAATGTTTTCTCAACCTTTTCTTTTGAATCGGAAGAAGCCTTCTCATGAAAACAAATATTAGAAACAGTAGTTACCAATTGGTACAGAAACAAATATCAAACGATGAGTCTTTACATTTGATTTTCTATTGCGATATCTAATTCAAACGGAACAAAGATACAGTAACTAATACATAAAATGTTGATTATTGGTATCCTTTGACAACTGCTATTATGAGTAATATACTTATATAATATTTACAATGGTGTCTGTCTAGGAATTACCTATGAACATTGTGTGCTTAATCTATTTAAAGTTAACAATGTTATTTTGAATTGTCAGATAACTTCAACTGAAATAAGAAAATTTTATTTCAGTATGTAACAAATAAGTCAGTGAAACATATTAGCGTTTAATCTTCTTTAAGAAAAAAGAAGAAATGATGTATGTTTGTATTCTTAGTTAACTGTTGTTTGAAGAATTCAATTTTATCGTATAATTAAAAATTTGTTTCTTTTGAAAGTGAAAGCTTTAGAATACTTAAATAGCAGGAGTTGAAATTGTTTCACAATGGTTATAACATAGATGTAAGATAATGGAATAACAACTAGACAATAGAAATCCGAAGTCACAAAGAAAAAGAAAACAATTACTCTTTTAATAAATACGTACAATATGCTAAGTGTGCAAACAAATATTCATAATGCAATACTATTAACGAAATTTTTGCGAAAGTTTATTTATAAATATGAAAAAAGTCACGGTATTAATATTGAGTCTATTGGTGAAAACCGATATATGGTCACAAATAATATTAATAATAAATATTATACATGCAAATTATAAATGAATCAATAAACAATTATTTCAGTTTTAAATTTTTTCTTGGTTTATCATTACCTTAGCGCTCATGGATTCATAGAACGCTTGCAAAAGATCTTGCTGGCTAAGTTTCAAACTAATTGCTTTGAACAGCTTCAATAAATCCTGTTTAGAGTTCAATTGTTCAATATGCTTAATAGCAAATTGGGAAGACCACAGTTTTTCAAAAACATCCTTTGTAACAAGAGAAGATTGACATTCCAAAGCCTGCGCTATATCATTTGTGCTGTTATTTTGCAGAGCTATGTCTAAAACAACACGCGATGGGATAAGTTCTTCGTTCGCCACCGTATGACTGATGATTAGATCCATTGGCATTCTTTTTAGCATAGCGTTCAGGCTGGACAACTCTGTCATAGGTTCTCTTATGCCCTCCTGTTCTTCATCCTTTAGCTTTTTCGATAACATTTCAGCAAGTTCAGAAGATGTACATTTTTTACAAATTGCATCTTTGACCTCAGCAAAATCAAGAATGTCCAAACAATCACTGACTTGTATCTTCTTTTTGTAAGCGTTTAATACTTTGATAAAGAACTGTTTGTCACTACTAAAAATGTCAGGTAGTCGAAGCAAAACTTTATTCACTCCACATGCACGACACGCCGCCTTCAATGTCACTTCGGTACAATTCTTTACATTCTCGGCGCCAAGCATTCTTATGGTCTCTTTTTCCAATTCTATTTGCGGTATATGTTTCATTTTGTTCTAAAGCAAAAATTGTATTTCTTTTCACTAGCGTTTTCACTGACAATAAAATGTATTACGTACAAAATTGAATGCACTTACTTTGTATTGCAGAAGAATTCTTTCTGGGGTACATCTTCTGACTGCGCTTTCCAATACCAAGTTAACATCTATCTCATCCAAAAGATCTTCCAAAGCCATTTGTGCTGCGACAGATCTTGTGGTTTTTTGTACTTCTGGTTTGTGTGAACAAACGGAATTGTTAGCAGTACAAGTTTCAGTAGGTTTCGCAGAAGACCCTACAGAGGCTCCACTTGTAGCAGCAAAACTAAGATTTCCCAAAGGTTCCAATGCAACAGCTGATACCACAGATGATATTGGCAAAGTTATCATTGGCCTAGACAAAAATAACATTTTATTAATGTGTAGTTATATTGAATACAAAAAGATTCCCTTAACATGATCTACGTATACATCATTAGAACAAATAACATAACGCTGAGAAACCAAAAGAGAAGTCATGTTAAGCGAACAAGAATGTTTCAGCAAAAGTGAAGTAGGATACTTATAACATACTTGGCTACCACATGTGATGAATTTTGAGCTGAGACAGAAACAGACGACGATTTTCCTCCCAGGACAGATTTGTACGAAACCTGCGAATATATTGAAGAAACATCTATTGCAGGTACGTTCAAAGATTCATCTAAAATGGATTCTGACATTTTCTTAGATATTTCAGATGTTTTCTTGTCAGTAATAATAGGACTGCTAGAAACCTTACAAGAACCTGGTTGGCTAAATTGATCTATAAACTTATTTTGTATTGACTCAGGAATTGCCTGTGACTGATTTTGCGGCACTACATTCTCTATAGATACAGGTGGTGTATTAATATTTACAGAAGGGGAAACGTTAGAATTTTCTACGTTTTTTCTCGTTTCTTTTGCAACGTAAGTTTTCTCGAAAGATTTCAAAACATTTTTTACTAATTCAATTTTTGAAGAACCCTTTACGGGAATCCTATTTATTTCACGCTCAGATAATCGTGCAAGGTCACCAACAGTTACAATATTTCTACTTGCAAAATATGCGGTCAAATGTCGTACCCAAAGAGGATTAGTCAAGTGTTGGACGATAGAGCTTATAGATTCGTGACACAATATCAACGTCGGATATATTGGATGAACAGAATTTAGCGACTCCGGATTTGGAGTTTTCACATGATATTCACTTGTACTTTGACTATCTTGGCTCAAAGGTAAACTTCCAAATACTGAGTCCGTAACTGGTAAGGTATCTTGCTCTTGTATATTATCTGCTGTTTGTGTACTAGTTCTTATTAGGTTTCCACAGAAAATTTCATCTGAATTTACTGAAGAATTTAATCTTGTGAGATTCTCTGCGTCTAATGTATCTTCTAAGTTTTCAGCGTTTGTGTACCCGTCGAGGGAACGATTCGTTATCGATTCTTTTGATGCATTAAGCTTAAGAGAACCTAATGAACTATTTTGAATAGAAATATTCTGCGTATCATTTAGGCTACTATCAACACTGTTTTCGGTAATATTATGCTTTACATCTGTTCCGTTAAATATATCATCTTGAGTAACCGACTCGTTGAGTTCAGTCTTTTCTAAACTGACGTTAGAACTACCCGATGCATCTAGTACCTGATTTACTTTATTTTTCTCTACTTTATTTACAGACGTTGAGATTGCATTCTTAGAAAATGTCGAATCTTGAGAAATTTCAAATTCAGTATTTAAGTTATCGATTTTAATTTTATTAGATCCATTAACTTCAACAGAAACAGTATTTGTTAGTTCATTTTCTCTAGCAGTAAACGGTATTTGAACATCGGTATTTATCGTGTCATTTTCTGAATATTCCAATTCTTCGGCCATCTTTGTCAACAGCTCGTTTTCTTTTTCACACTGCAAATCAATTTCGGACATATTTATCATATCCGACTCTTCATCTTTATCCATTCTATCTGCATCGATACTTATCAATTTCTTAATCGGCTTTAATCTTAACGGTGTATCTTTACGTCCGAACATTCCTCTCGAGACAAACTTATTAGTCTTTTGCACAGAATCATTAGACGTAATCTCATATCCCATTTCCTTTGAAACTGGAGGATCTGCGAAACTTACTCTTTTTCTCTGTAATCAAATATAAGTTATTGTACTGAAAACATATGTCAAATACAAAATTGTTTGTATTAAAAATTAATTTAAAAACTACAATTCAATAACAACAGTATTTAAATTAAAATTACATCTACTATAACTTTGTAATTACTTAAAAAACTAATTAAATAGAAAAATGTTTAATTGTTAACTAAACAAATGTTTTGTTAAACAAATTTGTTAAACAAATACTGAGCTATGAAAGAGTAGTTACTTTCTTTGCATAAATAAAAGAAAAGAAATTGTATACATATAACATTTGATAATAATTTCAAAAATATTGTATGTAAACTACTTTGACGTTGACACTATAAATTTTATTTAAATTAAGTATGTAACAAATTACCTTGCTTGGCGTTGTGCTCTCCGGATCAGGTTCTGGCATAGATTGTCGTCGTTTAAGTATACTAACACTTGGAGAAGCTGTCAGCGAAGGTGGATTTGCACTTGACCATTCTAAAATTGGCAATTCATCCATTTCGACCGTAGTCTCTTCGCCCTTTTCAGCTTGTGCGTCCGTGTGTATCGATATATACTCCGTCGATTTATCTGCTTTCGGAAATATCTTTTCCCCGTCATTTTTCAAATTAGAAAATAATTTAATTGGAGGCGATGGACAATAATCTGACGATTTCATATTATTGAAGATCTTCTCCTGTCTACTACTACATGTTACTTTGTCAACGTCTTTAAGCGTGAACTTCTTGCTGGGTGTTTCATTATCAGTATCTTTTAGTTTAATTTTTTTAAGCACAGACTCATCGTCTATTGTTATAATCTGGCACCCAGCTTCTATTCTTGCCTGCTTCGTTACTAATCCCAACATGTGAGCTGCACGACCCTGTCCTGAGTAAGTTTTGAATTTCAGCTGACCTTTTGCATTAGTTTTGGGTGATGTAAACTCAATGACAGTTTTAAACGATGAACCTTCACTAGATTTTTGTGTTTCGGTTGCATCTTGTTTTTCATTACCTGAACTTTTTTCAGGAACAGGAGTTGAAACATTTAATTCATTTACCTTGACACTGCTGGTTTCTTCAGGTTCCTTAACATTACTTTTGGAAACCTCAGTACTTGCATTGTCACAATTGTTTGAAACATTTTCTACCTTTTTATCTTCAGCACACACAGCTTCCTCAACGCTATTCACTTTAACAGCACTAGGTTTCTCATTAGATTTCTTTTCTAATTCTGACACTTGCTGAGAACTTTCTATTATGTCCTCCATGTCATCTTGGGTTTCAAATTGTTCTGCAGCTGGTTTATCGTTTTGGTCATTCAAAATAACTTCTTCTTTTATTTCAACCAGTTGTTCACTCGTCTCAACTGTAGCTTGCTTTTCATCTGATGGATTTTCAGTAGGTACAGCTTCAGTTTTATCAGGTTCTTCAGTATCAGGCAAAGTGACATTAGGATCTGATGTACTAGTCGCCGGTTTCTCTGGGGTATTTTCGCCTTTATCAATCTTTATTTTATGCACCTTATCCAGCGAATTTCTCTTTCTTCGGAAAGTACTTTTTGTATCTTCAATTTTCTTCAATTCACTATTCCTATCTAACCTCTTCACTTTTCTTCTGCCTCTGCCTCGACCACCTCTATTTTCTATCTTTCTAGGTTTTTTGTCATCTTCTTTGTCACCTTTAGATCGTCGGCTATTTGGCAGAGGACTGTCAAATACCATATTTATACGTAGTCGAGATATTTCGTTTTTCGTACGTTGACTCACATTCCTCTTCTCGTTTATTTCTTCCCCGCGTAGAGCCGTATTAGTAGTATCACTTTCCGTAGATTTGCAACTGTCAGTGTCGCTACTAATTTCTGGTATACTAGTTTTCCTTCGTTGCCGTAAACTACTTTTTTCACTCTCGCTATCTGAAGCTGATTTACGTTTGACACCTCTTTTCTCGCTTTTAAGCGATTTATTTTCCATATCGTCTAATGCGTTTTGTTTGTTATCTGCATCAGACTTACACTGCACTGTTTTCATTCGTAACCTTGTTTGTAAAGTTTGATTAGGGCTTGGCTGTTCTGATTGACTACTAACGATTTCGTCTAATTTTTGCGAAACGCACGGTTTACTTGGACGCTCATGTCGTTTACCACTTTTCAACATAGACGGGGATAAAGTGCCACTATCTTTACCCGCAGGAGATTCCTCTTGAGTATTAAAATTAAAAGTATTTATTTCACAGTCTTTTGTAGTGTTGGCTTCTAAATCTTCGTTAGCTTCTTTTGTTCCTTTTGTTTCGTCTTCTAATGAGTTTTCGCCACTGTTTACATCACCGTTTACTTGCGCAGACTCTGATGACGCGATCTGTCCATCAGTTTCCGCTGATTTTGTATCAGTCTCAACAGCCTCTTTAACCGTTTGTGACTTAACTTCAACTTCATTTTCTTTATTTGCTTCGTTGTCCGCTATTTTTTCAGTCAAAACATTATCATTTTTGTCAGGTTCTGTCTCCATACTCTCTGCAGCTTTATTTTTCCTGTTAAACCATTCTTGTAAATTCTGCGTATCTTGCGAGCAGGATTGTGACAGGTCATTGTATAACGCTGGGATATCTTCCCGCTTGCGTTTTAAAGATTCCTTCTGATGTTCTGTTAAACGATCAACGTCAAATTTAAAGTCCGTCTTAATAAAAACGTAATCCTCGATTTCTTTAGGTGCGTCTTTTGGGCTACCGGGTTCTTCTAAGCACGTATCATCTGCTTTCTCGTTTTGTGTTTCTTCAATGATATCATTCGTTTTTGTTGGAACGTCAGACGTGATTAATTTAATTTCATTTTCTGTCTTCTCTATTTCTTCTAATATTAATTTGGTACTACTGTTCAATATATCTTTCAGTTCAAACAGAGACATTGTTTGCTCTCGTACATCGACATTCGGATGATTCAAAGCTAGAGTAATTATTTTTTTATAACAAGAAATGAGGTTCTGATCACATAATTTACCGAGTCCTTTGAGGATACTGATTATAGACTCCCACGTGCTTGCTATCTGTAAATAAAGAATTAAATATTATAGCATTCCGCAATTATTTTCATTATAAATAAAATGAAGTATTTAAAATATAAGCATATATACCTCGCCATATAATGCCTCTATTTCAGTTGCTAGCATAAGTTCAATTGCTGGTTGACAAGCTAGCAAATATGGTACTATTTTTTTTAGACTGTGCCCATAAATTGTAATAAGTACTGCTGACAAAGCTTTGAGAGCAGCATCAGATTCCTTAATAAGTTGGTTAGATAGAAAATAAATTACAAGACTCACAAGCAGATTCATAACAGCAGGAACTTCTGTATGTGCTGAAATATTATTTAAAATTTGAATACTTCCTTTTCATACTAATATTAATATTTTCTGTTGACGTACCTAGTAGAAGTTTGTAGTCAATAGAACTTAGCAAATTATCCAAAGAACTTATAATAAGATGATAAGACTTTTCATTTTTCACCAAACAACGTTGCATGGTGGTCGCAATGTTCATTAAAATCTCATTAGTTTTTATGCTTTCTATGAGATCTACTCGCATTTCCAAATGTTTACATAAACGTTTCCAAGTTTTCGTTACTTCTTGTATCTGGTAGAAGTATAAAGACTAAGTTAAAGACGTTTATAATTATAGTAGTTACAGGCGTATACTTTATATTAAAAAATTAACCTGGTTCTGGTCCTCTATGCACATGTACATGAATGGGAACATTACAATCGATTCAACAGTTGTTAAATTATGCTGTGTAGTGGTACCTTCGTTAATTTCTTGTAAATCATCCATGTATGATATTAACACGTCTACTAAAACAACCCATAACTCACGAATAACAGATCTAAAAGTTATAATAATCTTAAGTAATAATGTAACATACGAAATACCAAGATTTTTATACTGTTAAGATCTATCATTATTTTCTGCTGTTTAATTTACTTACTCATTCTTACATTGTCCATTCTGTAATGTATGTAATTTATGATACATTTCTTTTAAGCATTTGAATGCATGTGGGTAATACACATTTTCCTTTGAAGATTTGATACAATGCCTCAAAAGAGATTTGATTGCATTGTAATGCTCCCTTTAAAAAGAAATTCTATATACTTTGTGTAACTTCAACTTTAGTCTTAATTTAATGTATCTAATGTATCTAACCACTTTATTGGTTGCACATTTTATAGAATTTAAAATGTACTCTTGTAATTGTATATTCTTTGTGATATTTATAAGAAATTTGTTAATAAAATTACACTCTAAAACTTATTCAGTATGTACAGTAATATTATAAACATTTTCACATTACTTTTTCATTTGTTATTTAAGAAAAAAAAAATCATTAAAAAAAGTTTAGTTATACTTACTTTTCAGCACGACTTAGTATTGAAATTTGCAGCAGTTTGAACAACAATACTGATAATATATCTTCTTTTAAGTTAAATTCTTTACTGAGATCAGTAATTTCGAACAAAATTATGTCAAGAATTAACTGTCTAATCATGGCCTTACTCTCGGCATAATTTGCCAATTCTGCAATTACTGTTATTATATCTTTGTACATATTCTCCTAGAAGGTAATGTTATTAAACAATTATTTTAGAACATACGATTTTTATGTGTCTCAAATATTCTCATTAAACAAAAAGATGCTAACTTTGTTTTCCATTTTTGATTCTTGTACATAATTGATTAAATTTGTCCATAATATTTTACCAAGCTGATATCTGTTTTTCATCTCTGCATCAGTAAGTTGGCTGAGAACAAGCAAGGCTTCTCCTACACTATGAATTATACTTTTATAACACTCTTGGAAGACAGCATCAGTCATAGAATGCGGGAGTCTTTCTTCCAAAATAGGAGAAAAGACATTGTGATTCAATTGTTTGGTAACAAGAAGTTGACATAAAGCATCCACTGCAATAACTTTTGTTTTATAAAACCTTTTCCCTGGTGAAACTATTATATCACATTTTGAAGATAATAATGGTGTATCTCCCAGAGGTCCAAAACAAAAATTTAAGAACTGTGTGAGGACAGGATTAACAAATTTGACAATGTCTTTATAAAGTTTAATGATTACGTGCCACCAAACTTCTAGTTTCGTTATTGCTATCAATTCGGTTTTACTATTTTTTGCACTTAATGGAATACATAATAACTTTATCCTCCTTGCAGTAGCAAGTTCTTGTGGGTCTAGAGCAAAATTATCCACCAGCAACTTCCATGAAAGAAAGGCTTGTCTAAAATACAAAATGTTACGCCGTTATCGATTTCTGTTGCTTAGTATCAACACTGATACAATTTTTGTTTATACCTGCGTGTAATTGTGTCTGTAGATTTAAATGCTTTTTCTTCGATACTCAGTAAATCATTTATTAAACCGGCGCCTTTATGGAGGTCAACACCAAGGAATTGAATACTGATATTCCATTGTATAGCCCAATCTAGTTCGCACGCGGATACCAAAAGTAACATACGCTTGCAATACGTAGTTTGCAATGCCGATTTATATTGAACCCATGCATTTGCTAATTTGGTACGAATATGTGAAAGTATATTTGTAGCAAGAGATTGCTGTAAAAGTTTTAAAGCAGCGCCACGTTGCCGCTTATGTCCCATATATGCTAATAACATTACTTTATCCAATAATAAAGCATCAAACTGAAAAAATACACAGTTTAATACTTGAATGTTTATATTCTTCTTTTTTAAAGATTGTAAGCTTTACTAAGTATACCTTTTCAACATTGGTATCTGATGTTATTGCAGCAAGCTTATACAATCGCCTTAACAAAATTATACAATAATTAACTGTTTCTTCTTCTAGTCTTTGGTCATCTGATAATGGTTTATTTTCAGCATCTATTAATGCTTTAAGATTATCTACACATGCAGTCGATGCTATCCAAGGCATTTTATTTGTTTGTATTGTAGACATACAATCAGTGAAAAACTGTACAGCATGCGGATCATTAGCAATCATTGAGATAGCATTGTCCTCAATTATTTCTAATAACTTAAGTATTTTTAATCTAAAATTATGATAAACTTTTAAAATATGACTTCATTTCAATGTAACAGTAACATTATAACAAAATAAATGTTATTAAACATTTAATAAATAAATTAGTAACATGTTTATCTGTGTTCAATATTAGCTTTATTTTGACAATAACGCTGTGTTCAATATATGTCATGATTAATAAAAATTTAAATATTGTTTTAAACAAATACACAAACCTATTTTTTTCATTTATCTGTGACATGACTTCAAATAAGTTCAGAGTGTGCTCTTTGAAGTCCTGAATAATGACATTTAATGTTCCATAAGCCTCATTCTGTACATCATTGTTTCCATTTGCAAATGCTTCTATAACTAATTTACATAATTCTTTGCATTGTTCCTCTTTAACAATTCCTGCAGACTGTAACTTTTTGCTGTTGCTAAAATAAAATATCATTACTACAAAACTGTTTTTTATTTATCAGAGTATCCTAGGTTTTTTCATAAAAACTTTGTTAATGTATTTTACATAAAATAAAACTAAACTATGATAAAGAAGTTCATAAATGATTTGTTGCAAAAGATGTAACAAAAAATGAAATGCAATGTAGATGTTACTCCTATGTCTATATTTGGTAATGCTACCTGTTTCTTTTGTAGAAAAGAAAGTTTATCAAGAAATTATCAAGAAATTTTTTGATCTAAAGTAATTTCATAATAGGTATAAATAGAAAAAAAGAACTAAGAACATAACTTTAGGAAATTTCATATGAAATATGCACATGTAATTTTCACATAAAAATTTGCATTCTTTTACTTTTTACTTTTTGTAAATTAAGACAAAACCAGCAAAGCAGAAATTTGGATAATAGTATAAAATAATTACTTTGGTAGCAATTAGTTATTACACATTTATAAAAATATTTTAATGAAATAGCAATATCATAATTTAGTGTCACAATAATCACACATTTAAGTTTCCCTCTCTGAACCTATATAATCATAATGGATTCACAGCTAGCATAAATCTCCTGAAACCATGAATCTCCTTTAAAGTCTCTACAAAATTTCAAGTCATAAAATATGCACATTTCATCATTTGAATATAGCTGATGTCATCAAATTCTTTTAGAAATATTACATAATAAATTAAGTCATTCCCTGAATTTAGTTAACATCTATCATGCTTGAAACACAATGATGCTTCTAATAACTATGCTTCTGAATGTTTGCCTTATGAATGTGTTATATTAATAAAAATCATATCTTTTATATTTCATACTTTTGTTATAACTGTAGCGAAGCAATTGCAAACTTTTCGTTACATGACATTTTAGTCTTATCTTTATCTATCAAACATACTGTCAAAGTTTGTATACAGAAACCTCAGATACCCTGTATACATATTGTCATTAGCATCAAATTTCTTAGGTTCTGTTTCGCATACTGTTATATTGTAAAGAAAAATTTTCATTGTACAAAATACTGCATTGTTGAACAGTCTGACATTAATAGCCAGATAATTATAATCGATGACAAATTTCTGAAGCAATGTCAACGCAAGTGACTAAGAAGTATACAAACTGGAAAATCACGTAGTCCATTTGATACAATAAAACTATGTGTTTTATTGAATAATTTGGGGATAACATGAATATATAAACCTGTAAACAAAAAATTAACATTACCTGCGAATATAGGTTAAAGCTTCACGTTTTTCCCTGCTGCTGCTGTTTTCCCGCAGCATTTTTAACATTCGCTGGAAAGACTGCATGTTAGAAGCCATTCTACCGATCTATGTTTCTTAAAGATTTTACAACAATAAAATCTCGTTCATCGCATCGCAAATGAATTCACGAAGGTTTCCGCAGAAAAATATTGAAGTTATGATCAAATTTTCTACACTCTTGTTAATATTTTACATGTACATACAGACAGAATCATTTACTGATTTCTTTTACGAATACTTTTTTTTTGAGTCATTCGATACTTTCAATTATCCCCTATAAATAGTCAAGAAAACAGGTTGTAGTCACAATTGTTAAGCATTAGTACGCATTAATACATAGCACATATTATCACGCACTATCTACTTCAGTTCCTTCCTCATTTCTCTGTTTACTTTTTCTCCTTTTTTTCTTTTCGTTTTCGTTCCCGCTTCGTTCGCGCTCTGATCCAGAACGCAACTAACAAAAACCCATTTGTTTTTGAAAAGGGACACAACTGGGAATACAACAGCTTAACGCTTCACATATTCGGCGAGTTTGCAAAGTATACGCATAACTTCAAATACCGTTTACAATAAATTTGCGCCATTTTTGATTTAATGATAATGTTAATTACACGAAATAAAGTACTTATAATTCGATCGTGTACTTAATTTATTGAAAATGTTTTAAGAATGGTACGATATCTTGTGGAAAATACAGGTATCTGCTAAAATTATGTATCGTGTATTATTTGCGCGCGCGAAATCATACATCCCTACCTATATATTGCATAAATATTGCACTAAATTGTGAAATACTAATGTAACTAGAATAAAAGTACTAACAAGGGGAATGCTCGGCCTTCGGAACACCGATTTGCTCTAACTGGTTCAAACTTAGCACATTTCAGGAGGTCCTGAAAGCACTAATTTTGATCTTTTATTTCTTCTTTACTAATAAAATAGAAGATAAAATTAAAAAAAGTACAAACACACGATATAAGACCCTAATTTTTCATATATTTCAGTATTTATCAAATTGAAAGTTTAAATTTGAAATTTTAAAAAATGTTTATTTATGTCAACATGAAATATTTGTGTATATAAATTGTTAGGTTTAAAAACTATATCTTTCGAACATTTATTAAATAAAAATATACATTCCCTTATATAATGTACATGTATTCTTTCATTTTTAGAATTAATATCACATATAAAAGCACTAGAAAATGCTTTACTAAAGAGTATTAATAATTTATTTATAAATTGTAAAATAACATACATATATTTACATTTATAATAACTTATCATATATGTAAATTATAATCAAGAAAAGCACCATAATCTAACACTATTGTCTCTGTTTTGTATTGTATTATCACAAAGTCTTTGTCCTGTACTTGTAGCAAGTATTGGCAAACTCTTATGTACACTTATTCCATTTATGCAATCATTAGATAGCTTTATTTTGTACATTGTGTTAAGATCTTCATAATTTATGTCTTCTGGCAATTCCCAAACTGCAATGTATCCATCTGTACCACCTAAGAAAAAATAAATACTCTAAGTAGTTTATGTTACTTTATCATATAATTACTCATTAACATACCAGAGATTATTTGCTTTCCATCGAATGACACATTAAATTGTATTCTTTGGTTCGTGTCAGACTGTCGCCCTTGAAGGGAATAGAGTATAGTGCCTGGGTTGCGAAGGTCCCAACATAGAAATTCATTACTACGTCTAACAGCTGAAAATAATTTTGTTCCACAAGAGCTGAATTCGATTTGTGTTACACCACTTCCTGTTTTAAAAGTACATAGAGGCCCATCTCTATATAAACCTAATAAATAATATTAATAACAATTCTTAATACATTCATAAATATATATTATTTAATATTATATATTTACCAATGCATTTAGAATATGTTCCAAATGCAACTAGTCCAGGCATAATAGGATTTTCTCGTATACAAGAGACCAATCCTGTTACATTTGGAAAATCTGTTTTAAACTGAATAGTATTTATTTGACGACCTGGACGTTCTACATCAAAAGTTTTTAGTGCATTTTTAAAACCAGCCCAGACCTCTCTAGCTGAGTCAATAAACTGAACACTAATTGAAGATTCAACCTCATCAACTCTAATAAAAATGAAATAAATATAATTTAATTAAATGTATATTCAGCATACTATTAATGAAATTTATAAATATATGATACAATTACTAACTGATTGTAAGCTCGGTACGTTGCTCTCAGTTCACCATTAAAAGCATCCCATAAGTGTATAGGGCTTTCTCTACTTGTACTCAAAAAGCAACAAGTTGTCGGATCCCAGGAATTCATAAAAGGATACCAACAAGTGTCATATATAAGTCCTCCTTCTTTTATAGTTAATGCTACTGGTAAATTTGTAGATGTCAAAGTTGGGGGAATTTTCTGTGAATATAATTCTCTAGGAAGTTCATAAATTCGAATTCTAAAATCTTCAGAAGGTACTAATAAACATGTTCCATCAGGAGACCACTGACAGCCTTTTGTAAAATTTTCATATAATTCCGTAGGTTGATATTCTTTCGTTGCTTCACACAATAATTTTGGTGCATTAGACCAATTATAATAAAGCAAACTAGAAGAGACTGATATTTCTGTACCTTCTATACATTTATTATCTTTGGTTACATCTAATGAATCTTCATTATTATCTTTTTCTTGTAATTCTTCTACAGTTTGTTCTTTGAATGTTTTATCTGGCATTTCATTTTGGGGTGAATTTTGTGACTTGATTAGTATACCTACTGTTTCCTGCAATTCTGATAGATCTTCAATTGACATTGACATTGGCTGAAATATTAAATAATAGACATTATTCTAATATAAAAGTTTATTTATGAAATATTAAAATTCATGTTGAAAATTACCACAACAGGTTGTTCTGAAGTTTCCATTTTTTCACAGTGTTCCATAGCTACTTTAGGTACAAGTATACCAATCTTTTGTCGTAAGAGAATATTTTTTAAATATTCATTATATATAGTTTTGCTTTTATTTTATTGAACATGTTACAACAGTTAAATCAACTGTCTTTTATAGATAAAATTGCATCATACAGAAACAATTATGCTTAATGAAATATATATTTGCTAAGATGTCTTAGAAGATAATACTTATTAATAAAAGAATAGAAATAAACTACTACTACTACTACTACTACTAATAATAATAAATACAGAAATTTAGTTCAATAATATTGTAAAATTGAATACATAATTACATACTGTAATTAATTTGAAGAATTTTAAATTTTCAATATTTCATAATAAATATATGAATTAATATAAAATACAATTTAATTCTAAAATAATTATTTTATTCATTTAAATTATAGGTCACAAAGAATACAAATATATTATTTTATTTATTGCGCATAATAAATAAATAACCTCATTACATTTTATTATTCTATAAAAACACGTGTTTTTCATTCTACAAATCTTAGTTCACGTCGAATAAACAAAACGGATGTAAACACTGCAATATAGGAAAATTATTTTAGTTCTAATCGACTGTTTGTAGCAAAAAACAACATACCAATCGCCAATAAAAGAAGAAACTAGAGAAATGAAATCGGACCGAAATAGGGATAAAAATATAAAACTAATAAAAAGTATAAATAAGAAATGCTAAATAATACAACTTTTTTGCGGTTAATGCTGTATGAATTAATACAAGATTGTACAAAATTGATATAATAAATACTTATATAATAGCAATGCTAAAAATATTACAGCATACTCAATGAATATATTTAAAAGTTATCAAGAGTAACAGGAAGATTTTTATTTTTCTACTGACAAACGTTGCTACAAAAAAAAATTATAATTAATAATAATTAATACAATTAGGAAGTTATATTTGAAAAAAATTTTATTTACAGTAATAAAATATTAATTATTGGTTATGAAGTAACAAATTTTTATAAAAGTTGAAGCGTGAGAGGAAACTAAAGATTCCGCATATTAGGGTGGTTCCTAAATTTAAAAAATAGGTTATATTTTGATTACTTTATAATCAAATTTTAATTATTATTAATCATTTTTCATATGATTAATATGAATTTAGGAATTTTTCAATAAGACCTCTGACTTCTTTTCAATTATTCTTAAACGTGTTTTATATGGAAATTTTACCTTACCCTCCTTTATTACCTTTTTTATTTAGCGCAGTAGAGATTTTCCCCCGACAAAGTTTATGATTTCTTGTTCGTGGTCAGAAATAACAAGTAAGAAATTTTCAAGTGACCTTCGAAACTACACCCCACAAATGTACCAGGCAAAATTTGAGCACAATAGTCTCCGGTAAACATCTGCACCTGGTATTTTCGTGGAAGTTTCGAGTAAAATTGCTTCCTTTTTCCTTAAATAGGATATCTTTGTGTGAGTTGGGTCATGTACTCGGTGTGCAATATGTCGCCGCTGTCGCAGAAGAAGAAATAAGCAAAAATATTAAACCAACGTAATTTATACTATCACTCCTCAAATATTTATTTAATAATTTTAGGCCATAATACCAGTTGTTTATTAACCTCGCTGTACAGGATGTCACACGAAAATAGACAAAACAGATCATACATAAATTTTTAAATATCTCATAAAATACTAATTTTGCTAACATTGCACCGTAATACTTTTTTACGTAAAATATTTCAAGGAATCGTTTCGCGCGAAGAAATGTATAGTTTCATTTAAGCAAGTGGAAACGGGCGTAAAATTGTTGAAATTCCTTCACTTCCGGCGCAGACAGACGTGTCACGTGAGCTTCCGTTCTACGTTATTTATTTTTACATGCTTTTTATTTGTTTTTCTTCTGTTTTAGAATTATAGTGATACGTAATACACATAAAATAGTGTAATTATTAATACAGTTGTATTATTAATTAATATAATGATTAATGGAAGAGAATTTAAAAATTTTGAATTTTGGAAATTTTGAAATTTGACAAAGCTGTGCTAAATAAAATAGAGGATATATTGTAGGAATATCTATAAATGAATAAATGATTCAGATTTGTACCTGCAGGTATTATGGAAAGTAATTAACCCATGCAGGCCTTTACCCATAAACATTTATTGGTTTCTTACAATTACCAACTTTATTGTGCTTTATGGAAGAATTTTTCTAACAATTGAAGGGTCGAATTTATATTAGTGGCAATCAGAGTTGTAGCCAGAAGAAAGCAATACTGATCATTTCCTTTGCTGTTTCATTATTTTACAACATAATACAAAATTTGTATATTCTTTACAAATAATTTTTTATATTCTATACAAATTTATATTTTATGCAAATTTTTTATTTTCTATATTTTATAGTATAAAATATTGTATGAAATAAATATTAAGAGTTATAATATTGCAAATATACATACTTAATTTAACAGAAATATTTTTGTTAATATTTTTAACTTACAATATTCAAAATAGACATCCTTATATTCTGTACATAAAATGTGTATATTTTATTGTTTACTTTTATATTATTTATTACCATTTCCTTTGTCCCTAGCTGTTTTGGATTTTGCAGTACAAAATTTTTAACCAAAACCATTAAGAAAAATGTATGTATTTAATACACAGTGAAAAACTTTGTTCTGTACATTTATAAAAATATTTTTCATAAATCTGATAATAACATTTTTATAGGAAAATAAATATTCTACAAGAAATTTTTTCAACAAAAATTGTTGGTAATATTTTGTAAGAACAAAAAATTTTTGCAAATAAAATAAAAAATGTAAAATTGCCAATAAAAATAAAACTGTAAAAATAAAACTTTATTTAACCTTAAAAATACCAAAATCAACAAAATTTGCTAATAATTTGTGTTTGAACCTTATTATATGAATGCGACGTATTTCAATCATAGAATGAAACATACAACACAAATGAAATTTTAATAGAGAAATTTCTTTTGCTGTTAGAATCGTCACGAGTTCTAACAGATGAGTTCGGTACTGTTTACGAATAATATCAGCAAACTCTGTTTGTACCTGTCCCCACCACTTACAGAATTACCATCCAGAGTGCCCTGTTTCTTTGTATTGTTAAGCTTGCAGTAGGTATATAACCAGCGATTTAACAGACCTTCGGGAAAACTGCCTTGTAAAACGCATTATTCCAGAAGGATATACATGGTGTCCTATTTTAATCTACTCATGCGATCATGGTTCGACATAATCATTTTTTAAACAGGTTTTTATATTCAAATTATTTTGAGGTTATTTCACTTGAAGTTATTCTCGTTGAGGTTATTTTATTTGAAATTATTCTGTTTGCTGTTATTGTATTTTAAATTATTCTATTTGAATTTATACTGTTTGAAATTATTATGTTTAAAATTATTCTACTTGCGGTTATTTTATTCGACGTTATTCTGCCTGCAGTTACTGTATTTTAAATTATTTTATTTAAGGTTATTCTATTTGAATTAATTCTGTTTGAAATTATTATATGTGTAGTTATTTTACTTGAGGTTATTATATTTGAAGTTATTCTGTAGTTACTGTGTTTTAAATTATTCTATTTGAATTTATTCTGTTTGAAATTATTCTGCTTGAGGTTATTTTATTTGAAGTCATTCTATTTGAAGTTATTTTACTTCAAGAAGAACATCTTATGATGCAAATAGATATTCAAATAAAGATATCTTTAAGATTTTACAGAAATTTTTCTGTTTAATAAATGAAATTATATATTTTTATTTATAAAAATCTATGGTTTAGAACATTCTGTGTAAATAAATAATAGAGAACAGTGTTAAATAGTTCAATTAGCGGTAAGACATTTCAAATTTTTGGCGCCAAACCTTGCATACTGTTGAATCCTTAATATTCTGTAGTTTAACCTAGTTTGACTTTACTACAAACAATTTTTTATTTATTATTTTTAACGTTACTGTTCTATTAATATTATTTTAAATATTATTATATATTATTTTATTATTATTATATATTCTATTAATAATAATAAATAAAGTATTTATTGTGGTCTTAAGTTTTTAATACTTTATCAACTATAGTAACTTAAGAAAATAATTGTAAAAATTGAATAAATATTTTTCACTAAAATGTACGTTTAATTAAGTACGTAAATAAATATCGAAAGCAAACGAATTTCATGTCGAATGTCGTTAAGTGTAAAATTTACTAAAGGAAATGTCAAATGATAATATCAGATCGTGTCAGTAAGCAATTATTAAACAAAAATATATACACTGCAAGGTTATTACGATGCATGATTAACCTTTAGTAATATATTAATTATTTACGAGTACTTCATTGAAATGTCATCGTTCATATTAATTTGAAATTACGAATAATATGCACAATGTTTTTGAAGCTTTTTAATACATAAGTTCTCAAGTTTAGGAACTTTTTAATTTCTGCAGTTTTTATTTTTTAAGGGGTTAAAATAAATTTAAATTCACAAATTGAAGTGAGACTTCTAATTTCTAATTTAATAATTTTTTTGGTTATTTAGTTTTCTCAGTTTGTGATTTTCTGGTTTTCTCTTTTCCTAATTTCCTAATTTCGTCATTTCCTAATTTACTAATTTCCTTATTTCTGAATTTCCTAATTTCCTAATTTTCTAATTTCCTAATTTCCCCATTTCCTAATTTCCTAATTTCCTAATTTCCTCATTTCCTAATTTCCTAATTTCCTCATTTCCTAATTTCCTCATTTCCTCATTTCCTCATTTCCTCATTTCCTCATTTCCTCATTTCCTAATTTCCTAATTTCCTTATTTCTGAATTTCCCAATTTCCCAATTCCCAAATTCCTCAATTCCCTATTTTCCCAATTTCAAATTTCCTCATTTTCTACCTTTAGTAATTTCCTACTTTCCTAGTGTTTTAACTTTCAAATTCCCTATAAAATTTTCACCATTAATTTTCCCATTAGTTATTTAACTTCATTCATCAGTTACCTAGTTTTCACGTATGCTTCGCACTTCAAGATCATATGAAGATGATGTTATCATATGTCGTTGGATTCATCTTAACCTAATCATGCCACAATGAATATTATCCCATTTAAGAAAGCCAATAATCTTGAAATCTCTGAAAAAACGTCCATCAAAACAATTTCCTAACCACCACAATATTTGTTCCTTTGAACAAAATAATATTTTCCCCCGTCATTTTCTTTTATCATCACAAAATAAACAAGCTATTCAAGATAGTCAAATTAGTACACCCTGTATATACATATACAGGGTCTCTCTAAAGTCCCTCCCCACCCTTGTATTTCGGAAACTTCCACAAATACGAAAAAACGTTTCAGACAAAGGTTGTAGTATATTAATGCGAAAATAAGATGGTGACATCAATTTAACCTTGTCTCGTTTGAAGGTCACGAGACCTTCAGTTTTTTAAATAGAACCCCCATTTATTACATATTGTAGCCTCGACGTTTTCAAAACACTACCTATGTTTCTTGTACGAGTCATTCCCAAGATACGGAGCTTCAAAGTTGACATATCGTCAGCATTCACATTACCCAGGTGCACCGCGCGAGGATTGAAAGATCAGATTTACGCCACTTATGTGACAACTTTGAAGCTTCGTTTCTTGGGAATGACTCCCACAAAAAACAAACATAGTGTTTTGGTCGCTACAATATGCAATACACGGGGTTCTATTTAAGAAACTGAAGAGGTGATCTTCAAACCAAGATCAAATTGTCGCTATCATCTTAACCCTTGATATCCCATAACTTTGGCTTCAAACATTTTTCCATATTCAAATAATATGTTATCTGAAAACAGTCCTCCCCTACAAAACACGACAATCATTATTAAAATCGAGCAACGAATTGTAAACTTATAGCGTTTAATGCGACAGAACCTTCCGTCACCGTGTCACAAAATCACGGACCAGCGCAACAAATTGCTCGCGTTGAATATTGCGAGGATCTTATCAAAACAGCCAGACGAAACTGTACATTCCTGGAATCAATTGTAACTAGTGACGAGACTTGGTGCTTCAAGTATGAACCTCGAACAAAGCGCCAAAGTGCTACGTGGAAATCTCCAGGCTCTCCAAAATCAAAAAATTGCGATTCCAAAAGTCCCTCGAGAAGACAATGTTAATTCGCTTTTACGATTCTAAAGGAATTATACTTCGGGAATTCGTTCCACAGGGACAAAATGTTAATGGCGAATATTATCTGGGTATTATGGAACATTTGTGGAAGAGGATCGTTCGTGTGAGGCCCGAATATCGAGCGTTGGGAAGTTGGTTTCTGTTGCATGATAGCGTACCATGTGAACTGTCGCTGTTCGTGAATTTTTGACGAAAAAGTCTGTTTCAACATCCTCCAAATTCTGACTTATTTCCATGTGATTACTTCTTTTTTCCACAACTGAAATTAGCTATAAAAGGAACGTTTTATGACTTTTACACAAGTCCAAGCAGCTGTGACAAGGGTGTTTAAAGCGATTCCATAAAACGACATAAAAAATCTATGTTAATGTTGTGTGAGCCCAGCGGTGTATTTTGAATAAAAGAAATTAATTTTGGCAAAATAACTAAATCTCTTTATTTAAGAAGTCTCGACATACTGTATATGGCATCGTTCTATATTCGACGATGACGTATGAAAACGTCAGCCATAAACCGGTAAACGAACTCGTCCGCGATCGAAACGGGGAATAATAGGTTGTTTCAGTATGGTAACCGTGAATGTTACTCCCGAGGGGTTTCCGGAGGGCGCGTGCGCGTTCTATATTGCAGAGCGCGGCGTAATAGGGGAACGCTACGGGGATGGAAATCGAGAAGACTGGTAGGAACGTCGATGAACGAACACCCCCGCAAAACGGTGGCCTTTTCTGGCCGCGTGGGTGTTCCAAGGTCATTGCAAGAACGAAACGACGCCTCCGTCGCGACGCCCGCGCATAATGCGTGGGCGGAGGATATGTACGTACGTACTTTGCTTTAGCTATCGCTACACGCCGTTTCAATTCACCGAATACTCCATTGACGGAAATCTGCCTTCGTGAAAATTCACCAGAGCCACTTGGCACCGAGCCATTCACCAGAATTTCGGGGATTCGCGTGTACCAGACCGGATTAGATTCTGATACGACGAAAGAACTTCGACATTTTCTTTCTACTCGGAAATTTCGGATCGTTTATTTTCATTCAGCTTTCGCTGGGCTCGCGTTTTATTGACGGAGGTTGATGACGTCAGTGGAGAAACGGTTGTGACGCTTGTTTTGGATGCTTGTTTTGTATACAATCTTACGTTATTTAATATTTTCAGTAATTACTATACTTTTACTCATTTTATTACGTTTATTATTTTGTTGTTGTTGTTATTACTATATTACGTAGTTTTTGAATTTTATTGAGGAAATCTCTTTGGGGGTTGATGAAGTCATTGCAAACTTATGAGGACACTGCAGTTTTATTTTTGCAATTTTTATTTTTTGATGACAAGAATTGAAAGTTCATTTTGTATACAATTCTTTAGAGTTATTTAATATTTTGTTATTATTATTTATTTTTATTATGTATATATTGTGTATTATATTTTTATCATTAAGTTTATTATATTTTATTTGGAAGAATGTTTTGGGGGGTTGAAGTCAATGGTGATATATTAGAAATTTTTGTTAAGGAAATTTACAAATTTATTTTGTAAAAAATGTTCTTATATTACTTAATATTTTTTTATGTGATTACAATCATAATTAATAATAATAATATAGTACTACTAAGGAAGCACATAACTACTATTGTTAATAATAATATTAGTATTAATAAGTATTAATATTAGTACTATTAATTATTTAATAATTGCAACGCAATGTATTACACATTATATAAATAATATTTAATATTAATATAACAAAAACTGATAATATTATGTAACTCATAATAAACACAATTATCTCAATTATTTTCTACTTTCATTATCAGATATTTATTATTGGTACTTATAACAAAATTATGCGACGATATTGCGCGAGATAAGTTACATATTTGGAGATGTGACGTCCGCCCCTGGTTTGCCCTATCTCAAACATTTATTCCGAGTAAACACATCATTACTGAAAGTTAAGGTGAATACAAGATAAAAATAGGGATAGAACGTGTAACTTCATAAAAAATTGAATCAATAAATAATTCAGGGAAAGTGAAGTATTTCAAGCTAACTACGTGCAGTTCATTTATTATTATTTCAATGAAACTTCTGAAAAATTAAAAAATTAAAAGATTCTGAATTCTGAAATTTTTATTACAAACGTTTTTTATAGAAAATACAAGAATTTTTAATTTTTTACATAATTTAATATGTACTATTTATTTTTATAAATAGTTTTAAATACTTAGTTTTTTAAATAATTTTAAATTGTAATAACACAAATTAGCACCGTTTCAAAAATATTGTTTGTTTTCAACAAATATCCTTATTATTATTGCTATTATTTCTGTATGTATATTATTATCATTATTAATTTTAGCTTGTGTACCCAAGGCCCGAAAACTTCTAGGTACATCCCTGACTCATTAATCACGATATAATAACGCTATGTGAATTTTCTAAATTACGTAATTTAATTAGTCAATTAAACGTATACCTTAATTATTTAAATTAAAAAGATTTTGTTTTACAATATGTATATTAGATTAAAGTATGCTATAATTAATATCTTAAATAACATAGTTAAATAATAATATATAGCTGCATAATATAGTTAAATAACAAAATATAGCTGCATAATAGAGTTAAATAATATAAGATACAATTTATCCACACTAATAATGTAATACAATAGCAATATAATTTGTTATTAACGCACTTGTAAAAAACGTCCTCTCAAAAATAAAAAGATTTATTTCACAACGTTGCAGTTTGTGTTTGTATCGTAAAATTGTACTTTTGCACAGGCGTACGTGCCAAAAATACAGGATAATAAACGATCTTATGCTTTCCACCCCCAATCCGCCTACATTTACCACCTACACCTATGTAACTGCCTACGCCTACACATTCTTCTACGAAACTTCGGTAAAAAATTTCGATTGACTTTTTACTTGGTGCTCCAAATTCATGTAAATTATACGGGAAAGTAGAAGACGTTTATTATGATTATTATTAAACTATGAAGAAATATGTGATAATAATAAAATGACGCTGTTTAAGTAAATGAAATTTGTTAATTGATAATTTACTGATTGCGTAATTGTACAAGTATAGTTGATTGCGTTATTGTTGTGATAGTTATAATATTTTTGATTTGAGATTAATTTTGGGAGAAGGTTAATTTTGATTCAAGATTAGTTTTAATTCAAGATTAATTTTGGTACAAGGATAATTTTGATTTAAGATTAGTTTTGATACTTAGGTTAATTTTGATATAAGGTTAATTTTGATACAAGGTTAATTTTGATAAAGGGTTAATTTTGATAAAAGGTTAATTTTAATTCAAGGTTAATTTTGATTTAAGGCTAATTTTGATACAAGGTTAATTATGATTTAAGGTTAATTTTTATAAAAGATTAATATTAATTCAAAGTTAATTTTGATACAAGGTTAATTTTGATTCAAGATTAATTTTGATTCAAGGTTAATTATGATACAAGGTTAATTTTGATTTAAGGTTAATTTTCATAAAAGATTAATTTTGATTCAAGGTTAATTATGATACAAGGTTAATTTTGATTTAAGGTTAATTTTCATAAAAGATTAATTTTGATACAAGATTAATTTTGATTCAAGGTTAATTTTGATACAAGGTTAATTTTGATTCAAGGTTAATTTTCATAAAAAATTAATGTTGATTCAAGGTTAATTTTAATTCGAGGTTAATATTGGTACAAGGTTAATTTTGATTTAAGGTTAGTTTTGTTTCAAGGCTAATGTTGATTCAAAATTAATTTTGATATAAGGTTAATTTTGATTCAAGGTTAATGTTGATTCAAGGTTAAGTTCATCGAAAATTAATTTGATTCAAGATTTTCGCTGCAATCTTGAACAAATTTTTATTAAATTTCATTTACAATTTTCAGTCACTAAACAATTTTATTTTATTTATGCATTAAATGTATAACATTTTCCACAAATATTTTTACTTCTGCAATGAACATTCCTTTTTCATTTATATATAAATTCGTACTTGATTTAATATATGACTCTGACAAAGGGGTTGTTGCTGAAGAAATATAGAATTATATTCTTCTTTTAATTAAGATAATCAGCATCTTACACATAATTCAATTAATATACTAACAATATTTACAACCTACATTATACACAATAATCATCCATCAATATACTCATACATATAAATAATATTCATAAACAATATATAAATAATATTAATTAATTTTACAATTGCATTTTAAGAAAACGATTACCATACCTAATTTCTTAATACAACTAACACTAAATAAAAAATTATCACAAAGAAATTCCTCATAAAGTTATAATTGAAATTAATGTTATATACTACACAACGTGTTATAACTCTTCAATGGTATTACGTGAAAAGGGTGGTAACGATGTCACCAGATGGCTTCTGAATAGAATATTGTGCAACATCCGAAGAATAGATCTTCGAATCATTATTAAAGTCTTTCAGACCCATAAACTTTTGCGTTCTTCCATCAACACATCAACTAATTTAAATTCCACAAACCAGATTAGTTAACAAAATCGTTACATACTTATCTAAACATTTACTCAAATCATCCAAAACATGAAACTTTCAAACTCAAAATTATTTTATCATATACCGAACATACTCCTATTACTTGATCTGCATCTGTTCGTTTGTCTACACGTTACAAGTCGCAATTTTGCGTCTTTTCCCTTGAAATTTTCAGGGTGTACTCTCGAAACAGCCTAAATTTGCTGTATAGATTTTGGCGGCGATTCGACAGGAACCCGTCGACGATCGTCGAACTAAAAACCGTGTTTCGGTATCGTTTCGATAATTTTTCACACGTAGAATCGACTGGAGGCACGTTAAAAGCTCTGTAACTCATCGTCGACGATACTTGGTCGTCGTTGACGTCGGTCGTGGTGAAATCAAGAATAATCGTGTTCGGTATCGTTTTCGATAGTTTCGGACACGTTTGATCGTTTGTAACGACTTTAAAATCTCTGCGTCTCTCCACCTATATGTTTACGGTGCTCGAAATTTTCCACGTTCGAAGGCACCTGTGGATATTCAATTTTTGATCGGTCAGGTTCGACCCAGATCTTATAAATGATACACCCTGTACAATTTGGTCAGATGAAAGGAGGGGAGGGTGCGATAAAATGCGAGGTAGGGAGGGTAGAGAATGTTCTCGATCGTTAAAGCACCACAGCGCCCCCTTCCCGCCCTTCCACGTGATATCCTCACGCCCAACATACTCATTCATAAACCCGAGGCTGCGCTAATTCTTCCTACGTCGAATAATGTTTTCATTAATGAACGATTTTTAAACGAATCGCTGTTCTCGCAGACATTTTGTTAACAAATTTCATGTAAACGATGCTTCTGGGGATTGTGCACGTTTATATTCTGTTTTTGTTTGTTTTTATTCTGCAGGGCCATTTTGCAATTCAGATCAAATGTTTTTTAAAGTGTTTTTTTGTTTTGTTTTATTTTGTTAGGTTGAAGTGTGATTCGGTTGTTTTTGAAGAATTTTAGTTTGGGCTCTAAATATAGAATTGCTAATTGATGGGAAATAGTGTAATTGTGTAGGTGTTAGAGATGCTTATTTGATTTATTGCGTGGGAGAATGTGTTTTTGTGGCTGGAAATTTGAGACAGGGAGATTTTTAATTGGAGAGTTTGAGAATTGGGAATTTTCTAATTTTCAATAGTGAATTCTCAAACTCTCAGATTTCAAAGTTTCAAATTCACAAATTACAAAATTGTAAAATTTTTCAAGTTCCAATATTTTCAAATTTTTTAATTCCCTAGATTCCTAAATTTGCGAATTATAGAATTCTCCAAAGTCCAAGTTTCCAAATTCCTAAATTTACAAATTCCCAAATTTTTAAATTTTCAAATTATAAAATTCCCTAGATTCCTAAATTTCCAAATTGCAAAATTCCCCAAAGTCCAAGTTTCCAAATTCCTAAATTTCCAAATTATAAAATTCCCTAGATTCCTAAATTTCCAGATTTCCCTAAATTTCTAAATTTCCAAATTCCCCAAATTTCTAAATTTTCAAATTACAAAACTCCCCAAATTCTTAAATTTTCAAATCATAGAATTCCCTATATTCCCAAATTTTCAGATTGCAAAATTCTCCAAAATCCAAGTTTCCAAATTATAAAATTCCCTAGATTCCTAAATTTCTAAATTTTCCCGAATTCCTAAATTTCCAAATTCCCCAAATTTCTAAATTTCCAAATTATAAAATCCTCTAGATTCCTAAATTTCCAAATTATAAAATTCCCCGAATTCCTAAATTTCCAAATTATAAAATTCTCCAAATTCCTTAGTTTTCAACTTCTAAAAATCCCGAGATTCCTAAATTTCCAAATTCTAAAATTCCCCAAATCTCTAGGTTCCTAAACGTTATTTCGACCAAATTTCTTAAATTGTAAAATTTTCAAATCTTCAAATCCCACACATTCTTAAATCCCCAAAATTTCCAAATCTCTAAATTCTGAAATTACCAAATCTCCAAATCTCCTAATCATCAAATCTCCAAGTCTCCAAATTTGCAAATCCCCAAATTCCCAAATTTACTAAATTTTCAAATACCCAAATTACCAACTTGTCAACTACCTAAAGGTATGAACTAAAATTCCCAAATCATGAAATTTCCAAAATCTGGCAACCCCTGCACGAAAAACCTAACTCCAATTACCCAGACACATCCCTAGAAGACCTCGACAAATCTCCCAACGCAACAAATTCCCAACCCAGTGGCAATTGAGCCATTCAAGCATCATCTCCGCGCATCCTTGAAACTGGCAATTATCTCCGAAACGACGTCGGATGTTCTTGGTAACACCTGTTTTTTCTCCGCAGAATAGAACCTGATTTGTCTGATCAACCCTACCTTGGCTGAAGGTCGTCGTTGGAGGGATATAAATAAAAGTAGAGCGACTGTATGACTGTGATTGTGTGGCCGGACTCGCATTGAGCGGTGGTTCCATTCATGATTTCGCGGCGCACGCGCTATACCTCTTATATGGCATGGGATCTCCTCCGCTCGGGGATGGCCGACTATGCCGTACCACGTAGCTACGTGTACACACGCATGTTGGACAAGGTGGTCGCGATCAATTCTCTTCATCCTGGAATGCCAGCACGGGGCTAGGCTTCCATACACGGGAAAAAAAGGGAACGGGTTAGAGGACCACCCTAACGGACCGCCATATGCACGTACGTAACCGTGCTATTTGATAACCTTATGGATTACCGGTTTACTTTGCCACCCTTAACGTGCTATTACACGCCTTGTACTTAGAACTGCTCTTTGTTACTCATACACTGTTAATTATTCATATTATACTGTTTTTGTTAGCTCAGTATGTACGTATACTACTGGTGTCACACGTATCACTGACATAGCTGGGTTAGTTTCTCACTTTGTTCACGAGATTGATAAGATTTCGTATGACGGTTTTTAACTGCTGGCTCAGTTTGGTGTATATGTGTACAATTAATGATACTACACCTAACACTGTGACAGTTGGGTTAGCTTGTCACATCACATACCCACGATCGTCAAGGTTTCGTACAACTGTTTTTGTTAGCTCAGTATGTACGTATACTACTGGTGCCACACGTATCACTGACATAGTTGGGTTAGTTTCTCACTTTGTTCACGAGATTGATAAGATTTCGTATGACGGTTTTTAACTGCTGGCTCAGTTTGGTGTATATGTGTACAATTAATGATACTACACCTAACACTGTAACAGTTAGGTTAGCTTGTCACATCACATACCCATGATTGACAAGGTTTCACGTAACTGTTCCTAACTGTTAGTTCAGTTTGGTATATACACAACTACTGATGCTACATCTACACTGCTACTAACAGTTGGGTTAGTTTGTCATATCACATTCCTACGATTGACAAGGTTTCATATAACTGTTTCTAACTGTTAGTTCAGTTTGGTATATACACAGCTACTGATGCTACATCTACACTGTTAGCAGTAGGATTAATTTGTCATTTTAAATTGGTCTAAGCTTAATTGTGAATGTCCAGGTCTAAACATAATTGTGAATGTCCAGGTTCATGATTAGGTTCAATTTTAAATTTCCAGATCCAGGTTAAATTGTAAATATCCAGGTCTAAGCATAATTGTGAATGTCCAGGTCCATGATTAGGTTCAATTGTAAATTTCTAGGTCTAGGTTTAAATGTATATCCCTAAATCCATTGTCCAGTTAAGGACAACTATAAATGTTTAGATCAGGTGTAAGTAATTAGAGCCAGGTCTAAGTGACTAAATCCAGGTCTAAGTGTCTAAACCAAGATCTAAGTGCCCAAATCCAGGTCTAAGTGTCTCAATCAAGATCTAAGTGTCTAAATTAAGATCTAAGTGTCTAAACCCAGGTCCAAATGTCCAAATGCAGATCTAAGTGTCTAAATCCAAATCTAAATATCCAAATCCATGTCTAAATATCTAAATCCATTTCTATCCAACCAGGTTCCTATCCAAATCTCCAAATTCAGTCTTAAATATCTAAATATACTTCTCCATCATCTTCCACATGAACACATTCACATTTCACTAACCTTGCGCCCTTATCAGAAATTAAAGTACACATTGACCTTAAAGTGACACGACTATTACGTGATCAAGCTATTTTTATCTCCACCTGGCTATCAAATCATTACAATTTAAAAATAATTTTGCAATCTAAATCACAAACTTTGTTATTAATTTGGGATTCGTTTGAAGAGGATCTCAGATGACTATGTATTCACATAATCAATATTATTGAGTGTACCAAACAGTAGATTGACATATCGACATTATCTAAAGTGCACATTGTCATTATTTGAAATATATCGGTGGGTTTAACGGCAACTGAAATATTTAATGTGTACTGTCAAACGTAATAATGGCTGCTCAAGCAGTTGATTAGGTAATATTGAATGCCAGTTTAGAATTGTAATAGCAGGGTTTTGTGATGAATAAATTCATAATGTTCTTGGTATAATAGGTAACGTAAGAATGTGATTGTTTTGATGTATTTAGCAGAATGTGCGCTCATCAGAGAATATATTCGTTGTAAAATATAGATTCGATGAATTGTTCGTAAATGTTGAATGTATGTGCAAATATAGTTCATTTGGTATTAATACATGTTTGTGGTACTGATAATGTTTTTGCGATATTTTTAAGAAAATTTGTGAGGTGTTGAATTTCTGAGTTTGAGAATTTTTGACTTTCTAGTTTAGGAAATTTCTGATTTTGGAAATTTCTAGTTTGGAAAATTTCTGATTGCAGAAATATTTAGCTTGAGACATTTCTGATTTTGGAAATTTTTAGTTTGGGAAATTTCTGATTCGGAAATTTCTAATTGGAGAAATTTCTGATTTTGGAAATTTCTAGTTTGGAAAATTTCTGATTGCAAAAATTTCTATCTTGAGACATTTCTGATTTTGGAAATTTCTAGTTTGGAAAATTTCTAATTCGGAAATTTCTAATTGGGGAAATGTCTGATTTCGGAAATTTCTAGTTAGAGAAATTTCTGATTTCGAAAATTTCTAATTTGGAAAATTTCTAATTTGGAAATTTCTAACTTGGGACATTTCTAATATTGGAAATTTTTAGTTGGGAAGATTTCTGATTTCGGAAATTTCTAGTTGGGGAAATTTCTGCTTTCAGAAATTTCTAATTTGCAAAATTTGTGATTTTCAAAATTTCTACATTTGACAATTTCTAATTTCCAAAATTTCTAGTTTGAAAAATTGATAATTTCCAAAATATCCAAATTTGACAATTTTTTATTTAGAAAATTTATAATTTCCAAAATTTGTGACTGAAAATACAAATGTCACCTAGTATACTAGCTACCAATCAACTACCAGTGCACAGTGATCAATAATCAATACACTGGTCAAGCATCAGTGATCAACTACCATACTGGTCACCTACTAGTACACCTTTCAAGCTTCACACCTCAATTCTTAACAGAAATCTCATAGAATTATAACCTCAGAACGTGTCAGCTACCCATATTAGCTACAAGTTACCTACCAATGTACAGTAATCAATTATCAATTACTATAACAAGTATTATAATACACTGCTCAAGTACCAGTGGTGAACTACCACATTACCAGTACACCCTTCAAGCATCACACCTCAATCTTACCAGAAATCCCATACAATAACCACCCAAAGTGTCATCTACCCGATCAAGTACCGGTTGCCCAAATACCGGTTGTTCAAATAGCAGTACCCCCGAAACAGGTAGCCTTAAAAATTAAGGAAGTCCAATCCCGTTTTTTCTCCATTGACATCGCGAGATGACCGCGATTCATTCTCGTACGCATAGGAAATTTAGGGTGAGCCATTCATTCCATCACCTGGCAACCCGCCCTCGTCCCATATAGCCGTCTTCCTATATCCGCGTTCATCAAAACCGAAGGACCAAGTTCGACAATGAAATTATCCCTGTCTCCAGTTCGCGTAAACTCGGGGGTGGAAGACGGTGAATGGTAGGGGAATTTGAACGAAAGGGGAGGTGTACGCAGAGTGGGGACTGTGGGGGTGTGAATCACCGACAGGGGCGGAGGGGACACGGGGGTAAAAATGCATTCCCTCGATTGGTCGAGGAAAGCTGGCTCGTACACGAAGGGGAGGGATGGCGTAGCTTCGGGTTTCGACTCAACAGGATTCAGTCGAATTCGAGAGATCAGTGGCGATCGCAGGCTTCACGCGTTCGCAGGCGATTTCGTTTCGGTGAACACGTGCTCCGATAACTTCATTTATCGCCCTCGCGATAGTACACATATACGAACGCGGACTGAAAGGTTTCACGTTTGACAAAAGGCCCCATGACGCACTAAACGGCCCCACCTTTCATCGTGGTAAAGGTATTTGTTTTCAAAATGATTTTAAATCGCGGTACGGAGGGTGTGTGGGCTCGAAAGTGAAAGCCGTTCGATCGATTCCCCGCGGATGCTTTAGAATAATTGTTGCTGGGTCGATGGATATAATTGGAAAGCTTAGAAGTCTATTTACAGATCGAACGTTCGTTGCCGTGTTTGTGTTGTAAAGTGTTCCGACGACATTGAAATTCGAAGACGAAAACATTTTTGAAGTTTCGGGCGGTTTCGCCGCCGCGTCACTTTTCGATTATTGAATGTACGTTTATGTATACTTGATCTTCGTGGACATGAATTTTGTACATTCAGTTTAGTAGCGAATACTGGAGCGTGACGTTTGAATATTTTATTGTTACTAATGATTTTGTATGGAATTTTTTTGCTCGTCGTAACTGAAACAGTGAGAGCAAATTTTAAGTTGCGGTGGTTTGTACGAGTATGTAAAAATGATTTTTTTTTATTGGAATGTTGTTAAATGGGGAATTTTTAATGTATTGCAATTATAAATTAAGGTATTGTAAATTGCAAAAATATTGGAGAGTTTTAGTTATATAATATACAGTTTTATTTTTTAAATTTAACTACACTGTTATAATAATAAAATTATTAATCATTCTATTGAAGAAAGTAAAGCTAAATATATTTTATTTGCAAATTTTGTATTTTTGTGAATTTTGTATACATATTATTTCTACGAATGAATTTAATAAAAATAGGAGTGAATTTTTCTAATAACAGAATGTTAAATATTTTGTTTATTATACAGTTATATTATTACCAGCAATTTTTAACTAAAAATAATTAGAAATATCTATTAGTATAGTCATTTGTTTAATTCATCTGTTTAAATGTTTAATATTGAAAGTAACTGTATCATGTATATACATAAAAATACATATAGGAAGTAATCTTTTTTGCATTAACTTGTTTGAATAGCTGTACAAAGGCATTCTGATAGAGACTCACTCAGAGAATGTATTTCAGGTTTTAAATACCGGCATTTCCGGTACTACAGATGTTTTCAAAAGAGAATCTTACAAACTGTATTACAGATACAGTCGTGTTCCCTTATAATATTGGCACAATAGTCAAAGACAATTTTTGGTAATATTTTTGAAACAATATTTCACATTTTTTGTGAATTAAATGAAAATTATTGGGAGTAGATGCTTTTTGTACTGTTGCTAAGTGAGGTTAGGTTTGGTTTTCCTTTTTTGAACTCAATTATTTTTTACATATAGTAATAAATATTTGTAATAATGTCTCATTTTGTTTTTTTCATTTCCTGTGAATTTTTGAAAATTTTTTATGAAGTCTTATGAACTGACAAAATAAATTGTATCTGTTATAAGTTAATCATTTGTTCAAATATAATTGTAATATCATTTTATGATTTATTTTTTATAAATAAATTTTAATTGTATAAAATTGTATAATTAAATTATACAAAATTGTATAATTAAATTGAGAGACAAATAATAAACAATTAGTAATTGACAAACAATATTATTACATTCTAAAATAAAAAAAATAGCTAATATTTTCTGAATTATAAATAGTTTATTTTTAAAAAATAATTAAGTCACAATTTTATATTACATTTATTTGTTATATCAAATTTAATATTTTTGCAAATTAATTTCTATATGCCAACCTTATAGTTTTATTTTTATCGTTAATTTTAACAAACATTTTTTATTTATAATTCCATTTAATTTATCTCAAAAAGTATCTACTATAACAATTTTGCTACCAGTATGCAATTATAAAAATTTAGTTTAAAAAATATTTAATAAATTCAACAACGTGTACTGTATTCATAGTAATATCTATAGTAATTTTTATTAAGTCACCTACAGTTTTTTAAACCTGTAAATTATATTTTAAAAACACCAAACTTTTAGTATATTTTAAACTAAAATTATATTTATTATACTTTCAAATTAAATTTTTAATACTAAAATTAAAATTATTTTTACATCTACTATTTAGTAGTGTAAATTGTTATAATATTTTCAAACTAAATTTTTATTACATCTTAAACTAAAATTAATAATAATTTAACTACAGTAAATAAGAGGTTATAACTTGAAGTTCAATGTATTTTAAATTCGAGAAGAGATATTCGAATATTCCTATTATACACTTGAAAATGCCCGAAGTTCACAATTGCCCGAGATTCAACGTTGCTATACGTTCCTGGAACATCTATAGGATGACAGATACTTCACTTTCTCTTTCTTTTTGACCCTCGAAAAGAATAGCAGGTCTAACCTTGGTCGCCATGGCGATTTCAAGGATAGCACCCCCTAGCTGCTGCAGGCCAGCTGCTGGAAAAACGGAAAAGGGAAAAGGGAAAAGTTTGCAGGCTAAACGTGAGCTTCGTTTGAAGCCGTTGCAAAGCCAGATGCTAGATTCTCTCTTAAGAAACGGCTAATCTATGAAAGAATTCTTAGCGTTGATCGCCATTGTCATCTTGCTGATGCACCAATTTATGCTTGAACTAATCGCTCACTTTGTGAGAAACTGCTTTGAGCGATTTGATAAATACTTTAAGGTAGTTGGTAAATGTTGGTGAAAATACAATTAACATTTATTAGAGTTTGTTATGAATTTATAGAGATATGAATGTTTTTGATATTTTTTGAGATAACTTTTATTTTGTTGGTCTTTGTGAGTAAGCCTTTATTCAAATATTTTGATATTTTGTGTGGAGTTATGATAGAATATTGTTTGAACTATTTTGTATGGAATTTTGATGAAATTTTAGTAATTGGAAGAAGTTTAATAGAATATGATTTTAGTAATTGATAGAAGTTTGATAGAATATGATTTTAGTAATCTTTAATGGGATTTTAATAGAATATGGTTTTAATCATTTTTGATAGAATTTTAATAGAACACAGTTTTAGTGATTTTTAATAGAATTTTAATAAAATAAAATTTTGATAAAATGCAATTACAATAATTTTTAATAAAATATTTGAGACTTTATTCATTAATAAATTAAATATAAATTAAAGAGTAAAGTTGAAGTTAAAATTTTCTCAAATATATTTTACTAATTTACTATTCCTTGTTATATGAATTAAATTAAAACGTTTAAGCAGTGTTTAATCACTTAAATACTGGAAAATGATAATTTAATCTGATGATCATAGTTTATCATCAATGCTGAGTCATGTAGAACCCAATCTTAAATCTGTGTCTATCAAATTCAGATTGTGATACTTCAGTACACACTGTAATAACTATTTAATAATTTAAAGAAATATAATATACACCTTGTGTATGACAAGAATATTAATTTGTTAATTATACAATAAATATACATTGCTCTTTTCATTATTATATATTAGTATAACTTAACAAGGTAAAATATATAATGAGATATAAAAATTTAATCTAAATATTTGGTTAGACTATATATTTAATGTAAACATTTATTTTTTTAACATTTAACATACATTTATTTTGTTATACTCAAGTTTGGTGATTTAAATTTGAATCTTCCTGTATATTTACATATTGATGTAGAAACACAGCGAGCAGACGCTTCGGTTATAAATACGCAATTTTTCTTTATAAACAGCTTTTGCTATGAATATTTTAAATCTTAATATAATATTGTTTCCGTCTGACATTAATATTTTAAATCTTGATATAATATTCTCACAGTCTACTATTAATATTTTAAACCTTGATATAATACTGTATCAGTTCATGCTATTCATATTTTAGATCTTGTTATAATGTTGCATCAGTCTGTCATGAATATTTTAAACCTTGCTAGAATATTGTATCAATCTGCTATTAATATTTCAAATCTTGATATATAATACATATTACATATAGTTCCATTTATTATCATATTATTATTATATGACTACCACTTTCAATTGTAGAAGTTGGCACATTTTAAAAATTTTTAGTATGATGCTTTAAATTTGTTTAAAACTGTACAAAATAATTTATTTGTTTGATACAATAACTTTCCCTTTATTCTTAGAAATATAAACTTATACTGTGTATATGTATACAGTAACTGTATTTTGTATGAAAAAGATTCATAACATCACAGCAATAATATTTTCCTAATTGATCATTCATCACCTTCAGTTTTTTAAGCTGCATACCACTCTCTTAATCTGAATACAATTTAGTATAACAGTAATATATTAACAAAATGAATTATTAAACATTACAGTTGAAAGTATAGATAATTTCAAAATATACATAATTTCAAAGAACAGCTCATTTAAAATATTTAGTATTAAATAATAATATTTAAATAATAGTATTTGAATACTTATACAGTAGACTCTCGTTATATTGCCACAAGCAAAGATACAGCAGTCGAAATTTTTTGGAATTGGTAATAAATTGATTAGAAAGTTTCCTTCTTTGGTACTGCTTTTAATAATTATCTATTATCGATTATTTTCGTGTCCTACAATGATGAACAGCGCTGAAAATTTGAGTAAAGGTGGCAATATAGTGAGAGTCTACTGTATCAAGTTATTACCCATTAAATGTCAGACTTCGAAACAGGAAGTTCAACACAATTCGATAACACGAAGATATTGCAAAATCAAAGTCATTTTTATCAAATCTTAAATGTTTGTCCAACTTTCCACTTTTTGAAATCGTTATAGTATATCAATACTATGTTCGAATTATAATCGTGACGATTTAAGTATTTACACAATTACAAAAATCGAATTTTTATATGCAAATGTTTTATATAAAAAAAACTACGTTTATATACAAACTACGATTTTATTAAGTTACAATACTTGTTATTGTACAAAAAAAATTAATACAAATTTCGTTATATATTCAATTTTTGTTTAAATTTCTTTGTTTCTTTTTCTGAATTTTATTAAAGAATTTAATTTTTTATCTACCATGAGAAAATTCAATTTATTTGTTTTTATTAATTGCTCTTAAATATTCCATCAAAATAAAAGAGGTTCTTTTAGTAATAGTCAACAAATGTTACAATTATTTTTCATTAAAAATGGTAGCTTTCATTTAAATGAAAATAAATACTTTTAATGCCCTTAAAAACTAATAATTTTCTATAAAAATATTAGTAGAGCATTTATATCACTTCTACTAAATGCTATTCTTTAAATTGATTTATCATAGGTCCCATTTTGGGATTTTTTTTAGGACCTTAAATTATATCAAACTCATTTACTATAACCAATAAAATAAACCATTTATCATGAAAACATTCGTAGACCATTTACAAACTATTTTGCAAACTATTCATCAAATTTATAGCTACAAATTGATATACCATAAGTGCCATTTTGTAACACTTTCATGCCATCAAATCATTCATCTTTCAAAATCGATCATTGTTTACTATAACTGACAATCAGCCATGTCGTGTTATCGACAACATATCTACAATCACTTTCATCATAGTTTCAAATTGACGTAGCATTTTACACTTTCATATCAACAGGTTATGCTGGGCTAATGACCATGGCAGTCGATGCCCATAACATTAATCATCATCATCATCAACAGGTTATGTGATACATTGTTCCAAAACCGCTACAATCAGTTAAAACTCATAAAATCCAATATTCAATAGTCATCAAATAATTCTCAACTTTCGGTTTCGAAATCCGCCATACGATGTGCAACAGTCGGACGTGATTAGAAGTCGTCTGAAACATACATTTACGATCATAGGTGCGCAAATACACGCACAAACAAACATATACGTACACACATAAGGGCGAGTACGTCGAATTTCCCACTGTTATTGATTTCTGCGAGGTTCCCTCCAAGCGGGACCCCATTTCTCTCGATCCCCGAACTAAAAAGGGTATCACGGTTCTTCCCTGTTCAGGACTCGTATGATGACCTTGAACCAGCTGTGCAGGGGTGTTCGTCTTTGAAAGTGGAACAAGGGGCCATCCGTGCGATTCAAAATACTTTTTCCGTTGACTCCCCATGAATGCTTTTGATTTAGTTCGTAACTGCGATATTGTAACGCGTCGACTCCTTTCTGCAAGCGCGCAATTAACCCCTCGGGTTATAATTTAAGTTTCACTTTCTGTGTTGCACTCTATCTCTTTAAACTCTTGTTTTAGTGGCATCTGTTGAGCGCAGGAGGCATTTTTTAAACGCCGCTTCAGATTTATGTCGCGTTTATATGACATAATTCTTGTGTCATGGATTATAATTTAAGGTTATCCTTTTTTCAACTGTAACATATAATATATTATATAATGTATGTATATAATATTTTAATGAAATAAAATATAGAATTGTATAAAATATAGTGTTGTAAATTGCAGTATTTTATTATTTGAAGAATTGTTGGTTAAAAGTCCTGTGTGAACATTGCAATTTTTGACCATACTCGTTGAAGGATGCCTTCTGAAAATTGTGGAAGTATTTTTTTCGTTGGATTTACTTTGCCAATGAGTAGAATTTATTTCGAACGAGAACTTCATCTGCAGCTAACATTCCGTGGGAAAACTCCTGAAGATAAGAGACTTATCTTGGAATTTTTCTTTTCTGAAATTTCACAGATATTCTGGGCTTGTATTTGTGTTCAACAGCCATACACATTCCATAATAAATTAAACTACTATACTTAATGAACATACTCTACTATAAATAAATATCTCATTTGTTATATTTATACTTTTTAATATTTTATGTATAAGATATACAACAAATATTAATTACAATCTATGACAAAAATTAATTTTTAATCTTCAAAGTACAACAATAAAAATTCTCAAAATATTCTAAGCTAGTAAAATGTGGATCGTCTTAACCTTTAATCATATGAAATCAAAAAAGTTATTTATAACAAAAGATCATTGCAGTATAATAATATAATATGAATATATAAATATGTAAAGTGTAATGTAATTTATACTATATTTTTAGTATGAACAATTATATGTATATGAAAAATAAATAACTAATAGTACAAACGTTAATAGTCTGCTATTATTTTTGCAACAGTAAAAAGTAAATTCACGGTTGATTAAGCTGCGAATGTATGTCGCGTACAGAAGCTTTAACGATTTGCACAAAAAAGATGCAATTAAAATGGAACTGACCTTTGCATCAAGGCAAACGAACAAAGTAAACAAGTGAATGTCAGAAAGCAAACAATCGAGCGTCAGAAAGTAAGCTGACCAGTATTATTAAAGCAGGGAAACCGGAATAGTGCAAGGGCCATTTTGATTTATTCTAACAAGTAGGGAAAGAAGGGAGATAGATAAATTCAAGTTTGGTACGTGAACGTATTAAACACCGCGACAATGATATTATTTATTCATCGTTTCAGGTTAAATTGTACTTGTTTGTACGCGTTGGAAATCGAAAATACCCATGTATTTTAAATTTCAGGTTTTATTGTTCGAATAATGTTTGATTATTTTGCGATGTTCATTTGATTATTTTGAAACTTTTAATTCCATACTTTATTTCGGCACATGACTGTATTTTGAATAAATAAACATTTTCTAATATTGCGAAAAAGAATTTTCTATTTTTTTAATTGTCAAATTTTTTGTTTATATTTAAACAAATTGTAATTATTTGCAATTTTAATTATAAATTGATAATACCTTTATCGGTGGATTATTTCATTATTTGTTATTTAGGAGAAAATGAAAATCTGCTTAAAATTTTTCAATTTTGTTTTAATTGCAGAACGTAGTTGCAAAATTAAATAAAATTTTGTGTAAGCCCTTTTAATTGAGAAAAAAATTTTCAGAACAAGTTGAACGAAATAACATCCATCTACTGTAAATTTTTTCCTCCACATTCTATACGATAAAATAATTCTCTTCTTTATTTTGCATACAAGATTATTAAAATAAATTTTACCTGCAAATTGCTAAATTGTGCTATATTTAATATGGCCAGAATATCTTGTTTATTACTAAAAAAATAATCGTATAAATTTATAATATAAATTTGAAAAAAAATTTTATAAATTTATCTATTACAAATTTTATGTAAAAATTTATGTAATAAAAGAATTTTAAAAATTGTTGTAGTGTTATAATGTATTTTATATTATTCATTTTTAATAAAACAAGTGTTGTATATTTTTGTTCTAGGTAAAGATATCACGACGAAACAACAACGTAACATCGAATTACTGTAGAATTTTTAACTACATACCTACCTCACGATGAATCATGCTAGAAATTATAATCACAGCACGAGCTTGTTTGGAAATTACGTTCAAGATAATCAAGAAAACGAACAAGACACGAACGTAGATCCACTGTCAACGGTATGGTCTATATTCAAGTTTAAAGAAGAAATCGAATATTTTATATTGTATCGAATTTCATTAATTACATGTTTAATTAAATTTAATGAATTACGTATTCATATTGTTAATTAAATTTCATATGAACGTAATACTTTGACTATTCTTTTACGTTTGAAATTAATATATTTTTATTTCCGATTTTTCGTCAATTTGTAGTATTATATGTACTTCCATTTCCGCTTAAAATCTTTTATAATTTTTCTTCAATTTCATATTCAGTATCGAACGAGAACCATCATCGATATATTTTGTATAACCTATTGTAGTGCTAAATTTAATTATATATATTTCTTTGTTTATTTAGTCATTGTTAAAAAGATGTTCTCTTTTATTTGAAGAAATGACGTTTCCGTCTTTAGGGGGAGCACCTGTCATGTTTACATATTTGTACGCATCATCTTTCGGAAAAATTCTAATTAAATTTCAATTATTTAGTCATTACTTTACGTAATAACGTATTTTTGATCTGACCTAATAAATTAACTTCAATAAATTTAATTTCTCTATAAATCACGTGAACATTACTTATAAATATATTATCTTTCAAAATAAAAATTATCGATCGCATTTTATTACAAAAATTATCTAATATATGGCAAATAAAAATTTTGAAATGATATCCTCAATATTTTGTGTTCAATATTTTATTCTCAGTTTGTTACTGTGTAAGACGATCTATAATGCAGCATTTGTAAATGTATGAAGAAACTGAAATATTTTTTTAAAGTGGACATATAATTTTATTTGTTTCTTATTTGGTTACAGATGACGCATAGATATCCATGGACATTTAGCACTTCCGGTTATTCCAATTCGAGTTCACCAGGTACTGCATCCTCAGGAAGCAGTACAAATTCTCAATGTTATGGTCAATCACCTGATGATCTAAGTGTTGACTCTCTCATTAATAGTCTACTACAAGTAGTGAACGGTGACAATTTTAGTGGACCGGTTTCCTGCAATATTCAATTTTCACAAAATGGAAATTCTACCAATAGATGCAGGGACTGTATTGATGCAGTTTGTGACTCTTGTTCTCCTAGTAGATTTTTGGTAAGTATATTTAGATGATTCTACTCAAATTTGTAATTATTTTAATATGTATATCTATTTATATTTATGCTATTTTATTAAATGTCATTATTGTTTTTACAGAATGCTACAGAGTTGGGCCACGAAGATGATCATCCAGCACAAACTATATCTACAGAAGCACCAAGCCCTCCAATAACCATTACACCACATTTAAATTCTTCAGGATTGCCACTGTTTTGTGATATACATCGTGATGCTCAAAGATTTTATTGCCAAACCTGTAGTAAACCCCTCTGCGGTGAATGTGGAATTCATCATCATCATGGCCATATTACAGTAAACTTAATGGAAGCCGTTGAAGGTGCTGGACTTCAAGCAAATCAAGTATTAAGAGAAGCTAAGCTTGGAATTACAGCTTTGTCTGAAGAATTAGATGCTGTACAAGTAAGTACATTCTCAGAAACTTTATAAATATTGCTTTAAAAATGTTATAATATGTATAAAAGTTTTAAAAGAGTTTCTAGTATTTAAATGAAATGTTTGCATATATCATGACAGTAATTTAATAGTTTAATTATGTTGCTACATAAAATTATGTAAAATTCTGATAATCTAACTAGCAATATTTAGAATTTAATTGTGTTTTTCAATAGATAGCAGCAGAAATTTTAGAGCAAAAAGCAAGACAAGCAACTACAGATGTAATGTTGTGCGTAAGAAGAGTGGCTTCTGCTTTAGAAGTAAGAGAAAAGGAATTGCTAGGTAAAATCGAAAAAGCTAGGCTGCTTAAATTTGCCGCGTTAAAAGCAAGAGACGAAGGACTCAGAAATGGCATAGCCAGATTATCGCGCGCTGCTGATAAGCTTAGAGAAGCAATGGAATCCAAAACCCTATCTAGCAATCCATTGAATTTGTTACTTACCAAGGATATGGCTTCAGCTGAGGTACGTACTAAACAACAAATCATATTGATATGTAACAGTCAGTGCATTTCTCTTAAAGCATTTTAGTATTTAAAGTTTGAGATATGCATTCCTACTGTTCACCTAGTCCAGCATTTCCATTAATTGCAGGTTTTTCAAATTCGTCAGAGTCGTCAATCTCTTCCCTCGCAAGAAGAAAACTGGATCTCGTTTAACGGATTAGAGGGTTCTATACTTAATGCTATCGCAAACCTTGGTGCTGTTGTGGTGAACAATCCTGGTCCCATAGGCGATCGACGTGCAGTAAGGGGTCGTGGGAATTCCCCTCAAATATTCCTCAGACAAACAGTTTCGATTCCCCTGGTTTCAATTCCACAAGGAAGACCAGTTCCCTCGAACAAATTTCCAGTCGTAGTGAGGATAAATCGTACCTCTGATATGTCAGTGAAACCAAAGAAAATCATTGGAAACAACGGTGATGCAGAGGACAATCTTTGTCGGCCATGGGGAATAGCATGTGACAGGGAAGGTCATGTAGTGATCGCCGACAGGTCCAACAATCGTATACAAGTATATCATCAGGATGGTACTTTCATTAGAAAGTTTGGCACTCACGGTACTGGACCAGGGCAATTTGATCGCCCGGCTGGTGTGGCAGTTGATGCACGTCGGCGTATAGTTGTAGCTGATAAGGATAATCACCGTATACAGGTAATTTATTTGTAGACAGTATTCATGTATACAAGGTACAATTGCATAGTACCTAGTAGATCAGATTATATTTCAAATTTGATTACTAACTCTTCAGGTGTTGACAATGGAAGGCCTATTTCTTCTAAGTTTTGGCGAGAAAGGCTGTCGTTGTGGACAATTCAACTACCCATGGGATGTCGCGGTGAATTCTGACTGCCAAATAGTTGTATCCGATACGAGAAACCATCGTGTACAATTATTCAGTCCCGAGGGCATTTTTCTACGAAAGTACGGTTATGAATCGGCACCGAACATGTGGAAGCATTTCGATTCACCGCGCGGCGTAGCGTTCAATCCGGAAGGAAACGTGGTTACAACGGATTTTAATAATCACAGGGTAGTGATCATCGAAGCTGATTTCATGCACGCCAAAATCTTAGAATGTGAGTGCGCAGCTGGTGCAAAACAGTTCCTTAGACCGCAAGGGTTAGTGATCGACGACGAAGGTAATATTATCATAGCCGACTCTAGGAATCATCGAATTCAAATATTCGATTCAGCCGGAGTATTGAAATGGAGATTTGGTTGTTACGGCAAAGCTGAAGATGAGATGGATAGACCTTCGGGCATCGCTTTGTGCCCAGATGGTAGTATTGCGGTTGTAGACTTTGGTAATAATCGAGTCCTTATTATTTAAGATGGTTAATTGGATTTATCAAAGAAAGAAAGAGAGGGAGAGCGTGAGAAACAAAGAGAACGAGAGAAAGAGAAAGATTTTATACACGTTAAATGTGCGACAGTGATTGAGGACATGACGTTACTGTTTTTCTCGATTTTAGAAGTAAGCGTGTGACGCTTAAGCCCACAGATAACAAGCGTTAGAGGCAATATTTTCCTACTGATTGTATATAAATATGGAAATCCGTATAGGTTCCTTTTGAAGCTTCGGGTTTTCTCACTTTGAGTGCCAAACAACCAAGTACAAAAATGAACTTTTTGTTCTGAAGTCATATCGTTATGGATGTTCCCATCAGAAGAGAAATGTTATTTTCACATTATTCATACGTAGTTATCCGTTGTCTATAAATTCGTGGAAGAAACAAAAAGTAACTAAAGATGTTAGTATAATAGTTTAAATAATGAAAGAGAATTAGGGATGATTCATTCCAGTATTTGGCTATCTTGTGAGATAGCGGCAAGTTATAAAGAAGGAGTAAAGCGAATGCATTTTGTCAAAAATGTTTTTCATACCGAGCAATTATATTCTATATTACTTTTAATATTAAAACGATGGCCAGGTTTCTAAACTATTTTGCCAGACGACAATTTTGAATAAAGTAAAGCAGAAGGTATAAATAATACTATTAAATAAATAAAGTTATATCAGTATATGGTTAAAGTACTCATTAGAAGTGGAAATTTGAGAGTAACGCAATACAAGTGGCAAAGAGGTAAATATAAGAAAAATGGTTACTATTTTTAATAAAAATGTAACTGTCTCATTAAATGGTGTTTGACAAAATTTTTGATAACACAATTAAAGAAAATTTGCTGAAAAGTGAAAAGAAAAATTGTCCCTATGTGCTGCTTGTGTTAGCTTTGTTTCATTTTTAATTTGGATTATTTTATTTTAACATTTCCTAAAATTGGCGCAGCTAATTATTTTATTTGATATGATTTTTTTTTATATAAAATATAAAAATATAATTTTTTGAGTATACAACGTTTACTTAAAAAATAACAGTATACAATACTATTGTGACCAACGTCATAAAACTGTTTAACTATTTGTATAAGTTAATAATGTCTCCTGTTAAATGTGTAAGGAGACTAAAATGCAATTCGACGCTACACATACAAACTTATGTGTGCATGATCGTTGTGATTAAGAGATTGTTTTTATAAGTGTATGTAATTGGAAAGGAATGTAAGTGACGAGAAAGATTGTGGACATATATATGTGGAAAAGGCATAGGCAGAAAAAAAGCTAACAAGAATAGCGCAGAGAGATATAAAGAAAAATATCGATTAAAAGATGTCGGTTGCCTCTAAACGATACAACACTTTATCAATGTAATACAAGATCAATGTTGTAGTAATGTTTTTAACATATCATACTTCAAAGATATACTTTCAATTTGCATTCCAGTATGAGTACGCGTAAATGGACAAAAAATTATTATTTGTTTCATGTTTATGACGATTATTATCATTACTATTTTTCAATTATATATTTTCATGATTTTTTACATTCTCATTATGACTAGTAACATTGTTATTATTATTAATTTTCATTGCCAGTATTCAGTGGTTATAAAGCCAATACGAATCTTCATCTATATAATGGCATTCGCTGTACATAAGATATTAATTTTACATTGTACGTAAAAATCCAATGTCTCAGTCTTTAAAAAAAGATGCAAGTGCTGTCGCATTTAATTTAATTTGACATTAATGAACTGAAATAATATATTAGTTACATTCGCACAATATAAGACTGAACTAAGACTGATTTAATGCAGTAACAGGTTTTGTTCCTTGTTTATCTTTACACAGTAAATAAGAGATTAAAGAAGATTTTTGTTTAAACATCTATTTTAATATTATGTTCACAAACACCGTTGAAGAATTTTTAAATGCATAATATAATATCATAAGGATAATTTTATTGGCCTACTTTTAAGTAATACACAGAATTTTATTGATTAACTTATATTTATTTTTTTTTAATAGGATAATACGTTACCAAGCAAGTTAGTTCATTATCGCCAATCAATCACAGTATTAGTTATTCTGAGAACTTATGTTCGAACAAGAAATGATCTCTCAACTATAATGCGTAGAAATATCTTCACAAGTATAGTTGAATTACCTACACAAAAGATAAATGAATTTCATATTTTGATTATCATTGTACTGAATATATATCGGAAACAGCAATTCAGCTTTAAGAATGTTGAAGAAATTTCTACGTATAAGAAATAGTTTATCGAAGAAGTATTTACACAGAAAGTAATTTCTTCATATTACAATATATAATAACATTATGGTACGTGGCAATAATGTTGACCATAGTAAAAGAACGATTTTATTGATAAAATATGCTTACCTAATTGTATTTTTATCGCAATGCTGTGCTAATAAACAAAGATTAAGTTAGATTTTGAATGTGTACATCCTGCTCAAGTATTACATATATGCATTTAATAAGTATCAGGCATCAGTAGGTCGCAAACAAATATGTTTTTGTTAAACAATTGACAAGAGAGTAATAGCTTAAATGTGAGTGCAGGGCAGGGAATAGAGTTGCACGTCCATTTTTCAGAAAAATCATATACGAATTTATTTATTCCTGTGTAAAATATTGGATCGACACAAAAGATTTTGTTATAGTTTCTTATACTACGGCAGAATAATGAATCCAATATTGTATACACATTGTAATATATACATATGTATAAAACTATAGTATATATACATACATATAGCTGATATATACGTGTACTATACAAAAAAAAAGAAAAGTACAACAAGACTTGCATACAAAACAATTAGTAAGCTATGTTGTGTCCAGGAAATGAAATATTCCTGCAACAAAAATAAATTGATCCTTGCTATTTTTTGGTGATTCCACTTTTTACGAATCTTTTAATGTCAAAATTAAATATACATGTTGCAAGCTCTTATGCGATAAGATGATGTTAGAAGGTTTGCGAGGCAAATGCATCTTATCTGACATTGAAATATTATATATACAATCGTGTTTAAAAGTGAATAATCAAAAGTACGGAATAAAAATATATGTATGATTTAAAAAACATTCTGTATATGTCATCTACGATACATTTTTTACAAATATAGGAGGTTCCTAAACACTTTTATCGTTTACCTTTTTTTTTAATTATATAGTAAAAACGTTAATAGTGAGTGTAGCTAGTAAAAGTATATTCTAATTATACGGTGCGCTTTTTAGCATAGTTTCTACTATTTACATTTAAGTAAATTGAATTTGAATTTGTTATCCATTAAATTTATATGAAACGCGTAACACTGCTTGAAAGTTTGTATCATATGCATATTTGCAAATTATATAAATACATATTTCTTTCTAAGCATAATAAAACATATATTTAATTTGAACAAATTTTTCTTTTAACTAATATTATTTTCAAAATATTTTGCTTCCAACTGTGTTGATTTACTTAATTAATTTTTACATAAAGTTAAAGAAAAATTTGCAATCATAAATTTCTTTTGAAATATTTTAGTATGTTTTATTTATGCTTACATGATTTATTTGAAGTTGAGAAATTTGCAAGTTTGTATTTCAACTTTCAGGTTCGGTGTTACTATAGTTATAAGTGCAAGTTAGTTCTTCTAGAAGTTAAAGAAATGTTAATTAAAAGTTATAGAAGATATTAGCGGTGTAACAATATGAATGTAAACATTTGGTGCGAATGTCGACAATTGACTTTTTTGCAAAATATTTCAGTGTGTTGACAAATGGATTTCCATTAATGATAAATAATAGTTTTTAGGTAAACGTGTATGTTACAATGAAAATTATAATCATCTTATTTTACAAATCCAAGAAGTATTATTAAATTTTTGGAAATTTTAAATAATTGTTGTGATAATTCTTTCACCTTTTCCTACAATTATATTTTATTTTTATTATAACTAAAGTTTAGTTTAGTCTTCTTTTACTATATTTTAATCCTATATGAATGTTTATACCTTATTTACAATTCAATTGTTTTATGTATTATATTAAAAATAGTATCGTTAAAAGATGTATGTTGTATATTAACAGTATATTATATTATGTGTCAAAGAAGAAAAGAATTTAGAATGTTTAAAGAAGTTGAATCGTTGACAAATATTTATTGCAAGATACATTGCTGTAACGCTTCATCTTTGACATTTAACCTTTTAATCATTTTCAGTTTAACATTGTTAGTAATGGGTCAAAAAGGTAAATATTTGTTTTAATTGATTAGAATAATAATAAATTTTAATTCAAAGTTATAATTTTTTTAATTTTCAATGAAAATTATAGAATTGTTCTTAATATTTAAGTAGTATTAATAGTAAACTATTTGCAGTGCATAATGCTACACGAACGGATTTAATGAAGTGTAAATTAACACAAAAGGGAATGGAATATAGAGGTTCAATAGCAAGAACCGTAGGCGATGTTCGTTGTCAAAATTGGGACTCTGAAGAACCGATACACGAGGTTCTCTTCTCATAAATTAACTCCATTATTTATTATTTATTTAACAATTAAGTATATAACTTTTTACAAATAGAAGAGATAATTCGTTTTTAGCAATCTTCCATTTTATAATTTTAAACGAAGCATGAAACCTTTGATAAATATCAGAAAACGACATATTGTATTTTTAGCAATTTTGCAAGTAAAAACAGAAGTAATAAAACGTTTAAATTTATGAACGTCGTAAAAATAAGAAACAAAAAATAATATAATGAAAAAATAATATTCAATACATAATTGTTACGAATCTTTTCTGCTACAATTTATTGTTAATAATTAACTACTAAGTAGTATTAATATTAGTACAGATAGCACTGAACATTTTTATTTTACTTCACTTTTTTATCGGTATTTGATGTATAAGGTCAGCGGTGATATACGAGATCAAGATTTCCCCGAGAGATCAATGAAGGCTGCAAAAAATTATTGTAGAAATCCCACGGGAGATATTAAGGGTCCATGGTGTTACACTTTAGATCCTTCACTTATAGATGATGTGTGTGATATACCGCTGTGTAATTTCGGAGGTGATGTAGAAATGCTTGTGTTTTATGTGTGTATTCTTTAATATATTCTTTAGTATATTCTTCATTGCGTTATTTAGTATTACTCTTTAGTATATTCTTCAATATATTCTTGAGTATATCATTGACTATATCTTTTACTATATTCTTCAGTGAAACATGAACGTTAATTTGTAACTACAGTTGAACAAAAATCTGATTCTTAAAAAGTTAAACTTTACACTACTACAAAACTTTTAGAAAAGCATATTATCAATTCGCTTGTATATAAGTTTATTTATTTTCTATCGGGTAGAATGCAAATTATCTGGACCAGGAGCAGAATATGGAGGCAGTAAAGAAACTTCTTCGTCGGGAAGAAAATGTAGACCATGGCACAAACGACATCAACTTGAAGATGCGAAAGTAATTTAAGAATTAGTGAACTTTCGTTATGTTTCACAGAACTTTGAAATTCGAAAATTTAGAAATTTAAAAATTTAGACAAATGCGAATTTGGAGATTTGGGAATTTAGGGATTTGGGATATTGAGATATTGGAAATTTGGGATACTGTAAATTTGGGAATTTGAGGATTTCAGAATATCAGAAATTGAGAATTTTAGAATTTGGAAATTTGGGATATTGGGAATTTGGAAATTTGGGAGAATGGGGATATGGGAATCTGGAAATTTGGGAATTTGTGAACTAGTGAATTCGAGAATATAAGAATTTAGGAATTTAGGAATTTGGGAATTTGGGAATTTTGGAATTTTGGAATTTTGGAATTTTGGAATTTTGGAATTTGGGAATTTTGGAATTTGGGAATTTGGGAATTTGGGAATTTGGGAATTTTGGAATTTGGGAATTTTGGAATTTGGGAATTTTGGAATTTGGGAATTTGGGAATTTGGGAGAATGGGGGTATGGGAATTTGTGAACTAGTGAATTCGAGAATTTAGAAATTTAGGAATTTAGGAATTTAGGAATTTAAGAATTTTGAAATTTTGGAATTTTGGAATTTTGGAATTTTGGAATTTTGGAATTTTGGAATTTTGGAATTTTGGAATTGGGAAATTTGGGAATTTAGAAATTTGGAAGTCGTTGATATGGAAATTTGTGAATTTGTGAATTTGTGAATTTGTGAATTTGAGAATTTGAGAATTTGCTATATCTGTGGCAATATAAAAAAATCAACTGCATTCATAAAAAATCACAATCATAAAATACGGTTAAAAATTATAATACAAATCATTTTACAGAGCCCAAAATTCGAGGGAACAAACTTTCCAGATAGATCTCTAAAAAAAGTTGAAAGTTTTTGCAGAAATCCTACAGGGGATGTTGGAGGTCCATGGTGTTATGTTGAACAGGACAATTTTGAATATGTTCAGAAAGAGTACTGCGATATTCATTTTTGTGATGATAGAGGTTCTTTTTTTAACTATTTTATATCTTTTAATGTCTCTTAAAAATGAAAATTAACATAAATTAATTTTTCAAAATCAATATAAATTATAACAAAATATGATATATTAAATAGTTGTTATAGATACTTATTCATTTCTATTCTACAATTTTTCTTTATTAATTTATTTTACAGTTTTACTTTATGAATTTATTTTACAATTATATTTTACAATTTTATTTTACAATTTTGTTTTACAATTTCATTTTACAATTTTATTTTACAATTTTATTTTACAATTTTATTTTACAATTTTATTTTACAATTTTATTCTACAATTTTATTTTACAATTTTATTCTACAATTTTATTTTACAAATTTGTGTTTACTAAATCTGTTTTCAATAGCTATAAAAATTAGCTTAATACAGAGTGGTTCTTTAAGTTCTTTAAATAATTTCTTAACTATTTATATAGTTATGTCATCTATCAAAACTTATACAAATTTCTTTTTCGTAGATTGTGTAGTACTGACCAAAAATGTGTCTCACTATGGAGTACTAACAAAATTGCATGCACCCAGTGGCAATGCAACGTTTTGGTTTAAATTATGGAACCCTAATGACGAAAAAAGGGTACGTTTATTATTATCGTCATATTTGATATAAGTATACATCAAATTTTTATATAAAAATTTCATATAATTCATTTTTATTTAATAAATTTTTCTGTGTGAAGGACAAATGTATTTAAAATTAAAAATATAATAATAATAATTTGATAACATTCAAAAATTTGTAACAAAATTTTTTAGCGAAGAAATTATTTTACCAGATATGGTAAAATGTTTTTGTGAAACGACTTTGTATTTATTCTTTTATAACTTCTTAACAGAAATTAATAATATTTATAGGCAGAAGCAAAAGTTTTGTTGAGTCTTCTTCCAGTTCCAGCTACTGCTGAACTTATAGCTGAAGATTGGACCGCGGGTGTAGAATTACTGTTTGCAAATTCTGGCAGTCGTCAAACATTTCCAAAGTATGAAGTTAGTAACTAATTTATTTATTTAGTTAGTATAATATAGTTAATCATAATATATTTATTGAGCGAGCGAGCCGAAGGCAAGCGAATGATCCTAAAAAGTGAGGGTCCGAACGCGCATATAAGGAAAATAAAAAAATGAATATTTCGGCACTTTGACGACGTAGTATGGTTCCTGAGGCAGTTAGAAACAAATTTCTATTAGGGTTTGATGCGTTTTGATGCCTAATAAAGCCGGGAAATCAATTTTTGTCGAATTCGGTCGAAAACGGTACAGGTGGCGCCATCTAGCGGCGAGCGGCGGAACTACGGAAAACTAAAATTCCGATTTTCTCCGAAATTAGGCAATTTTACGTATTTCTGAGGGTCAGAAATTGTTCTGTGACCTCCCTAGAACCAATAGCGTGCAGCCACTCTCATTGGTTGCTGTATAATTATTCTAACGTCATATCTTTTATAATTTTATATTTTTTGGTAATTTATTAACAAATTTATTGTTGTAATTATTTAAATTTATTAATTTTTTTTAACTTAATCTTGCAGATATGTTGCAAAATGATTATTTATTAGTAATATGTATATTAAATTATTATAAATCATAATAAATTTTAATAAATTATATTGAATTATTATAAAACCTATTAAAATATTTTATGAACCATATAAACTCGTAAATCATGCTAATTTCTTGTAAATCACATTAAACCATTATAAATAATATTAAATTATTATAAATCATACTAAATTATTATATATCTTATTAAATTAATATAAACCACGTTAAATAATTAGAAGCAATATTAAATTATTATAAATCATTAGAAATTATATTCAATTATCATAAACCATAATTATTACAAACGATTTAGATTATTATCATTATTATTATTATTGTTATTATGATAGGACGAAGAAGGTTTCGAGGATACTCCTGAAATCCTACTCGGAACAAAATGGACGGGAATATGGATAACATGGGGCGGTGGTTTCGTATCTGCAGGAATCGAAGGATCAATGAAACCGATACTCATGCAAGAATACAAAAAGAAACGCGGTATTACGAGTTTATACCCAGAAACGTTTCTTTATTATGGTTTGAGAGGTACAAACATTTTATGGAGTCCTCCATTTTGTCAATCGTGTGAGTTTTCCGATCTCTTATTCTCTAATTGTTATAGTTGATACAATTTGAAATTTTACTGTGATTTTATTATTTTATTAAATCGGATGGTACGTCGTTTATGATTTTGTAACTAATTTTTAGATTGCGAAGTTTACACAACGTTTGGAATCGATTTTTCGAAGGTTTGGGCCATGCAGAGACATAATGACACGGAAGACATTCGTTTTTTCGTCAGAGCGAGTCAAAATATTCATATACGACTGTACGAAACACCTGCACTCGAGTATCCTTCTGTAACGGTAATAATGTTTCTATTAAAAACCTTGAATATCATGTAAAAGTGAAAAGATGTTCGTAAAACGTTTGATACAATTTTCAAACAACTAAAATAACAATAACAAATTTTTAGTTCTCAAGTTGAGAAATAGGTAAATAAATAAAATTGAAAAATTTTTATTTCACTATTTTTCTTATAACATAATTCTTTTCTTTCTTTCAATTATTTATTTACGTTATAATAAATACTGTATTTCATTTTATAGTTTACATATTACATAATATTATAGTAACACATAATAACAACAGAAATTACTTTGTAGAGGTCTTTTTGATTTGACAAAAAGTAATAATTTATCGTGAAGTAATTAATTTAGAGAGTTAGATGTATTTCAAGAGAGTTATTCTCTAACATATCTTATTAAATTTAAATTTTCGCGCGCAAACTGGCAAAAGTACTACCAGCACCATCTCTCCGGCGAACAGGGTGAACTACACACTTTTGAAACTGCAGTTAAATTAGTTCTCGTCTTCTACCGCCAGATGGCGGCATTTAGAATAAAAATATAGAGATTGTTTTTCTATATTTAAAATTAGTCAATTAATAATAACTTTCAAAAATAACTGATTTGTTGAAACTTGTTTTGAAATATGTGGTGTTGAATTTAGATTTGATTATGGAATGAATAACGAACGTTTTTCTTTTAGAAATACAATTGAACATAAATAAAATTGAATATCAAATACAAATAAAATACTTCTTTATCGACGACTTGAAAATAGAATTCTTCTTGACTGACGACGACGCCGATGATCACCACAAAAACTCCTAGGGTAAGAATGGCTAAAATTGATACTAGTTTAATAAAGTCGAAACGGTTCAAAGTTAATTATTCTTCCACTCCGACATAATTTCATTCATATTATAATCAATTGTGCTAACAATATGAACTATATTATCTGAATTGAACCTAAAATATAGAGAATGCGTCTCTATATTTAAAATTAGTTAATAGATTAAAACTTCAAAAATAACTGATTTATTGATATTGATTTTGAAATGCGTGTTGCTGAATTTAAATTTGATTAAGGAATGAATAGCGAACGTTTTTCTTTTTAAAATATGCAATTGAACAATAAAATTGAATGTCAAATATAAATAGAAATCTTCTTTATCGATGGCTTGAAAATGAAATTCTTCTTGATCGACGATGACTCTGATGATCACCACAAAAACGATACCCATGGCGCCATCCAGCGGCAGTATGTGAACTAATGAAACTACAGTTTAAAAAGCGTGTAGTTCACCCTGTTCGCCGGAGAGATGGCGCTACTTGTTCCATTTTCTTAAAAACTCACTTAATATTGATTTTAATGATTCAAATGATATATATTTATTATGTATTTATTCATATTAATTCTATGGTGTGTGCAGTACATTCCGTGAGTCCGAAAATACGCATTATGTGTTCAGAATAGTTCACACACTACACTCTATCTCATCGATAATATAGGGAATGACGTAAAAGTGGCAAAAAATTTACTTCTGAATCGTCAAAAATTATTCTTATAGATATCTTCTTTTACAAAAATGAGCTACTTTGCAAAACTTAATAGTTTTCAGCTAAATGACGGTTTTCTCAAGTTTCCCTTCCTACCATCTGCCACTAAATGGCTATGCTTTTTGACGTCCACAGAATGCAATTTTAAAACTTACGTTTCTAACGTTCTTAGCGAATTATTATCTGTTCTTTTAAGATAGTAGAATATTATATAGGTCGTAGAGAAACGTAAAAATGAGTAATTTTAAAGAAATACACAATTTTCGGCTAGAATAGTAACTTCGTTCACCGCTAGATGTACAATTTTTAAAACCGCGCGCGGGAAAATATGAATTTGAAGAACGTTCAGAAATGCGGTTTCTAAAATACTTTAAAATTCTTTAAATGAAGTACTTCTAAATTAATTACTTCTTTACTTGAAACCAATTACTCTATTTTTAGTGCTTCTCTGAAATATTAAGTCACTATATTACTTTAATTAAAAATGTATAATTTAATTATGAAGGAGCGTTACATCAATAATTGTGTTTCTGAGGAAATACTATAATAAAAAGCAGATGACGTGAAGAGGTCGAAGAAGTACGGGGAGATAACGTGAGTGTTACTGTTTTGTAGGTAATTATAGGAAAAGATGTCACCTCTCTCACATATCAAGAAAGCGAGGAGTCAACAAAACATTATTTGAAGGAAATTGCAACTAGGGGATTGCTAGATTTCTGGTCCTGGAGGGAATTTGCTATCAGGTTGGTACGTTCGTCCATTTATTACGTTATTTTTCAAGTTTTGAATTTTGAAACAAAATTGTTTCAATTGTTATATTCAATTGTTTCAATTGTTGTATTAAAAATATTATTAAATAATTAATACAAAAATACAATTCTGTAAAATAAAATACCTAAGTTTGTAAAAGTTTACAATTAATAATTTAAAGTTAGACAAAAATGGTTGTACTAATTATTTATTAATTTTCTTAATATAACAGTTAACTGATTGTTGACTGATTGAAAGAAAATAAAAATTTAATGAACTGTTCTTCTGTAAAATTAAATCAAATTATTTTATAGTAAAAGTTAACAGTAATTTAATACAAAAATTTATAAAAATACAATAGAGTTCTAATTTGATAAATTTTTATCAGAGGATATGACCTTTCAAAACTATTTCAGTTTGAAGAATTTTATTTTGAATTCTTGAACTTTAAACAATTTTTGTCTAATTTCAAATTAAGGAATTTTAATTTTAATTATCAATTAAGTTTTTGAACCTTTCAATTTCAATTTTAATTAAAAATTAAATTGTAATATTATTTGTTTAACTAAATTAAGTGTAGTATTATTACATTACAGTATTTTTGGCGGACATTTTCGTTTGTTTTCTCAAAAAACCAGAGGTGCAATCGAAATTTTATACATGAATGAGAACTTTTTCGCTACCTTGAGGTGGTTTAGTATTGGAAGCGAAAAGACTATAGCACAATGGACACTGTTTTGTCCTCCAGAAGGTATTATTTTATTTTTACCTTAATTTTTTATAAATATTTGGTATTTCTGATTTCTTTAAAAAATTTTAATATTAGAAATATAACGCTGTTTCTTATTTGATATTAACAGAAGCAGATGCAGTGGAAGATCCTTGGCCACCTAATTGCGTTTCTGATTTTAGAGATTTCGAGTACAAAGGTTCTCAATGGACCACCATCAATGAAATTCCCTGTATTCCGTGGATTTCAAGTCAAGTAAATTCTGAAACATATTTAGTTTATATACAAAACTATGTGAAAATTTAAAATGATAATTATTCAATAATTTAGAAGTTGGAATAATAATACAGGCATCAAAAATGAAAAGTTTCAGTGGAAACAATAATAATGTTCATTTTCTTCATTTTCGTACTTAAATTTATTATCTAAATATTAAATCTATCATTTGGTTTATTATGAAATTTCTACATTCACAATTTTTACAGATTTAAAGAAAAAATAAGTTTAATGAAAAATAATAAAAATGAATAAACTATTAATATATTATTAACCTAAGCATTCTCAAGTTCTTTTATTTAAAAGTTATTGACAAAATTTTTATAAAAGTCGATCAAACAATTTATCAAATATTGAACATTTTTTTGATAAATTTAATAGAAAATAATAAAAATAAATAGATCTTCAATATAATATTCAAAATTCTCTTCAAGTTTTTTTGTTTAAATATTATTAGCAAGAATTTTATAGAATTTGACTAAATAATTTATTAAACATTGACAATTTTTCGCACAAATTTTAAAGAAAAAATAAATTTAATAGAAAATAACAAAAATAAGTAAATTTTCAAAATTAGATTCACCCTTCTCTTCAAGTTTTTCTATTGAAATATTATTAACAATATTTTTACAAAAGTCGACTAAACAATTTATCAAACATTAAATATTGAAAATTTATTTTTTCTTGTCGTAAAAATGTTCAGTGTTCTCCACAGACTTCTTCGTTCGAATATTAATAACAACGAATATTTTTATAGAAGTTGATCGATCAACTTATCAAACGCTGATAAGCGGATATTAATTCCACTTTTATTTTTCGCTTTCTCTATCATCAGAGGAAATTGAAAATTAAATGTACAGCTATAAAGGTTGTTCGCACTTTCATCGTTTTTCACCACAACAAAAGTGACATTTACAATTCTGACGCCATATTATGGTAGTCCTAATAGAGAGAACAAATTATTCTTGCACTTAGAACATTTTTCCTTGCAATTTTCATGGAAATGCACTCATTTGCATTATAAATTTGTTATTTTTGGCTCTGGTATTAATATTTAAATTTAAAGTAATGTTTATTGTTTTATTTCTTTAGTAATATTTTATAGTACTTTTTGTAGTATTTTTTTTTTAGAGTTTTACACTGAATTTCTCATAGCATTTTTTATAATATACAATTTCATAGCATTTTTCGCAGTATATTTGCAGTACTTTTTATAATATTTTTTATGGAATTTTTCAAAGTACTTTTTATAGTATTTTTTACAGTATTTTTTATAGAATTTTTCACAATATTTTTCATAGTATTTTTCATATTATTTTTCATAGCATTTTTCACAGAATATTACATAGAATTTTACACAGTATTTTTCATAATGTTTTTCATATTATTTTTCAACCAGGTTCAAAGTGAAGATAAAGTCGATGAAAAATTTACAGACGGCTCAGCACTGAAGGCGCTAAATAAATGCAGAAATCCCACTCACGATCCTAATGGTCCTTATTGTTACGCATATAAACCATGGGAAAGTGAGCCAAGTTCGAAATATTACTGTACCATACAAACCTGCAGATCATCAGGTAAATGATACTAAAAACAAACAACTACCTAATCGCTCGAAATAAAAGTAAATACTCATTACTATAAGAAAGTTCACACTTCATTACGTAACAGTAAAATGTTTTTTACGACGGATAACATCAAGTATATGTTACTACAATTCATAACAAATAATTGACAAATGATCCTCGGCCACTTTCATAATATAATTTATTAAATGGTCATTTGGTCCGGTAGTTTTAGTGCTAATTAACAGACTGTTCTTATCATCTTCAAAATTACGAATTGAGTAACGTTAGTGTTTTCAGAGGCTTCAGTATTGCAAAGTATTGATAGCGTTTCAAACATGCTGCACTTTCTATGTAATTAATAATAAATACCGCGTTTTTAATTTCTTTTTCGATTTCTAGATTGTCGAATGGCTGGAACTGCAAATGATTATATAGGAACCTTGTCAAAAACACGTTCAGGACGAACGTGTGACTTTTGGCCAATAGGACCTGGTTCTCAATCATTAACGAGTACAACCAAAGCAAATGTCGTGACAATTCCTCCATTACGACTACGTACGGGAAATCCAAATGTTTTCGTTTTTGGTTCACCAAAAAAATCCACGACACCAAAACCTAAACCAGCTATGCCAGCTAGTGTCAGAAATGGTCGAAAAGGCTTTAATAACACTATGTACCCAGAAGGCAGTGCTAAGAATGCTAGTAATTATTGTAGAAATCCTTCGCGTAATATCGCCGGGACTTGGTGTTATACGACGGATCCTTCGTTACCTCGAGACCTTTGCAATGTTAGAGATTGTGAGAAACCAGGTAGATGTTGCAATGAAATTTGGGAATATTGGAATATTTACAAGTTGGAATTTGGGGTATTTGGATTTTAGGGAATTTGGAATTTGAGATGTTTGGATTTTAATCAATAAAGAATAATGTTTTACTTCAGAAGAGTTTACGTATCTGATGAGAGAAGATGGTACAGGCAGACGGTTATACGTTCTACCGGAATATCGTTCGGAAGGTTTACACTTTGCTTTAAAAGCTTGGGAACCAGATAATCCGGATTCTGTCAGCTTCGTCTTTACAGCCGACGATGGCTTCAAATCTCGTTACATCCTCAAAATAGGAACGGTGGATAATGAGAGAGTGATTCTTTTTTATCAGTCTGAAACTGATCGTAAGTAAATCTTACATTTTGATCATTTTTCATTACTGAATTACTTAAAATATCAGAAAGATGTATGCTCAACAATTTTTATGTAATACATTAATTTTTAATGAGTTAAAACAATTTAAGTAATTTTAATATTTGCAGTAATTTTTTGTTAGTTTATTGTTTTTAGTGATATTAGTGACTCTAGTAACTTTAGTGACTTTAGTGATTTTAGGGATTTTAGTGATTCTAGTGATTCTGGTGATTTTAGGGATTCTAGGAATTCTAGTAATTCTAGTGATTCTAGGAATTCCAGTGATTTGAGTGATTTCAGTAATTTTTAATTACTAAAACTAGTTTAGTTACTAATTAAAAATTGATGTATTGAGTACTAGTGTATAAATAAATTATTGTATTGAATTTAATATTTAACTAATATTTTTACATAATAAACTATTCTTTACCTCAATATCCTTCAAACAACAATCTACCCATACATTATATTTTTACTGCTTTTCATTAATTAAATGACATGTCTTTTGCAATACCGTTAAATTTTTGTAATACTCGTAAATGATTTCTTAATAATCATCTATTACTTAGCACACTTTCTATACAACAAATTATATTTTACTTTAATCGCAATTTACTTCGATTTATTTAATTGATATCACTTTATGTTACTTAGAATAAATAGTTGCGTAGTATCTATTCTTTTGTATTTTATCATAGTAAAGCTTAGAACTATACCTGAAATGTATAGGTATCACAATAGTCAAAAAGAAAACATTACCGCATCTACTTTATATGGGAAAGTGGACCGGCTTTATATTGCGAATACCACGTGGTCGAGTATTGCTTTATTACGAGGATGATCCAACACCGATCTTTGAATGGACTCATGTCGATCCACCACATTGCTTTTTGCCCATGTATTATTACTATGGCAGTGACATGGGAAGAGCCGTTGGAATTGCTTTCGATCGTGATTCAAGTATAAATATTTGTTACATTTTAATTTAATACATTTGACACTATTCTTTTTTAATAAACTATTTGGTTCTTTTAAAAAATTCAAAACAGAAATTATTTTTCTCTTAATAAATTCAATTATTTAAATCTAGTAATTGAAAAAATTGAGTATATTAATTATTAATTCATTTAATTATTTATATATACACAATTTTACTTATTATTTATATTGTTATTAATTATCTAAATACATGTAATGTTACTAAATATTTATACATTTTCTAATTATATACATAAAATTTTACTAATTATTTGTACTTTTACTAATCACTTATTATACATAACCTTACTAATTATTTACGTGCGAACAATTTTGTACGCAAACAGGTTGTCACATAGAAAATACAAAAACAGAACGATATACAAGAATCCTGTCACTGTCAACATGGATCCAAACAGAAGTAGTGTATCCAAAAGAAGTAACATTTCATCTTCGAGGAAAAGGGAAAATTACTATACCTTTATATTTAATGCTTGCAATTCCAGGGTAGGTCTACAAATATTTTCATATAAAACGTTTAATTATTCATTCATTACATAGATCTATCATCCATATATTTACTACCGAACAATTCTAAGTTTGTATTTAAAAAAATTATTTCTCAAATAGATTTTATGTAATCACGTTCAACGAAGCAGAACGTCAAATTGTTTTCTCGAAAAATACTTATCCCAATGTAGTGATTTTTCATAAGCAAATAACGCATGTGCCTTTATTTTTAACGAATTCATGGACCAATATTACAATCAGGTAAAGTCTTTAAATAATATAACTATTTATAATAAATTTGTTAGTTATTAAGTCTTAATTATTTCACTATCACTAGTTTTAACTACTTGCAATAGCAGTGTAAGTACAGTAGTTGTGTGTTTTTGAGACATAATTGGTCCATTTGTTTTGGCGCCACCTAGTGTGGATCTTGTGAGTCGATTGCGATTGCGTTTTTCGTACGGTTTACGGAATGTGATTATTTTGGCGTGCATATTTTGGCGCGTAATAATAAGTAATATTATTCTCGTAAATATAATTTCTAGTGCTATACGCACGACCCACTTAATTATTCTATAATAAAAATCAAATAAAACTAACTTGATATTCAATATTTGCTAAACTGAATATTGTAAATTGTGTTGATGTTAATAAAATGAAGTGAATTGTAATATACATGGTTAGTTAAAAATAGAATACATATAAAATAAATTAGTTAATAATGATTGAAAATTTACAGGTGGTCAGGAAGTAGTATGGAAATTTATTCGAACAAAACAAGTGTGTTTCGTTATAGACACAATAGTCCTCTAGTGTTCTACTATTTTTCGATCGGTGCAAGTTCTGACAGTTGGGTCACGTGGTCTGTGAATTGTATGCCTACAGGTAAATTTACTCGAAGAAAAAATTAATATTAAATTTTGTTCAGCGAACAAAAACCGTCGTATTACAAGTACTATTATTAGAAGATATTGTGTTATAAGTAATATTACAAGAAAATATCGTATTGCATATAACATTACAACAAAATATCGTGAAAAATATCTAGAAGTCTAGAAAAGTTAGTACAATTTCATCGTTATGTATTGTTGAACGTAATAAGGCTCCTGTTACGACTCGGTTTGCATGTGTTCGTTTGTCTACACATTACAAGTCACAATTTTGCGTCTTTTCCCTTGAAATTTTCAGGGTGGACTCGCGAGACAGCCTAAATTTGCTGTATAGATTTTGGCGACGATTCGACAGGAACCCGTCGACGATCGTCGAACTAAAAACCGTGTTTCGGTATCGTTTCGATAATTTTTCACACGTAGAATCGACTGGAGGCACGTTAAAAGCTCTGTAACTCATCGTCGACGATACTTGGTCGTCGTTGACGTCGGTCGTGGTGAAATCGAGAATAATCGTGTTCGGTATCGTTTTCGATAGTTTCAGATACGTTTGATCATTTATAACGACTTTAAAATCTTTGTGTCTCTTGTTCCATCTATATGTTTACGGTGCTCGAAATTTTACGCGTTTGAATTCGAAGGCACCTGATTTGTAAACGTATTAATTACATATTCATTATGTTTATGTGCATAGACATAGATGGACCTCCTCTTGATGGTGGTTGGTCCGAATGGGGACCATGGGCATGCAGTGTTAGCTGCAATGGTGGTACAGGAACGCGAAAACGACGATGTGATTCTCCCAAACCGAATGTTAGAGGAGAGCCTTGTGTAGGGCCTAGTACCATGAGTGGCCGTTGCAATGAAATTCTCTGCGGCGATATAACAGAAGGTAATAATACATTTAAAATTATTTTGGATTACGAAATTTTATAAATGTATTTTATAAAATTATGAAATTACTCAATATGGTAGTTTTTATACTACATCAACGTCTATAAGATATATTTATAGTAATATAACGACATTTACAATAACATAGTAGTATTTACAACATATCAACACGTGTAAAGTATATTTTAAATATTATTTATAGTAGCATAACAACATTTACAGCAGTTAAGGTAATATTTATAGTGCATTAATATGTATAAAATGCGTCAATAGTAATATTTATGATACATCAATATTTTTGAAAGTATCTACAATTCGCTTAAGGTTAAAAGTTCAACGATGGCGACTAAAAGGTAGGAGACTATTACTATAGAGATTCTTTTGATAAACAGATACGGTAAACTTGATCAACAGAAGAATTCGAAGCCAGCACACTGCTCTTACAGTAAAACAATACGAGGCTATTACGATCGAGTCTGATTCTGATATTATTAAACTAATTAGTGCGGAATCTCCACGGTCGGAATTACAGTGGTCCTTAAATGGCGTCTTCGTGCAAGATGAACCGGGCAGATTAGAATTGAAAGACTACAATGTTGGTATGTGATTATGTTTTATGATCGATAAGAATTGAATTATAAAGTGTTTTATATTACGGTTTATACGGTATTGTGGGAATTAATAACGACTATAACATTAATATAGTTATAATAATAGAATAATTATCAGTGATTAGTATAATTTAGGAGTTAAGAGTTTTGGGATTTTGATAACATGATATCATCATGACTTGAAAAATTGAAAAGTCAGAAGATAGAAAAATTGAAGAATTGAAGAATTGCAAAATTGAAGAGTTGAAGAGATGAAGAATTGAAGAATTGAAGAACTGAAGAATGGAAGAACTGAAGAATTGAAGAGTTGAAGAATTGAAGAGCTGAAGAGTTGAAGAGTTGAAGAATTGAAGAATTGAAGAATTGAAGAATTGAAGAATTGAAGAATTGAAGAATTGAAGAGTTGAAAAATTGAAAAATTGAAAAATTGAATAATTGAATCTTTGAAAACTTGAAAATTGGCAAACTTGAAATCTTGAAAACCTGAAAACCTGAAAACTTCAAATTTTCATGGACTTAAGAATTAACGAGTTTGAAAAATTTTTAAATCCTCCATTTTGAAATTTGATATTCGAATTGTCTGTCTTTCCCCAATAAACTAGAGCATCAATAATTCAATACACTAAAAATAAATAAATCAAAGATATAACCGTACTAAATACTTACTAATTCATTATTCTATTTTTTCAGAAATAATGATGGCCTCTTTAAATCATTCTGGCGTGTACGCAATGACTCTACGTCGAATCGATGGAACGTATTCAATCATCAAGGTGGTCAGTTTAGCAGTAATTCCATCGAAGGAAAGTGTACAACGAAGAAGAGAAACGTTAAGTACGACGGTGACATGTCACTGCACAATTTTGGGTCATGTTTACTCGGAGCTTCAAGTTTCTTGGCTGATAGAAAATGAAGTATGGAAAGATTACGGAATCACGCTTCCTATTGCCGCTGATATTGAACACATTGCTGCGGTGAATAAAACTCACGACGGGATGTGGCAGTGTGTTGTTAAACAAAACGATTTGGGATTCGAATGGATAACGAATATGATTCTCGTTAAAGGTATTCAATTATTTGTAAAATGTAATGATTTACTTATTTGGATAAATATAGAAATTATTTATTTATTTGAACACATTTAGTAATTGCTTATTTAAATAAATGTAATCAAATTATTTGTAACATTGTTTACAAGAGAAATTATTTAACTGTTTACTTACTCCAATAAATTTAGAAATCATTTATTTAAATAAATCTAGTTAAATCATTTTCAACATAACAAGTTACATTATTTTATAAAAATTATTGTAAAAACTAATTTATACAAATTACATGAAGTATAGTGTGTAATAAATAAGCAATATACTAATGTACTAATATTTTATACACAACAGATGTTTGAACCTGTAACTTTATTTCAGAACATGCTGTCTTTATTTATTTGGAAAAATAATCGTTTACATTTTCAAGTTTTAGGACCACCAAATTGGCGAACTCATTTGATGGAAGACCAGGCAACTCGACCCTTTTTTGGCTGGCTACCGAATGAAGAATACGTTAGCGTTTTAGCAGTTATCCTTTTTGTGATCCTAGTAGGAGGTGCACTGGCAGGATCTATTTTTTATATAAGGTTTAAATAGAAAACATTTTTTTACATGTTTTATACATTGCTTCTCATTAGAATATGTATTTTATTCACATATTTGATACACTCCTAATTTTAAGGATATTTATTTCATTTTTGTTACTTGTAATTTTATAACTAAAATATACTTACACGTAATAATTTACTTCTTAATTTGTAATAAGTTTGAGAATGTAATTACTTATTAATTTAACTAAATACTTTATTTTCTCATTTTTTAGAGTTCGAGAAAGTGCTAAAGAACTTCTTGCTGTAAAAAAACAACCTACAACTACGAGTACCACACAGTATGAACCATTAACAAGTGACACACAATATGAACAAACTACTGATGAACCAGGTAAACTATGATTTATGACCTAATACTATCATAATCATGAAAGATATGTATGCATTATGTTCTGGTATAATATAATATGATATATTACATATATCATAAAACATATATTTATTATGCATATTATGAAATTTACATATATTATAAAATATACATTTTACACATTACATACATTATGAAATATATCTACTAGATATATCATAAAATATATGCGTTATATACATATTACATATGTCATCGAATATACACTTGATATATTACCACAAACCCTCCAAGACTTTCTGTAAAAAGTGTCAGTGTATCGACTTGCGAGCGGTAGGTAACGAAAGTAGTCTAAATCCCAAATTTCACCCGTCATTAACATGTCAAAGCGTCAAACGCGTCAAGGATGGTCCGAAAGGCCCCCTGACCGAGGCGATATTCAGCAACGTTCGAAAAAGCGAACGCGAAAATAATCGTGGCGGGAAAAACGCGCGCCCGTTGGCTGCTGATCGATTTCGTAACTTTATTCGTGGCCGTTCGAGCGTTCCGTCGTAACGAATGAATAAAAGGCGAGTCTTTCAGGTGACGGGTAGAAAGAGGAGAGCGAAAAGAAGTGGCGGCGAGCCCGCGGAGCAAAGTGGAAAACGAGCCGGTGAAGAAGAAGAAGAAGAGGAGGAAGGTAGAAGACAGATGTAAGAAGAGGATCCAGAGAGAGGAAGGCCCTACTCTCGGGCGAGGCTGCCTTGCAAGAATATCGTCGGTGCAGGCCTGAGGAAACGCGACGAAAGAAAGAAATAAGAGAGTCCCAGAAGGCTGTTAGGTGGAAGAAATGGCGAGGAGCAAGAGAGCGGCGGATAAAAGGATATACGGTAGGGCGTGGAAGATGGTAGGAGGACGAGGACAGGAGGATGAGGTGGACGAGGACGGAGTCGAGTTGCCGGGAAGCGGGAACGAGAAGGAAAGGGCACACAGGGAGCGACAGGTGCCCAATCGCCCACGTGGGTTCTCTCTTTACGGTGCTGCAGAGACGGTAGAAGGGTGAAGAAGACGACGATGATGACGACGAGGACGACCAGCCGGCTTCCTTGTACTGGTGAAGCAGCCGATACTCGTTCTATACACCAAGTGCACTCGCCACAGGATGAACATAGTGGGGCACCGAGATTCATTGGCGTATGCTGCTCACTTTTCCATTCATAACGCATACTGCCACCGTACAGTAATATATTCCTGCTTTTGGGGCTTTGGAGGTCGTCTCTTGCGACAGCCATTCACTTCTTCATTCGTAGCTTCTACTGTTTCACCTGTAGACGGTGCTCGTTTAATATTTATTCGGTTTAGGGGCTTTGGAGGCTGCTTCTTCTAGTAATCATTCACTTCTTCATTCGTAATTTTTACTATTTTTTTTATAGTCAGTACTTACTAGCTTGATAATTACCCATTATAGGGGCTTTAAAGGTTATCTGTTGTATCAACCCATTTTTTCATTTATAGAGCGTACTGTTTCCCTCTGAATCAGTGCCCTTTTCATAGTTACTCGATTTGGAGGTTATCTCAGTCAGTTGTTACTTATTTTCTCTTCATAGTCGATACTGTTACTGCATATAATGCTTGTCTGATAATTACCCGCATCAGTTTCTAAGATACTAGTTTATAAGGGACACAAAACTTATAAATATGTAATGTTGTATTAAGTATTGCAGTTTGCTATAAACATAAGTTATACAAATATCATAATTAAATTATGAATGTAATAAATTCAGTCGTTTGGAAGTGTTTGTCGAATAGACTTAACAAGTTGAAATACTAACTAAATTATATATAATAATACATTTCAAGTTAAGAAATACATAATACTTGAACAAATCTTATTAATTGTTCACTTATGATACTTATTACATTCACGTTAGTGGTATTCACTTTACACATAAATTATTTTATTCCTTCACTGAAATACTTAATAAAATATTCATACATTTTTCTTAGTAAACAAAAAGTCTTTTAGAATTCTCCAATTCATATCATTGTTATAACAATTGTTAAACAAAGCATGAGTTACAACTTTATAAGGGACACAGTCCAAATCAAGGGGTTATGGCAAAGATCTGGTAAAAAATTAGAGAGGTTCTTCCAAGTAGAAAACAAATGTTTATAAGCTCACTCTAACATGAAACTGAAATAGTATACAATAGATTCATCCTAGTATTGAATTAGAATAGTATGTAAGTTTAACCTAATGTTCGAATTCACCTAATATGGATCACTTTGATGCTAGATCACTAGGTGCTGGAATTATAGCACCTAGTATAGGACTAAAATAGTATCCAGATTCTTTCTACTGTAGATTTAGAGTAGAATGTGGGTTCATCCCACTATAGACTTACAATTACAATATTATCCTAGCTCACCCTAGTATAGAACTAGAATAATATCCAAATTCACTTCAGAAGACCCAGAACAGTATCCAAATTCTTCTCAACTTAGAATTAGATTAGTATGCAAGTTCACCCTAATATAGATTTAGAATAAAATGTGGGTTCACCCCACTACAATAGACCTAGTATAGTACCTAAATTCATTCAAGTATAGAACTACAATAGTATCCAAGCTCTCTTTAGTCCAAATATCCAAATTCTCTTTAGTCTAGAACTCGACCAGTATCCAAACTCAGCCCACTATGCACCTAGAATAGTATCCAAATTTTCGACAGTATACAACTAAAATAGTATCCAAATAGTATGGATCTAGAGCAGAGCTAACCATAGAATCTCTAATTCCACGGTATAGATGTGTACGGTGAGCGGCTGACTACGCCACTGAAAAAGTCTGCAGCGGGCCATGTACTGTGAGTGGGAAAAGAGGTAAAGAAGGGGAAGGGCTACCCATTCGGTAGCAAATGCTGGTAACCCGTCGCAAGGTCAAGATCAGTCGGTTAATCCTATCCAGTCAGCCGAGGCCTTTGCACCTTGGAGGACGAACGACCCTCACGGTCCGATCAGAAATTTGCTATCCTGCCATAATCTCTCGATTTGCTCCAATTTCCGAGATTTGCTTCACACACAGATCCCGTCCGTCTAGACCGGACGATCTCCAGTGAGCTACAGTGTCTCTTATTTATTGCGTCAAAGAATCCGAGTGCGTTTTATGGACCTCGTGGTGTTTGACCGGTCAGTCGTCAGACTATCGTTTGTTCTCTGATAGATCGGATGTTAGATCGTCACTGATGCTCTGCGGGCGATAAAGGCCGAGGTCGATATAAGATCCTGTCGTTGAGTGTCCCGATAAAAAGTGTTTACAGTGGAGACAACGGTAGCTGTGACTTTTCCAAAGCATCCCTTCGCGGTGCCTCTGTTATGGAAACCTGCGTTCTGATACCCAAAGAATTTTCCTTGGCGCTCGCTAACGACCGATCCTCGTATAAGGGTCTATTCAAGAATGATTCAGGGAGCCTAGTCACCGATGTCAGGATATCCGTCTGGTCGAATGTGCTCATACCTTCAGGAACGTTGATTTACCCCTTTCAGGGATCGATACGGTTCGACAAGATCGACCTTTATTCGCTTCTTGATGACAATGATGTAAGTAAGCTGGAATTTTGGGAGATTTAATGATTGAGGTTTTTGGATTGAGGGGTGGGTATTAAGGGATGAAATGTAAATTACAAGGGGGTGAGTAAAGGGGGAATGAAAAGTGGGGAATTTAAAGGAGATAAATAAGAGAAACTTGAAATAAGTGAGGGATAAAATATTAACTAAATAAATAAGGAATGAAACTTGAAGTAAATGAAGGATAAAACGTGAGATAGATAAATGAATAATGAAATGTAAAGTGAATAAATGTGGGGTAAAATATAAATAAGGGATGAAACGCAAAGTAAATGAATGAGGAGTAAGTAAATGAACTAAAAGATGAAAAGTGAATAAATAAGGTATGAAAGGTAAACAAAACAAAGAAGTAGATAAAATATAAAGTAAATAAGTAAAAGATGAAAGGTGAAATAAATGAATGAGTGTTGAAACAAAGTAAATGAATAAGTACAGTCTGAAATGCAAAGTAAGAAATGAAACTAAATAAGTAAAATAAGGGATGAAAATTACATTACATGAGAGTACAATTGTTTGTCTAGTGAAAAGTTGATGTTGATTTTGATGAAAGTATTGTGTGTTTATGAATAATTGTGAACTAATAGAATTCATTGTTACTGATTGTCAACTAGACACAGTATCTTAATTTCTGTAATTTAATGTCATGAATTTGTTAACCTTGTTAACCCTTCTGTACTATTCAAAGAAAATGTTATATTTGTGAATCATACCTTTCTTATATTTTGAGTGTTTTTGACATTTAATGAAACACACATGTTTATTATTAATGTTAGGTATAATGTTAGACATTTTTGGAACCTTAATTTTTGTTCTGTAATTTAAAATTGATAAAAATTAAGCTGCATTGTGTAATCTACAAAATAATGTAATGTAGAAACAACTCACAGTTATATTATTTTGTAAGAAAAATAGTAGAAATTATGAATGAAGTCTCAATTAAAATAATAACGTTTGCAGACGTTTAATAATTGGTGAACACTCAATACATCCTTAAAAAGTAATCAAGTATTAAATTTCTATATTGAACAGTATACAAAAGTTAAAAATATTTATGTAAGAAATATTTCTGTGATAAATTTAGTGTTAATGAACGTTTCAATTTATTTTAATTGGAATCTTTGATCAAGATTCATATTCATATGATTGATATTAATCAGTTGATATTTTCATATTAATTATTATAATTAATTAGTTTAATTCAATTTTGTATAATATGCATTTATAAGTTTGAAATAGTAAGAATTTCATTAAGTATTTATTTTGAAGAGTTAATAAAATTGTTAAACTTAAAATAAAAAAATTAAAACTGTTTATTTAACATTTATTTTGATTATGTACTCTTCACTTTTTTTTAATTATGTAAAGCAAAATGTGATGATAAATATTAGTCATAACAATCTTTTTTTCATTTTGAAAAATTGATGTTAACATTGAGTATAAATAAAGTAAAATTATTGATTCATTTCAAATATATTTTATAAAATTAAGTAATACTTTTTATACTATTTGTAAAGAATATATATTTAATTATTTAAAATAATAATATTTATGAAATATAATAATAATTATGTAGTACAAAAATATTTCATATTTAAATCAACAACAAATTAGGAAAGTAAGTCAATGAAGGATAGAAAATAAATTAAAATATTTAATTACTGTATATAATATAAAATATAAAATATTAGATAGATTCAGATATAAAATTAAATCTAATACAAAAATGAATATTATGTAGCACAATATTAATATGAAAAATGCAATATATTCTATAAATATATTACTATATTTATTCGCGTCCTAATATGCAAATTTATTGCATGTACATCATCTTTCTGATAAGAAAAATGGTTGTGCCCGTTAATGAGTAAGAAAATAAATAAATAATATATTACTCGTTTTGCATTCAAATAAAGTAATTACAAGAACTCATCAAGCTCCATATTAATACTTTTTCGATACAGTATATATTTATACAAATATATTTGCAATATATACAAGTTAATTTTTATAAATAAAATTATTGTAAAAACATTTATTTAAAATATTTGAAGTCAAACGATAATTTAAGAAATTATCGAAATTATTTAAAAAATTTTCTTTTTGAGAAAAGTCTCATGGGTTTTCTTAAATTCGATTTGTTCCAGATTAGACGTGAATATGGCTGCTACGATGAAGTTTTCTTTTCAAATTACAACTTCAATAAGCGTCAGTGTAACTGGATAAGATTCCTCCGTATAGTTCAATCCTATGACGAGCAAGTAAATTTAGTTGGCACTAAAGTGAAAGGTAAGTTGTGTACAAGCATTAACACATTAACTATTATATACCGAATGCTGGGTTATTTTGACCTAACATTTATTCTATATTCACGTTGATATTATATATGTACATACATGCAATGTATATTCACGTACTATATTCTCTTTAATATGTATATCTTATTTATATTCGATTGACGTGAAAATAGATGTAAAAATAGTATAGCTGTAAAAATAGTTGTTATTTGAAAGATCTACATTGTTTTTGTCATTTCACATATATTATTTTGTTGTCTTATTTTTATTTACATTTTGGGATATTGGAATTTTGGGGAATTTGGAATTTGGGGAGTTTGGTATTTGGGGAATATGGTATTTGGGGAATTTGGAATTTGAGGAATTTGGTATTTGGGGAATTTGGAATTTGGGAAATTTGAATTTTGGGGAATTTTGAATTGGGAAATTTGGAATTTGGAGAATATGGAATTTGGGGAATTTGGAATTTGGGGAATATGGAATTTGGGGAATTTGGAATTTGGGGAATTTGGAATTGGGGAATTTGGAATTTGGGGAATTTGGTATTTGGGGAATTTGGAATTTGGGGAATTTGGAATTTGGGGAATATGGAATTGGGGAATTCGGATTTTGAGGAATATGGAATTTGGGGAATTTGGAATTTGGGGAATATGGAATTTTGAGGAATTTGGTATTTGGGGAATATGGAATTGGGGAATTTGGAATTTGGGGAATTTGGATTTTGAGGAATATGGAATTTGGGGAATTTGGAATTTGGAGATCTTGGCAAAGATTACTGGTTCATAATTCAGATATTTCATTATTTTATCAATTTTCTCAATTTTATTTATTTTTCTATTTGTATCATTTTATTATTTTGCTTGCTCGTTATTTTGTCTTACGATTTGATCATTGTATCATTGTCCATTTTATTTTATCATTTTACTAATTTACTATTTCACCATTTTAGTTTTTTACAATTTTACTTTCCTATTTTTAAAAAATTATTAAAGTGTGCCTGCAGTTATAATATAATATTAACAAGAAGTACTATTTTCTAAAAATAGCTCAATAATAACATAAATGAATTTAACAAAATTTTATTTTGCATTAATACTAATTTCAATTCTATTTAATACTAACTCAGTATTTAATATCAACGCAAATTAATTATCAAAATATTTTTTAAAAAATTAATTATTGCAGTGCAAAATTAAATTATTAAAATTGTATTTGTTTCATGTTTATGTTTTTCAGGGGATCCAATATTTGAAGTAATAAAAGATGTCCAACCCGACACGGAATTAGTAGCTTGGTTTCTTCCTACGGCAGAACAAGATTTTGTTCTTATACCACACGACATGTGTTCGAGGTCGGCATTGTACAGATGTACTATTGATTCCATTTTAGATGGTGAGTTACCAATAATTTTCAATACATTCTATTACCATCTCATAATCTTTCATAAACTATAATTTCATTCATAAAACTCGCAATTCCTAACATAAGTACAATGTTAGATAAAATATTATATTGTCAGATAAATTCATAACTTTATTTTTTAACTAAAGTTTGATTGATCAAAATATTAATTTCAATATTAATTTATTTCAATCAAATGAATACATAAATTTTTAAAAAATGTTCATTTATAAAATTAATAATTCTCATTCTAGTTAGTATAATTACAATATTAAATGAAATAAAATATTTCATCAAATAAATTCTTAATCTCCAAAATTTTTTATTGAAGCAGCTAAATAATCAACAAAAATTCCACTCTTACCAACATACTTTTTTATACAATTCAAAAATATTGCTATAGTCACCAACACACATATTATAAATTATTATATTAAACCAAAAAAATAAACTTTAACTTTCAAATTTAAGTTAAGCTAACTTTCAAACACAAAAAGTTAAATAAATAATTTCAGCCTATTAAACCCTAATGTGCCAATTAGTGCTACCTTTTCGAATAAAGTAAGCAAGATACCAATAATTGTATATCCCGGATTTTAAAGCAACGTAACAAAATACAGCGAGTAAATCGGTTTTTCTGTACGAAACGCAGCGGCCATGCTCAAAATAAGCGATCGAAATCTTCGGCCGGGTGCAATCGCGTTAATCGGCGCAATCGCGGGCCAATCGTAAAAGAAAGAAGAAAGTTGGCTAACAAATCTGAAATGCAAATATGCGTCGGTATTTTTGTCGGCTGGATCACAAGGTGCTCGTTCGTTCGCTCATGATTCAAATGCGTAGACCCCCGCGCTTACCAACGGATAAAGGACAGTACAATGCCAGCGAACCTTCAATTCCGAACAGAAGGGCTCGCCGACCGAAGAGGCGAACCTCGAGGATCATAGGGGGTGAAGGGGGGATGTTCACGGTAGAAACCGGGGGTATTTGTTAGGTTTGGCCTCCGAAGAAATCGAGAAAATGCATAATCTTGCGTGAAATGCTGTGTGTATCTTAATATTTATTAAGATAAAATTATTTATTTATGAGAAGAGTAGGTAAATTGGGGTGGGGTGCTTTGAGTTATTTAAAATATTGAAATTCTAAAAATTCCGAAGTCCAATTAATTTGAAATTCTCCAAATTCCAATTTCCCCAAATTCCAAATTTCCCAAATTCCAATTTACCCAAATTCCAAATTCCCTAAATTCAAAAATTCTACAGATTCCAAATTTTCTGGATTCCAAATTCCCTAGATTGCAAATTCTTCAGATTCCAAACTCCCTACATTCCAAATTCCCCAGATTCCAAATCCCCTAAATTCCAAATTCCCTAGATTCCAAATTCCCCAGATTCCAAATCCCCTAAATTCCAAATTCCCTAGATTCCAAATTCTCTAGATTGCAAATTCCCCAAATTTCCTAGATTGCAAATTCCCCAGATTCCAAATTCCCAAAATTCAAAATTCTCTAGGTTACAAATTCCCCAGATTCCAAATTCCCTAAATCGTAAATTCCCCGAATCCCAAATTCCTCAAATTCCAAATTCCTCAAATCCCAAATTCCGATAAAACGCGTAAACGTCTGCCTATACCATCCTCTCTCATCAGATACGTAAACTCTTCTGAAGTAAAACATTATTCTTTATTGATTAAAATCCAAATATCTCAAATTCCAAATTCCCCAAAATCCAAATACCCCAAATTCCAACTTGTAAATACTCCAATATTCCCAAATTTCATTGCAACATCTACCTGGTTTCTCACAATCTCTAACATTGCAAAGGTCTCGAGGTAACGAAGGATCCGTCGTATAACACCAAGTCCCGGCGATATTACGCGAAGGATTTCTACAATAATTACTAGCATTCTTAGCACTGCCTTCTGGGTACATAGTGTTATTAAAGCCTTCTCGACCATTTCTGACACTAGTTGGCATAGCTGGTTTAGGTTTTGGTGTCGTGGATTTTTTTGGTGAACCAAAAACGAAAACATTTGGATTTCCCGTACGTAGTCGTAATGGAGGAATTGTCACGACATTTGCTTTGGTTGTACTCGTTAATGATTGAGAACCAGGTCCTATTGGCCAAAAGTCACACGTTCGTCCTGAACGTGTTTTTGACAAAGTTCCTATATAATCATTTGCAGTTCCAGCCATTCGACAATCTAGAAATCGAAAAAGAAACCAAAAACGCGGTATTTATTATTAATTACATAAAAAGTGCAGCATACTTGGAACACTATCAATACTTTACAATACTGAAGCCTCTGAAAACACTAATGTTACTCAATTCGTAATTTTGAAGATGATAAGAACAATCTGTTAATTAGCACTAAAACTACCGAACCAAATGACCATTTAGTAAATTATGAACTGTTTATTATGAAAGCGGCCTAGGTCCACTTGCTAGTTATTTGTTGTTAATTGTAGTAACACATACTTGATGTTAATTGTCATAAGCAACATTTTGGAATTAAGTATAATAAGAGAGTATGTGATAATTTTGGACATGTAAATTTTCGCGGTTATATTGATAGTTGAAAAAATGAGTTTAAAGGTGTCCTAAGTCCAATCTATTATTCGATAATGTGAGAAACCGCGAATTTTCAAATGTCCGAAGTTTCAAACTCCTAAAGCTTCAAATCCCAGTATCTCAAATCCCCAAACTTCTAAAATTAATAAAATTAGTAAAGTTAATATCTGATGATTAAAATTTTGTTCAAAGAATCTCCACTAGACTTGTCCATGGCGTTACTTTCCCATCATTCTTCGTCAGCCATTTCGCACTCGTATTACGAGATGGACGAGTACGAATCAACATCCGAGGAGTCCTCGTCATCAACATTATCCTTGACGAGCGATCATTTGGATTGCAGCATCCTGACGACGATTAAAAGAGGAGAGAGGGTTCTGTTACCCTGTGAAGTCTGCGGGAAATCCTTCGATCGACCGTCGCTTTTAAAGCGCCACATGAGAACGCACACAGGTACGTGAATAAATATCTTCGTACACGTGAAATTATAACGAATAGATTGCGGATATGCAAATGAACCTTTTAGAAGTAAAACTGATCAGCTTTATAAAATAAAAGAGGAAAAAAGTTTATGATGTTATAAACGGTACAAAAACGTGTATAAATATACATATTTTTTCTTTCTACTATGATGGCGGAGTATTCGCTGATTCGTTTTGTGTTATTAAACTTATTAAACTTAATTTTGTACATGATTGCAAGTTTCTTACTTTATTTAGTTAAAGATTAATTTAATACTTTACTTTTTTGATTTTAATACTTCATTGCATAATTTTTTCTATTTTGCAACAAATATTATAAGTATTATATTATATAAACATTTCTTAACACTTAAAAATCATGATAATTAAAAATAACAAAATAAATTTTTATTTAGAAATTCATTTGAAAAAATGTTATATAAAGTACAATATTATCCATACGATATTAGTAAATTGATTTTATCGAATATTTAATTCACAATACTTCATTCATATTTGGCGCGCAAATTCATTCATACATTAAACATTCATTCACGTGTTCAGTGCTTATCGCACACACTTTCACACTCAACACTTTTACTCAACTGTTTGCTGAAAGGAAAAAAAGCGAGGGAAGAGAAAGTAGTGAACATAAGACAACGGGAAAAAGAATGGGAAGCGAAAATAATTACAATCAAACTTCTCCGGGGAATGTTTCAGAACTATCATTATAAAATTATTTAATAAAACCTGATATTACCGTCAATAATTTACAAAAAAATGATGTACGCAGTACATATTTATAAATAAATCTTAATTTTCTTATATTTATAAATTTTATTGAGGTTTAATATTTATCAGTTTTATAATGTAATTATATTTTGCAAAATATACAATTTTTGCAAATATTATTTTAGCTCTATACATTACATATTAGCTGGTTTTGTTTTCTTCTTTTATATATATAATTTTTAGTGAATGTACAAATGGATAATATTGATACATTTATATTTTATGTATAGAAATTATTATTTATATTTACATTTGGTATTTTATTGATATTTTATATATTGAACTTTTTATTAATATTTATTCATTATTATTTGTACGTAGAAATTTTTATAACCTAACCTAACCATAAATATCGTAAAATATACAATATCAAAATATATCAATTAAAAAGAATTTATAAAAATTAGATACAGATCTTTACTGTCAAGTTATCCTAATTTTTTAACCTAACCTAACAAATTAAATAAATAAGAGGTTATTTCCATGTTTTGAATAAAAATATTCGTTAACGAATTTATAAAATTGACGTGTGTTCTGAAATGGAAATAGCCTCTGTAGGTATAGAAATAAGCACGAATGTTGAACTTTTCACGCAACCTCAATAATTGTCGTAATAATTTAGTTTTGCTATTCAATTGAAGGAGAGAAACCGCATGTTTGTATGGTGTGCAACAAGGGCTTCTCAACATCCAGCTCCTTGAATACGCACAAGAGAATCCACAGCGGTGAAAAACCCCATCAATGCCTTGTTTGCGGTAAGAAGTTTACGGCCTCCTCCAATCTCTATTATCATCGGATGACTCACATAAAGGTAAGTTACAGACGGGTTGCTTTTAACCGAAACATCGATATTACAATCACCTATTGTTACAAGTATTTTATTCGTTATAAGATGGTAATTGGATGCGTAGCGGATTTAATGTTTGTTTAGGTGCTTGATAATTCATCATTTCATTGCATAATCGTGTTGTTTTATCAGGCTTTTATTAGCATGATTTTATGTGTTTGTAATTTTATGTTATGAATTTATTTTATTAGTTCGTGACTTTGTCATTTCATGGTTTTGTAAGTTTGCAATTTTATAATTTCAAAAGTTTATAAATTTATAAGTTTACAATTTTACAAATTTATATGTTTACAAGTTTACAATTCTACAAATTCACAGTTTTACAAATTTCCAGTCACAGGCTTACAGCTTTACAATTTAACAGTTTTACAGTCTTACAATTTTATTGACCTTTTTATAATTTATCAACATAATAATTCTGCAATTATATAATTATGTTATTGTACAATCTTATAGTTGTACAATTATATAATCATACAACTATGTAAGTTTATAATTTTACAGTGTTACAATTTTATAAATTTACAATTTTGCAATTTTGTAGTTTTATAATTGCATTATTATAATCTTATAATCTTCACACAGTTATAATCTTATCATTTTACATTTTTGAAGTTACACCACTTGAAAATCTTAGTCTTACAATTTTGTAATTAATACAATTTTAGAATTTTATAATTTTGCACTTTTACAGTTACACAACTTTACAATTTACAATTTCATGACTTTACTATTTACTATTTTTACAATCACTTTATTTTACAATTACTTTACTATTTTTACAATCTTGCAATTTTCCCCTCCCATTTTAATACTATATAAATAAGAAATTATAATTACTAGAAATTATAATTATATAAGAAATTATAATTATAATTATAATTTTTTTGTTAAGAAACAAGATTTGCCCATGTAATCATAACTTCCAATCTACTCCATGTGCTTGCCAAAAAAGAAAAACAAAAAAAAATATTTTTTTTTCATTCACATGCAAGTTGTCCAAGGTCTTTCAAGGTTTCAAAGATCTTTAAAACTCGTTAAGACCAATCAAGTTTTTCCAAGGCTTTCAAGATTTGTAACAAGATATTTACAGAATTGTCTAAAAAATTACTGACAAACATAGTGACCATTAATTAGGTTAACCGCCCTTGTGTGAAACGATGAATTTTCGTAAAATTATGAAACGAAAGTAGAAGTAGAATAAATGAGACACAATATGAAACAAAACGATAAAGAGAAGAACATCTATTACAGTGTAAAACTAATTTTAAAAAATCAAATGTATCTTCAGGATGTCATGCTGCTCTCAATTAACCTAAAAAATAGATTTTAATAAAAATGATATATAACCTATACTTAACAGTAAAAAAACGCTTTACGTAAATGTATGATAAAAGTGATATTTCACGTAAGATGATTATAGAACATTAACCATAAAAAAATTCGGGTAAATAAGTGTAAAAACGCAATAAAATATTTCTAAAACGTATCCTCGAAGAAACTGGAAGAATTGCCGCTGTCAGGAGCAAGAATCGCATGGAATTTGATTTGATTTTATTCTCAGTTATCTGGCAGGAGTTAAAGCCGGTGGTGATCGGAAAACGTAAGGAAACCGGTACACTCGGCGTAATACGAGGCGCGAGTTGGTAAAAGAGCAGTCGAAGTTTTTCTTTATCAGAGCGGAAACCCCCTATGAGTTTCTCTAATCCACCCGAAGTAATGATATCTCGGGAGCCATATAGGTTGCTCTGCCATCAGCTACTGTAATTGGTCCATTACTCGCTACTGCTTGGAATGCAATCCAATTAGGGAGACGGAGAATATAACCGGAGGCAGTCCCCTCATGGTTCTCTTTCGATCTTACGTGAACATCGCTTTCCGCCTTTATCTTGTCCACCTTTACCTGCATACTATCCGCCCTGCCATCTTCTTTCATTCCTACTGACTTCCATTCGCGTTCTCTTCCTTTCTCTTTCCTTACTTCCTTCAAACCGACAACCCTGCTACCTTTTCATCGTGTTTTCGCGAACACTCTTCCCTCTGCTCTTGATCGATTCGATGATCGAACCGGGAATAATAAACCGCGGCCGATAGAACAACATTTAACGTGCCGTTTTGTTCTTTTGAAATGCCACCCTCGCGACGCTGAAAAAAATATTAGTCTACGTATTTTAATCGACTGTGCTTACTTCAAGTCTCTTACGAGAAATTTATGAGAAGAAAATGAAAGAAAATACTTCTCGTTCGTAATGTATTGTCATATTTCTTTAAGTAACGATTACTTTTTAGTTATTGATGTGTTAGAAAATGCTGTGGATCAAGTTTTATTTTGTTCGAGTCTAAAATATTGCGAAAGTTCAAGTATTTATGGAAAAGGGTAAAAAATTGTTTTCTTCAATGAAGAATGAGTTCGTACTGCGCATGCGCTGCACGTAACGTGCGCATGCGCGTTGCGTATCTCCATTCAAGAATACATTCTTTTTATCTTTCTTCGATAAATACTTTAATGTTTTATATGGACTATTCTAATTTATTACTTTTGCAAAATTAAATATTATTTTCTATAGAAAATCTTATAGTTTTGAAACCAAATAAGATACAAAATATTAATGTATTAGTGTGATTTTAGTTCTAACAATTTATTCAAAAAATGTTTATATGTAAAGCTTATACAATTAATAAAAATTTTAATCTGGTAAAAATTGAGATGCATTTAATTACTAAATATAGTATTTAAATTATAAAAGTCGTAGCTTGAATAATATTTAAATTTACGTATCGAAAATAAAATGAAATTAAACATACCAAAAAATAATATAAAAATTAGGAATATTAAATGTTTATAAAAATATATCTAGCACATATGGGGATAAGTCTTCCATTTTATTCTTTCAAATTTAACATTCTTAAATGTAATTTATACATCAACGAGCAGCATTTATTTTCAATAAATTTTTCTTACGATGATTGTTCTTATATAATTACTATTAGATCAATATAGTACTCTATAAAGATTTTACATTTGTTTTATTTATATTGAAGAAGTAAAAATAAATTTAGAATTTTATTCTTATTTTGTACTATAGAAGAAATTTCTTTTTTTTTCAATTATATTAATATATTTGTTCATTCCTCTTCAAAATATTCTTCAACGATCCAAAGTATAATTTACAATATCCGAATACATATTATCTTTCTACTAAGATTAAACTTATAATTTAACGGATCATTTCTACAATAATAAATATTATACTAACAATAAAGTTACAATACACAGACGAAAAAGTTTAATAAATAAATTTACGACGTGTAAAAAATACAAACGGATTAACATTTACGATAAAGAAAGCAATTAATTTATAGTACGCTTTTAAAGCTACATTATTCGAATAGTGGTGCGTTTGTAAGATTGCATTAGTTTTCAAAATAGTAATTTTCTTCAACTCGTTCATAGAATGATCTGATTAAAATCCCTACTGAAAGACATGAATTAATTCTTGAAGTTTCCATTGAAAGACATTTTTTATGTTCTTTTCTTCTTTTTTTTTTTTTCTTTTCTTTTTCAGGAAAAGCCACACAAGTGTTCACAATGCTCCAAGTCGTTCCCCACGCCCGGAGATCTTAAAAGTCATATGTATGTGCATAATGGACTATGGCCATTTAGGTGCCATATTTGTAGCCGCGGTTTCAGTAAACCTACCAATCTCAAGAACCACATGCTACTGCATCTCGGCAGATGTTCCAATAAGAAAATCGTCAAATCTATGTCCGACTACTGATCGAATCGATCGTTCTTCCAAAAAAAAATAAACAATGAAATCTATCGACTATTTTAGTTTCCCTTGGCGGTGAAAACTAAAATTATTCCCCTAGATGTGTCTCACTGTTCGAAGGAAGTCGTACACAAAGTTCGCACGTAGCTTGATTCACAGTTACATTTGAATATTAATATTATACAACCTTGTGATTACTTTGTTTTAATCGGTTTTCACATTCAGATAACATAATGTACATTATTATTATTATTAATATTATTATTATTATATTTCGAGACTTATTGCCGCAAATGTATTCTATATTTTATTTAGTTCAATTAATGAGATGTAAGTATTAGAAAATTTCTTTATTGTTCCTCGAGTTTGGTTAATACTGTTTACAATGTTATTACGTTAATCGTTATGAGGAACGTATGCGTTAGAATGGTTAGAGTAAACGGTTGTGAGAGAAATTACATGAATTTCCAATGAAACGAATGTTTCTTATGACACAAGAGATTGAAGAAAAGAAGTATTGAGAAATAAGCCTAGACGCGACAATCTATGTTGTCCGCACACGCGTGCAACTAACTACAGGAATTTCAACGAAAGAAGAAATAAGTTACCCTTGCATCGAGTACTCACGAGTTCATGAATTTTTCATCGTACGACTCGATGAAGAGATATAATTACCTTTTATTTTACCTCGTTCCGGTAATGTTTGTTTCCCAATCACGACAAGTCACGCATATACTTCTTCAATAAAGTCATTTGATGTTTAAAATGGTTTTTATTCTTACGAACCTGGATGTAAAAGAAAACCAATACCTAAATGAATAAAAGCTGTTAGATGATATATTATTGCTACTGTTACTATTATATTGATATTTCTTTGCAACTGAATTTCATTATTTTAATATTTTACTTCATTTATCTTCCCACCTTTGTGTATCATATTGTAAAATTTCACTGCTGTTATTAAATCATAAAAATATATCAACTTATGTAAAATATGTTTAAATAACAATGTAACGTAACACAATGTTAATGTCATACATTGTTGTCATAAATAAAATGCAACTATTAACGTCAATAAAATATTAAAACATTATAACAAATATAAGAATTGTGTCTATAAATACATATGATAGAATAATTTTGTATAATAATATTAAAATCCTTTGCTTTTATTCATTTGGATTTGATTTCTAATTTAAAATATAACAAACGTAATTTCAACTATTCTACCCACTTCTTACAATATCAATTTAATATATAAAATAACGCGAAAATATCTTTCTCCTAAAGGTACTAATAAACGGAACACAATTTGGAGATATTTAGATGTAATTTTTGTGTATGGAATTCCTTCACAAACGTTGGATTGTTTTTGGAATCACATTATTTACAACTAAAAACTAGATCCACCGCTGATAAGACCAGCTTTCGTATCTTTAGGTACTTGCTTTTGAAAACAGTCATCCAAAAACTGAGCCATTGATAGATAAAGGTGACCTTTTACCCCTGCCAATGTATGGCTCACATCTGGATATACCTGATAGCACATCAAATATTATTATACTAAAAATTAGTATATAATCAATACTCTATCTTGATTCACAATAGTTAGCAGTTGTACAGCTGATCTATTTTTATTACTATAAATATTATTGTATCTAAGATATTAGTTACAAACAGTACCTGTTGCCGGAAGAGAATTCCCTTCTTCGCTAGATGGCCAGCAAGTGCCATGGATTGTTGGAACTGAACATTATCATCCGCAGTACCATGTACCAAATAAAACATCTTATTTCTTAAGTGTTCCACTTTATCATACACATCTGACTCAGCATAACCTTTGTAATTTGATACAACGTTTGGTAACCCCATGTACCTTTCAGCATATGCTGAATCTGTATGATCACAAAAATAAAATGTGTATAAATCAACATACATTGAACAGACATACAAGACTCTAAAATGATATTGAGCTCTACTAACCATATAATTTCCATGATACAACTGGTGCTACACTTATACCACATTGAAAGACATCTTGCTCAGGATGCGCCAGCGCAAGAGCAGCTACAAAACCTCCATAACTCCAACCCCAAATAGCAACACGTTGTTTATCCACAAAATGCAACGAATCCCGCAAATATCTATAAATTTTATCATTAAAGTTTTAGTAATATTCATGACACCTATATGTACATATATCTCACATTCATTTTTCTCATTTCATCATTTAGCAAAAGCGAAGCAATGGAAATTTAATTTGACTATAGATTGTAAATGATACTAAGCATTAAAAAGTATTGGTTGCATGCGTGAATATCTTTTATATCCACAATGAATAAACAACAATAATTTACTCTGTAACTTCAAGTTGGTCAGCAACTTCTACAGAACCAAGCCTGTAGTAGACTTCATGAAGAAACTTGTACCCTTGGCCCCCACTTCCTCTACCATCAATCTGCACAACAATCATATTTTTTCTACTAGCTAAATAGGTGTTCCAGTCAATTTTGAACATTTCTGTTACTAATTGAGAGCCTGGAGCACCATATCTACAAGAACATAAAATAAGAATAAATAACCAAGGAAAAAAAGATTTAACTATTATCTTGTAATATAATATTAAGTATAATTTAATGGTTAAACACACTTACACTTGCACAATTAAAGGATATCGAGTGATTTCATCTTCTCTTAATCCAGGTGGTAAATATAATTTTACTTGTGCGTTGTATCCACCACTTATTTGAACGGGGAATGTTTTCACTTGTGGAAGCGCAAGCCTGGAAATTCGTTCCTAGAACAAATTGTCAATTATATTAAATAATTATTAAATAAGTACAACTGGTAAATTAACAGTTGCAAGCTGTTTTTGCAGAAAATATTATGAAACAAATAGAAAATGACATATGGGTAAAGAAATACATGTTGTATGATATTATATAAGTTTCCAAAAAACAACTATCTGAAAATATCCTTAACAAAATGAATTAAAAACGTACTCGTAATAATGTATTATTCTGCAAAACATAAATTGGACGTGGCATTGGAAAATCAGTTTTGTATAAAGAAACAGTTGGTATACTTGGTCCATAACATTCCAGGACAAAATAATCAGTACCAACTGGTGGAAAGATAGCATTATGATACTGGCAAGGCAGATCAGTGAATTCTGAAAATGAAAACATAAATGATATATGTATAAATTTAATTGCTAATTTCAAAAAAATATAATGAACTTACTTGGGGGAGCATGTACTTTCGATTTCTGTTTTTTTGTAACATTTTCTTTGGGCTGTCCTTGATCAGCATTTTGTGTATTTTCTGTTTGTGTCTCATAATGGTCATGTATATAACTATTTTCTGCCCAAGAACTATGATGACCCGATGAAAGTGTTCTATGTTGATTTTGATTTCTCTCAGTTGTTTCGGTACACGTAATGCAAACTGCAGGATGTAAAGATGAACCCACATGTGGTAATAATGAACTCACATAATAAAGATGTCTTTGACCTGGCTTCATAGGTGGAATACCTATAAAGTATCTATGTAGAAGAACTACATTAGATTTAAGCAAAAATACTATATCATCTGTTATATATAACATATTGATTTATAAATAGTATATTTAAAAAAAAAATTAATATTCAGTGAAATATTGCTCACATAGTATTATTTGTTTGATCCCATGCCACTATCTTAGCGACCTCAAATTTTCCATGAGTGAGTGGAACAACCAATTTCCGAGCCACATTCACCCAAACAATGTGTTTATAATAACCAGCTGAACCATCCTTAACTGGACTTATTGCAATGTAACTGCTACCATTTGCTGAGAAAATTGGTGCTTCAGGAGGAGTATCTACCCAGCCACGATCTTCAGCTACTATTTTTTGAATTTCCTACATGAAACAATATTAAAAATTACTCTGTGAGTGATCAGTTATTTTAAAAACAAAAATCAAACTTAATGACTACACTATACCTGACAATGCCACATTGCACTCTTACAGATGGTTACAACAGAAATATTTTGTGCACGTGTTAACCATGTTATGCATACTTCTGTCAAAGACACCCAGGAAGCCGTTGTGAAATAATGTTCACTGTTAATGGACACAAACATTTACAAACATTATAATCAATACATTTGTATACTTAATAATTAAATATTAGAATATTTTAACTCAAACAGACTTACACAATGTTTAATAGCAATTAAGTCTATAAGAATGCAACTTAATATATTACTGCTAGTAGCTTATTATATCTAGGCAAACTAGTGAGAATTAATCTATTTATATAATAATGAAATGTACATGTATGATGCTTGACTTATTACTTTATTCAGTTTCTGATTTTAATGTTCTAACTTCCACGTTACTGTATTGACTGTAAAAAGGAAGCTATGTTTAAAACTAATAAATAAAGCAGATAAAAGGGAAAGGTATTTCTATGGTGCATACTAACTAAACAGTTTTATAATTGAAAAATGCTAAACTCAATTAAATAATCATCTCTGTACTAAATATTGAAATAAAATATTGTCTACATATATCATATGTTCAGGATTAAAACGAGGTAATTTCTATGAGCTATTCAAATGTTTGCTTTAAATTACTAGTTATTACATAAATTCAAAAGTCATGCTTATAGATATTACATAAAAAGTACAAGAGATCTATATAAAACATTTATATTATATAAAAAAAATGACTATATAAAAATACTTAATATATTTTTTTACTTTATTAAAAATATCTATTCTTGAAATTGTTTTTAATGTTTGAGAAATATCTACTGTTTAATTTTTAAAATCTAATATTTCTAATGTAATATGAAACAAAAATTACTTTTATGTTAACGATAGTACTATTTTATGGATGTGCAAATTTTACATATTTTGTTATGTATGAACTGCTAAATTTGAATCATTATTAAAATATTAGAGATATATTTAAAAAACTACCTCATTTTAAGCCAGAAAAACTACGCCTCATGTATATCTTTAAAATATCTTGCCAAAGAAAAACGCTTCCTTTTTTGAGGTACCTTCAGAGTGTCACCATACAAACATCTAAACGTTTCTTGTAAAAAACGACAAAGTGCAATCGCTATTCAAACATTTTCAATTTTGTTCATTTTTTTTTTAATAAGACGAATAAATACACCTAATGAGGAAAAAATAATGAGAGAAACTTTGTTCAAGCACACCATACTCCAAACTTTATAAATAAACTTACACATGCTCGATGATAGGTGGTGGTTTCACTACCTTCGTATGTATATTCTTTGGATCTGCCAAGTCTGCTACATACAGTCGCACCACAGGATTCGGTGTCCCTGGCTGTAAAGACAAAATTAATATTTTATTATACAAATTATTTCTGACAAATAGTAGTATACAAAAACAAAATTACTTTAGGATAACGTAGAGATCGTATGTCAGGATAAAGAGCTTTGTTCCCTTCACCAAACCAAGATATATGCATTTCTTCAACTAGCGAATCATTAAAAGAGGCATATAACATCATGTGACCATCTGGTGACATCCAAATTGCTTCAGCACAATGCAGAATCTCCTCTATCAAATAAAAAATAAGTATATATTAATTGCATCTGATGCAGTAATAATGAAATCATATAATATACTATAGAATTTATAATAAGTTACCTTCGTAAAGCCAGTCTGGTAATCCATTTGATAATATACCAGGAACTGCTGTATTAGTAACTCTATATCCTGTGTTACTTGTAGGACCTGGTAAATAATAAATGTCATAGTCTTGAACCATAACTAGTCCATGACCACGTGGAGTCCATTTTGCTAACAAAAGATAAGGATGTGCTTCTTTCTCGGGATGTGGAGTTAATGGTATCGTTTCCCTGTAACAATAAAATAATAATTGTATCACTCTTGGTATACATTATCAAAGTTTTTATAACTACACTGCAGCTTCAGAAATAGCTTTTCCATAAGTTATATACTAATGTATATGTATCTGCTACACAATTAATTATTTATTTTTTCAGTGTTTTGCCAGTTTTTAATCAGTTACTAATCATAAGAAATCAATTCATGAGCAATAACTGTAGTCTTTACACAATTACAAAATTTATAAAAAAAATTTCATCTACTTGCAGTTAGATGTGATAGGAAAACTGGTTCAATAATTTGAAAGTACTTTACTTATAAATTACTTTTACTAACCGTGTATTTACATCATAAATTGTATATTGCGCTAAATACGAATATCGGAAGAGTTTCTTCACATTGTGCGCAAGAAGTAAGTATTTACGATCCGGTGACAACGAGAACTTGGCAGGATTCAATATCCTCTGTATACAGAATATCTATTAGTGTTGTGTTTTACTAAAAGACCTAAATAGTATATGGATATTTGCTACTAAATGTAAGTATTTGAATACGTTAAACTTTACATTATTAAAATGATAATAAAAGATTAAAAACAAGTAAAGCTTACAAAAGTTTCATTCGGCATTAGACTGCGACTAGTGATGTTCTTTTGAGAAATATGCAACAGTGAAATTCCACCCCACACATCTCGGTAGCAAATGTGCTGTCCGCTTACCCATGATCCATTAAAAAGGAGTGGTGTTAATTCTCCAGAAAGTACCTGAAAATTATTTATTTAACATTATTGATTTATTTTTATAACTTGTTTCACATTAATGATGTAGATATATAATAGCATAACTGATATGTGTTTATATATCAAAATAGTGTACTATGTACCTCAGAAAGTCGTAGTCTAGCACCTTGTACTCTAGGTCCCTCATCTGGTGGTGTTAATAAGGCAACTGATGTTACAATCAAAGCTAGGACCGCAACGATCACAAGTAGAGCTATCAAAATTCCACGCCAGTTCCGCTGATTTGGATTTGCTGACACTAGCTCCTATCACAAAGGTACTCACTAACGCCAATGTTCACTAATTATGATACACACATATGAGGAGGTGCAAGTAATAATGGTGTAAGACAAATTTTAAAGATTCTTGTATGTGTAGATACATGATTATTTCTTACATGATTGTTTTTTAAAAGAAAAAATAGTACAAATAAGTTTACTCTAACAAACAGTCAAATATATAAATGAAATAAATGTTCATTTAATTTAATAAAACCTTTCATATCTCAGAATGAGAATTAAATAACTTACAATAAAATAAAGAGATTTTACTATAATTAATAAATCAAAAATATATGTGCATACTTTAATGCATAATAATAAAAATCTTTTAATAGCTCCATATAATTGTTGATATGAAATAAGAGCAGAGAATAAATAATGAAAGAAGCAGCACAAAATAAAAACTGGAAGTAAATAATGAAAGTAGGAACTTCATAGAACTTAAATCTGAGCTTCTTTGTTCTGGTTCTTAATGCTCAAACCTCAGCAACTACTGAGTGCTTGGAAAGCACTTAAATTCTAGTACAATTAAGGGAAAACACCACAAGAAGCTCAACTTTAGCTAAGTTACTGATTCTGGAACAACGTTGTTCATCAAAGCTTCATTATTTTTTAGTGAAAATTAATAATCTAAGAAGAATAATTTACTTTGAAGAATATTTGACTACAAAATGATATTATTTCTGTAAAAACTCAATATTTCTTCATGTATTTTATTGAATTTAATGCTATTCAGGCCATCTCCTTATAAATAATTATAAATATAATTCTTCCTATAATTCTATTTTGATATGAAAATTATCCAAGGCCAAAGAACTTGAAGTTCTTAACCAGTTATTACTTATTTTTATTATTTCTTTCTTCAAAACCAGTTTTGCTTCTTAGGTGATACAGTTGCATTATAGCAAGAATATACTTATTTTCTTTAAATTAATCATTATGTTATTCAGTACAAGAATTTTATTACTTAAAAAAACTATATAATTTATATAATATCAACCATTAGTTATTACAGATATACATTTATGATAATAATCCACTGCTTAATTTATGTAATACATCTAATTTAGCAATTAATTGATTAATGTGATTTATTTTAGATTAGTGGGTCAATGTTAGCTCCTTATATTTATAGATCTGTTAATTATTGATTTTATGTTATAACAATAACCGCTTCTAAAAATTTGAATTTTTAATATAACATATTAGTTATTCTTTTTATTCCATTTTGATACAGATGTAGAAAAGTATGTAAAGATAGTTGTAAATGTATAAATAGTGTAACTAATAGTAGACAATATTGCAATTTTACTTTTAAATAATAAGTAAATATATTATTAACAATTTTGTTTATATCTTTTTGCTATAGTACTTTTTAACATTAACCTTTCCTTTAATTTTTCAATAATTTTCAGTTATTTTATTTTTTTAATAATTGTATTTTCGAATTTCTTTTTCAACAATATTATAACTGAATGTAATAGGTAACATCGGCAGTGCTACTATGAATGCAAATTCTACAAAGAAAAACAAATGAAGTGACTGCCAGAATAATAGCTTACGATGACAATCTGCGCGTGAACGTGCGGAAGAATATTAAAATCAAAGTCGGTGAGTCCATTTACATTATTACCTCTAAAACGCGTACAAAAGAATCTTTTCTGTTATATTCAATTTTATTGCTCTTATTTAATGTATTTTATGAAATTAAAATATTTCTTTAAACAATATTAATGAATCTTTAAATAATATTTAGTATTTTAAATATATAATGCTTAACCTCTCGTTTTAATAATTAATTATATATAAGTATTACAGACTAGTATATTGTAATATATAAAGTATGATATTCTATATTGTTTAAACTTTCTACTTTTTTCCGTTAAGTACACTTTCTTCAATTTTTGCCGAAGAAAATCAATAACGATGTTAAATTTATTACAAATGCTATTTTTGTATTTATTAAATATTAAATTTAAATATTTATTAATACATAAATATTGTTTGTTCTTTATATCTGTTTTTAGGTAAACATATTTTATTCTACCGTTTTTAGAAAATATTTATTTTTATAAAAATATACGTTAGGAAGATTTCTTAATTATATTACATGTATAATGAAATGTGGAACAATATGAAATAAATATGGAAATATAAATGAGAGTTGCTATCAATCTTTAATGTACAAATTATACTAATACATATAATTACTGTAAATCTTTTAAAATATCAATTTTAATTTTGTTAAACAATTTACTTTTAAAATATTAATTTTTTTTGACAGATAAACAATTTTCTATATTTTCATACTTGGAAAAATTGATCATTTTATGCAATTAATAAATTGCTACTTAAAATGTTAATTTTTAAATAAATAAATATTGTACTGCTATAAAAAAATTTAAACAATTTGAAAAAAATTAAATGTAGACTAGTTATCATTAATTCTTTATAAATTATATTTAAACTTTCTGCTAGGAATAAAATTAAATACTATTACAATTTTTGTTCCAGTTTAACAAAATATTTTCGTTCATGAATCATAAGAAAATTATACTCGTTTACTCTTAAAATAAAATTATGAAAATTCTTAAAATTCATTTCAAATTCCTACATCTAGAACCCACAATATAATAAAAACTAATTTCAATTTCGATAACTTAACAAAAAATAGCGATCAATAAATTCTAATTCACCTAAATCAAATAACGAATTACTCTCCCTCGATCACAAACTCAAAAACGTCCCCCAAAAACTTCAACCAACTCAAAAACCACCCCCAAAAAAATCTGTCAAATCCAAAAACCACCTCATCTCCCACAATAATCAAACAAATTTCACTTGAAATTTTCATCCCCCAAAACTGCATCCCTACAAACTGATTAACCAAAAGATCACCATTTCGCCAGACCATGCTCCAAATTCATCCAAGTACAAAATTAAAGTAGAATGCAAACGAATTACCTCGTCGTCGTAAATGTTATCGTGATCTGCCATCGGTGTAGGGGATCGATGTTCCGATGCTTCTGTTGAATTAAGAAAGCAAACAACAGAAGATCGTGCTAAAGTTTATCCCGTGGTTCGTCGCGAGCAAATCGTAGTCCCTTGTGCAGCGTGATAGATACATATGTACGCACTGACATAAAACACCACCGTAGGGGAAAAATGTCTTAGGGAGAGGAAGAATAGAGGGAAAAAGAAGTCTCGCGGTAACGATCGGTGCCGATTTCGAAGACTTCCACCTTGCACCGTGAAAATTTTCGGTACTGATATGGAGATTGTCCCCGATGATGCTGGAAGAACGAGGCCTGCGCTCTTCTGATGCTGCGCGCTTCTGTCCTTTCATTTTTCACCTCTCAATAGCACACCGGATGCACCGGGTCATCTTGACCCCACTGTAGGAATAAAGTCGCAGTGTGCTTGTGCAAAAATTATAATTGTTCGGTTATTATGAGGGTATATGGCACGCTTCATCGATTTCGATTCACTGATATACAGGGTGGCTTTTGCACACTTTGGCGAGTTGGTCGACGTTTTGTAGGTGTTTGACTCGTTAATTAATGATGTTCGAAATTGGGGTAGACGGAAAAGAATTGGGGTATTTTTGATGTAGGAGGTCAGGGAAATTTGTAGAGTAATATGAGGATTTAGTAGGGGGTTTGAACAAATATTTTTTAATTGGTTTTAATGTTTAGTTCTGGATATATGTATTTATTCCGGGAATGTGTTACATTCATTGATAAGTCGAAGTTTGATAAACTTTGAGATTTTTGAAGTTTGGAATTCTGGGGTATTGGAATTTTGGGTTATTGGAATTCTGGGATATTAGAATATTGGGGTATTGGAATTTTGGGGAATTAGAACTCTGAGATATTGGAATTCTGGGGTATTGGAACTCTGGGGTATTGGAATTCTGAGATATTAGAATTTTGGGGAATTGTAACTCTGGGGTATTGGAATTCTGGAGTATTGGAACTTTCGGGTATTGGAACTCTAGGGTATTGGACCTCTGGAGTATTGGAACCCTGGAATATTGGAACTCTGGAGTATTGGAATAGAGTATTGGAACTCTGGGGTATTGGAATTCTGGGGTATTGGACCTCTGGAGTATTGGAACCCTGGAATATTGGAACTCTGGAATATTGGAATTCTGGGGTATTGGACCTCTGGAGTATTGGAACCCTGGAATATTGGAACTCTGGGGTATTGGAACTCTGGAGTATTGGAACTCTGGAGTATTGGAACTCTGGGGTATCGGAATTCTGGGGTATTAGAATTCTGGGATATTGGAATTCTGGAGTAATGGAACTGTGAGGTGTTGGAACTCTGGAGCATTGAAACTCTCGGGTATTGGAATTCTGGGGTATTGGAACTCTGGGATATTGAAATTCTGTGGTATAAGAATTTTGGGGTATTGGAATTCTGAATTATTTTAATTTTGCAATACTGAAATTTTAGTATATTGGTATTGTTGAATATTGGAATTTTAAAATATTGAAATTTTGACGTATTTGAGATCTGATATATTTTAATTCTGAAATATTAGTATTCTTAGGTACTAAAATTTTGGGATATTATAATTTTGGAATTTTGGAATACTGGAATTTTGGAAATTTGTAATTTAGGAAATTTGTATTTTTGGAATATTTGAATATTTGAATATTGAAATATTGTAATTATGTAATTTAAAAATTTTAAAACATTGAAATATTCAAATTTCGGTACATTAAAATTTTGGAACACTGAAGTTTTGAAACTTCACAATGTTTGATCTTTGAAAATGTTTAATAATAGAATTGTGGAACATTGTAATTTTGGAACGTTGGGATTTTGGAATATTGAAGCTTTTGAATTTTTGAACTTTAGAACTTTCAATGTTTGAAACTTTGAAAATTGAAATTTTGTAACTTAATAAGTTTATCTTTAAACTTTTATAAACATAAGGATTTTTGATATTTAAAATTTGTAATCTTTGTAATTTTACAATTTTGAAATGTTAGAAGTTTACAATTTTTGAACCTTTGAGTTTTGGAAATCTTAGAAATCTTAGAACTTTGAATTTTTAATGTGTCGAAGCTTTGAAATTATAGAAATTTGGAATTTTACAATTTTACAATTTTAATACAATTTTACAATTTTACAATTTTACAATTTTTGAGTATCAAATCTTTAAGAAAAGAATAACCTTGTTTGTTCCGACGTATAAAAATTTGAAAGACCCCGTCATACAGTCCATGAAAGGAGGAAAGGAGAAAATGTGACATGAATGGGTCAGACGTCTTCCTCTACTTATTTCACCCTGTCTATCATCACTGTTCCGAGTTTATCTCAATTCAAACAGAATCAGGGCATTCGGTAGTCAACTTTAACAATTTAAACTTCAATATCATAATATTTGAAATTTAATAATCATTCATGTATAATAATCAAATTTTTATTAATCAAATTTTCTTCATTTTTACATTTTCTATAAAAGTAATTCATCGACTAATTTTTCTGTTAAAAAAACATATTAACACATTTTTTATTCGTATAATTTTATTTTAAAAAATTTGTTAATAAATTTATTTTTAACTTATATTTACATTATGAAATATGAACCTATAATTTATATTTCATAAAATTAAGTTTTCATGAATTTCTAAAAATCATTTAAAAATGAAAATGAAAAATTATTTATTCATATTCTAAAATAAAGTATATTTAATATTTTATCAAGTTTTAATTAAATTGTTGAAACTTGATTTTAATAAAAAATATTTTGTTCTCTTTTTATATTAATTTGAAAAAAATAATTTTGTTTATTTATACTGAATGTTGAATGTTTATTTTTATTATTTATCTCAATTTGCTTTTAATAAAAATTTTATTTCTTTTTTGTTTCAAGTATGAACAACATTTCACAATTTGTTAATAAAATCTGACAAGTGGATATATTTTTTTTTAATTAATACATTGCTTCACGAGTTCATGTATCGATTATAGAATACAATATTATACTTTTAGTTAAATTAGTATTTACAATCAATTTTCAAAGACCAACATTTCCACGTAGACGCACAAACGTAATGCAAATGAAGGAATAAACGTTGAAATAACACTTTTAATTTTCGTTTCGGTCTTTATACACACGGGATGTTTTTTGAGGCTGTTCTAAAATTCGATCACGACTGAATGTGTTAAACATCATCTGTCTCGACGTATTTAAAATTGGATTGATAGACATTCGTCAACAAGTTTACGATTTTGCGTGGCTATTAATATACTCTAATACAATTTTAAGGGTTTTAACCTTAGTTTTGATTTTGGCAAAATAATAAATTACTCATATAGCAAGTATGAATATATAATTTGTTTAAATTAAAGTACATTAAAATTAATATTAATATTTTGTTAAAATCAAAGGTATTTAAAGTAAAAAACCTTAAAATTTAAAATTTAAATAAAAATTTTTCAGTTAATGTTTAAAAAAAAATTAAAGCTTGATACTTACTTTGATGTGTTTCAATTTGAACAAAATTATACATTCATATTTATTAAAACTAAAACTAAATGTTTTTAAAAATAAAATTCTTCAATTAATACCCTTGAAATTTAAAGTCAAAATAAAAATTTTTCATTTAATATTAAAAAAGAAAAATTTAAACTTGGTACTTATTTTAATATATTTCAATTTAAATAAAATTATATATTTATATTTGTTGTATTAATTGCTTATTACCATTTTTTTCTATCAAAATTAATTAAGATTAAAAATAAAACTTCAATATTTCAAATTCAAATAAAAGTTTGTCAATTGATATTTAAACAAAAATTAACACTTGATACTTATTTCAATATTTTTTATATAAAAAGTCAGCGGGATTATTTATTTTGGGACACCCTATATATATAAGTATAATTGTAAGTTGCAAAGCTTTTATATGCGACCCAGTATATCCATGAATGTAGATCAATATCTACTGCGTTTGCGTGTAACTTACGTCGAATGGTATGAAAAAGCGCGTATTATATAAATTTATCGTATTTGTACTCGTTATCAATATTATCGATTAAAATACGTATCGATTATGATCATATTATTAGCGAAAGCATGAACTTCCAATCTTTCAAACGTTTAAATTCTATTTTTCAAATTTTCAAATTCCAAAAATACCGAATTCCAAAAATCCCGAATTCCAAAAATCCCAAATTCCAAAAATCCCAAATTCCAAAAATCCCAAAATTCCAAAAATCCCAAATTCCAAAAATTCCAAATTCCATAAATCCCAAATTCCAAAAATTCCAAATTCCAAAAATCCCAAATTCCAAAAATCCCAAATTCCAAAAATCCCAAATTCCAAAAATTCCAAATTCCAAATTCCAAAAATCCCAAATTCCAAAAATCCCAAATTCCAAAAATCCCAAATTCCAAAAATCCCAAATTCCAAAAATCCCAAATTCCAAAAATCCCAAATTCCAAAAATCCCAAATTCCAAAAATTCCAAATTCCATAAATCCCAAATTCCAAAAATCCCAAATTCCAAAAATCCCAAATTCCAAAAATCCCAAATTCCAAAAATCCCAAATTCCAAATTCCAAATTCCAAGTTCCAAATTCCAAAAGTTCCAAATTCCAAAAATACCAAATTCCAAAAGTTCCAAATTCCAAAAATTCCAAATTCCAAATTCCAAATTCCAAATTCCAAAAGTTCCAAATTCCAAAAGTTCCAAATTCCAAAAATTCCAAATTCCAAATTCCAAAAATTCCGAATTCCATATACTCTAAATTCCACCAACTGCAAATACCCCACACTCCAAACTTCTCAAACTACAGATTCCCCACATTCTAAATTTTCCAAATGCCAAGTTCCCAAAACTACAATTCACAAAACTCCATTTTCCCAATTTTCAGATTGCTACATTTACAAATTCTCATATTCGGGAATGCATAAATTAAAAAATGTACCGTGAAATCAACCATTTAACGATGACAAAACAAAGACGCAATTTGAAATATTCCGCTGTTCCGTCATATTAAGAATTAGTTGCGTTAATGCACGTATGCAGCGCAAGTAACAGTTACCGTTGCGACATCTATCTTCATATAGTTTGTGGAAATTTGTTTCCTTACCAGGAATGTGGTGAATGTCAACACGTTACAGTGATTTGTGAAATAAATTTATTACATTGTAAAGTTATTACAATATTTTAATAAGTGATAATTGGAAAGTGAAGTTTCATATAATTAAATATGAACGAAAATCTGTTGAAAGAAATACAATATCTGACACGTAAGTTTATGGTTCGTTAATTACTTTGTTGGTCGTGAATAATGAACAAAGACAAAATTTACATGTTAAAAATATTGCAAAAAAAAATTACATCCAGATCTAGGGGACAAATGTGTGCATTAACTTTAAAAGCTATTATTCTTTTAACTGTTACAAGATTGTAAACATTGAGCCATTTATTAATAGAAATAGAAAGTAACACATTAAAGACTGTTCTAATAAAATTTATATTAAAACCAGTCTTTGTATATGAATGCTAAAAATTAATGGGTTTTTTATAATATTTTCACACATTAATCTTTAACTAATTGTCTTCAATAATGATGTACTTAAATAACTTCTTTAATGTAGGTTAAATTTTGTTCTGTTCTAGGTTTAATAGAAAATCATAAAAAAAAGTCGTTGGATACATTATGTTGTGTGGAAAAAGATATTACAAATCAAAATTTAAATTTAGCACAGACAGAAAAGTATGCAAGTGCACTTTATAAATCTCAATTGTCCAAAATTTCTAATAACATTTCAGGCAACGAATTGACTAGTACCAATGTATACATTAATCCAAACTTTAAACCTCAAAATTCTGCTATACACATTAATCCAAAACTCCGTATGAAATCTTTGGTCCATATTAATCCAAAAATGATGAATAATGTCATAAAATCTAATGAAAGTGTACAATGCAATTTGGTAAACAAAACAGCAAATGCTAAACAAAGTCCTGTGCAAAATTCTATAAAAAAATCGGTACATGTTAATCCAAAATTAATGAAAAAACTATCTTCCTCTATGCAACCGAAACCAGAGGAGCATAAGAAAATAGTAATACAAAATATCACACATCCAGTGTGTTCAAGATTAAAATTTGTTAAAAGTACAAATTCTCCAAAGGCTACTCAAAGTCAAAAAAAAGTTAGCAATAATAACATTTTAATTTTATCGCGTAGAAAACTTATACGTGTGAAACGAGGATCAAGAAAATCATTAAATACTTCTCAAATAGAACTTTGTAAAATTAAGAAGTCTTCGACTTCATTGGTAAAAGCTGTGAAACCAATATCTCAAAAAGTTGTAAGAACAAAATTATCAAATGCTTCACAGCAGTTAATAAATAGGAATTTTACTCTAATAAAATCATCAATGGTGAAACCTAAAATAAACAAGTATAGAATTGATAGAACCATACCAAAAGCAAACAACAAAGAATATGTAGGCATTAATCGAAAAAAGGCTGTGTATGTATCACAAAATAGTAGATATACTTTGGTAATCGTAGTTGTGTTAAATAATTACAGTTGATGATTAATAAATATTTATATTTCTTCTACACACATTTTAGGAATAATAAAATGCAATTAGTAACAATTGGAGGAATTGTTTATAAATCTTCTAAAAATCAGTTAGTACGTAATAGTTATGGAGTAAAAAGTAAGATATTTTTAACAGTTTTTATAGATTATAATTAAGATTATAAAAATACGTGATACAAAACTTTATCTTTCATATATTTTCAATTTAGAAAAACGAACATTAAATTTAAAAGCTGATAAATTTGTTATTACTACTAATGGAAAAAAATTACGTAGAATAAAATCTGCAAAAGAAATGTCAGAAAATCCTAATATGAAAGCATTTTATACAAATAAATTTAAATTGTCATCTAACATATCAAAAACAAATTATAAAACCAATATAAGGTATGTAATTGATATGATTACCTTCCTCTTTCTTGTGGTTCCATAATACATTATTCATACTAATAATTACTTTTTTTACTAACAGCAATAAAGTCAAACAAAAAAGTATACAGATATTGCGTAATAAAATGCAAAAAAATAATCAACCCTGTTTGATATTTCAAAGATTTGGATACTGTTCAAATCATACAAAGGGAACTTGCATAAAACGCCATGACAAAAAACAAATTTCTCTCTGTAAAAAGTGAAGTTGATTTTTCTATAGTTTCACTTCACTTTATGTATAAACATTTCATATTTGACAATAACCATTTTTCCTAGGTTCCTTCAAGGAAATTGTTTACTTGACAAGTGTCCACTATCTCATGATGTGGGTCCTGAAAAAATGCCAACTTGTAAATACTTTTTAGAAGGTTGCTGTACACGAGACGCTTGTCCTTACCGCCATGTCAAAGTTTCGTCCAATACTCCAATTTGTATTGAATTTTTACAAGGATACTGTGCCAAAGGTAGTGATGTAAGTACAATATTTTCTATACTTACGTAAATGTAAAGTTTTAAACAATTATTGCATTTATAGGTATATATTATTTTTATATACCTTGTTATACAATAATTTTAGTTATAAAATATTAAGACTGTCATCGTATATCTTTTATTGTGTATTAATAATGTATAAAAGACAATATTTCAAAACACCTGGAGATTTCTTCTTTTACAGTGTAAACAACGGCATGAAAATTTGTGTCCCGAATTTGAGAAAACCAACAAGTGCAGCAAAGGTAAGCATTGTCCTTATCCACATAAATCACAATCATTTTCTAATACACAAAATCATTTGAAAAGAAAGTATGACATATGTAGTAATCAAGTAGTTCCTCCTGCTACAAAGGATACTTCTTCCTCTAATAATGAAAACAGAGTTAGATATTATGAACAAGCAGATACTTTAAACAAGTCTCTTGACAAAAAAAGAGAAAGTATTATGAAAAAAATAAAACTTATGAAAAGAGTAGAATCCATAGCTTGTTCTGATATATCAAGTGAAACATCTAATAATACCACAGATGTAGAAATAAGTGAAAATAATACTGAATTAGAAGTAGTTTCTAATTCAACAGTATCAAAACGACCTCCTATTGGTTTTCTGCCTGCTTATATACCTATCAATTGATGTAGATACTACATCTATAAAATTCTAGATTTTTTATAGTTCTCTGTACATTTGTGTATATCTATTTTGACTAATATATCATGTTCTTGTCATTTGATAAAACAACTTATGTTTTGATTAGTAACAAATTTATATTTATAGTTATTAAAACATTAGATTTCTATTCTATTATGTTCAAATATACACAAAAAAAAATCAAGAATTATATTTTGTAACATATATACACTCGTGTAAATGAAGAATGTATATTTAACAAAATGAAAGTATTTTATGTACATATAAATGTTATAATTATTTATATACCTTTGTCTCATTTCTCCTCTTGTCCCTAAAATATAATTCTATTAAAACAAAATTTATGTACGTGAAAAAGAGAATATTGTAATAAATAATTAACAAAGTATTTATATGTGTTGTCAGAAAATGATACAAATTTCATATATTTTTTTGACTTGTTCACGTGTACACTTACAATATTTACAATATAGTATATAAACGTATAATACATTTTTGCGTAAGAATACAAAGTTGGTAAACTCGAACATGGTCATATGAAATAATTTATACAAATATTTTAGACATAAATAGCTACTTCAATATTGTAATACCTATACATTTTTACACAATAAGAAAGCAACTAATATTTAGTAAGTTTATTTCAACTGTATATAAGAATCCAGTTAGTAGGATGATTATATGCTAATAATATTGGACTATGTAATAATAATGAGATCGTATCTTCATTAACAGCATTTGACATAATAAACCACTGGTCAAGCCAATTTCTCATACTTTCTATCGACATATTTGCAGGACTTACACCCCTAAATGAAAGTGCCTAAAACATTTATAATTAAAAAATATATAGTAATTACAATATAATATGGGTTTATATACATAATTTTAAAATATATTCAATTAGAGACTTATGCACACCCAGCGTATTTCGTCGTTTGGCATTTTTATACTTCCACCCTGTTTTTGTATAGCTTGATCCATTCGTTTTATTAGCATACCTCTTTCTATCAATTTTTGTTGTTTAAAAAGTGTCCAAGAAGATATATCATGAATACCGAGCAATTCTTTCTAGAAATATAATCCAGAAGTTTAATATTATTTTACTTGATAAATTATAAATTGTCTTCTTTTCAAAACTAATGAATATGAGCAAAAAATGTTAGGATTATTGAACAAAATACATTTAATTTTAATTACAATAAATTCAACATACTATATGTTTTCTTTTAAGGCTGTTTAATGAATAGGGAGGTCCAGCAAATAATTCAGAGCAAGCAATAATATTTTCCACTTGAGGATGTGTGCCACTACCAAGGCATGCAATAATATCGTTCCATTGTTTTTTCAATTTTTGATTTGTAATACGATGAAGTTCTGCTTGCATACATCTAAATAATGGTCTGTTATGTTTTAATCGCTTCTTATGGTCCAATAGCATAAAATCGAGTCTTTGTTGTAATGTCCAATAATGGGAAGTTAGAAGTTGTTTTGGAAAGTGATATGCCAAAGGAAAAATGATATAATTTGTAAAAGGAGCAGCTGATATTAATAGAACAGGACATAGTTTTATTAAATCCCTGGGCACTGTATATGTCAATCGTAATTGTTCAACGGTTAAATTTTCAGCCTCAGAAGAAGTCGGTTTTTTCAGTATTACCAAATACTCTTTTACATCTTTAAATAAATCTTTAGTTCCAATACTAAATACACGATACACATGCATTGTTCGTGGGAATTTTTTTTCCAATACTTGTTCATAATTTTTAATATAATTTATGTATCTATCAAACCAATACTTCTTGATGTTAGATACTTTACTTTTCTCTGTTTTTTTATTTTTTTTCCCCCATGATATTTGATTTTGTATGCTAGTGTGTATAAAAGATAAAGTTGTTTTATTTTGAAAAATATGTTGTTGACGTATTATTTTATGTATCATTATGATTTTGTTTATACTATATCATTTCAAACGCATTTATATTATGCAGTATTTTTCAAGTTTATATTAACAATATAATATTTTATTAACTACGAAATACTGTAAAAGAAAGAACAGTGTAAGAAGATTAACTGGAATATTATTCGTTTTTTTATATTATTTGTTTAATTGTATTGTAGTGTAGTTTATTTACTAATAAATTCTGAATATAAAAATATTAATAAGATACTTAAATCGTGAGGTAATTTTTATTTTCAGGTAGCTTTTAGTACGGTAAATTACAGATGCTGTACACTCGCAATTACATATAAAATCTTTTTTCGTTCAATATATTATTACTTTTTCGAATTTATCATGTTACTTATAGTACATGTTATGAATTTATTACAAAAATAAAGTGGATATGAAACCCTAAACATAGTGCACAAAAATTACTCATAATAGAGTTATAAGGTTATAGCCAGTTGTGGAAGAATTCTTCCGCGCATCTAAGTTGGATTCAGAAGGTTCTTTAGTACCAACAGTAGAAGTATAACAATTTCTTAGAGTTATTTTTTTTTGTCAATTTCCTAGCAAACACTGCGTATTTCTCCAGCAGTATGAAGATGGCGTTCAAATCTCCTGAAGACTAAATTTGCGCCAAACGCTTTGCGCGCTTTTCCAAAAAGGAGATTTTCTTTCATAATAATAATATTAATTTTTAAAAAGTAAACATATATGTGTTTAAGTAAATATTGTTATATACATTACTTTTATATCTGTATTTTGACTGCCATTTTGTGATTCAAAATATTTGTATTTGTTATTTGTAATTAGTGCCATGCGATTTGAATTTGGCGCCATATAAATTGAACTAATACGATGCAATTTGAATTTGGCGCCATACAAATTGAACTAATACGATGTGATTTGAATTTGGCGCCATATATTTAAACCTTTTTTTCCACGTTCGTTTGTTTGGAAAAAATATTCAAAACCTTACGGAAGAATTTATTTTATTTATAGATACACTTCCGAAATCACAGAAATTTAAAAAGAATTGTTGTTCATATGGTCCATTGTTAACAAAGTCTACAAAATATTTAAAAATAATTTCAAATACTACTTTCGAACAGTAAAAGTCTGTTAACAAATAGCGAGGCACTTGAAAAGAACCTTACAAAAAATGGTCTGAAAACATGGCTCACAAGTAGCTGCGAATTTGTTATTTTTTGCATTGATTTAAAAGTGATATACGTGTGGAGTTGAATTTTCTTTCCTCTTACTTCATGCACAGTATAATATATATACAATATGTAACAAATAACGTTACATAACAGAATGTCTAAACAGGTTTATTTTTTAATAAATTGACAAATTATAAATGTTATGGTAATATATTACCATTGCTAAAAACAGAAAGACTAACAATTGCTTTTTATAATATATACAATTGATTATTAATGAAATTCAAATTTCCTGTTATTTAATAAAATTGAAGGCACATGTAGAAATATTTTACAGGAATGTAATACAAATTATGTAAATGTATATGGAAAACTTTTGGTTTCTACTATGTAGAATGTCGTTAATTAGTTATACAATACATTGTTACAGCCAATAAAAATGAATTGTTATTATACAATGTTTATCTATATACATATGTAGAAATACATAAAAGTATTTCATTATACTATCAATAATTAGGTATACTGAAAATTAAAATTGAAAGAAACACATGAAAAATTGGCTTACCGTAGCATAAAAATTGTTTAGTTTTAGGATGTAAAATATTTTTAAAACAGACTGTATGTATATGTATAGTGTGTATTTGATATAAAAATATTTAAAAAGATTATTAGTTTTTACACGTATTTAATAAGTTAAACTTTAAAAATATTGAGAATGGCACATATTTAGTAAATTAATTAATAGTTTTAACACAAGTTACTGATATCAGCCTTTGAATCTGGACTCAATGAGCTCCAGTAAGTATTAATACACTTCTGTAATTTTAATTTAGTTTCTATTTTACTATTTACGTTACACACTTTGTCGATTTCGTAATGTTCTGCTACTAATTTATCTATCCACTCATTCAGATTAGAATTAACGTTGTTTTCATCACCAGTGGTATAAACAGTTCGTTCATAAAAATTTATGGAGCTTAATAAATGTGACCACTTTTTGTTCATTTCTTCAGTAACATGATAACCATTTCCAGATGCATCATTCACTTCTTTGGATTTTTCAGCGTTGATCTTTCTATTTTTCCAGTATCCCAAAGGAGTTACCAGAAATTTCATTTTCGCTATTAATAAAGAATCAGCGACTAAAAGCAGATGCCATGTACCCACAACTAGATGTTCGTTCAGTTGTGGTTTAACATATCCTGACTGAAAATGAGCAATATATTAATCACTTAAAGAATGTTACAAATAAAATAATTAAACAAAAATGATATAATTACTAAAGTTGTTTCTTCGAGTTGTATATAATTAACATCTGCCAGCCGACCATATGGATCCACCCAAAGTATAGATAAATTTTGTGGTGTAACAATTCCAGCATCGAAATCGTACCATAAGCCTGGATTTGAGTATGGTCCTATACTTCCCATTAAATTTCTGAATGTCTTCTCTTTTTGATCATAATCCGTATTAACGGATAAACTTTGTATTTTTCCCAGCCACTCTCGACTAGTAGAAAAGTTGCGTCTTAAATAGACCAAAGATTCTATTTGTTCCACATATTTTTCATTAATTGTCGTTTCTGCGTGAATCAATATTCCGACGAACTGATTGTGACTGAAATAGGCAGTAGTTTCCAAAAGGCGAACATTGTTATAGTCTATATTTAGCTTACGAAAAACTAATCTTGCTAAAGAATTCGAAATAGTTAATTGCGCATCGTCACTCAAAGGACTCAAGTCTGCTGTATGATATAGATTTTGCCAATACGTATCGTAACCTTTTGCAATAATTGTTTTGTTTATTCTTTCAGGGTACAACCATTCTTCTACCCTGTCTATGATTCTTTGATCAATAACAGATTCAAATTTTCGGGCAAAAAATAAGTTACGATCTATTGTATTTCGGATTCTGCTAAAATCCTCAAGTTTAAAATCATTTGGACTGCAACCGCACCAATCAACTACTGCTTTATACTGACATTTACATCCTAATTTCCTTTTCCAGTTAGTAACGTGTAAATTGTTATCAATGTATGTATTACAAAATCTCGAGTTACGTAAAACTGTATGGAAAAAAGACTCGGCAGGTAGTAAAGTATATTTAAATACTTTTAGTAGATCAGTCACTAATGGATCAGGATTTGGATTAGCAACGTACTCTACGAATTCCCTGCTTAAAGCTACCCAGTCGCTACCACCATCTATCTGAATACCTATAAAACAATTATTTAACAAATAATTATTTAACTAAACAATTATTTAAATAAAACAAAAGTAGAAAAGGAAATTTACCATCTGGTAACTTACGATCACCTATTCTCCACATACGAGTTTCACATTCTACAAAAGTCTTATCTAAACCTTGTTTCGTGATAAACCTCTGAACTTCTCTTCCATGAGATTTTACAAAATTCATACCTCTATTCAAACTAAGAAATTGCGTTAATTGTGCATTATTTTTTATAGGAAAATCAGATTCTGATAAGTTAACGAGGAAATCCCAGTGTTGATTATGCGCAAGCATTTGTTGTGCTGATTTCAAAAGAGTTGTCAACAGACTTGCACCTCCCCAAATACTTGCATGACGTAAATTTTCTCCCCTCGCCACTTTGATATTATTTGTTTTGCAGGATTTCTCTACCTCTAACATTTCCCGGTACAGATAATCTTGCCGCTAAAAGTACGAAACGTTAATTACAATAAACCATTTATCTGGAAGTATTAAAAATTTGTTTAATTACCGCGTCGACATGAATATAAAATAAATGTGATGGATGATACAAAACATTAATAAGTCGTTTCACTTGTCGACTTGCTCTGCCATTCACTGTTAATAAGTAAGCAATTCGTGCAGGTTTTTCATTTTCACTATCAGTACTTGCATTTCGAGCTACTTGAGCTTTGAATCCTATGAATGATATAAATTCTTCATAAACTTGTATTATTAACAGAAGTTAGTATTATATAAATAAAAGTTTTACGTGCATAATTATATTAATAGATTAATTTTCTTACTTTGAATTCCAGTCGAAAACACATTAATAGTCAAATATCCACCACAGGAATATTTAGGATTACCAGAACATTTCATATTGCAACTAGAATCTGGTAATCGTTTTAGCTGCGATGGTTTTTCCATTCCACAAAAACATTCAACTCTGAAATTAAACACTTGTATATCTGAGGATAATGTATCTTCACATATTTGTTACAAGTACCACATATCTATTTAATATCATTTTTTATGAAAGCGAAAGCTCAGAGTAAGCTCTCAATACAAAACTATCAGAATTGTCATTGTGTTCCATGTCTGAACCAATTTAATTTAAAAAATAGATGTGTTGTATCTATATACTTACGAGTATTCTGTACCAGCATATAAATATCCTGATTGAAGACACAAAAAAGCACAGCGCTCTGGAGAATTGTTCCCTTTAAAAATATGATAATAACCAGAAAGTACTCTTAATGTTTTATCATCTCTAAAACATCCTAAACTGACTGGTTTGTTTATAAATCCTGGAGAATGAGAGCACAAAGACTGTATTCTTTCTGGGTATAGTAATCCCTGTTGATTAAGGCACGTCACATTGACAATGCGTTGTTTGCATATTTGACTTTGTGCACGTGTTACAGCGCTCACAGCTTCTCTGCCAGTAAATTCACAAGGTGGTGTAAAATTTAATGATTTATAATCTAGTTTTATTCTAGAAGTGCGGTTTATCTGAGACTGTGATACTTTATTCGAATTAGGATGTTTATCTGGTGGAAGTTTCACTTGACGTAAACCTTTTGGTAAACCTTCATCTTCTTCGAATTGAGGTAAATCCTACAAACAAAATATATGTTATGATATAATATGAAAAATAGTTTAACATCAACATTATTATTAATAAACTTACTTCTCCTGAAGATAGTTGGCTCGATTTTCGATTTCGAATTTCCAACCCGAAAAATGTATGAGCCAAATAAATTTGTACACACAATACAGTAATACCAAATACAAAAAGTATTCGATATTTTCGTAAACAACTAGAAGATCGGGTTATTGAATGGTTCTTTGTTATAGCCATTTTTGTTATTTAACTTAAATTAATCATATCCTCCGAATTTGATTAATTTTGTAATTGTCATTGGTTAAATTAAAGCATAATCTTTTGTAAGATATAAGGAACATGTTGCACTTATGTATTTATATTCGATATGAAATATGTACTTGTATTCACTGTATTACATTACTTTATATATTATATACTTATATATTTACGTATAAATGTACATAAATAGTTCAAGTAGTAATAAATTACTGAAGGACAATAACAATGTGTAAAATGTAGGTTCGATAAAATATTTTCATGTAAATGTTTATTTAAATAGTTACACGCATTTATCTTGCTTTTAGTTCAACGAGGAAATACAGGTTTAAAAGTTTACAAAAAGAAATTATGCGAGAGGACATTATTTCAATTGATATTATTTATTGCTACAAATTAACAAACATATATACATAAAAATCTATGTTGTATCATAAAGATAACTTGCCGCAATAATGTTATGGCGAATTCACATGATAGATTGTAGTGCACAGGGAACCAACTTTATCAATTTATGTTTAATAAAATATGGGATTACCCAAAAACAATTAGTTGTTTTATGCTAATTATCATCAATTTCAAATAGCAAAAAAGCCATGGAAAGTGAATGAATTATTAAAATAAAAGAATAATAAGGTGAGAACTATGGAACTCAATATTTAAAACAATTATATATTCTATTTATTGTTTTCAAAATACTGATACCTATTATTCATCGATTTCGAAAACGTTTGTTGGAAATTAGACATAGTGCACCTTAGGCAAAAAGTTCTCTTTGGCTGCCATTTTCCCCAGGAAAACCAGATTTGTATTTTACTGTGTTCAGAATAACATAGATTTATAATTTACACCGTATATATTTTCACAATTCAAGCAGAGTCTGTACACTAATCGTATCAAAGCGCAAAATTTTTATAACCTCAATCTTTGGATTATGATTCAAGTCAAACTGTAAAAACGTACTTTTAAGAATTAAAAATGAATAAATATTTAAAACTCCAGAATGCAGGCACTTCATATGCCAAACATATGAACCGCTTAAGTAATCGAATATTCGGTGAAGTAACAAGATCAACTCCAAGCAAGTCTATGAAAGTTGTTAAGTTATTCAGTGAAAAACCGGTAAATAAACGACCAGAAATTATCAGCTATTATCCACGTCATACTCAAACAGCTGTATTAATGAAGCGTCTCAGAGAGTATGGTTTATTCAGAGATGAACATCAAGATTTCAAAGAAGAATATGAACGTTTGAGAGAGCTTCGTGGTAAAACGAAGTGGGTGGCACCACATCTTAGAGATAAACTAAAATAAAATTGTCAATTTTGTATATAATGTATATCATATTATACATACATACTATTAAATAAAATATATTACATGTAAATAATGATGTAAAGACAAAAATATAAAGGAAAGAAAGTATAAACTCCTTGAATGTGCAACAATAATCCTCGAATGAGAAGTTGTTATTTCTTCAAAGTAAAGTGGTAATAAATATTCAAAATGAGTTGATTCTACATGATCATTATTGTGTTTTTTTATAATTTTATCACGTTTTTTACTATTACATAATCTTGATTTATTTGAGAGACTTAACTGTCCTTTTTTTAAATTTGTTATGGTCTGATTATTGCAAGAATCTTTAGTTTTACCAATTTCTTTGTAGTGATTAGTACTAATTGCTTTATCCACAGTATGTGTATGTGATAGATTATTAGGACGAAAAGAAGTTACATTTATATACTTAAACTTGTGGGAAATAGGAATGTATAATCTATTCCAAATAAAGGATCGATTTTTATGTTCCATAGATGTTGCAGTTTGTGTTCCTATTTTGGCATTTATTGGCCAATCATTTATTTGTGAATTTATTCTTAAAAAATTTGTGTTATTCCGTAAATTATCTACATTTGTATTTTCTTTAAATTTGCAGTTGTTTTCATTTGATCTATGATTGTCTTTCCAGTTTTCTACTTCTTTATCATTGAAAATTAACTCCTTTATCCATGTCCTAAAATATTAGCAAGTTAATAATTATAATAATTTACTACAAGACATTTATCAGATTAAATTACATATATACAGATAATTTTTTATGATCTTGGAAAAAGAAAATTGTCAACATCATTAAATGATGAATATAATATATAATGTTATTATAAACTTTATTTCCAAACATATACCTAAATGCATCAAGATCAACATATGTTGGAAGATCTCCACATTCTAAAGAAAAGTTTGTCCAAGATGCAATTCCAAGTAAAGCTGTTTCACGATGTTGATTTTCACATACAACTGGTGACCCAGGATTTCCAGCACATGCTTTCATTTCATCTTTAAATTCCACCATTGTACAAAATACATTTGTATAATTTGTGCTTGTTTTTATCATATATGTGCATAATTTCCAGGAACTAAGAATTACTTCACTATACTGGATAGGTTTAGCCAAAACTTTGGAAAATGATGAAACATAGCTTTGCCATCCAAATATTAAACATGGTGCATAATTGGTATCATATTTGACAGGTATATTTGGTAATATTATTTTGCTGTTACACATGTCAAATGATTTATTAAGTTTCATAAGGGCTATATTATAGTCTCGATCAGGAAGAACAGAATAGGGTTCATAGTGAGGATGTATGTACGTAGCTTTTACAGATACTGTTTGTTTAGTATCAGTTCCATTGAGTCCAGTCGCAAATAAAACAATGGACTATATTAATAAATATTAAAAGTGTAATCTTCAATACTTATTTTTAATATCAAGAATAGAAAATGACATACGTTTCTCTTGTCTTGTACACATTGTGCTGCAGTTAAAACCCAGTCTGATGATATAAGAACTCCACCGCATGGTGCTATTGTTTGAAATTGTATTAACCAAGGAAACTGACCATCTTGAGCTCTTTCTCCTCTGAGCAGTACACTCTTAGATTGTTCCGAATTTATTAATAATAAAAATAACAAAATATTTATACCCATATTTGTTGTGATTAAAATACAAAATATCATTTTATGCTCTCATGTGACTACCTTCAATATAGTAAGATTGCAACTGCATATTAACAGAAATCGTTGTTACTAAACATAAAATTGTTTATTAAAAAATGACTAAAAATACAATATTAATTATGGCAGAAGTTTTGGCAAAATTTGTATTTACAGAATAGATACAATATTAAATAAACGTATAAAAAGATGTATATTTATCTAATGAAGAGTATCAAGTTATTTTGTTCATCATTTTGTAAGTAGACTTAATAATGTCTTTATGACTTTCATTGCTTATTTTTCAACATCAGTTAATACTTTACAATTCTTCCTTATCATCTTTCTTTTTATCTTCAGTTTCTGTATTTTTCTTTTTCTTTTTCTTCTTTTTCTTTTCCTTTACATCGCTGCTAACTTCACCTTTTTCTTTAAGACAAGAATCATCATCCCCTTTCAATGCTCTCTCTGAACACAAATACCTAATAAAATAGAAATTATTTAATATTGTCGCATTATATTCAACTAATGATAATGTATGTATAGTTTGAAATCAATACCTAGTTAAAGGAATATCTCTTTGATAATTAAAATACCATTCTTCAATATCAGACTCATAATTTTCAAGTAAATCTTCGCACTGTGATTTTAAAGTTGTTATTTCTACGGATGGCTTATCCCACAATTCATATGGAATTCCCAACTCAACTTTAACACCTCTATCCCTGTATACATATAAAATTAAGGAAACTTAAGATATTGAATTTGTTTCAATTACATACTGAACTTGATGCTAATACTAATCATTATGAATTAATATTTATTATATGGAAGTATTATCTTACACAAGTCCATGAAGAGTTTTAAAAGTTTGACTCATTCCTTTGGAAAATCTGGTACTGTCTGAACGCTCTTTGTGAATATTATATTCCAGTATACGTTCACAAAGATCTTCCATGCTTTCTATTAAACGTAATTCTCTGAAAATGACAGTTATAAACTTTATAAAAACTATTATACACTATAAATGTATAATACAGGGAAATGTTCAAATATATGTGAAATTTACGATTTTGTATATTCTTTCTTTTTCTTAGGCGCAACATCGTCGACCGAATAACCAATTTCGAGCTTATCATGTGTTTTGCCGGTTTCGTCTAATCTTGCTTCTAATTCTGTGGCAACAACCTTACAAACTGCAAAATAATGTATTATATATAATATATATTTATAACAAATATATTTATATTGTATACATGATATATATACAAATACCTTCACACTTGTTGGCATATTTTACACCTTGCTCCTCTTCAGGACCACCGATTACAAAATATGAAAACAGTAATTGCGTCAAAATAATTTGCATTAAAACGTACATTGTTCAATTACAAAATTATAATTATTAAAGGAACTTCACGGAACGGTTATGAACATTTATATTAGATTGCATCACAACTGAATTTTCTATGTTAATTATACTGCTAACGTGTCCAAACTGCCCGCTTATATTACAGATAAAGGCACTTATACTGAAAAAAATTTTATACATATTTATTTATACTCATGTTCAATATCAGAAGTAACACAGTCTGAAGAATGATATACGATAAACATGATAAACACGAATCATTAAAAAATTAATTGTTCGATTTATTCATTTTCCTGCATCGTTTAATATAGAAAAAGGTTTTATATCAATTTTATTTAATAGCATATGAATAAGTGGTTTCCATTTATTTGGTGGCTATATTTTATTCGTTAGTATAAAGCGGTATGTTCAAAATCAGCCAATGAGAATAGACCACATAAAAAATGTTTATTTGAGTAACATTAGATAATCAATTAACAATTTGCATATGACAAATTAATATTTTTATTCTTCTACTTTAATCTTAAAGCATTTACCGACATTTTGGAAAATTTGCAACATCTTAACATGATTTCAAATGACAGTATTTTTTTTTTATTTTGGGTAAACAAGGAGGATATTTTAACTAATAATTTGTATAACACTTATTTTTAAATTTCAGTTTTTCTTCTTTTTTTTAAGTTTAAATATTAATTAATAAAAGGTGGACTACATCAATGGATTTTTTTGTTCTATTTTAACATTATATTTTTGCTCATTAACATTTGGACAGATCTTTAATATATACAAAAGCAAATACCCATTTACAAATAAAGTTTATAAAAACTAGCAAAGCATATAATGAATGTACAATAACGTACTTATTGTTTCTGATTATAATAGGTGTGTAAATAAATATGTCTCTTACCTGAGACAGTATTTATGGGGTTCTGTTTTAATAATAATAATAATAAAAAAAGAAAAAACTGTATAATGTTACTTACATAGTGATCATATTTTCTATTTTATTCTTTTTCACTCTTTCCTTCTCTCTTTCTGTTTCAAAACTGAAAAGAGTATTGTATAAACTGCTTTGTACTACATTCTCATCATTTGTTCAAAAGATGTTAAATCCAGTTTCCTGTATTTTTTTTAATGGTACACAAAGTAATTTGTACAATAATATTACAAACAAGTTTTTAAAGGATCATTAAGAATGTAAGATAGTATTACTTAAAGCGTTAGAAAGATATAAAAAGATTATTAAATTATAATCAGTTTCAAAAATGGTTTGTAACATTTTATACACATTATTTTGTGTAAATTTCAACTATAATAATGCTTTTATTTTTAAAATAATGGTCTCATTATAAAATAAAGAAAATAAGAAATGCTAAAAATATAATTACCTTCTAATATAATTGAAGATATAAACAAAAGCTAACTATAAAACTGTTTTACTCACAGAGTAAGAATTAGTTGATACTAAGATTTAAAAAGTTTAAAATTTTACAAAAATATGAGACTCAACAATTTGATAGTGCAAAGGTTGTATGAAAATGATTCAATATTTTAAAGCTGAAATTATATAAAAAATAAATGACATACTATTGAAGACTGCAATATGAAAAAAATTTTGATGCAACAAAAATTATGGTAAAAAAGTTAGTTGTTTCATTATGCAGAATAGAATGTAATCTTCTGGTAGAAGTAGGAATCATTTGCACAAAAGTAAAATAAAAATATAAAAGAAAAACTAAAATAACGACAGTAACTTTTTATAACGCACTTTTATTTATGTTTGTACTTATTTACAAATAAGTATAAGTAGCAAATAACATAATTTTTTCACATATAGCATTCTATTCTGCATGACACCTCCATTTTGATTGTCTGCTCCAATAATAGGACTCATAAACAGACAAACAATTGAAAATTCCTGATATATTTTTCAGTATAATAAAATTCCTCTGTATATAATAAAATTATTTTATCATATTCAAAATACTTATTTCTCAAAATCAATTTTTTAAAATTAAATAATAAAAATGATAAATTAACGTAAAAGAAAATACAGCTAAAAATAGTTTTAGCTCTTAAAAAATGCTTGTTATAAAGTTCTAAATGAAATGCAATTAAAAAATCAAACAGCTACCATTATGCAGAATTTCGAATTTTTGAAAACAGTAACATTTTCTGCCGAAACTACGTTGTTCAACTGTTTGAAAATTGAATCTGATATTGAACACTTATTTGAACTTCGTTTAGTGATTACAATAATTTGTACCATTTTAATTCGCTAATTAGATTACCTGAACTCAACAGAATTACTTCACTTATGCTATATTGATGTTACAAATTTACTGTATTTATGAAGAAATAGAAATTCTTTCACGATTTACTTCTAATTAAAACTGGTTGTTCCATTGAAGAAGGTCATGGTACAATGTTGAGAATTTGTAGTTTCTAATAATGATATTTCGTAACAAGTTATTTAGAGACAGTTACATCATATCGTTCAGTATAATCTTATACTAGTCATGTGTTTTGTTTTCTTTTTTTTTTTCAACAATCTCATAGATGTAACACAACTAGTGACTCGTAAACTTTCAATTTTGTAATCAATCGACGAAAATTTTTAGTTTCTTTTATAATTTTCTATTCAAATAATTATAAAATAATATTCGTTATTGTTAGTAAAATATTGCTCACACTCAGCCGAATCTGCTGACTCTTACTAGATTATTATCACAAACGTTACATTATGAAATTGTTGGATAATGATCCCTATCACCATTTTGTACATATAAGACTACTCTTTTGTTACTTCGAACGAAACGCAAAATTGATCAAGTTTTGTTCATTATAATGGTACAGAAGAATGAAGAAAACCTAACTTTAGAAACTACAACATTCAGTACTTAATGAAACCATATCTATAACTTACGTGTATTTCATACATTGTCTTAAAACAGAAGTGTGCTTAGAGCCAGAAACATTTGTTTCATTTATTTAGATATACATAACTTTTGGTTTCAGTTCAGTCTTGTTGATAAAAATACGTTGTAGAAAGCATACTATCGAGACAGAAACATTTCATTTGATTAAATCTTTATTTTTGTTTCTTTGTATCAGTTGGTGCACAAGCGGCCCTTCATAACGAAGTTCTGATGTTAATGTGGGCTTTAAAAATTCGTTTTTCTGAATTATTAAAAAAATGGAAACAGCGGGTGTTCCGTCGAAATAAGTATCGTGTTCGAAAATATGTTCAAAAAAAGATTTTGCCTTTCCATTATTTGTGTCTTAAACGTTCACCATCTGTACAGCTATACTATAAAAAAATTACAATATAACACTTAAGTCTAAAACGACTGGAATCAAATATTTTTTAATGCATGAAAGAATGTGTAAATAACGTAGAAAGGAATATCTTACAAAAGCTTACTTAAAAAATTCATAAAGTGGCAGTATGAGCATAGACGAAGAGTAATTTTTCTTACGCAAAGAAAATATACATTTATATTCAGTACAATATGAACCTAAATAAAATGACTAAAGTTTAAAATGAATGATAAGTTAATGAAAGCGAACGAAAAAATGGATAACAATTTGTGACGAAAATGATTTTATCTGTAGAAAGGCAAAGTCTTGTAAACGCACATGTTACTTATATAATGCTCATCGATCGGCGGTAGCGTTTTCTAGTATTAGTTATAACAACAGGAACCGATACAGGAGCGGGAGGAGTCACAGGCGTAACAGGAGTTACCGGCGTGAGAGGAGTTAAAGGAGTTTCAGCCATTTGGGCTGAAGAGGGGGGCCTGAGCTACCAAATGTAGTTTTCGGTTTGTGGGGTTCGCATTACTCCCACACCTCCACCGAGCCTCCTATAATTCATACAACCACATAATTTCCACTGATTTTGTTCCGAGTCATATACTTCAATTGTTTTCAAGTAGGCAGTTCCATCAAATCCACCCACAGCATATAGCAAACCATTCACTACTGCTAATCCCACCTGTAATACAAGGACACCATTTAATAATGAAAGGACAACTCTCAATAATGAACAAAAGTCTAACTTGAAATTATCTACAAAACTCTATCTTTAAAAATATTTATAAAAGTAAGATTACTTACTCCGCTTCTTCTTGATGTCATAGCTACTATTGGGCTCCAAGAGTTTGTATGAGGATTATACCGTTCTGCACTGGAGAGTTCCATGCAATCATCTCTTCCTCCAACGGCGTAAATTAGATTATTAAATACAGCACAGCCTAGATGCTTACGTCTAGTAGACATAGGGGATACTTGAGACCATTTGTTTTGTCTTGGATCATATCTTTCTACTGTGTTTAAGGGTGACTGCCCATCAGACCCGCCGATGGCATATAAATAACCGCCTAACACAGCAACAGCCACTCCAAGTCTTCTAGTAGTCATAGGCGATACTTTGGACCATTTATTCTCCTTCGGATCATACCTGGACAAATGAAATAGTTCATATCATTTGTCACATAGAATACATGACTATCATTCAATAGAACACACGTTTCAAAGAGCAATATATGCTTCCTTCTTTTTCAGTAGTAATTACTAAAAATGATTTGACTGATAAAGGTGATCCTGGTGTCTTATAAACCATATCAAAATGTCGTTATTAAACTTTGTAAAATATCAACACAGTATAAATAAATCATTTGTAGTCTAATGTTTATATACAGAAACTAATCTATTTGAAAACACACTTATTTCAATTGAAAAGTGTTGTTTTATTTCATATTAAAATTTTCTATTATATTTTATTAACAGATAATTAAAACATAGCATGTTTTTTATTTGAGTACATGTCAATATAAGAGTTTATTTTGTGTTCACATTATATTAATATGAGATTGTCTGAAAAGTTCGTAGTGTTTCTTGAAATGAAATTCAATGTAAAATACAGTTGTCATTTTATTCTATTCTTATTTCTTGTTAGTTAATGAATGTTAGGGTGATGGGACAAAATGAAACTTCGACAAGGTCAGAATATAAGGGGTGTATTACAACATCCCTATTTCACTCACATAACATTTGTTGAGTGATTATTGTTGCATGTAGTCTATCACTATCATGTTGAGATAGTATTGGTCACTTTTCTTCGTTAGCAACATTCATCTTCAACAGTCGAAGGCTTTCATCTTTGACAAAAAAAATTTCCTTCTTTAAATCTAACATAATTCTCAATGTTAATTTTACTATGCAAGCACATTTCTTGTTGTATCAGTAGTAGGACTCCCTTTCAAACTTGTACCATATATCACGTAGTGAGTATTCTATAAAATTATTTAAAACTAATGTTTTCCACAAAAATTGCTATCACATTCAATGCCGGTATAAAACAATAAAAATAGCAATAAAATCAAACTTAAATAAAACATCACAAAAACACTATGAACTTTTGGGACAATATAATACTACTGTTTTAGTTCATCTGTTAATATTAGATCAAACAGTTGAATCGATTATTCTACAATAAGGGCCAAAGATTTTAGCGATTCAAGACTATTAAAATAGTTACTGCATTAATTTTTAAGATGGTCAAATGTAGGAAAAGAGTTTAATAGAAAAGAAAGTTAATATGGAAATTAATATCAGAACAATCTTGCATCCATAACATGCACATACTGGAACCCAATGGTAAAAAGAACTTGAAAAGTAAAAATCTTCAGCCCTTGCTACAACGTAAAAGAATCAAAATTAAAACAAAATATTTTACCTTTCAACGTGGTTCAAACATTGGACGCCATCCTGACCACCTACCGCATAAAGGAAACCATCCAACACCGCAACACCTACACTAGTTCTACATGATGTAGTAGGTGCAACGTCACAGGACCATTGATTCGTTTGTGGGTCGTATCGTTCGATGCTATTTAAATAACTCTGTCCATCGTGACCCCCTACCGCGTACAACAGGTCATTCAATACAGCCACTCCAACGCCGCATCTTCGTTTACTCATCGGTGCAACCATTTTCCAATCCGCGGTGTTAGGATCGAATCTTTCTACACTAGCGATTGCATCACCGGAACACCATCCACCGACGGCAAACAAAACTTCACCACGTCTAGTTGGTTTTCTAGGTCGTGTTCTAGGTCCCTGCATTAGCGGTCTTTCTTGCGGAAGTAGCAAGTAATTCTTTGCTTCATCCACCAAGTCTCTGCACGCATCGTCGGATCGAACCAAAAGATCAGAGCCTACAGTTCCAACTAAAAATTTCGGACTAAGAAGGGGTAATCGTACATGCTGAAGAACTTGCGCCAAATGTTGCCTTCTCTCGGTGACGTTGTACTTAACCCAATTCATAACAGCGCTGAATACCTGTTCTTCCGTTCGTACATTTAATTCATCCGAAGAAATAATATCTACTAGTTGGCCGACAGGTAGTAACAGAAATTCTTCACTCTCCATTACCTGTGCAACATCAAACGTAACTTAAACGAAACCGTTCAAAGGAACGAATCATACGTAGGGACGTGGAGAACATACTTCCTGAAAATTATGTTGTGTGAACTTATCCGCGATTCTCAATAGTTCACGACAAGAATGAGTATCCGCAAACGCTCGTATTCCTAGACAATTAGAAGGATCTAACTGGCGTTTGAGAAACTCGCAACAGATATCTTGAATCTCTGCTAGCTGGAGAAGGCACGCTGCTGGAAGGAGAGTTTGAACGTTCGCTTCCTCGACGATGATGTGAGAAGTATAACAAAAGTCTATCAGTAGCTCCATCGCCATTTCGTCTATATCACGGATTGTAACTTCAGTTTGTCGAGATTCCGCCAGCTCCCCAGTAAACATTGCTCTGCACAGACAAAGAATAATTGTAGTTTATTCATGTGGTTTATTTTATTCATACGTTTTGTTGTAATATGTTACCTGAAGTACGGACTGCACGCGGATAGAATAACGCGGTGTGCAAATATTTTTCTGGAACCAACGTTGAGGACGACATCGCAAAGTTCTCGATGACGACGAAGAACATTGAGTTCGGTGAGCGTAGCACGAGGATGTTTTTCGGATGTGTGACTGAGGCGGGCTGGGGAAGGCGCGCGTTCCACGACCATCTCACCCATCCTCTGCGAGGATGGGGCGCCCGCGGCCGCTCTCCCCGAGGCGCCCCTAGACCCCCCTAGCTGGAGGCGCAGCGGGGGTGACGCCCAACCCCACACCGAGTCTATCTGCAACACCATTCACCAACCACCACGACTCTTGAACGTGCCTGTACCAGGCCCCCTGATCTTCTCAAATTCCTGGAATTAAAACAATTCATTTAAACATTTTTACTACATTTATAATTAAAAGATTCTTCTACGTAACATTCTACGTTTTTAATCTTTTGTGCGTCTTTGTATGTCTGACTTACTAATCTATCAATTGCACAGCTTCGGTGCAGGTTCAGCTAATATAGCCTGGATGTACCAATATGTCATCAAATGTGAGCTAGGATATAAAGCGGTAAGCATATTAGGAATATGAAAATGTCTAACTAATAAAACGTGAAGAAATATGCAAATCGTAGTGATCAGGAACAGAATAATAAGTAATTGCAGGAACGATAAAAGAAATTTATAAATTATAGAGCTAAAAAAGAGAACATTAGAACATTTGGTAATGAACAATAGCAAAGTGGACAAAATAACAAAAAATATAAAAGAATTGATAGACGAGTCGAAGAAGAATAGATTGTATGAAGGAAATACATAAAGCTAGACAAGGAAATGTAAAACTGTAATAGTTAGGAATGGAAGATATAATCTATAATGTATACATAGACTGTGCATTTGTACATGTATTTTTATGTAATAGTTTTGTCTTTAAAGTTGTTTAGAACAGAAGCTTTGTATATGAACTATATGCAACTTTTTCAGCTTTTGTTGTACATTCCCTAATATAAGATAAAATTTGGTTGCCATTTGCTTCATAACAGGACGCTATTACGTATAGCATTGAGTAAAAGAAAATGTTACTTCCAAACATATCTGATTACGCAAATGAAACTATGTATAAATCAAATTCATGTACATTACTAATCAATTGCAAACAATGAATCGATTCTTGGAAAAAAGATTAGTCCTAAAACTTTATAGATGTATATTGTTACCATGAAGATAATTATCTTATTAATTGAATCATAAATATTCCATAAACTTTCATAACTTCTAGAAAACGCCATGTACAATGTTTTGTATATTTTACAGGCACTGCTAAAATTTCAATATAAAATGAGAAATATTAATACAAAATTAATGCACAGAATTAATATGAATACATAAACAATGCTTCCTGTTAATTTTAATTTTACAATCACCATAAAATACAAATCAAAACAGAAAAATTGTTGTTTATATATAATGTAGATGATCCCCAATATTAGTACAGTGTTTTGAAACAGGAAAATCAGATAAATAACAAAAATGGAAACGATTATAAACGTAATGCTGTATGTTGGACGAGTGACATGGATTTAAAAACACATTCATATGCACGTTGGTTCGTGTAAAAGTGTTTTTAAGAAATTCGTTGAGTCATAGGCGTGAGAAAGTGATAGTACAAACATCATTGACACTCACTGTATGATGGATACGAAGATTTATGACGTACGATTCACAAATTCGATCGAATTTCTGCACAGTTTGAGTAGTTTTCCGGCTAACGAACGATAAATAAATATATCCGATGAGCCTTTCAGCTTCGTTCGTTCGCGATATGGTTAAAATGATAGCATGCTGTCGAATGTTAGGCAACGATGCTGTTTGAAAAATCGAAATCAAACTGAAAATTCGATGCACCAATTTTTCCGCGGACGATATCACGAGGGCACTTTCATTTTGAGGTCTTTTACTGTGATGCACACAATGCACCAAATATCAATTCGCTACTTTCTGAACCGAATCCCCAGGGCTACGCTCGCGTTGTGCCAATTGTGTCAATCTACCTTTGCTTTCCGTTCACAACTAACAGATGGAGACACCACATTCTTGGAATTGTCAGAATCGTTGCAACTGCAATTACGCTTTCCCTTTTCAGCCACAGATGGCGAATTAATGACCGATTTCGTTTGTTTAAATTTTAAAACAGAGTACTGAAAGAAAAATTTTGTTTCAAATTATGAAAATATCAAATTAGAGGTGAGGTTTAGTACTTTTTTGTATAACTACTGATTTGTAATATAGATTTGTAGGAACTTTTATTTTAAAATAAAATATTTTGTGATTCGATACTGTTTGCGTTACTAAATAATTGTTTTCTTTTTGTTATAAATTTATAAGTTTGTACTTTCTTTAAATATTTCTATAAGTTAAGAAGAATTGAAATGTTGAATATTCTTTTAAAGTATAAATTTCAAATTCGAAAATTTTCAGATTTTTACTTTTCAATTAATAAAAAGATTATAACAAATTAATTTGTTCTTAAGTTCACTATATAAATAAAAATAAGTAGTTTTTAATCCATAAGTCTATGTTTTTAATTGGTTGTTACCATACTGATCTAAACTAGAAGAAAAACCAATAATAGCGCCACCTGGCGACTCATCCGATTTGGATTAGAATGGCGGAATGTTTTCCTATCACCCCTGTATTTAATTAGTAGTGAAGTTTAACAGGAAGTGCTATTTTGCAACTTTTTTAAAAACGTACATTATTATATTATGATTTAAAATGGAAAAAGCTAAACGGTTCAATAAAAGTGGTTACAAATTCTCTATTCTCTACATTTGCAAATTTTCCAACCCTTAAAACTTTCAAAATTGCAAATGTTGATATTTCCATATTTAAAATTCCCCAAGTTCGAAATTTCCAAGTCTCCAAATTTTTATATTTGCAAATTTTCTAAATTTTCCAAACCTTCACATTTTCCAATATCCATATACACAAACTTCCAAATCCAAAAACTTCAAAAATTTCAAATTCAATAACACCAAAAATTCCAAATGTTCATAGCTAAAAATTCTCCACCAGTCCAAACGTCCAATATCCTCCAACTGTCAAAATTTCCGAATTTCCGGTTCTCACCAGATTGTCTCCCCACTGTAAAAAAACATCAAACACCATAGTGCGCATATAACCTAAAAAAAGGATATCCAAACGTAGGAACAGAGCGAGCAAGTTTCCGTTTACGTATCGTTATCGTTATTCATTAATATAATCGCTCGATCATAATATCTTTCGGTCGAATCGTGAAAGCTGGTCGTTTTATGGTTATTTGTTGCATCAAGCCGTCGGCTCGCGCGACGATCGATGCGCTTCAAAGCGAAAGCGGAAAGAATGTCGCGTGTCTGGACACGTATGTACAGGCATGCTACATGTATACATATGTATTTACGTGTATATGCATGTGTATTCTGCTTCCGCGAACATAGCCTCTCATTTTCTTCCGCGAAATTATTCAATCATCACGCGACAAGCGGCTCGAGCCGTTGCGCTGTGCATCACCTTATTAAGATTACAACAGGTTGGTCGGTTGTAGCCATGGTCAAATCTAGGTCACCCGTAATAAGACGTAACCGATTTTTATTGGCACCTGCCACCCGAACTCACGATGATCCGTTTAATCGTTTTATCGCATCGGGCTGCCGGTATTTCTGCAGCTTGCACGGGAATCGCCGTTCACGGAAGTTCGCGCCATTTTATTGCACTCTCGTGCGTTCTCGTTTCACGGAAATGCTTGATCACCGTGTGTGATGAAATTTTGCTTACCTACTTCAATTTTTAATGTTCCTTTGTAATGCTTGTTTAACCGCGTTCAAGGTGTTATGGCTTCGATTAAACGAAACCGGTTGTAGATCATGTTTTATCTATGGTGCATTTTGTGATACGTTCGATCGTATCACGCTGATTAATGAAACTGATAGTAGATCAAGTTTCATCTATGGTGAATTTTGTATATTAAATCCTATCACATGTTTAATTTGATCATAAGTTTATTCTAATCATTATTATTTATTCGATAATTATGGTAAGATAACAGTGGATGTATAACGAACCTTAAGAGAGTAACAGGTTCCTCCGTCGTGCGGATCTAAACTGGATGTCTTCTGGTGGCGGCAAAATTCAAATCTGTTTAAACTAATTATCGATATATACTAATGTGATCATGTAAAACGTTTCTTAGATTTTCAAATTTTTATAGACAGATTTATTTATTTGTAAAGATTTATGTGTAAGACTATTTTTGAATGTTAACTGATTTTTAAATAAATTACCATATAAGTTAGAAACTGTTTTGGAAAAATGCTTTAAGGATACATTGATATGATAAAATATTACAGTTACAAAGAAAACTAATTACACAAAAATTATTTTAAAAAATAAAAATAGTTAAGACAATTTTTTGAACACACTTTATTATCGCATAAGGGACTAAATAAAATGAATATAGGTTAAACTAATATTATATAGGTTAGGTAAAATCTAAACATGTTTAAAATGACTATTATTACACCAAAATTAATATTTTTATTACCATTTTCATATTTTATTGATATTTATAACGTGTGTATATTTTATTGATACATCCTGTATGTACACGTTATAAGTGAACATGTAATTACTATATCTTTTGTTTTTAACCTATAAGTTATATGTAATTACGCAAGAAAGTAGTTGCGTATTAGATGTCGCGCCTAATATACATTTGTACTACTGCGAATTCATAGCTCTACCACAGTGAACGTTTGTACAATCTTTTGAATTTTCTGACGTTAATATACAAATTTTCGTTTCGATAATTTTTTTGCGATTCAATTTTACTATTTTGAATACATTTTTCATACATAAATATAATTTTAAATGTTTTTCTAAATACTTCAAAATTTATGTAAGATTCAATGCGGAGATTTTTCTTTTAAATCATTTATTTTAAGATCGCCCCTGAAATAATTTATTTAAAATATTAGTTATTACAAACAATTGCCTTTGAGAATCTATTTTTATAATATAATTGTATATTTAATAAATTACATTAATTATTTTATCAGGTTATAAATTATTATAAAAATTTAATATTTAATATGTATAATACTTACAATAATTTAATATAATATGTTAATTTATCAGTTTATTATTTTCTTACAATTGTAAACTGAAAATATTTTCAATTGTATACAATATATGTTTATCTTTTCACAAAAGAATAAAAGGTTGAAGAATATAAATGACTTTTACATACAGATTAACATTTCACTTTTCCAGCATCCTCAATTTAAAAAATTTCGTTCAAACAACTTTTCAATTCACACGAAGGTAGTTTTCATGTACAATCATTATGGTTCAGATGATTTAAAGTTTCTTCCATTATCACGAAAACCGTTCGTGGAGAAATTTTGGAAAGCGTATCGTTTTGTTGCACGTAGCAGGCGTTACTTTTGATTCGTGTAATTTTAAGGTAACATATCAAACCTCTGTCATAAATTCAAACTCTTCTTCCCCAGGCTTTGTACAATGTGCCATTTTGACTTACGTAAGTACAATATATCACAACAATTATAGAGTCACGCAACAAATATTGTGTCTTAATCTTGCATTTTGATTTATAACCACAAATATACACCTTCGACGCAACAATGGGTGTCAACAACAAAGGTATAACCCTAATTACGTGACGTCATCGCATATAAAAGTACAGTTGTTAGCACTTTGATTAATATAACTCATTTATACATATAAATATTTATTCCTACATCCTCCCACGTATATAAAGCACAATAAAACAATTTTTCTCAAACAGTTATATTTATCGAAGGCTTGTTTTTACACAAATCAACTAATGCGTCAAAATCTTTTCATATAATTTTACTTTGAATTAGTATTTAAAATTATGTATTTTTTTATTTAAACTGCATTTGATCGTTAAACAGTTGACACTGCACGAAATTATTGTCACGATTTACATCAAATTTCATGAGAACCACATCGGAAAATATTCTAGTAATCTTCACGTAATTAGGATGGTAAAGTTCGTTCGGTAAACGCGATCGTAGACTCGAGCGCCATCTTCCATAACGGAAGAAAATAAACTAAACTAGATCGTCTTTGATTTAGGTTCACGCGGTTTATCGTGGCTTCTCAGTTTTGCATCGGTGACTCGGGCCGGTTTTTGCACGAGTATGATCTTTATCGAGGCTGTTCGACTGAGTCGTCAGTGTAATTTTAAATTCGCGATGCGTCGAAGCGTCATTAAAGTGGTTTAAGAGGTATCGGGCCGATGTAACCGTGCGGTTTTTTGACTTAAACACGCTGCCTCGAGGCGCGTTTAACTCCGATTTCAGAAACTCGAACCGATTGCAGCTTTTCGGAACCCGACCCGAAATAATGTCTCTCTCTTTTCCGCTTCCCGCGGAAATTTACATGGATTTTAATGCCGTTACGTTAACAAATTATCGCGCTTGTAATTAACTCGTTATTCTCGGACAAAATTTATGACACTCTTCGCGTTTGGTTAGTCAGTTTATTACGATAGAACACTCAGGCAATAATAATAAATAAATGGCGGGAAGTGACTTAGTAAATATAATTTATCGATACTTTGTGAATATAAATATATATATTGGTTAGATAAAAATAATTTATATAACATTTTTTAGACATCTTTTTAAAATACATTGTTCCATATATTTCCTAAAATAAATTCTTAAATATTTTTACTGTCATGTTGGAATAAATTGTGCAGTGTATAAAAAGGAATGATAACAAATGTTAATATTATAGGTTATGTAAATTACAAATCGATTAATTACGTAATCATTTATTTTTATTACATAATTATGCAACAATTTATCTCTGTTGTATAAATATTCATCTAACTAATTTATCTCTGTTACATAAATATTTATCTATCTACAAAATAATTTATCTTCAACAAAATATTTCCTCCTTATTTCATACTCTAAAAATAGGAACTTATTAATAGTTTACTATCACGAATCAAAAATTAAAATTCATGTTTATAATTAAAAGATGACGTATGCAATTCGTGACATATTCTCAACAAAATATTACACGTATCAATCAATCTACATGTTTACACAGATCTCGTTGAGAGATTAATTACAAAGCGAATGTGACGGTCGATTGAAATAAAGAAATTGTAAGAAAAGAAATCGAATATAAGTGGATCGATACATTTTTTTTTCTCTTCGTGCACGAGAAAGTCGCGGTGAATTATTATCGAAGCACAAACGTTTCTTTGTTCATGTTTCACCGTTCGAGAAGAATGTACTTCGTACCTGTAAGCACAACGTCCCGTTGCTATGATTAAGAAGCTGTGATCTGATCGAAGATTTTTATCGACTTATGTACACCCGGCTCGAAGCTATACGATCGTAAAATGATTCACCTTTAATGCATCGGTACATTTTCGAAAGAAAGTAACTACATATCTGAAAATGCATTGATCGGTAACTGCGAAATTACATGGCAAAATTTCGCAGTATATTTAATCGGAAAATCTTTTCATTATGATCGGACGGACGAGAAATTTCATTTTTTAACAGAAATTTCGAGATTCGAGAGATAGTGAGGGATATGAGCTGGGTGGGTAGATGGTGTGAGAGGTGGAGGTTATGTCTGGTATTATGGATGGAAAGGGCGCTTGGAAATTTAGATGATTTAAAAATTTGAGAATTTGAAATTTTGAAAACGGAAGGAGGTAATTTGGTAATTTTTTAATTTCAGAATTTAAGAAGTTAATTGGAGAAAGTGGAGACTTTGGAATTAGTACATTTTTCAGATGAGACAATTTGAGAATTTAAAAATTTAAGATTTTGATAATGGAAGGAGACAATTTGGGAATTTTAAAATTTTAAAATTTAACAATTTGGCAATTTGGACATTTGAAGGTTAGATTTTTAAATTTTGAACTGAGTCAAGTTTTAAGTTTCTGTAGTTTTTGATACCTTAAAACTTTTTCCAAACTTTCAAAATTCCATAAAATACAAAAATTTTAATATTGCAGTGTCAAAATACCAAATTTTCTGAGTTCCAAAATTACAAATTCTCAAAAATATAAAATTCATAATTCTCAAATTCTAAAGTTTCAAATTCTAAAATTCCAAAATTCTATAATTTCAAATTCCTAAAGAACTGAAGTCTCAAAATTTCATAATCCTAAAATCTCAAACTACAAAATTTATTTTTAAAAATTCTTAAGTTTTAATGCTCGAAATTTAAGAATTACAAATTTGAAAATTTCTGAATTTGTTTACTTATCAACTTCACCCACCCCTTTTTATTATATGTACAATGTGCTACATTGCATAATGTACTATATAATAAATTGTGCAATTTTATACTATATTGCAATTGTATAATTTTATTAATAGTATTTCTCAAAATTCTAATATATTTATTTTTTCACAGAAAAATAACATACCAAGAACGTCGTAAAGATAACCTTAAAATGTTTTTGGTAATTCCAGTAAAAATTTAATAAATATTATTAACAGTATCTTATCAAAATTCTAATGTACTTATCTTTTTCACAGGAGAACATCACACTAAAAATGTCAAAAAGATAACCTAAAAATGTTTCTGGTAATTTTGGTAAAAATTAATAAATTTTATGAACAGTATCTTATCAAATTTCTGACGCACTTATCTTTTTCACAGGAGAACATCATCTGAACCACTGCTTCTGATTATAGCCATATAAACTTACCTGTTAATCGAAACGAGTCGAATTAGCAATTCAAAAACCCAGAACGAGATATGTTTATATAATTTCTTCATTTTCGTTATCCCTCGTACCACTTTTCTTAAAAACGATGCGATCACCAGAAGGAAAGTGGGCATTACATTATCGAAATTTCCCAGTTAATTCGGTTAAAGCGGCTTGTATCGCGCGAATGATATTTCCGACAAATAATCCGAGCCTCGATCGAAGTGTTTCAACGATCCCGCATAAATACGTTTCCCGTCCGTACATATACGTCTTCACCTGTTCGTCGTTATTTACGCGTCACGGTGGGAAAGAGCGCGAAATTCAAGGAGGAAACGGGATTGAAAGAAGCGAAGGAGAAAGAACGACAGAGAATGCGTTGCAAGAGGAAGACTCGTTTCCCGCGTGACATTTATTTTTATGCCCTCTCATTTGCGCCCGCTTATGGTCGAGCACGTGCTACCCGGATCGATTGAACGGGCCCCGTGCCGCCTCCATAATCCATAACAAACGTTCAGCCATGCTAAGAAATCGTTTCGATGCTACTTCTTCCTAACCTAACCATCTTCTCGAACGCGGTGGCCATGGACAAAGATCTTACTTGCGATTGGGTGTAATTTTTGGTCTCTCGAATTTGGGACTTGGGGAGTTTGAGTTTTGGAATTTTGGGATTTAGGAGTATTGCGGTCTGAGGGTTTTGGGATCTCGGGGGTTTGAAATGGAGGAGGGTTAAAGTCTTAGAATTTTTATAGTTTGACAATTTAAGATTTTGGGAATTTTGAAACTTGGGACTAAGAGATTGTAGAATTTTGGAAATAAGGTAGTTTAATGATCAATAGAATCCAGATCTAGTAATTTTCTGAGCTAGAAATTTTGAAATAAGCTTACATCAAAACTTAAATATTTAAAAATTCAGAAATTTATAAATTTATAAATTTCAAAATTTAAAAAATTTTGATATATAATAAATTAGTGATTAGATACTTGTATTCCTATTTCTTGAATCAAAAACAAACCATACAATAAAATAAGAAAATTACAAAAATTTTCTAGAAACCCATTCCTCCCACCGCCATTTTGTAAACGTCATCAAATTGTAATTGTGTCCAGCAGCGCGGTGTAAAATAATAATCGCGAGAAAGGTGAACACTGTCCCGTTATCCGAAAACTTCGTTATTTAATTCGAATAACGGTGGTCGTATGGAAATAATTGCACGCGTGATTAACTTTCAGGACACCCAGTATGTGCGTGTGTTATAAAAGGATGCGTTAAAAACCGGCTCGAGTAAGACGCGCGAATTATTTATTATCATATACTTGGCCCAGTTAAAGGCACATTCACGCTGATGCATTGGTATTGAACTTGTGTCACATCGCCGCACATTGCACCGAGTATCGGACAGACAGCGTGAATGATTTAAATCGTGAGAAATAATTCATGAGAAGTTTGAGTAAGATTTGTGGCACAGGATACCAGGGTAATCACGCGCAGTGCTGAAAACGTAATGTAAACGTGAGATAAATAATCATTGTAGAAACAATTTTTCATTTCTACTTTATAACGTTTGATAATATTGAATAAGTAGCCACGTAATTAAGTGTTCGTGCGGATTGGAGGTTAGGTTCCTTGCGTTCGGAAATTTTGGGACTCGAGAATATGGTAATTTGGAATTTTGAAATTTGAGGATTTCTCAAATTTCAAATTTCTAATTTCTCAAATTTCCAAATTCTCAAATTTCTAAATTCTCAAATTTCTCAAATTTCAAATTTCTCAAATTTCCAAATTCTCAAATTTCCAAATTCTCAAATTTCCAAATTCTCAAATTTCCAAATTCTCAAATTTCTCAAATTTCCAAATTCTCAAATTTCCGAATTCTCCAATTTCCAAATTCTCAAATTCCCAATTTCTCAAATTTCAAATTTCTCAAATTTCCAAATTCTCAAATTTTCAAATTCTCAAATTCCTAATTTCTCAAATTTCCAAAGTCTCCAATTTCCAAATTCTCAAATTCCCAATTTCTCAAATTTCCAAATTCTCAAAGTTCCAAATTCTCAAATTTCCAAATTCTCCAATTTCCAAATTTTCAAATTCCCAATTTCTCAAATTTCCAAATTCTCAAATTTCTCAAATTTCCAAATTCTCAAATTCCCAATTTCTCAAATTTCCAAATTCTCAAATTTCAAATTTTTCAAATTTCCAAATTCTGAAAGTTCCATTTCCTCAAATTTCCAATTTCTCAAACTCTTTATTATCTATATTTTGTAATAAAAACTTAAATTTTATTATCTATATTTTGTAATATAAATCTAAATTTTATTATCTATATTTTGTAATACAAATCTAAATTGCACTACCTGTATTTTGCATAACAACCCCACTTTTAATACCAATATTTTTTATAATATACTTTTATTATTTGCATCTTGTATAATGACCCGTTTTATTAACTGTATTTTGTGTAATTACCCAAGTTTACATGTACTCCTGTATCCGCCATGTCATGATATATCGCGCCATCTGCTATGTAAGACTAAGTTAGGCCATTTGTCACTCTCGACAAAACTCTCGGATTTCGATAGCGATATCGATGCATAAATTATGCTTATTGCCTAATAATCATGAAAGAATACGAATTCTTTGATAGCGGCTGTACATGACCGTTTAATTCAATTATGTAACTAAATTTTCAAGGTGCGTTTCATACATTTGAATACAGATGTTTCTTCGCATCTGACTCTTTTATCTCGTGGCTCAGATGTTTTAGCGTCGATGGGTCACTTTAGGCTGGGTGGTTTAGTATGAAACAACTTCAGATAAGAATCTGTTGGAGCATTTACTGCTTGTACGATCTCCTTGGAAATGAAGAAAAGGAACAGTTTAATGAAGGAAACTGAAATGTAGTAATGATTCGATATTTTGTTATGTGGTTTGTATGCTGGGTAATGGAAGACACGTGGTATGTAGAGGTACAAAGTTATGTAATCTCAAAATTTCAAATTATGAAATTATAAAATTTCCACGTTTTCAAATTTTCATATCATAAAAAAAATTTCCAAAATCCCCAAATCCTAAAATTTTAATTTTATAATTCTCAAGTTTCAAAATTGCCAAATTCTCAAATTTCTATATTCTAACATTTTTGGAATGACAAATTTTTAATTTTCAAATTTTCAAATATCCAAAATGTTTAAATCAACAAGTTCCAAGTTAAAAATTCGTAATTTTCCAAACTAACAGATTCCCAATTTTCCAAATTTTTAAATTATAGATTTTCAATTTTCCAAATGTGCAATTATAAATTTTCTATTTTACAACTTTTCTAATTCACAATTTTTAAATTCTCAATTTTTCAAATTCTCAAATTACCAAATCCTAAAATCCCAAAATCCCTAAATGCCAAAATCCTCAGATCCCAAAATCCCCAAATCATGAAATCCCCAAATTCCGAAATTCCTAAATCTCAAAATTCCAAATCTCAAATCTCAAAATTCCCAAATCCCTAAATTCTCAAATTCCCAAATCCCGAAATTCCTAAAATCCCCAAAATCCCAAAAATTCCTAAATCCCAAAATTCCCAAATCCCAAAATCCCCAAATCCCAAAATTCCCAAATCCCAAAATTCCCAAATCCCAAAATTCCCAAATCCCAAAATTCCCAAACCCAAAATTCCCAAATCCTAAAATTCCCAAATCCTAAAATTCCCAAATCCCAAAATTCCCAAATCCCAAAATCACCAAATCCCCAAATCCCAAAATTCCCAAATCTCAAAATTCCCAAATCCCAAAATTCCCAAATCCCAAAATTCCCCAAATCCTCAGATCCCAAAATCCCAAAATCCCAAAATCCCCAAATCCCAAAATGTCCAAATCCCCAAATCCCAAAATTTCCAAATCCCTAAATCTATAAATCCTAAAATCCCCATATTCTCAAATTTCCAACATTCCAAAGACTCAAGTTCCAACAAGCAGCCCCGATAATTTTCCCCTATACCGCCATCTTGCCGACCAATCCCACAATGCTCTCCAATAACCATCGGTGTACTCATAAATACTTCAACGGAAAATACCGAAGGGTTACACAGTTTACCACGGACGCGTGTTCGTCGCGTTACATTTCGCACAGATGAAATTTATGAACGCAATGAAAGACGCGTGCACGAAACGCAGAGTTAAAAAGAAACATGCAATGCTCGTTTCCAGGTTAAGAAACGCGTTATTAATTACACCCGCGAAATGTCTGTGTTTAAATGCGAACAGGACCAAGCACGCATGCAACAGGTACAAAATGGTCGGCCGAGGCTACTTTACGGCACACGTAAATTCGGCTTGTCGTCCCGTTAGTTGAACAACTGCTACAGTTAAATATTACTGACAATTACTGGCGCCGGCTTATAGTTCGTGCTCATAAATTTTCGCGAAAATCAATTAACATCTCGCGAGGGAAATTTGCTAAAACGCGATCATTTTTAATCCGTTGTCGGCGTCACGCAATTGGGACGTGTTATATCTCGAATTTGTGTAAGAAACAAAACACTGTTGCAGTACAAAGTTTCATGTGATGTCTATTTTTCGGGCATTTTGTTTTTTTGTGAATGCTTGTGATAATGTTTATTATTCCGCCATTTTTTTTTTGTAAACATGTAAAAAGTATGGTTTCTTTTATTGGTGGAAGATTTAGAAATTTTGGAAAGCGAGATTTCTGAATTTGACAGTTTGACATTTTTCAGTTTTTTCATCAACAAAGTATATCACTATAAAAAGAACATAATAATAAAATATAGTTGCAAAATATAATGTAGTACGTATAAGCAATAAAGAAATATGAAAGTTCAAAATATGTGATTGATGTAGTATAATTTATGTGCAGGCAACTTTTTTCCGTTAAAATTCACCGGTGTGGGAGCACAAAACGGAAAAGTATACACGAAAGGAGAAGATCGGTACAGGTGGCAATGGAAAATGGTCAGCTGCGCGCTCCAAGACATCGAGAACTGGCTTGTACAAGTATAAATCGGTTGTAGAAACAGTTGCAAAGAAATAACCCGCATATCCTCGTGTTCTTTTGCAATCCCGGTTTCAATCGAGTCGTTAACTTCAACCACGATTTCTAAATACATATACTAACACCTGATTATCTCTGATGCTTAACGGCTCATGATGTTTTTACTTCTTAAGAATGCACCTGGACACGTGTCGCGTTATTTGATCACGGTTAAACTGCGATTAACACAACTTTTTGTATATTACAAATATTCAATTTCTTACATTTGTAAGTTCAATTTAATAACTTCCTGAATTTTTAAAATTGTCACATTTTCAAGGTCGTTGCTTGATTTTTTATATTTGCAAATTGGAATTTATTGTATAATTTGTTTATGAATTTTTATTTATTGTATGATTTTTTAAGTGTTCTGAGTTATTTATTTAACCGAAATGAGGGTTTCATTGTTACTCGGTTAATTTTGCAACCTAACCTAAAAATATAACCTTAAATAATATTTTATTATTCAGAATAACATTTTATTATTTACATAAGAATAAATTATAACTGTCTTGTATTTAATAAAAATTGTAGCTTAGGCAATGATTTATTTAACTTTTTATTTTATTTTTACTGATACCTGCTCTATTATTATGATCAAACATGAAAACATAACCTAATCAATAACACCATCTTTTAATTTCAAATTAGAAATAATCAAGCTTGTTCAAAATTAATTAAATCACTTTGCGAAGAATTAAATGTTTAATTATATACATAACCAATCAATAACAAAATAAGTTTATAATATTAAAAATTAGAATTAGTTTACATTCAATTATTAAGAAAATTATTTAATTGAATCAGACTTCTATCGATACTCGTCCGATATAAATTACCTAACCTTAAAGCGTAACCTAATCAATATCAACTCGAATTGCATTATAAATTTGCTGTATACCACAGTATTTTACAAGAAGAATTCACATATTACATACACTACGCACTACAACTGAATTTAAATAATTTTTCTTCTATTATATCACTTTATTAATTAGTTTCAATAACACAGTAAACAATACAAGTAAACACAGTAATAGTAGCTATACAGTGTTACCACATGACAGCTTTAACTATAACCTTAAATGTTATAAATTTTGGCGCGCAATTCAAACGGCAACTATCATTCCTTAATTCATAAAATATTCCCCATCTTATTTATATTTTTCACGTTGATTTTATGTCTATATATTATAATAGAGTTTTTGAATCAATTTTTAAACGTTTGTTATAAATCTTGAGAATGGTTGAGAATACATAAACGTTGCGACATAAATCGTCCGTTTTCTTTGGCCGGTCACATTCGCGTTGTTAAATGTCGTTTCGCGGGATGGAACACGCGCCGTAACGAGTATCGTCGATCGATTCGATTAAAAGTCACGTGGACACGATGCAAGCAACTCGGTAATGCGCATTTAATGACAAATGCGAAGGGGGAACAACGTCCCTGGGGAAAATTTTTGCTTTGACGATGCCGGAGCGTCGCTTGTCCCTCGATATCCGTGTAAATCCATTTCGGGATCATCACGCGACGTTGGCGTTAAAATTGAACAGAGTCGATTTCTTTCGCTGTTCGCATGAATTTTATTCTTCACGTTTTTTCCTTACTTTTCCATTTATTGCCTTGTAGATTATTTTTATCGTGATACTTTTTCGAGTCTTCGTGTGTGGTCTGTATTTACAATTTCCACGATTGAACCTCTTGTTAGATTTAAGTTGGTGCGTGTTATATAATCGATTCGAAAATATCGGAAAAACTTGGTAATATAAAAGCATTGGAAAACTTCATTTACTTTGTGCTATTTTGAAGTTTGAATTAAATTGAGATTTAATTTTTTGGAAATGTCTATGATTTGAAATGATTTATGTTTATTTTGAAAATTATTATATAAACTGTATCTGTTATTTTGAAGTGAAATATTTATTTGTAAAAGTGTTGCAAAATTTGTATTTGTAATATAAGTTAACAAAAATGCATCATGTAAACTTAATTGTTGCCTTTTGGATTTGTTCTAATAAGTTTAAAATTTATTATTATTTCTCCAATTGTTTATAATTTATAATCTAATAATATTGCAAAATTAAGCACACCTAAATAATATACAAGATCTAAATAATAAAATCTAAATAATAAATAAGAAATTGAAGTATTTAAATAATATATTTAAAAAATGTTAAGAATTAAAATAACGCATTAAAAGAATGTAAAAAATGTAAATAATGCATTAAAAAAAATAAAGAATTTAATACACTAAAATTTAGCGTATTACAATAATACAATAAAAAAATTAAAATAACGTATCAAATATAAAAGTATTCATCAAAGGGGTTGAATAATGTATTTATCTAGATTCTACATACATGTCTGGTATAGTATAGTTGTTAGTCATGTTGGGATATTGGCACGAGCCGTGTGCCTCCACCTGCACAACATATGGCAATGGGGCTTCTACGTGCAGAATGATGATCCACGTCGATGATGCCTATATCGTGGAATGCCAGTTGGATTGAACTGCCGGTTAATTTGTTGTTCATCCCCGCGACTGTTTTTCGAGGGTCGAAAACCGAGCTCTATTTCCGTTACTTGACCCTTCTCAAGGGGGTCACGCATCGTTGGTTTTATCTTTTATCTTTCTCTCTTCATTTTCTTCCACACACTGCCTTCTTTCTTACTTTTTATCTTTTTAATTTCATTTTTATTTGTTTTATTGTTTATTAGGAATATTAAATTTAGGTTTAATTTTTAGTTCAATAGGTTAACTGGTTTAGGCTATAGGTTAGGTTTTCTTGTTATTTTCTTAAAATCTCCAAATTTCTAAATTCTACATACTCGACCTTTCCAAATTTTTAAAAGCCCATAAACTGTATACGAGTCCTAACATTACTCCCATAACCTAACCTAACTCCCATATTCCCATAGAAAAAATACTTACATAAAAGTAGAAAGGGTTAACCCCTATTCACTGAGCAACAGCTGTGTATCTCATTAACTATAGGCCTACACATTTCGTCAAAGTTTGACCATCGCAGAAATGATCCCGTTTTTGTCTCGCCGGATAAACGGTCGGCAAAAGAAGAGGCAATGAAACATCGCAGCCGGTTTCCTCGCACGACATAGCACACATTCCACGGTTTCTCGCGAAAAAGGAAGAGAATTCTGGAGCTCGAGCCTTCGGATTTCATGACACCAGGCCAGAAGACAGAGAAAGTCTTACTCCCCGACGTCGATGGTGAGAACGTGGTGACAAATTAAAATGGGCGAGAGAGGCAGGTGGTGCTATCTCGGTGCTTCGTTTAAAGTTATGTATGCCGGGGCCACTTTTCGGTGGTTCGGATCGCAAGAAGAGATATCGCAATTCGTACCGTCGTAAAACACATCTCTCGAAACGCTTCACCTTTTATTAATGAGTGCTACCGGCACAATAATGCTACTCGTCTTTCGTCAACCTTCTCGCATTTCTGTTTCTCCTACGTTGACAGATACTCGAATACACGTGATTCAGTGGTAGAAAATTTGCCCGCCATATTGATCTCGATCGGAAGAAAAATAGACAGACGACTCGATTAGGTGCAGTGATCTCAAGTGGCGGGGAAATTCAAATCTATACAAGGAGAAATTTTCATCTATCAGTTATTTACACATTATTACACATTCACGTTAAAAATATTAATTTAATTTTACATTATTCTATTGAATTATGCTATTAACTAAAGTTTAACAAAATATACAAGTAAACAAAGTAATATTTTACTACGTAATGTCACATAGTAGTTTTAAATATAACCTTAAATGTTATAAATTTTGGCGCGTAATTTAAACTGTATATATTCATAATGACTATCATTTGAGTCATAAAATGGTATTCTTCATCTTATTTATGCTTTCATTGTGCATTCACGGAATTAAAAAGTCCAAGTACCGGCTTGGGAATACCACAAGTAGCAACGATCACGTACAAATTTATGTCTCAATGGTGGGCGGTTCGCGAGACTTCCGAACCGCTACGTGGAACATGAATCTTCTTTTATTTCATGGGGATCCAATTAATACGCCACATGACGTTTCCGACGAACGGAAATCGGTGAAGGGACTGTCGGGTGGAGAAATGGGGGGGCACACTGCCAGACGTCCGACTCCTGGAGGGGTCCTAAGTTAATTGTTAATCTGTAATTCAGTCTGATCGTTCGGCCACGCTACCGTGGAAACGTCAGTTGGCTCTTGCGATTTTTCGAATCCGTAAAAGCTTTCCAATCTGCTCCTTTTTCCCAGCATTAAGATTATTTGACCAAAAATATATTGCTGGCTCAAAATTTTAATGTACTTTAATGATTTTTATAAAAACAATGTCGTAATTGCAAAATTATAAATTTTAAGTGAAACGAGTCACTGATATTAGGTATATTTGATTTATGCAATATACAGGGTGTTTCATAATAAGTGATGTAATTACTGAACGGTGATAGAATAATTTAAGGAAAGTCTTTTATTATTACTTTGCATAAAAATTTAAAAATTAATTGAACGTTTTGAAAAATATATTTTTCAAATTACTCATTTAAATTTAAAAATTTTCCCGCGCTTTTATGCTAGTTAAAATATTATCAATATGTAATATCTCAGAAATTAAATTTATCATAGCTATTTAGAAATAAAATACACGTGTATAATTCAAAAGAAAAATTTATTAATTTTATTTCTATAAATATGTAATTTGTTAAAATTTTGATTAAGTTCTAATGTTTTGGCGCGTTTTTATAAACTGAAAGTATTATTAACGTAATATCTTGATAATTAAACTTACTACAGCAATTTAAAAATAAAATACAAATAAAAAAAATATTTATGTACAAATAAAAAATTCGTTAATTTTATTGTTATATATAATCAATATTTTCAATTTTTATAAAATTGTATAACCTAAGTGGAAGAAGCACTAGTAAACGGATTAAATAAATTGCTAGAATTTTCTTCTCTACACGTTAAAAAATAAACTTAAGCAATATACATTAATTAAATATAAATAAAAATTTGAAATGAAACTTTGTCATAATATAACGTTAGTTCTTAATAAAGGTTAAGAACCTTCATAGGTTATGATAGTATGGTATCGACGTTCTATCCCCAAAATCGAATTAATTGCAAACTTAATTGCAAGGTTTACGGAAAGTGAGCAGATACGATCGAGGTGTAACGTGTTTTTTCATTCCTTAAAGGAACAAAGACTTTTGCTAATTTCTCGCTAACAATCTGTCTGCGGGCGCGTGCCATGTGGCAAACACAATTTCACACTTCGATCAGACACGCCCGATTTTCCGAGATCCTAATTGGATGAAACTACAAAGACGAACCTCTTGAACGTTGTCCGATCGTTTAACGACTGTGTATATAACAGCGAAATTCCAACTTGTGAAAAAAAGATACCTTCTGGTGTTCGCAAAAGCTTGAAAATTAAAAGAAGAAACATGGCGCGTATACCACTTGCAATTTTTATAGTCCCTACAATATGATATGTACACACATATTACATCTGTATAGTTCTCTTATTATCGCCTCTTTTGTTATTAAGATAATTTTAAATTACGCTTGGGATCTGTTAGGATCAATGCTACAAGAAGAAATATATAAACATGAATTTTTAAAGGTTAGAAAAATGTAGTCGAAAATTATTATGATGTTAAATTGTAATTTTATAAATACCTTGTGATGTTTAATTGTTTGCATTTAAAATGATGTATGTCTTAACACAGTGTTCACTTTCATTTTTTATAAAATATTTAAAATTATTTTCGATTAAATATTAAAACGTTAAATATATTAAATTGTAATTTTATGAATACCTTGTGATGTTTAATTGTTTGCATTTAAAATGTGATGTATGTCTTAACACAGTTACTTTTATTCTCTATAAAATACTTTAAATTATTTTCAATGAAATAATAAAATGTTAAATATTAATTTCTTTTACAGAATATTTTAATGTATCAATTAAAAAATATTTACCATTAAAGGTTATATCAGCGAGTCAATTAAGAATTGAGTTTGAGGGCCTCATGCGGCGAAACCGAGAAGTTCCAAACAGTTTTGTGCATAATTATCCATATGAAATTGCTTCGTTTTACCCATCAAACAACACAAATATTTGCCATCGGAATATACCTAAACGCACGATGAATTATAATCAAGGTAAGTAACCCGTGAGTATCTGCTTCCTCAAAAGTTCCCATGCACATAACCCACAGCAAATACAGAGCTGCAATATAAAACGTTCAGAGATCCCGTGACAGAATATATGGGGTTAGATATATGGTTTTAGAACCAATATACGGGGCAGATGCTCCGTCATCAGTGATTGCATTTTACACGTGTATCTCTGCGGTTTTCGCTTCCCTCTTTTATGACGTATTCTAATAACGATCATTCTATTATACTGGTACTCAATTTTTATAATTTTGGTTAGAAAAATTTCTATATTCTCAATTTTTGTTAAAAAGGTTTTTTTGTTTGATAAGTTTGACGGAAACTAACCTAATTGTTACTTATGATTTTTGATTACGTATGATTTCACTTTTAACTGTCACATATGGTTTAGTTTACTGTGAGTGATTTTAGCTGTAGTATTTGATTTCACCATTAACTGATTTAACTTTAAAGTGTATTATATATAATTAATTATATGTGATTTAATTCTTAAACTGTAACGTATCATTTAACTCTTAACTATAGGTGATTTAATCTTTAATTTTAACGCACGATTTAATCCACAACTACACAAGATTGAACTTCGAATTGAAACTTGCGATTTAACCATTAACTGTACGAGTTTAACCTCTAACTGTAACACGTGATTTAACCATTAACTACAACATACGGAGAATGTTGACTACGTTGACTTTTAACGTACAAGTGACACATATATTCGTTAAAGTGTTGTTTACAATACTAAATAATAAATTAACGAAAATTTAACTGAACTTATTATATTTTTGTGGTAAATAAATTTTTGCGCAAATACTTTGATAAATTTTCAAATTCATTTATCTCAAAAACTAAGCTTTCTATGAAAAAAATAAAAATAAAAAACTTAAACGGTTGAACCGTGTTGAACCCTCGCGTTATATCGCCGTGACTATTGTTCCCGATAATGAATCTACCGTATTACGTAAAAATCGTATCGGAGATGGATTGTGAGAAGGATCGAGGGTCGATCAACGTCCTCGCGATAGTTGGTGTGTTATACAAGCAGTGTTTCGTTCCACGCGACAGACGGAGGAGCATCGGACCCTCGCAACTGTCCCCCGAGGCTAGCACGCGTCGCCACGTGGCCAGCTAACGAAAAAATAAAACAGGAACAAGAAAGGTAAAAGCCATCGACGAGGAGCAAACTTATTTCTCCGTGGCGGCCTCGTTTCATGACCACCGCTCTCCTCGCAACAGTTTGATTTCCGATCGACTGTCCTCTTTTATCCGGATTACAACCCTCGCCTCGTTGTGAGTAAACCTTTTTATAAATTGCCAATCGTAGAGCTTTAGTTCTAATCAAAGTGCGTAGGTACTTGTAATTTGATACTTGCGAGATTGAAAGAATTTTTTGATCGTTGATAATATTCTTAATCCTCAAATCTGAGAGTGCTCGAACACTTACAACCTTAGATTTATTTGATTGAAAATTATTTTTAGTTCTTAAATATTAAATTTAATAAATTTGAGATTAAATAAATATTAAAATAGTAAATTTCTGAATTTCACTTCCAAATCACTGGATCTCAAAATTTCCAGGTTTTCAAATTTCCAGCACTAAATTACTAGAATTACAAATTTACAAATATTTAAACTCAAAAATTTTTTATCTCAAATTGCGAAATTGGGAGATTTAAAAATTTCTAAATATTTCAATTAACAAATTTCTCCATCCTTATGTCCCTAGATTAAAAATTCCTAGATCGTCAAATCTCTAGTTCCCCAAATCCCTAGGTTTTCAAAAATCCCCAGATTCTGTAAATTCAAGAATCACTAGATTTTCACATTCTTATGGCCCAAAATTCCTAGACCATTAAATCCCTAGATTCCCATATTTGCACATTAAAAACTCCCTAGATTTGCATATTCCCATGTTCCAAAATTCCTAGATGGTCAAATCCCTAGATTCCCTTATCTGTAAATTTAAAAATCCCTAGATTTTCACATTCTTATGTTTCTGAATTCCTAGATCATCAAATCCCCAAATTCCCATATCTCAAGATCTCTAAAATTCCTAGATTTCTAAATGTCGACGTTGTCAAATTTCCAGACTATCAAATCCGTAAATTCTGATATCCCTAGATCTTCAAATTGTGAATTCCCAAAATCCCTACATCTCCATCTATAACCTCGAAATCCCGAAGTCTCCAAAAATCTTGATCAAATATTCCGATTTTCGAAAGTTCCTAGAAATCAATGAATAGGAGTCACAATCTCCTTTTATCGCCGTATTCATCGTAGTCAAGGCAGATTTGCAATTGACTGTACACGGCACACGGCACACGGCTTACGGAAATCATGATGAAACGGTGTGATTGAGAAAACCGGTAGAACATTACGTATGCGAGGTATGCCTGCATCGGAACGGCTGTAGGTACCGATGCAATAGAGAGAGAGCATATGGTGTCCCCATGAACGTGTACCGTGTACCGTCTACGGTGCAACAGATGGTGCGGGAGCCGCATGGCTCGTGCTCTACTCCACCTTCTTCTTCGTCTTCCGACCTTCTTCATCGCGTACAACAGTTACGTCTTTCTCCGTTAACCACTCTCTTCTTCGTTGCTCTTTTCGTCAATCCTTTCGTCTCTTTCGCGGGCGATAGGTCGTAAAATACGTCGGAGGTGGTCATTTTTATTAACAGGCCACTCCATAAATTCTGAACAAAGATCTTTTTATTATTTCGCGGAGTCGGGAGGTTTATTGTAACGAGAAGAGAACGGAAGCTGTCGTTGGTAAAATGTACCGCGTTACGCGATGTGTTGTTGCGCGTTGTATGGTCTCGCGTTATATCGCCGTCAGTTAAATTGGTAGACCTTATATCGCTGTGTTATACATTCTGTACATGATGCATACACAGAATATAAGTTTTACTTAAACACGTTATACGACCACGTGTTATATGGCCACGCGTTATATCGCCGGAAGTTAAATTATTAATCGTTAAATTGCTATATCTTGTATATACATGTATCATATACCAGTATACATAGAATATAGGTTAAAATCGAACTCGTTTGGTAACCTCGCGTTATATCGCCGGAAGTTAAATTATTAATCGTTAAATTGCTATATCTTGTATATACATGTATCATATACCAGTATACATAGAGTATACGTTAAAGTCGAACGTATTTGATAACCTCGCGTTATATCGCCGGAAGTTAAATTATTAATCGTTAAATTGCTATATCTTGTATATACATGTATCATATACCAGTATACATAGAGTATAGGTTAAAATCGAACGTATTTGATAACCTCGCGTTATATCGCCGGAAGTTAAATTATTAATCGTTAAATTGCTATATCTTGTATATACATGTGTCATATACCAGTATACATAGAATATAAGTTAAAATTGAACTCGTTTGGTAACCTCGCGTTATATCGCCATAAGTTAAATTATTAATCGTTAAATTGCTATATCTTGTATATACATGTGTCATATACCAGTATACATAGAGTATAGGTTAAAGTCGAACGTGTCTTATGACCTCGCGATATATCGCCGTGCAATTGCACAATTACTATTTCTCCACATACTTAATATATTATCGTTCTCTTTTACTTTTAATAAGAACTTCTATACATTGCAGTACAACCATATTTAAATTAACATAAGTATTTGTACATTAAAAACGTACTAATTACAAGATTATTTATATAACGAGAAATGTTAATGTGCTAATTTAATTTTTACTTTCATACCGCTGATAATTTGCGTCAAGAAGCAACAACGTAATCAAGCTATAGAAATCAGTTTCGTTTTGCCTCATATCATATGCAGACGTATATCAAACGAAAACGAGGAAAAAGTAACGCGAGACGTGTAAACCGGAAGTTGAATCCAGTAGATTATCGGCGCCATCTTACGCGCCATCGGACACTGAATATTCATAAACGTTTCGCGATGTTCGAGGTATCATAAAAAATACGGGCCGACAACGATCTATTTAATTATACGTAAGTACATGCGTTTTGCAGGTGTACCGTCGATTGTCCACCATTTCCTTTTTATTCTCTTTCGTCTTCCATTTAACGGCGAGCCGATGGACCGTGTGAACCAATCAACAGAAACTATTTGTTATTTCTACCCGCATATCAAAAACAACTGGTCTACCGTGGGAAACTTGCTGCATTACTTCGGTTTTATAGCCGTTTTGGTTAGATAGCCATTTTACAGTTTTTCATATTTACAGATTTTTGAATTTTCAAAGTTTTTGATTTTTTATTTGGTGAACTCTGATGAGAAGTTTTTTTCCTAGTATATTTGTATTTTACTGTATTTCTTTTTTTTTGTTTTTCTGTTTTTCTATTTTTCTATTTTTTTATTTTTCTATTTTGCTATTTTTCTATTTTTCTATTTTTCTATTTTCCTATTTTTTTATTTTTCTATTTTCCTATATTTCTATATTTCTATTTCTATTACTATTTTTATTTTCAAATCTCAAAAAAAAAATTGAAATATTAGAAATTTGGAATTTCAAAAATTCAACTTGAACATATTTTAACACAAATTCTTGAAAACGATAAAAAAGAAAAATTAAGACAATAGTATCACAGTTTCAAACACAAAATAAATAACAATCCCAGACGCCATTTTGTCATAACACACCTTAGCGTCCGTTGAACAAAATGGCCATCAGAGCGGAAGACACGTGCTCAAAACAACACAAATACCGAAAAAGAATAAAAGAAAGCATTACACTGCACAAAACACACGTGCGTTTTATACCAACGATTAATTCGAAAGTACGTTAAGTTCTTCCCGCATATTTCGCCGCGACAAGTGCCATTTACTAGAATTTCTTCCCCTAAGACATTGTTTAAGGTGTTCCTCCAGTTTCTTCTTCAGGGGATGACTTTTCTCACGCACGTGCGACCCTAATTCTTTTCTTTTTTATACACCTGCGTTCTTCCGTTGATAACAGACTTATGTCTTGTCGTCAATTTCCGGTTTCAAGGGTGATCGGTTTAAAAATGTGAGAAGACGATCTTTGAATTTTTATTGGAACTAAATGTTTTCAAGTTTTATACATATGTATGTGTATGTTGGAGGGGTGCAAAATTTAGGGTATATTTTTTTTTTATAATTATTTTTTATTAATGTTGTGATAGGTTCATTTTTATTTAAATATGTGGTAGTTTTAAGAAGGTTCATGTATAGGATGAATAAGTTTAAATAAAATATTTAAATATTATTATACTTAACACGTATTTGTTTAATGTTGAAGTTAATGTTGAATTATTTGTTTAATGTTAAAGTTATAATAAGTTAATTTTTATTAATCTATTAATATGTTGAATAATCTAAAATATGATATTTTTAAGAAGCTTCATGTTGTACAGTTGTGTATACAATATAATATATATTGTTACTGGTAATTTATATAAAAACAGTGAAAACATCCTTGAAAATTAAGATAGTAAAGAATACTTTCTGAAATATTTTGAAAATTGAAGTCTGGACAAAATTTAAACATGACTGTATAAATTAATATATAAACTGTATAAATCATTTACCTTCTTACATAATTAATATACGTTATAAATTGTTCAATTATTTGAAGAAAATTGAACTGTTCGATTATTTCTTTTCTCTAGCGGTGTGATAATTTTTGCTTGAACTATAGAGATAAGCGTACGTTGCGACGACTGCGTAAGCAGGCCGCGAGCTTCACACGCGGCCGCTAGGTGGCTAGTCGCGAGTCGCTATTCCCGCAATTAAAATGGTCTCCCGCGAATATTAATATACGGCCGCCAGACGGAGACGGCAGGCATGATTCTGCTTAGCGTATATAAGTGCAACCTATAACGAAGTAAGCGGAGACATGCTTCTGTTTTTGATGTTAGGGATAGCGTGTTGGTTTTGTACCTACGTCCCGTTTACAAAAGCCCTGGTGATATTCCACGGATGGTACGCTTATTGCAGCTGTTTGTGGAATACCACTGTCATATAGTTTGCCCTGTTTACACCATCATGGTGGAATTACGAAGGAAGCTTGTATAGGAGGAATTGTCCCGGATTGCCCTAGACCCAGCGGATCGCCCTTAAAATCCCCCTGACTGCCCCAACCCGCGAGTGCCCAAAGTTCCCTGACTGCCCGAACTTTTGTAAGATGCCCCAAGCCCCTGACTGTCCTAAACTCATGAGAGTGCTCGCCCCCAAACTCTATAAGAGTGCCCCAAAGCCGGACTGCCCCCATACTATATTGACTCCAAACCCTTTAATTGCCCTAAACTGTGTCCCTGACTGCCCTGCCCACACCCTCGATTGCCCTAAACCCACCGGTGTGCCCCGACTGCCCTGACCCACACCCTTGATTGCCTCAAACTCATCGGTGTGCCCCTAACTGCCCCCACACCTTTGACTGCCCCAAATTCATCAGTGTCTCCCTAACTGCCCCACACCCTTGATGCCTCAAACTCATCAGTATGCCCCTGATTGCCACACACCTCGATTGTCCTACACCTTTCATTGCCCCAGACCCTTGATTACTTCACAACCCAGACTGCCCCACACCCATGCTTGCTCTGAACTCACCGGGCTCACCTCACCAGACTCACGATTGCCCCCAAACTTCAGGCTGCCCCAGACTCTCGACTGCTCACACCCCCAATTGCTTCTGACACCCTGAAATGCTCCAATAATATGCAGTCCAAAATTCATCATATAATAGAATTTCTATAATAAACTGGTTAATGCATGAGTTATACAATACTGAATATTTGTTATTATGTACATACATATATAAAAGTTAAAAATATGTCTTCATATGTAAGTATTGTACCTTACTTATCCGTTTTACAGAAATACAATTTTTATAATGAAAATAATTTATTTTTGTTCCTAAGATATAACAACAGTATGATACAAATAACTAGCTAATGTTACAAGGATTAATTTATATATTTACAAAAATCATACATAGGTTAATTATATCTCGTACAATTAATTAAATCCCACACAGATTAATTTAATCTTTTTGAATAATTAATTAAATTACACAAGTTAATTAAATTTTGTATAAACAATTAAATCATACATACATTAATTACATCTGGCATAATTAACAAAATCATAAATATGTTAATTAAATTCCGTAGGAGTTAACTCGAACGAAATTTTGTCGGAGTTAATTGAACGTGCACGGGTAATAAAATCCTGAAACTCGAAAGATGAAAATGTTTGAAAGTAAAGGAAAAGTTTCATATTTCAGTGTTATTCCTTATATGATCATTTTAAGTCCACCTGTCCATCATCAACTATTATTGCCTTTATGTAAGACAAGGTAATGTAAAACGATCGAACAATGCTATAATTTCAAGAATGACCGTACGAAAGATTACGGAGTCATTTAATTTTTTTCCGATCCAGTCACGAAAGAAGATAAGAAATTCGATCTTGGTGAAAGCGTGCCTGCAAGGATTGAGACAAACGGCTTCGGGATACCCGTGTCTATACGTGCTTATACCTTGCCGTATTGTGCAAACGTTTTAGACCACCTGCTACAAGATAAATTTTTATTACCTTACAAACAAATGTAACTTTGCCGGATATCGTTTTATTTCTTTATTATATCGGAACGGTACGTGACTTGTATGGTTTTAATTAATTGACCAATCTGTTGGAGGTTTTTAAATTGAATGACCCGTTTTCATCCCTTAAGTGAGCGCGCGGTTATGGAAAATGGTGGTTCTATAATCTTTGATTTTTAGGTTTTTGAATTAGTGCGTTTTTTAATTTAGAATTATTATACATTTATAATTTCAATTTGCAAGCTTTCAAATTCCCAAATTTTCAAATTCAAAATTTCCAAATTTCCAAATTTCCAAATTTCCAAATTTCCAAATTCTCAAATTCCCAAATTCCCCAAATTCCGAATTCCAAATTCCCCAAATCCCAAATTCCCCAAATCCCAAATTCCCCAAATCCCAAATTCCCCAAATCCCAAATTCCCCAAATTCCAAATTCCCCAAATCCCAAATTCCCCAAATCCCAAATTCCCCAAATCCCAAATTCCCCAAATCCCAAATTCCCCAAATCCCAAATTCCCCAAATCCCAAATTCCCCAAATCCCAAATTCCCCAAATCCCAAATTCCCCAAACCCCAAATTCCCCAAATCCCAAATTCCCCAAATCCCAAATTCCCCAAATCCCAAATTCCCCAAATCCCAAATTCCCCAAATTCCAAATTCCCCAAATCCCAAATTCCCCAAATCCCAAATTCCCCAAATCCCAAATTCCCCAAATCCCAAATTCCCCAAATCCCAAATTCCCCAAATCCCAAATTCCCCAAACCCCAAATTCCCCAAATCCCAAATTCCCCAAATCCCAAATTCCCCAAATCCCAAATTCCCCAAATCCCAAATTCCCCAAATCCCAAATTCCCCAAATCCCAAATTCCCCAAATCCCAAATTCCCCAAATCCCAAATTCCCCAAATCCCAAATTCTCCAAATCCCAAATTCCCCAAATCCCAAATTCCCCAAATCCCAAATTCCCCAAATCCCAAATTCCCCAAATCCCAAATTCCCCAAATCCCAAATTCCCCAAATCCCAAATTCCCCAAATCCCAAATTCCCCAAATCCCAAATTCCCCAAATCCCAAATTCCCAAATTCAAATTAAAAATTCCCAAAATCTCAAATCTACAATACCAAAATTCCAAACTTCCTAATTTTCAAGTTTTCAAATTCCAAATTTCCAAATTTCCAAATTCAAAATTTCTGAATAATACCTAACAATTTTTTCCTAGTGAAACCAATAGTACTCATCAATTTATATACAGATATACCATATTGGAACTCGACGTGAAACAGGTCCCTATGTGTCTCTCGTCGTGAAAAGTTCCGAAACATCAACAGGTGCTGTAATCGGATCACTCTCTCAGACGAGCAATCGCGTCCACTGCAATTATTCATTCTCTCGATCCATTTTGGCACGAGCGAAGTCTGCACGTCGATCAAATACGGGTACACAGGCTGACGAAATTACGAGGTGCGTTTTTTAATCGAACTTCGCTTTTGAAATTGCCGCCAATTGAAGTCCGGAAACGGAATCTTAATTACGTAGTATCTTTTTCTACATGCGGGTAGTTTGGTAGCTGTTGAAGATTTATTTTTGTAATTGAACAGATTTGTGTCAATTTGTGTAAAAAATTATTTTCTAGGGAAATAAGTAGTTTGGATTTGTTAGTATTTAATGTAGTAGAGTTTGAGATTTGGAGAATTTGGGAAATTTGAGGATTTGGAAATTTTGGAAATTTGAAATTTAGGGATTCTGGAATTTGGGGATTCTGGAATTTGGGAATTTTTGAATTTGGGGATTTTGGAATTTGAAAGTTTTGGAATTTGAAAATTTTGGAATTTGAGAGTTTTGGAATTTGAGAATTTTGAAATTTGAGAATTTTGGAATTTAAGAATTTTGGAATTTGAGAATTTTTGAATTTGAGAGTTTTGGAATTTGAGAGTTTTGGAATTTGAAACTTTTGGAATTTGAGAATTTTGGAATTTGAGAGTTTTGGAATTTGAGAATTTTGGAATTTGATAATTTGGAAATTAGAAAATTAGAATTTGGGAATTTGCAAACTTGAAAATTAGAATTTGGGAATTTGCAAACTTGAAAATTTAGAAAATTGAGAATTCATTAATTTAGGCATTTTAAACTGTGTACTACAATTTTGAAATTTCGAAAATTTCAGATAGTCATAAAAGAGTTTCACAATTCATAAATATATATTTTTGAAAATTAAAATTTTTCGAATTCATTCTCCCAAAAATATAATATATTTTTATTATATTTATTGCTTTCAACTTCAAACACAAAATTGCACAAATAACCATTACTTCCCATTGCTACCAATCTACAGAATTAAAAAATATTCCCAAATATATTAAAAAGAATGAATGCTAATTATTCCAGAATATCATTCGTATGTTACACATAAAGAACATCGTACCATAAGGCACAATTTTAGGTCAGTCCCATAACGCATTTCGAACTTTAATTCGAAACTGTCATGGCAGCTGATATATCGCGAGCGAGTGGCGCGTTTATTTGAAAATCAATTTTCGTAATTCTTTTGTATCGGATCGGCTCGAAATCGGATTCGCGCGATCGACCCAGTTATTTAACCGTGTTACCGTTAACGTTTTCTCGTCTCCGTCGTGTATCCAATTAACCATTAAACACCTCCCGTTTTTCTTTCCCCTTAACTTTATCTGCCTCGAACGATCGACTCAATACACCGATTTATTTGCCCGCACGATTACTCGCCTGCCTGTTTTTCCACCGGCATTGTGGATTTATCGAGCGTTATTGCTATCCGATGTAATTGCTGTTAATTGCGGACGAAAGCTTTCGATCGTGAAGAAATCTTTTCCCTTTCATGGCGATCGATCGCTATTAATTGAGAATTAATTAGGTGGACAACTTTTTATCGGTACTATAAGTATTTGTTACTTCTGTGCAGCGGCAGCTGTATTCTTTCTTTTTCACCGATGATCAGTACACTCGTGTTAATGTGTAGGTATAACAGGTGAAAACTTTGTTTAAATGGTGGTAAATTACACTGACAATAAGTATTCCATATTATAAAAATAAGAAAATAAAAAAATATTAAATAAAACAATATAATAAAAATATTTAAAGTATATATTTTTAAAATATTAACCATTATTTAATATCGCATTAAATTTTTTAATATAATATAAAATAAGAAAAAATAATATAAATGATTAAAATTATGAAAATAATATGTAAAAATATATGTTAAAAAAATAATTTATAATATTTAAAAATATATAATACAAGTAGTACTATATAATGTATACTAAAAGTAAAGGAAGTACCTGTATACAAACATACATATGTCTATTGACAAAGCTCTTCAACATGCAATTATATTTCCCGCGTCTATGAACATCTTCATGTTCAGAGAGCCCCTATAACAGTGTAATCTATGGAACACATGGTGCAGCAGTGGTTGAGGACGGCATAAAGACCATAAGCTTCCAGGAATCACCGGTGTCGTAGCCACATTGGCGAAGGGGTTCCGGTTCTGGTCTCGAGTCGATGGCAAACTCCAAAAACGAGCAGAGCCAGCCACAGTCGAGATACTGAAATATCTGATCCGGATGATTCTTACGCGGGCCCCCGTTTCTTTTCTCTCGATACGCGCACTTGCTGCCGCGTATTTGCAGCTGTACGCCATTTACGGACTTACAGCAACGTACAGCAACGCAACGTGCCTTTTTTCCACCGTCCGAGACCTCGCGTTCACTTTTGACAAACAACACCGGCTATTCGATTCGTGCCTCGACCGTTTATACGCGGTTTCACGTCCTGTCCGATGCTTCGGTTATTCCGACACGTATCGACGGGGTTATGCTTGAAATATTGCTCAAACATTTTGTTTTACTATACACTGAATATTATGCACTGTGTAGTTTATATTAAACACTATACTCTATACATTACATAGTACCCACTTATGTATTATACACCATGTATTATACACTATACATTATGCACTGTAAACTACATATTTTACACTAAATATTATGAACTGCATAGTTTATATTAAATACTATACCTTATGCATTATTCAGTGCTCATTATATTCTATATAACACACTATAGAATATGCATATACACTATACAATATACACCACATTTTATATACTGTAGATTATACATTATACTTTATACATTTTACACTAAAATTATGCATTACGTTGTTTACATTAAACACTACACTCTGTATTATACACTGTACGTTAAGCACTACATATTATACATTGTACATTACGTAGTATGTATCATACATATATTATGAACTATAAATTAAACACTATACACTATTCACAATTTGCTTTATTGTATACCACATAATATTAATATGGAACTGTGCAAATTTAGTCTGCTCAATTATTTGTTAATAAACTTACAATGTAACGATACATGTATGTATAATGTTACACTGTAGTATATATAATTTCTGTATTTAATTGATATCATAAGTATATAATATTACATGTGTAATATATTATAATGTTAAGTGCAGAATTTGTATTACAAACCACAATGTATATTATGTTAGTTATTAAATCTTGTATACATTAATATAAATTATAATAAACCACATACAGCATATTATAGTACATTACACTATGTACTAGTATATACTACACTGCATTATAACAATTATTTGTGATGAATATTTCCAAATTGTCAACTTTTCAAATTTCAATACTTGCAAATTCTAAATTTAAAATTTTCTAAATCCTTAGGTTTGCAAATTTCTAATTTTCCAATCCCTAAATTTCTAACTTGGAAAATGTAAGAAATTATGAATTTAAAAATTCAGAAACTTAGAAATTTAAAAATATAAAAATTTTGTTAGTTTACAACATACAAATTTTTAAACTGACAAAATTTTCAATACAAATTTGCATAAACAAAATAAAAATGCTATAATAAATAAATACATATAAATACATGGGTATATACATGAGTTTATAATGCAAAAATATGCATATAGGTATTGTCATACACACATAACCTATAATACATATACCATTTATGTATTTCAAGTTCTCCAAGATAATAAAAATCGTTCGTTGATCGTTTATAGCTTCCGTGGTGAATTCCCTTACCTCGAATGATTTTAATATGTCTTCTCCCCGGGCATTTATTCGTTTTTACATAAAATCAATCATTTTGGAGGAGATCAACTTTGTTCCCGATACAAGCCGACGCACGCGAGTCCGTTGCTGCGAGCTGTTGTTTTCTCCTTCATCGAGGAACACGTTGTTTTAACAATTTCGAAACATTATTCGCATAAATTGTCGGTTTAAAGTTTCGGTGTAGCAATTGAAACGCAAAGTGCTACCTTTAGGCTGGGTTTCACCATCGAAATAACCACGGCGCTGTTCTTTTTGATGAAAAGGCCATCTTGTTCGATAATGGATAATGAAAAACGGAATTTAATCTTTGAATCATTTAAGGACCGATAGGGTGTAATTCTTCAGCAACATGCATGTTAATAATGTATAAATATAATTACTTCTTGTTTTTGATGTTACACGTTTGGGATAATGTTTTACAAGAACACTTTAATATAATGTGGGTTGTGTTGTAGTTATTATAAGAGTTAATATGGAGAACAATTATATCATAAAAGGATATATTAAAATCACGTGATGAGTAGGAAAATAAGTGCAATTTTATAAATTCAATTTTTAATTTTTTAATTTTAATAATTGCAAATAAAATCCTGTGAGGTGTCTGGTATTCTGTAATTGAAGAATTAAAAATTTGAAAATTTTAGTCATAGTTTTGATCATTTCTAAGTGTTTTAGTTAGAGAATTTTTAATTTTTTATATTTGTTATTTCTAAACTTTTAAATTAAAAAAATTGTAAATTTGAAAAATTACAAAATTTTTAATATTATTAAAGTTTTCAAAACTCTCAAAATTCTCCACATTCTAAATTTTCCCAAATTCCCCAAATTTCAAAAATTCCCAGAATTTTCAAAATTCCTAAGATACCCTAAATTCCAAAACTTTCAAAAATCCCCAAATTCGCAGTCTTCCTAATTTTCTCAAATTCCCAAAATTTCTAAAAATCTAAAACCACATTTTTAAAATTCCCGCATCTCCCCAATTCCACAAACCACGTAAATTCACATCCCACCCGCCACGCAGAACATTAAACAAAATGAAATAATAATTGAATAATTAAATTTGCATAATCAATTCATGGAACAAATTATTATAACATAAGTGCCATCTTGCGGTGCGTTTATGTCATCGAATCATGTCGCACTTTCTATGTTTCGAAATTCCCCATGGAAACATAACTTGCGTCACATTGTGTCGCAGTTACAGATACGTGTTCGAATGTTCGGTGTTGAAGTTCGATAGCAAGCTGTCGCGGCTAATTATGGTGGCAGTGCGAAATAGAAGGCTTTGCGTGAAGGTGACAGGTCTGTGACTGTGACTGTGACTGCAAATGTCCACCCTGTCGGTATTTATCGGCAATTTTCAGATACAGGGAGTTCTTTTCGGAACAGCTGCACGCATCGTTTCGTGAAAGTGTCGACGTTTTTCATGGCATCGAGAAGAGAAATCGTAATCGGGATCGGTTACTCCTTTCTACTTTGTAACCACCACCGAATAAGTACAAGATGAATAATTTGAACACATTAGTTCACCTTGCCATGTTCATTATAACCTGATACACGACGCTATGAATTTTTATGGGAATTCGCCTTTACAGACACTTTTACGAACTCAATCATTTCTACCGGTTGAATCGATTCCGATAATTATACAAGCTACCAAGAAAATTGTTGAATTGTGCCGTGAATTGGAACTTATTAATGTTGATGTGATATAATCGCCCATTTGGTTTTGAATTTTCGTCGGTGATTTATTGAACGATTAAAGGTGATGCGAGTTTTTGAGTTATTGTGAAAGTTTAATGTTAGAAGGTGTCAGGTTAAGTGTGATGCATGGGAGGAAAACTGATGGAACTTTTGGTCAATTTTTTGATTGGTCGTGTTGGATGAAAGATTTAAGGTGATTTATATTAACTGGGACCTTTTGCAGAAAGTTCTCAAAGTTTTTATGTCTCAAATTGCATAATGTCATTTTTAAATTTATGAACTGTTAAACTTTCAAATTTTTTAATTTTTTAATTTTTGGGTTTATGAATTTACAAAGTCACAAATTTACAAATTTACAGATTTACAAATTCACAAATTCACAATATAATAAATTAATAAATTCACAAAATTACAAAATTACAAAATTAATTTCTTTCAATTTTTCAAATGTAGAAATTACAAAAATTTTTAATTTTCCTATATCATAAATTCTTGAATTAAAATTTAAAAATTCCGTTTAGGGACTTGTCAGTGTTTTTGCGATTCTGTGAATTAATAATCATGAAAGTGCACGGATAAAGCGGTATCTTCTTCGCCGAATTTAACTTTACACGACAAATTACTTCGTTGTAGTCGTTCGGATAATACGCTTATTTTGAATAATTATTTTGAACGAAAAAAAAGCAGATGGAAACAAGCTGGACAGGAACCAAATATCGAATAAAGGAGAAGCAGAAAAGGAAATTGAGTGAGAAATTCGGAGAGAGTCTCCGAGGGATAAGATAATAATTGAGTTAATGAACTGAGTGCATTTAACGAAGCCATTCCTAAGATACCCACTGATGCCAGTTCAATAAATAACGCCGCACAATCGATCCACCGTGTTGTATAGGTAATGTAATTCGAGTATCTTTTTATTTAAATATTCTTCTTACGGTAACATGAAGTACTGGCAAGATAATATCAGGATAATTGAACAATCAATAAAGGAATTAACGTGAAAAGAAATTTTATAAAATTCATGAAAAATTGTTCGGTGAATCATTGTGTTCGAATCTGCGCGGTCCGCCATTTTTTCTGATTTAAGTTATGTCAATTTTTATTTTATATTTTGTCGTAAATAAAATGGTGATTGTTTTTATATATGTTTTTATTGCAACTGGATAATTTTATTGCATTTGAAAGGTAGATTATGTTTAACTGTTGAAGACTAGGTTAATTATTATATATAATTAGTTTGAATTTAATAAAGAGGTTGATGGAAATAAATAAATGTTTTATAGGGAGAATTTTATACTTTATTTTACTTATAATTTTTTATTTTTGACTTCTTGAAAATTTCTGTAATAAATCTAAAAAATTCTGTAATTCAGAATGTTTAATTCTGAAAATTTCTGAACCTGTAAATTTAAAGAATTATAAATTAATAAATTTGAACATCTGACATCAAAATTTGAAAATCTGTAAATTAGAAAATTTGATATATTAATATTACAAATTTTTAAACAATTTGAAGATAAATTTCGCAATTTAAAAATTTATATATTTAAAGCTTAAACATTACAACTGTAATAATGTAGTAATTTGCAACCATAAATACTCGAAACTTTCATAAAAAAGCATAACAAAGAAAAAAAAATCAAAATTGCTGTTATAATGCGGTTTCTCTTTAAAACATATTTTCAGTGACTCGATGCCATCTAATTAACACTCGATAATACATTTTTTATGACACGTTCAAAAGATACATTCGTATGAAACATGATTAAACCTTGTTTAACTTGACGGAGCGACGTCCGAACATCGAACGACTTGATAGACATTGAAATTGCGATCGGTACAATTTACAATGCGATTTATTTTCGTATAATAAGAGCAGGAGAAATTTCCGGGAGTAATTTTTGAAATCTCCACAGGTAGCCGTTACCAGAGACGTTTTTGGCATCGTAATAGGACCCGCGGCCTGTAATCAAACGCAGCTCGTACTGTGTTTATTGTCAGGTATGAATATATTTTCGTGGGTATAATGCGGTTAGCTAGTTATATTTTTTTCTCGCGGTACCAGCCGCCGGCACTCGTGTGTACTTAGTCAGTTTTTTGCTACAACCACAAAGAAATACCGCAGAGGAGATTACCCTTCGAAGAATACGGAATAATTTTGTATAATTTAATTAACTGAGATTTCTTCTCTTTTTCATACCATTCTTAATTCGATTTTACTTTCGTTTACAATTTTATCATTTGGTGATTTAAAGGTTATATTACGAATACTTAATTTTAAATTTTTAGTGCCCAGTAGAATTTTTGTTTATGTAAATATGTTAGATTATTAGGAATATATTTTCCTCTTTGCAGTCCAGAAAATTTTGCCTATTATAAATAATAGTTTTTTGGGAAGTAATTATTGTTGAAAAGACTTATAGGTTAGGACAATTTTATTAATATAATTAGCAATGTATAATTATTTTATTATTATTATTAGTTATTTTATTGTTATTACTAGTTTATTATTATTAGTTATTCCTTACAGAAGTGATTATTAATTAATCTGGTTAGTTATTGTTCATGTATAAAATTGTTATTGAAATAAATATAAAATTTAGATGAATTTGGGTACTTCAGAATTTTTAGAGATTTATAAATTTTTTTTTTTAAAATTGTATGTATAAAATTTGTATTTTTAATAACTTATAAACATGGAAGTTGGGCAGTATGTGAATTTAGAAGTTTAAAAATCTATAATGACAGTAATTATTTATTATACATTTAATCCAATTATTATCTTACAAAATTAATCCAATTTATTGTCACAATTTTCTGTAACTCATTATCTCCCAGTCAATTATAATAAATTTGTAAAACCGATTACATATAATTCCATCAGCATTCATGTTGATACATTTCGTTGGTATCTTTTATATCATCTTCGAACGATGAACATCCGAATGATAAACCGACAATTCACAGCAGTTATTAGTAATCTTTTTCCATTCTCTGGTAATAATAATTTTATGATACATCGAATATCTTTGCCACCAATTTACGACGAACTCACTGCCGATTTCCTGGCTGATTAATTAGCTGAATTTTTATCGGCGTCAATATTGCTTTATAACTTTCTCATAATACATCGGGTAAATAATCGTGAATTTCGTAACTCGTTAAAAGCTGCAGAAACATGTGCGATAATGATACTTCGTTGATTGAGGAGAATGGTACTTTTCAGGTGAATAAATATGCAAATTATGTGGGGACAACTACAGTGGATTAATTAGTAGGTTAATAATTAAAAATGTAAGTGGATAAAGAGGTTAATTAATATTTTTTTAAGGTATTAAATTTTCAAATTTTTGTACTTGTCAAATTGTGAGTTTTTTAAGTTTTGAAGTTTGAAATTTAGGATTTTGGAAATTGGGAAGTTTTTGAATTTTGGTTTTTTGAAATTTGAAAAATTGGGAAATTAGGAATTTTGATTTTCTGAAATTTTGGAATTTGGGATTTTTCAAAATTGGTAAATTGAGAATTTAGGAATTTTAGAAATGGGGAAATTTTTGAACTTTCTTTTGAAATATTGGAATTTGGGATTTTTCAAAATTGGTAAATTGAGAATTTGGGAATTTTAGAAATTGGAAAATTTTTGAATTTTCTTTTGAAATTTTGGTATTTGTGAATTTTGGAAATTGGAAAATTGAGAATGTGGGAATTTTGGAAATTGGTAAATTAAAAATGTGGGAATTTTGAAAATTGGTAAATTGAGAATGCGGGAATTTTGAAAATTAGGAAATTGTTAATATGGTAACGCTATTTAAAATTCTCAAATAAAGTAACCAGAAAATTCTCAAATTTAAACAAAACAAATATTTCAAATTTTCAAATCCCAAACTACAATTTTTATTTTCCAAACACTAAAACTCCCCACTTTCCAAATTCAGTAATTTTCACAACTACCCTAACATACTTATCGTTAATAAGGTGTTAAAATAAAAACTTGTGTACCATAACAGATTCCGATATCGAGATATTCAAGTAACGGAAGTGCTTTCCGAAAAAAACACGGTATCAAATCAAGGATAAGTCGATGTACCGTTAACAGTGCGTTCTCCTCATTCAGAATAATCATCGTCAAGAAGGTTTATTAACGGCAATCATCCATTGATGCACGCGTATACATATCACACGCATATACATACACGTCTGCATACGAAAAGTTTGATAAGCCTCCTCGTTGTTTATAGCACTTTCGTTAAATAAACGCGGTGAAATGTTCCGGAGCATTTGCTCGTAACTGTACTTGATTATCGTGGACCTGAAAATTCCACGGATAATTTCTGGAGCGTCTTTAAAGACCCGTACACGAAAATCATCCTCGCCACGTGAATGGCAATCACCGATCAGTAATCAACTATGCGAAAATACCACTCTGGCAATCGGAATTTGAATTGGAGCAATATCCAAGGTGCGGTTGTAATAAGCAACCCACCCACGGCCATTTTGAACGCCATCTTATCAATGATAGTCCTTCAGCTTGTTGTTTTAACACTGTACTTATACGAGACAGTTACGTTAATATTTGGGCACAATATTATGCGTTTATTTGCATAAAAGAACTGTTAATTGGTTGAGAAAATATATTAACTATACTGACAATATATTTAAATATATATTAACTATAAAAGTATAAATATCATTACATTATTCACGTCACTCTGTCGTGCATTTCCATACGTCCCGTATATCGATCTCGTAACTGTAGATCTCTGTCCGAACATCTCCGGACACTGCCGACCCTTTCCGAAGCTATCATACACTTCGCGACCCTATACTTCACGAAGTTAATTTGAATACACACCATTTAGAACTTCACAAGTCTTTCTTTTTACTTTTATCCAATCATTTATAATTTAAGATGTTAACTAATTTGTTTATATACGTATGTCCTTTTCATAATAACCTTTGTCATCCTTTTTGACTACATTTTTACATTTCGAACGTAGAAGTCTATTTGCACGTCGCACGTATTGCGTGATTATCCGAACAGCGCCGAAGAGGAACGAAGTTATCCGATTTCTACCCTTCTTATCACGAACTTCATGCTGCACTTTACGCAGCGTTTACATAGTTTATGAGTTAGATGACAGTGAAAAATGACTTACATGGCGTACTTAAATGTCGCTATTGTTACTCGTGCCCCTCTATCGGATGGTGTACAGATATTAATATTCGTAATCATCGTTTGTGTGAGGTTGCAGGACTAATTTAGGTGTTTTAGGTTATCTGTTCATGATATTTCGAATAAAATCAGATATGGGGTAACTGCACATAATACGAAATAGCGTTTAATATAAAACATCGCAATATGTCGATAAATAACTAAAAAATCAGTGACCATAAAAAATATTTCGTTACAAACGAAAAACAATCGTGTTAACGCTTCAATCGACAATGTTTCGAATGCACAGCATTGTTACGTGCTTGGAAGTTTCTAGAAGACATGTTGAATAATTAATTTTTTGACGAAAGTAAGTTATAAAATATTTCTACATGATTTATTGTTAAACATGTTCACTTTCGAACATTTACAAGCAATTTACCGTTAAATTTATTTTTTTGAGGTAATTAGTATTTTCCCAGCGAAATGCACGGGGACGCAATATGAAACATGTTAAGTGTACGTAATGTGGAGCGTGTTCCATATTAGGTACAGGTTTCTTATTAATATAATATAGTATTATAATTTGTGTTTTTATCATTTGAAGTATATTATGGCGGTAATAATTGAGAAAATGGATTCCATTCATGCGTGGACAACGACATGTAGACAAGTTAAAATATACAAAATAAATTTGTAGAAAGTGCAAGGCATTTATCAGATTTTTGTATTTAGATGGATATTAATTTTTTATCAAACATTTTCACATTTTGTGTAGATACATATACTTGTATGTGTGTATAACTATTTTTCTTCGTTTTTTACATATTAAACTCTGGAAGCGTTATTTTGATAAGACAGATTAAAAAATAAAAGTAACTCAGAAGATTTTCGAAGTTGTTTCAGTGAGTCGTTAGATATCGTGTACTGAAAGTAGTGAGAGGTTAGAAATAGCATCGGTACGGCGTAAGTAGTAAATGTCAATAATAAACGCGCACAAATATAATCGTCACTATTATGTACAATATAGATATAACAACTATACTTTTGTATAAGTATTTTATAACGTCAGTAGTTCTATGACATGCTTGAAAGTGATTATTAGTATTTATTGCAATTTTTATACTTTCTAAAAACATGTATTTGACAATTTACCATTCATTTATATGATTTTTCTTGTACATTTTGCAAGTTTAAATATTTTATTTTTATGCTAATTTTACTTCTCTATTTGTAAAAAATTACTGTTTTTTTGATTTTGGTAAATTTATTGATATGATGCTTTTTGACAAGTCTAGGAATCAGTGCGGTGCAATGTATTGTGTGAGAAAAATCAGTAAAATAAAAAAATGGTGGAATAAAAAACGACAAAAATATGAGAACAGAATAATAGTGAATAAGTAACAAAATAGTGAAATATTAAAGTGGTAAAATAATAAAATGATAAAAACGATGAAGAACAATATAGTGGAATGATAAATTGGTGGAACTGTATAGCAACAGTATAGTGTAATAGTGCAATAGTAAAATTGGTAAATAATAAAGTATTGTGCTATACTTGCTGACTAGTATAAATTCTTTCTGACTAGTATTACTTTTTATTATACTATTACTTACTATTAAAATATCAATTTAAATATTTCCTTTGACAAATTTAACTATTATCAACAATTAATTTAGTCACTACTAACAATTAATATTTATGGCAATTTAGAGCAAACAGATACAGTTTACACTGAATACCAAATTAAACATTTTCTTTAACAAATGTAAGTATTATCAACACATCAATTTGCCTACTACCAAAATAAAATATTTATAACAATTTACTGCAAATAGTTACAATTTACAGTAAACACTAATTTGTATATTTTCTTCTGTAACAAATTTAACTATTACTTTTATATAAAAACATTTTTATTTATCAGCACCGGAAATTTACTGCAGTTCGCATCAGTTATCTGATTTTTCTACAACGCTTGATCAGATTCGAGCGTTCTCGAAGCCATCACTACCCGAAGTTCTCCGAAAGCGGAAGCCCCGAAGATGTGGGTCACTTGTGGCTCGATAATGGAGGGAATTAACCCGGTAATCACCGCATTCGACTCTTCTCCACCCACAGCGAAGAGGACCCGACTGTTCTCTGCCGCTGCCGGCTGATTTTCACTCTCTAGTAAATTTTTGAAGCTGCCAATTACCGATCTGCAATCGCCATGGCTAACGGGGCTGCATTTCGTGTCTCTACGTCCACGACATTTCTACTTCATTTATCATTCGCGTACACGAAGATGGATATAACTTTAATATATCCATTTTCTGTTTTATACTTAAAAATTCCAATCTTTTTTTTTAACGTTAGTATATAATACATTCTTGAGCATTTATATATTTCTTGAGTAACAGAATTCTGATTGAAGAAATTGCTAAGATGTGGACTATGTGGACATCCTGGTCCCTGGTAACGTCACTGTATTTATTATTGTATCATCATAGAATATGATTACAATATTTTTGAAAACACCATATCGTTTTTGTTGCACAGTTAAAAGTAAATTGTAAAGGGTGTGAATTAGAACATCTATAATACAGTGTTAGAAAATAAAGTTTTAAATGAAAATTTAGGTTCAATAAATAACTTCTACGTTTCTATTTCACTTTCGTTTATTCGGTACTATTGTATATAAACAACTGTTCGCTTCGATAGCTCAACACAGAATGAATCTTCGCCGCTACCTGCCGCGAAGGGTGTTCTCTACCCCTCGTCGTGCTATGGCCGGTTATCCTGTTGATAAGCATTCCTCACTACTGCCTACCGTCCTTATTCCAACACGGCCTCTCCTGACTGCGGCGCGTCCTCGCCCGCTTCTTCTTCCGGTTGCATCAAGGAGTTGTATGTGTGATTTGACGGGCCTGCAACAACACCGTCCTCGGGATCTTTATTATCATTTGAAATACCATTATCAGCATGGATTAACCAATTTCAGCTCCAATTGAGCATTCCTGTACGATTAGCAACCCCTTGAATTAGCAAGCAACTTTAAAAGCAGAGCCCTCAGGTTACTTCACAAGTTGTTGGGGTTAAGTCCTCAAAACATCCAGAAACCAACTTCTCAAAATGTCCTTTAACCAAAGCAAAGGAGTAGAGCCCTCGGGATACTCAAAAGACAGAGCCCTCAGGATGTCTTTCAACCAGGCCACCGGAGTAGAACCCTCAGGATACTCTCAAGACAGAGCCCTCAGGATGTCTCAAATCGTCACACAATGAGCAGAGCCCTCGGGATGCTCCAAAGGAAACAAAATCATCTTTCATCTTGCTCATACTCACACTCAAATTAACCAGTGCTTGTATCTTGTGAGGACTCGGCCTAACCTGACCGTTTCTTGGCAAAACACTCCTGAACCACATGCCCCAATTTTTTACAAAAAGAACAAGGCTCTTGTCTTCGTGTCTGACTATTCGAACTCGTTGCTTTGGATACCACAGGGATAGTTCGAGAAACGCTACCAGCATCCGCAACAGTGGCATTTTCAACTCTCATTCGTTTGGGCAGTTATATTGTTTATGTCCGTATCGGCCGCATGAAAAACATTTACTTCGAGAATCACAATCACGTTTGTGCGGCACTTGAGATTCTGAATTACGACCACTTACTCCACGTGGTCGTGCACTACTTGACGTCAACGGTTTTATGTAGCTAGAAAAGAAATTTACTAAATCATCAGGAGTTAATTTTGCATTTGTCCGGTTGCCCGGATTTGAGGATCAGTTATTCCTCGTATAATTATGGCCACAATCAATTCATCACTTAAACCCGTCACAATCCGCAGACGTAGTAGTAATCGGCGTGCATACTCCGCATAAGTGGAGTAATGATCAGAATTAACTTTCATCACGTCGAATAGTATATTTGCAATGTCAATTCTTCGCGGACACAATGCTGCAAAATCTTTTTTAAAATTCGACCAGCTGCGATCATTAGTTACCCATTCGTTTAACCACGAACGTGCGTCCCCTTTCAAACAATTACCGATGCGCGATAAACATTCTCTATCGTCCCATTTATTTAAAGCACAAACATAGTTCACTTCGTTGCACCATACCTGAAAGTCATTTAATGCCGGATCAAAATTTGAAATATAAATGATTCGACCTTTCAGGGATGAAATTGAGAGCATTCATGATCCGGTCAGTCATATCACTCACTGCATCCGAACATGGCATTGAATTTGTGTGTGCAACAGACGTTGCAATAGGCACAGGTGGCGCTGCACCTAATAATCCACTATCCGCAGTGTCCTTATTAGAATTCCTCAAACCTGAACTATCCTCCAGCACAGTCAAACGTTCTAAAATTGCTTGAAGTTGTTGTTTCACGCTTGAATTCGGCGCACTACTGCGAGGCCTTCCCGCTCCTGTTCGAGTAGGAGAAGACATTTCACCGACAATTAATACACACACACTCACGTTGAATCACTTAAGAAAAAGAAAATAAGACACTGAAAAATGTATCCCACTTCTGATGTTAGAAAATAAAGTTTTAAATGAAAATTTAGGTTCAATAAATAACTTCTACGTTTCTATTTCACTTTCGTTTATTCGGTACTATTGTATATAAACAACTGTTCGCTTCGATAGCTCAACACAGAATGAATCTTCGCCGCTACCTGCCGCGAAGGGTGTTCTCTACCCCTCGTCGTGCTATGGCCGGTTATCCTGTTGATAAGCATTCCTCACTACTGCCTACCGTCCTTATTCCAACAACAGTATATAAAGGGTCAGGAGTATATTATACAATAAATTATAAAGGGTATGAATTACAACATCCATAACACAGTATATAAAGAGTAAGGATTATATTGTCTGTTATATTATCTATTATGTTATCTATTATATTATCTACTATATTATCCATTATATTATCTGTTATATTATATATAATTATATTATCCTTAATTGTAAAATGGAACGCACAAATACAATTTTAATTTTATTTCCTGAGGTGATACGCAATTTGTCGATGAAATAAAGCGTTCGCAATCAGGATCCGTTGAGAAGTCGTATCGTGAGAAAGCTACACGAAAGAAGGATTCACGAACGGAACCAGATGGGGAATCAGAAGACAATGTGGCTATATAGAAAGGGGTATGTCAGGAGAAAAAGAGGAACAGTCGTAATTATCGTAAGAATTATTCGCGCCATTGCATTGTCGGTGCTGCTACCGAAACAGCAGCTGCACTCCATTGTCGGCTACGTTCTTTACTGCCATTCTTGCATCACTATGTGAATGTACACTCGTGTGTACATGGTTTGATACTTTATATCCGTTTACGTTTATTGATGTTGTACTTATTAGACACCTTTCCGGTCAGTTATGGAGACATACGTCAGTCAACTCGCACTTTGTATTAAAGTCGGAGTTAACATTAGAATTTATTGTTAGGTACTGTTAGAATCAATAGCGTTTTGATGTACTATTATGTTAAGGTGATGTGCTGTTATAGTAAGGTTATGTACTATTATATTATTTATTAATAATATACTTTTATATTATGTTAAGATTGTGATGTACTATTATATTATATTAAGGTTGTGATGTACTTTTATATTATATTAAGATAGTAATGTACTATTATATTAAGGTTGTGAGGTACTATTATATTATATTAAGGTTGTGATGTGCTATTATATTATATTAAGGTTGTGATGTACTTTTATATTATATTAAGGTTGTGATGTACTTTTATATTATATTAAGATAGTAATGTACTATTATATTAAGGTTGTGAGGTACTATTATATTATATTAAGATTGTGATGTGCTATTATATTATATTAAGGTTGTGATGTACTTTTATATTATATTAAGGTTGTGATGTACTTTTATATTATATTAAGATAGTAATGTACTATTATATTAATGTTGTGAGGTACTATTATATTATATTAAGGTAGTGATGTGCTATTATATTATATTAAAATTGTGATGTAGTATTGTATTTAAGGTAGCAGGTGTATTTTTATCAGATAATTGTACAAATTCCTCTACTATTTTTCAAGAACAGTTAATTACAAAAGAATGTTGTCGCAACAAAGCATTCACCTTCAGAATGCACTCATTTCATTATTCAATCGACATACTGATGTCACGATGATTCATCTTCAAACGACGAAGCTAATCACCAATTATTAAACTTCTTCGTCTCAACCAGTATTAAAAAAACCATGATACAATAAGCAGAACCGATAGTAATTAGATGATCCGAAGTCAAAAGAGTACGTCGTACTCTTCCGTTTCGTCAAGTAGCGTTCGCTCGACTCGAAACAAAATGGCGGACCGCGTAATCACGGAACAAAATGTCTTCGCGTCGTTTTGTCGCACAAATTACAAATTTCTCTCCATCTCTCGTTCGAGTAATTCAGTTGCTCTTCGCAACGTTTCACCGTGATTATCGTTCTGGTAAGAGCTCGCAACAAAATACTTTTCATCTCACTGGGTACAGAACAGCTTATGTTCACGAATGTTGCGCTTCGGTGTCGACGTAGACTATCGTTCGGGATCTACCCATGATTCGCTGCGCTTGGAATTATTGTAATAGACCCAGTTTCGTTCTCTAGATTTGCCACAAAGTCTCTTCGTTCCGTCCACCATGCGATCAGTTAACGCGACTCCCACTTTTCTTCTACGTCTCGCCGTAAGTGATCGATTGGGAACAGTGTTGCTCTTATGATTGCTGTTGGGTTTTTATCTACTTGTGCAGTAATGTATTGTATTTATATTAATATTAATATAAGTACATACAGTGTCGAAAATAATATTCATTTATAATCTAAAATAGTCGTCCAAAGCAACAATGTCCATTTGTAATTAACAATAATTACTCTACTTATTGATGTAACTGAAAAATTTGTATGAAATGAAAGTCACGAAAGTGAAATGTGAGAGAATGTTAATATAAGTCTGAGCGAGTGCGGTGAAACATAATAGAATGCAAATGCAATTCTAATATTCTCCATAATTTACACGGTCGATAATCTATAGGCGATCGCATCCGGTTTACTGTTCCTCCGCCGTGAATTTCACAGGACAGTAATCCGATTTGAATTTGAGAAATAGAACGCCTTAATCGGTAAATCCTTTGTCACTTCCAAGTGAAACATCTGTCATCCGCGTTTCAAGGAAACGTTTTATTCCTTAGGTACATAATGAACAGCTTGAGCGTTCTATATTCTTTCACGACTTCTTCCCGGCCGTTTTCATTATCTTTGTACAAAAGAATGTCTTTAATCGTTTCCTTTTGTTGCCTCGAGATCATTTTGTTACCGTTCCAAGAAAATACTGCTGTAGGATTTCCAGTTCGTACAATTTAAGATTTTATTTATATTAACTCGAGTTACGACGTTCACATTAATACAAAACAGTGTCACAAAACATTCCTTTTATGGCTAATTTCAGTTTTGGAAAAAGGAAGTAATCACGTGGAGATAAGTCAGAATTTAGAGAATGTTTGAACAGACTTGTTTTCACGAACAGCGACAGTTCACATGGTGCGTTATCAAGCAACAGAAACTAACTTCTCGGCGCTCGATATTCGGGCCTCACACGAATGATCCTCTTCCACAAATGTTCCATAACACCCAGATAATATTCGCCATTAACATTTTGTCCCTGTGGAACGAATTCCCGAAGTATAATTCCTTTAGAATCGTAAAAGCGAATTAACATTGTCTTCTCGAGGGACTTCTGGAATCGCAATTTTTTGATTTTGGAGAGCCTGGAGATTTCCACGTAGCACTTTGGCGCTTTGTTCGAGGTTCATACTTGAAGCACCAAGTCTCATCACTAGTTACAATTGATTCCAGGAATGTACAGTTTCGTCTGGCTGTTTTGATAAGATCCTCGCAATATTCAACGCGAGCAATTTGTTGCGCTTGCCCGTGATTTTGTGACACGGTGACGAAAGGTCCTGTCGCATTAAACGCTATAAGTTTACAATTCGTTGCTCGATTCCAATAAAGATTGTTGTGTTTTGTAGGGGAGGTTTTCAGTTAACATATTTTAATAGATGGCGCTAGTAGTTTTCCTTAAATTTAATAAGTTCCGTTACTTTTCCGACATACTGTGTATAAGTGACCACACGTTCGCAAATCTAGTAAAGTGTCACAAGAAAATGTACGAGTATAAATTATACAATAAATAAGAAAGAGAGTATAAATTATAGAATAATAAATTGGAAAACCGAATTACAGTAAAAAGAAGAACAAGTTTGAGCAAACAAATGGGGGACAGCGCGGAGTTTCAGGAGCTAATTACCGCTGTGGATGATCGGTTCGTAACAAATTAAGTTAACGCGTGATACAGCGACTGTGAGGAGACGAGCCGATGAATTTCGCGATGCGTGAGAGTACGTGATGCACGGCAAGCGTTTTTTGCACGGAATAACCAAAGGGGAAGACGAATCGTAATTACGAAAATCAACCGTGACGGAGCAGCTGCTGCCTCATTCGATTAATTGTCGTGCAAGATCCTCGAGGCTGTTCGAAACTGGCCGATGCCACGGTTCCTTACCTGACACTTGATCTTCACGAGGCAACCGTGTAACGTTGCCCGTTCATTGTTTGCACGACCTCTGGAAATTAGTTATCCTTAAACAATCAGCTTAAGTTGTATGGGAGATATTTGTCGTTGGTTTTTGATGTTATCTGTTATCTGGGTGTTTTCTTTTTCCTTTCTTTTTTTAGAAGGGAGAAAAATTGTTGTTATGCTAGTTTATTATAGTGGTATTTTATTAGTTTACAATTTTAGTATTATACACTTTTGATGTTTTGTTATCATACCATTCTACTATACTGGTTAATCTACTATTCTACTATTCTACTATTTCACTACTCTACTGTTCCACTACTCAACTACTCTATTACTCTACTACTCTACTATTCCACTACTCTGCTATTCCACTACTCTGCTATTTCACTACTCTACTATTCCACTACTCTGCTATTTCACTACTCTATTATTCCACTACTCTACTACTCTGCTATTTTACTATTCCTCTATTCCACTATTCTACTATTTCACTACTCTATTTCACTACTCTACTATTCTATTACTCTACTATTCTATTACTCTACTATTTCACTACTCTACTATTCTATTACTCTACTATTCCACTACTCTACTATTCCACTACTCTACTATTTCACTACTCTACTATTCCACTACTCTGCTATTTCACTACTCTACTATTCCACTACTCTACTATTCCATTACTCTACTATTCCACTACTTTACTATTTCACTACTTTACTATTCCACTACTCTGCTATTTCACTACTCTATTATTCCACTACTCTACTACTCTGCTATTTTACTATTCCTCTATTCCACTATTCTACTATTTCACTACTCTATTTCACTACTCTATTTCACTACTCTACTATTCTATTACTCTACTATTCTATTACTCTACTATTTCACTACTCTACTATTCTATTACTCTACTATTTCACTACTCTACTATTCCACTACTCTGCTATTTCACTACTCTACTATTCCACTACTGTACTACTCGACTGCTCTATTACTCTACTACTCTACTACTCTGCTATTCTACTATTCCTCTATTTCACTATTCTACTATTTCACTACTCTGCTATTCTACTATTCCTCTATTTCACTATTCTACTATTTCACTACTCTGCTATTCTATTACTCTACTATTCTATTATTCCACTATTCTACTATTCTATTACTCTACTGCTCTACTATTCTACTATTCTACTATTCCACTACTCTACTATTCCACTACTCTACTATTCTATTACTCCACTGCTCTACTATTCTACTATTTCACTACTCTGCTATTCCACGACTCTGCTATTTCACTACTCTACTATTCTACTATTTTCTTATTTTGCAATTCTAAAATTTCACAAACTTATTATTCTACTATTTTACAATATTACAATTCCACAATTCTACTAGTTTACAGTTATACTATTCCACTATTTTACAGTTCTATAACTTCACAATTTCATTATTCTGTTAGTTTGCAATATTACAATTCAATAATTCTATTATTCTACAATGATATTATTTTACAGTTTCACAAATCTAGTATTCTACTATCATACAATATTACAATTACACAATTTTACTATCGTGTTTAGTCGTGGAATGACCCATTTTCAATTCTTTAAATAATCTCTACAGTCATAAACCCACGGTTATACAAACCCCTTCAAGAATTAATTAAGGGGGGCAATACCTTTAGAATCTTAACAAATTACAAAGTTTTTTTTTTCTATAAAATGTTAGTGTAACATCTTAGAAATATTGTCTCAAAATTTTAAAGTGAAATACGACGCCCTTTTGAAGTTATGGCCGATTAACGCCGCGGGTATACACGCGTCAGTGCGGAGGACCGAAACTTTAAACGCATTTTTCTCAAAACTACGTTTTTAAAATTGGCGTGGCTGATAACTCAAAAACTAGTTTATCCATGACAATACTATCTAACATATGAACCTAAATGTACGAAATAAATTGAACATTAAAGTCCTTTTTATTGCAAAACATTGCAAAAATTTTCAATAAAATTCAAAGTTTTTCTTTAAAAGCGCGCCATTTCTTCAATTTTACATATTTTGTACATCTCTGAGATTCATCTACTAACTGTGAATGTTAGCTTTCGAAACATTGTCTGCAAACTTGCTTCGGACCAATATATCTTCCGCTAGAACCCACACAAATTCACGAGACACGCCAAAACACTTCCAGAAAGGATTGTCACAATTCCGGCATTTTGAAATATTTTGCAAAACAGAAAATATTCTGTAACAGGCAACAGTTATAATAAATTATACCTGAAATTTCGAAGATGCAAAACAAAGGTGTCCTATAAAAAAAAAATTCCCAAATATCAGCTTATTTTCATCTGTCTAAAGGCATTGCCCCTTAAAAACCCATTAAAGCGATCACAACGAACAACTAAAATTATTTATCAACCATCAATTTCTCTTCGATTCGCTTCATTTATCAAGCACCCTGAAGCTAATTACAAAATCATTAAAATAATCGGCGCGATCAACAAAATTATTTACCAATTTTCAATTTCTCTTCGATTCACTGTATTTATCAATCACCGCACAAAGGACAGCGAAGTGAAAGAGTTAATGGATCTCTGATTCTTCCTCTGTTCGGATTGAAACGTACAAACGCGTTCGTCCGCGTTTATGGAACGGAACGAATTTCGCTCATTTGAACCCGTTTGTCAGTAATCTGGCAAAAAAAAGCATGTCCAGGCGAAAACGTTAATTTATTAACGATTTATCCGGGCGTTATGAATCTGGAACGAAATTCAGGATGAGGAAAAGGAGGTCGTCCCGTGGGGAAATGTTATTTCTTTTTATTACGTCCACGGTAATCCTCCTGCTGCAATTAAAATCGATAAACCGCGAACGATCGATGTAAAGATAATTATGGCCGGCAATATAATTAACGCGTCTGCTTTCAACAAGGTTGCGAACAGTTCGATAAAATGTTCCCGTTTTTTTCGGAATATTCCGATATAGCTGCAATATCGTTTTGCAGATTAAATAAATGTCATTTCGGTGAAATTTCCGGTGTAATGTATGTCTATCGTTAACCCGTTTCGTAATTTCGTGCATTTTGCAAATTGTTATTGGACGCGCCGAATTTGGTGAAAGCAATATAGTTGGCGACGAATTGGGTTGATAATCGTGGATGTGTTTTTTCCTTATATGGAAAATTTTGACTTTTTTGATCAATGTTGAAGCGTGCAATATTTTTTTATGCTGAAAGTGTCGTTTTAAACGTATATGGATAATGTAGAAATTTTTTGGTGATTTAATTTTGAGATAAGGTGTATTTTTTGTGGTGAAATGTTCGGTATTTGTTGACGCTGAAGTGTATTGGGCAGGTATGGAAAATGTAGAAATTTTATATTTTTTATACACAATGTAGAAATTTTGTGATAAATAATTATATATTTTTTTTACACAGTGTAGAAATTTTGTGATAAATGATTTTATATTTTTTTTCACACAATGTAGAAATTTTGTGATAAATGATTTTATATTTTTTGTCCACAATGTAGAAATTTTGTGATAAACAAAGTTATATTTTTTTTTTTGGAAAAATGCAGAAATTTGTGATAAATGATTTTATATTTTTTTTTTCACACAATGTAGAAATTTTGTGATAAATAATTTTATATTTTTTTTACACAGTGGAGAAATTTTGTGATAAATAATTTTATATTTTCTTTTACACAATGGAGAAATTTTGTGATAAATAAAGTTATATATTTTGTGGTAAAATGTAGAAATTTTTGGTGATAAATAATTTTATATTTTGTTTGCAAAATGTAGAAATTTTGTTATAAATAAAGTTGTATATTTTTATATGTTTCTCAGTTTAAGATGCTATTTATGTAAAGTTTATTTCACAGACATTGAAAATGTACATATATTAAGTAGTATATATTATGTACAACCTAACCTCAATCATATAAGTTTGACAATTTTCAGTGTAATTTTAAGATGTTCTTGTAAAATTTATCTTGTGAATCTTGAAAATATTATACATTAAGAGTTATGTAGAAAAATATTAGACTAAATACATTCAAAGCCATGTGGTCTTAAACCTAACCTAACCCCAGTCACACAAACACATCAACTTAAACCTTGAAACTATAGTGTTAGTTTCAGATGTTAATTGTAAAATTTATCTTGTGAACCTTGAAAATATTATATATTAAGTATTATGTAGAAAAATATTAGACTAAATACATTCAAAGCCATGTGATCTTAAACCTAACCTAACCCCAGTCACACAAACACATCAACTTAAACCTTGAAAGTATAGTGTTAGTTTCAGATGTTAATTGTAAAATTTATCTTGTGAACCTTGAAAATATTATATATTAAGTATTATGTAGAAAAATATTAGACTAAATACATTCAAAGCCATGTGATCTTAAACCTAACCTAACCCCAGTCACACAAACACATCAACTTAAACCTTGAAAGTATAGTGTTAGTTTCAGATGTTAATTGTAAAATTTATCTTGTGAACCTTGAAAATATTATATATTAAGTATTATGTCGAAAAATATTAGACTAAATACATTCAAAGCCATGTGGTCTTAAACCTAACCTAACCCCAGTCACACAAACACATCAACTTAAACCTTGAAACTATAGTGTTAGTTTCAGATGTTAATTGTAAAATTTATCTTGTGAACCTTGAAAATATTATATATTAAGTATTATGTAGAAAAATATTAGACTAAATACATTCAAAGCCATGTGATCTTAAACCTAACCTAACCCCAGTCACACAAACACATCAACTTAAACCTTGAAAGTATAGTGTTAGTTTCAGATGTTAATTGTAAAATTTATCTTGTGAACCTTGAAAATATTATATATTAAGTATTATGTAGAAAAATATTAGACTAAATACATTCAAAGCCATGTGATCTTAAACCTAACCTAACCCCAGTCACACAAACACATCAACTTAAACCTTGAAAGTATAGTGTTAGTTTCAGATGTTAATTGTAAAATTTATCTTGTGAACCTTGAAAATATTATATATTAAGTATTACGTAGAAAAATATTAGACTAAATATATTCAAAGGCATGTGGTCTTAAACCTAACCTAACCCCAGTCATACAAACACATCAACTTAAATATTCTGTAAGAAATTTCAATAATTACTAAAAACTGTTAGCTTATATTTTTAAAAACGGCAAAAAGAGTGCAAAAGTGGTGCACTAAAATTACCTACATAGAAAAGTATAGGAATTTTATATTCAAAAAGCGTTTGTCACCAACAAGTGTACAACTCAATTTCTCCAGACCACGTGTCACGTGACAGCCGCCATTTTAAGACTTTTTATGACGCCATTTTATGACTTCCGCCATGACAAATCATAAAAAAAACGAACCATATTCCGCCCCCGATATGTCCATACACTATCACATTTATCTCCGTTCCGATTCATTTATTTGAGGACCCTCCTCGTATTAATAAGATTCGAAAGATTTATTCGTGCGAACGGTTTCCATGTTTCGCAGTTTCGGTGAAACGTCGGTCCGAGAGAGCCGGAAATCAGTTGGTGATTCGTGATAAATTTCGAGCAGGTGAAATACACGAGTGAAAAGGCCGCGTTTTATTTTTTTAGAGGCACCAGACAGAGAGGGCGAAGAAAGTGGACAAGGACGAATCGATAGCTGAGAATGACCGATAATAATAATTCGACGTTCCCGTTTAATAAGGACAGAATAATTTATAGAGCCAGCGGCTCGTGTCGCGAGGGTCCAGCTAACTAATTTGTCACGGCGTAACGGGATTCCATCGAATCACTTCCCTTTTTCGCGCGAGCCGGCAGCTGGACAGCAGGATTTCGGCAATTAACTCTTACTACTACTTCATTTTTACAAGTTGTCGATACGGCGATCGGTTAATTACGCAAATTGACCGATTACGAGCGCCGCGCGTGTCGTCACCCGACGTTCTTCACCGGAAGCGACTGGAACCGTTTTGATAGCTTCAATTTCGTTTACTTCAAGGAACTTTGTGCGTGCCGGGCGGCGATTTGTAATTTATACGACAATTAAACTGTCGTGCTGCTGTAATTCAATTTCTGTGGGACAGGAATACGGTCATCAGTTTTTAACGAATGACGCACCGGTTGCGTCAAAGACTGGTCATCTTCATGAATGACGCACCTGGTGCGTTGATGTAGTTAATACTTTTACTATTGATAGACTGTTTGTGTTAAGTACGTAGTGAAAATGAAGCACCGGTTGCATCAAATATGTATCATCTTCAAGAATGACGCACCGATTGCGTCAAATGTGTATTACCTTCAAGAATGACGCACCTGTTGCTGCCAATACATATCGCCTTCATAGATGACGCACCACTTGCGTCAAGAAGCTAGTGACCATCTTTACAAGTGACGCACCAGCTGCGTCGAAGATGTGACTACCTTCACGAATGACGCACCGGTTGCGTCAAATGTGTATTATCTTCAAGAATGACGCACCTGTTGCTGCCAATACATATCGCCTTCATAGATGACGCACCACTTGCGTCAAGTACCTAGTGATCATCTTTACAAGTGACGCACTAGTTGCGTCGAAGATGTGACTACCTTCACGAATGACGCACCGGTTGCGTCAAATGTGTATTATCTTCAAGAATGACGCACCAGTTGCGGCCACTACATATCGCCTTCATAGATGACGCACCACTTGCGTCAAGAAGCTAGTGACCATCTTTACAAGTGACGCACTAGTTGCGTCGAAGATGTGACTACCTTCATGAATGACGCACCGATTGCGTCGAATGTGTATTATCTTCAAGAATGACGCACCAGTTGCTGCCAATACATATCGCCTTCATAGATGACGCACCACTTGCGTCAAGTACCTAGTGATCATCTTTACAAGTGACGCACTAGTTGCGTCGAAGATGCGTCTACCTTCACGAATGACGCACCAGTTGCGTCAAATGTGTATTATCTTCAAGAATGACGCACCAGTTGCGGCCACTACATATCGCCTTCATAGATGACGCACCACTTGCGTCAAGAAGCTAGTGACCATCTTTACAAGTGAAGCACTAGTTGCGTCGAAGATGTGACTACCTTCACGAATGACGTATCTATTGCGTCAAATGTGTATTATCTTCAAGAATGACGCACCAGTTGCGGCCACTACATATCGCCTTTATAGATGACGCACCACTTGCGTCAAAAGACTATGACCTTATATTTCCACAAGTGATATATCGTTTGCATCAAATACAAAGATCTTATTCAGGGATGACGCAACTGTTGCGTCAACAATGCGTTGACTATCTCCGCAGATGACGCACTATTTGCGTCATAGATATATGGGTCATGTTTATAAATGCACCCGTTCCGATTTGTCATGAGTGACGCACTAATTACGTCAAAGACGTAGTAACTGTCTTCATATGTATGACACACCTGTTGCGTCAAGAATTATAATAATTACTTTCATGGATGACGCACTTGTTGTGTCAAGAGCATAGTAATTCTCTTTATGATCGATACACAATGCGTAAAATATATAATGTTTGTGTGACGCATCAGGTGCGTCAGGAACGTAGAGGCCACCTATGATACATTCATTGCGTCAAAAACGTAGAGATCTTCGTGAGACGCATTGGATGCGTCAAAACCGAAGACACGTACATAAGAGATCGGTTGGTTCTTAATCGATCTTCACCAATGACGCACCAGTTGCGTCAGGTACGTAGAGGCCACCTATGATACATTCATTGCGTCAAAAACGTAGAGATCTTCGTGAGACGCATTGGATGCGTCAAAACTGAAGAGACCTACATGAAAGATCGGTTGGTTCATAATCGATCTTCACCAATGACGCATCAGTTGCGTCAGGAACATAGAGACCACCTATGATGCATTCATTACGTCAAAAACGTAGAGATCTTCGTGAGATGTATTAGGTAGGTTAAAATCGTAAAGACCTATATGAGAGATCGGTTCCACATTTGATTGACCTTCACCACTGACGCATCAGTTGCGTCACACCCTAAGTACGCACATACGCTATTACGAGAATCTTGCGTTCCACTATGTGGCACGCGTGGCCACGCTCGTCGACCGTCCTCGAAACACCTTTCCCCCGGTGTAAGAGTATCGAAGCGGCAAATTGACGAGCAACCAGCCAAGAAAACCAACGAGTTGGCTTTCGGCGCGTGCCAGCCTCCGCTCGGTGTCCGGTTGCGGGCTTACGCGCCACGCACGCCACACACGGCGTACGCCTGCGCGCGTATATATTCGTCGAGGGCGAGGTATCGCGGTGCACGCTGCAGCCATAAAAGATACAAGTGCAGCAACCTTGTCGATTGAGTTACCAGCAACCTGTGTATATTAATTACACGCTTGAGACGCGCATCGCGTCAGGTTGGTAACGATGTCGTCGACGCCGGATTAGTTACACACCCCTCCTCTGGATCATCCAGCTGCGACCAATTGTGTGAAACGGCCATCAAAAAGGTGGAGAAGAACGATTATCCTTGTTGTCAAAAAAAGAATTTTGTATAGGTCTTCTCAAAATTACTGTTCGAGAAACTGGTTCTGTACTTAACGCAGTTTGAATTTCGCGCCAAAAGTAGGGGATATGTATTCTACTGTGTGAGGAGGTTAAATAAATGAATCTGCTGGTACAAGAATGAAATTTCTTAAGAAAATAAGCTTCTGTTCATGAAAATAATATTTGTTAAATAAAATTGAGCAAATATTGCAAATATAATAATTATTTAATAATGGAGTATAGCAACACTTGTTTCTTGACAATGTAGATGACTGTGATTACATTTAAATTATATTCATCTACATACTTTACATAAACACTGTTTACAACCAACGAATAATTTAAAAATAACAAATAATAGTATTTATAACTTTTTATATGTAACCACTATATTTAATAATTTTGAGGTTATGTTCAGATACATCACATTGACATAAGAGATTATGTTACATAACTTAAATTGCGACATGATGGTTAACCCCTTATAATACAAATTTTTAACTTTTAATAAGTACATAACAGCTACAATACATGAACTAAATATAAAAAAGTACTTACATCGATGAATAACTGCAAAAATAGAAAAAATACATAACCACTAAAAATGTTAATTGCATCCCGTAATTACCGAACACGCTTACAATTAAAAATTTAAAAAATGTCTTCACAACAGAAGAAGTTTAATGAAGATTGCCACGAAGGCAAGAAAACAGACAATGTACCACGTGTCCCATGCCGATCGCCAAAAACTTCGGTAGGCGTTTCAACTTCTTGCCTCTCTTGCTGTTCGCATCTGATTTCCGGTGTGCGTGCTGCTTTCATTATTCTGACTCGAGCAGTGGGCAGACCCTTTCTAAAATTAACGTTCCACCTTTATTTAGGCAACTCCTGATGCTTATCGGAATCGGATCTCACCCTGTTCGTCCCTTTTTCGAATCCTGTTCGATTAATTGCCCGCTCGATGATGAAGGTCGACTGAGATTCGTGATTCGAGGACGATGAACTCGTCTACCGAAGTTCCAATATGTCCTTTTTTGCGCACATGTTCGGGGGAAACGAATATTTCTTGCATACTTATTTTCGAAATACTGTAATTATTTTTGACGCGTGACTCTTTTTCGTAAATTATATGGTGTGTGATTTGGCGGCAAATTCAAATTGTTATTTAAATTGGGGAGATTTTTAATGAACGTTTGGCGCCAAATTTAAATTGATATTTAAACTTTATAGTTTTGTAGCGAATATTTGGCGCTAAATTCGAATTGTTGTTAATTTTTTACAGTTTTGTAATGAACATTTGGCGCTATATTCAAATTGTTATTTATTTTTCACAGTTTTGTAACGAACATTTGGCGCCAAATTCAAATTAATATTTATGCTTTATATTTTTATAATAAACATTTGATGCCAAATTCAAATTTATATATATGTACTTTTTTATAATAGTATAATGAACATTTGGCGCCATATTTAAATTAATATTTGTAACTTATAGTTTCATAATAAATATTTAGCGTCAAATTCAAATTTCTATTAATAATATGTAGCTTCATAACAAATAAATACATTGACGAGATTTTTCAAATAATATTTAGATTCTGCAGTTTTGAAATCACGATTTGGCGCGAAATTTAAATTAGTGTTTTAACTTTGAAGCTTCCTGATACTTTGGTTCTATATTAAAATTTATATACCGCTTTGTAACAAAAGATTGATAGCAAAATCAAATTAATATTAAAACAACAAAATCTTCATAACAGAAATTTGGCGCGAAATTCAAATGTATGTTTAACCTTCGGACCTTCTCGATAAAAATTTAGCACGAAATTCAAATTAATATTTATGACAAATCCCTATCCTAAAAGTTTAATATTAAATTTGAATCATTTTAACAATTCACCCTATATATTGCCGGTACATAGCATAAATATGTATGAATGTATGTACATCTGAGCTTAACACTTCGCCGACAATATACATAAACATCTATTAATTTAGTCATGTTTCATTTAGAAAACATTATTTCTCCATCTCCAGCAGTTATTTACAATCAGGTGTATCGTATCGAATGTATTCACCTTGGCTTTGTGTTTTCACTACCACCAACCTGCGCCCTTACCAAAGCATAGCAGTACCAACAACAGAGCGGAGAATAAATTGATCGCACTCGAGCTGGAATCGTCGTCGTTGCCAGCTCGTATCATTACTCAACGCGGATTACACGGGCGTAAAGATTTCCGGGCGTAAAAAATGAGGAAGCGACGTTACGACGCGAGCCGTGTGTGCTCGCACGATGATACGCACCTGTCCCGACCGCGAACAGGGACGGCGGACCATATTCTTCTGCGGTGTGGAGACAGTAGTTTTAGGATTTTTAAATTTGGGAATTTGAGCTTGGGTAAATTTGGGAATTTTGGTTCTTGGAGATTTGGAAACTTGGAGCCGTATTTAGATAATTTAGGGATTTTGAAATTTCAAAATTTGGGTTTTGGTAAGACGACAATGTGAAAATTTGAAAAATTCAAAGTAGAAAACTGGAAGATGTAGGTTCTTGGAAAATTTTTAATTTTTAATTTGAAAACGCAGAATTTTTGAAATTTTTGAATTTGGTAACTCAGTGATTTGAAAATTTGAGAAATTCTAATTTTACAATTTGAATTTTGGAAATTTCCGAATTTGGTAATTTAGCGATTTAAAAATTTGAAAAATTCCAATTTTACAATTTGGATGTTTAAATTATTTGTAAATTGAAAATTTGGAGATTTGGTATTCACCAGCTAGAAATCGTGAAATTTAGTAATTTGGACATTTGTAAATTTGGAATTTAGAAAATATAAAATTTCGAATTTAACATTTCAAAATTTAACAACTTGATGATTTGGAATTTTGAGCACTGCAAACTTAAGAATTTTTTGATTTAAAAATTCTGAATTTGAAAATTAATTTTGGGATAATTTGAGATTTACAAATTTCTAAATTTAAAATTGTAAAAAATTGAGACTTGAAAATTTTCGAAATGAAGAATTTTAGTAATCCAAATATTTAGAAATTTGGAGACTCAAAGATCCAAAATTTAAGAATTCAAAAATACAAAAATTCAAAAACTCAAAAATTCAGAAATTCAGAAACTCGAACATTCAGAAATTCACAAATTCAGAAATTCAAAAATCCAAATACTCAAAAAATCAGAAATTCAAAAATTCAAATACTCGAAAACTCAGAAATTCAAAAATTCAAATACTCGAAAACTCAGAAATTCAAAAATTTAGAAATTCGGAAATTCGGAAATTCAGAAATTCAAAAATTCGCAAATCCAAAAATTCAGAAATTCACAAATTCAGGAATACAGAAATTCACAAATTCCAAAATCCAAATACTCAAAAACTCAGAAATTCAAAAATTCAAATACTCAAAACTCAGAAATTCAAAAATTCGCAAATTCAAAAATTCAGAAATTCAAAAATTCAAAAACTCAAAAATTCAGAAATTCAAATAGCCAAAAATTCAAAAATTCAAAAATTTAGAAATAGTCAAACATCTTCAAAATCCCAAAATACAAAAATTCCCCATACACCAAAAAAAGAATCTGAAATATAAAATACCCCACCTATGCCCCACAACTAGTGCCGTCCCTGGCCACAGGTCCAATCACAGCGCCCTAACGAACGCGGGCCAAGAAACCCTTTTTGTGGCCAGTCCCTTTCTGTCTTTCCTCGCGAGGAAGTGCCATGCCGGCTTTCTTCTCACAATCGTGCCGCCAGCAAATTATCCGCCAGAGTTCGCGCAGAATTCGCAAGAATCGAACGGGCGGCAATGGCACACCTTCTAATTAGTGGGATTGCATCTTTGCAGCAACCATGTTTCTTCCAGGCTGTTATATTTTGGGGCGCCCGATTTACGTGACAACGGGACACGCACCACCTTGAAAATCTGTTCTGGAAAACAGAGTCTACCTTTCGTTAATCGAAATGGAACAACGTGCGACTTCCGAGCCGCAAACATGGCGATTGGATGCAAATTAGTTGAATTAAGGCGTATGTTAACACATCTTGGTCTTATGAGGTCCGTTTTTGGACTTGAACAGCTTGTACTGCTTTTGTACACACCGTGTAAATGATGCGGGTTTTGGTTGATTGAAATTTTCAGGACACTGTAATTGATATTTTTATTCGTGTAACAAGATGTAATGTTTGTAAATAGTAGCACAGAATGGATTGATTTTACGAGGCTATTTACGAGCCTTGAAGAATTTAAGGGGCAATAAGTTGGTGATTAAAATGATTGTACAAGCCAGCCATGAAGTAGTACACTTTTTGCTAACATAAATTGTTTTTACGAATTTACGGATAAATCAGAATGTTACATTGTGTTTTACGTTGAAATAAACGAGTATGTTAACACTACTTTAAGAAGTGATTTAAATTTCAGGTTGCAAGATGTATTTTGATGTAATATTGTGAAAACATTTGTACTTTCGTAGTTTCGGCGAATGCAATTGGTGTGCGCATGCGCGTACGCTAATGAAATGATTTACACATGCGTGTACGGTAACGAGTGATTTACGCATGCGCGTACGCTAACGAGAGCATTACGCATGCGCATACTTTAACGGGAAAATTACGTATGCACATATGTTAACGAGTGAATGTCACATCTGTCAACAAATTTCACATTCTTTATTTACAGTATTTGAATGAGGAAGACATTTTTTCGATTTAACAGTTCAAGTTGTATGAAATATATAGGATTGGCTTTGTATTTAAGTTAGAATGGATTTATTCATTGTACGTATTTAGAGAGAATAACACAATATTTTATTTTAAATTTACTCAATTGTGTAGAACTTAAGTAGAATAATAAATAATGGCATAGCACAATAGTGAAATAGTTGAATTAATAAAATAATAAAATAAAAGATTAGATATTTATTAACACTGTATAATGAAACGTATAATTTCATTATACAGTGTTAATAATGAAACGTATAATTTCATTATACAGTGTTAACAACAATATTGAACAATTTTATTATGCTAAAACAATTTCATTATAAAGAACGTAACGAACGTTCAATAATACTAGAGGTGCTCAGAAGTCATAACCAGTGTTCTCTACGAAAAATATTTTACTACCTAACCACTGTTATTTAACAGTAAAAGAATGAAAAATAAATCGAAGATATGAAAGAAAATTATCAAGAACGTCGAGGATACTGCAGATTAATCTACTTTCCATATGAAGTCAAATATTTATTACAAGTACAAAAAAAGATATTTCAGACGTTATAATACATCACGCATGCGCAGCTCCACTCGCTGCGCAGAAGCATCTGCGCATCCGCGTAGTTAGTTACAGGAATATAGCTTCTCAACTCGCAATAAGTAAAATAAAATTCTACACAGATATCATAAAACAATGCTACGTATAAATACCCTTAAGCTTCAAGACTCTTGACTGTAGATCTACGCTCACTAAGACAAATCGCGGGTGCTAAGGCAGATGTGCGTTACACAATCTCGATCCACAAACGCACGAAATACGTTATCAAAAATCACTCCGATCTCAAACAGCTAATACGCGTGGCAGCATACACGCGCCGCGCACGCGCGGTTCAATTCGCTGCGCAGAGGCGTCTGCGCATCCTCGCAGGTAATCACGGGTAATGAATGCGCCCTCGGAACACAGGGGTATATCTTTTTAAGCCTAAAATTCTTTTTTTTCTCGAAATCCATTTAGACGCAGACCGTAATAGCGAGTAAACATACAGCGTGGTTAATACGCCTGGTGGATGGAACGCGTATGGCTGCGCGTTGTGCAGTAATTAGAAACGAGGCGAACGCTTGGTAGGCGTAGGCGATAGCGATCGCACACGAGTCAAGACGAGACGCGTCTGTCTGTGCGTGAATATTCAAGCTCCGCTATGCTTCGCAGGATAGCGGTCACCTGCCGCACAGGTGCCCCCTACTCCTTCGCTACCTCGTAATTCAACCTTCAGGGCGATCCTTACCAGCAGTCACTTCCAGGTGTTGAACAGAGAACGTACCCGATTTCCGCTTTATCTCCGCTCTGCCCCTCGCCTTTATCTTTGTCGTTTCATCTCGTCCACGCGTTCGTTTCCACGTGCTTTTTTTTCCGTTCCTCTTCTTTTTCAGCTTCGCTTCACATTAGAATGTCATACACCGGCGACTGGGACGACACTCTAACGGGAAACACGCCGATAAAATTCGCTTTCGTTAACGCGGTTTGACAAACGGGACCACGTGACTTGGACTTTCTGCGGCAGGGGTTAGGTTATGAACGATTCAGGGAACTAATTATTATTGGATAACGATTGCCGTTCAGGGAAGGTGAATACCAAGTAATTGAGAGGTCGCGGGCTGTTATTCGAATGATACACAGGTGTACGGGCAATTTTTAAGATTAAAAGTTCGGGTGGAGAGAATGGCAATGATAGGGCCTTGCATGTGAAGGCTGGATTTTGTTTGGGGAACAATTAGTGTAGGGAAGGATCTTAATAGTTGGCTCTGATTTTGTGACATCAAATATTTGCTTTGGAATTTTTTTAATTATACGTATTTATAAATTTTTAAATTCAGAATTCACCAGTGTTCAAGTTTAATTAATTAGTTCCTTCGATTTCTTAAACTCAATGATTTCATATCTCAAAATTATTTTATTCCATAATTTTCAAATTGTCGAAGATTTTAGTAAGCAAATTCCCAAATTAAAAAATTTTCAAGTTTCTCAAGTTGGAGATAGATAACTTTGGAAATTACTATATTTAAAATTTTTAATTTGCCCTATATTTAGGGGAAATGGTATAGGTTAGGTTAGTTAAAATTTCTAATTTCTCCAGAAGTTTTCCCTAGGGAAAATAGTATAGGTTAGGTTAGTTAAAATTTTTAATTTCTCTAGAAATTTTCTCTAGGGAAAATAGTATAGGTCAGGTTAGTTAAAATTACTAATTTCCCTAGGGAAAATGGTATATGTTAGGTTAATTAGGTTAATTTCACTAGGAAAACCTATGGTGCTCCCTAATTTACAGTGACGGAAATGATAAGCTTCCCTAGAAAAAAAACCATATAGGTTATGTTAGGTTAGTTAAAATCTCTGATTTCCCTAGGGACATCTTATGGTGCTCCCTAATTTACAATGATGAAAATTATAAACTTCCCTAGGAACACCTATAGTGCTCCCTAATTTGCAATAATGAAAATGATAAACTTCCCTAGAGAAAAAAGTAGTATAAGTCAGTTTAGGTTAGTTTATAAACAATATTTATCTAGGTATATTAAAATTACAAAAATATTACTGACAAATACAAGAGTGTAATGCTATTAATGAAATAAAATACTATTTATAATCACAATATTTAACTATCATAAATTTTACTACATAACCTCAACTAAAAGTTACCAGATAAGTATAAAAATAAAATTTCTAAAATTTCACGTCAAAAACGTCAAATTGGTAGGCCTGGTTTCAACCGGTGAAGGATGAACGTGCAGGGAATAAGCGAATTCCTTTGAAGCACCGACACCATACGGGAAACATCTGTTCGTGCACGTAGTCGCACGTTTTCGCGCAACATCCCGTTCATTGAGCAGCAATGCAACATTTGCGGAGGTTTTCTGCGGTTTGTCGCTGTAATCTGGACCCGATCTCGATGAAACCTGATCTTGACGCTTGTTCACCGTTTTTTCTTTTCTTACCACGGTCCAAAAAGTGTTTGAATCATTCCTTGCGGTCATGTAACGATAGCCTGTTGATCGAACTTGCGGCCGCAGCTAATTGAACCTCTTAGAAGCAAAAACAATCAACTTCATTTTTTGCACCTTTCATGAAGTTTCTGATACGTTGTCGGTGTATTGGGTAAACCTGTTCACAAGTTTTGATGTTTTAACTCTTTTTTTGGGAGGATGTTGGAGCCCATTTAAATGTTCAAATTAAATGTCTTCAATGTATGTAATTATTGGAAGATTTTATCTTGTTTTTAATGGATGTAAAGCAAAATCATTTATCTGTTTTTTGAAGTTGTAGAAGGCATCCAAATTCAGATATCTGATGAATGGTTGAGGATGTGATGTTTGTATTAAGTTATTATAATTTTGTAAATTCCTAAAATCTCTAAATTATTAATTTTGCTAATCTGTAAACTTAAAAATGAGTGATTTCTTAAATTTCTAATTTTCTAAATTAAAAACTTTAAAAAATTGCAAATTTATAGATTTAAAAATTGTCATTCATATAATTCCATTTCCAAATTTTTATATATAATTCTTTTCATAATTCCTACATTTACAAATTTTAAAAATGAAACTTGAAAATCTAAAAAGTCCTGAATTGGAAAAGAAATAAATATAAAAGTATTTTCTCAAACCACCTTGCAATTAGTAATACTTACCTTACTTTTTAATTAAAAGCATACTTAAAACGTATCGAAATAATAAAATCCACAAAAAGTTATATCCGTTCCTTATAATTTAACTTTATCAAGATTCGAATCTTTAATTGCCACCTCTTTGCACGGAGATGTAAAGGATACGCTCACCCCGAAAGTAAGTTTCGAGAACCCATCGAAAAATAAAAGAACTTGCTAAAATGATTAAAACAGTACGTTATAGTTGATTAATGAGAGACGATGCGTACACATGTTAACAGCGGGTGGTTTGTTAAACGCGAACGGTTTTTAAAACGTGTACTAATTTTTTGTGCAGCCGAGTTCGTTGGTTGCTGGCGAAAAGTAACGCGGGTGCTGAAGAACAAAGGCGGTAAAAGAGGATTATGAATCCTTCATGCCGGCACCATGCTAATCCTGTCAAGAAAAAGAGTAACTTGACCAGTTAATCCCAAAAACACGCTAACGGCTGTTTCTTCTGCTTCCACGTTTCTTTCTTTCTTAATATGAATTCTCTTGATTCGTATCGTGAAGATATTTCACGGGAAATATCCGCCATTTTGTTTTGAGAACAGTCCTTTATTTATTCACTTCAAATGTTAACCTATAAATAACATAATCACCTATAAATCATATGAATTAAACTATAACCTATAAAGAGAAATATAATACTTTTAGATACATGTATAATATATAATATTTGAATATAATAATGCTTAATAATATTTAGATATAGTAATAGTATGTAATAATAATATTTAAATACAATAGTAATATGTAAATAATAATAATATATAGATACACTAGTAGTATGTAAATAATATTTAAATATAATAGTAATATATAATATTTAAGTATAATAATTTGTAATGCTATACCTATATGAAACTGTTTATTATATCCAATGTTTCAAAATATGTCATTCAATCTTTTCATATGCATGGTAGAACACTTTCCAATCTATTAAAATATTTAGGAATAAAGTTTAAATTATGTACACCTATATTATTGAAAATAAATTTAGAAACTTTGCCTTTTAAAATACGTACCATTTTACACAAGTCTCTTTTTTTATTTAATCATTTATAACTTAAGTTATTAATCCGTAATTTTATTAAACCTGTATTAATCCATTTATACATCCATTAACCTGTCATCTATTTATACATTCATTAACCCGTAATCCATTTATATATTCATTAACTTGTAATCCAGTTATATATATATTAACCTGTAATCTATTTATACATTCATTAACCTGTAATCCACATACGTCCTTTTCGTGATAACCTCAATAATTCTTTTCGACTGCATATTAACATTTCGACCATAGAAGTCTATTTCCATGTCGGGCGCTGCGATCTTCCGAAGATCGCCGAAGTGCAACGAAGTTGTCCGATTTATTGCTACCCGTCACGAAGTTATACTCCCTGACATTATGCAGCGTTTATATTGTTTGTGACTTAGAGAACAGCGAAAAATGATTTAGATGGCGCAGTTAAACGTCGTTATTGTTAATCGAGTTGATTCCCTCCGTCAAATCTATGTATCGAATAAAAATTATCGCAATGAAATAAGTAAATGGCTGCAGGACCATTACATCTTTCAGTGCAGTTTTCTGTATAGAGTATCGCGAGTAAAATGTACGTGCTGTGTAACAAGTGCCACGAGTATATCCGGCCCGAAGGCGCACGAATCGTTGGAACGGGGAAAGTGAAACGATTTTCAGAAAGGAAACGATGACACTCGTCGAAGAATAAGAGAAGCATACACGCGTAAAAGTTCCACGCGACAGTTACGTAAGGGTCGAAGGAATACTGGCAATACGGTAATATATTTTTGTGTCACAGGCTACGGTTTCGTAACTCAAAGTCTGGCACGTGGCTCGACAAAGAAAATTGCCGTCCGCCTGTTGCACTTCTCGGCTTCTCTGCAACATTATTAATGCGCTTGTTTGCATAATAAACGTGGAGCGTGTGCGCAAACAATAACAGTTTGCCGTCTGATAGGAAATCGAGTCGCGTATCGAAGCCTTATTTCCCGATGATGAGATCAAGAAATGGCGTGTATCGCAACGTGAGAATTATTTTGATGGGCTTGAATAACGTCTTTAGAAATCGACGACTAATTGTTGGCGACATGTGTGCCGCGGTTGTACGCTCACGTGCGACGTATGTAAAATTCAAAATATAGATTTTTAAATTACTTTATTACCGGATACGCAATATTTTTTCATTTTTTAATATTCTGGACTTTGTGAATTTTGCAGGATTTTGAAGATTTTGTAGATTTTGTAGATATTGTAAACTTCTATATTCTCAAATTTGAAGCTTTGTCAAATCATATTGATATTTTATATTGAGTAATTTTGATATTTTAGAAGATTTAATTTATCAAATTTTATTAAACTAATTATTAAACTTCTAAATTTCTAAATTATGGAATTTTGAAACTTTTTAATTTCAAAATATTAAATTTTTATAGTTCTAAATTTCTACACTTGCAAATTTTCAAATCTCAAAATTTTCAAATTAATAATTATCAAATTCCTAAATTTTCAATTCCCTAAATTTTTAAATTTCCAAATTCTTGAATACCTTAATTCCTAAATTACTAAATACCTTAATTTCCACATTTATAAATTACAAAATTACAAAAATCCTAAATTCCAAAAATAAAAAATTTCAAAATTCTCAAATTTCCAAATCTTCTAACTATCAAGTTCCTAGATACGTTCACTAATGCGAACGACCGTTGGAGTCCGGATGAGAACATGAGGACCGATTCATACACTTACAAACATATTTCGGACGTTTCGGATAGGCAACTCCGGACACGATGAACACTGCGGAAACAAGCGACAGAATGCCACGCAAAAGGATCGAAAGAATCCATTCTGACCTTCTCCAGATTTTAGTTCTTACATGCTACACCTCTCAGGTGAGGGGACATCTGTGAGCCTTGGTACTTGATGACCAACTGATCCTAAACGAGACATTTGTCTCTGCAAACTTCTTCTAGGATTTTTGAACTTGTGTAACAAATGCGAGAACAGGCTTGGCTAACTTATTTTGGAGAGTCGCTACGCTCAGTCGTGCTAAGTCACTTGGTTGATTCCTCACTACGTCTGTGGTCAAAGTAACCTTATCTTACATGATTGCATTAACATTTTGCAACACACGGCAAATGCATAAATATGCGCAATCTAGTAATCACAATCGAAAGCGTACGACCTAGTTCGATGAAGAAAGGTTGAAAAGAGAAAAGTCGTGAAGGGGATTCGTGTTCTTTTAATGGGGGCCAAATTTGATCTGCGACACTTTCTTCCATTCGCATCTGCAGTTAATAATTCTTTGAAAATCACCTGGATATTACGCGTTCCTGATACACGAACGCATGGAAATTTATGCGGTTGCGTGGTACACAGCGATGAGCGTGAAACATTGCCCCGTTGCCCGCGCCCCTCTCGTCACGGCCCATTAAAGTGCTCGCCGCGCCGATACTGGCGGCGTTTCACGAATTAATATTCCGCGGGCATTTTGTCTTGCTTTCCGTCGAACCGATGTATTTATCGATCCTTTCACCTTGAATCTCCTTCGATTTCTTGATCAGAGACTGATTCCGGTTTTTCGATCCGACAATTTCGTTGTCTCTTGTATGTTGGGACAGTCCTCGTATATACTCAACGAAATTTCCATAACTGAACACGTATATTTTGCTTATTCTTTATTGTCAATGATTGCTCTTTTGATTATTGCTGAAGGAGATCAGTGAAATCAATTGCTGTTTCAATTTCACTTATTCGGCTTTGTGGGTTCACTTGCAAATTCGAGTGAAACGAGTTTTTAAATTATTGTATTTAAAGATTTTTAAATTTAAAAATTTCTTAAATTTTTTATATTAAAAAATTTTTTTAAGTTAATTAAATTTGTAAAGTTCTTTAAATTTTTCAATCTTTTAAGTTTCTCAGACTTTATTTTCAAATACATAATGTATTCATATATTTACAGCTAAATTTAATATTTATTTAGTTTATTATTTATTGTTGTTATTAATAAAGATAATTGTAGATTATATATAATAAATATAATAGTAATATAATATATTAATGAGACAATACTTTTATCGTTTTAAATCTCCCGCCACAATCAGCCATTCAATGCACAATAATTTAATACGCAACAAAATGGCGTCCAACAAGTAGACAGGCATAAAAACTCATATCTTATTCGTTCACGTGACAACTTACCAGACATGTTTGATATACAGCTATTTACAAGTATACAATACCATAATAATCAAACAATACCACAATATTCAATCAATAACAATATTTAAACATTAAAAAAATAATAAAACAGTATCCACAATATTAAAACAGTACCAGTACATAAACAGCACTAATATTCAAATAATATCAAAATATAAATAATAACAGTACTCAAACAATATGTATATTTAAGTAACACCAATAATTAAAAAAAAATCTGCAGATATTCACACCGAAGCGTGCTATAAACCGCATTTCAAAACACGCAAAAAACCTCAATCAAATACCCACATAAAAAATCCCCGAGATAATTAAATCGAAATGCTCCACCATCATTTGCCACCACACGTCTGAACAACGAAGCACAAAAAAAAAAAATGAAAAAACGAAACAAAATCACTCGGACAACGAAACAGCCGAAGTATAATAATCGATCGGTAACGATGATGGTTTCGCGTAATCGTTCCAGTGGTCCGTATCGCAATTAAAATGGAACGAGTGTACGGTAGAATTACGGAAAGCATAATAGATTTTGATAACAAGCTGCCCCGCCGTTCGGTAGATTTATTATATCGAGGCTCGATCATTGTCGGGGCAAGAAAGGTTGATGGTTAATCGTCGCGTAAGACGATAATTAGGCACACAATAACCGTGGCTAAGTATACAGTGGGTCGTGCTCGTTTTTTCACGACGCTTTAGCGGAGAAAGAATCGCGAACGGTGGCCGGCCGCGATGCTATTTAATTAGTTCGCTTTAACGACACGAAAGTACAGAGAGCAGCGAGAGGAAGCTTTGGAAATGCCGGCGAGGCTTAAATCAAGGAAATTGATCAAGACGGGTTGTTTACCGGCCGGGCATTTAGTTTAAATTAGCCGCGGCTCGCTCGCGCCTCGGGGATAAATCGACGAAATCATACACCTCGGTACATTCAATTACCAAACCAGTCCGAGATCCTCCTCCGGCTTTGCCCTTCGCGATACGCGTGGCTTTTCATGCTGGCGACCTTACCAAATCATTCTTCTTTTTCGTCGGTGGAATAATAACCTCTTTTCGACTGCACTTTTACGTTCCGATTATAGAAGGCTATTCCTACGTCGTGATTATCCGAACCGCGCCGAAGTGAAACGAAGCTACCCGATTTATCACTAACCGTCTTGTCGCGAATTTTATGCTCGATTGACTTTACGCGGCGTATATTCTTTACTTGTTAGATGACAGTGAAAAATGATTTAGATGACGTACTTACACAACATTGCTGTTATTCGACTGGAATCCCTCTGTTGGACGGTTAGTTATTCACATTAATTTCTCGGACACAGTATTCCTTGGTTACTTTGCATAAAAGCAGTTTTATTAACGAGGTGATTAACGAATCAACTATATGTTGATATGTTTACTTAACTTTATCAAGAATCTATATATTTAGATATATACATTAACAATAAAAATATGAATATTATTATACTGTTCAGGTCATGGTACTCTAGCACGAATTCTTATACATACGTCCCGTATACCGATTTTGCGTCGACTGTCGATCTGTGTCCGAATATCTCCGGACATTACCGACCTTTCTCGAAGCTAAGCGTACACTCTGCAATCTTATACAAAAGTTAATTCAGATGCCATTTAGAATTTCACAAGTCTATTTTTTTACTTTACAATTACTATTTTAATTCCACAAAATTTATTATTGTTTATTTTTGTCTTCTATACTGATCTAATATTTTTTATTCAAAATTATATTTAGAAATTTATCTCAATCATGAAACAAACATTTCTTAATGAAGGTTATATTACTACAATGCAACCCGTATAATCGATTCGTCTGTTTTATAACCTAACGATCTTCGTTACGATGAGCAACAAGATTTATAGTGACACTTTGTGCTTTTATTCCCAGCTCATTTTATTACATTGTTAATTCCCGCATACACTCGTGCAACCAAAAGGTACAGTGTAAAGAACGCAACTGGAATTCAACTGCATTTAACGTATCCTGTATCATTCTTAAATAGTATCATTCAGTTGAAATAAATGATCCTTAATTCCTGGTTGGTTGTTGAAATGAATTGTCGAATTCTCGTTAAACCAGTCGTCGATTTTGAGGTAATTTGTTGTTGCAAAATGGATGCTTCATTTATTGTATTGCTGTGTGAAACACATAATTACAGTCATCATATTTTATAATTGAATATGCTTTTTAAAGTTTCATTGGTAAGATAAATGATGTGCTAGTTCTAATTACATGGCAGTGAAATATATGAAAAATAAAGTAGATAAGTACTTTTTAATAAAGTAGATAATTGTAACTCATTAATATTAGTAGATAATTCCACTTATATATAATATTACTAGTTGATATTTTATATACAATATTATTTACATTCAATATTAATAATAGATAATTTGGTAGATAATACTACTTATACAATATCACCTTCTAGCTCACTACCCAAATAAATTTCAAATTTAATAACATGTACCATTCCACATTTCCAATAAAGCATAAACTACACCAAAAACCAACATCTGCATGGTGAAATTTGATTAACAAAAATAAATACGGCAACGTGTTACACGAATCTGGTGTAAGCAAAATGTGGAGCGTTATTCAGATGGAAAGAAAAAAAGAAGAAACGATCGACGAATGGTTCACAGGAATTTCATAACGGTGAAGCATAAATGCTTAAAGTTTTAATGGGCACAGTCGAACGACCGTTGCATCCTCCAATCTTTTACGGTCCTGCACAGAGATTTAAAAGGGCGGGCTCCTTCTGCTCGACCGTTCAGGAAGTATCCCGAAGAACAGCTGATCTTTTAGTTAATGGCCCCTCTGCATTCCTTTTTATTAAGAACCTGCAATTCTTGACTTCGAATCTTCGAACACGCCGGAGAAAATTCTGCTGCGCTCTGCTTCACTTTTTTCTAACCTTAGAAATGTAGTTACATTAGTATTTGCACACGGTACTATTCCTGCTTTTTGCATAAAAAGAGTGTTAATGAGGTGGTTGGGGAAACATTAACTATACCAATAATATATTTCAGCATATATTAACTATAAAAGTGTACTTTTATTTCGGTACGTCCCGTATGCCGATCTCGTGTCGACTGTCGATCCCTGTCCGAACATCTCCGGATACTGCCGATCCTTTCCGAAGCTATCATACACTTCGCGACCCTATACTTCACGAAGTTAATTTGAATACACACCATTTAGAACTTCACAAGTCTTTCTTTTTACTTTTATCCAATCATTTATAATTTGAGATGTTAACTAATCTGTTTATATACGTATGTCCTTTCCGTAATAACCTCTATTATCTTTTTCGACTGAATTTTTACAATTCGGTCGTAGAAGTTCATTTTCATGTCGGACATATTGCGTAATTATCCGAACAGCGCCGTAAAGGAACGAAGTTATCCGAAGTTATGTACGAAGGGTAAAAAGATTGTAGTGCTACTTATCTTCAGAAGTTTATTGTAAACGTAGAAAGAATATCAGTGTTGAAACTGTGCATAAATAATTTATTTCCCTTATTATTTATATATTATTGAATTGTTTAAGTAGCATTAAATAATTAAACTGATTATTTATTTAATTAAAATTAGAGTTTCATTCATACGCGTTCGATTCTATGACATAACCAAATCAATAGTAACACAAATTAGAATTAAGTTACCCTAATTGCAATTAAATACAATAATTAAACCGACTATTTATTTTCCAAAATTATACTTCCCAATTTTGTTAATCAGGAATAATTATATCCAACAGTTGAAAAGTATATATAATTATAAATATAATTAATCAAAAATATACTTTCACTGACGCTTGATCGACTGTGTTATTTCAGCATCGAATAATGCTGCAGGAAAGATGATGACCGATCGGGAATATCGTTTGTGAGGTACTTAATATCAGAGTAATTAAAGAAAGATGAGGAGTGAAAGGGTTTCGATGCAATTCACAGAGTGAAATTACATCCTCGTTATCCATTTACAATTGAACGTTCGAAGGTGTAATCGTCGGAGTGTAAAAATGGTAACCGCTTCAGGGTTAAACGAGGGGTGTAAGAAAAGAGCTGGTACTTCCGTCTGCACTTGGGCCGTTCAAAGGATCCGCAGACTGTGAATGAAGTCGTAAAAGTCACAGCTCGTTTTCTTCAATGAAGTCGTGTAGAATTGCAAAGATCGACTTGCCACGGTCATTTAGTAAGTGCGTAGACAGGTCTTGTATAGCTTGCGTTGTGACGTTCCCCCTTTGTATATGCGTATTAGGTTGATCAAAGGTTCTATCATTTTACAAGGAGATATTTTAAAATCTGAAAATTTTTAGGTTACTCAATTTTGTGTATTTTTAGATTGCTAAATTTTTTAATTTTTTATTTTCTAAATTTCTAATTTTATGGATTTCTAAATTTTTCAATTTCTAATTGTGGAAATTTCCAAATTCCTAAATTCCTAAATTCCTAAATTTCTAAATTTCTAAATTCCTAAATTCCTAAATTCCTAAATTCCTAAATTCCTAAATTCCTAAATTTCTAAATTCCTAAATTTCCAAATTTCTAATTTCTAATTTCCCAAATTTCCAATTTCTAATTTCCCAAATTTCCAAATTCTTAAATTTTCAAATTCCTAAATTTCCAAATTCCTAAATTTCCAAATTCTTAAATTTCTAAGTTTCTAAATTCCCAAATTTCCATATTCCCAAATTCCCAAATTCCGCAATTCCCAAATTCTCAAATTCCCAAATTCCCAAATTCCCAAATTCCCAAATTTCCAAATTTCCAAATTCCTAAATTCTCAAATTCCCAAATTCCCAAATTCCCAAATTTCCAAATTCCCAAATTCCCAAATTTGCAAATCTCCAAATCTCTAAATTCCTAAATATCCATAACCTCAAATTTGTAAACTCACAAATTGACAAATCTTCCAATTTTCAAATTCTTAAATCCTGCACTTCTAAAATAAGTTCTAAATCGATAGCAAAATTTAAAAAACCAATATGGCGGTGGCAGCAATAAAGGCTGCGTGCGCATGCGCAAACCTAGTACCGTTATGTTGCAAACATTAAAGCGCGTAAAATTTAATACTAGTTAATTGCCATTAAAAATTGTAAGCAACACGAATTTATTTTTGTGTGAAGCAGTATATTTTAATCGCCTAACATTCTAACGTTACCCACCACATTCTAATCTCAAAGTATTGTCACTTCACTTATTTTATTTTCCCTCCATTTCCTTTCTGCACCAGACGCGCATTAATGTGAGTCCATCGACCATAAACCATAAACCTATTACCATAAACGTGTCTCCACAGTTCATAGTTCCAGTTCGCGCCGCGAAACATCCGCAGTAACAAAATCATCTCGACGAAGATGTAACGCGTTAAAATTCTCATTTCGAGCGATTAATTTGTCGAGCGGTTGAAGGCAAAGAGCAACCGGGAGCTTTCCCCGGAAGATACGTTCGCGATAAGCCGTGGAAAGAAGGCAGACGGACAAAGAGGTTATTAATGTTGTTTCCATGAGACCGAGAGAGATAGAAGACGAGAGAACGATTACGTAGCCAACTGCACGCATGCGCTTTCAGGTTGCACCTGACCATTCAGTTCTTCTTTTCCAGGCACGAGCATATATCCGTGCCGTTTCGATCGAGGGTTCGTTAATGAGACGCTACCACTTGCTGCCTCGATTTCTAATGAGTGGTTTTCCTGCACCGTTTCAGGGCCAACAGATTGCGATCTGCCGTATATATACGTCGACCTAGATGCATATGTCCCCGTGACCACGTGCCTCTTCGTACGACACTTAACCTAACCCTCGGAAAAATTGCATCGTCCTCATCTAACGTTCGATTTTTTTTTTATGGTTATTTATGACACCCTGCTGACGATTATCGGTGTGAAATGTTGGACTTCGGACCAGGGTGTGATTATGCGAATATTAATGATTTAAGTGGATGTTGAAATGGTTTTTTTATGCGTAAGGCGATAGATTGTGGTGAATGTGAACTTTGGAACATGTGATGTGTGTGGAAGAAGGAGGTTAGAGGGATAATTGGATTTTGGGAGATTGGAATGGTTGTTGATATTTTCTTCATAAGTGAGAAGATGGAAATTTAGAGTATTGTAGTTTTGCAGTTAGATTTATAGTTTTAAGCTGTTAGATTTTTATAGTTATGTTTATAAATTTAAATCTAAACATAATAATGAGTTAGATTTTTATAATTATTAGGTTTATACATTGATTTAGATTATCAAGTTTTTATAATTATTGGGTTTGCAGATTTAGATTATTAAATTTTGTAAATTATCACATTTGCAGATTTTGGTTATTCAATTTTTTAAAGTATGAGGTTTACAAATTTAGAACAGTAAACTTTTAAACTTAATTGAGAAATCTTGAAATAATATCCAAGTTTTTAATTCATCAACTGTCAAGCTTAGAAACTTGCAACTATTAAAGACTGCTTTTCGATGGATAAATTTGTTGCGTTACAAGTTCTTAAAATAATAAATTTAGAACTATAGAACTATATAATTTTTGGATTTACTAACTCTTAGAATTTAGAAATTTAAAATCTATAAAATCTATAAAGTCTATAAAATCAATAAAATCTATAAAATCCACAAAAAATTTTTTAAACAATTACTTTCTCAACTATCGCAATCGAATCTTATTCGTTCAAACAAAGATAAAAGGCGTTTTCACAGCAAAACATCTTTAAATCAAATTACAATCAAATTTTGCACCGCAATTGTCGAAGATTCGCCGAATCGAGGTTTGTAAACCTCGAGGGATAAAATGTTACGTAAACGAAAGGAAACGCAGAAGAAAAGTCAAGCTGTTCAGGGACTTTTAACGATCAACCAGTTCGTTATCCGAATTCAAGAACCATCTCATCCAATTAAGACGTACGAAACACGGTTATAATGGTATTTCTTTTACGGAAAACACAGGCCAATTCACGCCGATGAAAAACTGGTCCTTATTATATGATAACCGGTGCCTTGTACAGTCTTGCCAACGTAAGGTTAACGATTCTTGCGCCCTAAAAAAAAAACTATGAAACTGTCTGTTCATTTTTGCAGTAGGAAAGCGGATTAAAAATGATGCTCATCGTAAAAACGAAATAAAAGAAAATACAGTGCATATGTCATATATTCATCAAGAACATGATTGTGATCTATATTGATAGTGTTTTATTATACTTACTAATTAGTGTGATTTTAGATAGTGATTTAGTGTGATTTTACATTTTGATTTAATGTGATTTTATATTTTGATTCAATGTGATTTTTGATTGTGATTTCAGATTACTGTGAATTTAGGTTATGAATTAAATATAACTAATACATAAATAATATTTAGGTTAGTTCATACAAATTTTATTGATTAATTTTGATAAATGGAACAGCCTTTTTAGTTTTTATTGGAATGAAAGTTTTGAGGTTATATAAACTTGGAAATCTGCAAATTTGGGAATAAAAATTTGAGGGTGAGTACAATTAATTTTGATTGATATACATATGTTTTTGTACTTATCGGACGTTTTTAGGTTTACATGGTCCTATAATTTACGAAATACGAGTAAGCGGGTCCGTCATTTTGTAGCTTGTAAATGTCGATGAGAAATTTGATTAATGGTGATCAATGTTTCATGTGTTTTATCGTATACACGATCCACACTAATTATGATCGAGTAGCTTCTGCGATAGCAGTTGATTCATATAACGGGTGTTTGAAAAAACCAGTAGGTGATTCTAACAAAATTATATTTTAGAATATAGTTACGATCTATTCAAGTTTTATTCAATTATACAGATTTAATCAAGTTTAATTTAATTAGATAAAATACAATAAATCACCAAATTCACAAATTTTTTAATTTTCGACAATTCACAAATTTCTGTAGACAAACTTAATAATTCTTTAGCTTCTCAAATTCTAAAATTTTCCAATATTCACAAGTAATATTTAAACTATAATTAAATCTATTTCAAAAGGTGCAGATGTTTATCTCAAATCTAATCCATGAAGAATAATACCTGATTCATGTCGCCGATTACCAAGAATCCAATAACACTAAAACTATTCTCCCAATAATGTTTTTCTCGATTTAAATTATTTTTTTCTGTTGATATGATTTAACTTCCTTGCACCTGCCCTCATAGATAGTGATTGAAAGGAGAGCTCGTTAATGACGACCATAAAATTTTGCGCAGGTGAAATCCAGTAGTTGAAGCAAGTAGTGACAAGCACCGTACCGGTAATTTAAATCGAGGGTTTTATAAGCACATACCAAAAATGTAGCGTGTGTTAATTCGTTAAACAAAGATCCTTGGTTACGCTGATGTCTTGTTTCGTTCCGCCGTGGCCTTCGTTTCCTTATATAGCCGGCCGCGTTTGTGTACAGGACGCATCACATTCGGACGAATCGCATTAAAATGTAGAAAAAATTGAGTGGAGTAATACCTACTTTCCTAACACTTTATTTCTTTCGCGAACACAAAGACGCACTCAGAAAATGCGAACGCATTTTTTAGACGGAATTGCATATTTTTTTCTTACTTGTGTCGATTCTGCGTGGAGAAGTTTTAAGATACATTATTTAAAAAACATTTCGTGCGTCAAAAATCTAAAAAACCAACATGGCGGTAATGGAGGTTTAGTGCGCATGCGCGAACCCAGTACTATTTTGTGTTAAAGCGCGTGAAATTTAATACCAGTTAATTATCGTTGAACGGTAGAAACAACACGAATTTCCGTGAAACAGTATATCTCCATCGTCTAAAGTACCCTTAAGCTTTTGATGAGTTGAATATTTCGTGAAAGATAAGCAGTTGCACATGATGCACGCACTATAATTATCTATGGTGGTTTGGAACACATAGAAACACTGTTGTATCGAACGTTGTGCGTGATCGATCGATACATATATTCGGTCGATCGAGTGACGTGAGCATCGCGGATGCTAATGGCGTCGAGCGTAATCTTCGCGGAAACACGTAGTGGTTTTGTGTAATAATTCCTGTTATTGAGTGATAATCGTTCAGCCTGGTTTATCTCGTAATCGTGGACCTTTGTAATCCTATAAACACTATGGCCACTCGATCTCGATCGTCTCGATTTCTTTCCATGGATTATCTCGAAGATATCGATGGACACCAAAGAATTCCGTCGTTCGAAAGCCGCAATCGGATTAATTTCGTTGCGAAAAAAGAAGTGCTGTGTAAAACAACGTTTGAACATTTTTAATCAAGTGACAAAAATATGAAATATCGCATATTGTATAATAGAAGATTAAGGTTATACGAGAAAAAAAATGTGCAGTTTAGGAAGTTACTTTGCTTTTTTTGGTTGTGTTATTGTGTTCCCGTGGAGTGAGTTGTAGAAAAATAGTGATTATGATATCAGGCGATTATCTTTTGCCTGTCAGTGAATTTGCGATATAAATTGTCCCAGTTACGTGACGCAGCCTGTACTGCGTATGAACGAGTCCCGTTTGCCACCAAAATTCGTTTCAATTTCGCAGCGTACGCATCGTGACCGATCAAGCTTTTTCCGTCCATTGGTTTCAATTAAAAAGGAACAAGTCGCGTCCCTGTCCACAGCACGTGCACGCTCACCTGATTAACCGCTCGAAATCATCGAAGCGGATCTTACGGTCCGACGGTACAGTTGCCAAGATCAACGCCGTTGCCCGACTTTACGTGTACAGCTGATGAGATACAACATGACCGTTTTTGCTACCAATTATGGAATATACTGAGTGACCTGTTTTTAGAGTGATTTAAAAGGGTAATATAAAGTTGGGGATTTGGAATTTTAGGGAATTTTGGTATTTGGAAGAGGGAGAATTTGAGGAGTTTTTTGGGGGAAGTTTGAGTACTTGAAAATTTGAATCTTTGGGGACACGGTAATTAGTTCCCAAGAAGTTGATAAATAGGAATTTGGAAATTTGGTAATTAGTGATTTGGAAATTTAGTATTTGATAATTGGTCATTTTAGAAGCGTTGAAATTTGGGATTTGATAATTAGTGAATTTGGAAATTTGGTATCTGATAGTCAGTCAGTTTAAAAATTTGGAATTTAGTAATTAGTGAATTTTGATATTTAGAATTTACTAATTAGTAACTTTAGAAATATGGAATTTGGTAATTAATAAATTTGAAAACTTAAAAACTTAACAAATTAATTCTTGAAAAATTTATAAATTTATTCTTAAATGTTCTCAATAATTTAATTTTGAAATTAAATTTTAAAAAAGTACCTAAAGAATTTTATAATATATTATTTACTGTAACATATCAAGAATAGTTTAATATTTTATCTACCATATTTACAATAAATCTTATTAATCCCAAAACTTGCAATTCATATGTACATAATAAAATACAAGAATTAATTTTGTATATACCACATTTACAACAAAATAATTTCATTAATTCCAAAATTGCAAGTCACTCATATTTAACAAAATACTCAACAAAATTTTATGTAACAATTTTATTTATTCCAAAACACAGTATATAATTCTACAAAACACATTTATAATAAATTTAATTAATTTTTAAAGTTTCAAATTTTGTCGATAAAAAATACATTTCCTTAGCATAATCTAACAAAGAGATAAATCAAGGACAGCGAACCGAATTTTCTCCTGGAACAAGGCGCAACGATTTAAAAACCGAAGAGATTAAACGATCGGGTTCGATCGTTTCCGAGAAATTCGGCTGGATGAAAGGAAAGTTCAGGCGAATCGGCGGATTCGACCGTTATACGGAGTTGCACGTATTAAGTGTAAGCACACACAGGCAGAGAAGGAGACAAAACAGCCGTGTGTTTTCGAGTGGGTCTGCTTGCCAGATGACACCGACCACTCTCGATCCAACGAAACGTCGGCACACTGCCCCCGGAGCCCCTGGCCCCCTGCCCCCCTGTGCACGCGCGCGACATACGGGCCCTGGAATAGGACCCACCTCCTCTTCTACCTTCTCCTCCACGCCTCTCCCTCTTTCTGGCGTGTGCCCATCGCGTGCCTTCCAAATCGTTCTTCCGTCAACCGTACGATTCTCTTCTTCCGGGATTTTCCAACCGTTCCTTTTTAACCTCGCTACCTGTTGGGTTAGAGAACTCGTGAAATTATAGGGGAGTCGGAAGGTAAATATTGTAAATGATATTGTCGTGTATTTAATGTACTTATTATGTACTTATTGTATAATGTTCTTGCTGAACTTACTGTATTTAATGTACTTAACGTACTTAGGGTATTTAATGGCGTACTTAGTTAACATATTTAATGTATTGAATGTACTTGTTAGTGTATTTAATGTACTTAGCATACTCAGTATGGTTAATGTATTTGGCGTATTTAGTTAAAGTATTTAATGTACTTAATATAATTAATGTATTTAGTGTGCTTAGTGTACTTGATGTTTTTCATTTGTTTAATGCATTTAATGAACAATAAATTATTTATAAATTTTAATTTATAAATTATAAATTAAAATTATAATTTGACTAGTTGTCAAATTTCAAAATTTTATAATTGCTGAATTTTACATTTTTGTTACCAAATTGTCAAATTTATGGATCTTCAAATTTCATAATATTTATATCTATAAATTTATAATTATATAATATGATTACAATTATAATTATATATATAAACTATATTATGTATATAATTATAACAAATTCTTTGATTTGACTGAATCCTTCTTTAACAAATCCACAAATAAGTAACCTTTTATATTTTCTAAATTGACTACTCATAATGCATTGTCATAAAATGCATCCCACTACCAAAAGATTCGAAGACATTCCGGTGTATGTGCATATATTGGAACATATAGAAGGAACAAGAGAAGAAGAGCTAACCGTTCTTCCCACCTGGAATTTTATTCCACAAGCTCAGATCGCTAAAGAATATTTCTGTTAACGTTGATTAAAGAACAGGTGTGAAATGTTTGGCCGAGTCTCACGGGTTTACGAGCGGATACAAATCATCCTCCGCAGTGCGAGCCTGCAGCCGTTTGACCCTGACGTTGCGAACAGGTCTGGCCTTATCAACTTTGTCGCCCTGTGCCATTTAACCTGATCCACAATCCTACAAATTTCAAAATTTTTAAGTTTACATTTTTATAAATTTTTGGGTTTTCAATTTTACAAATTACTTTTAATATTTCAAATTTTTAAGTTTTTAAAATTTTAGAAAATTTTCAAGTTTACAATATTTTTAATTTAAATGTGTATATTTAATTTTTAGAGTTTATAGATTTTCTATATTATAATTCCATATATTTTTTAATTTTTTAATTTTTTAATTTTTTAATTTTTGTATTTGCAAATTTCATATCTCACAAATTTAAAGTTCTGAATTTTTAAATTTTCAAATGTTTGAATTTCCATAGTACCAAATTCCCAATTTTTAAATATTAGAATTTCCATATTTCCACAATTCAAATTTTTAATTATTTAAATTTGCATATTTCTGAATTTAAAATTTTCAAATTCTCGATTTTTCAATTCCAAATTTTCAACTTTTCAGAATTTCAAATTTCTAAATTTTGTAAATGCATCTGTTACATAATCGTTATCGCCGGCCCTGGCTACGAACGGCACTAAACGTGGTTCGATATCGCGGACTAAGGAGACGATTAAACGTTACTACAACTCGCGAGCAACCATAAAGCGGCTAATGAATAATTTCCGAGGTGGGAAAGCGATTATGTCGCTCACAGGAGCAATTGCGTCGACAGCTTTATTTCCGTTGTGCTTATTCGCTTGCGGCCAATAAAAAAAGATGGAGACTTCTGACATGATTCAGCTTGCATATTTTAAAATTTTTACCGTTATATATATTTATAACATTAAAATAAAATTTAATTACTAGTATACAAATAAAATATTTACAAAATTAAACATTTTCAAATTATTTAATTTCTAAGTTTTTGAAGTCACAATTTTTCAAATTTGTAATTGTCAAATTATTGAATTTTCTAAATTCCCTAGATTTCCTTAGTCTCTTACATTCTTTGAATTCCCCATATTTCTCAAATATCTCAGTCTTAAAATACCCCATATTTCTCAAATATTTCATAGTCTAACAATTCCCCATATTTCCTAAATTCCCTACATTCTTCTAATACTTAAATTTCCTAAATTTTCTAAATTCTCTATATTCTCCAAAATTCCTAAATTTCTTAAAACCCTCAGAACCTCAAAATTCCCCAAAATTTTCTTAATTCCTCACAATCTCGAAATTTCCCAGAATTTTCTAAATCCCCCAAGGTCTTCAAATTCTCCATATTCCTCAAATCCCTCACATTCTTCAAACTCCCTAGATTTCTTGAAACCTTCACAATCTCAAAATTCCCCAGAATTTCGTAGATTCCCCAGAGTCTTGAAATTCCCCAAATTCCTCAAATCCTTCACATCCTTCAAATTCCCTAAATTTCCTGAAACCCTCACAATCTCAAAATTCCCCAGAATTTTCTAAATCCCTCAGTCTTGAAATTCCCCATATTCCTCAAATTTCCCAAATTTCCTAAATCCCTCACATTCTGCAAATCTCTCAAATTTTCTAAATTCTCCAATCCTCCAAAACCTCTCAAACCTCCCAAATACTCCCAATACCCAAATGACCGAGTGGAAGGTATAATTAAAATCAAAATGGCCGAACCCACCGCTTTCTCCGTTATCCCACACGTCGAAAATCGATTCGAAATCGTGGCGTTTCGAGTGGAAAGCACTTAACTCGACGACAGCAGCTGTTTCTAGCCGGTGTCACGGCACGGACACCTAGTTCGATGCCGAGGGGCTGGTGAACGTGTGCGCTCATCCCCTGCAGGGTGATTAAATGAAGCACCACGATTCACAAAGGAAACCAACCGTAAAACACTGTTGCGCCCCCATCGCCTTCCAACGACCCGACTCCCGAAACTTTAACCTACGGTTAAAGATCACAACCTTGAATATCTTGTTGTACGTTACATTTTTATATGGGGAATTCTGTATGTAAGACTCTGGTATGTAAGATTCCATACAACTTTTCTGTATGACAAGGTTTTATGTATATTTATGTATTTTTTTGAATTGTTATGTATTTCTATGAATTTTTATGTATTTTTATATAACTTTATATATTTTTGTGTGATTTTGTGTTATTTTTTATCATTTCGTGTATTCTCGTGTATCTTCGTGTATCTTCGTGTATCTTCGTGTATTTTCGTGTATCTTCGTGTATTCTCATGTATTCTCGTGTATTCTCGTGTATTCTCGTGTATTCTCGTGTATCTTCGTGTATCTTCGCGTATCCTCGCATATTCTCGTGTATTCTCGTACATTCTCGGGTATCGTCGTATATTTTTAGTGTATTCTAGTGCATTCTTGTATATTCTCGCATAGTTTCTTGCATTTTCGTGTATTTTTATATACACAGTTTTATAACTTCTTCAAAAATACACTTTTATGAATTTCTTAAGTATATGGTGTTCAAGAGTAAACTATTACCTTGTGATAAATAACTTTGAGATGATCTGTTGCAAAATATTGAGGCCATTGCCCATACTGAAATATTTTCTTGCAATATATTGATGTTATTAACAGATCTGACATGATTTATTACAAAATGATTGACGTTATGAGCAGATCTGTCATGTTTTATTACAAAATATTGAGGTTATGACAAATCTCTCATACTGAATTCCAGTAAAATGCAGTTATAAACAAAATTGCAATGTTCCCTTGCAATATATCAAGGTTATGACTATCTCTGTAAAGTTGCCTAAAAATTATTGATTGCGTGCAGAAGTATAATGTTCTGTTTAAAAATATCGAGGTTATGAATATATCTGCCATACGAAATATTGAGGTTATGTACGCATCTGCCATATTTTATTGCAATATATTGAGGTTATGATCAAACTGTAACGCTCTCATAATATATTGAGACAAACGTCTTCATAAAATTGTCTGCAAACTTTTGAGGTTATTCACAGAACTGAAATGTTCTATTGCAAAATATTTATATTAAGAATGTATAACCCTAGTGATGTTCAGATAAGTGAAATCCGTGAACTTGAACATAAGAAAATCTATGAATTCATAAATTTATATAAACAAACATATAATGAAGAACACCTAAATTGATTCATACAATGATTTTTTATTTCAGTAAAAGTTAACAATTTTGACAAATGCGTCTCAGTTAAGTTACAACATCATAACCTCACAAATATTTATTATTGACCAAATACAATATATGTATAATCACTGTCTTTAGTCTACTGTTTTCTTTCAAATACAGATGTCATATCACATTCTCCATTTGCCCAAACCTGATCTTCCTAATATGCAAACGGTTGCTTAGAACCTTCTTTCGTCCGCCACTGTCCGCTCCGTGGCGAAGACGGCCCGGGGCGTCGTTTAATCTCCGTGGGCAGAGTTGCCCGCGAAGCCACCGTGGCTTCACGGTGCGCGGGTGTAGCGCGTGGTTGCAGCGGTGCAGCTGTCGGTCTGGTGTCTCTGTTACTTGTGTGTTTACGTACTCGTGTGTGTCCGTTACGCGTTCGTGTTCGTGGAGGGACGCGTGCCCCGCGTTTCGCATCTTCCCGAGTGACGTCGACTGCAACGCACTGGGCCCCGTCCGCACACGCGTGCCCTGTGTACTACATACGTAAACACGTGGAATGAGGAACATGCGCCTTCTGAATAATGCATGGGACGTCCGGGCCAGGATTTTTGGATGCTTCCAACGATAGTATCCGCTCGAGACTGAAAAATGCCCTCGCAAACTGACTGCCTGCCCCACCACCTTGCTCGATGCTCTTTCTTTTTTCCAGAACGCTTGACCCGACACCTCGTTACAATGACGAATCGTCGGCCATGTTTCTCTTCGGGCTTGATGCTATCGGACGAACACGATTCCGCCATTATTGACGACTCACTTTTTGGCCACGTGATTCGACGCGGACAAACCGTGCAGTGATCTTCTTGTACATGGGTTAAATTATCTGCTGGTAAATGTGGAGATATAATGTCTGGATTGTGGAGATATAATGAGTGGATTGTGGAGAGACATTGAGTTACATGTCACAAGTTTGTTTGTGATGTGAGGAATAGAAGACGGATTTTTGGACGTGATAGTAAAAATTTGAGTCTTGTAATACATTTTGATATTGTTTTTATGTATAACGCTGATTTTTTAAATAAATATTCCTTTTATTGCAATTCTAGATTTCTTAATTTTTAAGTGTTGCATGTTTGAAATTGTAGATTTCGAAGTTTGAGAATTTTCAAACTACCAAATGAAATTTCTAAACTATCAAACTATTAAATTTTAGAATTTTTGAGTTTCTAAATTATTAAATTTTTAGACCTTGAAGATTCAAAAATTCCAGCTTTCGAAATTTTCTAGTTCCAAATTTCTAAATCCCTAGATTTTCAAATACTTATAGCTCTGGATCCATAAATCTATAGATGTGCAGACTCCTAAATCCCTAGTTCCCCAAAATCTCAAATCACTAAATTTCAAGATCCTCAAATCCCTAGATAGCTAGATCCCCAAATTCCTAGGTTCGTAAATTTCTATTTTTTTATATCTTTAAAATTCTAAACTTCCAAATTTTCAAGCATCAAATTCCTAAATTCCCAAATAGTTAAATCCTCAAATCCCTAAATTCCCAAATTTCAAAATTCCTAAATCCGCAAATCCCTAGATTTCCAAATCTCTAAATCTCCAAATCACTAAAAACCCAAATCTCTAAACCTTCAAATTTCCAAATTTCTAAATCCCTGAAACTTCAAATCCCTAAATTTCCAAATTTCCTAATTTTTAAATCCCTAAAACTCTAAATCTCTAAATCTCTAAATTTCCAAATTCCTAAATCTCCAAATCCCTAAAACTCTAAATCTCTAAATCTCCAAATCCCTAAATCTCCAAATCCCTAAAACCCCAAATCCCTAAAACCCCAAATCCCTAAATCTCCAAATCCCTAAATCTCCAAATCCCTAAAACCCCAAATCCTTAAATCTCCAAATCCCTAAATCTCCAAATTCCTAAATCTCCAAATCCCTAAATCTACAAATCCCTAAATCTACAAATCCCTAAATCTACAAATCCCTAAATCTCCAAATCCCTAAATCTACAAATCCCTAAATCTACAAATCCCTAAATCTCCAAATTCCCTAAAACTCCGAATACTAATACCTCTATACATATCCCTAGATCTCCATACCCATAAATCCCTGCAAAGAAACCAAGAATTTCCAAACAGTAAATCAAACAATCACTTATTTCAACAAAAACCAATCTCGAAACATACTGTTACAATTTCCCCAAACAAATCTTGACAAACATCAAACTGGACCATCAACCGTTACACTTTTTCTCGCCGATGCCTCTCGTCACAAAAATATATTCATCCTGCATTACCGGACGAAAATCCGAAAGCCCGTCACGGTCCACTGCATCATCAATAATCCCGTACTTTTTAATTCCGCGAAAAAACAATGTAACCAACGTGGCACGTCAATGGGGTTAACAAATGATCGGCGGCCGGTTTCTCGCCATCTTCTCGAGCCTCGAAATTTTCGCCGTCGCAAGAACGACGAACATTTATCACCGAGAGAAAGAAACTGATGGTTCGATTGAAAAATCATTCGGGAGATAACGATCGTGAGTGAAAACGATAGGGAAGCGGCGAGGGAAAAGGGAGGACGAGAAGAAAGGACTGACAAGAGAAATTGGAGATTTCGGGACGAGAGGAACTCCGAGGAGAGATGAAAGGAGATAGCGAGGACTTGGTGAAAAAAAGGGTGACGCGGGGAGGGGAAGAGTGGCGAGGAGGGAGGAGGACGTGAAAGGGAATAAGGAAACGGAGGGGAGAGAAAATAGTGGGGATGGCAGGAAGAGGAAGAAAGAGAGAACAAGAGGGGAAGAAAGGCGCGTGCTTTCTGTGATAAATGTGGCACGTGCCGGCGCGTGCCTCGTAGTCACGTGCTGTCCATCATTGGCGTAGTTGGCGCCATTTTGTTCAACGATCCTGAAAATAACTTGGTCTCGAATGCACTTTCGGTCAACGGTTTTTTTAGGATGAAATTTCGTCGTTTATTGTTTTTAGGAGATTGTTAAGTTCATTTTTGTAATTGTTATAGTATAGTGATATAATAGTTATGCAGTAGGTAGTATAGTATTAGTATGTAATAATATAGTTATGCAGTAGGAAAATAATAAAATTGGTACATTAATATACTGGTATACTTGTTTTGTAGTATAACAATCTAATAGTTCAGTAATATATTAATATAGTTTTTTAGTAGTGAAATACTATAATTTATGCATTAATATAATGGTACAGTTATTTTGTAGTAGAACAATATAACAATTTAGTAATATATTAATATAGTTTTTTAGTAGTGAAATACTATAATTTATACATTAATATAATGGTACATTTATTTTATAGTAGAACAATATAATAATTTAGTAATATATTAATATAGCTTTTAGTAGTGAAATACTATGATTTATACATTAATGTAATGGTACAGTTATTTTGTAGTAGAACAATATAATAATTTAGTAATATATTAATAAACTTTTTTAGTAGTGAAATATTATAATTTATACATTAATATAATGGTACATTTATTTTATAGTAGAACAATATAATAATTTAGTAATATATTAATACAGTTTTTTAGTAGTGAAATAATATGATTTGTTCATTAATATACTGGTATAGTTGTATAGTAGTATAACAGTATGATAGTTTAGTAATATATTCTAGTATAGTTGTGTATCAATACAACACAATGTTTCAGTAGTATACTAGTATAGTTATATATATAGTAATACATCAATGTAATAGTTTAGTAATGTATGTTAGTATAGTTGTGTAGTAGTATAACAGTGTAATTATTCAGTGATATGTTTCTATAGTTATATAGAAGTACAGCAATGTAATAGTTTAGTAATATATAGTAGTATAGTTCTATAGTAGTAAAACAATATAATTGTTCAGTAGTATGGTACTATAGTTGTACGGTAATACAACAATGTAGTAGTTTAGTAACATACTTTTATAATTGTATTATAGTACAACAATATAATAGTTCAGCAATTTAATAGTATAGTTGTATAGTAGTATAACAATATAAATAATTCAGTAATATACTAGTATAGTTGCGTGTCAGTACAGCAATATAATTATTCACTAACATAGTAGTATAGATATAGTAATAGATGTAATATAGTAGCTGTTACTGTACAGCAGTATAGTAGTACAACTGTGTAGTGATCTAATACTACAATAGTATAGTGATACAACATTATAGTATTATAATAGTATATTATGGTATTATTATAGTATTATAATAGTATAGTAGAATGATATTACAGTGTAATAGTATGGTGGTACATATATTCATATTGTAGTATAATAAAATAATAATTTAGTGATATAGTAATATAATAGTATGGTTATACAATAATATATTGGTACAGTAATATAGTAATATGGTAAATTATAACAGAGTATCATAGAAACTTCAAAGAATAAAAAATTTCTAAATTTAAAGAATTCGCAAAATTTTGAAAACTGGAAATCTAAGGAATTTGGGGATTTATAGATTTTGTAGAAATTTTCCTATATCCTTATACTCTTAGATCTCTAGATATAACTATATATTCCTAAATTTTTGTAACCCTATATCTTTATATTTCAATATCCCTATATCCTTTTTCACTAACATCCTTTTTTTCACTATATCTCAAAATCTCTACATTTTTATATCCTCAGATTTGTAAATTCCTAGATCTCTAAATCCCCAGAATTCCAAATTCCCTAGATCTCTATATTCCTAGATCCTTAGAACTTTAGATATCTATTCCCCTATACTCTTATGTCCCCAGATCCCAATACCACTCGATCTCTATAACCTAAAGTCACCAAATCTCCATATCACAAAATCCCTATAACAGTATATCCCTAGACCCTTACCAATAGTAACAATAAACAACTAAATACAATAAAATCTCTGTATTTCTCCAGCTTCCTAATCCCCAAATATTCCTAACCCCCAATATTCTTAATATTTTACCTCAAAAAAAAGTGATTTAATATTTCCTCAAAAATTTAGTATTCCCCAGAACTTTCCCTCGTTAAAACACATCGAGTAACACCATTTCTCAGCCCATTTACCCTGATCTCTACAAATGACCGCTTGTATCGCTCTCAGAATCTGACTAACTACGATCATAAAGATTCCGCCCGGTTCAATCTGAATCCCGTATCATGCAATATAACGAACATAAGATTCCCCGATGGCCCGACATAAAAGCAAATTCCTAACCTGAAATTACCGCGTCAACGCCCAGTTTCTACACCATCCAGCGAAAGAGGACGAGAACGCAGATTCCACCGACAGATAATCGTGATGGCGATGATCAGAGGAGCAGCCGAGAACTCGGCGATAACGGTCCTCGTGTAGCAGCGATTTCGACATTCGATATGTGGCAACGCGAGCCCCGACATTTGGCGTGCGAATCAAAATCCGGTAATCGCGAGCCAACGAACGGAAAGGCAGGTGATACGCCAATGGACGATCCGCTTACCGAAGAGGAAGGGAAGTCGGCTGCGCGTTCCGCTCGGTGCATCCTTGGACGCATCCTTCGTGCACGTGCCCGCTTGCCCGTGCATTCTTCATAGATACGATGGGACAAAAAGTTACTTAACACGGAATATGTTTTACGGAGGTCTCACAAAAATGCAACCATAATGAATTAGATGCTGGTACCAGATGTTGGACCAACCTGGTGACTCGATAAGCATATAAGAGCCGATGCAAAATACGTCAAACTTTTAATTACTAAACTTCTTAGACTTACACATTCATCGAACTAGGTCGTACGCTTTCGATTGTGATTACTAGATTGCGCATATTTATGCATTTGTCGTGTGTTGCAAAATGTTAATGCAATCATGTAAGATAAGGTTACTTTGACCACAGACGTAGTGAGGAATCAACCAAGTGACTTAGCACGACTGAGCGAAGCGAACTCTCCAAAATAAGTTAGCCAACCCTGTTCTCGCATTTGTTACACAAGTTCAAAAATCCTAGAAGAAGTTTGCAGAGACAAATGTCTCGTTTAGGATCAGTTGGTCATCAAGTACCAAGGCTCACAGACGTCCCCTCACCTGAGAGGTGTAGCATGTAAGAACTAAAATCTGGAGAAGGTCAGAGTGGATTCTTTCGATCCTTTTGCGTGGCATTCTGTCGCTTGTTTCCGCAGTGTTCATCGTGTCCGGAGTTGCCTATCCGAAACGTCCGAAATATGTTTGTAAGTGTATGAATCGGTCCTCATGTTCTCATTCGGACTCCAACGGTCGTTCGTTGGAATACATTTGTAACGGTTGGAATTTGAAAATTTGGAAATTTGAGAATTCGGAAATTTTAGGAATTGAAAATTTGAGATTTTGGAAATTTGAGAAATTGGAAATTTGAGAAATTGGAAATTTGAGAATTTGGAAATTTGAGAATTTGGAAATTTGAGAAATTGGAAATTTGAGAAATTGGAAATTTGAGAAATTGGAAATTTAAGAATTTGGAAATTTGAGAATTTGGAAATTTGAGAAATTGGAAATTTGAGAAATTGGAAATTTGAGAAATTGGAAATTTGAGAAATTGGAAATTTAAGAATTTGGAAATTTGAGATTTTGAAAATTTGAGAAATTGGAAATATGAGAAATTGGAAATTTTAGAAACTGGAAGTTTGAGAAATTGGAAATTTAAGAATTTGGAAATTTGGGAATTTGGAAATTTGAGAATTTGGAAATTTGAGAAATTGGAAATTTGAGAATTTGGAAATTTGAGAAATTGGAAGTTTGAGAAATTGGAAATTTAAGAATTTGGAAATTTGAGAATTTGGAAATTTGAGAAATTGGAAATTTGAGAAATTGGAAATTTGAGAAATTGGAAATTTGAGAATTTAGAAATTTGAGATTTTGGAAATTTGAGAAATTGGAAATTTGAGAATTTGGAAATTTGAGAAATTGGAAATTTGAGATTTTGGAAATTTGAGAAATTGGAAATTTGAGAATTTGGAAATTTGAGAAATTGGAAATTTGAGAATTTGGAAATTTTAGAAACTGGAAGTTTGAGAAATTGGAAATTTGAGAATTTGGAAATTTGAGAATTTGGAAATTTGAGAAATTGGAAATTTGAGATTTTGGAAATTTGAGAAATTGGAAATTTGAGAATTTGGAAATTTGAGAAATTGGAAATTTGAGAATTTGGAAATTTTAGAAACTGGAAGTTTGAGAAATTGGAAATTTGAGAATTTGGAAATTTGAGAAATTGGAAATTTGAGAAATTTGAAATTTAAGAATTCGGAAATTTTAGAAACTGAAAATTTAAGAATTTGGAAATTTGAGAAATTGGAAGCGATACAAATGAACAGAATGTCGATTTTTGCGAATTACTATCCGTTGAATCTGTCGAACACGTTCACTAGTCTGGTAACTGGTTAGGCACAGTTTACGGACATATTCTAGGTGTCAGATTTACTTCGGTAAAACTGTCGAGTTTTTTCTTTTCTTTCTTTTAACGTGGAATATGTTTTACCCTTTTACCTGCGACGATTAAACGAAGATCTTGATGAATGATAATTCTCCTTGTACATTGGAAAACAATTAATATGTTGTATAATAAGATTTTAGTTACACCTTTAAGATTTGTGATCGAATATCGCCTTAAAAAACGACAGAACCTTTCGATCAATTCAGTACAAAGATTATTTGTCTGCTGTTTCTTTACACATTAAGAAAGCTCCCCCTTTCAGTCGAGTCCCAATTTTGATTGGGGGAAATTGGAACACCCCTTGAGCCGTTAGATTTTAGGTATGTTGTGTGGGGATGGATGGTGTGGCATTCTGATTCATGGGGAAGCCATTTGTGTCCTTTAAACGGTTTATTGGTAGGGATGATCATGGTCACCAGACGATTCGTGGTTGGTATGCATTGTGGATGGTCATACGCCGTTATAATGTGGTGAGGCGGACAGTGAAGGCAGTCGTAAAAGATAAATGGATCTCTATTGTAATATTCAGTGAGATAGTTTTGTCACCAAATTTGATTAATAAATTTTTATATTCGCAAATATAAGATGTATGTGTAAGTTATATTTCAACAGTTTCCGAATTTCCAGATCACCAGGTTTTGCAATTTTCAAATTTGTAAATTGTCGGATCATCAAGTTTCTAAATTTGAAAATTCCTAAATTTGCAAAATGCTAAATTCCTAAATTCCCAACTTGCTAAATTCCCAATTTCTCAAATTCCTAATTTCTCAAATTCCCAATTTCCCAAATTCCCAATTTCTCAAATTCCCAATTTTTCAAATTCCCAATTTCCCAAATTCCCAATTTCCTAATTTCCCAACTTTCTAGATCCCCCATTTCCTAAATTCCCAACTTCTGAAATTTCCCAAATTCCCAACTTTCGAAATTTCCCATTTCCTAAATTCCCAATTTCCCAAATTCCCCATTTCCTAACTTCCCCATTTCTTAAATTCCCAATTTCTTAAATTCCCAATTTCTCAAATTCCCAATTTCCCAAATTCCCAATTTCTCAAATTCCCAATTTCCCAAATTCCCAACTTTCTAAATTCCCAATTTCTCAAATTCCCAATTTCCTAATTTTCCAACTTTCTAAATCCCCCATTTCCTAAATTCCCAATATTCTAAATCCCCCATTTCCTAAATCCCCCATTTCCTAAATTCCCAACTTCCTAAATTCCCAACTTCCTAAATTCCCAACTTCCTAAATTCCCAATTTCTCAAATTCCCAATTTCTTAATTTCCCAACTTTCTAAATCCCCCATTTCCTAAATTCCCAATATTCTAAATCCCCCGTTTCCTAAATCCCCCATTTCCTAAATCCCCCATTTCCTAAATTCCCAACTTCCTAAATTCCCAACATCCTAAATTCCCAACTTCCTAAATTCCCAACTTCCTAATTTCCCAACTTTCTAAATCCCCCATTTCCTAAATCCCCAACTTCCTAAATTCCCAATTTTCCAAATTCCCAAATTCCCAAATGAAAAATTAATTAAGTCACCAAATTCAATAAAAAATAAATGACTCTCACTACTCCTCTTTTACTGTGTCACCATATCGTCATAAATCATATAGTTACCTCCTTCATGCAGCACTTCACAAATCGACCGCTAGATGTCTCACTCCCTATATCTACATATACTTTCTCGCAAGTGTTCACCTAACAACTCATCCAACTTGACAAGTAACGCAATTAACTGTGATCACTTCATTCATCACTGCCACACTGTTGCAAAGAAAAAACGTTCTGAACCAGTCCAGACTCCATTAACAGTCCTTGAACGTGGTACTTTTATTTTTCCTGTTTGGTCACTTCCTTGAAACACCAGCATTACATTGTTGCATGCAAAAAATTTACACAAAAACTATCCCCTACATAAACATATAAATAAACGAATTAGTATACGTTACAAGACTCAGGAAGTGCTTATTACTTATTTCTTTGCAAGGCTTACAAAAATTCTTTAGACGTGTAAAATTTTTTAAGTTCGACAAGATTTAATTTTATATTGTACATTTCATAAAGTAAACAAATTTAGAAACGTAAATTAAAAATTTAGAAAAGTTTATATTTGAAAATTTAGAAAATTTGCAGACTCAAACATCTGAGAAAATATGGGAATTCAGTAAATTAGATAAATAAAGAAATAATGAAGAATTTGTCCAAAAATTTATGAACTCGAAAATTTAAAAATGTATGAACCTGAAAATTTGGTAATTTGGGAAAAAGGTTGCAAAGCAAAAACTTGATGAGTACTTATGTATATAAAATCGCGGTTAAGTATAGGAAAGTGTAGTGATTGAAAATGAAGAAATTACGTGTGACACGTGTAGAAATGAGTCCGCAAGATGTCGAATGATTTCCGAATAGCCCGAAGGTAACGGGAAGCAGTCGCAACACGCGAACCACGCAATCACGATGTCAGCCCCGATCTGTCCATCCACCAATAATTACGCTTACTCATTAATTGCCTTCTGCACACCTACTTTTTCTGCCGTTCACTCCGCGATGCAGGTGTAACAGAAACGTTATTCGATTGAAGTGGCCACAGTCGAAAGGACGAAGATGAATTTTTCTTTCTTCCTGGGCCGTTTTAACGTTCGACGGACGTTGAACTCGTGTGCGAGTTCGACAGATATTTTTTATTATTTTTCTGACACGAATATGTGTCTTTTACTGTAAATATTATTTTTTAATTAATGGGTGCAATCGTATGGGGTGGTGAGTGTTATAATTTTATTTGTGCTTAAGGAAAATGCGGATGAGCTTTACAGACTCTATGCAGGGAATTATAAAACATAGGATTCATTTTTAGTAAGAAATTTTTATTTCTAGAAATTTTGATTTTCAATATTTAGATATTTTAATTTTTAAGTTTGGAAATTTGCTATCTTAGAATTTTCAAGATCTTAAATTTTCGAATTTTTCCCTGTTAGTTAATGTCCTGTTAGTTAATATCCCATTAGTTAATATCCCATTAGATAATGTCCTGTTAGTTAATATCCCGTTAGTTAATGTCCCGTTAGTTAATGTCCCATTAGTTAATGTCCTGTTAGGTAATATCCCGTTAGTTAATGTCCCGTTACTTAATGTTCCATTAGTTAATGTCCCGTTAGTTAATGTCCTGTTAGTTAATATCCGGTTAGTTAATGTCCCATTAGTTAATGTCCTGTTAGTTAATATCCGGTTAGTTAATGTCCCGTTAGTTAATGTCCCATTAGTTAATGTCCCATTAGTTAATGCCCTGTTAGTTAATGTCCCGTTAGTTAATGATTCTTTAGTTAATGTCCCGTTCACGTAATTTCTAAAAAATCTAAAAAAAATGCATTATATTGCGTGGTTGCTTTGCGCGAAATGTCCAAAAGATGTCCTCGTATATCTGAACGGTAGTGTACGTACAAGCTGTTCCGTTTCGTGCGATAATTATTAATCGTTCCGAACGGTACACCATCGAGATTTGTCCCGAGCGAAAGCTTTTAATCTCCCGTCGAGATCCTGGAATCGTTACGAAACGGTGCTTAAAATGCAGGTGCAAGGGAGAATACCTAATAGCGAGTGCAGCTTGAGGGGTGAGGATCAGCAGTAAAAGGAATAATTAACGAGTAAGAGCAATTATCACGGAGCAGCTTGCGCTCGCGACGTCAACCATCATCGAAACTCTTTATCATTTAATTTAATTACCTCGCAATTCGCCGATACATTGTACGCTGCCTATATTAAGGAGAAATTGCCGTGGAAACTTATCAACGTAATACGATATCGTAATTTTGGGATCTAAATAACGAGAGATGAAAGCGCGTGGCGATCTTTAAATATGCGTAGCCATTAGACCTTGATTTCGTGTCGGGGTTCAGCAATCGTTTATTCGGTGTAGGAAGTGCTTATGCTTTTATTTTTGTTATGTAAATGCAACAGTTTTATGGGTTCATTTTATGCAAGTGTTGGGGATGTTTTGTGTGGTCTACGAAAGCTGAGAAAAATGTGAGAGGAAAGAATATTTTATTTTATTTTAATCTTTTCAAGAAATAAAGTATATAAGAGAATTATTGTTCTCCATATTGGAACCGCCATTTTGAATCTTTAATTTGAAAACTGTACTTTATGATCCGCGATCCCTTAAATGTCCAGATATCGATTTTGAGCAGAAACGGACTATAAATGAAGAAATTTGTCTACCATCTTAGTGCTGCCATTTTTAATTTTCAAATTTGGGCAAAAAATTTGGTAATGCACGATCTTGAAAAACTTTAGATATCATTTTTAAGTCGAACCGAACGATAAACGTGGAAATTTGCCCGCCATTTTAAATTTCCTGATAGCGGTAAAATTCAAATCTGCAGAAGGTTTATGATAATATTGCAGAATAAATATATTTCAAGATTAATAGAATGAATTTTGATATTTAATAGTAAATTGATAAAAATATTTATTTTGTTGTTCCTTTACAAAAAGTCTACATGTAAATTATGGTTGAAAAGAAATAAAACCAAAGTTAAAATTAATTCTATAGCAGATTGGTTATAAATTAAAATTACAAATATTAAAATTAAAAAAAGAAAATAGAACCAAAATTAAAACTAATTAAATCTCTAGAAATATTTATTTCACTACTCTATTATAAAGATTCATCTATATACAAATATTAAAATTAAAATTATAAAAAGTAAAATCAAGATTAATTACATAAATATTACATAATTTTATAACAGATTAAATGTTAGTATTTATACTAAATCGCTAAGAATATTTGTTGAACTATTTCATTATAATAATCCATCATACAAATAGATTGATTTCAATTCTCCCGCCACATCATTTAAATCAATATGGCGGCAGATTATACTGTTAATCCCTTCCGTATAACATCATCATATTTATGAACACCAGTATACGTTTCCTCTGAAAGACAAAGTGTTTTGCTGTCGTTATTTGTTTCGATAACACTTTCATCCTCGGTTTGGTTAATTAGCATGATATACGATATTTTGTAGAGGCTGTGAATTAATAATTTGCTGTTTGATTGGCATGCCGATGAAGATAGAATTGGCAGGAGTAAATGCGGATATTAATATCTTGATGATCGGCGGCACAAAGTAATTGATTATCAGCGAAACTGATACGGTGTATGGCAGAAAAAGGCAATTACTTTTTTCATTGCAGTGTTAATATACATGTGTGCAGTGTTCTTTTTACTTTGTTTGTTTAGATAGCGGCAATCGTTAAAGTGGGTTATTGGCCATTTGATGCATAATTAATGATAAATTGTACCGAAGGTGTATTAATAATTAGGTGTTTGATTGACAAGTTGACGAAGATACGATTCGGAAGTATATGCGTAAATATTAATACTGTGAAGATCGAAGATACAAAATATCTCGTTACCGGTTATGTCAATTGTATCAGTTTATTGCACTGCACTGCAATAAATTTAGTGGCAGGGACTGTTATAATAAAATCTCTCCTTTAATTGGGTTGTACGGTGTTGTACCGGTTTTTGAAACAAACTGATAATCTACAGAGAATATACTTTCTATAGTAATTATAAATTGGTAATTGTATAAATATAAATTATATTATATAAGTTATATAACGATAAATTTTAATTTATACATTTTTAAGTATAATTTATAATTTAAACTTAAGCGTTACGTCTAATTTTAATAAGAACATAAAATTTGTAAAGGAGTGAATTTAAAATTTTTTAACCTGAAAATTTGTGAGTAAATTAAAAAATGTCTGTACTTGAAGATTTATAAATTTGAAAATTTCTAAACTTTCTAAATTATCTAAATATCTAAAATTTCTTAAATTAACTAAATTATCAAAGTGTTCTAAATTTTCTAAATTCAAAAATTCAATAACCTCCAAATTTTCAATATAAGAAATTTTGTTCATACACATAAAAATTTGTGAATAATTCTTCTGATACAAAGTGCGTAAATTCGTAAATAATTCTCTCCGACGATTTCACAACAAATAATTCATGTCCGTAAGACATTCTTTTGACAAGTTGACATGTTCCTTCCGGTTCAGATTGAAACGAACCGATGCAAAGAGAAAGATGCATCCTCTCCAAATGGCAGGAAAGTTTGTGGTCGAATCGTGGGACATTCATTCTCACATTTACGTGCATCGTCACGCAACGTGTCGAAAGTGTCACAGCGTGAAGTGTTTCAGATATCGGAGATGTATAAGGTATCTTTAAACGGGTTATGAGAAAAATAAATTAGTCATAATATGTTTTGATGACCGTAATTATACTTGAAGATCACTTATGAATAATAGAAGTGACATAACCTGAAAAGGTGGATAATAATTATTGTCTTGACAAGTGTTGTGGAAGTTAACAATTAATATGAACACAATTAATATTATATATTAATAATTACATTATGTTATCCATAGTACATAGTGTTGTTAATTAAAATTATATATAATATTATATCAATATTGTAATAACACTGTAATAATAGTAATTGTAATATTATATATTGTTATTGTTAATATATTATTAATATCAGTATTAATGTTACAACAATATTCACATTAATTAATATTATTATAGGTCCATTAACTATATTAGTAAGCAATATTAATTTATGTTAATTTACATTAATATGGTTTACTAATATAGTCAATTATACACGCATAAATGGTATCAAATGTAAATTATGTAGTAGTTAACTATTATTAATTGTAACTATATAATAATTCATTATAGTTGATAAAAGTATTATAATGATGAAGTATACGTATGTATAAATAATAGTAACTATACAATAATTTACTGTGGTTGATGATGGCGATACAATAATAAACTATAAATAACTGTAGTTAAATCTAACTGTATAATAATTACTATAATTGAAAGCTGTCAAATAACAGTCAACTATATAACAACTTGTTATAATTAGTAATAGTATATCGCAATGAACTACACAGAACTGTATTTAATTGTAACTGTATAATTTACTATAGTTAATAATAGTGATGTAATGAATTATAAATAGATGTAGTTAATTTTAACAATACAGTAATGTACTATAATTAATAACAGTGATATAATAATGAACTATGTGTATCTTCAATTACATAATAACAAATAAACAATTATATATGTACAATGATTAACTATACAATTAATTGTACTTATACAAACTAACTAATAACCAATTAAACTAACTATAACCAATTCTCATTATATTCTATATAATTCCTGTTGTATAACAAATTCGTTCAGTATCCACTTTTACTTTTCATTTTTCCCTTTATTGCCGTTTACGTTCGAATTTTCATTTAAGAAAGAAGTACGTATTTATGCATTACTCTATACATACGCGCAATAAAAGCACAGGTAGTAAGCGTTATTGAACAATAAAATATTATTTATGATAGAAGGCACAGCAAGTGGTGGAATATCATCATACGGCTGCAGATGTTGCATTCATATGGAAAACGATAAAAGATTATTTATAGTAGCGTTTGTATTTCGTTCGATATTGTACATTGTCATTGCCAATGACTTTGTATTCGTGTATGCGTAATAATCAACCTACGCACATCGGACCTGAAATTAAAGTATTGGTTACTGCAGTCGTCGACTACGATCACGTTCGATACATTAATTTTATTATACCAATTATTCGAACCGGGTAATGTAATAAAATATCAGAAGAGTTAATGAATTTGGAAATTTAGGAGCTGAGGAACTTTTGAAGTTTTTTAGAACTGCGTAACTGTAGAGGGTGAGAAATTTAGTAGTTTGGCAACTAGGGAATTTTGATGATTAAGAAATTTTGAAAATTGGGGAAATTGAGAAATTGGATGTTTAGGAGTTTGTTAGAATTTTTTAACTATAGATATTTTGAAAGTTGGTTTCAGAACATCTAAGGTTTCCCTAGTTCAATTTGAGAACTAGGGAATTTTGACAATTTAGGAATTTTGAAAATTGGGAAAGTTGAGAAATTGGATATTTAGAAGTTTCTTAGAATTGTGGAACTTTAGATATTTTGAAATTTGGTAATTTGAGAACTAGGGAATTTTGACAATTGAGAAATTTTGAAAATTGGGGAAATTGTCAAATCAGACATTCGAATATTTGGACATTAGGAAATTTGGAGACCAAAATTTGAAATTTTGGTAATTGGAAATTTTAAAATTTAGAAATTTGAATATTATAATTTTGGATTTTTGGAAATTTGGTAACTTGAGAATTTGGATATTTGGAAATTTTGGTTAATTGAAAATTTTGAGATTTAGAAATATGGATATTGTAATTTTGGATATTTGGAAATTTGGACATTATCATATTTGATATTTGGAAATTTGGTAACTTGAGAATTTGGATATTTGCAAATTTGGGTACTTGAAAATTCCAAAATTTCTAATTTTAGATAATTGCGTTCTGAGTTCTGAAAATGATCATTTTTGATATTTGAAAATTTGGCAAACTAAGAATTTGAATATTTGCAAATTTTGACACTTTAGAATTTGGATATTATAATTTTTGAGATTTAAGAATTTGAATATTTGTAATTTTAGACATTTAGAATTTTACAGATCCAAAAATTTTGAATATTTAAACATTGGAACACTTGCAAATTTCCCAATTTAATCTAAATATTCAAACATCTAAAATTCCAAATATCCAACAACTTTTATAACTAAAAACCATAACTGAAAAATGACCATCATCGATAATTTAACGTACCATCTGTATATTTCAGCAATCAATACATCTACAAATCATTCGATTGCAAAGACATTGGACGTTTTCGAAGCATGGTTGAGTATGCAGTCCTGTTGTCTGCTTGGAAGCACACGGCACACGGCCGGCACACGCGCGCACCTTGGAGACATCGCAGGTGCAGTTACCTGCCGGTCGAGTTCTTTCCTCGTTCCACCAGCGCCAGCCAATTATGCAAGTTTCACTTATCCGAAGTTGCCAGGTAGCTTGTTATCGCGGGATGCAAGACCACGAGTGGGTTAAGGACATCGGGACCTGCTTTCAATACATTCCTCCTGAACTACCATTCTTTCCTTTCCTTTCCTTTCCTTTCCTTTCCTTTCCTTTCCTTTCCTTTCTCCTCTTACACGTTTCTCCAAAGATAAAGGAAACGCCATCCTTTATCCTTGCCTTCCGCTCCTTTGACTGTATCCTCGAAATCAATCGATTTCCTGTAGTACATATTAACTCTTTATTGCATGAATTTTTATGATAGCTGAAAAAATATATATGTCCATTAATGTACTTAAAAATTTTATTATGAAGTGATATTTTATTATGAAATAATATTATATTTTATTATGAAAATTATTTATTGCATTTTAGTATTGCACGGGCAATTTTTATATATGCACATACAAGATCAAAGTCTCCATGTATTACATATAATAACCTTACTTTGAAAATCACGAATATTTTTTAACATAGAATCTTAAATCTGACATTTCTCACACATACTGGATTTATCCTTGCATTTTATTACCTTTGTCCGTTCTCTGTAGAAATCATTTGAAATTTATGTCCCCTGTTGGCAATGGATTGTAATAGAGGGTTAATATATTTAATGTTTTATAGAATTTACGTAATGGCGATGGGGGCGACACACGCATTGGCGCCTTTTTCTCCATCTAACGGCATAAATGCTAATCGAGTGCGTTTTCATTGACGCGTCACGGACATTCGCATTACGTGCGTAAACGTGTATTTTCTAAATAAACTTGTTGCAGTCACATTCCGTCATTTCTGTCCATCGATTTTGTTCCACATGTGCTGAAAGTTTGTGTGTGAATATATAGAAAATTGTGTAACGTTTGACAGTTTATGAATAAATAGAAAATTGTTTTAGTGTGGTTGAGTTTGGTAATGTTTTGTTTGAATGAGTGAGTTTAGTGAAGTTTTATTGAGGCTTGTGTTTGATCAATTTTGAAGGGAAGGTTTTAGTAAAGTTTTTGGTAGAATAAAGAATTAATATTAGTATCAATATTTATACCTTATACTAGTGTAAGATTTATATTTATCTAGTAATATTTGTGTAATATGTATCTAGTAATTTTAGGTTATAAAATAGTCAGTTACACACAAAATATAACCTAAGAATATTTTCTAATGACAAATGTAGTTTCTATTATTACAATGTATGTGATTTGAATTTTTCTGTTAATAAAATATTTCTCTGTATAGTGTTAAAAAATATTATCTACATAATTATTTATTCTACAAATCTTGAAAGAATTTTAAAACATTCTAGTCACTAAAATTATAAAAATAATAAATTCATTATTTCGTTTGCAGTTAAATTCTTTTGTTTAATTTAAAATAACAGTAAGCACCAATTTTAAGGTTATTAATCATTGCAATATTTTAACAATTATAACATAAAAGTGTAATTATTAAAATTGTATTAATGTAAATTAACGTTATTATTAAATAAAATAAATAATAATTATAATAATGACTATTATTAGTATTATTAAATAATAACTATTATTACTATGAATTATTATTTATTGTTATTTATACTATTAAATAAAATGACTAAGAATTATCACTCAATAATAAAAAAAGTAATAAAAAAAAGGTTTCGCAAGTACAAGGTGTACAGGCAAATTTGTATTCGAAACGTAATTTTTTTTTTCATTCAATTTCATTGATTAACACACTTAACTGTTGTCAAGCAAGGAAGCATTCATCGAAAGCACTTTTCGCGCCATATTTAATTCAATTTCCACCGTAATAAATTATAAAGTGAGGTTAAGTAATTTCCAATCGCGTATTATCGTTACTTTCTTAACGCAAAACTCTATGTTATTAACAATTTACGCGCGGCGAGTTGATTTATAAAAGTCACCGTAAATATTTCTGAGCATCGAGAAAGTGGTTTAATTATCTTAAGGTGAGTGTACATCGCAACTGACAAGGTGGAAATTAACGATTAAGCATCGGTGCTCAAATTGGTCAACGTAATTTACAGGAAATTAAACCGACCACCAGAGTTTTTCAATTCTTGCCATCATTGGAGAAATAATTTCGAAACGAATGAATGCTTTAACGCGTCTGAAAATGATTGTCCGCTCGTAATGTGTAACCTCATCAAAAAATTAATAAAAATCTTGGGTACGAGTAAGAAGAAACGATAATACTGCCATGACTTCTCTTTTTTTTCTTCTTTCGTGCTGCTGTTGCGAGGTGTAAAAAGCACAGGCCAAAAACGGGATACGTGGAAAGGTAATTATAAGATGCTGAATACATTGTTGATCTTTAATTATATGGCTGACGTAGAGTGCCGGTATTTAGTGTCAGAATATTCGAACGTGTGAGGATTTAAATATCTATTTTATATATACATTTTTATACATTCTTTTATAGATATAAATATATTTATTTATATGTATTTTTATATATATTTTTTTATTTATTGATAATGTTTATTTAGGGAAATTAAAGATTATTTTTCAAGAAATTGTTTTTCAAATTTTATAATTTTTTAAATTTTAGTTTTCTAATTTTAGAATTTTTTAAATTCTAGTCTTCTAATTTTAGAATTTTTAAACATTAGATTTTTTAAATTTTCAAATTAAAAATTTTAGACTAAATTTTCGAAAATTTAAATGTTACAATTTTTCAATTTTAAATTTTTTAAGTTTTAGAATTTTCTATTTGAAAATTTCTGTGAGCAGCTTCGCGCTTTTATTAATATAAATGGTTATAATTCTGTGCACACATGAAACAAAAGATATATATATATAATATGTATTCGCAATCGATCGTTGATGAACACGTGCTTATGGCTACGCGACCACGAGGTAAGTGAGTCGATACACTCGCAATTTCCGATCCGCGAGGTAGCCAGCGGAAATCGCGAGTCTACTAGAACCTTCTCGATGCTCCCTTAACCGCGCTATTCAAAGTCGACGCAAACCACTATCAATCCCCCACTTTTGCGGAGCCTAATCCCAAAATTTGAATAGCTTTCGTATGTAATGGCCGCTTCAATGCCTTCGTCATTGCATCTGCTGGGTTCTCGTTCGTGGCGATGTAAATAACGTTCATTATACCTTCTTCTACTTTTTCCCTCACCACGTGATAGGCTATATCTATGTGTTTGGTTTTACTTTTTTCAGCTCTGTTCCTAGAGAAATGAATAGCTGCTCGATTGTCGCAATAAACTTCGATGGTGTCTGAAACCAAAAAATTCAAATAAGTCTAGTTCCTTTAAAAACATTCGCATCCATGCGGCTTCTCTGGCACTTCGAGATAAGGCAATGTATTCAGCTTCCATCGTGGATGTCGATACGCATCCTTGTTTTGATGAGTACCATTCCACCGTGCTTTCTCCAATTTTGGTAATCACACCTGAATAAGAGTGTCTGCTGTCGATGTCGCCTGCCCAGTCTGCGTCTGAATATATCTTTAATTTTGGATCTTTAATTACGGGGTACCTTAGTCCTAGATCTTTGGTCTTGCTTAGGTAGCGTAATATGTGCTTTGCTTGATGCCAGTGCGTCATTCCAGGATTGGCATTGTACTGGGATAACTTTGTCACTGCATATAATATGTCTGGCCTGGTGTGCAAAGCTAAATACATTAATTCTCCAATGAGTTTTCTGTACGGTACCTTGGACATCTTTTCTTTCTCCTTCGGTGTTCGTGGGGCATCTTCCTTTGAAAGTCTCGTTCCTGGCTCTAACGGTGTGGCCGCTCCGCGACAGTCAATCATGTTATACTCCTTTAAAATTGTCTCAATGTAGCTTGTTTGTGTCAGTGAGACATTTTCATCATTGATCCACTCCACCTTCACTCCTAAGGCATGACTTATCTCACCTAAGTCTTTGGCTTCATATTCTCTATTGATAGAGTCTATTAGTTTCACGATTGGCATTTGCTCTCTGGAAAAAACAAAGATATCATCTACATATATGACTACGACTATCCAATGCTCTTTTACATATACGCATCCCGAAGATTTCAGTCTTTTGAATTCTTGTTCGACTAGGAAACGATCTAGTTCCCTATTCCAGTTCCTTCCGGATTGTTTTAATCCGTATATCGGTCTTAATAGCTTCGCTACGGATCCTTCTTTTGCACATTCGTGCAACGGCGGTAACTTCATAAATATTTCCTCTTCTAGTTCTCCATACAAATATGCGCATTTAATGTCGATGTGTCTGGTGTACCATTGGAAGTTTACTGCTATCGCTAACATTATTCTAATCACGGAGAAACTAGCTACTGGTGCATATGTTTCGTCGTAATCCAAACCTTTCTGTTGGGAATAGCCTTGTGCTACTAGTCTTGCCTTGTATCGGTGAATTCGTCCATCCGCATCCCTTTTTAATTTGAATACCCACTTGCAACCTATGCATTTCTTTCCTTCTGGAAGCTTGGTAATTTCCCACGTTTTTCTGTTGGATAGATTGTCTAGTTCTTCCTTGATGGCGCCTTTCCATTGCGTGGCTTGTGGGGAAGCTAGGGCTTCTTCAATGTCTCGTGGCTCATTTATTTGCAAAAAATTGGCTTCTACATCGCTTCCTGCTAGAGAATTCTCTGTTTCATCGTTACTAATAATTTCTGTTGGCTTACCCTTTCGTCCGTATGGGTTCCTTATAATTTTTCGGGGTCCTGGGCGTCTACTCCGCCCCCCCACTGGTTTCTTATTCGAGTGCTCCGGTTCTCCCTTTTGCTCTGTCTGGCTTGTGATCTCATCAGGTATGTGTTCGTGCGTGACGCTTTCCGTTTCGGATTCGCTACTGTCTAGCCATCCTCCACTGTTCCAAGTGTTCGCATCCTTGCCCTGTATCCATTCATATCCAACCTTGTCCTCTGCGAATCTAACGTGTTTAGTGATTATTATTTCATTTTTCTGTGGACACCATAATCTATACCCTCGTGTCTGTTCTGAATAACCAACAAAAATGCATGCGATCGCTCGATCATCTAGCTTCTTCCTTCCTTGTTGTGGTAGGCGGGCATATGCTAAGCATCCATAGACCTTTAAGTGACGGACACTCGGTGCTCGGCCTCTCCACACTGCTAGCGGAACGTCGTCGCTTATGGCTGAGTGGCATACTCTATTTCTGACGTAGGCTGCTGTTGACACTGCTTCTGCCCAAAATTTTTGCGGTAGACGCGATGATTTTAACATAGATCGGGTCAAATCTAATAGTGTTCTGTTGATTCGTTCTGCGATGCCGTTCATTTGCGGGGTTTCCACGTTTGATCGCTCGTGCTTGATGCCCAGCGTTCTGAAAAATGCGTCTAGTTCTTTGTTACAATATTCCAACCCATTATCGGTTCGGAATCTCTTAATTCTCTTTCCAGTGTCGCGCTCCATTCGTGCAATGTATTCTTGTATGCATCTTTTGACTTCGTCCTTAGATTTTATACATGCGATGTTAGTATATCTAGAGAAATCGTCCGTAAAGGTTATAAAGTACCTGTTTCCTCCCATGGAATTCTCTGGCATGGGTCCACACACATCCGAGTGGATTAACTCGCCGATTTCTTTCGATTGCCTTCCATTTGTTCTTTTGCAAGGAACTTTGGTAGCTTTTCCAATATTACACGCATCACAAGTATATTTGCTCGCCTTAGTGTTTAAACCTGTGACACTTTTGTTTCTAATTAGTCGTTTTATTGTGTCAGTACTCACGTGACAGAATCGTTGATGCCATATCTGATCAGTTTCCACGCTGGTTGCATATAATTCCGTTGGGCCTCTTTCCATGCAAACCTTGGCATCCACTACATATAGGTCATTTCTTCTATGGGCAATACACATGATTTCCTTCGTTCTAACGTTTCTAACCTTTGCCATACCATGCTTTATTAAGAGTTCCTTTCCTTTCTGTTCGATTCTGGATACAGACATCAGGTTCCTTCTGATATTAGGCACATAATAAACATCCTGCAATTCTACAATTCTTTTAATATTTCCGACAATCATTTTTAGCTTTATATTTCCTATTCCTTCGGCTTTCAGTGTTGCTCCCCCTTGTTTGTTGGGGTCACCTGCAGTATTTACGATTTCGTGGTTTATCGGTCGGAAGCTCGCGAACCAATCTTTTCTTCGACAAACATGATGCGTACACCCGCTATCTAATAACCAAGAGTCTTCTAAGCTTATTGTATTCAGACTTACCAGGAATACGTCATCTCTATCTCTCTTGTCTGATCTGTATTGCATCCTTGGTTTTCCTCTATACTTGCTTCTGTTCATTCTGGCACGGCAATTGTTAGCAATGTGACCAACTCTTTTACAGTTAAAACATATGGGTGCTTGCCTAGGGCTATCACTCATCATATTAGTTTCTTTCTTGTTTTGAGCCTTTTTACTCACGTGCAATGCTTCGTTGATGTATTCGGCCGTGGCATCTAATCTGGACATTCTCCTTTCATATTCTTCTAGTAGAACTCTTTTGATTTCGATCGATGTAAATTTGTCGTCGGGTAGATTGGCCAGAGACATATTAATGTTCTCATAGCAGTCTGGGAGTCCAGACAGCATCACGTAGGCAACGTCCTCGTCCTTTACTTCCACATTTGCTTCTCTCAGATCTCTAGCGGCGGCTTTTACTCTAGACATGTAACTCGACATATTTTCATTATCTCGCATTTTTATGTGGTAAAATTCCTTTTTCAAATGTAGAACTCGGACACGCGATTTTGGTTGATGCACTTGCTTTAGTGCTTCCCACGCTTCGTGTGCGGTCGCGCAATCTTCGATATGTATTTGTTGGTCACCCTCTATATTTAATCCGATCGCGGCAAACGCTTTATTTTCATTTATCTGGTGTGCTCTTACCTCGTCATTCGTGGGATTCTGTGGTAGTTTTATCTCAGTCAGCACGTGGTCCAGTAACCCTTTTCCTCTAAGGTACCAGGATATCTCGGTTTTCCATGTTTGATAATTAGCATCGGAGAGTTTTGTAATTTTGAGTTCACCTTTTGCTTCACCGGACATTTCAAATATTTCTAGTTTTTACTTTTCACTAGTTATACACGCACAATTTAATCACTGGGCCCATAACCTTTGTGAGCAGCTTCGCGCTTTTATTAATATAAATGGTTATAATTCTGTGCACACATGAAACAAAAGATATATATATATAATATGTATTCGCAATCGATCGTTGATGAACACGTGCTTATGGCTACGCGACCACGAGGTAAGTGAGTCGATACACTCGCAATTTCCGATCCGCGAGGTAGCCAGCGGAAATCGCGAGTCTACTAGAACCTTCTCGATGCTCCCTTAACCGCGCTATTCAAAGTCGACGCAAACCACTATCAATTTCTAAATTTTAGAATTTTTAAATTTTCAAAATCATGAATTTTATAATATAGAATTGTAAAATTCCTAATTTTTCACTTTTCCAAAATTTCAAGTCTCTTAAATTTAATTCAAATTTTTGTAATGCCTGATTTTTCAAAATTCCTCAAATAAAATCTCTTTCATCAATCTATACATAACTTCAAAAGTGATCTACATTTGACTAAATATTATTTAATTTATTTAAACAACTGTACTAAAATTTAATTGTTTTATTTCTACAATCTCTTTCAGTGAATCTCACCATACTTTCAAAAAGATTTAATTTATTCTCTCAACAAACTATATGATACCATAAAAATAACAATATATAGCAGCAATAAAAAATAAAAAGTATTGCAGAAAGTAGTTTGCATCTTGTTCGCACAAAACGGAAGACTCAGAGTTGCAAGAGCCTGCGGTCCTGACCTACATCGACACGAAGTCCACTGCAGAGCCACGAGAGGGTTCGATTCCAGTTTGCCTCCTCTCTCAATGAAAACGCGTCACTAAATGTTTCAAGGTCACAGCAGCTAACCTAATCCATATACAACATAGATTGAACTAAATAGAACCGCGTGCGCGATCAACGAAGGTGGATCCGATTCTAGGAAGCGGCCCAATAGAACGTGTGCAGTGTGCGCATGCGCAGTCGCGGCATTTCTTCGCGAATCAAATCTACTCGCGTCCCTAGCGTGCGCGCGCATCTCTCTCACTCCGCCGCTCCGACTTCCTATTGGTTTCACACAATCATCCCGCTCTTACCACTCGTAGCTTTAGCTATCCACGATTTCCTTCTCTATCTTGCCAACGACCTTCGCCATTTTCTATCTAATCTTCTACGTTCTGCGTTTGATATTCGATATTCGATCAAGGTTTCGAATTTCGCGTTTGAATTTTTCGGTTACGATACTCTTTTGTCTACTGCCTGTATCTTATATTGTTAATATTATAATTCGAATGACTTGAATTTATTACCGAGTTTTGCTACTTTCTTATTATACAGATTCTGTGTTTGATACGTGAAGTTTCAAATTTCGCGCTTAAATTTTTCGGTTGTGGTACTGTTCTCATTGTCACTGTCTATTAACTGAACGTATGGACCATTTATTGTTTTCGTAACGTCCATCTTATGAAGTCGAATAGTGTATGCTTATTTTGAGTGATAACATATATTGTTCTAGTGGCCTTGTGATGTTGTATTTTTAATTTTTAGTACATGTTCTGTGACAAGTTGTGTTTAAAAGTGTAGAAATATTTGAATTAATCGAATTGAACCAACAGCGTTAGTGTAGAAGATGTTTCCTGTGAGAGCTGTTGCTAGGAGACGAGGATATTAACAGATTTACGCGGGAAATGAAGGTATTGCATCATACATTGATTTTTGTTAACGATTTCATAATATTAGAATTCGATTATAATATTAGTTGATATGTGATAGGTTTATCAATTTTATTTTATAAAATAATATTATATAATTTATAGTGTAATATATTTTGTACATGTAATATATATTTTATCTGTAAGGTTAAGTGCAACTAAATCAATATACTCATAAATTTTTCCATATTTTAATATTAATTTTTTGACAATTAGAAAAAATTTGTGTACGAAGTAAACAACTTATGGGTAGACACACGTGTATGCAATAAGTGTACTGAATCATGTAATGGACAGATAAGAATATCAGTGTTATTTACATCAATTACTAAAAACGATGCTAAGTGCCCATTTTTTTCATGATTATTTTTAAAAAGAAGCAGTATCTTTTTTTACCATTTTACTACTGTGCACGTGTCACATATTTTAGTTACAATTTATGTTGTCAATTTTTAGTTTCAAATATAGCTCATAATTTAATAGTATTTTAGTACACATTTGGAACTGAAAGTGTAAATATGGGACTTTGGAATATTAGAAATTAAAAATTTTTGAATTTTTGTTTTTGAGGAATGTTGTAGTTGAAATTTGGAAATTTTAAGAGTGTGACTAGTCTTTAGATATTTTTGAAAATTGGGCACTTTTGAATGAGGAAATTTGGGATTTTGTGATTTTGGGACTTTGGGATTTTGAGACTTCAGAATGTTAGAAATTTGGAATTTTGGGTTTTTTAGGACGTTTTTTGGAATTTTGAGACTTTGAGACTTAGAATTTTAGAAGTTTACAATTTTGGGACTTAGGAACTTTAGGGTGCTAGAATTTTGGGCCTCAGGAACCTTGGGACTTACGAATTTTGGGACTTATACATTTTTGAAGTTCGGATTTAGAGACTTTGGGACTTTGATACATCAGAATGTGAAATTTGGAATTTTGGGACTTTTAGGACGTTTTTCGGAATTTTGGGACTTCGAAATTCCGCAAATTTATGACCTTCAAATTTTGGGACTTACAAAGGTATGCCACAGTAAAACTAACAAAAGAAAATTTCTGTACCCCTCTCTTGCCATCCTACGTACCTACCAATTTTCCTGAACACTTTAATCCCATTTCCCACAATATTACATATCGTACAATCTCATAACCATCCTTTACATAATCTCATAAACCTTTTCAGAATCTATATAAATTACTTCTAAACCCACACATAAAAAATCTACCATCAAATCTTTACTCTGAAAACCCCATAAAATGCACCATACATAAAACCACCCCGTTTCGATTCTCACCCATGTACCCAAATTAAATTGAGAGCTGCGCACGTTTGATGTCACAGGTTAAACGCACGCGTCACCCTGGCCGCGCGTGCGCGTACCTCGTGCGCAATGAAGCGCGAAGCTTTCCGCGTATGCAAAGCAGGAAGGAAGATCCTTTCCGGTGGTTGGAGAGGGGATCGCTTCTCCCCCCACTCCTCTGGCGTAAACTGGTCGCGTGTGAGCTCGGTGGGCGTGGCCTGCAGGTAGCGGAGAGGCACGAGCGGCGAGTGCAGGTGAGAAGAGAGAAACCCGAGCAGGTAAGCGGCTCGTCCACGAGCAGACTGTGACGCGCGCTCCACGCGAGACCGTGCGTGTACCCTGTTGGGCAGATCGGGGTCAGTCAGGGTCCTGCTGTTAGCCAGGACGCTCCGAGAGCATCCGAACCGAGGGCTACCTGTGCCTCTAACATTCTCCTTCGTTTTATTACTCGATCCTTCGATCGGAATATATATTTAACTCGAGTGCTACGCGAGTACGGAACCCAGGGCTACTTGCCCCGTTATCGGCCGCTTTGGCGCCAACGAGACCGCGACCTTGCTCAACCACGTGCGAGATCGCGAATGTGAATGGAAAGACGGTGGAACTCTGTGGGGTTTACGTTGTGTACAGGATTTTTGTGAGCCGACTAGTGCCGTTTGAGGAACCGGCTCCATGAACTGTCGGGAGATTTGAACGAAGATTTGATCGACGAACTTGGACGTAATGTGTGGTGAGTTTTTTAATGCGTGCTTATTGGAATATTTGCTGTGCGTAGGGTTAGGAACCTGGTTTCAGGAGGATGGGAAATTATGTGGATGGGAGATAATGAGGGTGAGAGACTAGTTATTATGTGGATAGGAAATTTAAATATAATGTGGATGGGGACTAGTTATGACGTGGATAGGAGACTTGTTATGAGATGGGCAGGAGACTTATAATGTGGATGGATTAGCTATGATGGAGGAAGGGACCAGTGGATGTGAGACTGGTTATGGTCTGATAGGTTAGTTATGATATGTGTAGATTAGTTATGAGGTGAATATATTAGTTATGATATGTGTAGATTAGTTATCATGTTAGATTAGTTATGATGTTAGATTAGTTATGATAGTTCTATGAGACAGTTTGAGGTATAAGTCTTAATGGAGACCCCAAATGATCACTATATCACTTGGACCAGCACATATTAGCACTATGAGTATCTCCCAAACCATATGAGCTAGAGCTAACATGGTAAAACACAATGGATAGAGATAATAGTTCCACTGGATAATTTGATGTTCACATCATAGTGTATGTCTCAGATGATCACTATACTAGTAGAATCAACATAAATTAGCTCTATGAATATTTTCCAAAGTGTAGCAGTTAGGTACTATCAAATATAAATTGTATAGATGATAGATTGTTCCAGGGGACATTTTGATGTCCATACTATAATGTGGACTCTGAATGATCACTATACTATTCTATATTCTATTACTATACTAGCTAGTAGCTATATTAGCTATACTAGTTATATTAGCACTCTAATTATAGATACTGTAGAAATCCTTGTCAGATACAAATTTTATGATCAGATTTTTCAGATGAAGTCTCCTCAGATTTCTGAAGATCATATAGATCATCTAATGTGGAACATATCTAGCTTCTGTAATTTAAAAAATATTTGTGGTGTCGATTTTTGGTCCTTGAATCATTGTCAATATTTTAGGTTGTTAATGATATTGTGTAGAGATGTTGGCTAGTGAGATATATAGGGAGAAATGTGTTGTTAGCTGACTCTGTTAAGTTGCTTGAGTTTAATAACATATGTGACAATTTTTGAACATGGTGAGATATTTATGGTTGTTATTGGAAAAAATATTATATGATGAATTAGAGGCATATTACGTGGGCCAACAAGTCAGCTGTACATAGTGTAAAAGAGGCCGTAAGAGGATTACTTTTAAAGGTGTACTTTTAGTGTAATTCAATATTGTCAGTATACATGTCAATGTATCAAGATTACAAAGTGATCAATAACTGAGTACCAAAATTTTCTATTACTGAAAAATTAAAAAGAAATTTTAGTTGTAGAATTTTATTTCAAGTGGAATTAATAGAAGATTAATTAAATAATAAAATTTTATTGAGACAAGATCAGTAAATTGTGGTGAAATTTTATTGAAATAAATTTGTAAGTAGATGTACTGCGTGCGTCTGACGAGTTGGCAGGCGAGCCAATAGTAGCTGTAGTGTCTTTGAGTGCCAAGTTATTCGACACGCACATATTAACGGATATCAATTATGATTAAGTAATCGTGATCAATGATTATATGTTAATCATTTGTTAATCACAATTGATTTATTTATTAATTATTCATTGATCATTTATTAATTACCTTTTAATAAGACTTCTGCTGTTGCATATTGAATACTATATGCTTGATGTCACTTTTAGAATGGAAAAGAGTGCAATTGGAAATTGAAAAATATTTGTAACAATGGAAATGTAAAAATTTGAAATTTCTGAGACTGAAAATTGAAAATTTGAAAATTAGAAAGTGCAATTATTTTCAAATATACAAATTTGAAAATTCTTAATTTAAAAAACTAAAATTTTAAAATCCTTGAAAGTTTGTTAATTGAATAAGTGAAAATACTCAAAAGTTCAAATATTCAAAAATCTGAAAATTATAGAAAATTAGTAAATTGAAGAATCGAGAAGCTTACAAATTAAAAAATATGTATAATAATTTATAAGTACAAAAGTTTTCTGATTTACCAATTTAAAAGTTTGAAAATGGTATAGTAATTTTCTATTTGCACTAGACGTTAGTTATACTAGTAAGAAATTATATTAGTAAATAATTGTAATGGTCATAGTTATATTAATATATAATTAGACTTAGAATATATAATTAATATATAACTAGTAGACGTTACGCTAATAAATTACTATATTAATAATAATTATACTAACAAGTACTCATGGTAACAAATAACTATACTAGTAATAACTATACTAGTAAATACCCGTAGTAACAAATAAATATACTAGTAATAACTATACTAGCAAATACTCGCAGTATCGAATAACTATACTAGTAATAATTATACTTGCAAATACTCATAGTCAGAAATAACTATACTAGTAATAATTACACTAGCTAATACTGAAACTAAAAAATAACTATACTAGTGATAACTATACTAGCAAATACTCGCACTAATAAATAACTATACTAGTAATAATTATACTAGCAAATACTCGCAGTAACAAATAACTATACTAGTAATAATTATACTAGCAAATACTCACAGTATCAAATAACTATACTAGTAATAACTATACTAGCAAATACTTACAGTATCAAATAACTATACTAGTAATAATTACACTAGCTAATACTCAAACTGAAAAATAACTATACTAGTGATAACTATACTAGCAAATACTCACACAAATAAATAACTATACTAGTAATAATTATACTAGCAAATGCTCGCAGTATCAAATAACTATACTAGTAATAACTATACTAGCAAATACTCACAGTATCAAATAACTATACTAGTAATAACTATACTAGCAAATACTCGCAGTAAGAAATAACTGTACTAGTGATAACTATACTAGCAAATACCCGTAGTATCAAATAACTATACTAGTAATAACTATACTAGCAAATACTCACAGTATCAAATAACTATACTAGTAATAACTATACTAGCAAATACTCACAGTATCAAATAACTATACTAGTAATAACTATACTAGCAAATACTCACAGTATCAAATAATTATACTAGTAATAATTATACTAGCAAATACTCACACTAAAAAATAACTATACTAGTAATAATCACACTAGCAAATACTGAAACTAAAATCTAACTACACTACTAAATACCTAAACTAACATATAACTATACCAGTGATACCAATACCATTAAACAGTTACACAACTAAAACTATAATACCCATAAATCACATAATTTATCAAAATTACAAGTGCTTCGCAATATTCGGTTTATCGAAACCGGTTAATTAAATTATAATCAACGATATTTATTTTTCCATGTGAAAGACAAAACTGCTATCTGACGATACGGCTTTAACAGCATCCAGTAAGGCACTGTCGTATGCTTTTAATTAAGTCGAAAATGAGCGATACTATCGGATTAATTGGATCCTTCCTTCTTACCGTGTACCCGCTTTAATGATTTTTCACCGTGCAAAGTATCGCCCGTATTAATTTATTTATCTCGATCGTTAATCTTCTCAAACGAACTTAAATCATTTAGGACACGACGTTAATTTTCAGAAATTACGCTGATTATACCGTAACGTACACATTGCGACTAAAAATACGAGAGTGTAAACTCATAACACTTACCTCCTTTTTTTGTTAATAATTTGTACTTTTTATTTAGACGGAATTTATTGGTGCGTCACGATGACGCACCTGGGATGTTTCGCATTGTGGAAATTATTGGAAGGCTTTTGTATGGGAACTTTTGGTTAAATGAGGAATATCTGGGTGAATTAATTAGTGATTCATTAATTATTTATTTATTGTTTTAATTGCAATATTTGGTTTGGTTCAAATGTTATTGTTCGTTGAATATCCACAAAATGAAAGAGTTGAAAATGTGCAAAAATATGTAAAATATATCAGAAATGAAAATATAGAAAATATATCAAAAATAAAAATATAGATATAAAATAAGTAAAAAATAAAAATATAAAAAAAGTACATAAAATGCATCAAAGGAAATCAAAAATAAAAATAGAAAAAAAATATATGAAATATATTAAGTTATAATAGAAATAAAAATATATAAAATATGTCAAAAGATGTAAAATATAAAAATATGTAGATTATGCGTTAAAAATAAACATCTCTAAACTATATCAAAATACATAATAAATAAAAATATAAAAACTATATAAGATATATAAAAAACAAAAATATAAAAAAATAGGTGAAAAGTAAAAATATAAAAAAATATATAAAATACATCAAAATATAAAAAAATATATAAAATGCATCAAAATATATGAAAAATAAAAATATATAAAATAAATTACAAATGTGTAAGAAAAAAAATATATATGAAAATGTAGTGTTCAAGTTTTGAAAATATTACACGTTTGTGTATAAAAATAGCACGCCATGTTGTTTTTAAATAGACGCAGAAAAATAGTTATTTAACTACGAAGCTCCTCTGACACCATCGTTAGAATAACTTTGCGTATCTATCGTATTAAAAAATATGTTAAATGTATGCACATATTTAAGGGAAAACTGGTTCTTTAATAATATTGAAATAGAAAAATGATTGCACGAACGAAAATTGTATTTTGTGTTGAGTAGTTGAGGGAATTTTTTGTCGTTCTAATATTTTTTTGTCGTAAGAATATTTGTAATGAATATTAAAAATTTAGAATTATTGTAATTTCAGAACTCTTAGATTTTTTAACTTTCGGGTATTAAATTTCAAAATACTAAAATTCTTAAATTTGTGGAACTTTTACATTTTTAAATTTTTGTAAATTTCTAGTTTCAAATTTTTAGAAATTTCAAAACTCAAAATTTTTGAAATTAGTTTTTCAGAATTCTCAAATTTTTGGAAATTTTGAATTTAAAAATTCGCAAACCCTTTAATTGGCAAATACCTATATTTATAAGTCACTAAATCTCAAAATTCTCTAATTACCAACTAGCTAAATCCCTAGTTTCTGACATCACCAAATTCCATAATTACCAAATATCCAAATTCCTAAGTTACTAAAACCACAAATTTCCTAATTACCAAATAGCTAAATCCCTGAATTCCAAAATCACCAAATTCCATAATTGCCAAATATCCAAATTCCTAAGTTACTAAAACTCCAAATTTCCTAATTACCAAATAGCTAAATCCCTGAATTCCAAAAGCACCAAATTCTTTAATAGCCAAATACCAAAATTCCTAAGTTAATAAATCTCTAAATTCCATAATTACCAAACAGCTAAGTCCCCAAATTCCAAAATCACCAAATTCCCTAATTTGCCATATTCCCAAATTCCAAAATCACTAAATTCCCTAATTGCCAAGTACCCAAATACCCAAGTTACTAAATTCCCAAATTCCCTAATAACCAAATAGTTAAATTCCCAAATTCCAAAGTCACCAAAATTCGCTAACTGCCAAATACCCAAATTCCTAAGTTACTAAATCCCAAAATTTCCTAGTAACCAAATAACCATATCCCTAAATTTCCAAAACCCCAAATTACCAAATACCAAAATTCTGAAATTCCCAAATCCCCAAAACCCCAAATTCCCTATTTGTTAAATACCTAAATCCCTAAATTTCCATATCTCAAAATTCCCTAGTTACCAAATCCCCAAATATCTAAATTCTGAACTTACCAAATCCCCAAAACCCCAAATTCCCTATTTGTCAAATACCTAAATCCCTAGATTTCCAAATCCCAAAATTTCCTAATTACCAAATCCCCAAATATCTAAATTCTGAACTTACCAAATCCCCAAAACCCCAAATTCCCTATTTGTCAAATACCTAAATCCCTAGATTTCCAAATCCCAAAATTTCCTAATTACCAAATCCCCAAATTCCAAAATTCCAAAATTCAAAATTCTTTACATATTCAAAATCCCAACACTCCAAAATTCCCCAAATTGGAACACCCCTAAATTTCTCCAATTCTCAAATTTTTTAATTTTCAAATTTGCATCTCAGAATTAAAAATAACTCAAATTCAAAATCGATAAAAAAGCAATTCTCAAAGTTAAAAACTCTTGATTCATTCTTACATTGTTCAAGTTTCTGCTTCCAAAAAAAGCATAAATAAAAAGCAAATGTTTGTACAATCTGTTCTGTGGTTGACACATTCGTACCAGATTTTAGTGGACAGCTGTTCTTATCACCGATTAAGAAAACTTATCAACTCTTGTTATTGCTATCTCAGTTCCAGAAAGTTTGATTAAAAGAATTTAATGACGAACGTTCACAATCGTTTGCATTGACTCTTGCTTTTTAATCTATTATCATAGGTTAAGCCTTCTATTTTAATTTTTTTTGTATCTACTTAGTCAGAATTAATTATTTTTTATTGCAACATTAAGAAAAATAAAAATAATTCATAGATTAATTTCTTCAAAGGAAAAAGAAGTGGTTTAATTTTGTTGGTGTAATTATTTTTACTCTTTAAGATAATTTTAAAAATTTATTAATTGCAAAAATTATATAAATAAATTTACTTGCTGTAAAAATTATATGAAAAAGTCTATTCATTATTAAAAAATTGATTTTGTATCCTTTCACATTCATTTGGGTAATTATATCTCACTTATTATAACGATTATACAAATAAATTTATTAATTTTCAAAAGAAAATTTTTTTAAATGATATTAAATAATATTACACTCATTTGAAGAAATTATATTGTACAATAAGATAGTTTCTTATTGTATGATAATTTGTCTCATTAAATAATAAAATTGTAGCAACGTGTGTAACATTTTTAATTGTCAGATTTCTATTTGTAGTCAAGACTTATATATTCTTGTATTTAAATTTGCCGCGAGATTTGGACCACGTGACCACCGCGACGCATTTTGTGACAAGTTCCGTTTACTGCGAGAGCAGTGCGTACGAACGCACGTGCGTCTTATTGTGACAGCCAAGATTTCTCTTATATTCAAATATATATATTTAATCTCGTAGTTATAATAATTGATTCAACAAAATAGCTCAACAATAAATATTTCTTTAAAGTCGACAGAACTGTCTGGTTTATTGAATACAATGGAGATTTATAGAGAACAGTGTTTCGGTTATTTCTTTGGTAATCAGTGGATAAACAGCGAGCCGAATCGATCGAGAAGTCTGCTATTCTGGGTATGTTGACGTTTCCTGTTCTTCTATTTTCAATATCGGAAAGCGAGGGAGGTTTGTTTGATTAGAATCGCAATTCGTAGCTTTAGATTTCTTAGATAGAAATGATTTATTATACCCTGTTTACATTGTGTGACAAACGTACCGAGTGGAATAATGTTAGGTTAAATGAAATAATATAAATGATATCAAAATAATGTACATAAACAATATAAATCCAATATAAAAACAATATAAAAACAATAGAAATTTGTAAATACAAATACTACAAAATAACCTAAATGATATAAAGTAAATAATACATTAATAAAATGAATACTATGAAACACTATAAATGATGTATAAATAATACACGTGAATAATACAAGTACCATAAAACCGATTTTAATTATTTTTGCAGAAATTAAGTTATAATAATTTGTATTATAAAATCACGTATTGTAATAAAAAAAATAAAGGTTAAAATTTCGTAGATTTCCATCTGCGGGCTAAGATTGCATCAGTAAATCGTGAATCACCCAATTTAATTATTAAATCAAGCAGGAGTGTGTTGAATATTAATACCCGAACAACAGATCCTCTTACCACGATAATTCGTACTTACGTATCTGCCCCAATTTGACGTCATGTGCTTCGAAATTATTATGTTCTCGTTTTCTCCCTCGGATTGACGTCATTTCATTCTAGAATCATAGTTCTTATATTTTCGTTTGAAGACGATAAGATGGGGAAATTGGTATGCAACTGTGTTATATGTATACGAAATTGCATTGTATATGAAATTATGGCATTTATGAAATTATAGCTCATATGAAAATGTGCTATGTACATGTCATGTATATAGAAATATGTACTAAATATATATGAAACTGTCGTTTATGAAATTATAACTTATATGAAAATGTGCAATATATGGAAGCATGTCATATATGAAGTTGTACTACATATGAAACTATGTCATGTATGAAGTTGTACTATATATGAAACTTTGTCATATACGAAATTCTAACCTATATGAAATTGTGTCGTACATGAAATTGTGCCTTATATACATATGTGCCATACATGGTACTGTGTCATATATGAAATTGTACTGTGTACGAAACTTTGTCATATATAAAGTTGTAACTTCCGTAAAATTATACTGTAATGATAGTGTCTTATTTATGAAATTGTAAGTTATACAAATGTGCAATATATGGAACGTTGCAATATCTCAGTAAATAAGTAACAAAATTTATTGGAGATCATGTAAAATATTAATTTTTATCATGAATAAAGAAACAAGTGCAGTGACATCTGAATTTCGAATTAAAAAATTTAGAAATTTGAGAAATTTAATAAACTGAAAATTTTGAAATTTGGGAAGTCGAGAATTTGGAAATTTGGAAATTTGGAAAATTTGGAAATTTGGAAATTTGAAAAATCGAAAATTCGGAAATTTGGGGAGTGGAGAATTTGGAAATTTGGAAATTTGGAAATTCGGAAATTTGGGAAGTCGAGAATTTGGAAATTTGGAAATTCGGAAATTTGGGAAGTCGAGAATTTGGAAATTTGGAAATTCGGAAATTTGGGAAGTCGAGAATTTGGAAATTTGGAAATTTGGAAATTTGGAAATTCGGAAATTTGGGGTCGAGAATTTGGAAATTTGGAATTTTGAAAATTTGGAAATTCGAAAAATCGAAACTTTGGGAAGTCGAGAATTTGGAAATTCGAAAAATCGAAAATTTGGAAATTTAGAAAATCAAAAATTTGGAAATTGAGAATTTTTAAATTTGGGAAATCAAAAATTTGGAAATTTGAAAAATCAAAAATTTGAGAAATTGAGAATTTTGAAATTTGGAAAATAAAAAATTTCGAAATTTGAAAAATCGAAAATTCGGAAATTTGGGACATTGAGAATTTCGAAATTTGAAAAATCGAAAATTCGGAAATTTGGGAAATTGAGAATTTCGAAATTTTGAAGTTTGAAAATTTGGAAAATTGAGAATTTGGAAATTTGGAAAATTGGAAGTTTGGAAATTAAAAAATCGAAAATTTTGAAATTAGGAATTTAAGAAATCGAAAATTTGCGAATTTGTATAATCGAGACTCGTATATCCCGTTCACTGTTTTTCCACTTGCTCAATTTTATTTTAGTGAAAACACTATGCAAATGTTATTTGGTTCGAAGGAATAAGTGACGAGTCGGTGATTGACATCGAACTCGGACTTTATGGTTCACTTATCTATGTTAAATAAAGCCAGCTTGTACACATATCCTGCACAGTCATGTTTGCAAATCGAATTACAGATTTATTCAAACAACAACCTAACCACATTCGCGGGAAAACGCTAAACTTATCAGTAGTTCAGAAAACCTTCGACTTAACGATTTACTTATTTACTTCTACTTTATATATAACTTATCTTCGCTCGTTTTTTTAAAACAAAGCTTAATGTTAAAATTATTCAATGAACAAAGGCTGGTATCAGTTGCTTCACTAATCTTACATTATTTGTTTAAGTATTATTCCATACTTGTATTATTATTATTTAAGTATTATTGTGTACTTTAAATATTATTTTATAAAACATTATTTTAAAAACAAATTAATATAAATATTATAGTGTACTGATTGTTTTGTAAAATTAAAATTAAATAGATAAGAAAATTTGATGTATTAAATAAACATAGGGTACAATATTTAAATATTTATACATGCAAATAAATAGATAAATAATTTAACCTGAAATAACGTATAAATAAATATAAGGTACTTAAAGTACATATACAAATAAATACACTTTATATGTGTAGCATTGTTGTAAAGAATATCTGCATCCTCAGTACTTTGAAGGTTTTGAATTTCGCGCGGAAATGCCTTTAACCCATCATCCCGCCTTATTGTTTTATATGCGCGTCTCTTGCAACAGAGGAACCGAGTATGTACGAGTCGAAATAATAAAGAATTCTACGCCTCAAGAAAAGTTCATTAATCGAATAACAACAGTATGCAAATAAATACCTGAAGAATAAGAGATGAAATACAAATAAACAGAAGATATAACTTGCAGTATATAAACACAACGTATAAATAAACAGTACCACTACAAATAAATACTTACTATGCAAATAAATACCGAAAGAATAATTGTGAATACACAAATGAATTCGTGAGAAATATAATCTTAAATACATAAAAATATAACCTTAAACTTACAGTCAAAGTAAATAAATAAAAAATAACCTCGACTGTCAAAATAAATACTGCAATATAACCTCAAATATAGAATATTAGTTTTCTACAAATATATTAATTTTAATAAGATATTAAAAGTGGTTTTTTTTAGTGTTCATACGTAATTTATAAATACAAAGAAGGATTTAAACAGACGCAGAATTAATAGTGAGTTTCGTTATGAATAAAGTTCGTCGAGCAATCACGTCCGTTTCAGGTTGCGATCAGATTAGAGCTGTGTCTCCTGGATGAACACACGCGTGCATGTTCAACGATACATAATTCATAATACTCGTTCGAGGGACGAACATGTTTCTGATTTTCCTTATAAATCTGATAACTGTGGCTGTATATGAGTCGTCGGAATAATGCATTAACTGGAGCTCGGTTTTAACTACAACATATATTCCCTTTAAAGAGGAACTTGTATTTTATAAAAATGCATTAACAACTGACACTTTTATCTTGCGTTGTTATTTTATTCCTTGTCCTATTATTTTCAATTTTTTTTTATAAATTTCATTGTGTAAGATTTTAGCAAAGATTAATATTAATATTTATGTTTTATTGTAAATTTCATTGTATAGTAATTTTGCAAGAAATAATGTTACTATTTATGTTTTATTATAATTTTCACTGTATAGTAATTTTGCAAGGATTAATATTAATATTTATGTTTTATTATAATTGTCACTGTATAGTAATTTTGCAAGGATTAATGTTACTATTTATGTTTTATTATAATTTTCACTGTTTAACAATTTTGCAAGGATTAATATTAATATTTATGTTTTATTATAATTGTCACTGTATAGTAATTTTGCAAGAAATAATATTACCATTTATGTTTTATTATAATTTTCACTGTATAGTAATTTTGCAAGGATTAATATTAATATTTCTGTTTTATTAAAAATGTCACCGTGCAATTTCACAAAAATTAATATTAACATTTAATTAATTCTTTACACAAATTAAGTTTAATTAACACTCAAGATTTAGGAAATAGAGATTTTTAGTTCAGTTTTAATTTAAACAAATTTTAGTTGAATGTAAAATAGGAAATAAATATTTGAAGTTGCACGTAAAATATGAAATGTTTTATTACTGTTGTTTGAAAGTCCCGTTTTAAAAAATAAGTCTCCATTAAGAATACTGTCATTAAAATTCGATACAGCTTTCGAAACCGTTTCTTCATAATCAAATGAAAACTAAAATTGTACAAACACACAGATTAAATGCTTCCCTAGAGATCCAGTCTGTTCCCGAAACTTATTCCTTCCATATTTTTTCATAAATTGAACATTCGAGATCTATTTCTTCCATAGTTTGTGTAGGCCCAATAACTATACCCTTCACCGATAGATGCATAAAATAAACCACCCTAAAATGTATAAAGCGTCATCGGGACCCACAAGGACCGTCGAGGAAACAGATTTCACAAACTCGATTCGCGGAAGAATACAGGAAAAATAAGTTTCAGACTAAACTCATCGTTCACCCAGACCCGCCTCGTAATAACAATTTCCAGGGTGCCTTTTCGAAACAATAGCGTTACAACTATCAAGTAGCTTCGAGGTTGAGTCTCCGTCATTCAATGACGCGCAGCCAGTAAGTCCTAACCTCCATCGCGCGCGCTATACAACAGTATCTATAAAAATGATTACACGCCCAGCATCGTCGAGGCATTCGCAATTTAATCGAACCGCTTCAAAAACTTTCTGCGACGTATTTCGCGAACGTGCGATCGCTCGACGCGTTCAATCGATGACAAAGCCAATGCGCGGATAAAACACGCGTACACGGTTAGTGACGAAATAAAACGGCATCCGCGCTACTTTCAAAAGCTCCACAACGGAGATAAGCTGTGCCCTCGTATTAGGAGAGGTCCTCGCATCAGGCACATTTACCCCGTAATAAAAATTCGCTTGCAGGTCAAAAGCGATTCCGCTGTCCACATACCGCATCCTTATTTTAAAGTTTGCTTCGACCATCAATTTTGAAATATTTGTACGACGAATACAGGGAAGATTATTGTTCTGTTTATCAGAAGCGGTGCCACGAACCTGGTACATGAAACCGGAACTTCACTGCAATGCAATTGGAGTTCCGGCGGGTGCATTGTCACCCCCGGCCACACTTTCACCACCCAGTAGTCCAAGTGTCACGCTGCCGCCGTCGCCTTGGAGCCCTGGCACCGCCGGAAGTAGCCTGAGCACCGCCGCATCCTCCAATCCTTCATCGGTTTCCTCTGTGAACTTCAGTCAACTGACTACGGACCGATTTAGCGCTTTCACCCTCGTCTCGACCTGCAATCCAGACACGAGACTTCAAAACCTGCCATTAACTACCGCCACTGCGGCACGAGGTAAGAAAGTCTTGTTCTTTTATTCTTGCGGATGTGTATGCAGTCATGATCAGTAACTAGTATATGTAAAAATTCAAATTCGGACATGATCATATATGTACATTCGTAGAACTTTCAAATTTTATTAGAATTTATGATGTCAAGAATATATATTTTTAAGTTTTGGTATGCTGAGGCTCATGTGGTTCCAAATTTCTATATGTTCAAATCTCTGTATCTCTAAATAGCTGTGTGTATATCAAAGCTACAGATTTCCAACTTCAGTACAGTATAAGTATTGTATAAGTATTGTATAAGCAATGCTTTGCTTTGTCCTCAAATGTCTATATACACGAATTTCTATTTCTTCAAATCCTTGTATCCACAAATTCCTATATGTATACTAAATCTCTACCTCTCTAAATTCTAAGATTCCCAAATTTCTATAGCGTCAAATCTCTGCGTCCTCAAATATCTATATGTCCAAATCGTTATTTCTCCAAATTCCTATATGCCAAGTATCGACATTTCAAATTCCTATATCCCAAATACCTAAACCCCTAATACCCATGTCCCAAATACCTATATCTCAAACCCCTATATCCCAAATACCTATATCTCAAAGGCCTATATCCCAAGTACCTATATCCCAAATACCTATGTCCCAAACTCCTATATCCCACATACCTATATCCCAAGTACGTACATCTCCAAATCCCTATATCTCCAATTTCCCATACACCAAACCCCAATACCCTCAAATTCCCACATTCCCAAACACCCAATTCTCAAGTTCGAACCAAAATTGCGTTTCAGAGATGCGCTGCGGACTAATGTATGGGAGTTATGGATCGACAGGGGCCGCATGGTGGGCACGACACATGGGTATCCTGTTGCCCCCTTCACTGTTGCCACCCTCGAGGATCCCTAATCAACAAACCACCACACCGGTCGCAAATTGCTCCCCCATTCCCCCCGACACTTTGAGCACATCCAGAGCCGGCTCACCCCGGAGGTGCACCCCTGAGAAGCCTAAGTTCGGTGAGAATTTTGATTAATATCATCAGTCGTTGTAAAATGAGACTGTGGGAGGCGTTTCGTACGCCATAGCACAGTGCTGTAATTTCATTATACAGGGTTTCCTAACTTTTACTTTATTTTTAATGATAGAAAAAGTGTCAGAGGAAATTATTTTGTTTAGATGGTCAAATATTGTGGTTATAAAATTTTTCTTGAGGAATTTTTGAGATTTCAAGGTCATTCATTTCTTTTTGATGGTAAACAGATATTTTATTTAAATGGCATAATCATACTATGATTTGATGTTACAAATGCAACGACCTATAATACTCTGACCTTCACTTGACCTTGAAGAACAAAAAAACACATAAAAGCAAGTTCAATGTCAAAATTCATAAAGAATTGAACAAATATATTTTTCGCAAAGTAATTAAAATTGAAATTGCCTTTTTTTATTGTGCTATTTTTTTCTTCTGGCTATTAGAAATGATTTAAAAATATTATCGCGACAATGTTATCGCGAGCGACGGTTATTGGCCTGTTATTATCGATAACGAAAAAGCGTACAATTAAACTAGTTACGAATCGTTTCCGGGTGATGTATACCCCACGATTTCGATAATCGTACACCAACGATTGTGCTTTCCTTCGTTTTGTCGACCGATAAGGAATTAGGTTCGTGTTTCGACGATAAAACGTTTGCGCGATACGTAACTGTGCGAAAATGGTTTACGACGCTCGTTATATCTGACGAGAGTCGAAACTTTGACTTATATTGCAGCATTTTGTGTTTTGAATGGATGTGGTTCTTTTGATGTAATAGAACGTGATTATATTATAATTGTGACGATACATTTGTTATATTGTATGTAATGGAATTATAATTATTATTGTAGTAATATAATGTATTATATTATATATTATTATTATTGTTGTATTATATGTTTATAATTTATTTATAGTTCATTTGCAATTGACAAATTTCAATTTTGACAAATTTCATTGACAAAATTTGGTCAAAATTTTATTGACAAAAGTTTGTCAAAATTTTTTTGACAAAATTGACAAATTTCAATTGATAAAAATTTCATTTTTAGTACAAGGTTTATTATACGTTTATATACATGTGTGCTACATTTATTACATATACATACATATATTATCTAGTATACACAAAGAAAATTTTCTTTTATAACAATTATTAAATTATTCATTTTGAAAATATTAAATTATTGTAAAATTTCAATTTATTTATTTATTTTTCAATTTCTGAGAAACTATACAGTATTTATAAATTGAGAAATATATAATTATTTATTAAATACTTGATTCAGTAGTTCAAAAAGTGAAAAAGAAAATTCTTGTTATTAATTTTCAGAAGAGGAAGCACCACTGAATTTGAGCACCAAACCAAACGACGTTTCGTCGAGTGTTGGTCGAAAAAGTGAAATTTGGTCACCAGGAACAGTGTGCGAGAGAGAAGCGAAAGAAACTAGGATACCATCTTCCAGGAGTCCATCTTCCACGCCTGTAATCACAAGACAAATTCATCACTCACCCTTAACGCCGCCATCTTCGTCAGAGAGAACCTTCCAAGTGAGTTTTCTGTTCAAATTTTACTATAAATAATATCAAAGCATTATTAATTTATTAACTAGTACTATTAGCCTATCTTATATTATTAATAGTATTGATTTTACTGTAAACACTATTAGGTACTAAACATAATTTAATAAATAATTTGACTGATACTTTATTGTATGTTAATTAAAGAAATTTTTAAAACTGCAAATAATTTTTCTAATTCTTGAAATTCTTTTGATGAAAATTAAAATTCTTTCTTAGATGAGAAACATAAAAATCTTTGTTTAAATGAACGTAATAAATAAACAAGTTAAATAATTTCCATTTAGTTTTTGTAGTAATTAAATAGCCTTTTAAAAATACAAATAACTCTTTGAACTAGAAATATAAAAATCCTTGTCTAAAGCAAAATTAATATTAAACAAATTAAATAATTTTCATTCAATTTGGTAGATTCTCTATTCATATTAATTAAACCATTTCTCTCTACTGATATTAACTAAACAAATTCTATTTACCTATATTCATTAAACAAATTCTCTTTATGTATGTCAATTCAACAAATTTTTAAGGAGATAAATAATAATTTTGTAAATCATTGTGTGAACATAAAAATGCTTGCTTGAAACTAGTCGATGGTTCACAGAAGAAAAAAAGGATCACCAGGTCAAGTAAGAAGGGTGGCGAATGATTTTCTGGAAAATAAAATCGATATCACTCTTGGAAATCTTTTACGTGTCGTTTTTCGACCAGAGAACTGATAGTAATAGTCGAAAATAAGTATAAATCGAATATTCTGTATATTCGTGTACTTCTGTCAACGTGCCAAGTTGTTTTACGAGGTTGGTAAACATATGTTTCGAGGTTTTATTGGTAATAAAGTTGCAAGCTAAAGGGTACAGTGATCGATCTGAGATTATATTGGTGGTTGTTGTAACTTTGCAAGATTTGTAGAGTTTATTGATTTGTGGATGGAGGATTTATTTTTAAAGTGATTTTAGTTGCGGTTTTTGTGGGTTAAGGTTGTTAATTTACAAGTTCTTGAATTTAGTAATTTTCAAGTTTTTAAGTTTAGTAATTTTTAAATTTACAAGTTTAGTAATTTTTAAGTTTTCAAGTTTAATAATTTTCAAGTTTTTAGGTTTAGTAATTTTTAAGTTTACAAGTTTAGTAATTTTCAAGTTTTCAAGATTAGTAATTTTTAAGTTTTCAAGTTTAGTAATTTTCAAGTTTAGAAGTTTAGTAATTTTCAAGTTTTCAAGTTTAGTAATTTTCAAGTTTAGAAGTTTAGTAATTTTCAAGTTTTCAAGTTTAATAATTTTGAAATTTTTAAGTTTAGTAATTTTCAAGTTTAGAAGTTTAGTAATTTTCAAGTTTTCAAGTTTAGTAATTTTTAAGTTTTCAAGTTTAGTAATTTTCAAGTTTAGATGTTTAGTCATTTTCAAGTTTTCAAGTTTAGTAATTTTCAAGTTTTCAAGTTCTCAAATTTAATAATTTTTAAGTTTAGAAGTTTAGTAATTTTTAAGTTTTCAAGTTTAGTAATTTTCAACTTTTCAAGTTTAGTAATTTTCAAGTTTTCAAGTTTAGTAATTTTCAAGTTTTCAAGTTTAATAATTTATAAGTTTAGAAGTTTAGTAATTTTTAAGTTTACAAGTTCAGTAATTTTTAAGTTTTCAAGTTTAGTAATTTTCAAGTTTTCAAGTTTAATCATTTTTAAATAGAAAAATTTGGAATTTTCCAAATTATATAAAAGATACTTATACATACGTATATTATTTATATTATATTACATTGTTTCTGTGAATGATATTTGTACATATATATTACTTATGTTATATTACTCATACAACTAATACTTATACATTATTTATATTTTACATATCATATCTCCAAAAGAATGCAACAAAAGTTCAAACTCAGCTCAAAATCAACAGCGACACTTAAATCATATCTAACTCTTCATTTTCTAATTGTACGCCATATTGTTTCACTTCTGCGCATGCGCAGATAAATATTATTCATATTACCGTAAGTTACGGTAACAAATTCTATTACTTATATTAATAATTAATACTTGTATATATTATATATACTAATATATATTATTTATATTCTATTATAAACAACATATTCGTAATAGTATGTAACAAAAATTACATTTAATCACTTAATCTAATATTTAACTTCACAATTTCAAATAGGACGCTTTGTTCCACTTTTGCGCATGCGCAGATATATATTATATATATTACTCTTATTGTACTTCTTACACTACCGTATATTACAATAACATATTATATTACTTATATAAACAACTAATACGTATACATTAGTATAACTATATTATTTACATCCTATTACACATAACACATGCGTAACAGAATATAATACAAGCTACATTTAATCATATAATCTAACACTTAACTTCACAATTTCAAATCCTACGCTTCGTTCTATTTACGCGCATGCGCAGAGCACCTTTGCGCCTGCGCGTGATGCAAAAGCGTGAAAGGTAGCGAAACTGCGGTTTCCGTGTTGCGAAATGTCCTCGCTGCCGTAAAGGAAGGACACCGTTGGGCAAAATTTTTGACACACGATCCGGTTTTTTGAAAGGGGCGAGGAGCGACGGGGGCAGATCGGCCTTTTTTCGTCCGGAATCAGGATGGTATGACGAGCGTGTGCCCCAGATATCTTAATATGTCCGCTCGCAGTTACATGTCCCGTGTAAAACGCTCGCCGAGCGGGTTTCTGCTTCCATTCAATCAGCCCGTAATTGCGCCGCCGCCTTTTGTCGAGATTTTGCCGACATTCGTCAAACGTTTGACCCGTTTCTTCGAGCACACTTTGGGACACTTGCGCCACCCGTGAAACCACCATCGCGTGACTCCCGTGGATTTCTCCTTCTATGCTAATGTACGCAATGGGGTCCATCGGGTCACACGATACCATACCGTTGTTCCTTCGATTTACTGTGCCTGAACAAATTAGTATGTCGCAAAAATAACGGAACTTTTTAAGTAAAAAGAAAAGAATTAGTTATTATGACAAAATTAATTTTTTGTCGTTTTGCGGAATCGCTTCAAACACCCTTGTCACAGCTGCTTGGACTTGTGTAACGATGTCATAAAACGTTCCTTTTACAGCTAATTTCAGTTTTGGAAAAAGGAAGTAATCACGTGGAGATAAGTCAGAATTTGAAGGATGTTAGAGCAGACTTGTTTTTTCGTTCACATGGTGCGTTATCAAGCAACAGAAACCAACTTCCCAGCGCTCGATATTCGGGCCTCACACGAACGATCCTCTTCCACAAATGTTCCATAACACCCAGATAATATTCGCCATTAACATTTTGTCCCTGTGGAACGAATTCCCGAAGTATAATTCCTTTAGAATCGTAAAAGCGAATTAACATTGTCTTCTCGGGGGACTTCTGGAATCGCAATTTTTTGATTTTGGAGAGCCTGGAGATTTTCACGTAGCACTTTGGCGCTTTGTTCGAGGTTCATACTTGAAGCACCAAGTCTCGTCACTAGTTACAATTGATTCCAGGAATGTACAGTTTCGTCTGGTTTTGATAAGATCCTCGCAATATTCAACGCGAGCAATTTGTTGCGCTTGCCCGTGATTTTGTGACGCGGTGACGAAAGGTTCCGTCGCATTAAACGCTATAAGTTTACAATCCGTTGCTCGATTCCAATAATGATTGTTGTGTTTTGTAGGGGAGGACTGTTTTCAGATAACATATTATAATAGATGGCGCTACTAGTTTTCCTGAAATTTAAAAGATTCCGCTATCAAATTTTCTCTAAATTAATTCTATGAACCTCCTATGAACTTCCAAATAGAATAATATCAAACTTAAGATGAAATCTTCCGAAGAACCGATAAAAGAAACGTGATAAGTCCGACGCAAAGGAGGTTTCGACGACATGTTCGTCTCGAATCTTTTCGCATCAAGTTCAGAGACGAGCCGCGTCATCCAGAATGCACCTTGCGATGCACCGCTTACTGCATTTGGACGACATGGAAGAAGTCCACCGAAACTCGTTCGCGTGTCCCTTTGGGACACCGTAGAACGTGTAATGGCTTCTAAAGAGCTTATAAATCGTTCGTTTCGAGGTTTCCCAGAAGAAACATCGATCGTCGCAAAAAAAAGGCATCGCAAGCCTTGTCCGACTCCATTTTCTTCTCTCCCGTTCGATGCTCGATCAAAACAATATTTCTGCGGATTTATATAAAAATCTTCGGGTAAATCTTTCGTTTCTACTGTTTATATTCGTTGTTCAATTTAATCATTTTAGTGAATGGGAATTCTGGGGCATTTGGATATTTGTGAATTTGGAAAATTTAGGTAGGAAGTTTGAAAACTTGGAGAATTTGGCGAATTTTGACAATTTAGAGAATTTTTAGGAATTTTGAGGAATTTAGGGAATTTGGGGAATTTTTGAGAACTGGAGAATTTAGGGAATTTGGGGAATTGGGATATTTATGAATTTAGGAAGTTCAGAGTGGAAGTTTGACAATTTGAAAAATTTGAGAGATTTGAAGAATTTGGAGAATTTAGGGAATTTGAGGAATGCAGATATCTATGAATTCGAGACGTTTAGGGTGAAAGTCTAAGAACTTGAAGAATTTGGGAATTCGTCGAATATAGAGAATTTAGGGAGTTTAGGGAATTTGGAGAATTTCGATAAATATGAATTTGGAAAATTTATATAGAAAGTTTGTAAACTTGAAGATCACATCACACTTTCCTTTACAAAACTTAAAATGTGAATTTCCTTGCAACAAAAGCATCATCCATAATAAAAGCAGTGCGTAACGGTGTTAAGTTCGCCAAACGAAAGCATGCAGTTAAGGTTCGAAAGACTATCATCGCTCCTCATTATTGATCGAGGAGGGATGTGAATCATGCGTGGTCGCAACTCGGGACTACCGGTACCGATGCACGTTGGTAATAATATTCTATGGTGGTTCGTACGCGATTCCACGCGTGTATCGTGAAAAGAGACACGCCTAGGTCGACACCATTGTCCGGACTGGCGCCCGTGTCACAATAAGCCCGAGAAAAAAAAACTGAGGCTCCGTGAACACAGGTGCGTCTGGCGTGTCGTTCTTCCTCGAACACCACGCCGATTTCGATTGGCGAGCTAAAACGTTCCGGTTTCGTGTACCAACTGCGTTGCACCGCTTCTGATAAACAGATCAACAATCTTCCTTGTGTTCGTCGTACTGATTCTTCAAAATTGATGGTCGATGCAAACTTCAAAATAAGGACGCGGTATGTGGACAACGGAATCGCTTTTGACCTGCGAGCGAATTTTTATTACGGGGTAAAGGTGCCTGATGCGAGGACCTCTCCTAATACGAGGGCACAGCTTATCTCCGTTGTGGAGCTTTTGAAAGTCGCGCGGATGCCGTTTTATTTCGTAACTAACCGTGTACGCGTGTTTTATCCGCGCATCGGCTTTGTCATCGATTGAACGCGTCGAGCGATCGCACGTTCGCGAAATACGTCGCAGAAAATTTTTGAAGCGGTTCGATTAAATTGCGAATGCCTCGACGATACTGGGCGTGTAATCATTTTTATAGATACTATTGTATAGCGCGCGCGATGGAGGTTAGGACTTACTGGCTGCGCGTCATTGAATAACGGAGACTCAACCTCGAAGCTACTTGATAGTTGTAACGCTATTGTTTCGAAAAGGCACCCTGGAAATTGTTATTACGAGGAGGGTCTCGGTGAACGATGAGTTTAGTCTGAAACTTATTTTTCCTGTATTCTTCCGCGAATCGAGTTTGTGAAATCTGTTTCCTCGACGGTCCTTGTGGGTCCCGATGACGCTTTATACATTTTAGGGTGGTTTATTTTATGTATCTGTCGGTGAAGGGTATAGTTATTGGGCCTACACAAACTATGGAAGAAATAGATCTCGAATGTTTAATTTATGAAAAAATATGGAAGGAATAAGTTCCGGGAACAGACTGGATCTCTAGGAAAGCATTTAATCTGTGTGTTTGTACAATTTTAGTTTTCATTTGATTATGAAGAAACGGTTTCGAAAACTGTATCGAATTTTAATGACAGTATTCTTAATGGAGACTTATTTTTTAAAACGGGACTTTCAAACAACAGTAATAGAACATTTCATATTTTACATGCAACTTCAAATATTTATTTCCTATTTTACATTCAACTAAAATTTGTTTAAATTAAAACTGAACTAAAAATCTCTATTTCCTAAATCTTGTCTGTTAACTAAACTTAATTTGTGTGGAGAATTAATTAAATGTTAATATTAATTTTTGTGAAATTGCACAGTGACATTTTTAATAAAACAGAAATATTAATATTAATCCTTGCAAAATTGTTATACAGTGAAAATTATAATAAAACATAAATAGTAACATTATTTCTTGCAAAATTACTATACAGTGAAAATTATAATGAAACATAAATAGTAACATTATTTCTTGCAAAATTACTATACAGTGAAAATTATAATAAAACATAAATATTAATATTAAACCTTGCAAAATTACTATACAATGAAATTTATAATAAAACATAAATATTAATATTAATCTTTGCTAAAATCTTGCACAATGAAATTTATAAAAAAAAATTGAAAATAATAGAACAAGGAATAAAACAACACAAAATAAAAGTATCACTTGTTAAAACTTGAAAAAGCATAAAAATAATACAAAAAGTTCTATAAGTACAGCTACATAATTACGCTGCTGTATAATGATACTCTACGTGTATTGATAATTGCAAACAATAAGTACAGTTATAGGAGAAAGTTCGATAAGGTATAACTGCATGGGAAAAGCAAATAACGGGAGGAATAATACGATACCATGTACTCTATACGTTGGTTAATACGATGTTTAAAATGGTACGATGATCTTTTACTATGTTACAGTGTAAACAGTGCGGAAAAGCCTTCAAACGATCGAGCACTCTTAGCACTCACCTACTGATCCATTCTGACACCAGACCGTATCCCTGTCAATACTGTGGCAAAAGGTTTCATCAGAAGTCGGATATGAAGAAGCACACCTATATTCACACCGGTGAGTCTCTATTCTGAATGTTCTTCAATATTTGAATATTTTTCATTTTTCAATTTTTATGTAAACAAAATTTTTTGGGGAAATTGGGGGGATTGGGGGATTTTGGAATTTGGGGATTGAAAGTTTGGGAAACTTAGAAGGTTCAAAATTTGGGGTTTTGGAAATTTGGAAATTTGGAAGTTAGAGACTTTGGAAATCGAGGAATTGGTAGTTAAAGAATTTAGAAGTTTAATCATTTGGAAATTGAGAATTTGGAAATTTGAGAGATTGGAAATTTGAGAGTTTGGAAATTTGAGAATGTGGAAATTTGAGAGTTTGGAAATTTGAGAATTTGGAAATTTGAGAATTTGGAAATTTGATAGTTTGGAAATTTGAGAGTTTGGAAATTTGAGAATGTGGAAATTGGAGTTTGGAAATTTGAGAATTTGGAAATTTGAGAATTTGGAAATTTGAGAATTTGGAAATTTAAGAGTTTGAAAATTTGAAAATTTGAAAATTTGAAAAAGTGAAGAATTGAAAAATTGAAAAATTGGAAAATGTGTTGATGTAACGTTTTCTTGTTTTTGCGTGTGGAATATTTTGGTGAAGTTTGATGGTAAAATATTGAGAGAGTGCGTATATAGCGGTCACATATCTAGCGTTCGTATATCTGGCTGTCGCATATGCAGCGTTCTCATATATGGCGCTCACATATCTAGCACTCATTCTTAAAGTTTTGTGGTACGATATGATGAAACATAATCTCATTTAAATACGTTCTGACAATTTTACTTTCTGAAAATATTCCAGTATGGAAAGTTTAATTTTGACAATGAAGAACTTGATATATTTTAATAATATCCAAAATCTTCTCTTTCAAAAAATTTCTTGATACAGAAAACAATTAAAAACAGTCTTTTCGTAAAATTACCATTTTTGAATGATGGTAAACAATTATAAAATTGTAAACAGTTATAAACTCTCGGTATAAAATGTTTCTATTTTATACAAAAGTTTAGTCTCGTTATCAAAAGTTTACAAAGTTTCGAGTTTTCGCCATTGCAAAAAGTTCGTCGCACAAAGTATTACAGGCAGGAACAACGGAGGAACTTAAAAAGTGGTGTCTTACTTGCTGAAGCACATGTTCATAACTCTTGTTCATCGCAACGATGGCAGTTTGAATAATGCATCGAGTGAACGAGCATATCAGAAACGAAACGGTTCGTTTGAATAATTGAAAAATCGTACGTGCAAGTTTTCCTAGTCTGGCGAGTTGGTTGCGTTTTTGGAAAATTCACGACGAAGTTTAAGTTACATAACCTGGGGAATTAACTAGAATAGTATTTAGCTGAAAATACTTATTGACTGAAGAAATATTTAGATGAAAATTGTTTATTGACTGAAAAAAATATTAAACTGAAAAACATTTTTTGACTAGAAATTTATTAAGTTATAGAATACTTGTTGACTAAAAAAAAGTACTTCGCTAAAACATATTTAACTGAAAATTGTTTTTGTCGACTGAAAAAAATATTGAACTAAGAAATGTTTGTTGACTAGAAAATTATTAAGCAATAAAATATTTGTTATCTGGAAAAGTACTTCACTGTAGAATATTTAACATAAAAATTGATTGAAAAATTATTAAACTTGCTTTATTAACGACATTTACCTAACCTGGTTAATTTTATAAAATAATATAATGACTACAATATAAATTAATAGAAAATTATAATATTTACAATATAATACTTAGAACGACAATTTTACTAATTATTTAATTATGCAGATTAAAAAATAATACAGAATGTATCCATAAAATACATGAATTAAAAATAATACATGGTGTTTCTATAAAATACATACACAAATATTATAAGAACATTAAACATAAAAAGAATAGTACAAATATTTAGTAAAGTCATACTCATTTATTTAAGAAATAATTATCAACTAGAAATAAATAATTTTAGAGAAGCGACGAAATTAAATGAGTAAATATTTATAAGACATAAAAACAGGGGACAGGAATTCAATTAACTCCAACCGGTGGACTAATAAGCTGAAAAAGGAGATCAACATATTAAATCAGATTAGTTGTAAATTTGATTCTCTCGAGCCACGTGCGATTGGACAACTAAGTCGACGGATCATTGACGCATTCTTAAATGGCGGCTATACGGAAATACAAAGAATGTGTTGCAATTTCTTACGCAATGAATTGTTCAACTTTCCTACAAATTTTCTTGCGTTTTTGTATTTAGCTGCGTTTACGAATTGCAATTTTAAACTAATTAAACGAATTAACATGAAAATTATTTAATTGAATTTAATTATTATTTATTTAGTTAGTTAAACGAATAAGAATAAAAATTATTTAGTTTAATTTAATCATGTAGTAGAATTATTATTTATTTATTTATTTAATTGAACAAATTAACATAAAAATTATTTAGTTTAATTTAATCATGTAGTAGAATTATTATTTATTTATTTATTTATTTAATTGAACAAATTAACATAAAAATTATTTAAGTTAATTTAATCATGCGATTCAATTATGATTTATTTATTTAATTATTTAAACAAATTAAAATGGTTTAATTTGTCTAATTTTTGCAACTTGATTAATTACTTCTAACTGTTTTCAAATTTTTCATTCCTACAAGGTGATAACGACGATAAATACTACTTGCTATTGCTAAATACCATTTATTACAGTAATAAATTTTAATTTACTGTTTAAATCGCCTGTGACAGGAGCTTTGACTGTAATAAGTCTTACTCCAATTTTTAATACCCCTCAATTTGGAATTGTGTTATAATTATCATTTGCATAATTGAGAATTACTGAATACAAAATTGACATAACGTTTTAACTACCTTTAAATTACCGGTGAATACAGTCAAAATATTAACTAGTATTTATTGCAAATTAATAAAGTATTTCTTCTAAATGAGTTACGAAATAACAGATGAATGCAGATGTAAAGCATTGTTTTAACGCCATACTTGCACACTGTGTATTTTCGGAATACCAAAGTCTAATGGCGGCCACTTAACCCTAGATTTACGGACATTTACGACTTCTATTTAAACTGAAACTAAATTACAAAAATAAATAAAGGATACGTAAACTAGCTTATAAAATTGATCTCGACGAAGGTCATTTTGACAAAAGCTTCTTAATTTTCGTAATTGAAAATAGGGAATCTAAGATCCGTCATTTTCACGGGTTCCGTAAAGTGTCAAGCTGGCTAAAGTATGAAATCAAATATTTATCGCGAGACTTTTGCAAAGTTTAAATGAGTTGTTCCAGGCTGAGGAGGATTAACTTTGTTGTTCATTTTTTGAACAAGTGATTAAATACCGACTTTGACCGCCATTTTGTGCATTAGTTAACAGCCATGTTCAGGGTACAAAATAATGGCGGTCATTTAGATGGACCGAAGTCCGAAATACTTGCGACGTTTTGTGAACTTAAAATGAATCGTTAGAATATTTGATAAATATTGAAATATTAGTATTGAATTAATAGGATAAATATATTGCTCTTTACTTGTTGCATGAGCGATTAAATAAACACTGACTTTGACCGCCATTTTGTGAATTTATAGTAACCTTGTTTAGAGCAGAATTTAAACACAGTAAAATTTGAATGAAATATCTGTTATGAATTACCATTTAGGGAACTTAAAATGTTGAATTATGAAAATAATTATTAAAAATATATTGAATATTTATTAGTATTGAATTAGCAGAAACTTTGCCATTCATTTTTCAGATACAGTCAGTAATTAAACAGACACTTATCTTGACTACCATTTTCTGTATTTATTAACGATAGCAGCCATTTTATATTCAAGTTAAAAACCGCTAATGGCCATTTAAGCAAAGCAATTTTGTTACAGCTACTTCTTCTATGCACAAGTGCTAATAGCGAAAGATTAACGAAAGCGAAAGAAGGTTTGTGTAAGAAATCTTGATTTATGTAGCGAGGGAAACATTTTAGGGACGGTTTTGATCGGGTTCTCGCGATAGAAAGAACCGGAAGGAGATAGGCGACTGATGGGAAACGCGGTGTTTGTCACGGTCCGAGGGAACTTCCGGTTAGACACGTGCCACGAGGATCGCGTCCCTTTTTAATTAGCATCATAAGGGCTGGACGCGTGCTCGTCGAAGACACCTCTTTTTTTTTATCCGTTACTGGAAACCGTCTGTGCCCCCGTTTCATGAAACAACCGTTAATGCAAATTTAATCGTTCATCGTCGCGATTTCTTTCGACCGATTATTTTCTTCAATTTTCTGCACGACATATTTTACATTTAAAAACGTAAATTTATTAAAAATTTGTTAATTAGAAAGTTTGGAAAATTGATAAATTGGAAAGTTGGAAAATGTAAGAAGTGAAGAATTGAAGAATTGAAGAATTGAAGAATTGAAGAATTCAGGAATTGTAGAATTGAAAAACTGAAGAACTGAGGAATTGAAGAATTGAAGAACTGAGGAATTGAAGAATTGTAGAATTGAGGAATTGAAGAATTGAGGAATTAAAGAATTGAGGAATTGAAGAATTGTAGAATTGAGGAATTTAAGAATTGTAGAATTGCAGAATTGAGGAATTGAAGAATTAAGGAATTGAGGAATTGAGGAATTGAAGAATTGTAGAATTGAAGAACTGAAGAATTGAAGAATTGAAGAACTGAGGAATTGAAGAATTGTAGAATTGAGGAATTGAAGAATTGAGGAATTGAAGAATTGAGGAATTAAAGAATTGTAGAATTGAGGAATTTAAGAATTGTAGAATTGCAGAATTGAGGAATTGAAGAATTAAGGAATTGAGGAATTGAGGAATTGAGGAACTGAGGAATTGAGAAACTGAGGAATTGAGGAATTGAGGAATTGAGGAATTGAGGAATTGAAGAATTATAGAATTGAAGAACTGAGGAATTGAAAAATTGAAGAATTGAAGAATTTTAGAATTGAAGAATTTTAGAATTGAAGAAATGAAGAAATGAAAAATTGAAGGAATGAAAAATTGAAGGAATGAAAAATTCTAAAATTCTCAAATTCTGAAATTCCAAAATTCTCAAATTCCAAACTTCTCAAGTTCCAAAATTCTCAAATTCCAAAATTCTCAAATTCCAAAACTCTCCAATTCCAACATTCTCAAATTCCAAAGCTCTCAAATTCCAAAACTCTCCAATTCCAAAATTCTCAAATTCCAAAATTCTCCAATTCCAAAATTCTCAAATTCCAAAATTCTCAAATTCCAAAATTCTCAAATTCCAAAATTCTCAAATTCCGACATTCTCAAATTCCAAAACTCTCAAATTCCAAACTTCGCAAGTTCTAAAATTCTCAAATTCCAAAACTCTCCAATTGCAACATTCTCAAATTCCAAAACTCTCCAATTTCAAAATTCTCAAATTCCAAAACTCTCCAATTCCAACATTCTCAAATTCCAAAGCTCTCAAATTCCAAAGCTCTCAAATTCCAAAACTCTCCAATTCCAAAACTCTCCAATTCCAAAATTCTCAAATTCCAAAATTCCAAAATTCTCAAATTCTAAAACTCTCAAATCCCAAAATTCTCAAATTCCAAAATTCTCAAATTCTAAAATTCCAAAATTCTCAAATTGTAAAATTCCAAAGTCTCAAAATTCTAAAATTCTAAAATTCCAAAACTCAAAAATCGTAAAATTTCCCCAAAACCACCAACCTCAAAAATCCTCCTACTGAAATAAAAACAAAATAATCGAACCGTAAGTTTGCTATATAAAAAATAATCTAGTCAACGAAAAGTTTTCCCGTGCGTTATAAATTCTGGTCTGAAACTCGTTCGCGACAAATCGTTTGGAACTAGACGTCGCATAATTAGCAACTAGATAAAATACATCGTTAGTATTGCGTAACGTAACCCTGGCGGCGTACAATATTGCACACTTGCAGCGTTTTTTAAGCGAATCAGCTTTTTCAATGCGCCTCTGCTTTTCACGGCACATCGTGTCGATAAAAGCAGCCTTGACAGATAATTGCGCTTAATTACTCGAGAATTATAAAAATATGGTATGAACGGATGTCGAATTTTAATAACTCGATGAAAAGCGTAACGGATACAGTTTATTAGAATGTTCGATAATTTTACAACGTTCTCTGCCATTTTTGTCAAATTCTATTAAATTTAATTGATTATTAATTTTATGTAAACAGTTTTTGATGATAATGGGAGGTCTAATTAAATTTCGTGTCGTTTTCGATGATTTGGGTTGATTGATGTTAATTTTAGTTGGAGATTAATTTTAATGTAAACAATGTTTATGGTAATGGATATTTTAATCGAAGTTCGTAACGTTTTCAATGGTTTTGAGTTATTAATATTGATTTTAATTGATGATGAATATTTATGTAAACAATTTTGATGATTATGAGACTTCTAATTGCATTTAGTGTCGTTTAAAATGATTTTGGGTAGTTAAAGTTAATTTTAGTCGACGATTAATTTTAGTGTTAACAATGTTTATGATAATGAAACTTTCGATTGAATCACGTGTTTCATGTTTAATGTGACATTTAGTATTTGCATTTATTAAATGATAGTTAATCATTTTATTCGTATTAGAAGTACAGTTACGATATTTTTAAGAGAACCTTGATATTATTATGTACTGAGATTTATTAAATGTCGTAAATATTGTACGTTAAGGTTAGGTTATGACCGCCATTTTATATGCTCTTTACAAAACCGCCATTTTGAATATAAAATGAACATATAAAAAATAATATGTATAAAATATAAAAAATAATAATATATGACACTAAAAATATCCTAACAAAATTAATATACAATTAAAAAACCTTGATTTAATAAAAAGTAAAAATCCTAACCTAAAATATTTCATTAAAGGAAAATTGAAACTATTATTAATACATATTCTACTGAAATTATTTTCAATTTTTGTTTAACAATCTTTAACTTTGAATTTTTATTTCATTATTTTTAATATTTACTTTTTATTTAACAATCTTCAATCTTGAATTTTTAGCATTTATTTAAAAATCTTTCATCTTTAATTTTTATTTAACAATCTTTAATCTTCATTTTTTATTTAACAAGTTTTAATTTAAAATTTTTATTTAATACTTCTCAATCATTCATTTTCAATTTTTGTTCAACAATCTTTAACCATCAATTTTTGTTTAATAATCTTCACTTTTTAATATTCATTTAACAATCTTTAACCTTCAGTTTTTATTTAACTATCTTTATCTTTTAATTTTTATTTCATAATTGTTAATATTTATTTTTTATTTATCAATCTTTATCTTTTAATTTTTATTTCTTAATTGTTAATATTTATTTTTTATTTATCAATCTTTAGTTTTTAACATTTATTTAAAAATCTTCAATCTTGAATTTTTATTTAACAATCTTTAATCTTCATTTTTTATTTAACAAGTTTTAATTTAAAATTTTTATTTGTTACTCTTCAGTCATTAATTTTTAATTTTTGTTCAACAATCTTTGTTTAATAATCTTCACTTTTCAATATTCATTTAACAATCTTTAACCTTCACTTTTTATTTAACAATCTTTATCTTTTAATTTTTATTTCATAATTGTTAATATTCATTTTTTATTTATCAATCTTTAATTTTTAACATTTATTTAATAATCTTTAATTTTTAACGTTTATTTAAAAATCTTCAATCTTTAATTTTTATTTAACAGTCTTTAATTTTCATTTTTTATTTAACAAGTTTTAATTTAAAATTTTTATTTGTTACTCTTCAGTCATTAATTTTTAATTTTTGTTCAACAATCTTTGTTTAATAATCTTCACTTTTCAATATTCATTTAACAATCTTTAACCTTCAGTTTTTATTTAACAATCTTTATCTTTTAATTTTTATTTCATAATTGTTAATATTTATTTTTTATTTATCAATCTTTAATTTTTAACATTTATTTAATAATCTTTAGTTTTTAACATTTATTTAAAAATCTTCAATCTTGAATTTTTATTTAAAAATCTTTAATCTTCATTTTTTATTTAAAAATCTTTAATCTTGAATTTTTATTTAAAAATCTTTAATCTTGAATTTTTATTTAAAAATCAATAATCTTCAATTTTTATTTAATAATTTTCAGTCTTCGTTGTTTATTTGAAAGTCTTTAATCTCTAACTTTACCCTGAAAATCTTTAGTCTTCAATTTCTATTTAACAGTCTCCAATCATTAATTTTTATTTGAAAGCCCGTAGTCTCAAATTACAAACATTCCGCGCATTATTTTTAGAAGTTTGTGATTATCTCGAATACATTTTGTTAAACCACAATTTTCTTCCATGTCGTTAAACGGCTACCAATTACATTTAATCGATAATAGAAAGTTTCCTTCGACGTCGAAGCAAATTGTTTTTAACAAACCTTGCAGAACGAAAAATGATTTTAACTCGTTTTACTAAATGGTTTTGGAGATATGACAACTATAATCTAACCCTGCCATAACGTTTAACAGATAAAACGATGACAGAAGCATTAATTAACTATCGCTTTGTAAAGTCGTAAAATTTTAAAAATTCTATTTTATAATTTTTCGTGTTTTGAAATGAGATAAAAATTGTACTTCTACATTTTCAATTTTTCAAAATAAAATCAAAATTGCATTTCTATAATTTTAATTTCTCAAATTGAAACAAAAATTGTATTTCTACATTTTTAATTTTTTAAAATGAAATAAAGATCGTATTTTTACATTTTCAATTTCTCAAAATAAAATTAAAATTGCATTTCTATAATTTTAATTTCTCAAATTGAAACAAAATTTGTATTTCTACATTTTTAATTTTTTAAAATGAAATAAAGATTGTATTTTTATATTTTCAATTTTTCAAAGTAAAATCAAAATTGCATTTCTATAATTTTAATTTTTCAAATTGAAACAAAAATTATATTTCTACATTTTTAATCTTTTAAAATGAAATAAAGATCGTATTTTTATATTTTCAATTTTTTAAAATAAAATCAAAATTGCATTTCTATAATTTTAATTTTTCAAATTGAAACAAAAATTGTATTTCTACATTTTTAATTTTTTAAAATGAAATAAAGATCGTATTTTTACATTTTCAATTTTTCAAAGTAAAATCAAAATTGCATTTCTATAATTTTAATTTTTCAAATTGAAACAAAAATTGTATTTCTACATTTTTAATTTTTTAGAATGAAATAAAGATTGTATTTTTACATTTTCAATTTTTCAAAATAAAATCAAAATTGCATTTCTATAATTTTAATTTTTCAAATTGAAACAAAAATTGCATTTCTATAATTTTAATTTTTCAAATTGAAACAAAAATTGTATTTCTACATTTTTAATTTTTGATAATAAAATAATTTTATTTTTAAAATTGTAATAATTGTAAATAAATTTGTAATTCGAAATTAAAGAAGTTTAAAAGCAAAAAATTATAAAAAATCAAATTGTAAGATGCGTAAACAAAAAAAGTAATTATTCGTAATAAAAAAGTGTTCAATAAAGAGTTCCACATGATCGAATCATAGTAAAATGCGAAATGAAACAGTATACTAGTAATCTTTCCGAGTAATAATTAGCAGCGCGGTTGAAATGATGGTCACACAAGTTGTAAATTGTTTGCTGTACGTTTTTGTGACGAAAACTTACCCCATCAATAATTCCCATGGGAAATACGGCACACCTTATCGCCACCCCATGTGAACTGTTCATCTCTTTCTCAATTTACAACTTTGTGTCAGATTTCTCTTCAATAAATAAATCAATACATTAATTATTCAATTATTATATATGTATTAATAAAAATGTTCCATTTAAATATTTGTCTCTTGTTAGTGGTAGACTGTTACTAATATTGATAAATATTATTAAAAAATATATAATATAAAATATGAAATGTAAAATGTAAAACATAAAAGATAAAAATACAAAAATGCAAAAATATAAAAATTGTAAATATTGTAACTCTTATTGTAGTTGCATAATATCAAAAAATATTTTCAATTAATTTATTTCAATCTTGAATAGCAAAAAAATATTAACAATTAATTTATTCTAATTTGAAATGACAATACTAACTATTTAGTACATAAAATAATATAAAATTCACTTATTTCACTGTACTTCAGAAAATTAATAGTTATTTTATGTACAAAATAAAATACAAAGAAATACATCATCGAACATGAAAAAAAAAATACCAATAAATCGGTGCAATTATTTTAAAAGTAAGAATAATTTTTTCAACAGAAAATTGATCGTTTACGATGAACAATTGATAAAGAAATTTGCTGCACGATTGCGAAACGATTGAAGAAGAAAAGAAGTAGAAGCAGGAATCTAAGTTTATGGATATTTACGATAGCCTTCCTTTTTCCCATGATACGTTGTTATTGTAGAAAATTGCACCGCAATGCACGAGGAAGTACTCTTTCTCTGATCGAATTGTGTGTATCGAGGAATCCTATGGTCATCTATGAATGATTTTGATCGCAAATTCCTGGTGATTTCGAGCAGCAATCTATTATATCAGTTTGCCAGCGTAATAACAGAAACGATTTTACGAACAATTCTTTTCTCAATTTTCGCTGATAGAGTAGTTTTTCTTTGAAAGTATAAGTTTTGTATTGAAAGGGGTAGATTTTAATTGGTTTTGGGAATACAGAATTGAAATTTTAATTTTGTTATTTAAAATTTTATAATTTAGTAGTTTGATAGATTAATAGTTTAGGTATTCGATCACTTGGGACTATATTAATTTTATACTAATAATTGATAATTTAATAACTTGAGGAAGACTTGATTTAAATCTTGATAACCTAACAATTGATAACTAATAACTTGATAACTGACAGCTTGGTAACTAACGTCTTGATAACTGACAACTTAGTAACTGACAACTTGATAGCTGAGAACTTGATTAGTGTTAATTTGGTAATTGTTAATATGATTTACTTTAATATCATTTACTAGTTATTGATAACTTCATAAATCGAATAACTGACAACTTGATATTTAACAACTCGATAACTGATAACTTCGTTACTGTTAACTTGACACTTGTTAATTTTATAACTGACAGCTTGGTAAATGACAACTTGATGACCGATAACTTGATTACTGCTAAATAGGTAATTGTTAACTTGATAAATGATAACTTGATAACTGATAACTTGATAACTGATAACTTTGTTACTGTTAACTTTGTAATTGTTAACTTTATAACATGATAAACTTGATAATTGATAACTTTTTTACTGTTATCTTAGTAATTGTTAACTTGATAACTGTCAACTTGATAACTGACAACTTGATAAATGATAACTTGATACCTGATAACTTCATTACTGTTAACTTGGTAATTGTTAACTTTATAACTTAATAAACTTGATAACTGACAACTTGATAATTGATAACTTGATACCTGATAACTTCATTACTGTTAACTTGGTAATTGTTATCTTTATAACTTGATAAACTTGATAACTGATAACTTTCTTACTGTTGACTTGGTAATTGTTAACATGATAACTGACAGCTTGATAACTAACAGTTTGATAACTAATAACTTGGTTACTGTTAACTAGGTAATTGTTAACTTTATAACTTGATAAACTTGATAACTGACAACTTAATAATTGATAACTTGATACCTGATAACTTCATTACTGTTAACTTGGTAATTGTTAATTTTATAACTAGATAAACTTCATAACTAATAACTTTGTTATTGGTAACTTGGTAATTGTTAACTTGATAACTTGATAACTTGATAAACTTGATAACTGACAACTTGATAATTGATAACTTGATACCTGATAACTTCATTACTGTTAACTTGGTAATTGTTAACTTTATAACTTGATAAACTTGATAACTGATAACTTTCTTACTGTTGACTTGGTAATTGTTAACATGATAACTGACAGCTTGATAACTAACAACTTGATAACTACTAACTTGGTTGCTGTTAACTAGGTAATTGTTAACTTTATAACTTGATAAACTTGATAACTGATAACTTTCTTACTGTTGACTTGGTAATTGTTAACATGATAACTGACAGCTTGATAACTAACAACTTGATAACTATTAACTTGGTTGCTGTTAACTAGGTAATTGTTAATTTTATAACTTAATAAACTTGATAACTGACAACTTGATAATTGATAACTTAATACCTGATAACTTCATTACTGTTAACTTGGTAATTGTTAATTTTATAACTAGATAAACTTCATAACTAATAACTTTGTTATTGTTAACTTGATAACTTGATAAACTTGACAACTGACAATTTCATAACAGACAACTTGATAAATGACAACTTAATACCTAACAACTTGATACCTTAATAACTTACTAATTGAATAACTTTACATCTTAATATCTTGATAACTTGATAACTTGATAACTTAAAAATTCAAAAACATGACAGCCTAATCATCTAAAAATAAAAAAATCCACAAATCTAAAAGTTAAAAACATCACTCTTCTACAGATTTGTTAATTTCCCAATTTATTAACTAAAAAACCTGAAATCCTATAGATCTATAAACTAAACCGGCGATGTAGCAGAAGTCATATAAAATAAAATAACGCCTAATATAACAAAAGCCTAATATAACCCTCGTCGTACAAAACAGAATTATACACCTAAAGTCTATAAAATTATCAAGAAACTGTATAAAGTGACTGAAAACAAAGATATTACTCTATCGCCGTTATCTCTTCCGATATCCTCCCGAGGTATTAAACGAGAGAAGAAAATAACTTCCAACCGCGAAGTATACGCTCGTTGTTCTTTTTTCTCGACAACAACGCGGTAATCCACGCGACGCCATTACATGAAGTTCATTAAGCGATCGCTGCATAATTAAACAGGGTGGGCTGCTACCAAAACACACGCACGACGGACGCACACGTTGACCAAGGTATCCGGTGCTATCATTAAAATCGGCCACGAAGTAAACGTTTCAGACGGTAAATATTTAAGTCGACCGGTAAGGGCTCAGTAATGAGAGTCGAGATGGATCGATATGGACACGTATAAAACGACCACGTACGGGTATAATAGTATATATACCAGTTCGCGTTCATCGGTCGCCGGCATTCCCGATAAATTTATTTTCCTAACAATATTCCGTTTATCTCGATCGAAGTCGAACGGTGGCTGCAAGACTCCGGCGTCTACCTTTGATGTTCGGGAGACCCTTTAAATTGGTTATAGCGCGCGAAATTTAAATCGAATTTTAGAAATCTATCGCCACTTTCTGTATGTTACTAATACTTCTGAAGTATTTGCATCGATCAGCGTTAGAAAAGAAAGGTGTATACTAGAATGATTACAAAGTATATTTGAATATATACAGAAGTTATTATTACAAATAAATTATAAAAAGACGAAATTATTACAAAATACGGATGAATACAGAGAACTGACAAAATATTTATTACAAGTACCGGTGAATACAGTCAAAATATTAACTAGTATTTATTGCAAATTAATAAAGTGTTTCTTCTAAATGAATTACGAAATGACAGATGAATGCAGATGTAAAGCATTGTTTTAACGCCATACTTGCACACTGTGTATTTTCGGAATACCGAAGTCTAATGGCGGCCACTTATCCCTAGATTTACGGACATTTACGACTTCTATTTAAACTGAAACTAAATTACAAAAATAAATAAAGGATAGGTAAACTAGCTTATAAAATTGATATCGACGAAGGTCATTTTGACAAAAGCTTCTTAATTTTCGTAATTGAAAATAGGAAATCTAAGATCCGTCATTTTCACGGGTTCCGTAAAGTGTCAAGCTGGCTAAAGTATGAAATCAAATATTTATCGCGGGACTTTTGCAAAGTTTAAATGAGTTGTTCCAGGCTGAGGAGGATTAACTTCGTTGTTCATTTTTTGAACGAGTGATTAAATACCGACTTTGACCGCCATTTTGTGCATTAGTTGACAGCCATGTTGAGGGTACAAAATAATGGCGGTCATTTAGATGGACCGAAGTCCGAAATACTTGTGACGTTTTGTGAACTTAAAATGAATCGTTAGAATATTTGATAAATATTGAAATATTAGTATTGAATTAATAGGATAAATATATTGCTCTTACTTGTTGCATGAGCAATTAAATAAACACTGACTTTGACCGCCATTTTGTGAATTTATAGTAACCTTGTTTAGAGCAGAATTTGAACACAGTAAAATTTGAATGAAATATCTGTTATGAATTACCATTTAGTGAACTTAAAATGTTGAATTATGAAAATAATTATTAAAAATATATTGAATATTTATTAGTATTGAATTAACAGAAACTTTGCTATTCATTTTTCAGACACAATCAGTAATTAAACAGGCACTTATCTTGTCTACCATTTTCTGTATTAATTAACGATAGTAGCCATTTTATATTTGAGTTAAAAACCGCTAATGGCCATTTAAGCAAACTAATTGCGTTTTACCGGTTTATGAACTTGTAATTGTCTCAGTATGAGATAAACACTTTGTTGTTCACCTTTTTGAGAAATATGTTTATTATGGAAACTTGGAAATAAATAAGTTTGTAATAATAAATTTATTGTTTCTTGTTGAAGATTTAACCATTTAAATAAACGAACTAAAATATAAGTTCTTAAAATATATTTCTTTTACATTATTCATATAACTTTTTCAGTACATTTCTTTTACATTATTTATATATTATTTTTTACATATATTTTTGTATATTACTTATATAATTTTTTACATATATTTCTTTTAAATTATTCACATAAATTTGTTAAATACAATTATTAATATAAGTCTTGAATTTGAGCACGTGTTTTCTTTCTGCGTAAATCGCGTCGAGTTTTTTCTCTTTTCCAACATTTTGGAAGGTGATCCCTGGACAGTGCGGCGGATAACAAAAAATGTGACGTGTGTATCCGTGAAATCGTATGCGGGTGACAGCATGATTAATGTTAAGTTGCAAACAGGCAATCAGAACCGAGTGGAGGCAAAAATTGTAATCGTTCCTTTCTGTTTGGCCAAATGTTTCTGTGTTGCAGTTCAGCTGATCGTTAACGGCCATTTATCGCGATGGAAAATTAAACAAAGCTGTAAATTCACTGATTTCTGCAGCTGAATTTGTTAAAGCTGTTTCGTTCATCGAATCGAATAAAATTAATTCGATTCGTTTAAATTGCAACGACATTTATACGAGAAATACTCAATAATTACTTTTAATACAATTTTTAATATTTTCTGTATAAATAAATTTATTAATTCAAAATAAATATTAATAGTTTTATAAATTAACATTTTTTCTGGAATAAATATACTTTTTAATACCCTAACTTTGTTACTTATTTCATATTTGAAATTGGCGGGAAACTTGACTATATAAATACTTATTTAGTTTCAAATAAAAATTCATAATAAAAATATTAAGGGAATATTGTAAATTCGTATTTAAAAAATTTATGATTTTATTGTAAAATAAAATTATGAGTTGAAGATGGAAAAAAGCGCGGGAAATTTGAAAAGGACGTTCAGAATGTTTTAGTAAAATATTATTATTGTTGATAGTAAATTTGAAATTTGTAAATGTCTTTATATTTCATATTTATAGATCACTCTTTTCGTTCATATTTAATTTTGCTATATAAACATTTTTGTTTCATAAACATGTAAACAATTTGTCCGTTACAGTAGGCCTTATAGTGAACAGTTGAAAGAGGTTTCGAATGACATTGCACTTCCGTCTCTAGACGTTTCTCTAATATGCAAAGTAGAATTCTTTCATCGACGATAGGTTGTATCTGTGATCGGAATATAAAGACACGATTCTATATCGTTTCTTCCTCCCTTCGCGAAACTTTCTGTTGCGAATGCCTCCGTTTTAAAAGAAACTTTGCAAATACTCGTTTAATTCCATTAACAAAACCTTGATATTACAGTTGTTATTTAACGATTTACGATAATACTATTGTGTTGTGTGTAATCAAAAGGTTCATACATATTTAAAAGTATTATATAATACACGTAATTGTATATATCTTGAATAAATATACACAAAACGTTTTACACGACTTTTAACAATTACAAACATTAATGGCTATAAACAACGTATCACGTACTTTACAATGCAGCTGTATTTTAAGATAATGTAAATATTTCGGAATAAATTAAATTTTATTTGTCACGGTTAATCACTTAAAACAGAACTCTTTGAAATTTGTAAACTTCGCTATCTTCATAAAGCACAACTTTGTATCTGCTTTTCATAATTTATAACTAAACGTTTTTATAAAATTTGCTATTTCTAACATTTCACCTAAAAAAACACGAAGAGAAATAATCTGATAATAAAATGTATAATACATAAAGAAAGAATAAAAAAGATTTATTATTTACATTCGAATTAAATTGTATATTTAAAAAAAATATATACAATTCGTTTAAAAATACTTTTACAAAATAACCAATTTAAATTTCGCGCCACGCCGTCCTAATCCGGTCGAATTATTTCGAAACTCCGGTCAGAAAGTGTCCGGAGTCAAGTACCGCCTCATCTATCAACGACACGGCCGTAAAAAGTGTCATGGAGTCAAATCTTCTTAGTGCTCGCCACATTTTAAATTGTACTACTGTCAAACAACCGCTATCCATTTAAATTAATCGAGCGTGGTCGTTCCCTATAACCGTTAACGGTATTGCCCTTCTTATCAATTAATCTGAAGCTGTGCGTCGTGTTGTGACACGTGTACGTCGCTTTTAATTTGCACGAAAATCATTTCGATAATGGCAGAAGAGCAGTCGAGTGGTGGTCGATGATGCTCGCGCAGACAACCATCTTTCATTAGTTGTAAAAGGGTTAGGCAGATCGGAAAGCGAGCGAACAATTACGATAATGGTATTTTTCCTCGCGTCGTTCTAACCTAACCTAACAAGCGTACCGGCGCTTGCGATAACAAAGCGTCATCAACGCCTCCGTGTTTTATCCATTGTTCGTATTTATAGCGAAGTCGATATGTCTGATGATATATCGATGCGAAATCGATGGCGAGCTAAATAGTTCGGCAACAGTGAAGAGGTTAGAGACAGACGTGACGTTAACTTCCTTATGTTTTCATTATTGGAAGGTACTTATTGTTTTTATCGTTTCTCTATGGTCTCGTGCTATTATTCCTTCCTTTTCGTATTGTCTCCGCAGGTGCAAATGATAGAATAATTGATACGGAAATAACTGCATAGATGTCGATTCGATGAGTAATTCCTCTCGGCAATTTGAGTGGAAACTTTTATCTCGCATATTGACGTGTAAGGATTTGGTATGAATTCATATTCTTGTTGATCTGTCATTTATTTTTTATAAATTATTACATCTAACACTTATTTTAGAGAACTATTGTAGGTCTGTCACTTATTTTCAGGGAACTATTATAGATCTGACATTTATTTTAAAGGAACTATTATAGATCTGTCATTTATTTTAAAGGAACTATTATAGACCTGTCACTTGTTTTAAGAAAAATATTATACAACTATTACTTATTTTAAGATAACTATTGTAGATCTGTTATGTTAGAAACAATATTATAATATAATTTTGTTAACCAATTTATCACTTATTTTAGGAAAATTGTTAATTTATCATAAATTACAAACTACAATAAATATATAGTTATATTATAAACTATAATAAATTTATAATAAATTATATAAAATTCAAGAAAGCTTGTTGAATGAAAAACAGATAAATACTATAAAAATTGTTTATTGAATATATTTAAAGTAAAATAACTAACTAAAAAACTTGTTATGATTTTAGAGTGGCACTGTAATAAAATTTTCTGTATATGTCAACCATATATAGGTTATGTATGAATGTTTACATACATATATCACTTATTTCAATATAAACTATTTTACATTATAAATTATTAATACTCTCTCTGTATACATGAAACATTATCTAATAAAAGAGAGTTAAAGACAACAAAAATTGTTTATTGAAATACTAAAAGTAAAATAATTGGCTAGAAAAGTGTACTGTGATTTAGGGTGGCACTCAATAACATTTTGAGTGCTACCAGCCATCTGTAGGTTAGGTATGAATTTTTATGTATATCTACTACTTATTTTAGTGGAAACCATGTTGTATTATAAACTGCATATAATTTTATTAAATGTGTAGAAGTTTATACAATCATAAAGATCTAAATATTATGAAAATTATTTATTTCATTTTATGGTAAACCAAAATATTAAATATATGTATCATTTCATTGCTATCAAATTTTTATTTCTAATTTTTTTTTCATCTTTTTCCATAATTTCTTTTTTCATAATTACTATTTCTTTTGGACTATTAATTGACTTCTATACTTCTTAATTTCTTTGCAGAATAGCAGTTTTTATTATTACTCTTTCTTCTCTGTGTTTCTCATTTCTATTTCTATTTTCACTGCCCCTTAATCATCATTTTATTTAAGATTGTCATTTGATTTTTTCTTTATCAACTTTACTTCATTAATTAATATTTAATTAGTATATTCCTTCTTACTTTATATTTTCCTTCTCTCATTTATTTTCTTCTAGAAAAATGCACTTATGTTGCACTTGTTTACTATGTTCCTTTCTTTCCTTTCCTTTCTTTTTCTTTCTTTCCTTTTTCTTCATTCAATAACTCTCTTCTCCACTTTTTCTTTCACTTTTCATTCTCCCTATTTCTTTTATATCTTCCTCTATATCTTTCATCAATATTTCTTTTTTCCTCCAAACTATCATACACTTCCTAACACACAGTGTACATCCTAATCACCAACGAACGCCATAAAAAATAGCAAAGTGGCAAAGATGATGTCACACGAGATTATATTTCCACGCGAAGCACATTTTTTCTCCTTGAAGCTTTGTTTGCTCCGGCAAATAAATAAATGTGGTAACGTCGCTGGGGGCGAAAATTAATTTCTTCTCGATAGAATCTTAACAACAACGGACCCCGTTCGTACCCAGCTTACGTATGAGCTTTCTTTTTTTATCGGCGTTTTACAATCGGTGAACCGTTTGTTTGGAATTTACAGATAGAACGGTTGTTTGCACGAATTATCAAACGATCATCGTTAGACCGCTCGAGGACTTTTCGAACGAGTTTTTTACCACTTATCGGTAGCCCAATCCGCATAAAAGGTCGTTCTTGGCCAGACGATAATGGTTCCGAGCAAATATTTAAGTTACCTGGAATTTCTTATAGTTCATGGAGAAATAGCTCTAACCCTTTGCAGAAAATGAACGGGTTTTACTTTTACGCGTTTAATGATGCAGGCAATGGTTACACTGCGATTGCAATGTTAAGGGGGTGGTTTATGACAGTGGAAATTTCAGTTTGACGTTTTTGTGTTTATGTATTTTTTTTATTTTTAACTTTGCAATTTTTAAGTTTACAAATGTGAAAGATATATTTTATAAAATATATGAAATGCATGAATTATATGAATATATAAATTATAAAATATATGAGATATATGAAATTTCAAATTTCTGAATATAAAAATTTAAAAATTAAAAATTTTAAATTCCAAAATTAAAAAATATGATAATTTCTAAACCAAAATTTTTGAGGAACAAAAGTTACAGTGTTTGTTTTCAAATTTCCTCAGTTTCAAGCTTCATAAATTTCTACAATAAAAAATTATATGAAGTTTATGAGTTGCATATAAGAGGAAAATTCATTGTTGTCGTTGTCGCTCGTCTGTTTGACTTTTGAGGAAAGAAATCATAAAGAGAAGAAGCACGATGGATGGAGCTTTGCTCATCGTTGACGCAAACAGATTGTTCGAACTGCGAATGACAAATATCTTCCACGATTTATGAGTTGATACAGGTGCACTCGGTTCACCTTGACTCATTATTCCAAATCATTCTCTGTACACCTCTTCGTACGTTAATCGAATTTGCATCCTGTCTTGCGATCATCTGCAATGTCCACCAACGACCAATCATTCGATCACAAATAAGAGTGTAGTTGATCAATTAAAGAGTTAAGCATTACCAAGTAATTTTTCATCGAATAGATGAGAAGAATACATTTGCAAGGAATATTTTCAATTTTTTTACATTGTGTACGTCGTTCGAATGAAAGTTGAAAACCTCTGGTATACAGGGATTACAAAATTGAAATTATTTTGAACAATATTAAGAGAATCATATTTTTTAATATTATAATATTATACATCTTTCTGTGTAGTTTAATTAAAATTATATTTTGTTATAAATGTTATAATTATATATACTTTTATTTCAGTTATAGTAACAAAAAATAAAAATTCTCAATTTCTTAAGTTGTCATGTTTTAAAATTCTCAAATTCTCAAATTTCTAATTCTGCAACTTTGAAAATTCTTAAATTCCTTAAGTTCACAAACTCATAAATCACTAAATTGTCATATTTTCAAAAGTCAAAAATTTTCAATATCGAGGAATCTGTGAATTCTCAAAATAGAAAAACCTCTAGTTTCTCATAATTGAAAATCCCTAGATTCTTAAAATTGAAAAATCCCTAGATTCTCCAAATTAAAACCACCCCAATTCGCAAAATTGGAAAAATCACTAGATTCTCAAATTGGAAAAATCCCTAGATTCTCAAAAATGAAAAAACCCTAGATTCTGAAAATTACAAAATCCCCAAATTCTCAAAATGGGAAAATCTCCAAATTCGTAAAATTGGAAAAATCCCTAGATTTTTAAAATGAGAAAATCCCTAGATTCTCAAAATTAAAAATCTTCAAAATTCTCCAAATTGGAAAATTTCCAAAATTGGAAAAATCTCTAAATTCTCCAAATTGAAAAATCACCAGATTCTCAAAATTCAAAAAATTCGCAAATTTCTGAATCTTAACCGATCATATATTTTCGTCATTAAAACTATCCACCCACATCCTCATATACCAATAATCTAACCTAATCTACGACTCCTTTTAAAATCCACCAAAAAGAAATATTATTTCCCCACTAATAAATCACCTCGAAACTTTTGTCTAGTAGTGTACCTTCAAATTACAATACTTGACCCCATAAGCATCTCTAACCCGCATGTTCCGAAATTCCTGTTGCAGGCGAGAAACCTCACAAGTGCGTGGTGTGCGGCAAAGCGTTCTCGCAGAGCAGCAATCTGATCACACACATGCGCAAACACACGGGCTACAAGCCTTTCGAGTGTGGTTTGTGCGACAAGGCGTTCCAGAGGAAGGTCGACCTTCGTAGACACCGAGAAGGACAACATCCGGCGGCACCAGCCCTCGATTATCGTTCTCTTCAGCTACCGTCGCAGCCCAATAACCTCAAACACTCGCCATCTCTTCAGCAAAACGCAGCTTACCACGTGATCTCGGTGCCGGGTAACAGTTGAGACTCCTCGCGGCTCGTCTCTTCGTCTTCGATTCAACTTCCTCCTAATCTTCATTCAAATTCACCATAACTTGCCATATTCTGAAACTGTTCAAAATTCGAATTAACCTCTTCACTTATAATATCGTGTATATATCGTTGTATATTCGATACAAGTTAAAATTATATTTACATTCAATTTGAAGGTTAATTAACCTTAAGTTATAATTTACTTAATCAAAGATTCTTACGTTAACAATATTCGAATTTCTTTATTTGTGTGAACAGTCAGAAATTAACTTTGACAAAATTATATCAGTCGAAATCTGTCATAGAAATTATAGGTTAAGAGGTTAACCTTTATTTTTGTATACGGTTCAATTTAAAGTTTGAGTCTAATTAGTTGTCAATGATTGTTAAATTGATATGGTATTGTATTTTTATTTGTTCTAATATTGTGACAGTTTATGTGTGGCAAGGAATTTTTGGGAATCGTCGAATTTCTTTGTCTTCTGTGTTTGGGAAGATGAAGAGGATGAAGAGGTAAGGTGGATATTTAGTACATGTGGAGATTTGTGCAGAGTTGGACGATGAAGTGTTGTTATGTGAAGAATGTATGTGTGTGTGTGTGTGTTGGGGTACTTGTGTGAATAATTAGGAGGATTAGGGATTTTGAATTTAGTGTTGTGGAGGTGAGTATTCTGAATTTTTTTTTGGTAAGTGGTTGAATTGGTTGTGATGATTGGAGAAAGTTGAGATGAGATTATATTATTTTTGGAATATTTTTTTGGAGTTGTTTAGGAGCTGAAATTTTAGGATCATTGAATTGTCAAATTTACAAATTTACAAATTTCAAAATTTTCATTCCTCCAAAATCAGAATCTGAGTTTTAAAAAATTATTCAGAATTATGACCTTGATAACATATTCAAAAATTATTAAAATTGCTAAAAAATTTCCTAATCCAAATAATTATATTACCAGTGTTGAAAATTGGGTTACATTTTTTACAAGATGGCGTTAAATGCTGTTCGAACGAAATAAAATTATTTTTATCATTTTGTTTTTCTATTTTCCTCATTATATGGTAATTTTTAAATTATTTCAAAATTTGCATTATTTAACATTTCCTTTTAATAATTTTCAAATTGTCTATTTCTTGATAAATATCTTCGCGAAAGTGATTCAAGGTAATCCGATAAACTTTTATCAACTTTCTTATTATAGTTATTTATAACTGACTGTAATAGTTTCAAACTGGTCTATTACGAATTGAAAACTTCTAGAAAATTTCTTATTCATGCATCGTTATTCCTTAATTATTGCTAATTATTATCGTATTCAGCACTATTTTTAAAATCTATTTGATAAAATAACAAATTAATCTTAATATTCCGTGAAAATGTATTCGTACATTACCAAAGAAATTTCTCTTGAAAATTATTTTCAATAGAAAAATAAATTCAAAAGAAACGACGTCATTGATAAATGAAATAATTTAAACTAAATCATTAATAAACAGAAGAAAAATAAATCATCACAAAAAAAAAATTCTGTCAGTAAACTATTCACAAAAAATTCAAATCGATTCAGAACTTTTCTCGAACTTTCTAACCTCTTGTGTCTAAAATCTTAAACCCAATTTTCAAGGCTTCACACATGTACAGCTCGCCACAAGATGATCTCTGACAAAATTTTTAACAACATATTAAAACGAAAAATCTATTCTTAACGTCACAATTCATTTTCGTCACCACACGAATTAATCACACCATGTCACTGAAAAATAAAGAAAATCTGTTTTTAATTCTCAGAGCTCATCTTGTGACATTTACACGGTTCACGGAATTGTACCGAGAGTTTAGCACTGAATAAGTAGCTCAAATGATTATATAATACATATCTTTTAAATTGAACCTAGAAAAATATACGTCCATTACAGAGAGTAATTGGTGAACGTTGAGAAAGTCATGTTTAACCATGAATAGGAATGCGGTACACCATAGAAAACACCTGGCTCCGTCGGTAACCGGTATTCAAATACCCGCGATACGTTCAACAATGAAAACGCGCCTTAAGAGAGCTTCGCTTTTGCATATTTTTTAAGCTAAACTAGCGGTCCTCGATGGTCGAGAGAAATTAGTTTTATACGAGGTGTCAGGTATGTGGTGGTACAAATGTGTGATTAATTCAATTTTAATTATACAAGAAGAAAAGGACACATATTTATGTATATTTGACAAATATATTCATAGTGTGTCATGACACATTTGACAAGTATATTCATGGTATGTCATGGAACATTTGACAAATATATTCATAGTGTTTCATAGTGCATTTGAAATATTCATAGCATGTCATAGTGTATTTGAAAAATATTCATAATATATTCGACAAATATTTGACAGTTTTAAGTGATTTGAATATACAATGTCTTTTCTAGATTTTGCTTTTAAGGTTATATTTAAAATATTAAAATATTAAATTCAGTTTAAAATATTAAATTCAGATTTATGTATAAATTTAAAAAGAGATTTATGTATACATACATAATGTATATGTACATGATGTACAGTAGGTGATTTGTAAAATCTGAGTGGATATAAAAATTATAGTGGTGTTAACCTAAAATTTACCACTTATTTTACTATAACTATGTCGCTTATTAAATAATAATTTTACTGGAATTATATTGTTTTCTAAACAATAATTTTTCTGCAATTATACTATTCACCAAAAAATAATTTTATTACAAAAATAATTACATTGTTTGCTAAACAATAATTTTACTATAACCACATTGTTTTGGTAATTTTACTAGTTTTAATAATTTTACTAGAAGCTTATTTATCAAATACACATCTTCCAATTTCCGAACAAAATTAAAATGATTTCACATTATTACACACATTTTACCACTAAAAATAACTAGTTTTCAGTTAGTACCAACCGTCACACGACACCTTGTATAACATAGGGAATTTTAACCGTCCATTATTGCTGTACTTTCGGTATGTACGTACATGTATATAAACATACATTCATATAAATATATCGACAAAAGTGTACATATACATATTATATATTTACACGTATCAACGTGAATGATGCGATTGTATGCGTGAATAGGTACACAGTGAAAATAGAGCAATTAAATCAGCTTCTTTTCTTAAAGAAAATAGAAATTAATTCAAATCGACGAATACAATAATTTATATAAGAGATATAAGTTAGTTATATGTATGTACTTACGTAAAGTCGACGAAAGTTTTTATTTTTCATGATACGAAGAATAGTTTATACCTATTTTAGAAGTATAATAATTAATCAACTTGTTGCAAGAAATGTTTGAATTTATATTAATAATTGAAAAATTGACAATTATTATTTTTTAATCGATCAAAATTTTTTAGCGAGTGTCTTCGTAGTACATGCATTACGAACCCTGTTTTGTCCTTTCGTGTATTATTACTCGTGTGTATGTGCGTATGTGTGAAAAAGCGTGTGTGGGTGCTCGAAGCACAAATCCGTATAATACCAGCTAGCGTTACCAATTGCACATGCAGGGTTTTGAAATATTTAAGTGTACGTCCACTTACAACAGAAAGTAGTTTATTAACCACTTGAGTGGCAATTATCATAGTGATATATAGAATATGTGTAATTTTTAATTATATTTTACTAGCGCAAAAAATGAGATGCAAGGATGTGCAACAGAATTACAGTACAGAATAATTGTTATTTGTACTGCTGGTTGAAATTTGAAAATCTAGAAATTTGAAAATTTAGAAATTTAGAAATTTAGAAATTTAGAAATTTAGAAATTTCAAAATTCAAAATCCAGAAATTTGGAAATTTGGAAATCTAGAACTTTGGAAATTTGGAAATTTGGAATTCTGGAAATTTGGAATTTTGGAAATTTGGAAATTTGGAATTTTGGAAATTTGGAATTTTGGAAATTTGGAATTTTGGAAATTTGAAATTTTGGAAATTTGGAATTTTGGAAATTTGGAATTTTGGAAATTTGGAATTTTGGAAATTTGAAATTTTGGAAATTTGAAATTTTGGAAATTTGGAATTTTGGAAATTTGGAATTTTGGAAATTTGGAAATTTGGAATTTTGGAAATTTGGAAATTTGGAAATTTGGAAATTTGGAATTTAGGAATTTTAGAATTTTGGAATTTTGGAATTTTGGAATTTTGGAATTTTGGAATTTAGAAATTTTAGAATTTGGGAATTTGGAATTTTAGAAATTTTGAAATTCAAAAATTTTGGAAATTTGGAAATTTTTAGTTTGACAATATCACGATTAATCTGCCACTTAAGAGATTGAAGAATGACATCTTTCTTTATTCTTCAGCAACGATAAAAAAATACCTGCGTTTGAATGATGATATTTTAAGAATGTGTAGCGATCGTGCCGCAATAATCGATTATCGTTTCCACATTATCCGGTATTTTGCGTAATATTTGTTTTTATTGCTTCTACCTCCCGCAATCGAAGCCACGAATGGGAAAAAGCGTCCATTTTCGCAGGCTTTAAACAAATGTGCCTTCTTATCAATCGCGAATATTGATTCACTTGACTTACGTACTTTTAGATTAGAAATTAATACGTTGCAAACACAAAAAATATATCGGGTTTGAGTACAATATTAATTTTATTTTCGTTTTTTTTTTTGAAAATGTTTAAAAATTTATAATCTGATCAAAAATGGCGCCAAAAGTGTAATAGTGCATAAGGTTTACACTATAAATTATAATATTTGAAAGATAAATTGACTAAATATTAAAAATATTAAAATATCTTAATATTTGCAGTGAAATATTTTAGTATTTCAGTATTTGTTATTTTAACATTTAAATCTATTTTAATTTTTCTGAAAATGGTAATAAAAATATTGCCATTTGCAGAAGATTTATTTTCAATTTTGTAAATAAACAAAATAAACAAATATTAGAATATTTTCATACGTAAAAACTGATATTTTAATAATCAAAAAATTGCAGTCATTCATTTTGTTTATTTTTCAAATGCTGTTCCCGCGCAAAATTTCAAAAGTTTTAAAGTAAGGTTAGATTAGGTAGAACCTAACCTAAATTCACACAACGTTCTGTACGAAGAAGTAATCTACAAATATTTATTCATCGATTTACTTCATTACTAAATAATTTATTGTACTCTCTCCAATGTATTTTATGTTTGCGATCAAATTTACCATTTAATTCGATGAGATCTAATTGGTGCCATCGAAAATATACTTATATATACATTTTAGACTTTTTAATATTTTGTCAATTTTAGAATGACAAAAAACAGTATATCTCGAATTTTAATCAGATTTATAAAAAAAAGAACAATTTATTAATTCTTGATAAAAAACATTTTATCTACCTATATTTTTTACAGAATGTTCCATTTTGATTTACAACTCATCAGAGAAGAATTTTAATTCTACACATTCCATTAATGAATAATATTTTTCCATGGAAAAATATTTATCTTCCATTCAATTAATCAACAGAACAGATATACAATAGACACTCGTTATTTTGCCATATTACTATATCGAAAAATACATGTGGATGTAGAGAAAACAAATTAGTTTATTCTGTCATAAAAAAATTATATTTTACTTTCTCTGGTGTCTACTTTTAGAAAAAATTATATTAATGTAATACAATTTCAATATTTTATATTAATATTTTAATATAAAATTGCAAGAATATTTTCCCTACAAAAATAAATCTATAATCAATTGACAGTTACAGGTTAGAACAGGTTAGAAATTGACAGGTAAACCAGTAATACAATTTTTAACTAAAATATAATAAAACTTAATACTGTAATACTATAAAATTAAACTAACCTTTTTCTTTTCACAAATAAATTGTCCATTCCTAAAAAGTTCACTTCTAATATTATTAACTTATATAATTATTCTTTTTTAATATTACAATGGTTTTCACAACCGTCACAATGACAGAAGAACACTAACGTGCCCAGAAGTCCTTGCAAAAGTGGCAGCATAACGTGAGACTATTGTACTATCGCGAGACTATTGTGAATTAAAATGAAACACGCTGTGCAGTGAATTTATTTGTCGAAATGTAGTGAAAACGAGGCAGAAAGAAGGTTTGTAATAAAATTTCTGCAAAAATTCGAAATGGCAAAGAATCATAGCGGCTAGAGGACCAAAGATAGAATAAGTCGGACCTGGTCGAGCGGTATTTATTCGGGCGTTGGCGGGAAATTTGTTAGTTCTAAAATGTAACACCCGAGAAATTCACCGAAGACTTTGGTCCTGTGTGCGTACGTACAGATTGTATCATACCATTAGATTAAGTGATCGTTTAATTAAGATCGTGGATTTGTAAGCGAGTAAATTTCATATTTTTTCAATAATTATGTGCGGAAGATCGATGTGACGTGATCGAAAAGTGTCGTTGTAATTATAACCTAAAAATTATGCGATCTCGTGTTCACGTGTCACTTGTAATTGCGTGATGGAGACTCATTTAGATAAATCAATTGATTAACCCTTAAACTATTACCAAAAGTGTTAATAAATTTAATGTGCACATTTTCGAGAAATGGTTTTTGTAAATAATTTGAAATACTTCGACGATGTATTTCATTACGCAGTTTGGATTTTCGAAGGTTTATATTTTTCATGTGCGACGAGTTGTTTTTGAGGGTTAATGATAGGTGAAATTGAAACGGATGAGATAATTAGGTTTAATTAAATGCGAAGTGAATGAGTGATGATGAGCGAGAACATTTGTGTTAATCGGTAAAACCAAAAATATGTTTATAACTGGTATAAAGACGGTATCGATTGAATAAATTGTTTTTCTTATAATTTGTGTCTATTTATTTATTTAATATGGTAGTTCAAATAATTTGTTCTGACAGATATACTGAAAATTATTTCCTTCACATTTTACTTTTAAATAAATTTATCAATCTTTTTCCTTCTTTCTTTAGAGTTGTAGGTTAGGTTTGTAATTAAAGAAACAATAGTTTTATTTCTATAATATATTATTTATTAATAGACAAATATTTTCTATATTATTTTAATAATAATAATAATAATATTTTAAAAAATTTTTTTAGCAGTTTCTATACTATTTTTATTTCTTATTATTTATTAACAAACATTATAATTACTTAATTTTTAATACTCGTTACAATTACAAATTAGTAAAATTATAAATTACAAATTAAGGTAAAAATCCTGCAAAAAGTATTAAAATTGCAAAAATGAAAAAAGAATTAAAAATAAATATTAATATTGTAATTAATATTAAAAATTCATAACTATTCTTGTGTTTTATTAAAACTGTGTTATTAGAGACAGTTAATTGGACAAATAATTTTTAAATATATGCAGTATCAATTCATCAAAATAGTGGATATTTTCGTAACACCTGCTTCGAAAGAATGTTCGACAGTGTGCACGTTGTATCTTGGAGTTTAGTGGTGCTGTCATTTAAGAAGAAGAAGAAGCGAAGCGGAAGAAACAGGGTAAATCGTTCACATTCTTTAGGTGAGATTGGTTATATGAACAGCAGGAGATATTTTTCTGAATATTAAAAAAACTACCCAAATGCGCAAGCTTAGCAATTTTTAAATTTTTTAATTTCAAAATAGATTTGATTTTTTAATCACTATTTTTCTGGATTTTTACATATTTAATTTTTCAAATTATGAAATTATCAATTTTTTAATTTTCAAAATTCCCAAATTAAAAAATTTTTTAAATTCTCAAATTTCCAAATTCCCAAGTTTCCAAATTCCCAAATTTCCAAATTCTCAAATTTCCAAATTCCCAAATTCTCAAATTTCCATATTCTCAAATTTCCAAATTCTCAAATTTCTAAATTCTTAAATTTCCAAATTCTCGAATTTCCAAATTTCTAAATTTCTAAATTTCTAAATTTCTAAATTCTAAAATTCCCAAATTTAAAAATTTCCAAATTCTCAACTTCTCTAATCCCCAAATTTTCAGATTCTCAAACCTCCTCCAAATGCTCTATTTATAGCCTTTCACGTACTATTTAAAACTATTATTTGTTTAATTCCTCCAGATTTAAAAATATTGAAAAAACTCACTCGATATCACTCCAGAACTTTGTATCCAACACTACGTACTAATACGTATAACATGCAGGCTATAGAATATCAAAGAAGTCAATAAAAAATTCTCGTGAGCTGTCCTCGACGTGTTAATATTCATATCTCGCGCCAATATTGATCACGTGACACGGATAAGGGTATATAAGCGTAGGTTTCGTGGCGTTTCGCTTATCTTCGGTGCACCGGTGACCGGTTAACTTCGTATGACCCGGCTATTACCAATGTCTCCGCTATATAAATAACGGCTATGTAAACAATAATGTTTTGCACAGTAACACGCGACACGCTATGCTGCCAACTTTTAAATTGCTTTAGAACCACATTCAAATGCTATTATGCTATAAAGTTTCTGAGTTTGTCTTTTACTAACAGTTTGCGTTTATAAAGTTTGTTGTATACAAATGAGGTACACAAATTAAGTGGTGTTTACAAAATGTCAGACTTTAGACTTTTTATGTTTAATTAGGAAAATTATTATTAATATTTATTTATTATTCTTTTCAATATTTGTTATTAAAGAAAATTAAAGAATGATTATATGTTTGTTTGTAATGTTTAAGGATTTGTTGAATATGAAATTTTTTGTAGAAAAAAAATAATATATATATCACAAAACTGTTACTCTGAAAAAAAAAAAGAATATAAAAAAAAAAGAAAAACAATAAAGAATTAAAAAGGAATGACATACAATACAAAATTAAAAAAGAATGAAATACAATATAAAATTAAAAAAGAATGAATTACAATATAAAATTAAAAAAGAATCAGATGCAATAAAAATTAAAACAAAATAAAAAATTAATAAAGTATGAGATAACATGAAAAATATGCAAATAGTGAATGAGTTTAGGCGGAACCGTTCAGATTTGAATTTTTAAATTGAAACATCTCCGTTCGATTTTTGGCTGACAGAGCCTCCGAGCGAAGCAGGTGAGAAAAAAGGTACATAAAAAAGAAAAAGTAGAAGGCAGCCGGCATAATAGATTATCGACGATTATCCTTGGCCGTAGGGATGTATTACCAACGATGAACGCCTCCTTCGACGGATAACCGATGAAAGCGCGATAGAAAAAAAAAGATAAATTATACGAGATACCATCTTCTTCCTTTATTTTAGCCGACGTTGGTCCACTGATTCTTCTACGAATTATTAGCATTTTACATTACTGCCTTCGCTGCGCTAAATCATTGAAATTACGTAGGTAATCATGTTATATTTTCCTGCTTACATGCGACATGTATGTTTTGTACATTATATTTTATTATATTACGTTATTTTCCTTTTCTTCTATTCTTTTTTCAAAACGTGATAAATTCTCTTCTGCATTATATTTTTTGTGTAAAGGAACATAACCTGAAAATAAATAAAAATAATTAGATTTTTATGTAAAATTTATTAACTAAGTTGAAAATTCATTATATAATGTAAAAATTTGTTATATAAATTTCATTATACAGTGCATAATACTACATAATATTCATTATATAATACAAATATTTATTATATAAAAATTCTTTATATGAAATTTATTATATAATTTTCATTAATATATAAAATCATTTATAAAGTTTATTTTAGTAATAGGAATTCACTACATAAAATTTTATTATATAAAAATTAATTTATCACCATAACCTATAATTCTCTATAAAATAATATATCGTTATGGTGAATGTCCTCTGATTTCTGTCTTTCTAGTGGAACAGTTGTCTGTATTTGTCTACCTGAAACAAAGAGTCAGTAAAAAATTCTGCTAATAAAAGAATCAAACAAGTAGTATAAATGAAAATAATTGTTCTGTAGGTTACTCGAGTAAAACGAATGTTCTGTACTTCTTCAGATTACTTCCGTTGGAATAAATTCATAACGAGAATAAATATTCATGTGTTCGCACTTTCGTTGCAGTTAAATCGTTTGAGACGATCGCATTTGTAGTTTCACTGGAATTTAGTGTTACACTGATGTAAAAGTTTGTTTAAAATATATGGAATATAATTTTATAAATACCTTTGTAAAAATGTACAAAAATATTATGAGGTTATTATGCAAATTGTATAAAATGTTATGAGACTATTTTGCGAAATCGAGTAAAATATTAGAATCTTATGAGACCTTGTAGAAAATTATAATACCTTAATAGTAGTAAAATTTAATTATACAATTATCGATACAATTGTAAGCAATTACTGTTCAATTCTATTCCAATTATTATATAAAATATTACAACAAATATTCATTCGAAAGCGTAATTATTTTATAAAATATCCAAAATCACTTAAAATAAGAAAATAACGTAATCGTCAAATTTATTACATGACAATAATTCGTTCGATGACATTCGAAGTAGTCTCGATTTCGTTCTAGCTGTAGAAGGACTTTCGAGAAAGTTCAACTTTCGATAATAATCGAACGCGTTTTCCTATTAGGAAGAGCCGGCATTAAAATAGTGCGCGAAAACGGCATTGCTCGAATTGTAAAGAACAGTTTCTGGAAACACTTCTGGCGAATAAGGAACATTTCGGTTCGAAATGCAGAATGCCGCTCTGGTTTCCACGTCTCTGAGTTTATTACCTATAATTATAGATGCAGCAAATGTAGTAAATCCTCGTTGTAACGCAGTCGTTTGGAAACACGGCTTTTCCTCCGCGTCGTTAATCTCGCCTCGCTACTGTTCGGTTCATTGTGCATTTATGACAGGAGTTGTAATAATAATTAGGTATATTTTATTTATACTCTTAACATTACTTAATTATGACTACATACTTAATACTATAATACGATAAATCTTTAGAAAGAACGATTGCTAAAACGATAATTGTGTGAACACTGAGATGGTCATTTTTAGAGGTTATTCTTAAAGATGTGAAATTGTCTGCTAAAAGGAAATGAAAAACTGCAACAGGAGGCGCCAACCATCTGCACTTATAAGAGCGGGAAACAGGAAAACTCTCCAATTTATATGTATGTACCTTTTTGTTTTTTTATGTATCTAAATGTGCATCTGATTATTGACACCATTTTAAAATTAAGAGATTATAAATATTTAAAATTTAAAAAATTTTAAAATAAGAAGTTGTGAGAACTTAACCAATAAAAAATGTATGAACGTTACTAGAAATTAAAAAATCTTAAAAACTTGGGTAATTAAAAATTAAAAGCTTTGAATGCTAAAACATTCAAGACTCTAGAAAACAGAAGAAATAATAAAAGGCTGTATGCAACCATTAACCCTTCCAACTGAGTGATTGTAGAAAATAACATAAATACAGGCATAAAAAGTGTCCGCGAAGAATGACATAGGTAATGAAAGAAATCGTCTTATTTTTTATTTATCACCCCCATGGGGACAATTCTCTGTCGACATTTATCGAGCAGGTTTCTTGCGACATGGAAAAAAGACACGATTAAAATCGTTCTTAGGAAGAGAATTCCCTTACGGGAAAACAAATAAATGTTTTTACTCGGGTCTCCACGGGAACCCTCCCACACACACGTGAAATTTTTATGTTAATCGTTTGCAGATAATTCAGGTATCGAATCATGCCTGCCGTGTAATTATGCACATATGTTTATTGGTAGCTTCGAGCAACGAGCTTTGCAAAATTAATCCTTTGTTTTATAGCATTTATAAGTAATGATTGAGTGGCTGTTATATAAGTATTGTGCAATGTTATTAAATTAGTTAACAAGTAAGTATTGAATTAAGTATTTAATTAGTTATCAAGTATTGAGTAGGTTATTAAACTAGTTAGTAGTGAACTAGATTATTAAACTTGTTATGAAGTAAGTATTAAATTAGGTTATAAACTAGTTGTAAAATAAGTTTTGAACTAAATTGTGAAATTATTTGTGAACTAAGCGTTGAATTAAATTATTAATTTAATTGTTAACTAAGTATTGAACTGAATTATCAAACTAGTTAAGTAAGTGAACTAAATTATCAAACTGGTTGTTAAGTGTTGAATTAAATTATGAAGTTAGTTGTTAAAACTAAATTATCAAATTAATATTAACTATACATTGAACTAATTATTGAACATTTATTATTTCTTAATTTTTTTTATTGTACTACATACAACTGTTTAAACATTTTAAATAATAATTAGCCATTTAGAACTTAATTTAACTTAATTTAGTTATGTCAGGTTTACAGGTGTACATTTTACATTCTCACATATTTGCATATATTATATACATTTTTGAATACATATTAATTGTAGTCTACATTATTTATGGAATAAATTTCTTTTAGTACTCTTTCTCATATTTTGTTAATGTTACAATGATTGACAAGTTATTTAAAGTACAATTATAATAATTTATATATAAAATATTTACAAATTAATTCTATGTCAATTCCTAGTTAATTGTGAAATGGGGAATATAAATTTTAATGTTATTGTTAGTGAATTATATAAGTAATGAAGTTTCATACTTTGCTTTGTTATTAATAATGAATTGAATAAGTAATTGAATAAGTGTAAGTGAAAGAAAATACTTAATTACATTTCTGTAAAATCTAAAGAAAGTTTTGAAAATGTTGAAGAAAATTTAGAAAGAGCTTAGGAAGAATCTAAAGCAAAATTAAGGAAGAAACTTCACAATTAATTTTCCCTTAGATTTTCTTTTACTCCGTTGATAAAGAAGAGCCTTAAACAGCACCATCTACTGGGTGGCGAAAGAAACTAAAATTTCTTTATTCTATATGTACTAAATGATATATTTATACCTTTATACTACTGTATATGTTAGCTGATATAATAACTCATACTTCTATGTTATTATATGTATACTAAATGTATGTGTTCATGTATGTATTCATATTTTTATATTATTATACATACTAAATTATGTATTTATACTTTCATACTACAAAGTATATATTAAAAAATATATACTACTACTAAGTGTATACTAAACAGTATATTTACATTTTTATGCTACTATATGTATATTAACATATATGTACATAAGACTTATATTTAAAAAAATTTATATTTTGCCGTGAAAGAACTTAAATATTTCCATCATGAAAATTCAATCTTTCCTCAAAAATAATTCCAAAAATTTATTTTCTTTTTTAGAAACGAAATTTCACGCTAGATAGGTCATTATAATATTGATTTTTACGATGTATGTTAGCTGTGCATCAGTGAATCGACCGTTAGTCGAACTTTTATTCGAAAAGAGCGGAAAGACCGAGTAGCACGTAAAAAATCCGATACGCTTTGGAAATTTTACGATTTCACGCATACTTTCCTGAATTTTAATACTAATTGGTATTCATCTAGGAACATCCGAATATTAATTTCTCAATCATTGTTAAAAACATATAAAAATAAGTGAATTATTATTTCAGTTATTTGTTAAGAATGCATAATGGATAATTTACATAACAATTTTCCTCTTATCTTTTGCACTCAATTATATTTTACACTTAACTAAAAATTTATAATAAAATTCATATTTATATTAAATATAACATTTGTATTAATTTAAATACATTTTATTAATCTTTTCAATGATACTTTATTTTTGCAAGTTTAAAAAATAAAGTTTATGGTATACAAATAATATAACAAATGTATGTAACAATTTTATAATACTTAATATTATAAAATAATAACAATATTGAATATTTGTTACTTAAATAACTCTGTACAATTTTAACAATTTTTTAAACTAAGGGTGAATGACCTCCTTGTAAAATTTGTTTATGTAAAAATTAACAAAAATGTAAACAAAGAAAAATAATAAATTAAAAAGAAGCTTAAATTTATGTAAACTCCATTTGTATTGAATATAAGTACGTGCAAAAAGTTCATATTAGAGTGCAGTATGAAAGTTAAATTGAAAAAGCGTGTAATAAAGTTCAATAAAAAGTGCAATACAAACTCGCACAAAAAATGCAATATAAACTCCGTGGTTTTGTTTTTTCTAAAAACTGTGGTAAAAGGGAAATGCGGTCTTTTTTTCTATCATAATTACTTCCCTTGAGGTCAATCCATCCGCAGGGGTTTATAAAACACAATATGAAAGCGTGTCGCGCTCGTACGAGCGATTAATTCTGTTCCCAGAGGTATAAAACTCACGACCGGCTCCGTTATTATGGCAAACATACTATTTTCCACGGTGGACAATCCCTTAAGAGATATTTTCCATGGAAATATGTAGCAAGGACATTAACAATTTAAAAGGCATCATCAGGCACGATGCTCTAAACCGGTCTGTAAAATTGTGTAATAAATTCATTTTTATGCTCTGATAAAATTATATACAGTATAATTAAAAATTCCATGAAATTATTAGCAACTACAAGAAAGTATATAAATTAGACTTGTACTTACTTATTTATTATATTTATTATTGTATACTTATCTTGTTAATAATTTTTGTAATTCTACAATTATTTATTTGTGATATTATTCATAATTGAATATTTATTTCCTTGTAATAATGTTCATAACTATGTATTCATTTATGGATAATAATATTCATAATTTTATATTTATTAATAATTATATTCACAACTGAATACTTATTTTTCTATAATGTTATACATAACTGAATATTTGTTTACCTACAATAATATTCATCATGAAACATTTATTTTCAATAATATCAACAACTGTATATTTATTTTATTTATAATATTCATAATTGTATACTTACTTATTTACAATATCATTCATAATTAAATATTTAATTCATAATAATAATATTAAATATTTACATTTACTTTTGGTTATATCAACATTCATAACTATATATTGAATTAGATATAACAATATCCATAATACAATCTGTATTTTTTAAAATTGCACTCATAACAGTTGTCAGTTACATTTCACTGAAAAAAGAAGTTAATATAATTAAAATTGTTGAAAAATAATTATTTAAATGTTAAACATAGGTATACGCAAACGTTGACATTGATTTCGTTACGAAATTATTATACACATAACCCATAAATCTTTCCACATAATATACCAGGAAATAGCAAGGTATTTTGTATGAGAAACATCGTTTACCCGATTCCAGGTTATTCCTGAAGAGAAATTAATTGGAACGTGATACGTTGTTAGCACAACAAAACACCTGTGTTAACTTTTCGACGTTCTTCCCATAAAGACTTGCATTGTGTGGATTTCTGTACAACTCATTAGCCGTTTTCGGGATGCACCTTCGAAACTTGTACCTTAAAATCGATGTCAAGCTGGCTGGAATTCAGAATTCCTCTTTATGCTAATCGTGGTCCTTTGGAAAATGTAATTCGGTCGATTCGGGACACCGTGACGTTATGGGGTTAACTGTCGACTGTTTACCTAATGATTTGTTTGTCAGCCATAGAAATGATGAAATTCAGAACTGCGTTTACCATCGATATTTACATACAAGATTTTCTTCCTTCATGTTTTTTTTTCTGAAAGCATTTAGGGACTTTTTGTATAATTGTAAAACATACGATAATTTATAAAATATAAATTGTAAGATATATATTAAGTTATGTAATATCATAAAATTAACAAATTATATTAATTTATATAATTAACTGCTAGATCAATTATTTTGTAACAATTTAATGAATTACGTAGTAATTATTTAATAACCTATTTCACTACTACTTATTTATTTACCAAGTACATAAATTATTGAAAATTTATTAAATAACTTTTTGAACAACTACCTAATAAATTACTTATGAATTACTTAATAAAATATTTATCGATTATTAAATTATTCAGCAACTCTAATAAATTGTTTGACAGCAATTTGATAAATTGTTTAGCAACTTTGTAATAAATAATTCAGCAGTAGAATAAATTATTCATGAAATATTTTAATATTACCAGGAAGCGTTCAGATTCCAGCGATCACGGTTGAATCAATATCGAAAATAAACAGTTCTGAATGAGGTTGAACGCGTAAATTGGCATGCGATAAGAGATTTTGGCAGAAAAAGAAAGCTTAGAAGCACGACGCTGTAGGGAAGACACAGCAGGTGGTCATTGCTTTCTGAACACCAGAAAAATGTGTAACGGCGAACTTTCACCAGTTAATGAGACGTTTATAAAACAAATGACATACCGTATTTAAGTTTTAGTTTAACGGTAAAGAAATTTCGGTTGCGGCGGGTATCAATCTTAGAATGATTATTTATTAATTAAGAGCGCGTTCGGTCATTTGCCGCTGGATATTTAACCGTGAAAGACGACGCCATTTATCATTATGATTTGCTCGAAATTAATTAACTCTCAACTTTGAAAATTTATGATCTTGCTTCAAGAAACGTCAAAATATATCTGAAAGTATTATGTACTTACTTATAGTAGTGCAATAATTATATTTCAATAATTAAATAAATTTTAAATCGTTTTTCAATTTCCCGCTCTTGTAAGTGCGAATAGTTGGCGCCTCCTGTTGCTGTTTTTCGTTTCTTTTTAGTTGATAGTTTCACGTCATTAAAAGTAACCTCTTAGATGGATATTCCGCACATGGTGTTCACCACGCAGTTATGTTTTCGATAATTGTTCTCAAAGTAGTTGTTAAGTGTACTGAAGTGTATTAAAAGTAATGTTAAGTGTACAAATAAATATATACGTGCCTAACTATCATTACAACTCCTCTCAATAATTTTTTCTTCTATTTTCCAATAAAATAGGACTAATTTATAATTTATAAGAAGTCAGGTATGATTTTTTCGAATTGTATATTTGAAGAAATAATTTATATGTAGTATTATTTAATGATTGAAATGTTATTGAATAATTTCGCTAATGAAATTATTTCTAAAGAAAGGTGAAACGCGAACGGCGATTATTTCCGCCGAAGAAATTTCTCGGCGGTGTATCAATTTCTTATTGCTTTAAATGCGTTAATGTACGCAACGCTTAAAATGAATGCTCTACCAAGAAGCTGATTATTTTACGAGGGGGTTTCCACGGAATACGTACATACCCATAATTTCCTGCTGCAGATATACTATTATGCTTAATTTCCCTGTAAATGAATTATGCTAAGAGCATATCCTTCTTATCTCATTTCACTCGCTTGATCTGTTCGTATGGCGCCATTTTCGTGTTTTCAAAAACTTAATCACGTCGGCTGCTTAATTTATTCGTAATATATGTAATGCATAAAATATGATTTGTTTGTAACTTTTAAACTTTTTGTACTTTTATATATGTAACGTGTAATATGTACAATACATTTAAATATACTTAATTCATTTTTAATAAGTGTGTAATAAATGTGATACATTTGAAAGTATTGAATTAAATAGAAATTTGATAACGAACTGTTATTAAATGTATTGGTACTGGATAATAATAAATGTTATTAAATAATATATGGTTATTAAATCTATTGTTAAATAATGATATTATTACTAGATTATTAATAATTATATATAATATTATAAAATTATAATAAATGATGTTAAATGACAAATTGTTTTATAATTAATTATTAATAATAATAATAAATGTTATAATGTAACATACTCGTACTCAATTACATAAAATCAATATAAAATATATATTGTACAAACAATAAATAATAAATGACATCAATAATACTAAAAATTAAAAGGAATAAAAAGTAATAATTACACTAAAAAATTAAATGTAATAAATAGTAATAATACTATTAACAATGAAAAATAATAAACATCAATAGCAATACTAAAGTTTAAAAATGACAAACTATAATAATACTAAAAAATTAAAAATAATACATAATATTAATAACACTACAAGGTGAAAATAATGAACAATACTAATACTAAAAATTTTAATTAATAAACAGTAAAAATGGTACTAATAATGAAAAATAACAAACAATAATAGCAATACCAAATGTCGAAAATAACGAAGAACAATAACAGCACCAAAAATTAAAAATAACAAACAATACCAATACTAACATTAAAAATATCAAAAAATAAAAATAACAAACAATAATGATAATAATCCAAGAAATTAAAAATAACAAACTAAAGTAAAGAACTGTACTCCCAGATGTTCTCAGAAGAAGATAGTTAAAAAAAGGTAGACGTAATGGCAAAACTGGTTGTCTCAGTTACGAAGTATAATCAGCTAATCGCGAATAAGGGAGTTAGGATGTTAAGAGTGGCGCGTAAAACCTCGGTTACGATACGGAATAAGCTCTAGCGTAGTCCAGTTATGGTCAAGGCTCGGAAAACCACGAATTTCGCGAGAAAAGACCTATAAATAATTGCGAAAGATCGTTGGATTCCGCGAAAAAGACATGCCGAAACGGGAACGCGTAATAAACCGACGCATTGATTTTCAATCCTGGCTTGTGGCCTTCCACGAGTCTGATCGTAAATTGCCTTTCGACCTCGGTATGTCGAACAAATTGGACCAAAGTTACTTCTCTCGGTATTATATACCGGTCTGTTTTATTACTCTCTTCGTTTATTACACGAGTATTACGTGCAACAATGAATTCATTTTTTAATCAATCAGATTATTTCAACAAAAAACTTCCAATTTACAAAAGTTGCGATCTCGAAGTGTTTTAGTGTACAAGTGAAGGTGCTCTGAAATTTTTTATTTTGAAAATTTGGAATTGCCATGCGCGATACATCGCTCTGTAGAAACAATGTGAAATTGCTATAGGTAGAATTGCGTGGGATTATCAATCATGGAATTGCCGCGTGTGGAACTGATTTATTATATTACCATACATGGAATGACTATGTGATATATCACCATGCATGGAATTGTTATACAGTCGTATAAACACGGTCAAAATTACTATGTATCATATTACGACGCATAGAGTTGACACGTGTTATATCACCGATTATGCACTTACTATACAGCAGCTAATGCTATATGATATATCACCATGCCTGGAAGTGTTACGTATACCACTGCTCGTGGAACTGTTATACAGCTTCATAATCGAGTTTGGAATTACTATGCGTTACATTACCACGCATGGAATTGCCTCGCATTATATCGCCGCGCACAGAATTATTCCGCGTGGAATTGCTACTATAATGCATTATATAACCACCCATGGAATTTCTATGAGTTACATTAACGTCCATGGAATTGCCACGCGTTATATCGCCGCGCGTTGCATTTACACGCTTGAAATTACAACGCGTTATATCACCGTGTGTGAAATTGCCACGCGTGGAATTGCTATATACGGAATTGCCACGCGTCGAATTACCATATATGGAATTGTCACACAGGGAATTGCCACGTATGGAATTTTGGCACGTGGAATTGTTATATATGGAATTGTCACGCGTGGAATTGCTGTGCATGGAATTGTCACGCGCGGAATTGCCATGCATGGAATTGTCACGCGTGGAATTGCTATATATGGAATTGTCGCGCTGGAATTGCTGTGCGTGATATTGCCACGCATGGAATTGCTATGCGTGGAATTTTAATGCGTTATATTACCACAGGTGGAATTGTCACGCGTTGTATCGCTGTGTGTAGAATTCATACGCGTGGAATTGCCATGCTTTATATCACCATGTGTGGAATTGCTATATGCGTTGTATTATGATGGATGGAGTTATTGCGCGTTATATCACCACGCGTAGAATTGCAATGCGTGGAATTGCTATGCGCTGTATTACCGCGAATGGAATTGCTATTCGTGAAGTTGCTATTCGTTATATCATCACCCATCGAATTACTATGCATAGAATTGCTGCGCATTGTACCACAAATGTTGTTCGTTTCGAATAAAATAGTTATTATAAAATTATAAAAATTGCAACAAAATATTTGCTATTAAAATAATAAATAAATAATATCCACCTTTACTCCAGGATCCTCCTTTCCTATAAACGTTACCGGAGAAAAAAATATATGCTATGTGTATACATATATGTATATATTTTCTAATTATACATTTCCTAAATTTTCTAAATTCTTTTTCGCCAAATTTATATCACATCATATCTTTCATAGATTTTCAAATATAGTAGGCGTATAATTTTCTAAATTTTCGCTTGATTGAACTAACTCAACGTCTCCCCCTTCTATAGGATGCGAAAGGGACACTTCTATTCATTTATAGTCAACGACCAAGGGTGTTCGTTTTCACAGGTATTCAAAAGCATCCCAGTTCATTGGAAGCCCTTAAACGCGCATAAATTGTCAGAACGTGGAAACACAATGGTCTCGCCAGAATACGTTCACTTTTATTTTGTTCATTTACTTCGACAAGCGTTTATATTCAAAGTGGCTGCTGTTTAGTCTCCTGAATAGTCTCGTTTGCGTTAAATTATGCTTCGCTTTTAGAACAGGCAGATAAGACACCTGATTATTGTTTGCGGCGATAAATCACATTGTGTTACGAGCAGTTTGTAACAGATTTCATGGTTTCGTTTGACACATGTCTTCAAACTTTCTAAATTTCCCGAATTAAGAAACTTCAGGTTCGCAAATTTTTCAATTTCATTACTTAGGAAATTAAAAATATAAAATGTTCAAGTTTTCATATTTACAAATTTTTTATCGTTTCAATTTTTAATTTAAAAATTTAAAATTTTTAAATTTTAGAACTTCCAATTTTTCAAATTTAGAAATTTGATATTTTTATAAAATAAAAATTTAGAAATTTGGAAAATTTGGGAAGTTTAAATTAAAAAAAAAAATTGGAAAGTTAACAATTTTTATATTTGAAAAATTGGGACATAAAATTGTAAAATGTCAACTATTTTCTAACCTCAATTCTTTGTGGGCCAATGACCATAGCAGTCGAGGCCCAAACAACAAAAATCAAATCAAATCAAATCAACTCTTTGTATCCTCTGTCAGTAAATAAGTGACCGCTTAAATTTTCAGAATTCAATCATCTCGAACAGATCAAATAAAAGATAAACTATAAGATGAGTTAACGACAAATATTAATCTTCATAAATTTGAGGAAAGAATTTAAACTCGACATTCTTCTTCAATATCACAATAATTGATCGAAATCAAATTTCATTAGCATACTGTCATAAAATACCGTGCTAAGGTGTTTTCAGTAATGAATTATTTTCCACACATCCGTGTGTAATAAGCATTACTTTCCCCTTTTTTTTTAATTACTCACCACATCGAAGTAAATGACATGAATAATGCAAGACTTCCATAAATTTTTAAACCTGATCAAAAAGCTTGTTCCACAAAAGTGATTATAATAAATGGAAGGAAGTCGATAAAAGAATGCTCAACGACGGCTGATAAAGTGGGTCATCATTGATTGTAAAAAGAAAGATAACCACTTTGCTTTGCTCGACGTTTTAACGATGAATTACCACGATCCTGCTTATGCGTGCACACGAGACAATTATAATTTTACCTGCATAACGCCATTCGACAAAATCGATGAACAACGCGATAATTTTTGTAAATAAAAGTGGAAAGCGTTTGTTACCGTCTAATCGTGTTACAATTTCAGTAGACTACAAAAATACTAAATTATTGATTGAACATTGAATTACAAAGTTGCAGAAATTTAACTTTATCTTAACTCAAATTTCAAACATTCAATATTAAATTATTTTATCAATGCATTATTAGAAATATTTAATATTTGTGTTACTATATATATTCAATATTTTTATTACAATATATATTCAATATTTATCTTTATATTATATATTCAATATTTGTCTTTACATTATATATTCAATATTAATCTTCATATTATAAAACAATATTCCAATATTTATAAATTAAGCACTGTACATACTTATAATTTAAATAATTTCAAGGAAATGAAAGCAGGTCGTTGGATAGATTTAGATTTGAAAGGTAGACATAATTATTATTGCCGACTGTAACTATACATATACTCTGCATAACTATGAAATCTGTATAAAAGATAATGGTTCGTGTTCATCACGATTCACGTTACTTTAATAGCACGCAATCTTTCTAATATGCGAGTATCGTGAACTGAGTTCGCGTTTTTTCACCGTCTTTTTGATTTTTAATCAAATGTATCGTAATATCAAGGGTCGCAACGTTATTTACTTTGCTTTGTACACTATTTTCGCGTGACGCTTTCCGAGAGCTATAAAACATGTGACAATGTACAGGAAGCGATTTTTTTAAATTATTTTACCAATAATACAATGCAAAATTCTTAGCACCATCCAGCAGAAATTCTATCTGTAAAAATATTGATATCTTAAATATACAAAAATACAAAAAAACAAGGTTATTTATAAAAAAGGTTTCTATCATTTTACTATTTACAAAATATACAAACAATGTATATACAAATTTATGATTCTATGGATAAATTTTCCATGAAAGACGATAAGTCAAATGTGTCTGCATTATTTAGTAACTTTCTTGAGGATACTTGTTCGTTCAAAGTTGTGGCAGCTGTTTGTAATTTACTCTTCCATTTAACACTGTCATTTTCATTTACGGCACATATTATAATTTCGTTCACTTCATCTTGCACAGAATAACATGCCATGGACTTAAATACAGACTTCAGATCACTTTTCACTTTCTTCTTTATATTTTGATCTCGACTAACCAAATTCAGAACGAAAAGACCATCTTCCATTAAACAATCGGCCACTGATTTGATAATAGATGATTCTAAGAACTGTTTGGGCGGACAACTTATTCCGACCGTAGTATCTTTACTGTCTACGTCGAAAAGTACAGCTTTATATTTTCTACCGTTCGCCGCATTGTCTTTGACAAATTGAATTCCGTCTGCGATTTCAACATTCATTCTGTTGTCGAGAATGAGACCGAAGTAGTCGGTGGCGATTTTCAACATTGCATTGTCAATTTCGACTACAACTATCTTTAACTGAAAAATATAAAAATTTTATTTAATATTCTAATAATTCTTTTAGTAATATAAAATACATTAATATGCATACTTTAGGAAAACAGTTATACAAAAATGTACACAGGCTTCCTCCACCTAATCCTACAATCATGATCTCATCAGATTCTTTAGGTTTTATGGCAGCAGTAACACCGATACTCATGTACAGGTGATGATCACATGCCAGGAATCCAGGATCAATAACTTTTTTCATTTTACCTCGCCTAGACTTGGCTAAAAGAAATCTCACATATAAATCAGATCATTGAAATCATTTAATATTAATAAGACAATGTATACCTTGCTTAAGGCGAGCTTCACTTTGAATTACATAAGGATTATTTAAAAATACTAATCTTCTAAATTCACAACCATCCCTTTCAATCTCTTCCACAACAAAAGGACCACTTAGATCACTTTTTCCTTCGTAACATGTTGTTCTAACTCCTACATCCGAACCCAACGACAGAAACGGAATATTTTTACCGGATAAACCATCGGGGGCTAAATTTAAAATGCATTCTTCGAGTTCACTTTTTACAGCATCCCAACTTTCAAACTTATGTTCTCTGCGTAATGTAACAATTGCAAGTCTGTCTTGTTGAGCACTTTTTAGAACTTGTTGTCTTCCTTCTTTTGTACTGAATAACCAATCTGTTTCTCTAACAAAGAAGGAATCATTTACTTAATTTTTTTCTTGATATTAAATATTTATCTAGAATCAATGTAACTTACTTTCCTTGCGGTACTATGAACGCTGCGTAACTTTTTGTGCCACGAATTCTAGGCTGGTCTAACACGTAGACCGTATAACGTGGATGTTTATTGTCTGGATAATGTAAATCTAATGAGATTTCCCCTATGTCAGCCACACTACGCTTTTGAAGGCTATTGCAGATTAGCGCAGACTGTTGTACCGATAATATGGCTGACACCATATCATCCATAGATGACAATCTCTTTGGAGGACCATCAATTAATGCTACTTCTAATACCTAATAAGACATTCATTTTGAATTATATATTGTTAAAAATAATATGGAGTAAGAAAATATCAAATTCATGTTATTATTAATGTAATGCTATTAATATAGTGCTCACAGTTTGAAGTGAATTAATAAATTTTGTAGCAATCACTGCAAAGACTGGAATTGAACTTCCTTCATCTATTCGTGCTTTTGCTTCAGCCTCGTGACAACGCACTACACGAAACATAAATCCAGCTTTTGGAAAATAAGATAACAGTTTTTTCAAAATATGTTCCTGGAGTAATGAAATACAAATGTATCTACCACCATTGCGTAAAACCCTTGAAATTTCCTACAAAATTATATTACATTATACAGATATCTACTAAAGTATATTTGCTTCAGTATTTAGTACTTATAATGCAATGCACATAAGCTTACCTTAAAATATTTATTAATGATAGTTAATGTCTCTTCTTTGGTATCTGGCATAAGAGCATCTAAAGTACCTTTATCCAATATAACACTAAATGTATCATCCGAATATGACAACTGTGTAGCATCCATTTGTTCGTAAACTAAGTCAGGTCTCACAGATGCATTAATATCACGCATTTGTTTGATAACAATATGTGATATATCAATATTAGTAATATTTCTACAGTTAGAAAGAAGTTATATATTAAGATACATGAACAAACAGTGTAATAACTCATGACTAAATTTTGGGTGTTTATGCACTTATGATATACCAAAATCATCATAATATTTATCTTGTTAAACTGGAGGGTATACTATTACAATATTAAATGAATTGTTATAATTTAAATATGAAAAATAAAAAAAAAATGTTTAAGAGTTACATACCTGTAACCCACATCATATAAACACATACTAACGGTAGAATTACCACAACCAACAATTAAAATATTATCTTTTATTTTTATGTATTTTAAAAGTATTCCACATAATTCTGGATATTCACCATACCTAAACGAAAAGTATGAACAATGATTAATACCATAAATTTACATTTATTAATAAATACACCAGAACATACCATTCAAAATGTTTTTTACCACGCTTCTTGAAAAATGTGTTCCAATATTCAACTTGGCTAAATTCTTCGTGTGTTTTTGGCAATAAATTCATTGCTTCTATTTTCTAAACTTAATTTTTATAACATCAACTTGTTTATATTTGCTACTGCTATTCTTGCAGAATTAGGATTATGTTAGGTTATTACTAACCATACTATATAAATCATAAGAACATATGTAACATTATCTAATTTTGTACTATGTTTTAACTTAAAATTCTATTAACGTTAAGTGATATTTGATGATAATATCACTTTGTACTATAATAATATGAACAGTAATACGTTACTGTTATACGAATATTATTTACAGGCTGTAAATGTGCCGAACTATACAATATACAGGGTGTCAAATTTAAATCAATTTCTTCGCATATGTATAAAACTTGATAATAAGACTTCCAAATTGTGTTCATCATATTGTTTCTTCAGTGACAAATAACAACTACTATGTACACATTATTAAAGAAAAAATCTCTATCAACTTTTATTTTTCATTTGTAGTTTTAACAATATAAATTTACACGGATATCTTTCTTGTTTATGAAAATATGAAACAAGAAACAAAACTTGTAACATGTCAATTTATTACAAACAAAGTCAATACATTAGTATGTACAACTACTCCAATACATTTAATATATATATGTACATTATGTATAAATAATACTCACACACATTCATAACTCACATTCATGTATGTCATTGATACAAAAGCTTTTCCTATGTGAATATATAAATATAAACAATGTTGTTGTTTCTTTTATCAACTGATAGTGAAATACAAACAAGGTCTTAGAGTATTTTCAATTAAAAAATACATGCACAGCCTAAAACAAGAAGCAACTTAATTTACTCTATCACCATGGAAAATACTGATTTCTGTATGTATTATTTATTCGAATCAATTTCACTTTAGAATTTTTAGTTATGAAACTGGTTTAATTTTTTTTTCCTGTATAAATCTTTATTTTCAGTTTTCACGTAAAAGTAACATCTTCAGAAGTATAAATAAGTGCATACATTGCACACTTTGATTTACTTATAGTATACTTGTTTATACATAATTATTATCTATTAAAATACAAAATTTATAATATCCATGACTGCTTAATATTAAACACAACTTTATATTTTTTATTATACCAAAATATGATTCTATAAAAGCAGTATTATTCGAAATATTTAAAAATTATTTTTGGTGGATACTGAGTTTATTTCGGTCCATTCTATTAAATTATGTTGCATAAAATTTTATGTGTTAACATTATATATTTCTATATACTATGTATATATTACAATTAGGAAAAAGAATATTATATAGCTTTATGGTTCTAAATAAACTCTGTATCTTCCACACAAACAGATAGAAAGTAATTAATAAAAATGAAATTAAAAATCATTTCATTAAAAGATATTTTAAATATTTATCCACTATTATAATTTGTGACTGCATTATGTATGATATAAATTAATACATCTATACTACTCAAACAAATTTTATAATTCTAGATACAAAAGAAAATTTAATTGAATACTAGTTAGTATTTTCAATACAATTTATTTTCCTTTCTATCTGGATATCATAAATTATTTGCAAGAATAATATATTCCTATTTCTTGCTTCTGCAAAAGATGTAATTAAATTCTATTTATTTTCATTATCTACTAAAAAGATTTTCTTTTCTTTTTTCAACAAATTAAATTTGTTATGTAGTTTTCAACAAACTGTACAATTAAAATTTAAAATCCTAATTCACTCAAAAAATTGATAATAATTCTTAGAACAAAGTGCAGTATACTCCAAAATACTGTAGTATACTAGGAGAAGAATAACTGCACTTTTATATTAAAAAACAGTATCACTTGAATGAAGAATGATTATTGGAAAACTAGAAAAAGATTACTGTCATGAGTATGCAGTGAAAAAACTAAGTAAAGAATGATGTCAGTCTCAGCATCTATGCTGCATCAATGATCATTATAATCTTTCAACTAGTAATAAGACTGAGGAGTTTGAACAGCGCATTGTTAATTGTATTTAAACTGGTGATGGGTAATGGCCCCAGAATCACATGTCTTTAGTCAAACAATATTTTATTTAGTTAGTGATCTAAAGTAAAATACATGAAAATTAATGAAATAAATATTTAAAATACCAAAGCTAAAAGAAATATTCTTTTCTAAGCTCAAAGAAGAATACGTGTAATAAAAATCATAATAGAAATATGAAAAAACCATAGATGACAAAAAATTATTTAAAAAATCAATCAGCTATGTGACTAGAATTAAATCCAGACTTAAACAGAAGAATCTAAGAAATGATGAAACAGAAGATAAAAACTATTTATATAATAAGTCATGCATGTTATTAATTTTAAATTTCGAAGATTAAACAATATGTATCAAAATATTTAGTCAAGATGATAAAATGTATCTAACAGTTCAACATAATGAGTGATATTTTAAGAAGTTCTAACCCATCACCAATATTTCATTTTAATCTGTAATGAATTCTATCTTTGAATGTTTACATATTTTATATTTAACAAAATATGAACCCTTAATACACATATAATGTGTTTCAAAAACGTTCATTTTAAATCGATCAAATTCTCTGGCAGTTAAACGCTTTATTTTTAATATTTATATTATTTACCTTAAACATTAAACTACTGAATCACTTCATAATATAATCCATGGTGAAAGAACTATGAAATGGAACATATATAATAAAATTGTTTGCTTATATTACTTTCAATTGAATATAAACTGATGTTTGTTGATTTAAGTATTGTCACTTTAGCAATAAATGATTCGTTTCAACAATTTCATTCGTAAAATTGTAAAAACAATTATGAAGCTAATAATTTTATTGCTTGAATGGGCACAACATCCAAATTGGGCATATATTATGCTATATGCATGTTTTAAAAAATAAGGCAAAAACAAGTATTTGGTTTAACATTGGTATTCGTTAAAAAGTATCATCTATGATATGAAAGAATAGTAGTAGCCCAAAGAAGCCGTTGCCAAATCCAACGTGGTACTCTGCATGGTCCAAGACTAGCCATTGCACTGGCTATGTGACGCAACCAATCCCAGATACCCCACGGTGCATGTCCCCCATTAACATACAAAACGTATGTAAAACCACCTTTACATTTACCATGAATTAAATAATAATATGGTAGAAAACTATGTAATCGAAAATGACATCTCTGGTAAAACAAAATAGCTGGGGCATTGCTGGACAAAACATGCAGGAAGACTGCTTTTACGGAAGAACGTTCTGGAGCAGTAACGTGTGCTAATAATTGTTCCAATAATAATGAAGCAATTCCATTTCTTCTATATGCACGACGCACACCTAAGCTAAGGATATAACCCACTAAACAATCATTTCCTAAACTTGAACACAAAATACCACGATCTTCTGTGTTCAATTTGGCATAAGGCTTTATCTCTGCGACAATAAGTCCAATTATTACTCCACCATATACAGCTGCAAGTGCATAAAACCGTGAGGAACTTGTTATATCTTCATACCATGAATAAGGATAATCTATGGCAAAATAAATTAATACTTTAACATCAATATTAATGCAGACTTTAATATAAAATAAATGGTTCATAAAAGTAACATGCAATTACATGTACTGTAAAATTTGGAGTAATCTTTTATTATCTACTAAAACAATTTATGATACTCATACTAATTAATCCTTTATGGTTCAATCAAAGTCATTGATGATTCTTCTCCCTCTTCTTCCTTATGTTTTTATAAATGTACACATATGTACAATATATACAATTTTGATATAATAAGTTATATTTATAATACACATACAATTGTGTGTCTTTATTTTACATATTTCATATTAAGAGTGTATATATCATAATTAACATGTTCATCAATGTGTGATGAGGTTTGTAGATAGCCAGTCATGCATTAGCACTTAATGGATTTATGTTCAATTAAAGGAAGACCCTTAATAATGGACTTGATTTATGAATAGTCCATGAACATGTTAAATATATATACATATGTACCCTATAATAAATAAAAGCTATAATAAACAAGGTTTATAAATAAATTAGTTCATTATACAATACCCTATTGCATATGTAAAATAAGTATTATGAAACAATATTCATATTAACGTATAAATTACAAAACTATTATTGCACTTTGCATTTAAATTATAATTAACTTAGTAATGATCTTATATTACAATTAAAATATTCAATTAAAGCATCTCCTCTGTATTATGTTTACACACTTCATCTCATTGAAATAAAAATTTTATAATCAGCTTAATTGAATACACAGAGTCTAAATAATACCGAGGACTAGCAAGCCTCGTATTAATTAAATTTGGAAGCAGTAAATAGAGAACCAGAAAGGATTAATTACATATGAAAAGTAACATAATTATTTTTCACAAGCTATCATTTGTTTAAACTTGGTGGGAAAAACATTCATACCAATTGGAAACCAATCCTGACAGAGTGCCCGTACTTCCTCCAAATCATCTGGGCAAAGGAAACGTAACTGGACATCACCCAGGACACATAAGGGAACAGTTGCCGGTATCACGGAGGTTTTTTGTTCATTAGACAAATTTCTTGTAGTATTTTCATCCGTATATTTATGTTTATTTTCTTGTGATACTTTAAACTCACTTTTTTCAATTTCCGGTAAAATAAGATACCGATTAAACGATACGGCCATCACGCCACAGCTTTACTATCATTTCATCAATCATTTCTTGAACAATGTCAAGCATGTCACGTTGCATGTAAACGTTTGCTAGTAAACATATTGAGAGCCGTAGACATTTTGTCCCCCTCTATCATCCTGTGTCTTTATCGCTCGTTAGCTATTTCCTTTATCCCCTCTTTGTTCATCCTCTTACACCACTCGTATCTAATATATAGAGGATTCAACACAATCTCAAAAATACTATTGCGACATAAGTTTTGAAATTTTTGTACACTATAAGTAGACAATCTGATGCATCGTTCGGTTTATCTTATAAAAATATATAAGGTATACCTTCTAATTATAAATCAACTCTGAACTTTTTATAAGAATAAAAACTATAGTCTAGAATTGTAAAAAAATTAAGTTTTCACCTGTATCAATTTTAATTTTATGATTGTGATTGTTCACATAGCTTTTTTACTACTTCCTTAAATATAAGAGCAGGGAGTTTTGATTAATATTTTATTTATTACAATTAATTATGTATAGTAAACAAAGTAATGATCAAATAGGTTTGAATATATACAATGTTTATAATTTAATTTTGCTTTATCAACATAATATTTTATCATATCATAAAACATTTCTTTTTTATTATTTTTTATTTTTCATGACAACGTATAAAAAGGTTTTTATAGTAATAAAATAAGTGAGATTATAAAGCATTCAATGAGGGAGGGAATGAGCAAGCGACATTTCCTTCTGCGCATGTTGACCGAGTTTGGTTCTACATACTCTATAATCTATGATAACGCAGAAACTGATACCGAAAGTATACATACCCAGCAGACAGAAAGTTTTAACTTAATACATTTTGAAGTGATTAAAAATTCTGTAAATAAAAGTTGAGAAATATTTATAAGTTTTACAAATAATTAACAAAATGTATGTTGTTGACTGAATGAACAAAAGCAACTTTGATAAAAAAAATATATACATTAAAATATAAAAATATATACATTACTTTTATATATACTATTATAAATATTTATAATATTAATGTACCATTACTTAAGTATATTAACAAAGTTGAGTATAGAAATCTTACGCGTATTTGAAAATTTATATTTTCGCGCGCAACGTTTGAAAATGGCGGTGAATCTGGCGGTCGAGTACGAATTTATCAAAACGAAAAATTGTATTTTTCTATAAAATTAGACTTTCTTCCACTTATTTGACACTCGTAAAATGTTTTATATGCAAGATGAAGTCAAAAACCAGTTTTAAAAATTGCATTTCATGGCCTTTAAAATGCTGAGCTATTTGGCGGTGAAAGGTGGGAACTAATGGAAAAAATTTTATTGACTCTATCGACATGTTAATATTATTTGATGATAGGTTAGTAAAATCAAAACAATTCGAGGTTAAGTAGACTTGCACTCCAATGTAATTTGATTCATATTGTAGTCGATTAGTCTAATAAAATCAACTATATGATTGAAGAATGGTCAGCACTGCATTATTTACATGTTTCGATTATAAAAGTTCATAAATAATGTTCATAAATAATGTGAAATGAGTAATTAATTATTTTGTATCAGCATTACGATAGGTACGTGAGCCGCCTATGTCAATTCTACTGCGCATGCAAAATGCAATATTTCGGCATTTTGACGACGTAGTACGGTTCCTGAGGCATTTAGAAACAAATTTCTATTAGGGTTTGATGTGTTTTGATGCCTAATAAAGCCAGGAAATCAATTTTTGTAGAATTTGGTCCAAAACGATATAGGTGGCGCCATTTAGCGGTGAGCGGCGGAACTACGAAAAACTAAAATTTCGATTTTCTCGAAAACTAGGCACTTTTCCGAAATTCTGAGATATACAAATTGTTCCTTGTCGCCTGCGGAATCGAACGAATCTAATTATAGTCCGCTAGGACCATTATTAAAGAAAATAGAAAAATAGTCCAAAACATGGACTAAAAAATTGGCGTCCATCTAGCGGTGAAAGTTGGAACTACAAAAACATGAAAATGCGATTTTCTCTAAAATTAGCGAACTTTGAGTACTTCCGTGGCTCAGAAAGCGTTATGTGATCGCATTAGAAGCAAAATAATGCAACAACAGCTTCCTAAAAGCTTTAATAAGAAAAATAAAAAAAATGTCATTTTATGGAGAAAATTTGTGGCGCCATCTAGCGGCGAAACTGCGAACTAAACCGAAAAACCGTATGTCCGAGCACGCGTTAAGGGGTCAAATAAAAATTGATTTTCTGGGCTTAATAGGCAATAAAATAAATAACTCATTTAAGAAAAATTGCTTTAAAATGTCTAAAGAAGCATACTGCGTCGTCAAAGTTGCGAAATATTACTTTTTATATATTTCTTTAACGCGTGTTCGGACATACGGTTTTTCGGTTTAGTTCGCAGTTTCGCCGCTAGATGGCGCCACAAATTTTCTCCATAAAATGACATTTTTTTTATTTTTCTTATTAAAGCTTCTAGGAAGCTGTTGTTGCATTATTTTGCTTCTAATGCGATCACATAACACTTTCTGAGCCTCGGAAGTACTCAAAGTTCGCTAATTTTAGAGAAAATCGCATTTTTATGTTTTTGTAGTTCCAACTTTCACCGCTAGATGGACGCCAATTTTTTAGTCCATGTTTTGACCTATTTTTTTCTTTTCTTTTCTAGCGCTCTGAGGAGGTTCTTGTGGCATTATATAGGTTCTAGAGAGGTCACGGAACAGTTTCTGACCCTCAGAAATACGTAAAATTGCCTAATTTCGTAGAAAATCGAAATTTTAGTTTTTCGTAGTTTCGCCGCTCGCCGCTAGATGGCTGAGCATTTTAACGTCCACCAAATGCATTCTAAAAAATTTTCAAATACAAAGCTCCAAAGTCACTATAAAGCCATTTTTCTAACTTTATCAAGTCCGTAGAATAATTTGCAAAAATCAAAACACGAAAAAATACTTTATTTCACGATAAAACGTAATTTTTTATTTCGATAGTTTCGCACTTGACCGCAAGATGGCGACAGTGGTACCTTTTTTTCTTTAATAAATGCGCGTGTAAATATAGATTTAAAAAATAAATAAGAACGTGGCTTTCGAAGTAGTTTTAACTTGTTAAATTAATTAGTTTATGATAATTCATTATTCTTTTGCTTGTTTTTCATAAATTGAAAATTAAAATTTAAGTTCCCATACAGTATAGTATTTGAAATGTCACAGAAATAAATTAGCAAAATAAATATGCAATTTTTTATGTCAAATAATGAATGCAAATATATATGTGTGCATGTGTATATATAAAAATATATGTGTTTTAATTCTAAAGTGATCTAAACAAGTTTCAAGTGCTGTTAATTTTTTAAATTAATTGTAATATTATATTATGATATCTTCACATATTATCACGTGAATCAGTAATTATAACCTTTTCGTTATCTATGTAAACATTGAAAGAAAGTCATATTCGAAGGAGCGGTAATTTATGTTAATTCCATGCACAAATTAATTCAATCCTTGACAACAGGTTAAAAATAAATATTTCCTGAAACTTCAGAATTTCTTAGATGTCACAATTACTTTCTGTATAAATATAATTTCGTGGACGAAAAACAAACAATTTTATATCTGAATATATGTATCTTTAAAAAAAGTTTCACAGTACTTTTCAATATTTATATAAAGTAAAGTATATGTAACCTGTTTCAGAATAAACAGGTATACAAATTAATTTAAACATACAGATATTTAATCTAAATAACTGTATTTTAGGTTATTTTGGCAATTGTATAAAGCAATATTTCTAAATAGTTGACAACTTTAATTTTTTATTATTGATGCACAATTGCAAAGTGCAAAAATAATTAAATAATTTTTTAAATTGTATACTATAGGAAATCGTTAAAAATCACAGCTTGATTTCTCTGCTGTCAAGAGTCATATGAAGAAATTGAACAAAATTTACACTGTTACATCTTCAATAACAGCTGTGTTTTTAGACACAAAGGCGGTGGCCTTTGAGAGTCCTTGAACTCATACAAACTTTGAAGTACATGAAATTATGAGATGTGGAGATGAGGAGGATCAAATATAATAAAGTGGGGCTACATAATATTATACAGGGTGTCCCAAAAAAATGTACTTACAGTATATAATTATGTATAATTATAACATTGTAATAAACTGGGGCTATATACAGGGTGTTCCAAAAAATTTACACACAATATATAATTATGTATTACAATAACAATGTAATAAACTGGGACTAAATAATAATATACAGGGTGTTAAAAAAAATTTACTCACAATATTTATATAATTATATGTTACAATAACAATGTATAATTGTTAGATAATTTCTAACAATTTCTAGTAACTTCTGATGATTTCTAGTAACTTCTAACAACTTCTAAAGTAACTTTTAACAATTTTTAACAAGTTTTAATAATTTCCAACAACTTCTAATAACTTCTAAAGATTCCTAACAATTTCTAATAACTTCTAACAATAACTTTAAATTATTTTTTAACATTTCTAACAACTTCTAATAATTTCTAATAATTTGCAATAAATTGTAATAATTGTTAATAATATCTAATAATCTTTAATAACATCTAACAATTTCTAATCATTTCTATTAACCTCAAATAATTATTAATAACTTTTAACAGTTAAATAGGAATAAATTTGTTCAAATAAGGTAACAGGTTAACTCACTACAGTCAAACACAGCTGTCAAAAATACTTTTTTTTTATTATTCCCAAAATAAAAACAATAAACACATAAATTAAAAATTAAGGAGTAAATAAATGTGAAGTAATAAATGTTAATTTTGCCAGTTTCTACAAAAATGATATTATGTAATTATAATATTTATAAAAAAATAAAAAATGATATGTAATATGATATTTATATAAAAATCACAAAATAGTACATAAAATGGTATTTATATAAACATCATAGAACAATACATAAAATTACATAAAATTATATGAAATTATATAATTTTACATAACATTATAAAAAAATAACAAAATAGTATATAAAATAGTATTTATATAAAAACCATAAAATGATATACATCATGATATTTATATAAAAACCACAAAATGATATAAATCATAATATTTATATAAAAACCACAAAATAGTATATAAAATGATACTTGAATAAAAGCTATAAAATAGTATATACAATAGCATTTATACAAAGCCCATAAAATATTACATAAAATGACATTTACAAAAACCCTGTCCATAAATACAAATCACAACACAACAAACTATTTAAAAAATGACTAAAGACGTTACTACACCCATTCACAGTCTTTACAATCTAATTTTCCTCATCTCATCAACTAAGCAAAAATCTTATTTTTCTACATATACCATAAAACAAAATTTCCAAAAATAACCTAAATACCTAAATACTAAATTAACAGGTAAACTAGAATTTCTTTTCTCAGCTACGTCCTTGGCACCCTATCTGACTCCAAGCGAAGCATCTCTCAAATCCAAAACAAAATGGCGGTCAAACTTCGGCCCAAGATGGAGTCCCTAACGTTCTCGAACAATATTCCTCGTTAGTTCTCCGTGGAAATATTCCAATGACAACAATGATTGAAGATATCGGCAGGTAAATTACCAGCAAATTAGATTGCCGAGTTTTGTTGAGGCTTCCGTAAGCGAATCGAGAAACCTGCCAAGAGTCAGAGCTTCTCAGAACTTCGCCGACCTCCGACAAGGTGAGTGCTACCGTAATATTCGACGGACGAGTTCCCGAAACGGACTTTCTGTGACACGTGTCCCGTGGTTTCCTGTTCGCCTGCTCGGTAAGTGCCCACATTCTCGTCGTAAATTTCCACCCCGGAGCGACGAAAAATACGAACCCGATTTCGCGAGTGTGCCACGTACCCGACGAATCTAGGCCGATGATTATGCTCGTTGCTGTTAGTCCAACACGTATATTGTTTTGTAACTGGTGCCGGATGCTTATTACAGAGCCCCGTGAGGAGAATACCAAACGTGTAATTCGTGTCCCTTCGCTTTCGGAGAAATTTAAACGAACGGGAAAGAAATTTGTTCTTTACGTTTTGATGCTTGTAATCAGTGGAATGTGGCTTATGCTCGTTCGGTATGAACTTCTCAGATTAGAAATTTTGGAATTTAGCAATTGATAAGTAATTCTCAGTTGCGTTCACTCTGTAAGTTCAGTAGTTTTGAAATTTATGTAGAAATTTGGAGATGTGGAAGATTAGGGATTTAGACATTTGGGGGCGTAGGAAATTGGGGGTTTAGGTATTTGGGGATTTAGGAAATTGGGGATTTAGCAATTTGGAGGCATAGGATATTGGGTATCTAGGGATTTAGGGGAATTTAGGGATTTGGGGACGTAGGCAATTGGGGATCTAGGAATTTAGGGAGAAATTAGGAATCTAGGGATTTAGGGACGTGAGAAATTAGGAATCTAGCGATTTGAGGACGTGGGAAATTGAAAATCTGGGGATTCAGGGACGTGGAAATTGGGAATCTAGGGATTTGAGGACGTAGGAAGTTGGGGATCTAGGGACATAGGAAGTTGGGGATTTAGGGATTTGGGGACATAGGAAATAGAGGATCTAGGGACTTGGGGACGTAGGAAGTTGGGGATCTAGGGATTTGGGGACATAGGAAATTGGGGATTTAGGGATTTAGGGACGTAGAAAATTGGGGATTCAGGGATTTGGAGACATAGGAAGTTGGGGATCTAGGGATTTAGGGACATAGGAAATTGGGGATTCAGGGATTTGGAGACATAGAAGTTCATAATCATTTAACCCCTCAACAGTATGAAGGTTCTAACTAATCATAAGTTAACACTTCAACAGTATGAATGTTTAAACTAGTCATAAGTTAACCCCTGAACAGTGTGAACGTTCAAACTAGTCATAAGTTAACCCCTGAACAGTGTGAACGTTCAAACTAGTCGCAAGTTAACCCTTGAGCAGTATGAACGTTTAGATTAGTCATAAGTTAACCCCTGAACAGTATGAACGTTCAAACTAGTCACAAGTTAATCCTTGAACAGTATGAAGGTTCTAACTAGTCATAAGTTAACACTTGAACAGTATGAATGTTTAAACTAGTCATAAGTTAACCCCTGAACAGTGTGAACGTTCAAGCTAGTCGTAAGTTAACACTTGAACAGTATGAATGTTTAAACTAGTCATAAGTTAACATCTGAACGTTCAGACTAGTCATAAGTTAACGCCTGAACAGTGTGAACGTTCAAACTAGTCACAAGTTAACCCTTGAGCAGTATGAACGTTTAGACTAGTCATAAATTAACCCCTAAACAGTATGAACGTTCAGACTAGTCATAAATTAACCCCTGAACAGTATGAAGGTTCTAACTAGTCATAAGTTAACCCTTGAACAGTATGGATGTTCAGACTAGTCATAGCTTAATCCCTGAATAGTATGAACGTTCAAACTAGTCATAAGTTAACCCTTGAACAGTATGAACATTCAAACTAATCATAAATTAACTCTTGAACAGTATGAACGTTCTGACTTGTCATAAATTAACTTCTGAACAGTATGAATTTTCGGCCTAGTCATAAGTTAACCCCTAAAGAATGATTGTTCAAACTAGTCATTAGTTAACCTCTTAACACTATGAATGTTCAATCTAGTCATAAGTTAACTCTTTGTCCTTCCACGTCAAGTGTGGCTCGACATTTGTGATCATTCATAATATCACTTGGACTTCATAAGTAATTCAAATACATAGATTATCTATTGAATATATTTCACTATTTATAATGGAGGAAAAATGTCACATACTCCACTCTGTTGCATTTAGCATACAACCCCTTTCTTAAAAATGAAGGAGTTGGTAAATAACAGAAATTAAGAAGTTCTCAGATAATAGAAATTAAACAGCGCAACGGGTTAACGATCAAATAAAATCCACAAGAGCCAGAAGCAATAAAAATGAAAGTACAAGCGATTGTGCTAAAAAATTGTCGAATTTTTCTCATAGAATCGAATTTCCTGTTGCGAGTCGATGACGTAGCTCCGGCGTTCCTATAACAGGAGTCCCCATACACACTTCTATTGATTTTTCGTAGAGGCGCAAGCGCTATTCGGTGTTATCTGGCAAAAGGGAGGCGCGGCTATAACCATGGATCCCAGTGTACTCGCCAACATGGATAAGGACGCACTGAAGAAGCAGATCGAGAACATGAAGTACCAGGCCAGTATGGAACGATGGCCCCTGTCGAAGAGCATTGCCGCGTAAGTCCAACCCCCTCTTTTTTCCCTCTACTCATCGATTCCTAATTTTCATATTTTTTTATATTATCCGATTTAGTTTTTAATTTTGTGCGATGGTCGATCGCTGCGAGAGGTTCAGCAGCTTTGCGGGTCGACAATCTCGTTTGCACCGTCATGTACTCTTCGGAGACTGATTCTCGTTTTTGTACCATTTTCATCTGATTTGTTCAAAATTTTTTATATTTTTTTGTATCTGGAGATGCGGAGTATACTGATATATTTTGTGTTCAACTATTGCTGTTTTATTTCTGATTATTTTTTGGGTTTGTTTATTTTAGCTGGAGATTTGTGTGGTGATGGGATTTTGCTGCAAATTTGGAATTTTAGGATTTGTGATTTGTTTTGATTTATGGAGAGGGGAGTTATGGATTTTAGATGAATCTGGAGAGATCTGATTGTTAATAATGAATTGTTTAAGTATTTATGAATAGAATGAGGTATTTTTATATTTATTTTAGCAGATGTATTTTTATGGATCTGTTAAAACATTAAATATTTTTGTTATAATTAATTATGCAGTAATACATACGTTATGATTTAATAATTACACTTTTATATAATAATTACATTTTTATAATGTAATAATTACATATTTACAATAATAATATTTTTATAATACAATAATTATATATTTACAATATAATAATTACATGTTTAGGATGCAATCATTTTATTTTTATAATGCAATAATTACATATTTATAATATAATAATTATCCATTAATAATGTACTCCATATTTAGTAAATAATATTTTACTAATTTTAATAATTTATAATTGTATTTTTACCACTTTTAAAAATGAACTTTTTAACAGTTTAATACAAATTTAACAAAATTACATTTTTATAATAATCGTTGAACTTAAAATTTTGTAAAAAGTCATGTAATCTCAGTGGAATTTACTTAAACAAATTATTCAAATTATTGTAACATGTTATTGTATAAAATATTTATCTCCATAAACTTCAATATTTTCTAATATTTAAACAACATATTTTACCATTAAATTAGTATAATTCAGTTTTGTGTCTTTAATAAAACATTTTAACCATTATTTATAAATTTTCTTAAATAAAATTGTGTAAACAATTCATCTACTATAAACATTTAAAAATATATCCTAAAATTATAAAGCCTCAAAAGGAGCTCAACTATAATTAATGCAACAGATATTAAATTTTGTAAATACTTTAAAATTTATTGAAAAATTCAAAATCTAGAAGAAAATATAACTATAACACCTAATAAAATAAAAAATGTTCATCAAATATTGGAAATCCAAATGGCTGTTGTATTTTTAGTAGACCGATGTCTTGACACATATGTCCATTTCCACTGCAACGATTTAACCTAATCTTAACATAACCTAACCTTTGGAAAATGGATGCTGTGTGACTGACGCAATAATGGAACACGGTGTCACTTTGGCTCATAAATAGTATCGTCATAATACAAAACATAATACATAACAATATCATTACAGAAAATTTACAATATATTTATGACATGTAAACATAGTAAAATCTTATAGTACCATGTGTGACTATAGATGTGTAATTATACTTATAATAATTGTTAGCACAAACTCATTTTTAGAATAATATATTTACTGTCGTGAATATATTTTACAATTGTCATTTAATTATATTAGTACAATATATTTAAAATATTATTAATTCAATATTTTTCTGCATTTTTAAGTGAAAAGTTATTTTTATTAAATTTTGAAAATCACCCTCTAAATGTTACATTAGTTATTTTTGTATCATTCATGTAATATTCACTATCTTATTAAATGGAACAAAAAAATAATAATTTAATTTTGATATATTATTATTAGAAAAGTAATATGAACATATTTAAAAATTATTTAATATTCAGTTCAATGGTATATTATTACTGTGAAATATAAATTAAAATTAAGTGCTATTAAAAATTGCTAAAAATAATAACATAATATTAATAAATGTGAAATTTATTAATTTACGTTTCCATTTTTAAATTTGTCAAATTTGTTTTTAAACTGTAAGTACAATGTTTATATTCAGAAATTTAATGTTCAATATTTATATTTAGAATTTTCAATTTGCATTGTAATAATATACTTTGCAAGTATAAATTAAGATTAAACAAAAACAAGTGTTTTGATTTCCTTTTTTAAAGGGAGGAAATAAGCAATTATTGGTAAACGTTATTTTTAATATTTACATTATATTGGAATTATGGGTCAGATCTATGTTAAACTTCTTCTTGCAAATTATTTTAAATCATGTAATATTAATTGGGAATTATAATTAATATTTTATTCAAAATTTCTTTGCTGTGTTATTTAAATTAAAAAGAAAGATTTGAGAATTTGCAGATTTGTAAAATTTAAATATTTAAAAACTTCATGACTTTAGGAGTTTTTAAAATTTAAAACTTGAAAAATATAGTAATTTGGGAATTTGAAAATCTGAAAAATTAAAAATTTTACAATTTAAAATATAAATTTTAATTCCTATAATGGAATTAAAAATTTAACAATTCAGAAATATAAGAATTAAAAATATTTGACAGTTCAGAATTATAAGAATTAAAAGATGAAAAATATCAAAAACTTGAAAGTTACAAAACAGCTTTGAGAAAATTTTAAAGTGACAGATAGTTGAGGTCTTTGACAACAGCTTAGATGAGAACATAACCTAATGCCTGTTTCCTATCATATTTTGATTGGATTCAAATTAACGAGTCGTGGTAGACAATGTGCAATATTTAAATGCAGATGTGGACATAATCTATGTGGTGTGGTGTGCCGCAATAGTTAGCTGGTAGCCAAGAACCAAGGCTAAATTGCACTGTCGTTCCCATGTTACACGCGGAGACAGGATCTCCTTGGACGTGAAGTGTCCATAGTTAATCGCATATTCGCTGGACAAACAGAACGAAACGTACATACTTCAAAAATATGTCTAAATGCCACTATAAATTCGATTCTATTAATACATGAACTTCCGGCGCACTTACTCTTCACTGCACTTTTAGGTTGAAAATAAAATAGAACAATGAGTGAGTAAATATTGAAGCTCAGCTGATGTACACAATTATTCTTCGTCTCAACAAAATATGGTGTTTCAACAAAATACGACTGTAAAGTCTTAGAATATAGAATGTGACATCTGAAAATAGTCGTTTTTATTGGTTAGTAGTTCCATTGTCAAAGTCCTTACTGACAATGAGTGTAGAAAAAGTCAAGAAGGTTATGTCAACAATGACAGTTTTGGGCAAAAAGTAAAGCGCGAAATTTAAATTATAATTGTGTCTTTTAAGTAGGAGATAGATATTGTGTTACAAATTTAAAATGAAAATGTAATATGAAAATTGTTTAATTTAGGACTTTGGTAGTTTGGAAATTTATAAATTAGAAAATTTGGAAATTTATAAATGTGGAAATTTAAAAATTCAGATTGTTTACATATGAATTTATAAATTTAAAAATATGAAAATTTAAATATTTAAACTTCTAAATCTCTATATGTTTAAATTACCAAATTTTTAAAGGTAGATATTTCTAATTGCTAGATTTTCAAAATTGAATAATTATAAATTTGATAATTTGGTAGTTTTGTAAATTAGTAATTTAGTAATTTGGTAATTTGGTGATTTGGTATTTCAGTAATTTAGAAATTTAGTAATTTTATAATTTGAAAATGGGGAAATTTAGTAATTTTGTAATTTAGTAATTTGAAAAGTTGTTATATTGGAAATATACTGAATGTACAAGAAATAACAAAAATAGTCTTCGTCACATTATAGTGTATAATTAGCAATAGAGAAAAAACAAAGGAATTAAAATAGTATCATTGTTCGAATCTTTTTGTTACCGACAGTAGATCATCGTCTCGGTAATTACTTCAATGTAAATAGTGCACTAAGGTCGTCGACATTCTTCGTTCGACAGTGTTCGATCATAGGAATTATTATACTTTTACAAGGACTCGTTACGATCACTATCTACCGAAGACTACATAATTCCGTAACGTTGACACAGTTTTTGCTGTACCATTCCAGTTAATCTTGAGTCATATTTCTGCTTATTGTTCGAAACGTTGATTTTGTCAGCTGAGAACCATTTCCTTTCTTTTCGAATTAGAGGTTGAGGTTATTCGAACAGTTTTAAATATACGTTCTACTATTTAATAGAATTTATGATATAGAACTTATGTTATTAGAATTTATAATGTAGAATATAAATACTGTCTAAATGTTATTAGATTTATGATTAAATTTATGACTTCTCACGGACTTTGTTTCGAAACCGTACGAACTGCACGCTACTGTAGATCTGTGGTACTTACGTGGATAATTCCATGCAATGGGCAATATAACAAATTTACTAACTAGAAACTTCTTTTTATTGATTTATACAGGTTAAATAATTAATGCATTACGTATTTTGAAAAACTTGAGTTGAAATTAAATTTACGTCGAAGATTAGATAAATTGAAAATGATCGTTGTATATTACTAGATCAGTATATTACTAGAACTCTAGATTTTTATCTTTATGACTATATTTCTAGGATCTTTATATCACTAAAATTTCTACAATCCTAGGATTCCTACATTCCTAAGTCTCAAATTCTCTAGACACCAAAATGCCCTAGATCCTAAAAGTCCCTAGATATCCAGATTCGCAAATCCCTAGAACCTTAAATCCATAGATACCAAATTCAAAAATACCTAGATAAAAAATTCCCCAGATCTCAAAACCCCTAAATTTAAAAAATCCCTAGACTCAAGATTTGCAAATCTCCAAATCTCTGGATCAAAAATTCTTAGATTCCAAAGTCCCTAGATTTGTAAATCCCCAGGTTCCGAAATCCCTAGGTGCCCAAATCGCATAATTTTCAAATGCCAAAACTTAAAAATAATTAAAAATTCCCAAATTCAAAAATTCCTAAATCTCCAAATTCCCTGGAACTCTAAATATTTTCTGCATTCTTTAAATCCCTAGTTCTCGATATCCCGAGATTCCTGCATCTCTAATTTTCTATTAAATTAAAAGGCACTTCAAAATGTCCACTTAACCAACAAATTCAAATAAAGATATTCATCCTCAATATTACATAATTTATGTCACCCTAGTAACATTTTATTGCGCCAATTTTTATCAACAACCGGATTTGTGAAACATTCCATTATTACAACAAAATTTGTGACTCTATCTAGAATTTAGAATGCATACAATATCCTTAAAAGATAACATTAATTTTGTCACTGAAAGTGTATAAAATGTACGAATATAGTTAATTAAGGTAAACGAAATTTCGCAGCTGAAAATAAATGTTTTGAAATATATCCTGAAATAGGTACGTGTTTTCTCTAGTGATATGTTGGCTCTTTAAACAGACGTTTACAGTTTCTTCACGTTTCTAAAAGTGTTCTTTTCGAGATCGTAATGGAATTCCAGACTAATTACGTGTATCTCGAACGCACCCACGATCGAGATTGTCTTTGCCACTTACGTATTAATTTTTATACATACGTCCGTTGCAAAGTAAAAGGCAGGTTGACCTGTTATTTATTTCATGTCGATTCGTTATATTTTTGTATCGTAAATACTATATTTAACGATCAGAGTTAAAGTGATTCAGTGTGTTTCTTTTTTTAAATTTATTTTGTTATGTCATGTAGTACCGTGAGACGCAAGTATATTGTAGAGAATGTTACAGATAAAATTTTTTTTAAATAACCTAACCCTACTTTTGTTATAAACTGCTACTATCATAATGTTATTTCAAAAAATTACTGAGAACTCTCGTATGTAACTTCAAAATTTCCAAATGTCGAAAGCTTAATTTTCAAAAATTGTAAATTTATATTTTTCAATTTCAAAAGTCTCAAATTTTCAAATTTCTATAAATTCAAATGTTCTATTCCTAAATTCTCTAAATCTCCGGTCTCCGAATTCCCCACATGGCGCAATCGCCTCGCTAATACTTTCCCGCGTTTCTTTCGCATTCAGATCAGTTTCGTAGGTTAATTAAAAACTGTCTCAAGGGAAACCAATCTCCCCTGTTTGATAATGTCACATCATATGGGAAGTTCGTCGTTGTTCCTGGTTGCGGAACAACGCGGAACCGCGTTTTAACAACGTTGTTATACCGTAGTCGCGGGTTTCGAGGCGAATCGCATGCGGTAGTAAAAAAAGTTTCCACGGTTGGTTTCTCGGAGAGTGCCGGAGTGAAAGGTACCTCCCATTTTTGTCCTCTCCTGCCGATCAAACTAACCTCTCTTTCTTTCTTTACTTCTCTCTCTGTCTTTACTTCTCACTCCTTGCATCGACATCACGTCCGTCTAACGCGAACCCTTTCTCCCTCTATAACCCCTCACTGTTTCCCTTTACCGTCGGCGATATCGAGAAATGTTCGAGGAAACGAACTATTGTGTGTTTTACTGTGACAACGACACTTGAATAATCTTCTGAAATGACACTTTTTTACTTGTCGTAGAAACAGGTTCGTTTATGGAACGTTTTACTTCTTTTGGCGGATTTTCATTGGAAAATGATGGCTAGTTGTATAGGTTATGTATGGTCATTTTTGTCGTTATGTAACAGAGTGAGTGATAGATAATTGTAGATGTTTTGTGAGTACATAGATTATGATTAATTAGTGATAATTTACGGTGAGAAATAATAAATGTCACTGAATGATTAGTATTGATTATTAACCCTAATGATTGGTTAAATGTTTTGTGTTTACTGATTATTTTTGAAGATTGTGATTAATTAATAATAATTTACGGTGACAAATAATAAATGCCATTGAATATTAGTATTGATTGTTAGATTAGTATTGATTCCTGGAAATCGGTTAGGAATTTAACCTAACAACATTTGCTGATAGCAATATCGAGTACTGTTGAAGTTTATGATTAATATCTTGAACTGACTACATTCCAATAAACTTCTGAAATGTATGACACTTTATTTGCGGTAGAAACAGGTTCATTTATGGATCATTATACTCTTTTTGACAGATTTTCCTGGGAAAATGTTTAGTTATATAAAGTATATAATTATTTTTATGCTGTTATGCAATATAGTAATTGATAGTTAGGTAATTGTGGATGTTTTATGGGTTCATTGGATAATCACTATTTTTGAAAATTACTTTTGATTAAAATTATAATTTATAGTTATATCATTGACTAAAGATATTTTTAGTTATATTCAGTGATGAATAATAAATAATAATTAATAATAACTTAATTAATTAATAAAGTTAATTGAAGCTAAAAATTAATTTAATTAGTTAATAATCTAACCTAATGATAAATGATATTTTTGACAATACTTTTTGATAATAAATATGAAATATTACTGTTGGTTCTTGACCCTAATTGATTAGTAATCTAACCTAATCATAAATAGTTTTTTAATAGTACATATTGTTAGATATTTTTATTGATTATTAACCCTAATTGAATAGTAACCTAATTGTAAATATTTTTGATAATATTTTTTAATAATGTATATTATTGAATACATAATATCATCATTGAAGATTGTAATTAATATATTTTAGAATCCCAAATAAATTCTTTGACACTGTTCCTATATCTGTTATATTTTCAATACCTAATAAATTATAATTAAAAGATTAATTTACAAAATTAATTCTTAACAAATTAACACTTACATACTATTCAAAATACACATAATTTTATACAGTAAATTATAGTCAACTATTAATAACAAAAAAGTTATAACAATTGTAAATACAGAAAAAGAATTATAATTTTGTTAAAAAAAATAATGTTTGTGTATATTGTGTATCTGAATAGTGGCTATGTAAAGTGGAACCTAACAAATCGTATCAATGAAACAAAGCATTGAAATAAAATTACGATCAAAGTGTTCGTATTCGAACGTATAAAACGTTGATCGAAATTACGAGCGTCGAAAACCAATCTGTGCTGGTAGCAACAGGTCATTAACCCACATTCGTTTCTAATACAGAGTGATAAGTGAAAGCCTATAATTTTCTCGTATTTTCCGCTAAGCTCCATGCTGGTTAACGAGAACAGAAGATTCTTGTTATTATCATTGCTACCAGTATTCGTTAGCTACGATTCAGCTAATTCTTCAGCATCGTTGTCTCTTCAGCCATTCAGTTTTATTGCAACGCTTTTACCTACTTAGGGCTATTGTTATATCTTAGGTACTTAATTTTATTGCTACGTTTGCATTAAGTTAATTTATCGTATTGTTACTTACCAAATAATCGATTCTGGAATATGTGAAGTAGCACTTAATTTAATGGAATAAAAATAGCGCAAAATGGCACTGGCGCATCCATTTTAAGGTTAGATTTGATTTACGTATGTAAATAACAGTTTTATAGATATTTTGCATATGAAATGAATCTTCACGTAAAATGTAATACACTCTTTAAAGTTTCACTACAAAGTTTTACTACAATGGAATTTCACACCCAATAAACTCTTTCTTATGAAATTTTTTATGAGTTAAATAAGTCTTATGCGTGATGTGTTTCTGTGCGGTCCGCCATGTTGATCTAGAGCGGATGAAGACTCAAATGGCGGGAAGATTCAAATCTATTTATTTAAAAATGAATTTTTAAAATAAAATAACAAATCAAATACTCTTATTTGACACAGAGTAATAAAATTTATTTTATGCTAGCACAAATGCAGCATACCTGTAATACTTTGTTTAAAATGAACAAAAAATTAAATTAAAAATTGAGAACAAATGAAACTGCATAATATCACAGAGAAACTAAATCTGCATATTTTTAAGCACTTCATAACAATAAAAAATAAAACGTTATAAAAAGATTTGAATTTTCGCGCCACGCAAGGTGACACCCGATTTAAATCAATATGGCGGACATTTTCCTATCACTCCCTGACGATCATTAATTTTTATTATTTAATACATCCAATTTTTAAAAATCCATAACAGTTTCAATAAAAATGAAAAGGATTGAATATTTCACCTAAAATAATTGCAATTTGATGCAAAAATAAGTTCTGTACGTAAAAGTATACCTACTAAAATATACTTGCCTTGAAACCTGTCATTTTCGTGACAAGAATTCTTTATTCAACCTATGTAGAAATTATAATTGCATAATTCTGTTTAACCATCCCAAAGTAATATAGTTACACAACAATTTTCACCTCTTGTCCATTAACACAGAAAGGTCGATAGAATTGTAATTCTATCGGCATGTAAAATGACCCGTTTAACGGGCAACGTACTAAAGGAATTTCAATCCTTTCCAACTATTCTTTACGATCAGATGTAGACTTCAGATATAACATTGGATATCTCAAGATCGGCGAAAACTGCAGAATGTAGAAAGTCTTTCAAAATCCAGGTTTCTACTCGGGAAATCTAAAACTGTTGCACTACGTGGAATTGCAATAAAATGTGCACTGGAACTGTCTAACAATAAGTTGTTAATATTACGGTACGAGTGCCATAAAAGTCTTGCGTTCTCCTCGCGTTATATCGCATTTTTCTTTACTACAGAAATTAATGTACTCTTTTATGAAATCAAGTGGAAAGCTAATTATTATATAAGCAGATAATTGTAAAATAAAAAATACGTATAAAGGAGATTCAAATTTAAAATTAATATTAAATTATTTTGTTAATACATTTTTGTATATATTTTTAGTTATAGAATTAAATGTATTGTTGTTTAAATATGTGTAGCATTGTGAATGTATGGTTAGGTGAGTTGGCGCGCGAGTTAGTACCAGTTGCACGTGTTTTAGATGCCAACTTTCTGGACGTACACAGTACATATTTTTTTTTCAAGATTTTGTAATTATGAGATATGAAAGTGGGTGATATATTTTTGTATATATTTCTGTACATTCTATATTTATTTAGGTACATGGTCCATGTGTACTAACACATTCTATGTGTTATGTATTTATTATTTCTTTGCACATTGTACAATATGTATTGTTTATATTTTTATTCTTACATTATTTATATATTATAGATTATATTTTTATTATTACAATATATGTTTATTATTTATTATATATCTAGCTATATTCTATTTACATATGTTTACATATGTAGTATATTTTCATGCATTATATGTTTAGATATATATTATATATTTTATATATGATATGTTTAGGTATTTTCTCTATATATTGTATATTACATATGTAATATATTTTGATGCATTACACATGTGAATATAGATTGTATACTTTATATCTACATTATACATGTGAATACATGTTGTACACTTTATACATAACATATTAATTATATATTGTATATTTTATACATATATATATTCAAATATACATAATATGCTTACAATATTTTTAAACGTCATTTTAAACAAAACAAAATAAAGTATTAACATTAAAATAAATAACATTAGCAATAAAGTACTAACATTAAAATCCCATAAAATATAAAATACTAACAATAACATTTATAAACATATAAAATTCGTAAATATTAAATAAAATACTGCATATAAAAGTTTTATCAACAAAATTAGTTCAATACTAAATAAAAATGATACTGACGCAATTAAAATTGCGCTATTAACAATTTCACAGAAAGGTCAGTTTATGAATAAATTGAAGTTGGTGATTTTTAACGTAGCGGGTTTCGTTTTACACGATAAAAAAGTAAACTGGATCGACGTCACTGGAATTCGGAACCTGTTGATCGTGGCGCGAGACATTTAACGGCGAAATACGAAAAATCGGTTGATCGCGATCGAGCAGCCGCGTTCCTTCAGAATTCTCCTTGAACGCAAAATCGGCCATATTAACCGAGTTCCTTTCACCAAGCGTCGCGACGCAGCGAAACGACGAACTATCCGTTGCCCGGCGCACTTTTCTTTTGCATCGTTCAGAACCTTGTTACGTTTATGGCGATCATGTGTCCCCTTTTTTCCGACCGTTTATTCACTGACTAATTGCACAGATTTATTGCTGAATCCTGAACATGCGACGTCGCACGTTTTCACAAAACTTGGATCACTGATGAAATTTTGAGGTTAACCTTGCTTTCAAGTTTGATGTATAATTATTATTATATGTTGTTAAAATTATTATTATTTACTTGGAGAAATTGTAAATGAGTCTATTGTATAATATTTTGCTGGCAAAACTTAACATAACCTAACCTAAGCTTTATAATATGTTATTACTTATAGGTTATTAAATTTATTATTATTTGCTTGGAGGAATTGTAAATGAGTCTATTGTATAATATTTTGCTGGCAAAACCTAACCTTACCTAACCATTATTATATGTTATTAAATTTATTATTATTTACTTGGAGAAATTGTAAATGAGTCTATTATATAATATTTTGCTGGCAAAACCTAACCTAACCTAACCTAACCTAAGCATTATAATATGTTATTACTTATAGGTTATTAAATTTATTATTATTTGCTTGGAGGAATTGTAAATGAGTCTATTGTATAATATTTTGCTGGCAAAACCTAACCTAACCTAACCATTATTATTTATAGGTTATTAAAATTATTGTTTACTTTAAAAAACTATAAATGAGTGTATTATACAATATAGTGTTATTAATATATGATTAATTGATTAAATTGATTTTGAATTATTTAATTGTTCATATTAAATTGACATTATTTAAAATATTTAGGCATTAAGTTTACTGCGTGGATATTAATTAATTGTTCGATTATAGCGACGTTATTAGAATTATTTCATTATTATGTAATCGATATCGTCTGAATAATTTAATCATATAATTATTTGGCTGAGGTTAATTATTAATATATTAATTATAAATTGATACTGATCAGAATATTTAATCATTTAATTGTTGATACACGTCGATACTATTCTAACAATTTAATTTTTTAATTACATTGATATTATTAAATTGTTAAATTTTTAAATTACTAAATTATTAAATTAAATTAATATTGATTGAATAATTAAACACTTAAGAATTAGTCGAAAAATTTCCCTATTATATTTTTCCATATATTTGAAAATACTGAAACATACTTATGTTAATTAATAATTTTACATAAGTAACTGTTGATCCTTCAGGATTAAATATTGCAATGCTCGGATATATTACATAAAGTACACCACGGTGGTGTTACATAACGAGTATAATGAGTAGAACGTTCAGTAATACCAGGGGATATGTGGAGTAGAATTCCATTTGAATATTGACTGCAATCATTTTATAACCTCTTAGTGCTGAAGGTATACTATGATCTATAAAATATTAGTCATTCACTTCTTATGACATTCTACACTATAATAACGTAAATTATTTCTTTGTCAATTATGTTATATTATTACTGTGTTATTAGTATATTATTATATGTTGTTACCATACTTATTACTATAAATGTTATTACTATACTCATTACCAGAAATGCTATACTAATACTATAATTTTATTATATTTTTACTATATTATTGTTATGTTATTTCTAAATTATTACACATAGACTATTACTATACTTGTTAGTACAAATACTATACTAGTACTATAATTTTATTATATTTTTGTTACATTATTACTATATCTTTACTTTATTATATTTTTATTATATTATTACTATATTTTTACTATATTATTGTTATGTTATTTCTAAATTATTATACATATACTATTACTATACTTACTAATACAAATACTATACTAGTACTATAATTTTATTATGTTTTTATTATGTTCTTACTATATTTATATTATGTTATTTCTGAATTATTATACATATACTATTACTATATTTACTAATACAAATACTATACTAGTACTATAATCTTATTATGTTTTTATTATGTTATTACTATATGTTTACTACATTCTTATTATGTTATTTCTATATTATTATTCATATACTATTACTATACTTACTAATACAAATACTATACTAGTACTACTATACTAGTAATTTTATTATATGTATTTTTTTTATGTTATTACTATATTCTTATTGCTACCATTACTATGTTACTTCTATATTATTATGTATTATCACTATACTTATACTACTCTTACAATATTACTATACTTACTTCTAATGATGATATATTATTAAAATATCATCACTGCGTTATTTATATATTATTATAAACTACTACTATACTAATTGCTACTAATGTAACATTATCATTATATTATTACCACATGATTACTATCACTATGTTATTACCATATGTATTACTATATACTGTTACTATACTTATTACTACTAATTTTATTTTTACTACTTTCAACCCCACTATTATATTACACTACTATTCTACCTCATGTGTATACTATTCGCTTATGTCACTATACTATCCCACAACTATACTACTACTATACTATATTTCTTTACTACAATGCTTTTATTTCACTGTTCCACAATTCTACTATTTTACTATTCTGTTTAAATAGACAAATTCCTTATTACAATACTACTATAGTATGCTACTCTGCTACTATACTATTGTACTACTACCTCCGTTAATCATCTAATTCTATAATACCGTTCTAAACTTCCACTACACCATTATGACAATATCATAACAATACTATAATCATTATAATATTATTTTGTTCTATTACTATACTACTATTGTCTTATTCCAATGTTTCATTGCATTACTATATTGTTACATGACTGCTGTACTGTTTTCTTTAAGCGCAAATGCTTATGCATCGGGTTCTAGTGTGGTCACAGTATGACTCAGACTCGACTTTATGAGAGGGAAGGTCTGACTAAACGTTTCATCATACTTTGAGATTTGTTACTATAACCAACGAGATGAGTGCAGCAGTAGTATAGTAATATAGTGAAATATCAGCGTTGCTCTATAATATAATACAATCATTAGTGTAGTTAAATAGTAGAGTAACAAAATAATGGAATAATGTGGCGTTAAAATAGTGAAATAGTGAATAGGGAAATAGTGGAATAGTGGAAGGATGGAATAGTAAAATTATAGATTGGAAGAATAGTAGAATAGTTAAATACTAGAATGGTGAAATAGTAGAATAGTGGAATGCCAGAATAGTAATATTGGACAATAGTGAAATAGTAAAACAGTACAAAAGTGGAATAGTAAAATTGTAGAATGGTAGAATAGTAGAATTCTAAAGTAGTGGAAGAGTAGAATAGTAAAATGATGGAATAGTTAATGTTGGTATAGTAAAATTGTGGAATAGTATTACTGAAGAATAGTGAATAGTGGAACAGTACAAAAGCGAAATAGTAAAATTGTAGAATGGTAGAATAGTGAAATACTGCAATGATGGGATAGTAAAATAGTAGAATAGTAAAATGTTGGAATAGTAGAACAGTGAATAGTAGAATAGTGAATAGTAGAATAGTGAATAGTAGAATAGTGAATAGTAGAATAGTGAATAGTAGAATAGTGAATAGTAGAATAGTGAATAGTAGAATAGTGAATAGTAGAATAGTGAATAGTAGAATAGTGAATAGCAGAATAGTGAATAGCAGAATAGTGAATAGCAGAATAGTGAATAGCAGAATAGTGAATAATAGAATAGTGAATAGTGAATAGTAGAATAGTGAATAGTAGAATAGTGAATAGTAGAATAGTGAATAGTAGAATAGTGAATAGTAGAATAGTGAATAGTAGAATAGTGAATAGTAGAATAGTGAATAGTAGAATAGTGAATAGTAGAATAGTGAATAGTAGAATAGTGAATAGTAGAATAGTGAATAGTAGAATAGTGAATAGTGAATAGTAGAATAGTAGAATAATAAAATAGTGAAATAGTGGAACAGCGGAAAGAAGAATAATGAAATATTAGACTAGTAGATTTAACAAAATATAAAAATAGTAAAATAGCGAAACAGTAAAATGATAAAATAACAGAATACTGAAACATTGTAATAACGCAGTAGAAAAATAGTAGAATACCAAAATAATAAAACAAGAATCTGAAACAATAATAAAAGAGTAAACTGATACCAACAAAACTTCTTCAGGTTAAGTTAGGTTACATCACAACTTTCTTATATATAACCTAACCAATTTCATTACTATTCTTTCATCCCACCATGAACCTTCTTCCAATAAAAAAAGTATGCTACAGATGAATTCAATCAGTTCTCCGAAAATGCCAGACAAGAATTCATTAATCCAATTATCACAAATTCCTTAAAAAACAGTAGACTCTTAGCTTGTATACCCATCATATTTCCCTAACACCTGTGCCACATAATCAAATTATGACCTAACCGATACCATTTCCTGTTTGCAGAATGAGGGAGTACGTCGAAGAGAACGAGAAGACTGACCCGCTGATACACGCGCCCGACAAGAAGAACAATCCCTGGGCCGAGAAAGGCAAATGCATAATCATGTAATCAGGACGTAGAACCGCAACCGGGTAGGGGAGGAGGCGAAGAGCATCAGAAGGCACCATCGGCAGAGACAAAAAAAAGAAGGAGAAGAGGTCGGATCGTTTAGCGGCGGTCGAAGAAAAACCGAGAGAAACTATAAAACCAAACCAAAAAAACAAAAGACGTATAACAAAAAGGATAGAACAATGAGGAGGAAGAAGAAGAAGAGAAATCGCGAGATGGCTGCGACGGAGTTGTGCAATGCTCGACCGAACGGTTGGATCAGGAAGGAGCCAAGTGTCGTTCGCGAACACCAAAAACGAATAAGGAGGAGCGAGGCTGACGCGGAGGAGAACCAAAGTAGCTGGAGCAAATTATTCAACAATCTAATTCTTCGTGGTTACCTGTTCGTAGTAACTTTCCCGTTTGGCATGCAAAGTAACGAGCGGCTGGATTGAACGGGTCGTTTTCTTCGTCTTTCTAATCTCAGGTTGAATCTCGCGTCTCGAGCAACGCCAGAAGTATACTGTGCGCAGTGGCGTAACTAGGTGGGGGGCTGAAATGGGGCTACGAGCTAATGTGGAAATATGTCACCTGATTAGGTAACGTGGCTATATAACGCGTGGCGATATATCGCAAGGATATTCAACAAATGTTACGCAATGTTTTATAACGAATATATATTGCGTGGGTATACTGTGCACGATGTTACTTGAGACCATATAACGCACGGCGATATATCGCGAGGATAGATGTTATGCAAGGTTTTATAACGAATGACGATATATTACGTTGGTATTGTGCACGAAAATGTTACGGGAGACCATATAACGCGTGGCGATATATCGCGAGGATATGCAACAGATGTTACGCAAGGTTTTATAATGAATGACGATATATTGTGTTGGTATTGTGTACGACAATGTTACGGGAGACCATATAACGCGTGGCGATATATCGCGAGGATATGCAAGTGGTAATGTTACGCGGGGCTATGTAACGGATGATGATATATTGCGTGGGTATACTGCGCGTGGTAATATAACGTGAGACCATATTGCGTGGCGATATATACCGCGGAAATATAACAAGTCATAATGCTACGCGGGGTCATATAACGGATGATGATATATTGCGTCGATATACTACGCGTTATAATGTAATATGTGTACGTATAACAAGTGGCGATATATCGCGTGGCCATATATTGCGCGGATACAAGAGGAACTGTCACGCAGGGCTATACAATAGATGGTAATATGCAGATATACTACGCGTAATAATGTAGCGTGTGACCATATAACAAATGGCCATATATCGCGAGAAGGATGCAAGTCTTAACGTCACGCGGGGTTATATAAGGGATGGCGATATATTGCGGAGATATACGCGTGATAATGTAACGTGTGATCGTATAACACGTGGCCATATACTGCGTGGCTATATACGGCGATATTTCGCGTGGATGTACAACTGGTAATGTAACGCGGGGATTTGTGACGCGTGATGATATATTGCATTGGTGAACTACGCGTGATAGAGTGGTCATATAACGAGAGGTCATATATTGCGAGGATGTACCCCTAATGTGTTGAGTGGCCATATAACGGAAGACGGAGCTTTACAATACGTGATAATGCCATACGATGAATGACCATATGTGTAGGTGTACAACGCGTGGTAATGTAACGTAAAACGATATGTTGCCTGACGTGGTATGTGACGATATAACAAGGTGTACGACGCCTGTAAGGAGTAGCTATCTAGCGTGTAACGATATATGCGTAGCTATACAACGCATGACCATATAACGTGTAACGATATATTGCATGAGTATACATATTGAGATCTAACATATACAATGAATGGCGATAAAACGCGTGTCGATCTAATGGGTGGTGATCTTACCATTCTGACATATGAAGAACTGAAGCGTTTACAAGTGGTTACCTAACGCACGACTGTACAATATGTGAAGATGTAACGCGTGTCTATATATACACGTGACGATATATAACGTGTGGCGGTTCAACGGATGGTGATATAACGCGAGATAAGACAACACGTAGTGATCTAATGCGTTGTGATACAACGCGTGGTGATCTAACGCGTTGTGATGTAATGCGTTGCGGTACAACGCGTGGTATACTAACACATAACTATACAATATGTCGAGATCTAACGCGTTGCAATATAACGAGAGGCGATCTAATGTGTGGCTGTATAATATGTGGAGATTATACAGCTGGTAATAGAACGCAAGACGATGCACTGCGTGAATATATAAAATTTGCAACAATCTACCACACTGCGATTTAACGCGTGGCGATATAACACGTGGTAATCTAACGCGTAGTTACACACTATGTAAAGATTCAACGTATTGCAATTCAACGAGTGGCTATGTAACGTGTGGCTGTACAATGCGTGATGATCTGACGGATGGCTATATAACGCATATGCAATCTAATGCGAGGAAAATTAACGCGTGGCTATTCAATGGATTTGCGTAATTATTTAATGGGTGGCGATATAACGCTCGGTAATTTACCGCAGGGCCACATAACACACGGCGATATAACGCGTGGCCATATATCGCGTAACAACATAACGCACGGTCGTACAACTTGTAGTCGTTTGACACACGGCGATATAACGCCTGGTAATGTAATGGACGGCGATATAACGCGTGGCTATATAACGTACGGCGATATAACGCGTGGCCATATATCTCCTAAAAATATAACGCACGGTTGTACAACCTGTAATCGTTTGACACACGGCGATATAACGCCTGGTAATGTAATGGACGGCGATATAACGCGTGGCTATATAACGTACGGCGATATAACGCGTGGCCTTATATCGCGTAACAATATAACAAACGGACGTACAACCTGTAATTTGACACACGGCGATATAACGCGTGCTTATATAATGTACGGCGATATAACGCGTGGCTATATAACGTACAGCGATATAACACATAATGATTGAACGTACGGCGATATTACGCGCGGTGATCAACTCGTAGCTCTAAAACCAACTGTAACCAAATTCGCCACAGTTTTACGCGTGGCGATATAACGCGAGTCGGCTCGAAAACGGCTCCCTAAAGATCCTAGTTACGCCAATGATTGCGCATCGATATTAATTGGTTTGACTTTCACATCGTTGCGTCCGTCTCTCTTCCTCGCTTTTTTTTTTACCTTTTAAGTTTCTCTTTGTATATTGCATGACAGCGAGTAAATACATTTCTTAAGCGAAGATTACGTGAATGTATTCTCGAATGACAACAAAAGGGCGACCATTTCGAAGCAACAGTAAGGATGAAAATTGAATGGAAGGAAAATAAACGAAGACCAAACGGAAAGTATGCAGACAGGAACAAGATCGGCCTCGGCTCCGTATACCACTTCCGCCTCGTCGTTGTTCCGAATCGATTTATAAAACGATCGATAACGCGTTATGCGTCATATACACCGTGTGCAATTTCGAATCTAGTACCATGAAAACTCTTTTGAACCGTTCATTATATCGTAAGGATTATTTATTCTTAAGTACACAGTGTAATCTAACGTCATTCTATGTACACACGTTATACCATATGTCGTACGATTAATATGCTATGCATATTTCTGCGAATTTCTTACGGAAAATATAATATATTCACATCGTTTAATGCTTTCTTCTATTTCGCGTACAATACCCCCTTTTTTATCATCATCGCTTCATAATTCAAAATTTTTATATTCGGTGTTTATTTTTAACATTTTGAAATTCACTAAACTGATAATCGAACACTGTTTCGTAAGATGCTCTGAATCGCCAGACTCTATAAAACAGATGTTATAAATACAGTAAACAGGTTCTGCTAAAATTAAGCAATTCACAGAAACTGGAGTCGTAATTTAATTCAATTATGAAACGATTTCTGGCTAGTTTCAAAACGACCCATAAAAATCTTTATAATTCTTAGTAATAATAGTTTGGAGCTTTTATTTGTTGAGGGAAGAAAAATTATGCTTTGAAATGTAAACTCGTATGGAAGTACCGGAGGAATTTATCGATACAACATCAATGATCGATACTGTTTCCCCCGTTATTTTGTAACGCATGTGAGAACATTTTCATGGCAAGCAACTGTTAAGCATAAACGCAGTAGACTTTCTATATTTTTTCACGGTACGACATTGCGATGTAAATACGCTAACGATTATTATGAAAGACTTAAAAGCTTTCTTATTCTGCGAACGGGCTCAAATATTTCTAATGCCTGGAGAACGTTCCATTCATGGAAACGTGAAATGCTAAATTTTCTTATCATTTTTATGTAACGTTATCTATAGTGTTACATGCTTGCATTTTTGTTGAGTGACGTTATCTATCAGATTACATGGTTGCATTTTTGGTATGTGACGTTATGTATAATATTACGTAATTGTATTTTTGTTTTATGACGTTGTCTGTTGTATTCCATAACTGTAGTTTTATTTTTGACAGGCTGTGTTTAACTTTTATTGGTGTACTATGTTTCATGTTTTTAAGTTTTTTGGATTGCTATTTTTCTGAATATTAGAATTGTCAAATTTATATATTGCCAAATTTCTAAATTTTTGAATAGTTACTTTAGGAATTTTTCAAATTTTCAGATTTGTACATTTCAAAATTCTCAAATTTTCAAATTTCTACATTTAAAAATTCTCAAAATTTCAAATTTTATAATAAAAAATGTCCATGTTCCTAAGTTCCCAAATTCCCAAATTCCTAAATTTACAAATTTTCAAATCCTAAATTTACATTTCTAAATTTCTAAGTTATTACTATTTATCAGTTATTATGCATATTTATTATTATTTACTACATGTTACATTATTATTATTTATTTGTATTAAAATTTTATTACCATTTATTATTTGTTATACTTTTATTGTTATATGTTGCTTACATATTTGTAATAATTTATTACTTATTATATATTTATTAATATTTATCAATTATTAAGTATTCATTATTTTTGATTACCTGTTAAATTTGTATTACTATACATAACTTGTTATATTTTTATTATTATCTATTATAGAACTAACTTTAAATAAAGTACGCTTATGTATAATTTTATTATATGTATAAATTTCATATTCGTTAAATATTTTAAAGTATAATCATTTTTCAATATTTATATTAGTTACAATATTATTATTCTAATTATCCTGTTAGTTACAATGTCAGTTAAAATGTTATAATTCAAAGAATAATTAAAACAATTATTTATTATTTCTACTATTTCTTACCTATATATATTTAGTATTATTTATTATTTACTAAATTTTTATCATTGTTAATTACTTGTTATATTTTTATTTATTATAAAATAAACTTCAAGTAAAAACATGTTTACTTATCATTTTTCTATAAATATAACTTTGTTATATACATGAATAAATAAATACAAGAATAGAGATATTTGGACAGTTTCCTAAACGTTACTAGCATCCTACAAAGTTCAAAGTTGCACATTCGTGTTGCTTTGCCGTTGAAGAAACCGGTTCGCAAATCCTGCGGTCCACTTCTTACCAGACGCATTTGAATTTAATTTGCAACTGGTCATATAATAAATCAATCGGGATACGAATGGATATTCCGACTTTTCCAAGTTTCTGACTTTTAAACGGATGTATTAAGACTGGTAAAACATGTGATATATCCCACGCAACTGGACTAAGGTATTAATACAAAATGGCGGAGAATGGAGGAAAAATTCATTCGCTCTTTTGTCATATGTTCATTCCTTTCAAGAGAGTCTGTTGGAAAGAATATTATCATCATTTTTATTATTGTTATTATAGTAGAATGTCGGTAAGATTGCAATTAAAACAATTTCGAGTTAGTCACCAATATGATTTTGAAAAATGGCGGGAAACTATTTCCGAATACTTTTTAACTACCATTATAATTTATCAAACATTATTCATTGTAATTTAAAAAACTAGAGTACTGATCACGTTAGAATATTTCCAATGCTTCCTAAACAATTTAGTAATCAGAAATAGAAATATTATTTATTTCTTTCTTCATTATACTAGAATCAGGAGTTTCCAATATTTTTTCTCGTCACTATATGTTTCTCTAGCGTCTTATATGGTATTCACCTTCAATTTAATCTCATTTAAAGTTTGACGCGATAATACACTGGTTCACACATAAAACACATTATGCTTCAATATTAATTATCCACACGAATTCGAACGAGTAAAATTTCGAGAACCTACCATAAACATATAGGTAGAACAAAAACGGAATGCAGAAATGTTAAAGTCGTTCCAATCGATTAAACGTGTCTGAAACTATCGAAAACGATACCAAACACGATTATTCTTCATTTCATCACGACCGACGTCAACGACCACCAAGTATCGTCGCCACTAATAAGCTACAGAGCTTTTAACGCGCTTCCAGTTAATTCTACTTGTAAAAAATTATCGAAAACGATAATTTAGTGCGTCACAAGTCTATCCTAAAAATTTCAAGTGAAAAAACTCAGAATTGCAACCTGTAGCATACAAAAGAACGAATAAATGCAAATCGAATCGTAACAGAAACTAAATACGTCAAAATTACCGTACTTCCAGATATCGTTACCTAACCCCCTCACTCGCATAGTATTAAACGCAACGTTCCTCTTAGCTGTTCACATACTTGTTCAATCAAAATCACCAACAGTATTCCAAACATGCTTCACTTCCTTCACCGATTCAACGCCGGTCTATCACCCGTCTATTCCCAACGGAACGCTCATGCGTGTACATAATCGCGTACACCGCTCTAACTGTACACAAAATGAAAGGTGCGTTTAATTGTTTCCAGGCGGACAATGTTGACACCATGGTTTTGCTGCACTATTTCCTCCCATAACGAATTTTACTAATATAGAACTGTACGTCGACTTTGAGCGCCTCATGGCGGCGAAATACGAACTATGGTGGTCCTCGTCTCTCTTACGTCACTCCATGGCGGAGAGACAAGGACAGCGGCAATTTCAAGAATATACGAGGTAGCAAAATTTTCTTACTTAAAATTTTTTTCCATAAATGATATATTTTTCCATAAAGATTTTTTATCAAATTTTTGTTTAAAGACGAGAATGATTTATATGTATGAACTTTATCAGTTTGAAATTTCCATAACGTTAGCAGAATTTTGAATCTGGAGATTTTGAGAATACTCGAGAAAACGTGTCTTAAGATTGCTGTCCCTCGCAGCTGATGTTCGTAATTTGGACACCGAAAGAAAGCAGGAAAATGGATAGAAACGAGGCTACAGAAAGGAGCTGCTGGAAGAAGGGAGTTGAAACATTCGTACTAGCTATATAGCAGAGAAACCAAAGTGTTTGTGCGTGAAAGAGAGGGGGAGAATGACAGGGGGCTCTGGTTCACTACGGTCAGTGCTTTCTGAACTGTTGTCAGTGACAGTTCTGCCATCATGTGGCGGTGGATCCTCGATCATTGATTCGTATCGATCACGCTTCTTCGTTTTTTCCACTTCGGTTCCACTTTGGACACTTGTTTTTGCCGCATTCGATCGCTAGTTTCCCGCTCGAGCGCGGTCCGACGCGTTTTTTCGTCCACGATCTTGGTGCTACTCTGGGAACGTTACGCTTGCACGAAAAACTAGACGGATCATGGTGAGTGCGATCTTGAAATATGCGCTATTTTCTTTGCGAAACTGTCGTATCGTGGAAAACGAACGGGAAGAAACGAGAAAAACTTTGGAGACTCGCGATTTACTCCTCGAGTTTTCTCAAACGGTTGGGGTGTTTTTAATGATGGAAGTTTATTTTACGGTTAATATTCATTTTATACGCACAAGAATTTGTGTTAAATTTATGGATTTAGGACACATTTTTAAATTTATAGAGGATTTATGTATGAATATATTTTTAAGTGAAATTATAATCTGTATGGAAATATAGTAAATTTTAGAAGTTCATGTATAAATATAAAATTGGAAATTCAAATTATAAGTGATAATGATTTATGATTTATATATGATTTATATACAAATATAGAATGTTTTAGAAATCTATAAATGATTTATACAAAACTAAAAAATATTTAATTAAATTTATAAATGATTCATATATGAACGCACTTTAAATGTCTCAAAGCTAGATATGAAACTTTTACTTTTCACAAATGATTTATACACACAATTTATTTAAAAATTAAAATGTTGACTTGTGAAAAAAGCCAGTTCATCAAAGTTTGAAGTCGATTGTATGACTTTTTTCAAACCCATAGTTTGCGGTTTTCGAAAAGAACACTTTTTAGTATTCATTTTTCGTTTCTTTTCAACACGAGCCGGCTCCGTTTTCAAACTCGTTTTATTTTTTCCATTCGAACGATATTACATCACGCGTGGATTCATGTAAGACCACCGTGGAACCGGTCTGAAAAGAGATCGATTCGGAAAGGATTAAAACATACATCGAGATCGTGACAGGGTTGTGTCATTCTTTTTCCTTCTTCTTTTTTCCACCTTCGTGGCCAGACTGATAGGACGATATTTCGGCCATTTAAGCCGCGTGTCGATACCGAGCGAATTTGACAACTGAAACGTTTTGACGTGCTGCACGCAAAAAGTGCTGAATATAATTGCATCATTTCTGGGCATTGTAATTCAGAGGATTTTTTGTACCGTTGCAAGGTTTTTTGAAAGGAACTGGTGATTTTTAGTGACTTTTTGGATTCTTTTATTTGGCGGTGCATTAATTGCATAAATGATGTACGTTTTATTAAATATGACTATATCTTTTAATTTTGCAGAAGTAGGTAAATATTAACTATTATTAATATTAAATATTAAAAATACTAATTTTACATATTTGTTAAATATTTGTAGAAATTATTTTTGTTGGTGGTTTTTATGAAGGGTTGTTACATATTAGATGAGAAGTAATATTTATACAGTTTATTAAAAAAAATTAAAATTAATTTGCAAGTTGTTAAAATCAAGGATAAAATATTATAAGAACAATTTTTTATAATATAATACTAGTTTTATTTATTTATTTGTCTAATAGTTATAGAAATTATTTTAAGGGATCTTTACTATGTGTTACATTATTTTACAATTTTTTAAAAAAGATAGACATAATAACAATTCTTGTAATGCAAAATTACCTTCAATTGTTTGTTAGACTTTTAATCATGTTAGTTACTTTTATTATTAATTGTTAGTTAAATATTGGACAACAAATATTAAACAAAAAGTTTCTCCTAAAATTTATTGCAAAACATAAATGTATAAAATAATATTACATATTGCCAGATTAATTAAATCAATTGAATAATATTATATATTATCAAAATAAATGAGTTAAATGATATTATATGTTATCAAGATAAACAAGTTAAATAATATTATACATTATCAAAATAAATCAGTTAAGTAATATTATATGTTATCAAAATAAATCAGTTAAATATTCTATATTACTAAAAACAAATATAAACTAATTAATAAAACAAATATAAACTGTGACATTATACTTCACAGACTAATTCTAACATTCAGAAATATATAATATTGTTTCTATTAGACAATCATTAAAATTATCTCACAAATTAAGGAATTACAAAATATTCATGAAACAATATAAATATTAACACTTCACAATTTCACACAATATTATTGCTATCAACTTCCATTTTCTTTTGTAATACTTCTCGCCACTTAACAATTTGTAGCTCACATTTAACAAATTACAGTTTATATTTATTATTTATTAGAACCTAACTGACAGTTACTAATTTCCATATTATTGAATTACTAATCTGTACCGGATATTTAAAAACTACCAAAAAATTTGCATATAGCTCTACGCCCACTTTGAGAACCACTGACGCAATTATGATTAATTAATCCGTGTTGCAAACGACCGTTGATCAATCGACGAAATTGATACTTTCGAAATTCTTGAATTCCTTTCAATTAAAACCGAAGGATTTTTCTATTTCCCGCTCTTATAAGTGCACATAGTTGGCACCTCCTAGTGCAGTTTTTCGTTTCCTTTTAGTAGACAGTTTCACGTCTTTTAAGCGTAACCTAAAAATGGACCACTTGGCACGATCTTCAACGCACAGCAATCTTAAATATTAAAAATCATAAAGTAGTATATTAAATAAAAGCTTAAAGTAGTATTTTAAATAAAATCTTAAAGTAGTGTATTAAAAGTAATGTTAAGTGTATAAATAAATGTATATGTGCAATTATTAATTGCAAAATCTCTCCCTGAGATTCGCGTAAACAGATTATCTCGGCGTCGCAATTATTTATTCCGGAATCCAAGGCCTGAACCGCGAGGTACCGGAATCATTTGCGGCAAGGTTAAAAAACTTGGAAGAAAAGTGAATCGAGAAAAGTTTGCCGATATCTGTCCCGTAAATCGGTGGAACAGTGACAGTCTACCTACGCGTTCCTGAGGACCTTCGCTGTAACAAGTACCGAGAACTCGTTTTGTCCTTCCGGGTTACCCGAGCCCTCTCACTTTCGTCGAACGACGACCTCGTGGTCGATTCTGTCCTGCGATAATCGAACAAATTCGAAACGAGATCGAAAAGACCTACACGCTCACTCTGCTAACGTCACGACCTCGAATAACTCGTTAATCGATTGCGATCATTTTCAGACAAGTGTTCCTTGATTTTCGGAAACGTGTTATAATACATTGACTGCTATAGTGAAGTTTAATTTACCATATGAATCTGTATTATTAAGAATTTATTTATCTAATTGGAAATATTTATGTTAATTTAGAACTGTGGATAGTGTAACAAAATATTGTGAACATATTTAGGTTAGTTAAGAATAAAAGTGTTTACGAAAATTTTCTGAAAATTCAGCGTGACGGTCAACGTGTTAAATATCAAGGTTTTATGATTTTTTTGAACTTTCATTTGAATACGGTCACTTTTACGTGGAGATATTTTACGCATTTAGTGTGAAGGGTGTAACATTTTGTAACAAAGTATTAAGAGAGGTGTTTAAAAATTATTAAATTTTAGTTATAGTTTAAACAATTATTTATTATTTTCAAGTTTCAGTTTTAATTTCACTGCTGCAGATTACTATGAATACAAGTTCTTAACCTAACTGTGAACAATGAGTTATTTTGACAGGTGTACGAATAATTGTTTTTTCGATATTTTCAATATTTTTTTTCGAATAGAATTATTACAACACTTATTTCCGTCGAATTTTTGAGGAATTCAGGAAATGCACTACTTATTTATCGATATATTAATTGTGATAAGATAATCGCTCTACTTTTCGGTCGATGACACAAATTCTATGTAAACACGATTTATTTGACTTTTGATGTTGTAATGTCAATATTAACGATTTATTACAATCGTTTATTAATATTTGAACTATTTTTATCATATTATTCTTATATTAAATTCTCGTGAAGTATAATGCAAATCTTTGACGATTAATAAATTGCGCGCGATTTTCAAACTCCCTCGCGTGACGGTACCGCCATTTTCTTTTACGCAACTGTGCATTGCTTTTAGCACTATCTAAACTTGATCACGGAAAGTTACTAATACAATTAATACTTTGACGGTTGCTGTCACGAAGTCGTGATTTTGAGTCTTAACTTTCTATTCTACTATTTCTACTTTACCTTTATGTAGTCTGTTAAATGTCAAATGCAATTAAAAAATTAATAGTTTTATAATGTAGGTGTCAATGAAATAAATATCTTAAGTATACTTTTCTTAGTAATATCTTTTAAGTATATTATTAAATAATGTGTGAAAAAATTAAAACATACAAAATGCATTGGTTTCAAAAAGTAATTCAATATTTATAGTAATATGTATTAAATACATATTAATATTAATTATATTAAATAAATATTAATTCTAGTAATATTAAGTATATATTAATACTAATAATATTAAATACATATATAAATACTAATAATATTAAACACATATTAATACTAGTAATACTAAATACATATTTACACTACTTATATGTTTTCGATTTCCCGCTTTTTTGAGTGCAGAATGTTAGCGCCTCCTAGTGCAGTTTTTCGTTTGTTTTAAGTAGATAGTGTCAGGCGTAACCTCGTAACGAAAGGTTCATTCCGCGCATGATCAACACGCAGTTATCTTCCTTAACAATCACCGTTTTTCCTAAAATATATTAAAAGTAATATCTAGTGTATAAATAAACAATATATGTGTCTAATTATTATTACAACATCTTTCATCAATACCAGTAACAGATGTGCTAACAGTGTTTAAAAATGTTCCTAAAATGGTGCGAATTAGAAAGTTAAAATTTTGCGTCAACAAACGGCAAATTCGCCTTTCTCAGACGAGTACAGTGAGTTTCAACATTCGGTTAGATAAATCTTGTGACCGAGGAAAGGATGATTCACGAGCACCTGTACCATCGTCACGTTTAATTCGAATCAAAACGTGCAGGTTAGCCGTGATATTAATCAAATCGTGACGGTGAAAACATCGATCGACCAAGTGAACTCTCTCGATCTTGAGTAACGATATCTGCAAAATGAGAGAAGATGCTACGGACGTAGAATTTCAATAGCGTTTCGTTTTTCTCTTATGTTTTCACGTTTATGTGTGTGTTTACACTTTTACGCGTGTTTATTACGTTTGTTATATTGCCGTACAAGGGTTATTTATTGTGACATATTTTTAGGATAATAGAATGTGTTACAATTTTGTGAACGTATTTAGTTTTATACTGACTTAAAAATTGATTTTATATCGAGTAATTTGTGGAAGAAATTAAAAGTTATTGAATAGAGACTGTGATATTTGCAGCACTTTGTTAACGTTTCAAAATAAATTACTGACTTAAATTATCAGTACATAATTTAATAATAGTAAAAAATAAACCAACCTCTGTTAATACCATTGCTTTACTAACATTTCGAGGTGAATTATAAAATTATCATTAAACAATTTAAAAATAATCAAAAATAAATTAAACAGTGTTATTTGTATTCCTCTATTAATATTACCAAATTAAGAAATTTTAAAAACTAATTGTATAAAGTTATTCAGAATGATAACTAAAACTATTAGTAAAAGTAGTGCGTGCATTGCGTAATAATAAATAGCAAGCGTCGTTTGCTTTATGACTTCATTTCCGATGGCGCGTAATTTAAAATACCACGGCGCGAAATTTGAATTCTTATCACTGTAATATTGAACCCCTCAATTGATTTTGTTATTTCAACAATTTTTTAGGTTCCTTTATCACATTTTTCTTTATTTATATATAAATTCAATTCACAATACTAAATATATAGGTAAATAACGATGAAATTTTTAAATAAAAACGACACATTTTAATAATCACATAATAAATATAAAATTGTACATAAAACAAAATTAATATCTATAGAACCACATTTATACAAATTAAGCAAATTAATCGTGAATTAACAAATCTTTCTATTATCACCGCAATAAATTACAGATTAAAATTTATTCACCACAATGCAAATAAAAAATAATTTATATATTTGTTATTTTATAGTGATCCTTACAATTGTTATTATATCTTTTACATAAATAATGCACGTAACTATATCCTAGGTAGTACGTTTAGCATTTCAGTTGAATTAACCACAGGTTACATAAATGGCGTTATAAATAATACAGGATATCTCTCGTAACCCATTCAATCGAATAAAATTTATGGTTTCAACTGAAGGAAAGAACACTTTTTTATATCCACTTTATATTATATAACTAGAACAAATTTTTTTTATGTTATAAAAATTACAACAAATTATTGTTGTATTAAATAATTATTAAATTCTTATTATGTTAAATAACTACAACAAATTATTGTTATATTAAATAATTATGAAATTCTTATTATATTAAATAACTACAACAAATTATTCTTACATAATTACAAAAAATTATTCTTGTATATAAATTTATTAGACCAATTTGTTCAACTAATAATTAGTCTTAATTATAACTAAAGTGTATTATAAAAACATTAATAAAACATAACATATAGAATAATTACATATTATTTATGTATTATAAAATTATAATATACAGCTAATTACAACTACATGTTACAATTACAACTAAAATATTTATTTATCTATATATTTAATTCAATTGTTACTTACATTTAATTTACATATTTAATTAAATATTCACTAACTACACATTATTGTAACTACACATTAATTACAGCTAAACTATATGTCAATTATGAACACAAATTACAGTTAAGATACATATTAATTGCAACTATACTAATAACAACAAAATTAACAATAACAACAAAGATATCTGACCAAAGACATTCAGCTTGTTATATTTTAAATTTGTTTAAAGAAGAAAGCAAAGATGTTCGTTGGAGAGAATGCAAATATGTACAATACAATCAACGGTACCATTTTGGTGTTTGTTGAACAACAGAGGTTCCTTTTGTAGTTCAAGATGGCCGCCGGCTCCGTGGCCATCCTCGAATGCAACGTATTGCGCTGAATTATTAATGAGCGTCCCTGGCAATCGCTAATCGTGACTAGCCATGTAACGGTAAAGAAAAGAGAAAAGTTGTTTCTACATCCAATGACACCGATCGGTGAAACCTCCAACAACCTGGTTCACGCGGGTCAATACGTTCACCGCCATATTTTTGACAACTAATAACGCGCGACTTTCAATCTCGTTAATTAATTCTGTGATTAATGAACATAGTATCTCCGATAGTTAATTATATTTGTTTGTATGATCGTTAATTTATTAGTTCATTAAATTAAGGAATGTTGTGAACAGTATTGTGAATATGTGTTGGTGAAGTTTTAATTTTAATTTTAGTTTTAGTGAGGTTTCTAATTTTCAAATTTTTATATTTTTAAATTTGCAAATTTTAATTTCTCAAATTTTCTATATTTTTAATTCTTCAAATTTTTAAATTCTCAAATTCCTACATTTCTAAATATTAAAATTTTTAATTTCTAAATTTCCAAATTACTAAGTTACTAAATTTCCAAATGTCTATTTACAACTTTTTTGTTTCTAAATTTCAATTTATCAAAATTTTCATAGTTTCAAAATTCTCAAATTCCTACATTTCTAAATATCCAAATTCACAAATTCCAAAATTTCAAAATACTTAAATTTCTATATTTCTAAATGTACAAATTGGCAAATTCATAAATTCAAAAATTTCAAAATACTTAAATTTCTATATTTCTAAATATACAAACTGGCAAATTCATAAATTCAAAAATTCACAAATTCCAAAATTTACAAATTCCAAAATTCTCAAATTTCTATTTTCTCCAATTTCAATATTTTCAAATTACCTATTATCCAATTTCCAAATTGTCTAACATAAAAATTGGCAGATTTCAATTTCTCAAATTTCTATAAATTATACAATACACCTTCTCTTGTAGTGTGAAAGTGGGTTTCAATTATCATCTCCGTCCAGAATCATCTCGTAGTCCGCGGAGCTGGTTATGGAACACCCTGTGTATATTAAATCGCTATGAAACTGGAACATCGACAATTTCCATGCAAATCGAATGCGGGAAACGTTACCGGTCAGAATCCATGCCACGAATAGAAACCGCACTCAAAAACGAAACACGTGACGATTCGTAACGTTTGCTTTTTAGAAAATGTTGAATGACGACGCAGTCGGTTTTTGCGCATCGAGCAGACATTTTTGTGCGTTCTTGTACGTCTATGTACACTCGAGTGCAACGATGCCTTTCTTCGGATGACAATACTAGATTTTTTTAAACTTAAAAACTAAAGCAGTTTTTAAACTTAATTTCCGCTTAATAATTTTTAGGTTTAAAAAAAACTTGACAAGCTGTAAATTTTGAACTTAAACTTGACGATTTTTAAACTTGATCTTAAACTTGAAATAAAAGATGACAATTCTAAACACTTAAACTTAAACAATTTTTAAAATTAAAGACAAAATTAAACTTGACAATTTTAATTTTTATATTCATCTTCAATTTGACAATTTTCAGACTTAAACATAAACTTAAGTTTGACAATTTTAATTTTGATCTTCATCTTCAGTTTAACAATTTTTAAACTTAACCTTAAAATGAAAGTTGAGTATTTTCAAACTTAAATTCATACATGACAATTTTTAAAACTTGGTCTTGAACTTATACTTAACAATTTTTAATTTTACAAAATTAAACTTGACAATTTTCAAGTTCTTAAAATTAAACTTTATATCATTAAAATTTTTAAACAACCATAGTTCAAAATTTTGAATTTTTGCAGTTTTCAAAGTTACATATTTCAAAGTCATCAAACACTAAAATTTTCAAGTATTTCAATTTCTAAATATCAAATAGGCCTAAATTTCTAGACTTTCAAGTTTTTGGATTTCAAAATCCCTAGATACCCAAATCCCTAAATTCTCAAATCTTCAGATTTCCAAATCACTATATCCCTAAGTCTCTAAATCCCCAAACTTTTATATCCTCAAATCCCTAGATTTCCAAATCACTAAATCCCCAAATCCCTAGATTTCCATATCACTAAATCCCAAATCCCTAGATTTCCATATTGCTAAATCCCCAAATTCCTAGATTTCCAAATCACTACATGCCCAAATTCCTAAATTTCCATATCACTAAATGCCCAAATCCCTAAATTTCCATATCACTAAATCTCAAATCCCTAGATTTCCAAATCAGTAAATCCCCAAATCCCTAGATTTCCATATCACTAAATCCCCATATCCCTAGATTTCCATGTCACTAAATCCCCAAATCCCTATATTTCCATATCACTAAATCCCCAAATCCCTAGATTTCCAAATCACTAAATTCCCAAATCCCTAGATTTCCATATCACTAAATCCCAGATCCCTAGATTTCCAAATCACTAAATTCCCAAATCCCTAGATTTACAAATCACTAAATTCCCAAATCCCTAGATTTACAAATCACTAAATTCCCAAATCCCTAGATTTCCATATCACTAAATCCCAAATCCCTAGATTTCCAAATCACTAAATCCCAAATCCCTAGATTTTAAAATTTCTATATCTCCAAATATCTACATTCCTAAATTTTGAAATACTCGAGTCGTATTTCTGTATTGTCATATACAAATATCGAAATTAGGATATAGGGATCTAGGGTATCTAGGTATTTAGCTGCCTAAGCTTCTAAAAACGTCCAAATATAGATTTAAGAAAATATGTAAATCCTATACTACTATACAAAAAATATAATAACAAATAAATGTAATAATAGTAGATAAGTAAAAATAAAAAATTTATAATAAAAAATAAATAATAACAGTACAGAATTAGAATAATATAATACAGTACAGATTTCTCAACTTCATTTTCAGTTTCAAAGCCGTGTGCACGCACCGGTAGGTCCGCTATCCCCACAAGTGGTCCAGCATGTTCATTCATCTAGTTATTTATCTAACGCGTTTATCTAGTCATTTTGATCTACTTGCACGCGGTACATTCCTCGGAGAAGCCAGTGGGAAAAAAATTCGGTAGAAAGCAGCTGGAATCCGGTCGAATTTCTATCGAGGCATGCAGAGTTTACCCCGTATCTGGTGCACTTGGTGCGTTCACTTATGGCGTTATGTACAGTCGCTAGCAAATATGGTTACCCTAGGAAAAACACGGCAATTATGTGAAAAGAGAACATCCACTAATTGATATTTAAGGGTCAAGTATAGTGACAGAATTGTCTGAGTATTATTTTTCTAAATATGGAATATTTTGATACTAAATTTGACCTTTGAAGGATTTTTGAGAATTTGAAATTGTAAGGATAGGTTGAGAATGTAAATTTGAAATCTGCAAATTTATGGATGTGGATATATAGAGATTTGATAGTGCAGTAATTCTGAAACTCAGAAATTTTTAGAGGGAACAGTTTTTGACTCTGTAGATATGTAGGGTTAGAAATTTAGAGATATGGGTATTTGGAGATTTAAAAATTTGAAGAGTTTGAGATTTAGGGATTTAGAAATCTCCTAGGGATCTAGGAGATTTTGTTAAATTGTTGAATTGTCAAATAATCAAAATGTCAAAATGATAAATGTTAAATTGTCAAATCATAAAATTGTTAAATTGTTAAATGTTTAAATTTCTAAATTTATAAATTGCCAAATTATCAAAATCCTAAATTTGCAAATTATCAAATTGTCTAATTATCCAATTCCTAAGTTTGTAAATTGTCCAAATGTTAAATCATAAAATTATTAAAATGTTAAGTTGTCAAACTATAAAATGACCAAATTCACATGTATAAATATTATTAAATAATATCTCAAGCATCAGATAAATAATATTCATGTTGCATCAAGCTTAATAACATTTATGTTACAAGGTTAATAATATTTCTGTTACAAAATTGATAGTATTTATCACATTAAGCTTAATAATATTTCTGTCACAAACTTAATAATATTTATATCATATCAAGTTTAATAATATTTATGTCACATTAGGTTTAATAATATTTATATCACAAGCTTAATAACATTTGTATCACATCAAGCTTAATCACATTTGTCACATTAAGTTGAATAAAACTTGTCACGTCAAATAAAATTTACCACATCAAGCTTAATAAAATCATACCACACAACCATAATTCCATCACAAAAACTTTCGTAAACTCCACCATAATTCACACGGAGAGTTTTACCGGTGCAAAAAAGGAATCTAAAATTTCATGAAACAGTCATTAAAATGTTAATAGAAAATGGCCACGTCTCCATCGGGACGAGAACAATGAATTAATCAATCGGCTTACCGAATGTTCCATAAATGAATGAGGACAGAAAAGGAGATCTGTTGGTAAAGGAAATCGAAGAAATTCGATAGATTTCCCGTAGCGGCAGGAAACTGCTGAAAGTTTCATAAGCGTTGCGAGCCTCCGGCGGAAGTCGAGTGAAAACGGTCCGCAAACGTGTGTAGCCTGAAAACGATACGAATCGATAGGTTAGGTTAGGTGCAGTGTACAGAAAGAAATTCTCGCGACCGCGAGGAACAACTCGCCACGAGTTTTTGCCGCGCACAGGTCGGCGAAGTTTTCAGGTTAAAATACTTCGGCTTCGAAACAACAGGTCTGACAACTCGCACCTTATGTAAGCTTCGTCAGGTGGTTTTACACGGAGCTACCCTTTGCGGTGTTATTCTATTATACGAGTCTACGATCTGGAAATAATAGACTGTGCAAATAATATTATGCATCGAATTTCAACGAGATTCTGACTCTGTTACACTAACGCAATTATCCAGAATAATGTGCGTCAACGTAATGAGAAATACAGCAATTTTAGTGGTTAGATAATAGTATGCTTTTCGCAACGAAGCACGGTAACTACGAGAACAATTTTTAGGTTATTACAAAATCGGTAGTAGGTACGAAACTGTGTTTGGCACGTGTCTCCGACGATCTGTGTTCAATACGTAAAATTCTTGTGGATTTTAATAATTCTTTTAATTCTTGACTGATATGAAAATTGTTTCTTATTGTTTTATATTATCTCGTAGATTTACAATTTTTGACAGCTGTTAACCTATTTCTTACCGCAAATGGAACTTGTGTATATATGTTTTTTTATAACTTGAAATAGGATTATATTAAATTTTCTGCTTTATAATAACCTATAAAAGTATTCGACATACTTTGCAATAAATTTGACATAAATGTAGAAACCATGCAGTGAAATTTGTGTTTGTAAAATTTGACAGTTAATGGGTTAATAAACGTTAGTGTAACCAGATGCGCGCGCACTTAAACCGTGTTATGTTTACGAACTACGTTTATACGCTTCGAGCGTTTAATATCGGGCGAATAGTTTGGGAAGTGCAAATGATAAACCAATTAATTCACAAATCACTTTAATCATCAATTGATACAATTTTGTGAATCAATCGAGTACAACAAATATTTACTGTTTTTAATACGAAGTTACATTTTACTGACCCGATTATTGCGTTCCGTACGGAGGCTGTTTGTTGACTGATCTCGTGCGTTTTTAGTTTTACTGGATGCCCGACGCAGAGGTCGCTTGTCGACCTAAACGATTGCGCATAAAACAAAAAATAGTTGACAAACACAAACCACAGAAGGATGCAATTCGTGGTATTTCGAACTGCAATGCTATTTTATAGTACTTTGTAGATTTATAGTTTATAATTGCTGTTAGTAAACGTTAGCGTAACCAGAAGTTAAGTATACCGTTTTCCTATTTTTTTAATACTAAACCTACCGATACATAATGTGTACTTGATTTGAAATTAAAAATGAAGTTAAAAAATAAACGACGAAACATAAATTAGTACACACATTTATTCTTCATCTTGACGAAAATCAATGCTGATTTCAAGGAATGTACTTTAACAAAATGTGTACCTTAATAAGAAACTTGAGGAGTGATTATTTGGTAATTTTAGTGTTGATAAAATTCCTAAATCTCCAAATATCTGTATTTATAAATTCCTAGATTACCAAATTCTTATGTTCCCAAATCCCTAGATATGTAAATGTCTAGTTTCCAAATTCTTAAATTTCCATATCCCTAGATTCCCAAATCCCTAGATATCTAAGTGGTTAATTTTCAAATTTCTAAATCACCAAATTCCTAGATCCCCAAAATTCTACATTTCCAAGTGTCTAGTTCCTAAATTCCTAAATCACCAAATCATTAAATTCCCAGATCCCTAGATCCCCAAATCCCTAGATATCCAAGTGTCTAGTTCCCAAATTCCTAAATCACCAAATCTTTAAATTCCCACATCCATAGATCCCCAAAACTCTACATTTCCAAGTGTCTAGTTCCTAAATTCCTAAATCACCAAATCATTAAATTCCCAGATCCCTAGATCCCCAAATCCCTAGATATCCAAGTGTCTAGTTCCCAAATTCCTAAATCACCAAATCTTTAAATTCCCACATCCATAGATCCCCAAATCCCTAGATATCCAAGTGTCTAGTTCCCAAATTCCTAAATCACCAAATCTTTAAATTCCCACATCCATAGATCCCCAAATCCCTAGATATCCAAGTGTCTAGTTCACAAATTCCTAAATCGCCAAATCTTTAAATTCCCACCTCTCTAGGTCCCCAAATGCCTAGATATCCAAATGTCTAGTTCCCAAATTCCTAAATCACCAAATCCTGAGAGTCCCACATCTCTAAATCCCTAGATCTACAAATATCTAGTTTCCAAAATCCTAAATCACCAAATCTTGTAATTCCCACATCCCTAGATCCCCAAATGTCTAGTTCCCAAATTCCTACATCACCAATACATGCCCCAAATTCCTACAGCAATTAATTCCTAGTTCCCGAAGTCTCTATGCCTTTAAATCCCTAGATACTTAAATTTCTATCGTTCCAAATTCCACAACCCCCAATTTCACAAATTTTCATATCCTCACATTCACAAATGTAAAAGTCCCAAAATCCTTACACTCTCAACCTAACCTAACCATATGTTAGGTATATTAGGTCCTAACCATAATTCTTAAACCGTACCTAAATTTGCAAGTTGTTAAAAACCTCTCTAAACGAATAAGTGGTTGCCTGTTTTTTTTTCGTTTGCCATATTTGCCGTTGACTGTACGGTCTCGGTAACGAAGAATCGAGAAATTCGCGCGTGATTTCGCGTTGCTCGCCTCGTGCGCACACTTTTCCTTCGTAAATGCTCGTATTGAAGCGAGGCCACGAAAGTCGGTCATTGCCTTCTTTATCGGCTCGCCGCGTAAAAGAGACGGATCACACAGCGCGTGGAGATTGAACTTCTTTTTTGAAAAGCGCCTTCAGTAACTGCAGTGCGCGCGATTGTGAATTATACGGGAGCCATGTGAACTGGAACGCGCCATGCCGAGAGAAATCGAAATCATAGAGAACGCAGATCTTATTTGGACACGGAATCAAAACTCTTGCTTGTTTCTTTCAAATTTGGAAGATTTTATTTAAATCAAAATTATTGGGTAAAAGTAATTTTTGAAAGAGAGTTTGAAGTTTGAAAAAAAATAAGAAATTACTTTTCATTTGAATTTATATTGAAAATATCAATTTTTGTTCAAATTGTTAAATTGTTAAAAATATTTCATAAAATTAAAACTGAATTAAAAATTAAAATAATTTTTGCAAGAGAGGCAATGGAGTTTGAAGTTTGATAAAGAATAAGAAACTACCGTTCATTTCAATTTATATTAAAAATATTAATTTTTGTTAAAATTGTTAAATTGTGAAAAATATTTTATAAAATTGAAACTAAATAAAACGTTAAAATAATTTTTGGAAGAGAGGCAATGGAGTTTGAAGTTTAATAAAAAATAAGAAACTACTGTTTATTTGAATTTACATTAAAAATGTAAATTTTTGTTAAAATTGTTAAAAACATTTTATAAAACTATTTATAAAACTTGAAAGCACTACTGTATATTATTTATTAATTTTTGAATAAATGAAAAACTATATTTAAAATTTCCCAAGGTTAAATTACATTGAATATTTTTATCAATTACAAAAAATACTTATTTAATTTACTTAACTATATAATAAATGCAAGTGTAAACGTTACGTGATCGACATACAAGCTCACATGTGAACACAATCATTAGCAAATTTTAACAAAAATATGCTAATAGAATACGAGAATTACACATCTAGTTAGTCAAAATCGCCTTAGGCCATCTAGAGGCTTCCGGTGTGGTTGCTTCCTACTTTCACCGAAATTTGAATTTTGAGCACGCTCGAAATTTTTCTGCGGAACCTTAAAACGAGGTTGCAGATTTTATTAACCGGCGTAATTAACGTTTAACCTGGAATCGAGTGAAAGCTTCGACCGCCTAAGAGAAGGATCTATTATTCTTCCGATGCGGACCGAGTTCGACGCTTTTGGCGAAAGAAATTCTTTTGCGTTGATTTATGTAAAATGTAGGAACGAGTCTGCAATTCTTTAGCTGCATTTCCTGATTCCTGATTAATTGCTGCGGGAGCGGGAGAATTCCTTCCTCCGTGTTCGATTTCGAATGCGATCGAACGTTCATTTTTATTTCTATACATTGTAGTGAAGTATCCGGACACTTTCACCTTCCGTGACAGACAAAAACGTGTAGAATTAAGTTCTTACGCGAGAAATTAGTAAATGCGTATAAAACGTTGTGAAATAATTTATAGATCGTATTAGCAAGAGTAGAAAAGAATTTTTCAATGAAAAAGTTGATACGGTTAAAAACCTGTCATGCGACAATATGAAACGTTTCCAATTAATTACTTACCGCGGGAGATGCAGAAAGTGGAAGTCGTGTTAACTCGCATCATGGACGTTGTCTTCTGAAGAGACTTTGCGGCAAATCCGGGGGGTGAAAATGGGTCTACGATAATTCTAAGCGCAGCGAATCATGGGTAGATCCCGAACGATTGTCTACGTCGACACCGAAGCGCAACATTCGTGGGCATAAGCTGTTTTGTATCCGATGGGATGAAAAGGTACTTTGCGAGCTCCTACCGGATGGGAAAATCACGGAGAAACGCTGCGAAGAGCGACTGAATTACTCGAACTAGACGCTTGGAGAGAAATTTGTAATTTGTGCGACAAAACGACGCGAAGACATTTTGTTCCGTGATTACGCGGTCCGCCATTTTGTTTCGGGTCGAGCGAACGCTACTTGTCGAAACGGAAGTGTACTATCCGACGTACTCTTTTGACTTTGGATCATCTAATTACCTTCGGTTCTGGTCATTGTATTATGGTTTTTTCGATACACGTTTTTTGAACGAAGAAAATAGGTGAATAACTTCCTTGTTTCAGAAGATAAATTATCGTAGATGTATGTCGACTGAATAATGAAATGGGTACATCCGGAAGGTGAATGCTTTATTGCGACAGTATTCTTTCATATTAACTATTCTTGAAAAATACTAAGGAAATTCGTATATAATTCTGGTATCTGTTTACAGAGATTTTTATTTTGTCTTATATTGCATATTTTTATTAATTTCTGGAATTAGTACTTAAATTTAATTTTTAATTAGGTTAGAATTAGAAACTAATTAATAAATATTGTCTTCTGGAGGTAAGTGTTTCAGTAATTGGCTAGGAAAGTGTATTTAGTAACAGACAAATTAATTTATTTATCTAAGTAAATATATATTGTATAGTATACTAATATAAGAGTGTTACATTAACATGCCTTGCTAACTAAAGTAGTGTCTTTCATAAAAGCCCCATAAAGAAATCAATTTCAATAAATTTATTTTCATGCAAGTATTACTAAAAGTAATCAAGTCTCAGGTTGACATAAAGCACTTGATATTTAGTATAAAATATAAAAAAAAGTATGTTTCATTAATAAATAGTATTAAAATATTAATATATTAAATATACATATTAGGTTATATATTCAGAAATATGAAATTGTATGTAAATTCTCAAACTTGTCCCAATAAAAAATTTGCAACTAATTTAACAATACAATTATCTACTATTCTGTTCTAGCATCCCATTTTCTAAGAGAACCTCAAACAAATCTGAAATCTTTCCAAAATAATAAATATTCATAACCTATACAAATATAAAGAAAGTATTAATCCAAGAAAATTTCTACAAGTCCTTTAACCAAATTGAAAGTTCTGTGAAAACGTAATTAAAAATTCCTTTCTTACGACCATAAACGAGCATATATAGTTGTTTAATACGGTTACGTTCGATGAAAGATAAGAATTAATTAGCCCGGTTGATAAACGCGACATACAAATCGTTATATAAATTGAACGAGAAGTTTACGTGAAAGGATGAATCATTTGTTACGTTTTGCAAGAACAACTTGCCGTATGTATGCCGGTCGCATTAATTAACGAGAACATCGACCTTCGTGATGTTAAAAGCTTTCACGAATACACCGACCTTATTATACAATGTTAACGCCGTGTAGCACGCATTTTTTATTAAAATTCCCACGATGCGTTGCTTCAGTCACGATGAGGTTGTAATTGAAATTTTCGGGGGTAGGTAATAGATCGTTAATTAGTTGATAGAAAACGGTTCAAGGGCACACTATAACACTTTCTATATTTACAACTGAAGATCAGTTATTATTAGCATTGCGTGGTCACTGCGCACATTGTTTCTACGGTTTTAGCGCGAAAAGACAACTGTCACGCGACGGTTCCGACAAGTTGCAGCAACTTAGAAAAAGAATTTGAGGCAGTGTCGCCAACAGACGAAATTAATTTTTTTTTATTGCCAACTTAACATTAATTTTACTGAAATAATTTGAAGTAGTACATTCTTCCATTAGAAGTGACTGTTTTAGTGGTTAGGACCCATTTGAAGGAGTAAAACAAACTGTAAGACTGTTCCAGTTTTTTACCGCCAAATTTGAATATCATACATTGATAAAAATAAAAGTTTCAAACAATCTTTTCAAATATTATAAGGACAAATACTTTTATATGTAAAATAGTTTTATATACAACTTTTTACATAAAAATAAATAGTTTTATACAATAGCTTTGTACATAAAAGTAAATAGTTTTATTCTGTAAATAACATTAAAATAATTGCTCTGTGCTAACGTACTGAATCAATACTCAGAGTATTGATTGGACAAGTTGTTATACGAAACTAATTACAGTTATGTCACCACAGCAATCGATTAATTATTGACGTTGATTGGATGGCTAATAAAAATGCTTGTGTTCGAGCTTCCATAAAATTTCGATAAATCATTGAACCATTAAGGAACAAGGGAAAACGAGATTAGGTGAACGCATTTGTTATCGCAGGTATAAACGTACAACGCGAATGGTGTTTAATTAGAATGTTATAATTAGTGGAGTCGAAGGAGCGTGTAATTGAAATGAACTATTCTTAGAAAAACGGGGTTTATGGGTGATGTTAACATACAGATTGTGGATTTGTTGCAAAACTGAGACTTTTTAGGATTGTTCAACGAATTTAGAAAATTGGAAATATTAAAAGTTTAATTTTTCTAGTAGAGAAATTTTCAGAGTTTCAATTTTTCTAATAGAGAAATTTTAGGGTTACAATTTTTTTAATAGAGGAATTTTCAGAATCACAATTTTTCTAATGAAGAAATTTTAGGTTATAATTTTTCTAGTAGAGGAATTTTCAGAATCACAATTTTTCTAATGAAGAAATTTTAAGGTTACCATTTTTCTAATAATGAATTTTCAGTGTTACAATTTTTCTAATAGGGAAATATTCAGGGTCACAATTTTTCTAATAGAGAATTTTCAGAGTCACAATTTCTCCAATAAACAAATTTCCAATTGCTATTTTCTTAACAGAAAAGTTTTCAGAGTTACAATTAATGAAATTTGGAAATTTCTAAAATTAATTTTTTAAATTTAAAAATTTTCACTCACAATTTTTCAGGTATTGAAATTTTCACATGCAGATATTTTTGATTCTTCCAAATCTCAAATTTTCAAACATTGACATTTAAATTAGCAAAATTTCTAAATCATCAGATGTTGAAATCCCTCTAAAATCTCGAGTTATCTCAATATTTATTATCCCAAAATTCCAATACAGTTTCCGATAAAATTTCTATCGCTCACGACAATGCAGATACGTTCGAGCAACGGCTGCATCGATTTCGATCTGAAATCGCAAGAATTGCAGCAACGTTGTTGCGAGACGCTGAAACAGGACTGACAATGGAAGAAAAAAAAATCTCGAGGAGCAACGAGGATGGAGGTGATTGCAAGATGGGAAAAGCACAAGGTTCTCGAGAGTCGTTGAAACACAACGATGGAATGTACATACGAACTAGACAGAGACAGGAAGTCGGCCGATTGTGCGCCGGAAATGCGTGTGGCTATTCGCCGGAGATCCCTGACAGCCATACTGAAAAATGTCTTTTCACGGTGAAATCGTGTTCAAGCTCTTAATAAGTATTACATACTTGCTTACTTTGGACGGTGGATACCGTAATAGTATTTTCGTATAAACGGTGGCCATATTGTATAAGGTGGTGCATGACAGGAATGGGAAATAGTAGACTGTAATTGAGAGAAAAAAGGCGGGAAATTAAATGAGGCGAAGGATTTGATGAGTGGGTGTCGTATGAGAGATTTGGAAACTTGGGGATTTGTGAGTTTGATGATTTAGGGATTTATGGTTTGGTGATTTTTATGTTTAGGGATTTGGGGATATAGAGATTTGCTAGTTTGGAAATTTAGGGATTTAGGAAATTGCAAGTTTGGGGATTCAGGGATTTATAGTTTGGTGATTTTAATATGGGAGGCTTTGGGGATTTATAGGTTTTCAAGTTTGGAAATTTAGGGATTTTCAAGTTTGAAGATTTACGGATTTCTAGTTTGGTGATTTAAATGTTTAAGGATTTGGGGATTTATAGATTTGCTAGCTTGGAAATTTAGGGACTTTCAAGTTTGGTGATTTAGGGATTTCTAGTTTGGTGATTTAAATGTTTAGGGATCTAGGGGTTTATAGTGATTAAGGTATTTAGAAATTTCAGTACCTGGGAATTTGGGCATGTAGGAATTTGAAATGTTAGGAATTTAGAAACTTGACAATTGTTTGGATTTGTGGACCTGAGGGTGTAGAGATTTGGAGATGCAAGTATTTAGGAGTTTAGCAATTTGGGAATTTGACAATTTAAGAATTTGTAGTTTTATGTATTTTTAGTTTTAATAATACATAATTACAGATAATTATAGATAATAATATTAACATTGAATAAAGAATTGTATTTAAATTTAATTTTGATATTGTGCCTTGAATAATTTATATAAATATCATAATTCTAACATTAACTAACATTAATTAACATTAACTATAATATAAATATCATAATATATTATTTTATACATAACAATAGACAGTAATAAATAACAGTAAAATCTTGCAAATACCTACATAAATTCTAACATCTTAACAAAAAATTTTCAATCTTCCAAATTCCACCAATACACCAAATTCCAACACCTAAAAATTTCAAAATAGCATTTCAGAAAGTAAAATCTCATATTACAATTTATGATACAAATTAAATACATACAGCTTCACCAAAATCTTTCATTAGAAACGTTAGCTCTCTAAAAATCTCAATACGCTCCTAAATGACCCTCGCAACGTTCAAGGTGTTGAAAGACCCGTCAACAAACCAGCAAATATTTGAAAAGAACTCACCGTGTTCGATAACAGGAACCGAAGTACCTAACGAGTCTAAAAACGGGACGAACACAAAGAAATTTCGTAAAACCGCCGTTTATGTAACACGGGGGAAGAGAAAGAACGACGAACGAAGCGTGGCGTTTGAAAAGACAAAAGAGGGAAGAAAAAAAAAGAGGAACACGCGTCGCGGCCGATATCCGCCGACTATATAATCGACAGAATAATTACGTTCTCCCCTTAATAGGCGATCTTGAGAATCGATTTCACCGGTCGCGGAGCAATCGATAATCGACCGTTCATTTGCGTTGCGAAAATCTGGAACGTCGGTGAAATTTTTACGGATGGTCGATCGATCCACCGAACGGAACGTAGAATCGACCGCGACTGAGTAAATCAATCCCTTTTCTTCATTAAATTTCTATTATTCGAACGAGTGTGCATTCTAAAATATAATTAATTTCAGTTAATATTGTGCAGCACGTGTTTCGTATTTTAAAGATTAAAGATTGAAAATTAAACTTACGTCAAGTGGAACAGTGCTGTTTATTTCTTATTTCCATGTAAAATGTAAATTCTCTTCAATGTATCAAAAGAAATCTAATGAAACGTACGGAAGTTCTTTCACTCCATCGAAAAGCTTGTAGATAATTGGATAATCTGTAACGAATAGAATGTGTTCATTTTCGGCGGGAAATTTGAAACACTCTGTGCACTTTTGTTCAACAATGACAAATTTAACTGAAGGAATTAAATTTTAAGTTAAATACTAAATTTCATAAGAAGGAAAGTTATAAAAAGTCAAATAAAAAAATATAGAAAAAATTTGGAAAATAGTGACAGTTTCTCTAATTTTATCATGAGATAAAAATGTACTTGCAGAAAAGTGGAAGGAAAATGGTTGGCGTTAGATTGCATACTAGATGGCTGATTTCGAAACATGGAAAGTCTAACATGATTTGATAACATATAATTACAGCAAAATGGTAGTTATGGCATATCAATTTGAAGAAAATGAGCGTGTACACCCCTCATTTATGCTCTTGATACCAAATGGGCGACTGTCAATTACAGTAAACAATGAGCGATTTCGAGGCATGTATATTATGTTACGATGACATAAAAGCACTTACCGTAAGACATTTTACGCGAAATTTATAACATAATATTTAACAAGAAAATTTTCTTGAATTATTAATTTCAATATTTTAATTGAAAGTGAGGTTTACTTTTAAGAGGAAAGTCATCTGTGGAACCTAACCTGTAACGCAACGTTGCAGCGATGTTACAATTAACGCGCACAAACAATTCTATCTAAAAATCTGGTTATCGAAGAACAAAATAAGAACAAACATTATACGGATACCGAACAATATAAAAGATTTCCCAAGCAGTATGTTCCACCCTGTATATTGCAATATATGCACGATAAAATATGAAAGTGTTCCAAGCAACAATCTTGCATCTGGAATCTAAATGAAGCTACGGAATGCGATTCAGAAGTGTTTCATAATAAAGTGAAAAAGTATTTTCACAGCATTGTCACTTAAGCAGCAATTACACTGATGAGAGAGTTTATTATGTTCACGATTATTCCACGTTATACTTCGTAGATGCATCGTTATCTTCGCTCGTTAATTAGCGCGATACACCGAGCAAAACCGTAAATTAATCTTGTCAGGAGATTGGTAAGCGGACACCTGGATCGCACATTAACATATAACCGATTCTTCTCGACGATTGTGATCTCTGCGCAGTATAATCGTTCGCGGATAGAAATTATAGAAACCGTGATATATTTTATTGGGATTTATCTTTAATTAACATTAGGTATACACTTTAATTAACATTGATTGAACTTTAATTGGCTTGACACGGAAAATTCTGTGCGTCGACGCGACGGTACGTTGACTTCTAACCTATGTTTTAGCGTGGTCGTGTATTGATATATAAACATACAGATGTTTTGGCGCGTAATTGAAATGTGAAACCCATCTTGTTTATTGATGAAATCTGCACGTTATAAATTAGGGAATGAAAGGTAGACTTCAAGTTCTTTTTTATCACTTTCAAGATTTCCTAATTACTATATTTAGGAATTTAAAATTCTGGTTACTTGTAAAACAAAATTGGAAATTAAGAAATGTGAATGTATAAAAATATAACTTATAGTTTTTAAAATTATCAAATGTTTGAATTTTCAAATTTACAAATAGAAATTTATAAGTTTGTTTTGCATATTTCTATAGTTGAAGAAATAGAATATTTGAATTTTTAATTTTTAAGATTTGAAATTTAATTTTTCAAAAATTTAAAAACCTTTAAATTTTCAAATTATAAATTACTAATAAATATTAATTATTAATATTAATATATTAATAATTATTAATAAATATTAGTAAATATTAATAATTAATATTAATATATTAATAATTATTAATAAATATTAGTAAATATTAATAATTTGTGTAATAAAAAAATAAAATTTATAAAATATGTGCATAGATAAACGAATAGAAAAATCTAGTAAATGAAGCTAGTAAATGAATCGACAGATTAAAATCGATGTACGATCGATGAAAATTTACTTAGTCGAAACATTCTGGTATGCCGGTTTGCAACGCTATTAAATATGCGGAGGCGTGCAAAGAGCGAGGTAGAAAATGCGAAGTAAAGCGAGACGCATATAGAGAGAGAGATTTCTATGCTGTGCTTTTAGGACGGCTCCTTTTACCATGGTGCACGACTTCTCGTGTTATGTAGTCAGTCAAGTATCCGTGACTAGACAGTACGATAATTTTCAACCTTCTCCTTATTCAACTCTTACCTCGTTCATTTATACAGATTTACAGACGCACGCCGATAGTTTCAACGGAATTTAAAATATTCGTGTTATTACGAGTTAAAGAGATGGAAATCGAGTTACGTCATATTACATAGCGCTCATTTACAACTAGTGATTGTATATATGGCGGTCAGATATGTGGCGGTCATTTATATGACGTGCGCTTGTATAGCGGTCATGTATATGGCGTTCATATATTCATACATATATTATAGGCTATATTTGGAGGTCCTATATTTCCTAATTCTGAAACTGTCAAATTTTCAATTTTTACAATTTTCATGTTCTTAAATTTGAAAATTTGTAGATTCTGAAATTCTTCAATTTGAAAATTTTCAAGTTCTAATTTGCCAAATTCTAAATCTTCACTTCTCAATTTTCTAAATTTTTATATCCTAAATATTCAATTTAAATAATTTTTAAATTTCAAATTCTTAATTTTTTAAATTCTCAATTTCCCAAATTTTCAAAAACCAAATTGTTAAATCTCCATTTTTCAAACCTTTCATTTCTATTTCTCTATATCTTCAAGTTCACAATTTCATATCAACCTTGATAACATAGTTATGATTTGATACAATTATATAAAACACCCTGCAATTGAACGTCAGATATATGACCACTACCTATCTGCACGGTATGATATGATATGCTGTACATGTGCGCGTTATATACATACATGTATGACTACTACATATCTCAATGTTATGTATATATGTTATATAACGTATATATGACCACTTTATATCTGAACGTTATATATGTCACCGCTCCATATCTGAATATCATATATGTGACCGTTACATATCTGAACGTTATATATATATGACGACTACATATCTAAACGTTATATATATGACTGCTTTATATCTGACGGCCACATATGTGACCCTTACATAACTGAACGTCATATACATAACCGCTATATATCTGAACACCGTGTATATAACCGTCCCAATTACGTGACACACTCCAGCAATTAAATAGAAAGATTCTCTTATGAAATTATAAAATCAACATATGTATGTATGTTCCATTTTTTGTTATCTTGATTCGTTCGAAAGAAAGGTGCATCGCGCAAAATGAAAGCAGTTCGCCGCGAAGCGATGAGCGCGTTTCGAGCGCGGGAAAATGGCGAAGAAAAGCGAAAGGACAACAAACGATTTCGACGACGATTAACGTTTTAGAAAACGTACACGACTTACCGCACCATTGCATTTTACGTTTCTATTTATGTCAACACTGCTTTCCCTTCGACGCGACTCTGCGATAAGTGTCACGAGAACGCGAACGAATGCTCGCCGAGATCTCTCCTCATTGTGTTCCAATTGCCGCGAAATTAAAGGTTATATTAACAAGTTTCCAACCTGTCGTCCTCGGTGCCGTTAATTATGCTCGCTACACTTACGGGGTCACGGTTAGCGGGACAACGTGAGAGATCATTTTTTCTTTATAAAGATGCTACTAGGCTTTAACGACCGGAAGAACGGTGAAATCGGAGAATTGTGAAAATAATGAATGATTGTTAATATGGATAATTTGTTGGGTTAGGATTAAAGAAAGGTTAGAAAGTTGCATACGTATTTATTAATTATTTACACAATATTTGTATATGTAATAAAGTGGAAAGTTTATTGTTGAATATTTGTTTGAATAAAATGGTAATACGTTAAAACTGTTTGGGTTAATTGTTTATAATAACTGTTGGAGTTAAGTAGTTATACTAATTATATTGTATTAAAATATTTTTGCAGTGATCATCTTAAATTGTTTTTATTGTTTAAATATTAAAATAACTGTATGTGTTACTAGAATACTATTAAATAATTTTTAATTTTTAAGATGTTCTAGAATATTTGCACATAGAACAATTGCAGTTAAGTATTAATTAGACTATAAAGTTATTACAAATAATAGATTTCATAAAGTTGAAAAATTCTTTAAATATTCAATTATTTATTGAAAACTATGCATGGCGTTAACTTAGTACAACATTAACATAAGACGGCGTTAATCTAGTAGGACGTTAATTCAGCACAGCGTTAGCATAGGATGACTTTAATCTAGTTCGGCGTTAAGTTAGTGCACCGTTAATACAGATGGGCGTTAACCTAGTACAGAGGTAACATAGAACGGCTTTAACCTAGTTCGGTATTAACTTAGTACGGCGTTAACATAGAGCGGCTTTAATCTAGTTCGGCGTTACCTTAGTACATCGTTAATACAGATCGACGTTAACCTAGTACAGAGATAACATAGAACGGCTTTAACCTAGTTCGGCATTAACTTAGTACGGCGTTAACATAGAGCGGCTTTAATCTAGTTCGGCGTTACCTTAGTACAGCGTTAATACAGATCGACGTTAACCTAGTACAGCGTTAAGCTAGTGAAGCGTTAGCATATCATAGTGTTAGTTTAGTAAAGCGTTAACCTAGTGGAAGGTTAACAGACTACAGTGTTAGTCTAGCACGGCGTTAACCTAGTGAAGCATTAGCATATCATAGTGTTAGTCTAGCACGGTGTTACCTAGTGAAACGTTAACACAGCACAGTGTTAGTCTAGGACGGTGTTAACCTAGTGGAATGTTAACATAACGTAACGTTAGCATAGCGTCACCGTAACGTTAGCGTTGCGCCACCGTAACGTTAGCGTAGCGTCACCGTAGCGTCATTGTAGCGTCATTGTAGCGTCAGCGTAGCGTCAGTGTAGCGTCATCGTAGCGTCATCGTAGCGTCATCGTAGCGTCATCGTAGCGTCACCGTAACGTTAGCGTTGCGCCACCGTAGCGTTAGCGTAGCGTCACCGTAGCGTCATCGTAGCGTCACCGTAGCGTTAGCGTAGCGTCACCGTAGCGTCATCGTAGCGTCACCGTAGCGTCACCGTAGCGTCATCGTAGCGTCACCGTAGCGTTAGCATAGCGTCAGCGTACCGTCAACGTACCGTCAACATAGCGTTACCGTAAAATAATATATCCTTCTACAGCGACGTAATTATGACGACTGCAATGTAAATGTTGCATAATATAATATGTATTATTATTTCAAATTAACCCTTCCGTTTTCTCTCGTCGCGTTATTTGAATATAATAAATTTAACGCGGTGATTACTATCAACACACGCTGTATGTATAATCAACGAGTTAATCGGCCTTCGCAAGAGAATGTTGCACTTTTAAGAAATAGAAAAATTGTTACGTGAACTGGTATTAGTTAACCACGGAAATTAATTTCCTGTCCGCTATTTGCCACCTCAGCTTCACCTGTTCACACAGTAAATCTGCTGTTCTAACATAAAAAACAATTGGCCAATTTCTTTATATGAAAACTTGCCTGCGTTTCATGAAATATGTATTATTTCTTGTTCTAATGTTAGAACATACGCGTACATTATTCTGTATGTATTATGATAGTTTATAATACTATGTATTACGTGTTTTAATATTATACATATCATGCATATATACATATTGTAAATGTACAAAATAAATAATTTGTTTTTTTAGTTATATATGAAAATTTATTAATAAATTTTTATATTTTAATGCTATAGTCCCTTGTGTAATATTAATAATATTGTTTATAATGAAAAATAATAGAAAAATAAAGAAACAAATAAATATAGAAATTAATTGTATTAAATAATTATGCTAATGTTTAAAGTGAAGACTATTTTAAAAATTAATTCTATTTTTAGTTTGATACATACATTTAGTTTATATGTATATACATAAATCATAAAAATTAAATGCATATACAAATTTTACTTGTAACATCAATTGCAATATAATTTATTTACTTTTCATTATACATTGAATGAACAAAAATCAGTATTATTATTGAAATAATACAAATTTTTTTCCAAATATTACAAAATTTGTATGAAATATTTTCTTTAAAGAGTATAAAATTTTTTAAACTAGTATTAGAATGCTTGATCATGTTTGTAAATATGACACAATGAAATTTAACGTTTGCCTTGTATAGAAAGGGAACTTTCTAAGTAGTCTTCCTCAATGAAATTGTATTTCATTTCTTGCTTAAGCTGTCTGCATCTTGGACCAACGAGGAAGTTCGTGAGTTTCAATTTTCAATTCTTCATCGTCAAATATCCGCTTGGTAATCGATCGAAGAAACCGCAAATAACTTTCGCTAGTTTTTATAACACTATCTCTCGTGACTAGCATTATCTCGTCTTTTTAATCAGGAAATGAAACTCAAGGACAATAATGAATTTAGCTTAAACGTTTTTCTGTTTTACTGTGGATTCAAAAGTTATTATAGATATTTTTTGCGACATGCTTTTATTTATATATTTACTTCGAAAAGAATTATTATTTTAATAGTTTAGAACGATAAAAAGTTATTGAGAGATTTAAGGAGGCAGTCAGACATTTTGTGAGACGTTTTAAAGCAACGGTCGGCCATTTTGTGGGACATTTAGGGAGACGGTCAGCCATTTTGTGAGATATTTGATATGATGGTTACATACTTTGTGAGACATTTAATTGTGGGACATTTATTTTGTGAGACATTATCAGACAGTCAGACATTTTGAGACATTCAAGGAGCTACTTAGACATTTTCTGAGACATGTAAAGAGGCAGTCGGACATTTACATATTTAGTTCATTATTTAAAAATTTTAGAAGACATTTAAACTTGTAATTAAACATTTATATATATTTAGAAAGATACTGAATCATTCAGTGAGACATCCAGACATTTTGTGAGACATTTGAATATTTAGGAAAATGTTTAGACATTTACATTTATTCAGAGATTTAAGAAGACATTTAGACTTGCAATTAAACATTTATGTACATTTAGGGAGATAGTGAGACATTTACTGAAACATTTAGACATTTACTGAGACACTGAGACATTTACTGAGACATTGAGATATTTGGTGAATTATTTAGATACTTAGTAAAACAATTTGTGTAATACTTAGACATTTAGTGAAGTATTTAAGTGAGACATTTAATGAGACATTGAGATATTTACTGAGACACTGAGACATTTACTGAGACATTGAGAAATTTGGTGAATTATTTAGACATTTAGTAAAACAGTTTACGTAATACTTAGTCATTTAGTGAAGTATTTGAGTGAGATATTTATTGAGACATTTAGACATTTACTGAGACATTGAGACATTTAGACATTTACTGAGACATTGAGACATTTACTAAGACACTGAGACATTGAGATATTTGGTGAATTATTTAGACACTTAGTAAAACAGTTTGTGTAATACTTAGAAATTTAGTGAAGTATTTAAGTGAGACATTTAATGAGACATTTAGACATTTACCGAGACACTGAGACATTTACTGAGACATTGAGATATTTGGTGAACTATTTAGACATTTAGTAAAACAGTTTACGTAATACTTAGTCATTTAGTGAAGTATTTAAGTGAGACATTTACTGAGACATTGAGACATTTAGACACTTTTACGCTACCCCGTCAACAAATCCCAAATTTTTGACGATTCATCGATTTCAACGAACATAAAAAATGAAATAGACTTGAATGGTGACACCATTCACCAGTTGACACCACGTGCTCGAGGTAGAGAATCATTCGAGTATTTGGTGGTTCTTTTATTAAACAAGTGTTGAAACGTAACAGCAACGACAGGTTCCACAGATCAGTTACACGTTCACTTTCTTTTCAGGTGTTGACCAGCAGAACGACCTGTTGGCTGCTACTCGTCTGCTTGATCGTACTTTTCGGCAGCCTCGACAATGCAGAAGGTATCGTATCTTTAACCTCTGACACTATCTACTTGCTCTCTGTCGAACAAAGTGTATATTTGACGTTCTTCTAACGAAATGTACATCTGATGTTCTTTGAAACGAAGTGCATATTTTAAAATTTTTTAAACTTTCAATTTTCAAAATTTTCAAATTCCAGTATTTAGTAATTTTTTGTATTTAGTAAGTTTTTCAATTTCGAAGTTTTCAAATTTCGCAATTTTCCTAATTTTTAAATTATTAAATTCTCAAATGCTAAATTTATAAATTTTCGAATTCCTAAATTTCCGAACTTACAAATTTAGAAATCTACAATTTCCAAGTTTCTAAATTCCAATTTTTCAATTTTCCTAATTTTTGCATTATTAAATTTTCAAATACTAAATTTATAAATTTTCGAATTGCTAAATTTCCAAACTTACGAATTTAGAAATCTACAATTTCCAAGTTTCTAAATTCCAATTTTTCAATTTTCCTAATTTTTACATTATTAAATTTTCAAATGCTAAATTTCTAATTTTTCGAATTCCTAAATTTCCGAACTTACAAATTTAGAAATCTACAATTTCCAAGTTCCTAAAATTCCAATTTTTCAATTTTCCTAATTTTTGCATTATTAAATTTTCAAATGCTAAATTTCTAATTTTTCGAATTCCTAAATTTCCGAACTTACAAATTTAGAAATCTACAATTTCCAAGTTTCTAAAATTCCAATTTTTCAATTTTTCTAATTTTCACGTTATTAAATTTCAAATGCTAAATTTATAAATTTTCGAATTCCTAAATTTCCAAGCTTACAAATTTAGAAATCTACAATTTCCAAGTTTCTAAAATCCCAATTCTTCAATTTTCCTAATTTTTGCATTATTAAATTTTCAAATGCTAAATTTCTAATTTTTCGAATTCCTAAATTTCCAAACTTACAAATTTAGAAATCTACAATTTCCAAGTTTCTAAAATCCCAATTCTTCAATTTTCCTAATTTTTGCATTATTAAATTTTCAAACGCTAAATTTATAAATTTTCGAATTCCTAAATTTCCAAACTTACGAATTTACAAATCTACAATGCCCAAATTTGTAAAATCCCAATTTTTCAATTTTCCTAATTTTCACATTATTAAATTTTCAAATGCTAAATTTCTAATTTTTCGAATTCCTAAATTTCCAAACTTACGAATTTAGAAATCTACAATTTCCAAATTTCTAAAATCCCAATTTCTCAATTTTCCTAATTCTTAAATTACTAAATCCTCAAACCCCCAAATTTCTAAATTTTCGAATTTCTAAAATTTTGAATTCCTATATTTCCAATTCTTGCAATTTCTAAACATTCAAAATGCAAAATCTACAATTCTCAAATTTCTAGATTTCCAAGTTCTCAATTTTCCTAATTTTTCAATTATCAAATTTTCAAACCCCCATATTTCCAAATTACTTATTTTTCTGAAAATCTGCAAATTTCCAAATTCCTATATTTCCAAGTACCGTACTTTAATATCGAATAATGTGATTAAAACAGGCGCGAGGAAAAGATTTCGCAGGCCAACAACTTCGGCCCCGTCGTTATCAAACGATCAAGAGGTCTCAGCTAGTGTGAACAGGTTCAAAGTCACTAGAAATCGAATCACCAACAAAAGTAAAAAGACCGAAATTCAAACGGGTAAATCGGAGGACTACAAGGTAGGTACGACAATAATAATTGCTTCAATGTGAAAATAATTCATTGTCAAATAATTATTACTGAATTGTTAACGCTAATTATTTCTGCTGAATTATTTAAATTATCGTTTCGCACATTTCTTGTTTTAAAATTTGTTTAATTTTGTATTTATTACAAAAATTTGTTAAGATACTTTCCTTTAAATCTGTATTGATTTTTATGAACAAAAAAAATAATTAAGGTGAATATTTAAATACTTTAAGTAATTATTATTGAAGTTGTTTTATTTTAGATATTATTCCACATTAATATTCTACATAAAGTTATTTTATTTTAAATATTATTCCGGATAGTTTTTTGAAAAATTTATTAAGATTATTTTATTTTAGATATTATTCCAGGTTAATAACATAGATCATTGTTTGAAGATACACTGCCGTCCATAAGTATCCGGACACAAGCGAAGAATGTATTCGCGTTGCATGAAAGTTATTCAAGTATCCGCAACAGTAACTAAAATCGATTTTTTTTCTGCGAAGGTCAGAATACTGGAACGTTTTTCGATTGATAATTCTCGTTTGGAACTCGTATCTCGATGGAAAAGAAGCTACAGACGAACTAAACCGAAACTGTCGAGTGCGTAGCGTTACCTCCATTCTTATCTCCATTGAGGGAACCTAAACATCTACCAACAGTTTAAAAACACTTGAAACATATCAAAGAACCCTCTGAATACGTTCTGCACCATAGAAATGAAACACAGTAGAAATTAAAATTTTTTTTAGAATCGAAAGCGTTTCATTAGATTCACAAATTTGGACTTTGTACTTCTGGACATGAATTTTACTTTCACACTTTCGTTGTATAATTTGTACTTAAAAATTAATTCTATTATGTTATGACACCTCAAAAAAGATAATAATAATTTTTACAAATGATATGATAACCCTAAATACCTTTCGTACAAAATTCAACTATGTTTTATGTAACGAAACCAAGTGTCCGGATACTTATGGACGGTAGTGTATTATTAAAATTATTTTATTTTAGAGATCATACCAGATGAATATTTTAGATAATTTTTTAAAGATGTTATTAAAATTATTTTATTGTAAATATTACTCCAGATTAATACTCTAGATAATTCTTTGTAGATATTATTAAAATTATTTTATTCTATATATTACTAAAATATACGTTAATTTTTTAGGAAATGAAAGAATATTGTTACCTGTTACTTTTCATTCCTTTCTCGCTCTTATTACCAATTTATTTTTAACATAAAAGTGAATAAAACTATCGAGTAATTTTATCTTAAACTATTTGACATTATAACAAATGCATAGCAATATTATTATAAATTATTAATATTATAATAAATATACAGTAATATCATTATAAATTATTTACCATAATTTAAAAATATTATAATTCCATTTAAATTGTTCATCTGATTTTTCTAAATTGACCTTGAAATGTAATTTATAAATAAATTTAAGTCAAATTTAAAAAAAAAAATAAACCTTGTTTAAATATAAACCTTGTTATTATTTTCACTAAAATGTGCAGCTCGTGTGTTACTACACAAATTGGTCTCAATACCGGACGAAAATTGGAAAATTCATGCCCGAAGACATACAACCTGACTTGTGCACTCACATCATCTTCGCGTTTGGTTGGCTAAAGAAGAACAAACTGACAAGCTTCGAATCGAACGACGAGACAAAGGATGGAAAGGTTGGACTGTATGAAAAAATTGTCAACCTGAAGAAGGCTAATCCGTCCTTAAAAATTTTACTGGCGATAGGTAAATTATTTAGACAATAACATTTACATGAACCTTCATTTGTTTCCATTGAAAAAGTTCTGATATTCAATAGTTTTTATTAAGACCTTATAATATGTCTACTTTGTGGTCTAAGTTCATTTGTTAACTGTAGTTGTACTTGTCATAAACAAAATTTCGAAAGCATACGATAATTTGGATATTTAAATTTTCGCGGTTATTTGGATTGTTGAGTTTGAAAGCGGCAAACATTTATTTAATATGTTATGGATAATATTAAGTGAAAGTCAAAGTATGTTTCAATAACTATACTTGAGTCGTTATTGAATATGAAATGCAAATTTTATTTATTTCGATTAGGTGGATGGTCATTCGGCACTCAAAAGTTCAAAGATGTCTCAGCGACCAGATACGCGAGGCAGACATTTATTTACAGCGCCATACCATATTTAAGAGACAGAAACTTTGACGGTCTCGATATCGATTGGGAATATCCGAAAGGAGGGGATGACAAGAAGAATTATGTTCTTTTGTTGAAAGGTAAAATTATGAAAAACGCTTGAACAAGATACTTAATATAGTAGACTATTTTTAATAACAATATATTCATTTAATTGACACAGAATTAACACTATTTTTAATAATATCCTTATTTAAGAATTAATACAATACGCTATTTTTCAACAATAATTAAAACGATATTATATACTATATTTATTATCAATAACCTTTATTAACATTAAACATAATTAATAATTAAACTTTAATAATTATTATCATAACATGTTTATCATCAAAATTAATATTCATTATTAAAAATAATTAATAATTTACAAAAACGTGATTTATTTCCTTCTCAAGAATCAGCTACAAGGCTAATTTAATTGTTTATTTAAAATTAATGTACAGAGCTTCGGGAAGCGTTCGAAGCAGAGGCGCAAGAGAAGAAAATGCCGAGACTTCTTTTAACAGCGGCTGTGCCAGTCGGTCCTGATAATGTTAAGAGCGGATATGATGTTCCAGCTGTTGCGAGGTACATTAATTATATCAAGTAAATGCCAGATATATGAGACAACCAGATATGTGAGCGCCAGATACGTGACAGCCAGATATATGAGCGCCAGATATGTGACAACCGGATATATGAGCGCTAGATACGCGACAGCCACATATATGAACGCTACATATGTGACCGCTATATACGCACTCTCTCAATATTTTACCATCAAACTTCACCAAAATATTCCACACGCAAAAACAAGAAAACGTTACATCAACACAGGGTTTCAAACGCCCTGTTAAAAAATTATAACAAAAGTACAAAACGACCACCGCTTTGTCTTTCGACGCATACAGTGTGTCCCAGTTTTCTACGTAAAACTTTACCGGCACGTTCTACAAATAAAAACGATAAAAAATGTTGTATAAACATAGGCTCTTGAATGTTTTATCGAAAGATTGCGAGGAATATACGAAATAATGGACGATTTTCTCCTGGGATACTACATACGAATAATTCTCGACTTTCATATTTTTTTTAATAACTTTTAATCACGCGTTCGAGAGCCTACGTTCGTATAAACATTTTTTCTTATTTTTATTTAGAGAATATTCTGGTCAAGTTATACGAACATGGAACACCCTGTATATCGAACAAAGCAGTCTGTCGTTTCGCGTTCTTGTTATAACTTTTTGATAAAGTTTTTGAGATTCTATGTTATGACATTCTTCTTTTATTTTTACTAATGGAATTTGTTATTAAGAGTTGAAACTCCCTGTATAAATACAGAGACAGTATATACGATTTCTGTATAATTCTTCTGATAATGATCGATACATGTATTGTTTAGCTATTTGGACTTCATCAATCTCATGGCATACGATTTCCACGGAAAATGGGAGAGAGAAACTGGCCACAACGCTCCTTTGTACGCCTCCTCGTTGGATTCCGAGTGGCAGAAGCAACTCAGCGTAGACAACGCTGCTTCGATGTGGGTCAGGTTAGGTGCACCCAAAGAGAAATTAATAATCGGCATGCCAACCTATGGCCGATCGTTCACTCTCTCGAACTTGGCCAATTTCCGTGTTCATGCACCTGCTAGCGGCGGTGGAAAGGCTGGAGAATACACCAAGGAATCTGGCTTTCTTGCCTATTACGAAGTAGGTATTCGCGAACATTTGCCAATCACTTTGCCCGGAGCCCGGAGCGTGAGCATCGTTGACAGCTGGTGGCATTTAGAACTGGGGAACGTTAATTTAAACGGACACTTTTCATTCTGAGGTTGCTCGAGAAGATACTAAATTGTTAGGTGACCTAACCAGGTCTACTTACTAAATTTCTCAACTTCTGTTTCCAATATTCAAAATTTTCTGTATTCAAAATTTGGATAATTGAGATACTTGGTAATATGTATATATTGAATTTGGAAATTTGGATGTTGAGACAGTTAGTGATTTTCTATTCACTGAATTTGAAATTTTAGATGTAGAGATATTTGGTGATTTTGAAATTATTGTATTTGAACATTCAGGTGTTGAGACTTTTGATAATTTTCAAATTACTGCATTTGGAAATTTGGATATTAAGATACTTGGTGATTTTCAAATTGTTGCATTTAAAAATTTGGACACTGAGACATTTAGTAAATTTTCAATGATTGTATTTGGAAATTTGGATGGTGAGACATTTGGTAATTTTTTAATTATTAAATTTGGACATTTGGATGCTGGGTTGTTTAGTCATTCTTAAATCATTGAATTTGAGAAATCAGACATTGAAACATTTGGTAAATTTTCAAATTACTGCATTTGGAAAATGAATATTAAGACATCTGAAAATTTTTAAATTATTGAATTTGGAACTTCAGATGTTGAGACATCTGATAATTTTTAATTATTAAATTTAAAAATTTGAATGTTGAAACATCTGATAATCTTCAAATTTAAAACATGGAAAATTTAAAAATTTCTATGTCTTTAAGTAGTAAGATTATCAAAATTTACTGCCAGGTTTTGAAGTCTATTAACTGTCCTATTTTTTAAGGATAAAGATTTTTAAATCAGAAAGTTTAATGTTCCAAAATTTCCAAGATTTTTAATTTCTATATTACTAAATTACCAAAATAGCAAATGACAAATATTTATTAAACAAATGTACCTACTATAAATGACCATAGATTCAAAAGTGTCTATTTTCTATAATAATATAAGAATTATTATGTGATATTAATGTGAAATGGTGTAGTTTACTACAAATCTGTCTTTGTGTCTGATACAAAGATATAGATTTTGTTATTAGTGCATAACTATATCATATACATACTGTAATCCAGTTATAATGTATTAGTGTAATAATTCTTTAGTTATAAAAAGATCTTCATGGTTAGGTTAAGTTACTAATTAGATAAAATTCATGGTTAGGTTAGGTTACTGATTAAATAAGATTTATGGTTAGGTTAGGTTACTGATTACATAAGATACATGGTTAAGTTAGGTTACTAATTAAATAAGATTCATGGTTAAGTTAAGTTACTATATAATTAAGATTCATGGTTAAGTTAGGTTAGTAATTAAATAGGATACATGGTTAGGTTAGGTTATTAATTAGACAAGATTCATGGTTAGGTTAGTTTACTAATTATCCACCCCAAATATTTCAAACTTAAAGCAACCAAAAACTAAGAAAAACGCAATATTCTTTCCAGATCTGCGAGATGCTACAAAATGGCGCGATCTACATCTGGGATGACGAGATGAAAGTACCATACTTAGTGCAGAACGATCAATGGGTCGGTTTCGACGACGAAAAATCGATCAGAATCAAGATGGATTGGTTGAAAAACAAGGGTTATGGAGGAGCTATGGTATGGACGGTCGACATGGACGACTTCAACGGCACGGTTTGCGGAGGAAACGTGAGATATCCGTTAATCGGCGCGATGAGGGAAGAATTACTAGGAGTATCGAGAGGCCCGAATGCGAAAGACGTTGATTGGAGCGCTGTAGCTTCCACCGTTTCGGAAAATATTTTGAAAAAACCAGAACCGTACAAAATTTCTGTGTCTGATGTTATCGGTAAAGCGAAGAAGATTCAGAAGTCGACGTCGCAGCTTGTTATTAGTCCTCCAACAAATGGTAATTTTGTTATAAGTTTATTTAGTTTATTGTGTAATTTTAGGAAGAAAGGAAAATCAAAAATTGAATATAATGTGGAAATGAAATTATTATTTAATATAATGTAAATATAATATATAATATAATCTATAATATAATATATAATTTGTATATTATATATATATTATAATATACAAATTATTATGTATTAATTATTCTGAAGTTGACAGAACAGTTCATACTAAATTGCAATAATTTTATTGATTCATTTAGTGTACTTTTTTGAGAAATATTAATAACTTGACTCATTGTAGAATTTTGAGAGAAAACAAAGACAAACCAAAATATAATACATAAAGTCCAAAAACTCGACGATCACCAAATTTATTTAAATAGAATTTCAAGTCTAAAGAGATAAAATACAAAATAGAAATTTTGTTTGTTTGTAAAAGATTTTTTATCTTTCCAAAGAGAATGAATTTAGTATAAAAAGATGATGTGATTTGAGGTCTCTAAAGAACAGAAAAATTATTAGATAATTTTAATAATGGCGTTTTCTTGTATCTTGTTCGCAGAAAGGGAGGCACAATCTTTCTGTTATCTAACGAATTGGTCACACAGGCGGCCAGGTGGTGGGAAATTTATGCCAGAAGACATTGATCCTACTCTCTGCACTCACATAGTCTACGCTTTCGCGACCTTGAAGAATCATTTGCTTGTGGAAGAAAGCGAAAAGGACGCGGAGATGTATGGGCGACTGATCGCTCTTCGCGATAAGAATCCAGATATCAAAGTACGATCTTTATGAGCGTTTTCAGCAGATTTTGTTGACTGAGATTTACATAGCGATGAGTAGAAAGAGACATCTTGTTCAATGTTAGGCAAACGGTTTTGAATTGGTTGTGTAGAGCAGGAAATTTAAATTGAATTAATTGAATTTCATGTAAACCTCTAGTAATCAGAGATCTGTTGTTAGTTTTCTGTGTGTTAATGACAGATGAACGTGCAGGTGTAAAGTAAATACAGTATATGATTATATAAATATACATATGTATTATATATTTATATTTTCAAGTTTAGTAATTAAAAATTTAATATTGGTTGGTAATTTTTAAATGGAAAATCTAATGGATAATTAAGTTGATAATTGACTTGATAATTGAATTGATAATTGACTTGATAATTTAATTCATAGTTGAATTGATAATTGACTTGATAATTGATTTGATAATTAAATTGATAATTGAATTGACTATTAATTGCTTCAATTGATAATTAAATTGATAATTGAATTGACTATTAATTGCTTCAATTGATAATTAAATTGTTAACTTAATCATTATTATCTTTAAGAAATATTAAATTTCATTAATATATCTTAAATACTATTTTATACATTGTCAACACTTTACATCATCATAAAAAATTCTTGTAATATTTCTACATTTTTCTGATTAAATTCAAATGTTTAAAAATTTCAATTAACACAGAGATTATAATTTTGACAGATTTTGTTAGCGATCGGTGGCTGGGCATTCGGATCAACGCCATTCAAAGAATTGACCAGCAACACTTTCCGTATGAATCAATTCGTCTATGAAGCCATTGATTTCTTGAGGGAATACAAATTCGATGGTTTGGATGTCGACTGGGAATATCCTCGGTAAAAATTATTTTATAATCATCTTATTTTTCTTTTTTGTATTATTAACAACTTTATCTTATTTAATTAGTTGCAAGTCCTAACAAAAAACGATTTTATCTTCATTAAATTTGATAAATTACTGCATTTTACAACAACAGTACATTTATTTATTTATTTATTAACAATACATTTATTTATTTTTGTTTGCATTTTGTAAAAGTAGACCTCTTCATTGACTTTCATGCATTTATTATTTGTGTAAATACTTTAAAATATTTAATACAATTATTTATAAAAGTGTATTAAAGTATTTTGTACAATAACTAGTACAAGTATATTGCAGTATTTAATAAATAATTTATATAAGTTCATTAAAGTATTCAATACGATTATTTATTTTTTAAATCAAATATAAATCCATACGTCACTGAAATAATATGTCATATTATTTATTTAGGCGTTAACTGTATGTTAATTTGTGGTACAAACAATTTTTAATAAAATCAATTTTTCAGAGGTGGAGATGACCGAGCAGCTTATGTGAATCTTCTGAAAGAGCTTCGACTTGCTTTCGAAGGTGAAGCGAAGAGTTCTGGACAACCGAAATTAATTTTGTCAGCTGCTGTGCCTGCTAGTTTTGAAGCTATTGCTGCAGGGTAATTTTTTTATTTTTATGCGCTTAATATTTAAATTTGAATAAATCATACTTAAATCTACTCAATTAATATGATATAATCAATTATTTTATATTTATTATTATAAAATACACAGTTACCATCTCTAATCTATCATATTTTTATTGATTTTAGATACGACGTACCTGAAATATCTAAATACCTGGATTTCATTAATGTTATGACGTACGATTTTCATGGACAGTGGGAAAGACAAGTGGGTCACAACAGTCCTCTGTTCCCCTTAGAAAGTGCAACCAGTTACCAGAAGAAATTGACAGTGGTTAGTAAAAAAAAATGAATAAATATTTTCTTAAAATTTTCTCTCTTGTCAATTGTATAGAATACATTCAAATTATTTCCATAATAATATATTAATAATAAATGTACACATTGTCATTTAACATTTAAACATCATAGATCATTCACAATCTTCAAATAATACCGTTTATGGCTTTATAACGAGACGGTACTGTAGACTACTGTGCAATGCTATTCTATATTATAATTCAATAATTTTTTAATTTTTCAATTCTGAAATTGTATAGCTCTACAATTCAACAGTTCTACAATTTCATAATTCAAGAATTAAGTAACTCAATAATTCAGTAATTCAAGAATTCAGTAATTCAAGAATTCAGTAATTCAAGAATTCAGTAATTCAAGAATTCAGTAATTCAAGAATTCAGTAATTCAAGAATTCAGTAATTCAAGAATTCAGTAATTCAGTAATTCAGTAATTCAGTAATTCAAGAATTCAGTAATTCAAGAATTCAGTAATTCAAGAATTCAGTAATTCAAGAATTCAGTAATTCAAGAATTCAGTAATTCAGTTATTCAGTAATTCAGTGATTCAGTTATTCAGTAATTCAGTAAATCAGTAATTCAGTAATTCAGTAATTCAGTTATTCAGTAATTCAGTGATTCAGTTATTCAGTAATTCAGTAATTCAGTAATTCAGTAATTCAACAATTCAACAATGCAATAATTCAACAATTCAACAATTCAATAATTCAATAATTCAGTAATAATAATTCTAAAACTCAGAAATTCAGTAATTCAAGAATTCAAGAATGTAGGCAATCAACAGTTCAACAATTCAACAATTCTGTATTTTCACAATTCTAAAATTCTGTAACTCTACATCTATTTTATTCAAACCCAGTAATTTTGTTTCATGATACGAAATTTTTATCTGCCACAGGACTACAGCGCGAGAGAATGGGTAAAGCAAGGTGCTCCAAAGGAAAAATTAATGATCGGTATGCCAACTTACGGCAGGTCTTTCACGTTGGTCGACAAAGAGAAGTTTGATATAGGGGCACCAGCATCCGGAGGCGGCACAGCCGGCAATTTCACAAATGAATCAGGATTTCTATCTTACTACGAGGTACGTGAAACGAACATAACGGATTTGCGTCCTGTTGAGTGTTCACAATATATTTAAGAGTAATTCCGTCAAACGTAGATCTGTGGCTTCTTGAACGAGGATAACACTACTCTAGTCTGGGACAGCGAGCAACAAGTACCTTTTGCGTACAAGGATGATCAGTGGGTTGGTTTCGACGACGAAAGAAGCCTGATAAACAAGGTAGCAACCATTTTCATTTTTATTTTATTTCTGCTGTAAATGAAGGTTGGTTGAAAATTGATAAAAGGGTTAAGTTAGGTCATGTCTGAAGAGTTTATTAATTATAATATTACTGTATAATGAAAAATTGGGTTTAGTTCAATTACATTCACATTAATTTTAAACGAAGTTTGATTACTTTTTAATTCAATTTAAAATTCAGTTTAAAATATTAGCAAATTGAATTTTAATTAAAATTGAAGGTTATGGAATTTGAATTAGAATTTAATGTTAAAATAATTAAATTTCTTTTATAATCAATTGAATTGAATTAATAATGAAACACAATTATGTTTTATAAGAATTATATTAAATACAATATGTGGAATTAGTGTTGAATACAAGTTTTAAGATGTATAATTGAATGTGTTAGATGCAATGGCTGAAAGAAGAAGGTTTTGGAGGTATAATGATCTGGTCCGTGGATATGGATGACTTCAGAGGAATTTGTGGAGCTGGTAAATATCCGTTGATCAAAGCTATGAAGAAAGAGCTGCAAGACTACAAGGTAAAATTAGAATACGATGGACCTTATGAGAGCACAGCGAGGAACGGGAGGTATACCACCAAAGATCGTAAGTATTTACTGTGTAATTCAATATAACAATTTAAAATTCATTTTAATTTGATAAAATGAGAATTTAGGAATTTGAGAATTTGAAAGTTTGAGACTTTGAGAGTTTGAAAGTTTGAGACTTTGAGAGTTTGAGGTTTGAGAATTTGAGAATCTGGCAATTTACCAATTTAACAATTTGAGAGTTTGAGAGTTTGAGAATTTTAGAATTTTAGAATTTGGGAATTTAAGAGTTTGAAAGTTTGAGAGTTTGAGAGCTTAAGAATTTGACAGCTTGAGTTTGAGAATGTGGTAATTTACCCATTTAACAATTTGAGAGTTTGAGAGTTTGAGAATGTGAGAGTTTGAGAATCTGGCAATTTACCAATTTAACAATTTGGGAGTTTGAGAATTTTAGAATTTGGGAATTTAAGAGTTTGAAAGTTTGAGAGTTTGAGAGTTTGAGAGCTTAAGAATTTGACAGCTTGAGTTTGAGAATGTGGTAATTTACCCATTTAATAATTTGAGAGTTTGAGAATTTTTAAATTTGAGAGTTTGAGAATCTGGCAATTTACCAATTTAACAATTTGAGAGTTTAAGAGCTTGAGAATTTTTAAATGTGAGAGTTTAAGAGTTTGAGTGTTTGAGAGCTTAAGAATTTGAGAATTTTAGAATTTGGGAATTTTAGTATTTGAGAATTTGGAAGTCTCAAATTTATAAGAGTTTATAAATTTCATAATTTGAGAATTTGATCATTTGACATTTTGAGTCTTAGAAAGCTTGATAATTTCTAAATTTGAAAACTTGAAGAATTGAATATTTAAACATATTTTTATATAATCAACAAATTCAAAATTTTAGTTGAAATATATAAAGATTTGTAGACAAATCTCTCCATACACCAATTCCTAACCAAGCATATAAATTAAAAACGTACAAAAAGTACATAATTCTCAAGAGCACTCGAACTCAATAAACATCCAAAAATAGTCAAAAACAAAAGCAGGAATAAAAATAGCTGTATCGATTATTACAGCGCATGAAGTGACCTGCGACGAGGAGGATAACCACATATCGTACCACCAGGACAAGAACGACTGCACCATGTATTACATGTGCGAGGGTGAGAGAAAACACCACATGCCCTGTCCAGTAAATCTGGTGTTCAACCCTAACGAGAACGTCTGCGATTGGCCAGAAAATGTCGAGGGTTGTCTGCAACACACGCAAGCGCCACCAGTGTAAAGAAAACAAAAGAGACAAAAATACACAGTATAATTTAAACCTGTTTCCTGCGGCACGCGGTTTGTACTGTAAAAACGAAAAAAAAAAAGCGACCGAAACAACCATAACCTCTACGATTGCGTCGTAAAATTTCGATCGACGCGTTGCCGTGAAATTTTTTTTTTTTCACGAAATTTTCAATTTTATTTTCCTTTTTTAAGATCTTCCGGAATTCCTTTTTTTAAACCCACACCTCTTCTTACCGATTTTTATTTGTCTCTGTCATTTGTATAAAAACGCACGCTATCTAACTACCACGACAGTTATGTTTTGTAAATAAAAAGAAAAAAAGATTTTACGAAAATGAATGTTGAAACCTTTTTCTTTTTTTTGTTGAAAAGTGCAGAGGGAAAGAAAGTTGTGAGATTAACTGAGTACGGTTCTTCGTTTTATTTTGTAACTTTACATAAAAAACCATGATTGTAGTCGTCTTTGTGTTTTGCTGTAGATTCATCCTTCTCTTGTTTTTTAATTGAGTTTAGAGTTGTCTAAAGTAACAATGTTAAATTTAATGATATTTTTTTTACAACTGCGTACGTGTACTTGTGGTGTTACAGGTTAGGTTATTTTCGTGTGAGCTTTTAGTGGATAGGGAATTCCGCTTGTAGTTTTATTATAAGTGTGGAATTCTACGCGTAATAAAATTTTAAATGTGGAATTCTATATTTCACAAAATCTTACATGTGGAATTCTGCAATTAGCGAACTTCTAAATGTGGAATTCTACATTTAGCAAAGTCTTAAGTATGGAATTCTAGGGATAATAAACCATCACATTTAGAATTCTACGCACAACAGAATCCCACATGTGGAATTCCACCAACATCCAAATACTAAAGTTGGAATTCCACCCGTATACGAATCTCAAAGGTGGAATTCCACTCGTATTCAAATCCCAAATGTAGAATTCCATCAACATGCAAGTCCTAAAGATGGAATTCCACTCATCCATATTCTAAATGAGGAATTCCATTAATATACTAATCTCAAATGTGGAATTCCACCAACATCCAAATCCTAAATGTGGAATTCCACCTACATGCACTTCCTACACGTGGAATTCCACTCATATTCACGTCCTAAATGTGAAATTTAATCAATATCCAAATCCCAGGTGTGGAATTCCATTTATATACGAATCCTAAACGTGGAATTCCACTGATTTCCAAATTCTAGATGTGGAATTCCATTAATATACAAATCTCAAATGCGGAATTCCACCAACATCCAAATCCTAAACGTGGAATTCCACCTACATGCACCTCCTACATGTGGAATTCCATTCATATTCACGTCCTAAATGTGAAATTTAATCAATATCCAAATCCCAGGTGCGGAATTCCATTTATATACGAATCCTAAACGTGGAATTCCACTGATTTCCAAATTCTAGATGTGGAATTTCACCCATATACGAATCCTAAATGTGGAATTCTGTACACCTGACAATTTGAAATATAGAATTCCATATACAGAAAAATCCTAAATGTAGAATTCCACACCTAACACAATTTTAAATATGGAATTCCACACACAGCAAAATCTTAATTATGGAATTCTTCACACGTTTCACACTGTGCGCTAACTTTGTTAATATAATCTAAAGCAAGAACATTTTTGAATTACTACTTTTCAAATATTTACAGTCTGAAAAATTTCACGCAATAAAAGTTAAGAGCAACTTTTTATTTTGACATAAATTATTAATTCATTTGCATTTGGTAATTAGCATTCATTATTTCTGATTTTTAATTACTTTCAATTTATCTCGATTGCTCAATAATTGTGATATAAATATTAATTGAAGTATTGAAGAAATAAATGTGTAAATAATTTGCTTACATTAAAAAAAAATTTTACGCATAAAATTATTTTAGGAAATTGTTATATATTAGAAAACAATTTACACATATTTTATTAAGTTTCAGTTCTAATAAGAATTTTTTCATTTGCTTCTTATGTTTAAAATAAATAATTGACTGTTTTATTCTCATTGTGCAATTTATTATTAAAATTGCCCAAAATTTTCGTAATATTTAAGAACAAAATTTGTGAACTTGTTTAATAAATTTAATTGCAGTAAATTGTAACAAAAATTTAACTAGGGACAATATTAAGTGGCAAATACGTAAAATGTTTGAAAAAGTAATTTTGAAAAGTGATACAAATTAATAAATTTATTGATAATTATTTTCAAGATTTTTTTTTATAAACTTCTTTATCATTGATTGTTATGATATACAATCTTGTGACAAACAGAGGTAAGTTAAATAATCAAGTTTATAAAATATAAGTTCCTGTAACTTGTTCCTAAAACAAGAATATATTACTTAATAATTTTTTTTAAATTATAATAAAATTTTAGATTCATAATTTCTGTTATAATAGATTATTTGTACAGTAGAAATAAAAAGTTAAGAACTAAAAAGAAAAAAAAGATCTATCACTGTAATTATTGTAATTTTAATTTCAACATCCACACGAGTAATATATTTGTTAACATAAATTTATTAACAAATATTAAATAATTTAAGGTAACAGAAATGAATTCTATGTCTATGACATCCTCTTGCTATTTATATACATCATATTCACACAAGTATAAATTCCATTTATATAAAATTGAAAATATCCTAATTCTTTATTTTAAATAATGATTATCCTAAATTAAAAAAAAAAATATTTAATTTATCATTCATAAAATATTTTACTTTAAAGTACAGATATGTATACGCTATTTTTTTTTTAACATTTTATTAAAAACGAACAATAAATAATATTTTATTTATCGTTAATAAAATATATTGCCTTGAAGTATAGATATGTATATGTTACACATTGTTTATAAAAATGTTTTGTTAAAAATAAATACATAATTACATATCGATAACAAAAGACCTATAAAAAATTGAAATATTCCATAACTAAATCAATATTAAAAACACATGGCTAATAACTGTATTTCTATTGATATGCAATGTTTTCCAAACAAACATATTTTTTATAACTAGTTACCATTCTAAGATTAAAATCACAGATATGTTTATTTCAGACATGAAAGTATAATAAAATAAAACTTCATTAAAATCTATGAAAATCAACTTAGAACCTTTTCCAACCAAATTATTTTTTACCACACTATATATAAAAATGTCAAGATCATCCACTATCTCAAAGTCATCAGAAGAAACTTAAAAACTACCTTGTTTTCCAACAAATTGTAACCATTTTAACAATTTCAATTGTCTTTAAACCCTACGTGATAATTCAATAAGTGTCCTACAACTTTTAACCTACAAAATCTTTATACATATGTAAAGATATGTGTTTATCTATTAGTTGAAAACTGATACAATTCACTCAACTTAAGATATCAAGATGGCAGTCGGAAATTGATGCAATTAACTTAACTGACAACTTACCAAGCACACCATTATCCAAATACCAAAATCAGTGACTACAGATATAGCAAGACTGTGACTTGGAACACGAGCGCCATCTACTCCATCTTATTGTTAGTATAAAATTATAAAACATTTCATACTGCAGCATTTTAACACACTTTACACTATTAAAGACTGTCAACCATATTGAAGATCATGTCTTACAAACAATTTACTATTTTCAAACATATTGTGAGAAAAAGAAAACAAACCAATAAACCGTACTGGAAAAAGTTAAATAAATAAAATAGATATGACTGTTGATATTGCTGCTTTCTACTATTCATCTAGGGGTCCCTAAATTCATCTCAAGAATAAAGACATTAATCTTCTACATTTGTAGTCCATGCCAAAATAAAAATTGGTACAAAATTAATTTTCAACTCCCGTATGATCGTTCAAAAAGTGTCTGGACTCAGTACGCAACTATCGTTAGGAGGACAACGTCTACTAAGGCCAACCAGGTAGTCGCTAATCTCTCGTAATTCCCCGAACTAAGGGCTGACGCTTGGCAGGCAGTGTGAGGCGTTCCTAAAGTCAACAAAACTTTGTCGGATGAATGGGATGGCGTAGTTTCCGTGCAGACAGCTCTTCCTGCTATTGTTCTCAGTTGTCTGGCATCCGATTGAGATGCCGTGTGAATTTGTCGGGATTCCCGGAGCCATCTTCTCAACCACAGGCTGAGCCATGCGATTTCGCAGTCGCATTCTAAGGGATTTCCGGACACTTGTAATCCTCCTGGAACACGGTATAATCTCTTAACTTTATTTTACTTCGCTTAATCCTGCATTGGCGTATTGGGATATTGGCGGCAGGGCTGTAGAGGACAGCTTGAGGACCCCAAGTGAATGTGGACGCTACTTTTAACGTTTTTAGTTAGTGTTTTAAATTAATGATATCTGTGATAAGTGATATTAATGAAAATTAATAAATAGTAATTGATTTCTCTTGTGTTATTATTGCATTTCCAGTGCAATTGGCAATGTATGTAGGAAGAAACACTTAAAAATTTATAAACATGGAACTTTGGAGATTTAAAAATTTTAAAACAAAATTTTTCAGTTTAAGAACTTGAGAACTTATAATTTTTAAAATTTGAAAATGTCTGCATGTATAAATTAGAGTATTCGCAATTTTGTTAGCTTTGACAACTTGTAAATTTATCAGTTTTTAAATTGGATAAGTGTTTGAAACCTTATGTTCATATAGCATTCCTTTGTTACTTTTACTAATAGAGTACATTATATAAAGTTTGATGATAAAAAACTGGGACATTTTGTATAACATTTAGTGTCACTCACCGGCAACCATATTGGTCCCAACACTTTCCCACGAAAGATTTCCATAAATGATGGAAGGACTAAGCTCGTTTATATGATTGTTCCTCAAATCCAAAGTCAGTTGGGACAATCTCTTGGTCAATGAGAGAAAAATATCAGATTGTAGTCTACGAACTCTAGTGTCCTTGATCCTTAGTATCAGTTCACCACCTTCAATTGTAGAAAATGCTTCCGAAGAGATCACTTCAAGATCACTCCCGGAAATTGTCAACTCTCTCAACTGTTTTGAGAAGACATTCTGTATCTGATGTTTCAACAAGTGTTCAGTGACCTGAATCTCTACAGTTCTCAATGGCAGTCCAGTCAACAGGAAACGAAGATGAAAACCATCTGCTTCGGGCCAAGTTTGAATTCGAAGATGCTTCAAATATTTCAACACTCGAAGACAATCCTTGTTCACAGACCTTGTTTTATTCAGGTTCCTCAAGTTCAGCTTTTCTAGCCTTGGATAACTCAGAAAACTCTCTTTTGTTAGTTCCTGAACAAAGAAGAATTATGTTACGTACACTCCAAATACATTTGTTATAAATACATCAACATTCAAACAGCTCACCTCTATCGGATTTCCAGATACATCAAGTTCCCTCAGCAGATTCAGCTTCACGTTTGGCATGGAAGTCAACGAGTTGTTCACCAGCAAAAGAATCTTCAAATTTTTCATATACTGAAACTGTTTATCACTAGTGGAGTCCACATAATTGAATGACAAATCCAGGACATTTAGATTCGTCAGTGGCAAGAGTGGAATATCTTTAAGACCACAGTTAGCCAGATACAGTTGCCGGAGTCCAGGCAAATAATGAAACAGCTCCTTGAAGTTCGCTTGAAGTACATTTTGCGACACGTTCAAGCTCAGAAGCTTGCCCAGAGAGACGAAAGAGTTGTCTGGCAGAATAGTCAGCCTGTTATGTGCCAGATTCAGAGATACCAACTGCGAAGTTGGAAAAGCAGTGGAGTCCAGGTGGTCCACGAAATTGTCTGCTAGATTCAGGTCTCTCAGCGTGTATCCAACCTCCAGGAAAGATGGGGAGGGCACGACGGTAAATTTATTGTTGCTCAAGTCGAGGATCTCCAGCTTCGTTCCCTCGAAGACGTCTCTGGGCAGAGATCTTATCTTGTTGCCCGACAAATTGAGGATTCGTAGATTCTTTAAATTGCGGAATTGCTCCGTCGATAATTGACTCAGCTGATTTCCACTCATATCGAGCTGCTGTAAGGAATCTAAACCGTGGAACGATTGTTTTCGTAAACTTTCTACCTTGTTGTCTCGTAAGTTCAGTGTTTCCAGGTGCTTTAAGGCGAATGTACCTGTAAAGTGCAAGTGATTTTTGATAAGAAGAAATTTAGTAGAAGATTTGAAGAGTTAATAGGAAGCTTAAAAAATTGTCTAATACTCCTCAAATCCTACCTGGTTCAAGAACAACAATGAAATTGCTTTCTAAATCCAAACTCCTCAAATCCGGCGTGCCATAAAACGTGTCGGCAGGTAACTGACTGATATTATTAAAGCTCAGATCCAGCCTCGTCAGATTATTCATGGACCCTCCGGAATTTATCAAAGAAATGGCGTTATAGGAGACGTTCAGAGCGAAATCCGGGCCTCCGATTTCAGCAATGGCGTCCAAGTCCAACACCGTCAACTTGTTGAACTCCAAATGAAGGAAACGCAAGCTGGGTAAACCATACAGAGCATTTTTCTCCATTTTGACGATTCGATTATAAGCCAGTGATATGGTGACTAATTTTGGGCAGTCCATGATAGAATCGGAACCGAGCAGCTTTATTCGATTCCCGGTCAAATCGAGAGACCTCAACTCGGTGAGGTTATGAAAACTGAACTCTGGGATGGCTTCCAGGAAATTATAACCGAGCTTCACGTCCCTTAATTCGGGATGGACGCTCGATAGAAATATTCGTTCCGGTAAATAATGCAGTCGATTCGATTCCAGGTTGATGTAACGTAACTGCTGGAAGGAGTAAAACGCGGTGGCCTCGATCGTTTGGAAATTATTGTTGTCCAGAACCAGCCAGAGCAAGTTTGAGAGAGGTCTGAGCGCTCGTTGAGGGAAAACGTCGGTGGCAAAGGCGAAACTCAGTTCTAGAATGTCCAGACTCTCTTCGATGCCCACGAAACAGTCGTCGTCCAGCTCTGTCAGGTGGTTGAAGGACAAACTGAGCTCTTTCAGCTTACCTGCAAATGATATTACCAATAAAGTCTGATAGTAAATAAGTAGCAACTGATCATTTAAAATATCTTGAATGATGCATTGAGTGAAACTTTTTGGATATAATGTGAAACATGTTACAAATTGGGTACATGTTTCTTGTTAATAATATAAAATTTGTAAGTAATGAAACCTTGACTTCAAGTGTTAAAATACCTTATAGAATGCACTTACTCGCTCCTTTGAAGGTCTCCCCTTTCAGTTTGGTCAGAATATTGTTTCTAAGTAACAGAATCTCAAGGTCCTCTGCCCATTCAAAGTCACCGGGTTGAATATGAGAGATTTTGTTGTAACCTAGATTCAGATGCAGCAGCCTCTGGCATCTATTACAGAAAAATATCAAACATAATTAAACAATAATTATTGCATGAAGTTTTTGATAAATAGAAAATGACATTAAAATTATAGCATTCTCTGTACATTTCTTGTTTAATAAATAATTATAAACATTTTAATAGGAACATTGTTTTGATTGCATTAAATCTCCCATTTAATGCAATATTTAACCTTGACTTATATTGTTATATAATAACATATATGTTGTGTAGTATTCATAACAATATTATAGTACACATATTGTTTAGAAGAAATAAATCAAACAGTTGCTATGTTATAGTAGATAATTGTACTATATATTATAGTGATAGAAAGCAACATGTTAGGGTTGAGGTTAAGTTATGATTATTTACTACATTTTACACTGTATCTCTCTCCTTTTGAAGCAATTAAAATATTTAACTTAACCTAACTTGGTCAATAAGTGGATAATATAATTAAGTTACCATTTAGGTTAGGTTGAGTTAGAGCTTAGGTTAGGTTATGATTAGCTACTATATTTTACACCATACCTCTTTCATTTTAAAGCAAATGAAATATCAAACTTCACCTAACTTAGTCAATAAGTGGATGTGTCATTAAGTTACCATGCCAGGTTAGGTTGAGTTAAGGTTTATGTTAGGTTAGGTTATGATTACCTACTATATCTTACACCATAGCTCTCTCCCTTTAAAACAACTGGAATATCTAATTATTCTTATCTTAGTCGATAAGTGGATGATGTAATTAAGTCACCATGTTAGGTTAGGTTAGATTATGCTGTATGAAACAAATAGCAACCATGCGACGCAAAACATAATTGCAACTGAAGTAAAACTTAACCAAACCTTTTTGCAAATATTTGAAAAACAAAGACCAGATAGCAATAAAACATACAAACAAAAATTTTTCAGAACATTGACCTTGGTAACATATTTCAATGTCATCGAAACCAATCAAGAACCACTAAAGTAAATAACAAATATTCACAACATAACTAAAAACTATTTTAACTTCTCAAAATACACTATAAAAATTTGCTAATAACTTCTAGAACCCCATATACCTACATAAGTCAACAAACCCCACCTGGACAAAGCCGCAACCGGCACAGCATCCAAACTATTCGTAGCCAGCGAAAGTGCCCTAAGATTCTCCGCGAATTCTTGAAACGCCTCTCCAGAAATGTTTCTGATATCATTGTTAGCCAGATACAAGTAAGACAGCTTTCTCAAGTGACCTACAGCGCTAGGAACGTTCGGCAGATCGTTATTTTCCAGATTCAAGTACTCCAGAACGTTCTCGAGCCCCCGAAAGGCGTCCTCGTCGATGTTTTTTATCGAATTCGAGGACAAATGAATTCTCTTCGTCTCCAGACGATCGAACATTCCAGCGGTCAAGGAGGTGAGCTTGTTGCTGTCCAAATTGAAGTCCTTGATCTTCAGGGATCGATTGTTGGGGATCGACGTGTGAATCCATTCGATGCAGTTTTCACTGACATCTACTAGTTCCAGGTTCGAGCTTTGGAAATCGGGCAGCTCGAGGTTCTTGAAATCGTTGCCTCGCAAGTACAACCATGTAAGGTCCTTCAGCATCTTCAGAGATTGGGGGAAGGATTTTAGGAGGTTACTGTTTAGGCTGAGCGTGTGCATGTTGGGGGGCAGACTTTCTTCCGAGATCTCCTCGATGTTGTTGTTGTCGAGGTTCAGCCAGACCAGGGACTCGAATGTGGAGAAGACTTTTGGTATCTCGATGATGGAGTTGTCTCCGAAGAAGGCGTTCGTCAGGGTGTCCCTCGTGTGACCCCAGTCGCCATCCAGTGTCGTTAAGTGATTGCTGTAAATGAAGACATTCAAACTTCAGTCCATTTTAACGACTGCCATTTTGTATCCTATTCCGGTAATTAATTCATAAAATGGTAGTCAACATATGTGTCTGTTAAATTACTGATTGTATCTGAAAAATGAATAGCAAAGTTTCTACTAATTCAATACTAATAAATATTTATTCAATATATTTTTAACAGTTATTTTCATAATTCAACATTTTAAGTTCACAAAATGGTAATTCACAACAGATATTTCATTCAAATTTTACTGTGTTTAAATTCTACCATAAACAAGATTACTATAAATTCACAAAATGGCGGTCAAAGTCAGTATTTATTTAATCGCTCATGCAAGAAATAAAGAGCAATATATTTATCCTATTAATTCAATACTAATATTTCAATATTTATCAAATATTCTAATAATTCATTTTAAGTTCACAAAACGTCACAAGTATTTCAGACTTCGGTCCATCTAAATGACCGCCATTATTTTATACCCTGAACATGGCTGCCAACTAATGCACAAAATGGCGGTCAAAGTCGGTATTTAATCACTCGTTAAAAAAATGAACAACGAAGTTAATCCTCCTCAGCCTGGAACAACTCATTTAAACTTTGCAAAAGTCTCGCGATAAATATTTGATTTCATACTTTAGCCAGCTTGACACATTACGGAACCCGTGAAAATGACGGATCTTAGATTTCCTATTTTCAATTACGAAAATTAAGAAGCTTTTGTCAAAATGACCTTCGTCGAGATCAATTTTATAAGCTAATTTACGTATCCTTTATTTATTTTTGCAATTTAGTTTCAGTTTAAATAGAAGTCGTTAAACGTGCGTGAATCTAAGGTTAAGTGGCCGCCATTAGATTTCGGTTAGGTTAGGTAGAAGTATGGCGTCGAAACAATGCTTCATACCTGCATCTGTTATTTATTTACCTGTGCATATTGAGCCAATTGAGTTTCTTTAAATCGTGGAAAACATTGAAAGGTACATCCTCCAAGGCATTGTAGCTGAGGTCCAATGAACGTAAACTGTCCGCAATTCGCCTAATAGTGACAAAAATATAAATTTTAGTATCTCTGTTTGTTTTAAAAAGATTATAAAGATAAATGTAAGAAACAGAAAATAATTTGTTTGAAACGAGTTCTGAGAACTTTTTATAAATTTTAGTGAAATTTGGTTAAATTTTTTGGTTTTGATATATTTTTGGTGATTGTAATGATAGAAACTTACGAAAAAGATTTGTCACCAATATTGGACAATCTGTTGCTCATCAACCCTAAAGCTTCGACCCCAACTGAGCTTGCGAGTGCGTCGTTGTCCATCGCTTGTAATCCGCTACCAACCACGTCCAATTGAGCCACATAATTTACAGAAACGTCTGTAATTATTAAATTAGGTTCTATTTAGTGAATTATAAAGAATTTATTAAAAGTTAATATTAAGTTTATTAGATATACTTAATACATCTGAAGGGTGGAGTAAGAAATTTTAGAATTTTGGAATTTTGAAGTTTTGAAGTTTTGAAGTTATGAAAGTTTGGAATTTTAGAATTTTGAAAATTTGGAATTTTGGAAATTTGGAATATTGGAAATTTGGAATTTTGGAAATTTGGAATTTTGGAAATTTGGAATTTTGGAAATTTGGAATCTTGGAAATTTGGAATTTTGGAAATTTGGAAATTTGGAAATTTGGAATTTTGGAAATTTGGAATCTTGGAAATTTGGAATTTTGGAAATTTGGAATTTTGGAAATTTGGAAATTTGGAATTTTGGAAATTTTTTGGAATTTTGGAATTTTGAAATTTTGTAATTTTAGAATTTGGAAATTTTGGAAATTTTGGAAATTTTGGAATTTTGGAAATTTTAGAATTTTGGAATTTTGAAATTTTGGAAATTTGGATTTTTGAAATTTTGGAAATTTGGATTTCCAGAATTTAGAAATTGGGGATATGGAGACTTAGTTGTTCACAAATTCCAAATTTGAGTTTTACAATTTGGAAAGTTGGGAATTTGGGATTTAAAAATTTAGATATTTAAGAGTTTGGAAAATTAAGAATTTGTGAATTTGGAATTTGAGAATTTAAAAGTTTAGACATATGAGAATTTAAGAAGTTAGAAATTTGGAAATTTGTTAATATGAAATTTTCGGAATTTCGAAATTTGAGAATTTATCAATTTTACAACTGAATAACTTGTTACTTTCATATTTTATGAAGTCCAAAAATTTATAAAATCAGAAATCGCAAATTATAAAAGTTCAGAAATTAAAAATTCGGAAAAAAATTTTTTTTGCGTTAATGTATATACTTTTCTATATAACAACATACCTGGGAATCTAGCAAAAGGTATGCCCATACAAGTAATATCCATTTTCGTGAAATCTTCGTCGTCTTGAACCCAACACATGCACATTGTGTTGAATGTACATGGCACACTGTAGCATTGTATCACAGTCAAGGTCGAAAAAACAAAGCAGATTTTCGTGCAAATGCATTCCAACTTGCGTGACCACATCTGTAATTAAAAAATGTACTTTGAATTTTATTTTGTTCTTTAATAACTGTGTGTAATTTTAATATTATTTATAATGATTAATTACACAAATGATTGTTAAAGGAATTTAACTATTTAAATATTAAACTATTCAACTATCAAATTATTAAGATATTAAACTATTAAATTATCAAATTATCAAATTATTAAATTATTAAATTATTAAATTATTAAATTATTAAATTATTAAATTATTAAATTATTAAAATATTCAACTATTAAATTCTTAAACAATTAAACTATTAAATTATTTTAAAAAATGTTAATTTTATAGTAAACATATTTCACAACAAAATGTATAATTATAAAATTCTACTATAAATAGAAATAAGTAAATTACATATAAAAAATATATTAACAAGCAGATTACATGTGGACATAAAAATAGTATATATAAAGACTAAGGTTGTGAGCTCTAAATTCTAAACGAAATAAAAACACCATATCTTATTTACTAAAACAAAAACAGAGACAAAAATAAAAATTCAAACATATTGTTTATGTATTATTATTAAAAAAAAAACTATGAAACAAAAAAGAATATATAACGAACTCGTTTTTATTTTTTTATTCATTTATTGACTGCAATTCATTAAGTGCATTTAAAAATATTAAATTACTGTTTACAGTATCACAACAAAAGACGAACCTTTTCGATTGTTAATTGACACAAAATCTTCGGCAGTTCCTTCGAACCACCTATTATCTGATAAACTTCATCGCATGATTGCCTTTTTTCAAACAAATCTCGTGTTCTGATTCAGTTTAATGTTCCGGTTTTTTATTCCCATTATTGAGAGGACGAGCAACAACGAAACCTAAACTCGAGGTGAAAGACACTGAAGGCGCGCATGCGCAGAACCAGAAAATAGTATTGCGCATGCGCTAACGGCTCTATGGATCGAATCAGACTCCTTTACATTCGGAAAAATTGTATTCGATAAAACGTCATATTTTTGTGTAATATGTTATAGATTTTTATCAATTCTATTAAGTATTGTTTATATGAAACTTCACTTTTGGGGAAATTTGTAAGAAAAAATTATTTTGTTACAAACAAGGTCTTGTGAAGAGGGTTTTGAAAAAACTTTATTTCGATAACTGCGATATTAAACGTTACAATGAATTTCAGATGTGTTGTTGATATGTAGAATCATATTACAAAGCTGGTTCGAACTGAGAATTGCTCCTCTGGCTTTCTGATCTTCTGGTCTTCCGGTCTGATCGCACCCGCCTGGCTGCTTCTATTTTTATACATCACCTTATCTCTAAATAAGTTTATTTAGAGATGCATTGTTTTATTTGACTTATCTTGTCTCTGACTTTTAGACGGTATGAGTTAGTTTGTTTACGTTGTTTGAACCGTTAGAATTTAGATGTAAAAATTTAACTAGGTCTGTTTGATTAGGCGCTCCGCGCCTAACCTAACAATGTTGAGCGAGCGAGTAAATTTCACGCCAAAGCAAAAATAGTCAACCGTGTCATCCGGTTGAATTGGTTGAGTAGTGCAAGAGAAAAGCGTAGACAAAAAAGTTGAAAAGTCAAGTACATAAGCGCGAGCAAATTCAATTTTGCATTAAAGTCTAGGAGGATATGGTTTTTCGGTAATTATTCCTCCGTGGCATGCGCGGGCGGCGCGTAGGAGGAATATACACGACAATGAGTATCCAAAATCGTTAATTACTCACTTTCTGAGCACAGCCTATGAACTTTTATGATTAAAGAATGGTCAGCAATGCATTATTTACATGGTTCAATCATAAAAGTTCATAAATAATGTTCGGGTAATGAGTAATTAATTATTTTGTGTCAGCATTGCGATACGTACATGAACTACAGTTCCTAAAGTGTGTAGTTTACCCTGTCCGCCGAAGAGATGGCGCCACTTGTTCCATTTTCTTAAAAATTCAATTTATATTGGTTTTATCGATTAATATGCTGTATATTTATTACATATTTATTAATATTGATTTTAAGCTGTTTACAATACGCTCCATTGATCCGATAATGCGGATTATATGTTCAAAACAATTCGCACACTATACTGTATTTCGTCGATCACGTAAAGAATGGCATAAGAGTGGCAAAAAATTATCTTTCGAGTCGCCAGAAATCATTCTCACAGATATCTGCTTTTGCAAAAACATCTTACTTGCAAAATTTAGTCGATATCGGAACATGAGTGTTTTCCATAATTTTACCAAACTTCGAATACAATTTTAGTATTTATCAATTTTGCTGTCCTATTAAAATGTTCTAAACAATTGATATTTAGTACAATAGTTCGAAACAAGTACTACTGAGAATAGTACTTTTAGTACCATCCACTGGACGGTGCTCTGAAGTTACTCCTGGTATCAGGATCGCAGAAAAGTAAAGAAAGCATCCGAAGTAAGAGGTATCCCGCGCACCTGCTGCGCATGCGCAGTAGCTTCGCGTCCCACAGTAAATGCCATAACATTATTAAAGAAAATAAGTTAATTATACATTTTCCGGTCGTGACGTATGCATTTTTATAGCTGAACAATGATCAGTGATGTTTTAGCTATTTTCTAATATCAAATTTGTTGGGATTTTTATTAAAAGTAATTACTTATTAATATTCCACTGCAATTGTATAAATAGTACACTATATTCATTAATAATATGAACAAATGTGATTCGAAAATATAGTTAATGATTCACTGATCACTCCTCAATCATAAAACTGTATAAATTGTACTGAGGAACCAAATAATAAATTATATATATATGTATGCAGTATCCATACGGAATGATGCGAAGCTACTACGCATGCGCGTTGACTGCACGGAATAACTTTTACTCTGCATACCTCTTTTATTTTTCTGCGCTCCTGATACCAGAAATAGAATTCGAAACTTTATTTGCAACACATACATAGCTGACGAAATTCAATTTCCTCACTCTTCATATCGACAAATGAATTTAATTATTATATCATTATTACACTACGAGTAGAATATTAATAAAAAATTATTATTAACAAACATCTGGACAAATTTAGTACGAGTAAATAGCTAATGAATCGCTGATCATTCTTCAATCATAAGAGCACATAAATTATATTTGGAAAGTATGTAATTAACTTTTCTTCTATAACAATATTATTGTATATATTGTGGGACGCAACGCTTGTACGCATGCGCGTCAGTTGCGCGGGATAACTCTTACTCCGCATACCTCCTTTACTTTTCTGTGCTCCTGATACCAGACGGCGCCAGCAGTACCATTCACAGCGTTTACGAACCGTTTATCGAATGACAATTCATCGAATGAGAATTCATCGAAGACAATCCACGGAAAGAACAATTTATCGAATGGACATATCATCTCTTTTGCTTTGCCATGGGCATGCTGCGGATTCTTCAATTTTTGAGTCTTCTAAATTTCAGGAAATGTTATACAAAATTAATTTGTATTTCTTCTCGAGAAAATTCAAGTCACTTGGTCCAATTCTAAATGAGGTATTCTGTTTAACATGGTGTGCAAATACTTTTGCGATTCACTGCAGATGTGATAGGTTACGTTGGGTTACATATTTAATACTGGGTTTACGGACGTCACTTGTATTTAAATTTGAATTAAAATAGATAAATAATTAAACTGCCTAAGACATTAATCATTTAGCTTGACGAAAATTGACATACATTTTTACAAAAATTTCTTTACAAGTTTTGACATTTAAAATAAGAGATCCGTCATTTTGACAGATTCCGTAAATCTAGCGTTAAAGTTGGCCGCCGTAAAGCGACGCTCTTAAAACAATAGTGTTTAAATAATAACGAAAGCATCGATTTAAGTATATGCCCTAACCTAGCTTGTCACATCTATATATTATTTTAACCTCTCGCGTTATAATGTTCAACGAAAAACTACCCTTCAGACTAGTAACTACTCACAAAACTGCGCAGTATTCTATTGGCTCAATCAGTCAAAATATTTATCACAATGGCCATTACCGGTTGGTAATTATATAAATTCACCGTATTTTAAATTCATTAAACAGTAAAGAGGGAAATTAGTAAAGGGAAATCAATAAATACAAATTTTTGCTACGTTTGTTTACATTAATATTTTTAATTTTTGTATTATTAAGTTTATGAATTTACAAATGAGTAAATTATTAAATTACTAAATTACCAATTTATTAATTTACCAGATTAATAAAACTTTCAATATTCAAATTACCAAATTTATAAACCGTAAAATTTCCAAATTACTAAATTTCTTAATGACAGTGTTTCAAAATAAAAAAAAATAAGACACGCTGTGAAGATTAAATGAGGATATTCCCCGTGTCGATAACCCGTGAACAAATCGCCGAAATATATCATCAAAACATAAATATTTACAAAAAATCTTGCAACACACGCATCAACATTTCTACACATTCTGTTTATGTCTAGTTGATTAAATTTGTAAATTTGACCTGCTTGATTTTTTGAGTTATTAAAATTGTACATTTTCAAAGTATTATATTTCTAAATTTCCCAAGTTTTACATTAACAAATTTAAAAATTTAACGATTACAAAATTTTTTAATTTCTAAATTCTTCAATTCTAAAATCAAATTGTAACAATCTGTAAAGTATAACACCATAATAACCTCCAAAAAATATAAAACACGCTCAAACATTCTCCACCGACGCAAACAAAACAAAAACGCACCGTATACACTAGTCAGCAAAGCACTCATAAAATATTACAAGTAAAACTCGTTTCTCGTTACGCACGCATTATCCTACATCGTTCCGAAACAAATAGCAAAAAAGGAACGTTCAAAACATTGCATACTGATTACCGCTTTTACTAGCAAGATAAAGCAGTATCGAGAAGTTACTTGTCTTTATATAGCACGCGCCGCTAACGAACTCTCACTAGTTTCTGCTTGCAACTCGTTCGAAACAAGTAGCCGCAGCTGACCGTTGTGAATATGGCGTCGAAAAGCCACTCTTTCGATTCAAACTGCATGACTTTGACGAGATTCGTGCTTGCGGAGCAACGACACTTTCCGACGGCCACGGGAGATCTTAGTCAACTATTAAATAGTATTCAAACCGCTGTTAAGGCGGTTAGTTCCGCGGTGAGAAAAGCTGGAATTGCTAATATGTAAGTGTTACACTCAATATATGGCAATAATGGTTATTGATATTATGTATTATAAAAAAAAACATTTAAAATAGTTTATATGTTATATCTTTAAAATTAAGTTGTTAGGTTTGAATGTTTGTAGAAAATTTTAATAAATAACAAAGAATTTTTAATAAATAATGTGGTGGAATTTTGAAAAACAACATAGAGAAATTTTTAATAAATGATATAACAGTATAACAAGTTTTTAACAAACATGCAATATAACAAAATTTTTTTAAAATATGCAATATAACAACACTTTTGTTAAAACATGCAATATAACAAATTTTTTTAAAAATATGCAATATAACAAAATTTGAAAAAACATACAATACAACAATATTTTTTAAAACATGCAATATAATAAAATGTTAACCAACATGCAATATAATAAAATGTTAACCAACATGCAATATAATAAAATTTTAAAAAACATGCAATATAATAAAATTTTCAAAAACATGCAATATAACAAAGTTTTAACAAACCTGGAATATAACAAAATTTTAAAAAACATGTAATATAACAAAATTTTGAAAAACAAGCAATATGATAAAATTTTAACAAACATGCAATATATCAAAATTTTAATAAACAAGCAATGTAACAAAATTTTCAAAAACATGTAATATAACAAAATTTTAACAAACCTGCAATATAACAAAATTTTAACAAACCTGCAATATAATAAAATTTTAATAAACACAACATAATAAAATTTTAATAAAAAGTCATACGAATTCTATTCGCATGAAGCGGTTCCACAGACTTCAACGAATAAAACGATGTATATTTTTGTAACATTACAAACACTTAAGTACGTCTGAAAAATATTTAAATCATGCGAGACACTCGTCTCGCGACGATTTCTTCTGATATTTTTAGCTCATTATGGAAATTAAGAGTCCGCAGCAAAATCTAATTATATCGCGCGATAATGCGGGTCTTCCTCGGACGGCTATCGAAGAAAGCTACAGAACGGGTATTGTCTTGAATCGAGAAAACAAAATAGTTCCGCAAGACACAGACTATTAACAGTGACCTTGAACGCCGCCATTCGCTAACATCGCACTGCGATATATTGCGAGTGATCCTCGTTGAACGATCACCGGCAATATCTCGTGTTTCATAACTATTTTATTTCCCCGATTGGAAACGAAATCTAGGTCATAATTTTCTTGCGCGACTTTCTCAAGATCTGCTCTATCACGCGTCATAATTACATTTTGCCTAATTACATTCTTAAAGCAAACTAAAAAAACATCCCAAAAAATTGGAACGACCGGTCTCTCGCTAGAAACATTACGTAAACGTACTTAAATGCTCATAACACTACAAAAATATACACCGTTACATTCATAAGGGTGTACACAAACATTCTCCGCAAATGTACTTTAACGTTCATACTTAAACCATAAAAAAAATTACCTTTGAAAATTCAATTCCTTTCGAAATTATATTTATTAAACACCGAGTAACGGAAAGACACTGCAGATTCGTAACTCATGCACGAAAACAACACACTTTAACTGGTTATTACAAGAGAAAATAGTTATAGTTTAATTACGAGATAAATTTAATTATTTTTGTAGGTATGGAATAGCCGGGAAGTCGAACGTTCAAGGTGAAGAGGTAAAAAAGTTGGACGTCCTGAGTAACGAACTATTCATCAATATGTTAACGTCCTCGTACACAACGTATCTTCTCGTGAGCGAAGAGAACACTAACGTCATCGAAGTAGAAACCGAGAAACGTGGAAAATACATAGTGTGCTTCGATCCGTTGGACGGATCCTCCAACATCGATTGTTTGGTATCGATCGGTTCGATCTTCGGCATCTACAAGAAACCAGACAATGTGACAGGTTCCGTGGAGTCGGTGGTTCTTCAACCTGGCAAAAATTTAGTTGCAGCCGGTTATGCTCTTTACGGTTCCGCTACGATGATTGTACTCTCGATTGGTCAAAGTGTGAACGGTTTCACTTATGATCCGGCCATAGGGGAATTTATTTTGACCGACAAAGACATGTGCGTTCCATCCAGAGGAGAAATTTACAGGTATTATAAATAATTGGGTGTTGCAGAAATTTTATGGTTATAAAATACCTGAAGTAGTAATTTTTAACTTTTATATTTCATCAAATATATTATAACGTCTAACGTATAATACTGTATAATAACATGTAATACGTCCCCACAATCTTCAGTGCTTTTATTATAATTAATGTTCAAATAAAAATAAAATTCATTCATAATTTGTAATAAAACAATGTGTTTTAGTATTAACGAAGGCAACGAAAGCGCTTGGGACGAATCTATCAGACAATATACACGTTCAAAGAAGTATCCTGTTAATGGGAAACCATACAGTGCGAGGTACGTGGGCTCCATGGCGGCTGACGTGCACAGGACAATCAAATATGGAGGAATATTTCTTTACCCGGCGACCAAAAGTCACCCAAACGGCAAGGTGAATACTGTTGTTATTTGAAACATTTCTATGAATTTTTTGCGAAGTTGTATTTAGTTTTGTTGATGGAAACTGCTCAATGTGCTGTGCTATATCAGCACAGTGGATATCGGTGTCTTCTGACCTCTTATGAAGTTATTGAGAGTATAAATAGTTTCCCGCGATCATGTCAAGATTATGTCAACGAGGGTGTGTACATATATTGTGTACACAACTTGGGGAATCCCAATAACTAATATTTATTGTTTGATTAGCATGTATTATATTCTTACTTATTACATAGTTATTTGTTTTTGTTACACTAAGATAAGTTATATTTAAAATTTGGTATAGGTTAGGAAAAAATTGTTGAAGGAAAACTTGACTACTATGACGATTTTTTTTTCTATGACTTCATAACACCTTTCTAGGTGTCATTACATTTATATAGAAGTCATAGATAAATGGTCATTTTTCCTTCTGAATGGTAATGGTTACTTCTTTCTGAAAAGTTTTGTCTATCTTACACCAAATTCAAGATATAACATTCTAAATTAGAATAACATGCAACCATCTAAAAAATATTTGATTCCAAAAGTATTTGAAGTTCTTATCTTACTAGTTTTATTGCTACAAATTTTAAATAATAATAATTCTAAAAACCTAGAAATATATATACTTTTTTTAATATTTCTAGCTTCGACTTCTGTATGAATGTATACCAATGGCATACATATTGCAAAAAGCTGGTGGCTTGGCATCAAATGGAGAAATTGATATCTTAGATATTGTGCCTGAGCATATTCACCAGAGATCACCACTATTTCTGGGTTCAAAAGAAAATGTTGAAGAAGTTTTGCAATATATCAAGAAGTATAAATCATCATAAAGAATAATTGTAGAGACTGAATGAAACAACAGACAACATTTTATAGAATTTTTATTTACAGGTATAATTTGTTAATGCTATCAAAGTGTTTTTGTAAATCAAAAGTATACATTCAATATTTGTTATTGATATTTTTTAATGTAATTTCACTTTTATCATTTGTAAAACCGTTTGTAAAGTCATATTTATATTATGTACATGTATTTATATTAGGTATTAAATATATATAAAAATTGAAATTGCGCTTTTGTGTCTAAATTCAGTTTGTTCAACAAACTGAGGTCGAATAGCAGAAACATTTCAATTGCAACCCAAATATAATATTATTCTGTAGCTGACTATAGATGCACTTCACAAATTAGATTTCGTATTGAAATCAATATTCTTTTATTTCACCTTTAAGGTATTAAAACAAAGAGAACTTTTTGCTTCCTAACCTCTTCCAGGATACTTGCACATTTGTTTAATTTAAATCACCAAAGGACAAATATGTATATATCACAATTGTTTTTGTATGCTATAAATTCTTATAAACTTTATTTATATAATTATTACAGATTTAAAATAAGTAAAATGTAAATACACCAAAAAACTTCTTTTCCTAACCTTACAAAAATCATCCACGAAGAAAGTTTGATTAGGTAATATTTTTAACAAATCTTACCAAACATTTTAATGATACTTGTTATATTTATCATTCACAGTTTGAAACAGTTAGTACTAGTATTTCTAATTAGGTAAATGAATAAACTCACAATAAAATAGCGGCAGCCAGTTAAAAACGAAGCAATTTAGGTTAATATTTGTATCCTTCGTTGTTGGTGGTGCCCTCAGTGACAAAAGGACCTTTCAAACCTTGCTATTCTTTTGTACCATCGGTCGATAACCAACTGCAATATAATCAACGATCAGTATTTTGTCATTTGGTAATTGGTAATAACACGTGGTAACTTCCGGTCGCTTTATAGTTTTTCCGTGATTCGTGATGGCCAAAGTTTAATTCCACTATTGCGTTTTCGATTTCGCACGAGAATTCGTAGTTCGCCGGGTCCTAATACAAAAACTTTTACTCAGATTAGGTTATCGAATATTTCGTGTTTTATACTGCGTACGTTTGTTTTTACTTGTTACTTGTATGTGCAATTTGACATGGGTCATAAGATAAAGATTTTCAAGCCGTCTACCGCTTTTTGTTTTAATGATTGTTTCAACATCTTGTTTAATTTATGTTCGTCGAGTGTGGATAACGAAAGGTAAAAAGTTAACGGAAAAATACTTACGCTGACCCATTCGTCTTGAAGACCATCTCCGATTGTTGGACGTCGTACATTTCCGGTCGGTTGAAGGTACATAGGCCATTAAGGTTAGCTCAGAATTCCTACCATCATTACGAATACCTATGTCTCAACGAACAATTTATTTCGTGAGGTTATATTTCTTCATAAACCATCAAATTACTTAAATTACATCGTACTAATAAATGAAAAATAAAAGTTTGTTACATAAATCCGTTTATTGTCATAGAAATTATAAAACACAACATTTCTATAAAGCATCGTTTACGACGCTTCAAATAAACGAGGAAAGAACTTTCTGGTGAAATAATACTGTTCTGTTTATTTCTGCCTCAGTATCTTTTATATATATATGTATATACGCAGTACAAGTTTTTGATTACCGAAATAACTGTGGCGATATCAAATACTGTCGATGAAAGGATCCCTCGAGTACTATACATACATATAAAAGTGAAAACTGGCCCGCAAACATGATCGTTCATCTAACAAATTCGTTCTAAATTCTTATAGCTAATAATCGCTTATACGTGTACGAGTGTAGAAAACTCTTCGTGTTCCAGAACATGACGTGTATAGACAAATTTGGCTTCCTGGGGAAAATTTGCATATTTGGAATCTTAAAAGTGTCACACAAAAAGAGTGCAAACATAGAAATTCTGAAAGTGCAAATTTAGAAATTTGGAAATTTAAGAATTGGACAACATAACAATTTAGAAATTAAAGATTTTGATTCATAAAAATGAGCTAAAATAGGATTTGTAAATATAAAAATATGCAATAATTTTTCATTCTCATTCCATCCATAAATCAACAAAGTCCCTAACCTAAAAGTCCCTAAAGTTAATCTCTAAAAGTCCCTAAGTGATCAATAAGTAAAATAAGTGATCAATACATCTCTCACCCTATTTTTCCCAAGAGAAGCCATATTTGTTTCTGAGTGTCTCAAAACATGTTCATCAGCTTTTGTGCGTATTCGTGTAGAACCAAGAATGATCGCTTATGCTAAATCGCGTGTATTAACGTAGAGATAATTTAACACTAAACTTACCTATAATAAAACTGTTAAATACAGCAGAAAAACGAACTACAAAACATAAATTCATTACCTAGATAAAAATTGACTCAAGTTCCTTAAAAAGCACCTTAACAAATTTTTCAATTTAATATAAATTCGTGGACTGGTCAATCGACCAGTGTGGTAGTTTAGTGTTAATTTATCATGTAATTCGAAGACTCAAACATCTATAATACTGTTGCGTTTCTTTTCGACGTCGGTGGCGTCCAAATCGTTTCCAAGGCTACCAACCCTTGCCCTGAGACCACTTCCAGGGCCAACCTGACCCGTCGCTTTTAATTTTTCTTGCATTTGTGCCAGAATATCCTGCATTCTTCGTATCTGTAAAGATAGAATTTTTGATAGGATTTGAGATATATCTAGTAATTTTTTATAACCTTTTTCTTACCTCCTCGTCCTTTTGCAGGAGAAGTCGGTCCGTGTCCGATATACTATTTTCAAAGTGTGGACCCGAATCTCTCTTCAGTTTACTGCGAATGAAACGAAACAAAATTTTATTTATATTAATACACTGATATGTTAGTTACTCTCGTTGGATAAAGTTCGGTTATTAAAATTACAGGGTAGATCAAAACGCGGAGGATTAATAAAGTTTCTAGATTTGAAAATATGCGATTTTGAAAATTGCTGAGATTTCAAATTAAAAACTTGCAATTTAAAAATTTAAAAATCTCTAAATTGAAGAATTTGTGAGTTTGAAGTATCTAAATGTGCAAATTTTTAAATTCTAGAATGTGTCATTTTAAAATTTGTAAATGTGAAAATTTGAAATTTAGGAGTTTGTGATTTAAAAATTTCTAAATTCAAGAATTTACAATTTTGAAATTTCTAAACTTCAGAACTTACGACTTCATGATCATAAAATTTCTATATATAAAAATGACAAAATTTAAATATTTTTAAATACAAAATATTTTAAGTTTAATAATTCTTGAATCTTTAAATTTCAAACTCCTAAATTCCTCAAATAAAAACTGTATAAATCTGAAAATTTCAAAACTTGATTTTGAGTGCTGTCATAAACTTCAAACGCGGAGCAAGTGCCCCCGTTTGGCCAATGCTAGAACGATACTGGTCAAGTAAGAAGAAAAGTAAAACGCAAAAGAAGAGTGGAGAAAAAACAGGAAATATTGTACATAGAGTTATATACATCTAGAGAGAAATATACCTACTGAAATGCAATACTTATTTACATGCGTAAATACCTCCGTTCCCGAATCGCTTGCTGTGAAATTTGTGAAATGCATTGTGCCCGGAAATTCTCATAATGTACATCCTGCGTCACATCTTTTAGATCTTGCATGTGCGTGGATATCAGCATTGTCCTTAATTTCACGAAATCGCTGTGTTTCGGGTTCTCCACTGTACTCGATCGAAAGTCAAACATTAATAAACTCAATGTACACGATCATATTCACATATGTATTCACATATATACAATCATTGATAATTATCTATTTAGCATAGAGGACTTCTGCTAACATAACCTCACTTTTTCAATTACACTTGAAAGTATTTTTAACACCAGTGATGACCTGAGACAGATTTGCATTTAGCAATAACTAAGAAAGTAAATGAATATTAATAGTGATACTTAATAAACCCAGTAATTAAATAAGAACACGTAAGAATTACTTTCTGATCATTTCATGAAGCGTATATTATTATTTGATGGTATTTTAAAAATAGGAAAATGGTATACTTAAGTTCTGGTTATAAGCTGTAAACAATTTTGAACTTCTGTGTAAACCTATAAAATAAAACAGTATAAAATAGTACAAAATAATATAAACTATTATAAACTAGTATAACTCACAGTTGTCAGTACGTATATTACCTTGAACGTTCATCTTTTTCCTCCAACATTTTTCTTACATCAATCAAAAAAGAAAATGACAGTTGTTTGGATCACCCTGTGTAGTACCAAAAATACTTTCATATCTAAGTCAAAAACTGAAGACACCTAAAGGTTGTATCAATAAAAGTTGTTGAGAATATTATCCTTGACAAAATATCTGAAGGTCACTATGTCCTCTATTCTATATAGATAATTAACAAAACATTTTTTGTGTAAATGTTGAAATAATAAAATTACCTTCTACAACTCCCCAAGGATACTGACGACCTCGCACCTTTTTTCCCGCCACTTCAAGCACCGTCGAACTGCCAACCACAGCAAAAGGGATGCAAGCCTTAAGTTCTTTGTCTTGTTGCTTAAATTCTTCGTCCTCGTCGCTGTCGCAGTCCGGAAACTGATATATCTACATACAAAGTATCTTGTGTCCTTTCATTCACTCACCCTTACACGCAGCCTTTCTTGATTTCATTCAACTTGATAAAAAAGTCGAAAAACAATCGAAAGAAACGGCAGACGATACCTGAATTTCGTGCTCCTCGATGTCGGCCAGAATTCTCTCCTTCAACTTTTTCACCTCGTATGTGGTCAGCGTATCCGCCTTCGCGATTACGGGGACAACGTTCACTTTGCGATGTAACCGTTTCAGCACCTCCAAGTCGATTTGTCTGAGTCTGTTGAAAAACGATGATTATGACAGAGGAAAGCTACGAGAATAAGTATAGGAGAGATCGGGGCAAGGTGATTAGTCAAATTTTCAATTTACATTTTAAGATTTCTAGCATTCCACATTTATAAATTTTCAAATTGTTTTAATTTAATACAATTAATTTCAAGTTATTAAAATTATAAGATATTCAAATTATCACAATTATGAGATATTCAAGTTATTAAAATTATAAGATATTCAAATTATTACAATTATGAGATATTCAAGTTATTAAAATGATAAGATATTCAAGTTATTAAAATGATAAGATATGCAAATTATTAAAATCATAAGATATTCAAAATATAAAAATTATAAGATATTCAAGTTGTTAAAATTATAAAATATACAAGTCATTAAAATTTTAATAATTAAAATAAAAAATTAAAATGTAAAATTTCCACTTATTCAAATTTACATATTTGTCAAATACATTTACAATCTCAAAAAAGTTTTCCAATTTACATTTAACGCAACTTATATCGATCTCACAGTATACGCAAACAAATATATTGTACCCGTGTCCATAAGGCGGTATAAAGTACAGGCAACAGTGTACTCGGTTGTCCTGAATGTTCTTTCTGTTCAAACCACTTTCGTCCGTGAAATATTGCCGAAATTGTTCGTCGATGTATGCCGAGCATGCTTTCCAAGTATCCTCGCAATTCACAGCATCCCCAAATCCTAAATAGAGACCCTTTTAGTGACAGAAATCCGTTAAATTGCGCGAATTTTTTTCGATCTGATATGGGATTTGCATATTCTTACTAAAACTCATGGGGTATGTTGATACGTTCCTGGAATATTTTTACAAAATTATTTTTACTTTGATTTTTTTCTTATTTTCTCAAATTAAAAATTTTATTGAAAAAAGTCGATAAAGAAATTAATAAAATTTGATAAAGTTGATAAAGCTTGCGTAATTTTTATTTTTATTGCTGTGTACAATAAAAAAACTCGTTGTCATTAAAAAAGTAATGAAAAGATAAACAATAAAAAAATAAGCTGTTGGTTAATAAAAATATAACAGTTTATATAATCAAAATATAACAGCTAATACTTTTATCTTAATTAAAATAAAAATGAAAAAAGATAAAAATTGCATAATGTATCAACTTGCCCCAGTATCACAAAGTCAAAATTAAAATCGTACCAGGTGTGTCAACAATCGTCAAACGTAACCTAACTCCACGTTCTTCGATGTCCATTGTTTTCTTCTCTATTGTCGTCGTTTTCTCGATGCGTTCTAAAAAGAAACGACCACGAAGATGAGCCCGCTACATTGTTGCACTTGGGTTGTCCAAAAAGTTATTTCGTTTATGTTAAACAGGTGCATATCAATATTCCGACACTATTCCTGTGTTTATTGTTTCTAAGAGTTTACTCATTTTACAGAAAGATGTAAAATATAACTTCCTTTGCTATAATATTCAGTAGAACAAATCATTTTAAATAATATGTATTTTTACATTTTAGTTAATATACATTGGTATATTTTTGACAAGTAATAATTAGAACTGCAGGATAGGTTTTGTATACAAACGCCTGGAATGTAGTTTTACTTTGATATAAGGTTACAATCTCATATCAATCTTCGAAATACATTTCGAAATGCAAACAATTAATTTAATATGTAAGGAAAGGATAGAACAGCAGTTTTGATAAGAAACAATTTGTAATTTATTGCAGAGGGAAAGATAAAAGTTGTCGAGAAGTAGCACAGTTATTTGTTACGAAGAAAAGTAGCAACATTGTAGAAGGATATGAGATGCACATCCTGCGCATGCGCTGTACGTACTATGCGCATGCGCAGTGAGGATGTATGCGCTTCGTATTATTCAAGAAAACATTCTAATACCTTTTCTCAATAATTACTTTAACTGGAACAATATTTAAAACTTAATGAGTTAAAACAGTACTTGTATCGATTCCCTTGTATCAATTCAGTACTTTAATCAATTTAAAACAATTATTTTAACAAATGTGCTGATTTTATTATGTAAATTTTTTTATGATGGATAGTTCCGTATATGTTATAAAAACAGTCAATATGTCGCACGTGTGAAGTCTGTAACTGAATATGTTTCTAAAAAACGACAAAACCTTATGGCCAACCCAATGGATTATACAGTTATGTGTGTATGTGTGTATATAAAAGTACGTTGATATTACCAACCAGCTGCATCGGGAATTCGCCGATCTTTGTAAAGGTCACCGAGAAAAAGGCTGTTTATCAACGTGGACTTCCCAAGACCGGTCTCTCCTAACACCATCAAAGTGAATTCAAATCCTCTTTTAACCGATTTTCTATGTACTTGCTCGGGCAATGTTGCAAATCCGATATAATCCCTGTCTTGATGAAATAAAACGAAACAATTAAACTTTATAAATCTTTCATAATTTTAATTATGACACTTTTATTGTACACTTGATTTGCAAACTAATTAATTAACGAATGAATTACTTTTTTTATATTATACTGGGTGTACCATAATATGACATTAGAGAAAATTTCATGTAATTTACTTTATAGTAATCCATTAATTTTTTGAGGTTGAAGTTATAGATTTGAGGTTATTATGCAACTGTGTTCTACTATAAATATAATGAGGTTAGGAGATCTTTATAATGATTTCTTTATCTTTAACTTCATTTTTATAAAATATTTGTTTATGACAGGAGAAATTGTAATCTTAATAATTTTGTCAGTAAATAAATCAATGAGCGTTACAAATTAATTAATTTCATTATTAATATTGTTGAAATATATAATTAGTCAGTGTCTACTATATTTTTACTTACAGTAATTTCACATTTACGTAAAGTATTTTCACATTAAATACTTGTCACATTTTTGATAAAATTCATCCTAAATTTCTAGTATTAAAAAATAATACTAAATGATAATATAACATACCAGTAATTTTTTATTTATGACACTCAGTTCTTAAAATAATTGTTCAGCTAAAATTAATATCCAGTAATCGTTAAATAATTCTAAATACAATTTTTAAATTCACTTAACATTCAATAATTATTAAAACAAAATTTTTAACATACAATAATAATATAAATATTTTCTGAAATTCCACACTAGTTAAAAAAAATTCCTAAAATCCAATAAAAATGCAATGATAACAAAAATCAATTACTATCTGACTATCATATCACAACCATTCAAAAAATTCCTAAAATCCCAAAATCATAAAAAAATTCACTAATTGTTAAAAATTTCTGAAAACCGATGAATCATTAAAACCTCGTCACAACCTCTCACACACCTACATCAAAGAATAGTTAAACTAAATCCCCATCCCCAAAAAAATACCTAATAAATTAAACCGTTATTTTAAAAAAGGAACCCACCCACTTTTTTATGCATCTACCCCGCATAACCGGTGTACTATTTAAAGGAATTTATTGATACAACAGAGGCAACAACCCGTTGTTATGGTACACCCCGTTATATTTGCATTGTTTTTATCCACTATTTTGGGCAGAAAGATGGGAGACGAAATGAAACGCAAGCACACGTACCACCGGACATGTTAGCCACGCGCGACGACACTTTGACAGTGTCAAAATAGCAAATGGACGATAGAATAACACTAGAAGCACTGCACACGAAACGTGAATGAGGGTAGATTGCTACTGTTTTGCCCCGAGAATTGCATTGCGCTGGCGCACTCGGACGCCGATCAATAATACGTTCGCGACTTCAGTTCCTAGTCCGTTTCCTGTTCGAGGTGCACGAGGACACTTTAACCCCCTAAACGTTTCGATACGGCCCTGTAACTGGACACCATGGGGGTACATTCTTTTACTATTAGAGCGTAAACACGGCGTAACTGTTATGCGTTTCGTAATTATTATACTTGCTTTGGGGGATTTTGGGAAAGGGAATTTTGATCGATAGAAATTTGATATTTTGGAGAATGTTAAGGAATGTCTTATTGTTTCTTTTTTTTTTTTTTAATGAAAAATTATGTGATGTAATGAAAGATTTTTTTATAAAAAAAAAAGTATAATATAGGAAGAGCAAAATTTCCAAATTTTCAAGTTTCCAAATTTCCAAATTTTCGAATTTCCAAATTTCTAAAATTCCAAATTATCAAATTTCCAAAATTCCAAATTTCCAAATTTTTGAATTTCCAAATTTCAAAATTTCTAAAATTTCTAAAATTTCTAAAATTCAAATTTTCAAGTTCCCAAATTTCAAAATTTCAAAATTTCAAAATTCCAAATTTTCAAGTATCCAAATTTTCAAAATTCCGAATTTCCAAATTTCCAAATTTCCAAAATTCCAAAATTCCAAATTTCCAAATTTCCAAAATTCCAAATTTCCAAATTTCCAAATTTCCAAAATTCCAAAATTCCAAATTTCCAAATTTTTGAATTTTCAAATTTCAAAATTTCCAAAATTCCAAATTTCCAAATTTTCGAATTTTCGAATTTCCAAATTTCAAAATTCCCAAAATTCAAATTTCCAAATTTTCAAATTTCCAAATTACAAAAACTTCTAAAATTCCATATTTTCAAGTTTCTAAATTTCCAAAATTCCAAATTTTCGAATTTCCAAAGTGAAATCATTTCCAAAGTCAAAGTGAAATTAAATAAATAAAATAAAATTTATTCTTGTGTGAAAATAAATTATTTTTGAAAAAAGAAAATCAAGGTTGTATTATTTATTTATTATTTATGTACTTACCTGTCATTTTCTTCAACAAATTTTGGTGTAGGCTATTTCTGTGTGCACCTTTAAGCATTTTCATGCTGCAATGAGGCAACCGGCAAATTAACTGCACCTATCCCAAGAATCATATTTCATATACCTGTTACTGTACACATTCATATCAGCAGATTGATAAATACTATTATCAGTGACGAATATAAATATGTACGTTGTTTATGCTCATTTATATTTTCTAATCTTTTCTGAAAAATTCAAAAATTATTTGTAAATATTTCATTAATATATTGTTATTTATATATACATTACATTATTTGATATTTTTATTTGGTAGTACATGTATAAATGGTTATTGGATTGTCAAATTTGAAAATTCAAACATTTAGGAATTCAATATTATGGAAGTATAATATCAAGTTTATAGCTTTTTAAATTTCATATTTTTAAACTTTGAAATTTTTAAACTCAAACATTGATTTTATGATTTTAAAAATTTAGGAATTTTAGAAATTTTAGAAATATTAGAAATTTTAGAAATTTAGGAGATGTAGAAATGTAGGTGTACTGAAACTTAGTAATTTGAAAATTTAGAATTTGGAAATTTAAAAATTTAGAAACTTAAAAATTCAGTCATGTATGATTTTAAAAATTTAGAAACTGACAAATTTGAAAAATTACAAATTTAAAAATTCAGGAATTAAAAATTTGGAAACTTAGAAAACAGAAATTTATGAATTTATAATCTAACAATTTGAAGATTTAAAAATTCAGAAATTTAGTAATATAGAAATATAAACAGATTAAATGGAAAAGAGTAGTCTAATTGAAAGATAGAGTACGGAATAGTGTCCGCAAGGTTACGCCACTTGTATGTTCATCCATAGCGCCTTCACGGATGCAGTCGCCAATCGCCGCTCTAGATTAGTCCCTGACTAACACCTCTTACGGATAAGACTAGATACCGATACCCTTTGCAAAACAGTTTGACATTGGCGTTACTTATAAAGGTAAACATCAACAATAGCTATTGTTTTTTAACAAAATTCATTAATACATTAAAATAGAATTGTAAAAATCTCTTATTTTGAGATCTTACAGTTTTGGAATTTTAATTTTGGAATTTTGTAGTTTTGAATTTTTGGTATTTTAGAAATTTGGGAGAGTAGAGTATTAGGACTTTCAGAATGTAATTTTAGAATTTTTGATTTTTTTAGTTTTAGGATTTTTAAATTTTTTAATCTTAAATTTTTAGAATTTTGGAATTTTAGAATTTTACTATGTTACAATTTTACAATTTTACAATTTTACAATTTTACAATCTCACAATCTTACAATCTTACAATCTTACAATCTTACAATTTTACAATTTTACAATCTTACAATTTTACAATCTTACAATTTTACAATTTTACAATTTTACAATCTTACAATCTTACAATCTTACAATCTTACAATCTTACAATCTTACAATTTTACAATTTTATTGCATTGGGACTACATTTTTAGGACTTTTAATTTTAATAATAATTTTGACATCTGAAAGTTTCAGAATTTTGAAATTTTAAAAGTCTGTGACTTCCAGATGTTAAACAATAGAGGACTTCTTGTGGTGCCTCTCTTCCCTTGATATATTGTTTACATATGCCCTGTATGTATGCATACTCTATACACATACCCTTTGCATATGTCCCATATAGGTACCTCATAGGTACATGTATACGTTTTTTACATAATACACCTTACATATATGTCCCATCTATATGTTCTATATACATGTCCCATATTTACAGGTTAAATATGTATGCCCTATACAAGTGCTTCATGAGTGTATTCTATACATATGTATTGTACATGTGTTCTATAACCATATCCTATGCATATGTTTCATACCCATATCTTATACATATGTTTCATACATATAGCACATATACATGTTCCATATACATGTGCTATACATAAACTTCATACATATGCCCCATATGTCTTGCGTCGTGTATGTTGCATACACGTATCCCATACGTCCCATACCCGTCCCTACACATGTCCCACAAATATGCCCATTTAGGTAAACAGTTAATTGGGCCCAGCAAAGGGCTAAGAATTCGTGTAAATTAGTGACAAAGAGTACCGTGAATGGAACGCAGTCGATCACGTAATTATCGAGGAGGTCGTCAGACTAGGACGTTCCCCGAGTTCCGGCGCCACGCCTCGAAGTCAACGTTCCCATGGATAAGGTGAGGAAGGAAGGGGCAAAACCTGATGGTCGAAGGTGGGCGAAGGTGAACGGGGATGCTCGTCGCGCGCAACTTTCCGAATTGACAGTCTCAACACGTGAACATCGCTCTTGTAGTACTTGGAACACGAGACGAACCCATCCGGCTTATGTACTACCTTGTATCCTGACCATATTCGCTTTGCATTCTTTCTTTGGCGGACCCTGTTATCGATGACCGACCGGTTGATCTAACTTCGAATCGCGTGCCATACAAATTACTCTTTACGTTTAACCGATTATTTTATTCCTAATGCTCGATCGGTACATCCGTGCGCCGGGATTTGCATGTGGACACGTATCGACACACTTTGTAATTATAATTGAAACTTATGTGGAAGAAAATTACTTCTTTTTGGATAATTGGAATTTGTTATTCTGGTTGTAGCAGAATGGTTGCCATTATGGTCGTTTCTTTAACTTGGAGTAAGGGTTGTTTTCTTTAAATGATTTGTATTATCCTGAGTGTGAAGTATATCATCACATGTTGAATTGTAACATTAACTTTTATTCATTTCACTTCTATTTAACTTGTAACTCATATTTTTATTAGAAAAAGTCTTCCAATTTTTTCATATTGAAGGTCACATGAAGGTTATAATTATTTTATAGGATTTTACTTGATATATGTCAAGATACCATATATGATATCAAATTTAAAATAACAGTTTGACTCTAAACCTCAACAAATATTTTAAGGACATAGCGTAGCTTAATATCTAACTTCAGAATTTGTTTATAATAATATTTGTCTTAAAGAACAATTTATCCTTTTATGTATATGTTCATTTGAACCAATTCATCCTTTCACATATGTGTTTTGTGTACCACTTTATCTTTTCATATATAATTCAAACAATTTATCCTTTTATGTGTGTCTATGTGAACCAAATTCTCCTTCTCATGTGTGCCGATGTGACCAATTCATCCTCATGTGTGTATGTGAAACAATTTATCCTCTAATATATGTGTTCCTGTAAAAAATTTATCCTTTTATATGTGTGACTATATGAACCAAATAATTTTAACAATTCATAATAAAATATATTATAGAAAGAAATTATAATAAAAATAATTTTAACAATTTAACAAAGTCAGCAAACACTAAAGATATCACCTTGTAGTAAAGCTAGTAATACACCCTGTATAAATGTACAATATTTTGATATTTTTTAATAGTGTTACAAAGGCAAAATACATGGAACATTGCATGTTAAATTTAGACGATGTACCCGGTACATAATTTCCAATTTGCAGCATCTATCGTGCTGATGTAACACTCGAAGACGCTCCACGAGAGCCTCTCTTAACTGCTTCTGCAATTATGTTGACGCAACAGCGAGAGACAGATTCGCTTTCTCTCATCCTTCTAGTGCTCATCGCATCCTTCAACAACCGTTAATGTAATATCCGTCATTAGATACCAGTTCACGTGGGTATGGTATCCATATCATTATCATACAAAAATGAAACTATGTAGATCCTTCTTATTCCTTTTCGTACTTTCATAGTGAGCCTCCACAAATTGCGGAAGTTTACGCAAGTATGACATTCCACGATTTTTTGCGTGAGAATTTTTCAAGTAATGTACATTACAAAGTTAGACATACATGTACTGATAGTCTACAAATGTATATAAACTAAACCTCATAGATAAAGTACAAATATATAACATATAAATTTATATAAAAACTATAAAGATATATATAAATTATGAATATAGTTATAAATTATAAATATATATGCAAAATGTAAATATATATATAAAATATAAATTGATACACAAATTATAAATGTATATAAACTGAAATGTATGTACAACGTATAAATATATTTGAAAATTATAAAGATACATATAAACTAGAAATATTATAATTTATAAATGTAAATATAAATTAGAAATATACATAGAAACTATGAATGTAAATATAAATTAGAAATGTATGTAGAAACTATAAATACATATAGACTATAAATGTTCTATATAATATAAATTACAATTGTACGTATAAACAATAGATGTACGCATACACTATAAATATATATATAAATTAGAAATGCATATATATAAACTGTAAATCTATACACAAATTATAAATATACTTATAGACTATAAATGTAACTAGAAATAATTTCATATATGAACTATAATAAACTAAAAATATATATAAACATATAAATGTACATAGCTTTCCCTTTAAAAAACTAAACGTCACCTTCACTTCTCTAGAAATAATGTAAATATAAAAAACTGGTGTGAGTCATGTTGCCAGTAAAATGTAGCACTTCTTCTTCTTCCATTCTTGGAGAATCCTGAATGTATTGAAGAAAAAGTCTCCTTCACATCATCACAAATATCACAAATATATTATAACCTATAAATGAATACACATATGAACTATAAATATATACAATAGTAAAAATATGTAGAGACCTAAAAATATATAAAATCCTGAAATACATACATAACCTTTGAATTTGTATATCACTTCATATTAAAAAAAGACTGTACTTTTAATTGTAACAGTCTATATCAATACAAAATAATTAGATTAGGTTAGATATTCAAAAGATATAAAAGCACTTTACAAGAACCACCTGTTGCAAGACACAAGTTATTTGTTTAATAGTAACATAAAGAAAAGAGGAACAGAGTGAAAGAGTCAGGTCAAGTAAAGTTAGGTTACGTAAGTTAACATAACCTGTGCCTGATGGCGACCTTTAGGGCCGAATTGCGAATCATGAGTTACGAGGAATCACGAAGATTCACGAAGGGGGAATCACGAGTAAAAAGAGAGTCGCGTTAACGATGCAATGGCACGACGTTTACCAACTTTCCTTGTTACTCCTCGACGAAAGGCGTGTACGCTTTCTGGAATACCAATGCTACGTAAAAGACTCAACATCGTACTCTGCATAGCATTATCTCGTTTCGACGTTCCACGCTCGTGCAACAGTTGCTCAATTCGGTGGAAGCCGTTCGAAAATTTCGTTGGTTTTGTACGAAAGAAAACTTTCTGTCGCGAAGGTGCTACCGCAACCAAGACGGTAACCAGTAACGCATATAGAGGGGGAGTCTGTGGAAATTATGGGGCACCCTAATAAAACGAGACAAAAATACAATGAAAGTATTTTGCAAACACTTTTTTCCGAGTTAATACCTTTTTGTATTTTCTGTATCTTCTATTCTGCTACTTACAATGAAATAACTGTTTGTGAAGGAAGAAAAAGGAACTAGATTTTTTTTCTAGATGGATTTTTATAATCAGGTGTTGTCAGGGACCTTGTGGTGCAACAGGTGTACCTGCACGGAACGGTAAGTTTGAAAAGAAGCCAGATTTTATCAAAACTATGTGAAATAAAAATACCTATGTTTATAAATTACTAGGAAATCAAATTTCTAGGTTCTCAAAAATATAGATCTCCAAATTTATATTTTCACAAATATTCATATAAAAATTTTTCAATTTTACAATTTTTATGTTCCTACATTTGTAAGTCCCTAAGTTTTTACATTCCTAAAATTCTAAGGACTCATATCTCTAGTTCCCTAAATACCTATGGTCTGAATTTCTAAATTCCCAAATTTCTAATTCTCCAAATACTTATGTCTCCAAATCCCTAAATTCCTAGTTCTATAAATCCCTAAATCCTGACGTCCTAAAGTCCCTACGTCCCCACATTCGAAAGTTCCTAAGTTTCTAATTCCCCAAAAGTTTCCAACTGACTAACTTCCTAAACATCTACATATGTCCTCAAGTCCTTACATTCCCATATCTCTAAATCCCAAAATTCTAAAAAATCACTAGGAAGCCACTATATCCCCAATTCCAAAGTTCTCAAATTTCTAATTTCTAAAAACATAGTTCCCAAAAATCTTAATTCTCTAACTACTGAATCCAGAAATCCCTAAATTTCCCTATCCAAAAATCCCTAAATTCTAACATCCTAAAATCCATATATCCCCAAATTCCAAAGTTCCCAAATTTTTAATTTCCAAAAACATAATTCCCAAAAATCTTAATTCTCTAAAAACCTAATCCCGAAATCCCTAGATCTCTAAATTCCCAAATTCCCCTATCCACAAATCCCCAAATTCTTAACCCGTCACCAACATTCAAATTTTTCAAAATCCTGAAAAATCCTGTAGTGGGTGGTTTTCACACTTTCATATTTTCCCTATGAAAGGCAGATTTGCTTCTGACTGTACATAGCAGTAGCTCGAGCGAACTGTGCAACCTCCTTCGGTTTATATAATAAAAGAACCAGCCTCGAGTTCGCAGTCATGTCGCGAATTACCGGCACGCGAATTCTATCGTTACGCAACTACTGTATACGGCATTATTCTGGGTTAAATAATATTATGTCACGAGGAAAGCGTGGCTCGTGCAATCGAAGCGGCTCGTATACTCGCATCTACGCGTAAAACACTCGTGCCAATCAGATTAAGCGAATTTCCCCTATTCCGGTTGCTCTATGTTCTGTCGGTTGTATCATCGTTACTGTGCTAGATTGATTCTGTGGATTTTGGTTTTTTAGTTTTAACGGTTCGTTAGGGAAACTGGAAATAAATCTAGGGAAACCTAGGGGGAGTTTATGTACCTAGGGACATTTAGTTATTGATGATACGTATAACAAGAATAGTAGACATTTTATTGGGTAGATGTTTAATGTAGTATAATTAAAATGAATTTTGTAAATTGAATATAAACAGAGAAAGTAATTTCAAAATTTTGTTATGCTTTTGAATTTTAAAATTAATTTAAAAAATAAACTTAAATATTTGCATATAATATCATTTTGACAGAAATCCAGTGTGACATATTACTATAATCCCTACCACCACATTTCTAATCTAACCTAAGAATGAACTTACCTAACCTTAACGTTTACCCCCAATCGACTGTGGTCCCAACCTAACCTATTATAATACCTAGATTACTATTAACCTAACCTACGATATTACTATAACTTATCCTAACCTAATCTAATGGACTATATTGCTAACCTAACCTACTATAAAACCTAGATTACTATTAACATAACCTACTATATTACTGTAATACTGTTCCTGTCACCACATTCTTAATCTAACCTAACTTATTTCAAATTAATTTATCTTAACTCTAACCTAACAGCACACCTACAAGTATCTCAACCAGTAATCTGACGCTTCCACTTACTTCACAGTTATCCCAAATCATTTATCAAAACCCCACTGCCGCCTTTCATTCAGCATATTTCACTCGCAACCAAATTCGAAAGGTTAAATAACGAAAAAAAGGGTTCATTAAAAATTGAAAGAGCGTATCCAGTCAGTTTGGGCAGCGCACGACTCATTTATCCCAATAAACCGGACGTGTGTAAAAGATTCGATTAGCCTTTGCAGTTACATGTCCGTTATGTAAGTTCGTCTCGCTTAACATTCGCCGGGTGATCGGATCCGACGTAAAATTTAAAAAACCGACGAGGATATCGGGCCGCAAACTCGTTGGTAATCTTTGGCAGAGTCCTACGTACGGTCGATTGCTAATCGCGCCTGCTGAGAAATTCATGCGGATTTACCTCGATCACGTAGGGGCGATTTCAAAAACGGGACACGTTGTCGCGAGCATACTCACGCCCATGTGCGCACCTACGTGATCGGGTTTTCTTTTCCGCGGCCTCGTGTACGCGGAAGAATTATTCCCCAAAGGGCCCACCGCTTCGCGTTATCCCGGAAAAGGTGTGCGTACGTACGGCCGTTACAGGAATTTCTTCACAACCGAACACGGATTCGATATGAAATAATTTCGAGATAAACATCGTCACGTTCTGTACACCGGTGAGTCACTGACGACATTGTTTTTCGGGGGTCGATCGGTTTTCGGGACATCTGCTGGCGAGAATGGGAAGCTACCGATGCTTGCCTCTCCCGCGAGAAATAACGAGGACAGCAACGTTTTTCGAACAAATATTTTATCAAGCTCTTATTTGCGAAATATTCCTCGAGTAATTATGCAGCTTTGTTATTTGATGCTAAAAGTTTCGTTTTTGATAAAATTAAAAAAAAAAAGAAATGCACTTGACAACCTCATTGCATAAGTCTCACTTAACACTAACCTAACCAAATTCGTGAAATGAGTTTCATACGTTCCTCATTTCAAATCACATTTCTTCAGACACTTTTCTTGAAATTTTTGTTAACTTTCACGGAGATAAAGAATTAGCATGTATATTGAGTTACGTTTCACCTTTTATTTATTTTTCATTTTGAAGAATGTGCACCGATACGTTTAGTGTTAACATGGCTGTAAAATAACACAAAAGAAGAGCATGGGGTGTAAGAGTTATAAGTGCGTGTTATAAGAGAGTTGTATAAACAAAGATTTGACAAAATTCATGAAAAGAAAAAGAAACCGGTTCCACGTTTTCAATCGTAGCTACGTCAGGTATTACCCAATGAGAGAGAAGCTCTCGATTGCACCCACTGCAGAAGCAAGCGTGTTGTACCAACCTTGCTTTATCTTGTCCTCTCTTTCGCTAGGATATTACGTCTTATGACTACAGCTGGATATAAACATTGGCGTAAGTAGAATTATTGTTTGAGGGAGTAACTTTAGTTTTATTGGTTGTGGCACGAAGTGTTTTTATACACCTTTGCACAAGTAGCATTTCCAATCTGGGGAATTTTGGTATTCTGAAAATTTGGGGATTTTAATATTTGGAAATTTGAGAATTTCAGAATTTAGAGATTTTGATAGTTGGTAGTTGGGAAATATTGGGGATATCGGTGATTGGTATTTGGGGAATTTCAGGATTTAGGGATTTTTGTATTCGGCAGTTGGGGAATACTGAGGATATTGGTAATTGACATTTGGAGAATTTCGGGATCTAGGGACTTCGATACTATGTAGCTGGGAATTTAGGGATTTTGGTATTATATACTTGGAGAATACTGGGGATATTGATGTTTGATATTTGAAGAATTTTAGGATTTAGGGACTTCGGTATTATGTAGTTGGGGAATTTGGGGATTTTGGTATTATGTACTTTGGGGATTTGGGGATTTTGGTATTTCGGAATTGGTGAATTTCAGGATTTAGGGATTTTGTTACTTGCAAGTTCAGAGATTTGGAGATTTTGATATTTGGAAACTAGGGGTTTTAGGGATTTGGGGATTTTGGTATTTGAAAACTAGGAGATTTAGGGATTTGGAAATTTTGGTATTTGGTAGTTGGAGAACTTGAGAATCTTTGTATGTAGAAATTGGTAAACTTGGAAATTAAATGATTTGGAAATTAGGGAACTTGTGGATTGTAATTTTTGAAATCCAGAAATTAGGGTATAAGGAAATATAAAAATTCGAAAATTTGAGAATCAGAAATACAAAATAAAAAATTTAGAAATGTAAGAATGTCACAATTTAAAAATTACACATGTGAACAATTTGAAAACTTTTAAATCAAAACATTTACAACTTTGAAAATTTCGAAATTCGAAATCTTGTAAATTTAGAAATTTATCTAATTGTATATTGCTAAGTTGGGATTTGAATATTTAACAGACCAAGAAATCAATAATTTAAATATATAAAAATATAGAAAAGTTCAACTATGGAAAAACTGTTATAATTTATAAAACTTGGAATTTAAACATTTGAAGTATAGCTAACAATATAATTATTTCAAAATTTCCAAATTCGAAGAATGCCATATTAGGGAATATACAAGTACAAAAATTTAGAAATTAAAAATCCTCAAGTTTTCTTTCACCGCCCTCTCCTAAAAATTAAATTCAAATTAAAAAATTCTTTACCTGTACTAATTCTCATCTTAAATTACCATAAATCCTACGCTTTAAAATATTTGAAATTGATTTTCCTATCCCCTGCGGCGTTTCTCTAAAATCACGCAAGATGGCGGCACCCGTCCACCTCGCGTCACAATATGTATTTTCAAACTTTTCGTCACTTCTCGTGCAGCTTCTGAACCGGACGAATTTGAGAGAAGTCAATCGTCGAGCTCAGCTTTCAAAGGAATGTATTTCACGTATGTATTCGTGTCGTCGTATCCGAACACGGATGCGTGTAAGCAACGAAGCAAAGGAGCGATCCTCAACTTCGAATTGCTTGCGCAATGATTCGAACTCGTAGCTCGGTAAGAGCGGATGAACTTTTCCGTATTGGGAATGCTTATGAAATAATCTAGCAGGAGGATCGGCTGCTTAAAGGTTCGTTCGTGTCTTTCACCGACTTCTAACACGCGAGGAAACAAGAGAAAGGATGCTACTAAATCGTGTCTTCCTTTTTTTTTTAAACGTGCTTTCTTTTATTAACGGATGGCTCGCAAGGTACGTCCATTTTCATTTTCATCGGTCTCTTATTAACACAATGACAGCTACGCGGCAGTTGAAAATTGCATTAGTTTTTTTATTTTCAATAAATCTTATGAAATATCTTCACTTTAGCTTGTTAGATTTATTTTCCATAGTTACGAGTATTTTCTATTATGTAAGTGTTTTTAATAATAATTTATTAATAACAAATTTTTAATAATACAGATATTACATCTTTATAGATATTTAAGTGACACGTATATGGGTGACGTGGAGGTATTTTCTGTTATGTGTTTTCAATAATAATTTATTAATAATAAATTTTTAACAATACAGATGTTAGATCATTATAAATTTTTAAGTGACATATATATGGGTGACGTGGAAGTCAAAGTGTTGATATTTCAATACTGTAATATTCTATCAATTGCTCTATATATTTATTTGTAATTAAATTAATATATTTTTGTCTTTTATTTTAATGAAACGTTTCCTCTTGACGATACGGTACAGTTTATTTATTTAAACTAGTTAATTTGTGGTGCAACGAACGATATATAGGAAAATGTATTATTCTATGTGCGTATTAAGTAATTAAGAATAAATTTTTTTAGGGGAAAATGTATGAGAATCTTATTGGAAATTTATTGAAAATTTAAGAATTTAAAAATTCTATTTAAAAAAACTTGAAAATTTAATAACTCCCGATACAAAAACGAACACATTCATAAATAAAATATCGTAACTCCTCTCCTTCGAAAATAACCTGCATTGTTACAGAAGCGTAAAATGTAACTGTTGATATCGTAAAATCACCCCATTTGTGTCGTACAGTTTTTCGCATCGAATCGTGCCGGAACGCGCCTCGAGCGTTTTTTGTCGCGCGACGGTTACGACGTTGTTATGTTTTCGTAGCGGGCAGTTCCGTCTCATAATCGACCGAGCGAGGACGTGTTCGCAACAATAAATACATATTCGATATTCGTCGAACTTTTGGTCATTTCCCATTCCCTTCAACAGTAACGCGTAAAGAGCTAGCGAAGTTGCGCAAAACCGTGGTCGAAGATGAGAGGAAGACAGTAGGGACAGCTATCTACGAAGAGGATTCGTAGAAGAAATTCTGTGGCGTAATGTCGACCTCCGTTCTCTACTCCCTCCCGATCGAGATCGTTTCTCCTTTATACCGTTGACGGAGAAGCCTCGATTATGTGCCACGGCGAGGAAACGAGAAGAAGAAAGGAGAAGAGACTGGGACATGATGGGAGAGGGTGAAGGGAAAAGAGTTAACCGAGAGTTCATCGCTTATTATGTAAGCAACGTAAGTAACGTAAGCGACCTAAGCGAGAGTCAAAGGTGCGGTAGAAGCGCAAACTTTGCGAATCGTTTATCGGCCTGACATTTTCTTCGTAAATACTAACGGGATGACACCACTGGTAATTTCTGCTTTTTTTTGTACCGAGGCTTCTTTCGAGACTGTGTCCCGGTAACGAGCAGGTACAGCGTTCACGGGCAATTCGGCATGGGGAGGGCAATTATTTTAGCGTATTGACTTAGGTAATTGAAAATTGCGTTAGGTAGTATTTTTATACGGATTTTCATAGCAAATATTTTATTATATTTATTTTTCGTTGTTCCAAGTAATTAATGCGGGTATTTTTGGTTAGGAAAGTGGAGAAATTTTTGATAATGGAGATGTTTGGTTTGTATAGGTTAAGTGTTACAACTGTAAGTAGATGGGTGACATGACAGTAAAAATTCTAGCGTTACATATGTACACATCGAATTTGATTTTGTTTGGATATGTGATTAATTATTTTAGGATTTAGAGATAAATTTTGTAGTAGGCCAATGATCAGAGGCCTTAACAAAATAAACAACAAATTTTGTAGTTACCGTCAATATTATAAATTGGCGGGAGATTTGAAATATCGAATTTTTATGGTACGCTGTTTGTAGATTTGGAAAGTATGAGATGTTTGTGGTTGATGATTTTGAAATTTAGGGATATGGAGATTTTTTAGTTAGTTATTTGAAAATTTATGAATATTGAGTTTTGAAATTTTGGAAATATCAGATTTTAGTATTCGTTAATTCAGAAATTTAATTTCCCAAAAATACAAATTTGAAAAATTCCAAACTCTCAACTTCGCAGTCCTTGTAATTTCCCAAAATAAAAATCTACATACACAAAAATTCATGACCTTGCATATTTACAATTTTAAAAACAACTTCACAAAAGTACATATGAAAAAAATACGATCCACCATTCCAAATTAAAAAGCTACAAATTCACAGATTGCTCCAATCGTCCTTATCGGTTGCCCGCAGGTGCACGCCACTTGCCCACCCTTACACGCCCTCCAGCGCAGGACAGTCGCCCATCACCATGCTCGTTCTGTTTTCTTTTTTTCTCCCCGTGAAGACTACGCCTTCTTCCCTGACTCCTTCGAGAAATAGGAGAAGAGAGGAAAAAAAGGCTGCATATCCCCGGGAGTGGAAGGATCGTTTTTCGTTTCTGTTCGACAAAGTCTTCTGTTCGCGACACCACGCTTCTTCCCTTTCGTGAGAAACTTTTCGTCCACGGGCAAAAGGGGGATGAAGATCGCGCGCGCGTAACCGGTATATTGACGTAGGTGACCCATTCCGGCACGTTTCATTCTCGTGTCTCCCTTCTCCATTTTTTCCCTCCTTTCTTTTGGGATCTTTTTCCTGCGCCTCCCCGTCTGGCCACGCCGACAGGTAGCTGGGCATAATAACACAATTTCACGTGCCTGTTTCCCCAATAACTTTCTTGAAAAAAATCAGAAAGGTTAGGGAAATCTTGCGGAATGAAAATACATTTTGTTATAAGATTTATTCGACAGCACTGGGAAGGTTTTTCAAAATTAATTATTTATTATTTTTAACACATTTATTATTCAGCACTAGGTGGGAGTTTTTTCAAATTTAATTATTTATTATTTTTAACACACTTGTTATTCAGCACTAGGTGGGAATTTTTTCAAATTTAATTATTTATTATTTTTAACACACTTGTTATTCAGCACTAGGTGGGAGTTTTTTCAAATTTAATTATTTATTAATTTTAACTCATTTATTATACAGCACTAGGTGAGAGTTTTTTCAAATTTAATTATTTATTATTTTTAACACATCTGTTATTCTTGTTTTTAGTTGTGCTTTGTTTATTTCTTGCGAAACTTGAATTTCTTTTATTAAAAATATTAACTGTTATATAATTATATTGTACTATATGTAATTTACACATTTTTGTAGTTGTTAGTTAATAAATAGATGGGTTTTTGTAACATTTTATTTAGTGATGAGGTTATATATCTGTTGCGCATATATTCACTCATCTGCGCATGCGTTGTTGAATCTGCGCATGCGCCGACAGAGTTGCGCATGTATCTAAAGCTCTGCACATGCGTCGACAGATCTGCGCATGCGCGTTGCGATCTACGGTTAACGGTTGACAACCAAACAAAGTAGAAAGTGTATTTTATCGAAAATAACACTGACAATTATATTTATAAACAGTTTTTTTTATCAAAAATCAAATACAGTGCACTAAATGCTAATTTTAAACACACATTAACTACACAACTTAATAAAATATCAATTAATTTATTTGTAGTTTACACAAATGAAGGTTTAGAATGTAAGTCATCTACGTAAACATGTAAATGTATCTTAGCTGATATTATTAATCACTAACACTTAAAAATCTCTTAATCAACCAGCTGTTAGATACTATTCCATAATTTTTCGTTCATTTAAAATTGCAACTCTGTTATTTTTTCTAACTATCAATTATTATTATAAAAATTTTTATTAAATTTTAAAATGAACAATTTCCATTCTTTTTTTAATTTTCATTTTAGCTATAAATCATAGTCAATTTGATTTACGTCAAAGTTACCCCAAGTTACAGTGAAAAAAAGTGGTTCCCGATTCTTTTCCCGCGTTGTTCCGCTCTGTCATACATCGCCGGCAGGTAAAACCGTCTTTTGCGGTCCTGATTTTCTCAACTTGCGAGGAGTGGTCCAGTACCTACGAAAAGGACCCCTCGACTAGTCATTGTTCAAACGAAAGCCGTCATTGTGCGATCGAATCAAAGGGAATTCGAGTGCGTTTTCCTTGCATCCCGTTATATGACCGAGCGAGCCTCGGGAAGAAGAGTCGGTCAATACGATTTGTTCGCGAGGGAAAGAGAGGAGAGTAGAGAACAAGAGGGGCAAAAAGGCAAGGAAGGACCTCGGTAAGAATCTCTGTAGGTTGTGGGAGGAGTTGTGGGAAAATTGCCGGTAGCTTCGGAACATATTTTCGAAGGCGTTCGGATCGCCTTACCGTTTGACACGTAACACTGGCTTGGTCGAGAACCTCTTCCTTCCTTCTCGTGCTCCTTACGGTTACTCTTGTATTTGGTAACCTTGATTTTGCTTCTTTTTACATTTTTATATTTGCAAGTTTGATATTTTTGTATTTGTAAATTTTTTGAATTTGCTAATTATCAGATATTTAAATTTTATAGGTGAACATTTTTAAGTTTGGAAATTTGCGTATTGATGAATTTGGTAGTTTTGTATGAAAAAGTTTCTAGAATTCCAAGTTTATACATTTTTGAATTTATAATTTATTATATATTTAATTTTTAGAAGTTGATAATTGTGAAAGTTGTAAAGTTGAAAACTTAGAATTTTTGTAGTTCCTAATTTCTTAATTCTTTAACTTTCTAATTTCCTAATTTGCTAATTTGCTAATTTACTGATTTCCTAATTTGCTATTTTTTCACTACCAAGTTTTTTAACTTCCTAATTCCCTGATTCCTTAATTCCATAATTTCTCCATGTCATAATTTCCTAATTTTTTAATTTCTCAATTTTTTAATTTCGTAATTCCCTAATTTTCCAGCTTCCTAATTCCCCAATTTCTCAGTTTCATAACTTTGTTATTTCTTAATTCTGTTATTCCCTAATTTCCTAATTCTATCATTTTTGAATTCCTTAAATTGCTTATTCGCTATTTTCCTAATTTCCCAATTTCATTATTTTCTAGTTTTCTAACTTTTCAGTTTATTAATTTCTTAATTTCATAATTTCCTGCTCTTTAATTTCCTAATTGCTTAATTCTTTAATTTTTCAATTTCCTAATTTCCAACCTTCTAATTTCCTAATTCTTTAGTGTCAGAACTTGTGATTTCCTAATTAGTTATTTTCCTTATTCCCTAATTTTCTAATATTCTGATCTTCTTATTCTCTTATTCCTTAATTTCCTAATCCCCTTAATGCCTTATCCCTTAATTTCTTATCCCTTATCTTCCTAATTCCCTTATTTCCTGTTCCTTAATTTCCTATCCCCTTAATGCCTCATCCCTTAACTTCCTAATACCCTTAATGTCTCATCCCTTAATTTCTTAATTCCCTTAATGTCTCATCCCTTAATTTCCTAACCCCCTTAATATCTCATCCCTTAATTTCCTAATCCCCTTAATGTCCCATCCCTTAATTTCCTAATTTCCTTAATGTCTCAGCCCTAAATTTCCTAATCCCCTTAATATCTCATCCCTTAATTTCCTATTCTCCTTAATACCTCATTCCTTAATTTCCTATCCCTTAATGTCTCATCCCTTAATTTCCTAATCCCCTTAATGCCTCATCCCTTAATTTTCTATCCCTTAATTTCCTAATTCCCTTAATGTCTCATCCCTTAATTTCCTAATTCCCTTAATGTCTCATCCCTTAATTTCCTAATCCCCTTAATGCCTCATCCCTTAATTTTCTAATCCCCTTAATGTCCTATCCCCTAATTTCCCATCTCCTAATTTCCTAACCCCCAATTTCCTAATTTCAAATTTCCAAATTTCTCCATCAACAGACTCTAAATTACTTCCTTTCCATCCACGTCAGTTCTAAAATTAAATTTCTAAATCTACAAACAACCCGTCACCGAAACGACATCCGAAATCGAAAGACGCTATATTCATCTCGAAACTCGACATAAATTTAGAAAGAAACAGTTTCCAAGTTGGTACATTCGAAGTTTCGAAATGCCGCAGCATCGAAATTCTCAGATTTACAACGTGGTGTTCGAAATAGGTTCAGCATGTCTCGCGACTTAATTTCCATATGAAGCCGCATGCTAATGTCTTCATTCACATAAACAGGATACACGTCTCGGTTTCTTCATAAAAAGAGGAATTTTCTGATTCTGTAATGAACAGACGCATCGGAGATAAAGGTTTTGGCGAACCCTCGCGACTGAAAGAAGCCAGTTAATCATGCTTGTGTATTGCAATCACGGCCGAGAGGAAGTCGCGTTTCAGGATTTCTTTTTACTCTAACGGTAACGTTGCTATCCTTTTAGAGCAATTCGCCTATTTAGTAAATCTAACCGAACTACCTTCGACTCCGTTCATTTTCTTGATAATGTATCACGTTGTTGCATATCGAACCGCTTATCTGCTTCCGGTTCGGACGGTCCGCGCTTTATTCGCCCATTTTGTTGATCCGATCGTTGTCAGACGGAAAAGAATTAACGTAATTACGCTTCACATTACGCGATTCGAGAGGTTTAACGTAAGGAAATGTTTTGTGGAAGGTGAAGTCGCGGAATTTTATATTCAAATGAAAATAATGGGAATTTTCAAGAGGCTGGATTAAGGAAGATTATGGTATCTGATTTTAAAATGGAGGATTCATTAAGTCTTCAGAGGATGGAGTTCTGTATGGAGTTCTTTAAATATAAAAAAAATATATTGAAAATGATATATAAATATATTAATAAAAATATTATAAAATATAAATAATTTCGACAATTGTTCTAGCAGGAAAATAGAAACAATATCTGCAGAGATTTTGAGGTTATGCAACTATTTTGATGATAATTATAAATTTTTGGTAAGTACATGAAAATTTAGAAAAATTCTAGAAAGAAAAATATAATTGTGTGGTGGTTATTTAAATTTAATAAGATCTCAAGATTTTTGCAATTTTTTAGTTAGTTTAAAAATTTGAAGTTTTGAGAATTTTTTAAATTTTTAATTTGAAGATTTTAAAACTGGAAAATTAAAATATTTGAAAATTTAAACTTTATTTTTTAATTTAGAAGTTGAAATGTTTTGTAATTTATAAATTTAAGAAATTTACGAATTCAGAGATTAAGAAATTAAAAAGTAAAGAAATATGAAATTTCAAAAATCAAATTATAAAACTTAGAAATTTCAAAATTTCTTAATTTTCAAATTAACAATTTTTTCATTTGAAAATTTGAAAATTGAAAAATATAAAAATATTCTGTTAATTGAAAAATTAAAAATGTACAGAAATTTGATAATTTGTAAATTTTAAATTTGTTATGTTAATTGTATTGTATTGTATATAATAATAAATTTTTGTTTGTATGTCAGAAGATATTTTTTTCCTCATACATTCCACTCCCTGTCAGGTGTGGCGGCCATTAACCGACCTACTAGCAGAAGAGGTTTCTAAATTAGTAACCAAGTCCACCATTTTGTGACATTTCACCTGTAATAATATTCAAGTATAAAACTTGCAGTTAAAAATTTCAGTACAAACCTACATTATTTAACATGACAATATTATTTATAATTTATATAATATATAATTTGGTTTATTTGGAAATTTCATAATTTTTAGGTTAACAATTTAATTTATTTAGAAAATAATTTGTGGTTTTATTATTTAGTTTCCTTAGAAATTTACTAATTAGTAGTTTAACAATTTAGTTTGTTAGTTAATTTGATAATTTACAATTTGACAATTTAATTTATTTGTAAATTTCACAAAGTACAATTTAATAATTTAGTTTATTTAAAAATTCCATAATTTGTAGTTTTAACAATACAGTTTGTTAGTTAATTTGATAATTTACAATTTGACAATTTAATTTATTTGTAGATTTCACAAAGTACAATTTAATAATTTAATTTATTTAAAAATTCCATAATTTGTAGTTTTAACAATACAGTTTGTTAGTTAATTTGATAATTTACAATTTGACAATTTAATTTATTTGTAGATTTCACAAAGTACAATTTAATAATTTAGTTTATTTAAAAATTTCATAATTTGCAATTTAACAATATAGTTTGTCACTTAATTTGATAATTTACAATTTGACAATTTAATTTATTTGTAGATTTCACAATGTACAATTTAATAATTTAGTGTATTTAAAAATTTCATAATTTGCAATTTAACAATTAAGTTTGTTATAAAACTTAATAACTAACAATTTAACAATTGACTATTTATTGAATAATTAATAACTTGCCAATTTAATTCATCTAACTTAACAATTTCCAATCCGTCAATTAAACTCATTCATAAATAAAATACCTAACAATTTAACAATACACAAATATAAAAATCTAAAAAATCCAAAAATTTCACATTTACAAAAAATATAAATAAATTATTTCTAATTAGCAGGTCGGCAGCCTATAAACAACGCACCTCACCTTGCATTACGCTTATCAGTTCTGAAGGCCTCGTATTTGTCTCTGGAGCTAGCGACACTACTTTATATTCCCCGATATAAAGATATCGAAATATAATATCCGAGTATATTTACCGTCGCATCCAACACGTGCACATCGGCTATCAGGAACTCTACCGCAAAATGCAAATTTATTTGGTGGTGTAAAAAAACGAGGATAGTTGATGGTGACCGTATATGCACAGTTCGGTACGCCTTGACCGTTTATTTTGAATTTGTTGCAAGTTCGATGACCGACGACGATGAACCACGGCCATGAAGAAAGGCTGTGCCCGCATAAGCATTCCTCCATACATATACGTGTATCACAACTCATAAATACACGATGTGCATTCACAATTTTTACCCGTTGATCCCTTGTATTTCAATATTCCCTTCCACCATTTTACTTTTTCACCGCGTGCCTTTCATTGTCTGCCATTTTTGTCCATATAGGCATGTAAAACTTCAGCTAAGGGATCGTGAAGTAATTACAAGAAAGGAGAAATGTCATTTAAAATTAAAACAGATTCTTTTCATTGAGTTTTTAAGGTTATGTTAACTAGAATTTAGTTTAGTTGTAAATTTATAAGTCTATAATCTTTTACTTGCATCGGTTGTATTTTATCTTCAAATTTATATTATATTTCTACTGCAGTGTGTAAGTAAACGATATAGTGCATTCAAATATTCAAATTGTTAAATTTCTACACATTACAATAACACGTTCTACAATTCTGCTACTCTTATTTCTTATGAAGCTTTAATGTCTTTTATTAAAAATAGCAAGTACTATTTCATCACAGTGCACTATACGTAGTTTATTAATATTCGTTATTGTTGGTTAATGAACAGATAGGTTTTTGTTACATTCTTGTTTATAGAGTCAAATACCTGTCAGTTTTATTTGTAAGATTTTGTCACACACTCGTATGCGCAGTCCTAGCTTCGGTACGATCTGCGCATGCGTCTACGAATCTGCGCGCGCATCTACTGTTCTGCGTATGCGTCGGTGATTCTGCGCATGCGTCTACGAATCTGCGCGCGCATCTACTGCTCTGCGTATGCGTCGGTGATTCTGCGCATGCGTCTACGAATCTGCGCGCGCATCTACTGCTCTGCGTATGCGTCAATGCTTCTGCGCATGCGTCTACGATTCTGCGCATACGTTCACCACTCTGCGTATGCGTCTACCATTCTGCGTATGCGTCTACGCATCTACGCATGCCCTCTCCAACCTGCAACAAACGCATGACAACCAAACAAAGAAGAAAGTATATTTTATCACATAAATCACTGGCGCCACATTCACAAAGAGTTTTTTTATCAAAAATCGAGTGTAGTGCATCAAACGCAAAAGTTAAACACTCATCGACTGCATGGATCAAGAAAATATCCATCAATTTACGGTAATGTCTGCAAATAAAAATTTGAAGTATGTAATTCATTCAAATGTTTAAATATATCTTTGCTATTAATCACTAATACTTAAATACCTTCTAACTTACGAAGTAATCGGTATTGAACGACGATTTTTCATCCATAAATTACTGCGTTGTTATTTTTTTCTAATTATCAATTATTAACATCAAATTTTGAATCAACTCACGGGTCTTCCTTCTTTAGTAAAATTTTTTTTATATTATAAATTACTTGTAGTCCGATTTTCATCGCAACTGGCCGTTACAGTAGTCTTAGACCGGTCCTATATTATCTTCCTTCAATTACTCCTGTAATATGGACATTTATTAAAAATTATTGCAGTGATTTTTTTTTAATTATCAATTATTATTATCAAATTTGAAATGTATAGTCCTCCTCCTTTTTTAAAATTCTATTTATACTAGAAATCACTTGTACTTACTGAGATTTTCACCGCAACTGGTCAATACAATAAAAAAGGCTTAGACCGGTCCCATACGATCATCCTTCAATTACTCCTGTAATATGAACATTTTTGAAAAAGCTACCCGGACAGTTTTTAGACGCAAAAACATATTCACAGGTAACCATACCTTGTATCAAGGTAGCAGTATGTAATCGAGATGTTGATAAAAAAAGCAGCGAAGAAAAGGAGGAAGTTGAAAATGCAAAAGAGGGTAAAGAAATATCGGAGGACAAGAATGAAAGCAAAGGTGCCGCTAGTTCGGTAGGGACACCTGCGTCAGGGACGAAGCAGTGTTCATAATCCTCTTTATCCTAAAACAGGATCGATCATGAGATTCCGTAGGCGTGTCAGGACGTCTCAGAACTAGCGAACCGCATCCTACTTATGTTTAATCGTGTTCACCTTCCTTGCTCACAATTCCGTCTCGTCCTAGCGATCTTTATCTCTTTTTCTTTTTCATCTTGCCAGAATGAAAAGAAACCGACTCGATAAATGTACCTGTTACTTTCCGGACACTATTCCTTTCGTTCGCTATAAAATGGCTCGTTTCCAACATTTTTAAGTCTTTTAAGTTTATTGGTTTGGAACTGTGAGATTTACTGTTTTTTCAATTTTTAGATAGGGGTGTTCATATTTTCGGTTCAAATTTTTTTTAATATCAAAATTTTGAAATTTTACTTTTCCACTTTTCAAATTACCAAATTTCTATTTTTTCAAATTTTTACGCTTGCATATATTTAAATTGCTACATTTAACAGTTGCAAAATTTTCAAATTTTCGAATTTTCAAAATTTCAAATTTCCAAATATTCAAATTTCTAAATTTGCAAATATCCAAATTTCTAAATTTCCAAATTTCCAAATTTCCAAATTGCCAAATTTGCAAATATCCAAATTTCTAAATTTCCAAATTTCCAAATTTCCAAATTTCCAAATTTCCAAATTTCCAAATTGCCAAATTTGCAAATATCCAAATTTCCAAATTACATTTTCACGTTTTCAAATTTAAAAAATTCCGAATTATGCATTTCTCAAATCTCCAAATTTTCAAATTTCCAATTTGAAATTTTCAGCTTTCTAAATTTCCAAATTTCAAAATACCCAAATTCCACTATTCAAAATTTCCAAACCCCACACTCTCAGTTTCTCAACCCAAACAAAAACCCTCTAGAAATACAAAAATTCCCCTAGAAGCTAACCCCAAAATTTTCAACCTCCAAATTTCCAAATTCCAAAATACCCAAATTCCACTATTCCAGATTCCCAAACTCTACACTCCTAGTTTCTCAGCCCAAACGAAAATCTCCCCAGAAACCAAACCCCAAAATTTTCAATCTCCTAAATTTCCAAATTTCAAAATACCCAAATTCCACTATTCGAAATTCCCAAACCCCACACTTTCAGTTTTCCATCCAAACAAAACCCTCTAGAAATAAAAAAATTCCCCCAAAGGCAAACCGCAAAATGGCGCCTAGCAGGAAATAAACTGCGCACTTCACTGCGCAGCCACGCACGCGATTTCCATCGAGCGTCAAAAGCGTGTTCTTCGCACCTTCGCGTACGATTTCCGTTCCAGAATCCATTAGACTGTAATTACCTCGAATAGTATCTTTTCCCCGATATTTTCACGAACGAAAAAGCGACTACGTTCTGTGTAAAGCCGCTTCTTTCCACGGCGCAAAAAAACATCTTCGATGCTGGCAAACATTTTGCAGTTTCATGTTAAGTAGCGTAAGCGCGCTTGTCGTTTCCCTGGCAGAAGACGGCCTATCGGGATACCAGCTTCCGGTCGACTCGAGGTTTTTCTCATATCCTTTGAATAGCCTCTCGTGATACTCACGGCCAGTGGCAGGTACCTATATTCGAGATCTCCGTGTGCGCTCGACCATGTAATGACCACCGTCTCATCCCAACACAGGAAGAGGAACAGGTTTTCCATTTTTCACCGGCTTATCGTCCCACCTTAACCTCGAGCTTGTCGATTCTCCGGATGTCAGAAGTCCGCGGTAAAAAAATAAATAACATCCACCGGTAAAAGGACAGAGATACAATTCGACGGGTAGAAGTAAAAATAGTTTAAACGGACCCGTGTATTGACCTAAACATATTTAGTTGGTTATTGTCGGTGGACATTTCATTTACTTTCAAAATTTCTGAAAGCTTAAATCTACAATTTCCCGTACTTCCAAATTCTAAATTCCCTAGTTTCCAAATCTCTAAAACTCCAACTTGAAATCATGAATCCTTAAATTTTCAAATTCTCAAAATCACTCAACATCCTCAAATTCGCATTTTCCAAATTCGTACACCCAAAGTTTAAGAATCTAAAATTTTTGCAAAAATCGCCAACCTTCGAATCAAAACAGTATAAACAGAGTCGTCTTATAAACTTCGAAATAACCAGTCATTCTAAGTAAGCAGTACAAAGCAAAGGGGTTAAAACCTTACAATGACGTCAACATATCGAACAAGTCATCGAGTCGAACGCAGCAGTGAAAATCCGCACTCAGGAACAAAGAGAGATGGCGAAGTGAGGTGTGAGATCCGTGAATAACGGAAGAAAAGAATATAATACGAAGAAGGCGTGTAAAGGTATTTATCCGAATATTTACGAGGAGACTCGATTGCTGTCTTCTCAAAAAATGTTTTAAGCAGGTTAACACAATCATACACTTATCGAACAGCACATTTTCTTAAAATCAGTATCTGTTATTATACAGTTCCTTTTTGATAGGACACACACAATAATTTCATAATCACACATACAATAATTCCATAACGACACACACAGACACAAACAATATTTACTTCAGGATAAATAACTATAAATTAAAAACCGTTACAGAAGTATTATATTCTTAAAATCAGTATGTGTTATTATACAGTTCCTTTTTGATAGGACACACACAATAATTCCATAATGACACACACAAACACAAACAATATTTACTTCAGGATAAATAACTATAAATTAAATACCGTTACAGAAGTATTATATTCTTAAAATCAGTATCTTTTATTATACAGTTCCTTTTTGATAGGACACACACAGTAATTCCATAATGATACACACACAAACACAATATTTACTTAAGAAAAAGTACCCATAAATTAAAAATCGTTACAGAAGTATTATATTCTTAAAATCAGTATCTGTTATTATGCAGTTCCTTTTTGATAAGACACACACAATAATTCCATAATGACACACACAAACACAATATTTACTTAAGGAAAAGTACCTATAAATTAAAAACCGTTGCAGGGATATTATATTCTTTAAACCAGTATCTGTCATAGAACAAACACTTTTTGATAAGATTTTAATAATAACTCCCACATAAACAATATTTATTTAAGTATGAACTATTTTACACAGTAAAGAAAAACTTGTTTAGAACCGTAGCACGTATTGCAACATTTCCGCATGTAGCATCCCACTTGAACAGTGCAACAAAATACAGGACACGATAAACGCGAATTTAGTGGCAAACCAATGAAGCGCCACTAGTTGACAAATTCGGTGTACTAATGCACGCTTTACGAACGCATATAGATCACATTATTCTAACACTTTTTAATGAGCAATGTTTTTAAGTAAAATTCAATCTTTGATGTGTTTAGTGAAACGAAAACGGACGTTATTGTGTGTATTACGGGGTGCTTCAGTTGTCGCTGATTTCGGTGCCCCAATTAAGGGGTCCGTCTATGTTTTGGCGCCCCCCGTTACGGTGTCATCGAACGTCGCTCTAACCTAGCTTTTGCGAAACGTCACGATTTTCTTCCGAACGCTGTCGTTACGTGGTAAATAATTGAATTATGACACCGTATTACGACAAGGTCGGAAATCTTGCGGTGTCACAGAATTGAGGAGGAAATAAAAATGAAAGGCTCGTAGGTGTGAATTTATTCTTTTCTTATTACGTCAGAGCATTTTACGATATTATATGCATTTTGTATGGTGGAGGTGCTGTTTATGGTCGAGTTACGTGAAACAGTTCAGTAAGTATTTAAGGTTTTCGATCAGAATTTCTCTAAATATTATTGAAAATGTAATGTGTATTCTTTGATAAATATTTGATATTGTAATATGTATATTAAAATTGTATTTTAAAGTTTTTTATTTTGAATTTTATTCGTTGATGGTTAGATTTTATTTTAGATAACTTTGTTATGCAATCTATACGTGTTGGTTATAGTATACGTAAATTAAATTTCGCGGTATGGATTTCGCTGAAGAATAGCGTCATTGACCTAACCTTGTTGACTATTTCGGGACTCTGATTAGAGGGTCTCTATATAGGAGTACACTCGAGTGCAATGTACTCTTCCTTTGGAAGGAAGGACATAGTCTTGACAGGAACATATATAAACTTATCAATACTCAAGTTCTAATATTTTCAAACTTCTTACTATTTATTCTTACATTTTTAAATTTTTACGTCTTCAAATTTTTGATTTTAATTATTTCAAGCTTTGTAAATTTGCAAATTTTCAAATAAAATTTTTCAATTTTTATAGTTCTCAATCTTTTAGTTTTTAAAATTTCTAAATTTGTGGATTTCTAGATTTGTACTTCTTCAAAATATAGAAAACTGAATGTCCAAAAATGTCAAGGATCTTAAATTCTTAATCCATCAAAGAGTGTAAATTTTTCAAGTTTATTTCTAATATTGAATTTTTCAAATTCATATTTTGGTAAATTTTCAAGTTGCTGAATTGTTAAATTTTCAAATCTTCAGAATAACAAATTCCAAAATTACCACATTTTCGAACCTACAATTTTTAAATCTCAAAATTCCCAAATCCACAAATTCCTAAAGAAAAAATTCCAGAATTTGTATATTTTCAAAATCCATATTTTTCAAACCTCTAAACTTCAAAATCCCCGCTACCAAAATTCCCTAATTCAAGTAACTCTCATACTTATGAAGTCCAAACTTCCAAACTGCTCCCTAAATTCCTCCTTCTTAAATTCCCATCTTCTAATTTCCCCAATTCCAGTAGCTTTCAAACTCTCCCAAAATTAATATTTCTCAAATTTCCGACTTACAAATTCCCCTATTCCAGTAACTCTCATACTTAACAAGTGTCAACCTCTAAACTCCCTGCAGCCAAAATTCCTATTTTATAATATTCTCATCTTGCAAAGGTCCCCAATTCCAAAATTTCCCAACTCTCAAAATTTCTTAATTTCAGTAACTTTCATACTTGTTAACTCCAAACTTTCAAACCCCCGCTCCCAAAATTCCTCCCTCCTAAATTCCCATCTTCTAATTTCCCCAATCTCAAAGTTCCCAATCCTGTAGTCCCCAAACTTCCAAACTCCCCGCTCCCAAAATTCCTCCCTCTTGAATTCTCATCTTCTAAAAGTTCTCAATTTCAAAATTTCCCAATTCCAATAACTTTCATTCTTGTCAAATGCAAACTTCCAAACTCCCCGTTCCCAAAATCCCTCCCTCTTAAATTCCCATCTCCTAATTTCCCCAGTTCCAAAGTTCTGAATCCTATTAGCTCCCAAACTTATCAAATCCAAATTTCCAAAATTCCCAAAATTGCCAACTCGCAAAGTTTCTTGATCCCAATATCCCCCAAACTCATCGAATCCCCAGAATTCCCCAAAAGGATCAAACCCTCTATCCATCTCCCCTCGGTTGCCAGATTTTCGTTCGTAAGGGAGATTTGTTGTCGACTGTACGCGTCCGCACGCAGCTTCGGTTATGCGTGTTCGTTCGTTTATGCGTGTATCCGCATGCTTACGACGAGACGTGGCAACGCAGGTTGGAATGCAGTTTAGGAACGCGAGAGTCGCCCACGAGGCCAGCTCCCCTTCCCCTTCTGAAGGTCTTCTTACAGGAAGAAACCGAGGCTGAGGGGAAGCGAGCTGCTACCAGGAAGGAACTCGTTGAAATTCCCTTGACTCACCTTCTTTCTTCTCATCTACGGGTATGCGCTTCTCCTCTTCCTCCTCTTCTTCTTCTTCTTCTTTCACTGCCGTGTAAAAATTTCTAATACGCATGCGTGCTTCTGGCCGGACAACAGTGTTCACCTTACCGGAATTTCTGTCCATTTCTTTCTGCTCCTTTCTAATCGGACATTTCGTAACGCGATTGAATTTGAAAAACGTTACGAGACTGTGTAATGAAGGTGTCTGCTATTGATAACCGCTCGAGGACTTCGGAGAAATCTTGGAGAAATTATGGGACGCTTTAGAGACTAGGAGACGTTTTGAATGTGGGACAGGTTCTTTTTTTTTTTGTTGCGAAATTATTTGTCAATTTTAAATTATTGGTGAGTGATTTTTGGAAATTAATGTATAAAAAAGATGTACTGTATATAAATAGTCTTGCTTTCGTCGTATTAATTAATATAATATAATAAGTAGTGAATTATATGTCTGGTAAATTTCAGTATTTTGTCCATAGTCAACTTTAGTTCAACAGGCTAAATATAGAGGATATTAATATTAAACATTCAGTATTATCTGAACGTTAAATATTCATTATTATGTAAATATTAATCACTTGATGTTATCTAGGTATTCAGTGTTCGTTATCTAGATACTAAATGTTCATTATTATGATAATATTAAACGCTTATTACTGGCTAAATATTAAGTACTCATTGTAATCTAGATATTAGATGTTCAATGTTATCTACATATTAAATGTTCATTAGCATCTAAATATTAAATGTTCAATATTACCTAAACATTAAATATTCAATATTACCTAAATACTAAATGTTCGTTATTACCCAAAAATTAAATACTCAATATTATATAAATATTCATTATTATTAGTACAATAAGCTGTCAACATATGTTTCAACGTATCTAACCTTTTCAGGAACGATTCGAACCTCACAAAAAGAAGTGATGTATAACTTCTAAAGTAATTATGCTTTGCTTATTTTCAATCTGTAGTAACTAAACAAACAAATTCTAAAAGTATCAATAATATACGGAAGAAGTGGTAATATACATATGTATGTTCGACACTGGTTGTTGAATTTGAGTTCTTAAAAAGAAATTAACGATAGAATATATGGTAGTGTCCTTGACAAGGTTAACCGTTCTATGACTTTTAAAGCTCGGTAAAATATTGCGTTTGTAACAATGTATGTACGGTAATGTGAAAAAGTATTCGAAACTTCTTTATTGTAGTACAACGAAGAAATGAATACTATTGAAATATGGAGATAAAATAGAGAAATAATACTATTTCCAATGGATTTATTTATGTATAATTCTGTCGATTACCGAGTTTTGAAGATATCCTATCATGATACTATAGTTTTTCAAATTTTAGAGAATTTTCAATAAATTGTAATTATACATCAACTAAGCTTTAGGAAGTATTTGAAATTCCTCCTTGCGGTACAAATGAAGAATTAAAATGTTTCCATTTATGATGGGCTTATTTATGAATAATATTTGTTATTAAATATTAAAGATATAACATAAATACTATAGTAATTTTTCCAGTCTCAAGGAATTACAACTGAAAAATTATAATTAATCTACGGAGCGTCGAAAACTGTTCAGAAATCTCGCCGTAATTCAAGATGGCGCCATATTGGTTAGCGCGTCATTTCTATTCTAATTGCATTCTTGCTGACATTCTACACTATATTAATATGAAACAGCGTAAAATTAATGTAAAAAATATTTGTAATTGTACTAAAAACGAAGTGCAGTAATTAGATGTAGAAATACGGACATTAGTATTAGATCATCGGTAATTTTTCATCGAACGAAAGATAAAACATTACGCGTCGCAGATATTAATATTAAAAGGTCCACGTTTACGATTTTATTGGAGCGACGTTTTTACCCAGAAAAGTATTATTTCCTTATCATCACCTCCTACTCTCAGGTGCATCACAGTTAATTTTCGTTGAAATCATTCCGAGTCATATTTCTAACAAAATAAACCACAATTCGTAATTAATTTTCAAAGAACAGTGAAATTGTTTGGGGGTTTTGTGCACCGATCCTAAAACAAGAACCGTGTCGACTTTGCGAGTACTAGAAACTGAACTAGAACTTGCAAGCTGATAACAGAAGCAATCATTCCTAGACAGACCAACAGATCTCACTCATATTGACGTCACGCAACCAATATTATACAATTCGTACTTTTAGAATTGTCCTTATTACTAAAAACCGGAGGTAAATTCCGTAAAGTACTCGGCTAAATCTGTCAACCTAAGGTGAACTTACACCACCTTCAAAATAATCTTTCCAGTACCACTAATTACCCAAACAGGTTGGTCAGTGTAATAATTGAGATAAATTGATAAGAGATATGGATGTTTGTTGGAAATTGTAGAGGAAGGAAACTAAAGGGGAGCATTCCATTAATGTTCGTTCCAGGTAGCCGTGACCTCCTCCTTCTCCTTTCCCATCGTCAGCACCAGACTCCGTTATTTTTGCCGTTGACTTCGTCGACTCGACGAAGCAAGTCTTTCAGCGAGGACCTTCCTCTTGACTCATCTTATTTCTCTGTTCCTTACAAGGAAATCGATCGGAGAAATATCCAGTGACCACTGATTTACAGATGCAATATATTCCACAAGTATTTCCACATGTACAAGTACAAACCACTTATTCAATTGTTTTATTTTCTTATTTTTTGGAATACGATTTTAAAGATAATAGCAATAAGTGGGTTGGTGTTGTATTAGAAAAGTTTGGTGGATTTATGTAGTTGTTTTAATGGGGTAGCAAGGTTCCTGATTTCTAAAGTTCTAATCTTCAAATTCTCAGTGCTGAAACTAGCAGATCTTCCATTTACTACATTCTTAATCTTCAAATTTTCAAATCCGCAATGGCCAAATTACCATATCCCCAATCTCTATATTTTTCAAAACCCAAACCTTCAAATTCTCAATATTCAACTCACCATGTACCTAATTCACAATTTTTTAATTTTCCTGTTGCAAAGTCCCTTATCTTCAAATTTTCCAATGCCTAATCTCCAAATACTTCATATTTAACTTGTCAAATTTCTAATCTTCAATCATGAAATAGTCAATATTCAACTTACCTGATCTCTAATCTCCAAATTTTCAAATCCTTAATCTCAAATCACCAAACTTCAACTTCTTAATGTTCAACTTGCCAAATCTCGAATTCTTAACATCCAACTTACTAATTCCGTACTTATCAAGTTTTCACATTCCCAACCTTCAAATCCCTAATCTTCACTTCACTCAATCCTTAGTCTACAAATTTACGAATCCCTAATTTCCAAAGTTCCAAATCTCAGATCCACAATCTTCAAATTCTCAATATCCAGCTTAATAATTCCCTAATTAACAAATTTCCACATCCCAACCTTCAAATCTGTAATCTCCTCCTCACCCAATTCCCAATCGACAAATTGGCAAGTCCCTAATTTCCAAATCTCCAAACCTCAAATCATCAAACCCTCAAATTCTCTATATTCAACTTACCAATTCTATGATCTCCATATGTTCCAAACCTCCAAGTCTCAGATCCACAATCTTCAAATTCTCAATATCCAACTTACTAATTCCCTAATTAACAAATTTCCACATCCCAACCTTCAAATCTCTAATCTCCTCCTCACCCAATTCCTAATCGACAAATTTGCAAATCACTAATTTCCAAACCTCAAATCTTCAAACCTTCAAATTCTCAATATTCAAATTAACAATTCTATGATCTCCAAATATTCCAAAGCTCCAAATCTCAGATCCACAATCTTCAAATTCTCAATATCCAACTTACTAATTCCCTAATTAACAAATTTCCACATCCCAACCTTCAAATCTGTAATCTCCTCCTCACCCAATTTCTAATCGACAAATTGGCAAATCCCTAATTTCCAAACCTCAAATCTTCAAACCTTCAAATTCTCAATATTCAACTTACCAATTCTATTATCTCCATATGTTCCAAAGCTCCAAATCTCAGATCCACAATTTTCAAATTCTCAATATCCAACTTACTAATTCCCTAATTAACAAATTTCCACATCCCAACCTTCAAATCTGTAATCTCCTCCTCACCCAATTTCTAATCGACAAATTGGCAAATCCCTAATTTCCAAACCTCAAATCTTCAAACCTTCAAATTCTCAATATTCAACTTACCAATTCTATTATCTCCATATGTTCCAAAGCTCCAAATCTCAGATCCACAATTTTCAAATTCTCAATATCCAACTTACTAATTCCCTAATTAACAAATTTCCACATCCCAACCTTCAAATCTCTAATCTTCACCTCACCCAATCCTTAGTCAACAAATTCACAAATCCCTAATCTCCAAATTGACAAATACCTAATTTCCAAGTCCCGAATCCACATTCTTCAAATTCTCAATATCCAACTTACTAATTTCCTAAACATTAAATTCCCACATCCCAACCTACAATTCCCCAATCTCCAAATTACCAAATCCCTAATTTCCAAAGTTCCAAATCTTAAGTTTTCAATCTTTCAAATTCTCAACATCCAACTTACTAAATGTATAATCTCCAAATTTGTCAAATCTACAAATCTCAAGCCTTCAAACTTCAAGTTCTTAATATTCAACTTGCCAAATCCCTACTTTCTAAATCTCAAATCTTCCAAGCGTCCACATCTAACTTAATTCCCTAATTATCAAATTCCCACATCCCAAACTTCAAACCTCAATATCCACCTTACTAATTCCCTAATTATCAAATTTCCACATCCCAACCTTCAAATCTCCAATCTCCAACTTGTCAAATCGCTAATTTCCAAAGTTCCAAATCTTAAGTTTTCAATCTTTCAAATTCTCAACACTCAACTTACTAATTGTATAATCTCCAAATTTTTCAAATCTACAAATCTCAAGCCTCCAAATTTCAAGTTCTTAATATTCAACTTGCCAAATCCCAACTTTCTAAATCTCAAATCTTCCAAGCGTCCACATCTAACTTAATTCCCTAATTATCAAATTCCCACATCCCAACCTACAATTCCCCAATCTCCAAATTCCCAAATCCCAATCTCTGACTCCTCAGCACCCAAATCCCTAATCTCCGACCTATCAATCCTCTAATCACGTCACCTCATGAAACTCGCTGCACCTGTCCCATGGAACACAAAATTCCTCTTCCTCTCTCCTTCCGTCTCTCAACGTTTGACATTTCCTCTGGCATTTCGTTATCAGCCATCTAAAAAACACGTACCTACCGGTGTTTCTTTTCTTTTTTTTATCTCAATCCGACTCGATCGAGGAAATTCAAACATCTTCTGACGTCACGCGATACCTAGTTGGTGTTGCGAATGTCTTGCGTCACCGGCCGCGCTTCCTGTCTACCGAATTCCTGCCGGACAAGCACGGATTCGACGTATGTTGATTCATTCGTATCGAGAAGTATTATACGCCCGTCGCAAGATGAGTTCTACGAATTCAGGGAAATGGAGTCCGACTTCCTTGTTTCTCGATTTGATTGGTTTACAGTCGAGAGCGCATCTGTTCTCCCTGGAGAAAATATGACGAACTATGATACGGGGAGGCTTTGGGGCTTCGGAGATTTTGGGATGGATTACAGATTCACGGATAAAGTGATTTAGGGATTATTGCGTATGTTGAGTTAGGGGTTGTGGGTTCTAGGGACTTTTTGATTATGGGAATGGGGCGTATTGGAAATTGAAGATGTAAGAATTTGTGGAGTTTTCTAGGGATATTTTTATTTTGGGATCTGACTTATCTAGGGATCTTTTGACTTCACGGATTTAGAGGTTATGGGTTCTAGGGACTTTTTGATTATGGGAATGGGGCGTATAGAAACGTGAAGATGTAAGAATTTGTGGATTTTTTTACCTAGGGATATTTTTATTTTTGGATCTGACTTATCTAGGGATCTTTTGACTTTACGGATTTAGAGGTTATGGGTTCTAGGGACTTTTTGATTATGGGAATGGGGCGTATTGGAAATTGAAGATGTAAGAATTTGTGGAGTTTTTGATTTAGGGATATTTTTATCTTGGGACCTGACTTATCTAGGGATCTTTTGACTTTACGGATTTAGAGGTTATGGGTTCTAGGGACTTTTTGATTATGGGAATGGGGCGTATAGAAACGTGAAGATGTAAGAATTTGTGAATTTTTTCACCTAGGGATATTTTTATTTTGGGATCTGACTTATCTAGGGATCTTTCGACTTTACGGATTTAGAGACATAGAGATTTAGGTCATTTAGAAATTTGCGTATTTTTGAATGAATTACAAATTTGTGGATATAGTAATTTTTGGAATTTTCAAATACTTCAATATAAAGATTATAGGTTTTAGGGATTTTTGCGAACAGGGACTTGAAGAGGTAAGATTTTATGGATTTTTCATCTAGGAATATTTTTATCTTGGGACCTGACTAATCTAGGGAATTTTAATTATGGTATCTGGTCATTTAGGGATTTAAAATTTTAAGAATTTGTCAACGTAACAAGTTAAAAAATTACTATATTTGTGGGTATACAGATTTTGAAACATAAACATTTGAAAGTTTTTAGAATTAGAAAACTTGTACATTCTTAATGTATTCAAACTATTCAAATATTCGAATAATTTCAAAATCTTTGAATATAGCTGGGAATTCGAATATCTTGAACTATTCAAATAGTAGGTATTCGAATATTCGAGTGTTCAGATCTTTCATGGTATTCGAGTAATTCATAGTATTTGAATTTGCTGGAATATTCGAATAATTCGTAATATTCAAATATTCGAATAGTCCATAATGTTAAAACATTCTAAGTCTTCAAATTTGTTGTAGTATTCGAATAGTTCATATGTAATATTCAAATATTCGAAATATTCAAATCTTACATGGTATTCGAATAGTTCGGAATATTCAAATTTCCCAAAGTACTCAAATAATTCATACTAATCTAATATTCAAAATATTCAAATCTTTCATGGTATTCGAATACTTCGCAGTATTTGAATTTCCCGAAGTACTCGAATAATTCATACTATTCTAATATTCAAAATATTCAAATATTTAATGGTATTCGAATAGTTCGGAATATTCGAATTTCCCAAAGTACTCGAGTAATTCATACTATTCTAATATTCAAATTATTCAAATCTTTCATGGCATTCGAACAGTTCGGAATATTCGAATTTTCCAAAGTACTCGAGTAATTCATACTATTCTAATATTCAAAATATTCAAATATTTAATGGTATTCGAATAGTTCGGAATATTCGAATTTTCCAAAGTACTCGAGTAATTCATACTATTCTAATATTCAAAATATTCAAATCTTTCATGGTATTCGAAAAGTTCATAATATTCGAATTTCCTAAAGTACTCAAATAATTCATAATATTCGAATTTCCCGAAGTTCTCAAATAGTCCGTATTCAAGTATTCAAATATTGAATTGACTATTAGAATAGACCGTATTCAAACTACTCAAATTTCAAATCCAAATATCATCGATCATTCAAAGTATTCGAATACCCGAATTCGGATTACGTGTCTAATCCGAAGTACCTGTTACATCGGAAGCCGGCCTAAGGCGCCATTCGAGACACGCCAGTGTGGGAAGCTGCGTCGGCGTTGGCCTGGCTCGCGCCTCGTCACGCTACGTTACTCCGCACCGTTCTGCCTCGCATTACGTCGACAATTGATCCTAACGCGCTAGACGCCGAGCCAATTAAGAGACCTCTTGTCCAATTACGTCATCCACCACCGATACACACCGTCCTCAAGCTTTCTACCCGAGCTCTGACCAATATCTCCTCCGCGAGCCTGCCCGCGCCCGCGGGGCTCCGAACCCCGACATTACTTACGTATTTACCTTCTTGCGTATCGAATCGCCGATTGCGAAACCTGCAAACCGAACAGTAGGTACAAGAGACGACAGTCCGACAAAGAAACTACTCTCAGATTTATGTCATGCCAAATGAAAATGAGATTTCGTTTTATTCCAAGAAATTTTGTCATTCAGCGAATAATTCTTTATATTTGCTCATCTGTTTATTCGTAACTTGTTTAGAAGAAATAGTTTGCTTGTTTGTAATTTTTAATAAATACCAGTAAATATTTTGTCCTTTGTAACACACTCCATGTGTCATTTGTAACATATTTGTCATATATTACAATACTGTACATTACAGTACATATAATCACTCTGTATTTATATATTAATAATTAAAATAATTTATTTGTATCAAATATTTTGTCATTTCACTGTGCCACATTCATCCATATTTTGCAATGAATAGTTCAACGTCCCTTTATAAGTTATTCGTAACAATCATTTCTGTAATATATACTCTTCAAGTATATTTTATACAGTATTTTAATATATGTCTATTTTTCAACTTTTCAACGTTGTAAAATCCATTAAAAGACTTCGAGAGTCAATATTAGTGATACGCAGAAAATTTACGATAAATAGAATTCAAATTATTAGAGGTTGACGTGAAGTTCAATTTATTTGATTTAAATTTCCCGCGCGTCTATGCAAACAATTTCGGAACCGTCTTCCGGTCAAAGGTGTGCGGACTGTCACCTCGTGTTGCATTGTTCGGTACGCCGATACGATTTTGTACGGTATACGATTTCAAAGAAAGTAACTTCTAGTTGCTTAGTTATTGCGTAGTTATTGCGAGATTGTTCGTTATTGTTAGTGTATATTTATTTGTGCAGTGAATACGTGGATTTCGAGATTAATATTTCGTGTCGAAAAGACTCAGTGTGCAGTGGACGGAATGATCAGTGAACGAGTTTATCAAGCTTAACCGATTGATGTATCGCTATGAGGAAGAGATGAGGTACGTAACACGAAAGATTAATTTATTAAGTTTGATGACGCATTATTTATAGCGGAATATGTGACTTTATCTGTGGATTAGTTCTTTTCGATTGTGACGGTGTGTACTGTGAATTGATATGTCGTAATACTGTTTATACGTGTTGTTGAAAATCTAATTTATATTATGTAATATCTGTCATATGATTAATGCAATTTATTTTAACGTCTGAATCGGTAATTCTCAGTTATTGTAGATTATTTTAGGATATTTTGATATTTATGTAGGTTATTTTAATGTGTTATAGGTTATTCGAGGTTATAATTGATGCTTAAATATTTTACGTTATTTCGATATGTTTCGGTTAAATTCGGTTACAAATTCGGTTACAAATTAGAAATCAGAAATATTACTCAATGTCGGCTGTTAGGATTACTGTTAAAATTAATAATTTTAACAAATATTTTATATTAAATGTAAACAGAAAATTTCTCATGAATATTTTACTTGGAGAAAATATTGTAAGAAAATTGAGTGTCAACTGTTTCAAATAAAGGTCCTCCTTATTTATTAATCTTAGCAGAATATGGTAATACATATTTTTAGGTTATAAGCAAGTGCTTTATAGAAGTATTTATGCACAACACTTATGTATTTGAACTTGTATGTTATTATACAAGTTATATTATACAAGCATATTATTACACACAAAATATTGTGTAACATAACATAATAATATAGTGTCAAAATATAATAAAAGATATGACAGTGTAACAAAATATGATATAAAATTAAATATTGTAAAATATAAGAAATAAAGGGGTAAAGAGCCGCCATTTTTGTTTTCAAAATGGCGTATTTCATTTTTCCAGAATACAAGCTAGAAATATAAATTAGTTACAAGATAGAAATATAAAATTAAATTATCATTGCCTGACTTGTTTGTATATTAATTTTAGGAAAATTTCTAAACTTGCCAATTTTAAAATTATTAACTAATTATTATTATAACTTATTAAAATTATTATTTTAAATTAATTATAATTAAAATTATTATTAAATTAAATGTATAATTAAAATTATTCTTATAATATTAGTTAATAATCCTTATATATAAATTATTATTATGATTATAATAATAATAAGTATTATTAACTAATATTGTAAGAATTATTATATGTCTTATATAATTTTAAAAATTATTAACTAATATAAATTACAAATAATCTGTAAAGTTTCCGAAATATTTCCACGAAAGATATTTAAATTTCTGCTCATTCAAAGTAAATAAATTTTATCAGCGAATCGATTGATTAGATTTGCATAAAATTAAACTTTATTCCGCGGTACAGTTAATTCCGAACGAAAGGATCGATTCGACATTGCAGTATCGATAGACGGAATACGTGTCGTGCAGAGTTTCGAAAGGCACACGAAACACAGAAATAGAACGTTACACGGTATAACAGAGGATCAAGTTATTTTTCCGACGATGGGTGAAGGCAGAGCAATCGAGAGGCTCGAATGCCTTGATGCCTTAATGCCTCGATGCAAGTACGTAACGGCTCCTTGTGACTTCTTTGGCTTCCGAGACAAACGAGGGTCGCCGAAGACCCGGAAGTTCGTTCGACTCGGCGCATTAGCTCCTCGTCTGCCATCGTATTACGTGCCTTTTAGACCCATAGAAACTCGCCTCTGGTACCCGGAACTACATGTTGACGAACGAACGATTCAATCGGATAATATTAGACACTTGCAATTAGACTGATCCACCGTTAACGAGAATCTCATATTCCTAACAAGCCAATACGTACATTTTAATCCCCTTGAGAAGACATTTCATATAATTCTATTTTATCGCTGTTCATTTTCCGTTAGACGCTTCGGTAGACAGCCTAATGAAAATTAATGCGAAACGGAATATTCCACGAGGAAATGTTCGTACAAGGAACGAAAAGAAGCATCGATAGGTGATTTGACCTTCCTCTGGACGAGAGGTGATCTGGGATCGCGCCCTCCGTTCGAGATACGGTTATGTGGAGGAGAGCGATAACGGAACGTCCTCTTCCTCTTCTTCTTCTTCCTCTTCGTCTTCTTCTTTCTTGACCGTCCTCGAGCGGCACTCGACGCTGTTCTCCGCTAACCGCTTTCGGTGATGTGCACAGACAAGACTCTTAAAAGAAACTAGAGTTACAGCTACGGGTGCAAATCTAACTTCGGGCAAGTTCTGAGAGTACGTTGGCTGACAGTGATGGTATTGAATGCTTATTTGTGGATGTTGCGAGTTGATTAGTTTGAGGTTTCGGGATATAGAGATGTGGAAGTCTAGGGATTTTTAGATGGAGAAATTTGGGGTTGTAGGGTTATAGATATTTGGGGACATTTCTTGGGTATATTAGGTTACATCTAGGGACATTAAATGGGTATGGATATCTAGGGATATTGGTATCTAGAGATTTGGGTATTTAGGAATATAGGAATCTAGATATATGGATATAGTGGAATGTGGAAATCTAGGGAGTTTGACATCCAGAAATTTGGAAATGTAGGATTTTAAGAATATAGGTATCTGGGAATTTTGTGATTGGATAATGTTGAGATTTGGGGATCTAGGGATATAAGTATATAGGGATATAGGCACTTAGGGAGTTTTAAATTTGAGGATGTAGAATTTTATAAATAATAATGTATTTGACAAGTTTCAAATTTGATGAGTTTCTGATTTGAAGATAAATCAATATGAGAATCTAGGGATACAGGTGTCTAGGGATGTGGGAATCTAGGGAATTTTCCATTTATAAACTTGAAGATATAAAATTTTGTAAATAGAGGTATTTGGTGAATTTTAAATTTGATAATTTTGATATTTGGAGATAAATGAATATGAAAATCTAGGGATACAGGTGTCTAGGGATGTGGGAATCTAGGGAATTTTCCATTTATAAACTTGAAGATATAAAATTTTGTGAATAGAGGTATTTGGTGAATTTTAAATTTGATAATTTTGATATTTGGAGATAAATGAATATGAAAACCTAGGGATACAGGTGTCTAGGGATGTGGGAATCTAGGGAATTTTCAATTTATAAACTTGAAGATATAAAATTTTGTGAATAGAGGTATCTGGTAAATTTTAAATTTGATAATATTAATATTTGGAGATATATAAATATGAAAATCTAGGGATATGGGAATCTAGAGATATAGGTATAGTGGAATATGTGAATCTAGGGATATTAATATCTTAGAATATGATAACCTAGAAATTTGGAGATGCAGAATTTGTAATGTATAGGCACTTAGGAAACTTGAAATTTGATGACTGGGATCTAGGGATATGGAGATTTAGGGATATAGAGATCTAGGGACATGGTAATCTAGGGATACGGTGCTTTGGAAATATGGGAATCTAGGGAGTTGAAGATTGACAAATTCAGAGATTTCAAATTTTACAAACTGTATTTGATGAATTTATATATTATGAGTTTGAGAATTGGGGAATTAGAGATTTGGTGATTTAGGGAAATATAAATATAAAGACAAGAGAATCTATGGATAAATTAATCTACTATTGCAATCTTGATATTTGAAAATCAATAAACTTAAAAATATAAGAATTTGAAAATATTACAAAAAAATATATTTCTCCATAAACAATGTTCAGACATCTGCCTTCAAGTGAGCCACCCTAGCAGTTCTGAAATATCTTAAACAGTGTCATTGCGTTATACAAAATAGTTATAAACCGAAGATCTGCAATGATTAATTAGAATATCAGTGAGCACCCTGACCACATGCAGAAAACGGGATAAAAGGAGGAAGAGAAGCACGTTCAAGAGTTGGACGTCGCTGGCAAAGTATGAACGGCCATTTCGAAATGCTTAGGAGCGAAATGATCAAAGTTGTGTCCAGTGAATCGACGAGGACTAATCCACACGGAACTCCAGCGTCGCGTGTCGAGCGCTCATTACCACCACCGGAAGTTGTCATCGGCTCGATCGAATACCTCGCTCGTGAGCAACCGGCTAAGCGAGCAGAGCAAACCTGCCCATTAACTAATTATCGATTAACCGACGCTTTCAGTGCCGTACGTCGACTCCGGCATCTACGGTACATCCAGATTCTTTTGTCCATCGAGTTTATTTGGAACGAACCGATCGTATCTAGGACTCAATTATAAATCCGATTTATATGAGCGTCCGAGTCATCGTCTCCGCTCGTAGATCGTGCGATAACGCGATCTTGAAAAATTATTTAATGTTAGATCTTGGCTGACAGGACTTTGATAAATTTTACTTAGTTACATTATACATTATTTCAATCGAGTGTTTAGTGCGTATTTTATGGAATGTAATTGGTAGTTGACTTCGTAGTCAGTGATTTTAGCTTATGGCAGGATGTATGAGTGAGTTTTTATTGTGTTAAATTGGTCTCAGGAGGAAATTCAATTAAAATTAATGTAGAGGATTGATAGATTTATTTGTTCTGTGAATATTTTGTAAATAAAATTTATTAGAGATTATATTGATTTTTGTTATTTATCGGGTTGTTAGGATGAACGTGATAGTAATAATGAAGAGGTTATAGTGTACGAAAACATATATTGGGTACATATTTTATGTAATATATTTACAATGAGAGGTTAAATCATCTATAATTAAAGAAGATGATTTGTGTAGCTCTCTGTATATTATTTTTGGTATTATAGGGCAGAATATATCGTAAAATATTTAAATATATCATATAATGTGTGGAAAATGTTCTCTTGACTAGATATACGTAGTGCGCATGCGTACAGTACGTACAGCGCATGCGCACAGAAGACTGCGCATGCGCATTAAAAACACATTATTCCGAGAAAACAATCCTTTATTTTCTTCTTCCGTAAATAATTTAATTAATAACTAAACGATATTTTAAACTTAAGAAACCAGAATTAGACTTGCAACAATTTTCTGGCGTTTCAAGTAAATTAATATAATTGTTATTTTAGAAAATATAATAATTCGAATATGTGAAAGTAAAGCGTTCTATTAATTCATTCTTCACGAGAACAATGTTTGAGTGACTCAAACGAAACTCATAGACTACCATAGCTAATTAAAATACATTCTTAATATCCTTTTTTATATTCTTTTTAATTTAATAATTACATTTTCGTAGTCTATACTGATTCAAACCGAAAAAGATCGTTTACTTAAAACATGACAATGGTAATCCTTACACAATGGCGGTAAAATTCAAATTTATTTGTACAAATAGTAATTTTCTTAACAAAATTTTGAAAGTTGCAACACAGATAACGATATCGATTTAGTACGAAACAGGAGGTAGCTGTACGATCCGTACCGGAAGTTAGAGAATATTGTAAGACAAAGGTTCCATTGATCTTCTGGGATTTTTATAACCTACCGCATGTAAGAATCTTTTCAGAGGTCGATGTGATTCAGAGGAGAGATGGAATTCGATCTTTGGGGTGAACCAAAGGATACACGTGGGAACACGAAACATCAGGAACTTTGTTTGGCACTTAAGCTGTTCCTCTACTTTCTTCACCACTTTTTCGATCATATTTTTTTGCAAAATTCAATTTATGGGAAGGAGGGGGTGAAGTTGCTGGGAAATCAAGTACTTTTTCATATTTAGAACTTTAGAAGCTTGGAAATTCGGAAATTTCGAAATTTGGAACTTCAGAAGGTTAATAATACTGTAATAAACATGCAATATAACAAAATTTTTAAAAACATGCAATTTAACAAAATTTTAATAAACATGCAATATAACAAAATTTTTAAAAACGTGCAATATAACACATTTTTAAAAACATGCAATATAACAACATTTTTAAAAACTTGCAATACAACAAAATTTTTAAAAGAATGCAATATAACAAAATTTTTAAAAACATGCAATATAACAACATTTTTAAAAACATGCAATACAACATTTTTAAAAATTCGCAATACAACAAAATTTTCAAAAGAATGCAATATAACAAAATTTTTAAAAACATGCAATATAACAAAATTTTAATAAATATGCAATATAACAAAATTTTAATAAACTTGCAATACAATAAAATTTTCAAAAGAATGCAATATAACAAAATTTTAATAAATATGCAATATAACAAAATTTTAATAAACTTGCAATACAATAAAATTTTCAAAAGAATGCAATATAACAAAATTTTAATAAATATGCAATATAACAAAATTTTAATAAACTTGCAATACAATAAAATTTTCAAAAGAATGCAATATAACAAAATTTTTAAAAACATGCAATATAACAAAATTTGAATAAATATGCAATTTAACAAAATTTTAATAAACATGCAATATAACAAAATTTCTAAAAACTTGCAATATGACCAAATTTTAATAAATATGCAATATAACAAAATTTTTAAAAACATGCAATATAACAAACGGGTATTATCTTGAATCGAGAAAATAAAATAGTTCCGCAAGATACAGACTATTAACAGTGACCTTGAACGCCAACATTCGCGAACATCGTACTGCGATATACCGCGAGTGATCCTCGCTGGACGATCACCGGCAATATCTCGTGTTTCCGAACTATTTTATTTCCCCGATCGAAAACGAAATCTACGTCATAATTTTCTTACGTAACTTTCTCAAGATCTGCTCTATCACGCGTCATAATTACGTTTTGCCTCGTACTCTTAATTCTTAAAGCAAACTAAAAAACATCCCAAAAAATTCGAACGACCGGTGTTTCTCGCTAGAACATTACGTAAACGTATTTAAATACTCATAACACTACAAAAATATACATCGTTACATTCATAAGGGTGTACACAAACATTCTCCGCAAATGCACTTTAACGTTCATACTTAAACCATGAAAAATGATTACCTTTGAAAATTCAATTCGTTTCGAAATTAAATCTCTCAAAAAGCGAGCAGCGTGAAGGCAGTTTACAGATTCGTCATTCATAACCGAAAATTGACAACGCACTTAAACTCATTATCGCGAGATAAAATATGTGTCGTGATCAATCAATATGCATTCAAGTTCCACGATGAAGAAAATGAAAGAAGAGAAGTTGGACACGCCCTCCTCGTTTCTCACGAAGGAAAAGGGCGAGGCTCTTCCTTGATCGAGCCCACCTCGTTTTCGATAATCACCAAGATCCTTAAGAGAATGACCTCTTCTTTTATTGCTTTATCTTTTTCCAGCGATGAAAGTGGAACGGACGTATCCACGATGGATTTTTCCAAAGTTGTTTTTTACATTTCTACAGGCGCGAGATCAAAATCGTAAGACAGAGCTAACCTACAAAGTAGGTTAATACCTAATTGCGTTTAATTGCCGGTTTCTCGGCATTGGTTCGCTCGCAATTAACGGAGGTTTCCTTTGAGGCTCCCTTTGAGTCTTTTCAAACAGATTCAGTTTCTTTGCGTGGAAAAAGGCAAACATTTTAAATGCCGTACAGAATTTATAAAGCTCTTTGCAAACTTCGCGTTGCGCGCTTGCAAATTCGTTGAATATCAATTTAATTTCACTACGGTTTGAACTTCTTTTTTAGACTGCGGGTTTCGATTGATATGATGTTTCGAGAGATGTTTTGGTTTAACTGAGATCAGTGTTTTGGGGTTGGAAAAGAAATGTGGAATTATATTTCAAGTTTTAACGCGGTGGTTGAATAAATTTATTGTAGGAACGTTTGTAGAGATGGAGATTTAATATCCATGTGTGTAAATTTAATTACTGAAAATAATTTAAAAATTTAACATTTATGTATGTGTCAAAGAGGAGAGTTGAAAATTAAAAAAATAGTACAGAAACTTGAAAAATGTATTATTTTGAAATTTTAAAGTTAGTAGGATTTCAACTTTAAAAACTTCAAATTACAAAATGACAAAATTATGAAGGTACTAAATTACCAAATTGTCAAATTATTCAATTACCAAGTTACTAAATTGTCAAATTACTCAATTAGCGAATTACCAAATTGTCAAATTAGTCAATTATTGAATTAGCACATTTCCAAATTTCCAGATTATTGGAAAATTCCTTAAGTTTTCAAAATTTGTCAAGTCCTTACATCTCCAAAAATTTCACAAATTCTCGAATTTACATATTTTTAAATCTCTAGGACCTTTGTTTCCTAAGTTTCAAAATCCTCAAACTTAAATATCTCTAAAGTTGTCAAATCATCTACAAAAATTATAAACAAAATCATCTTACAATTGTCTTAAAAAAATAGAAAGAAAATCACTTAAAAATTGTTTGTAAAATCATAAAAAATCATCTTAAAATAATCTACATAAGTAGTATAAAAATCATCTTAAAATAATCTGCAAAGATAATACAAAAATTATCTTAAAATCTTGCATAAAAAATTCTGAAGACAGTCATCCTCAAATCGTCTGTAAAGAACATAAAAAATCATCTTATAATAATCTATAAACATGCTATAAAATTCATCTTAAAATCTTGCATAAACATAAAGAAAAATCAGCTTAAAATTGTCTATAACAATTATATAGAAAATAATCTGAAAATCATCTACACAAAATATAAAGAAAATCATCTTAGAATCATCTATACATGAAAAAAGTTATCTTAAACTCATCTATAAAAATAATAAAGAAAATCACCTTAAATCATTTACAAAGAATATGAAGAAATTAATCTTAAAATCATCTGCAAAGTATACTAAAAATAATCTTAAAATTATCTGTGAAAAATCTGAACAAATCACCTTAGAATCATCTATAAAAATTGCAAGGAAAATAATCTAAAAATCATCTATATATAATACGAAGAAAATTATCTTAAACTCATCTATACAAATAATAAAGGAAATAGCCTTAAAATCATCTGCAAAGAATATAAAGAAATTTGTCTTAAAATCGCCTGCAAAGTATATTAAAAATAATCTTAAAATTATCTATGAAATATATGAAGAAAATCATCTTTAAAAAAAAGAATAAATAAAATCATCACTTCACTAAAAATTGCAGAAGAGAACATTCGAAAATCATCTGAAAATCATCATAAAAATATTTAACAAATCATCTTAAAATCACAAAATAATATAAATAAAATTACCTTAAAACCATGAATAGAAAATATAAAAAAAACTGTATTAAAATTTATGAAGCTTTAACCTATAAAGAATAAAAAAAAAATTCTTGAAAACGATGCAAATTTTCTAAATAGCCGTCAAAACCGCACAGTGAAACCAAAACCGAACCGTGTGAGATAAAAAATAGAAAAATAACGATTGCAAACAGCACAGTCGATATTTAGGGATGAACCTTTTGAACGTCGAAGACGTCGAAGCCGGCGAAGAACGCTCTTCGCCTCGGTTTAACACCGAACCTCTAATTGAGATCATTTCAATTCGGTTTGCGTCAATCTACGCGAACCGAAGAAGTTTTGTCCGTCGGCGAGCGTTACGAAGCCGTTTGTCGCGCGTTGGAAACGGCGAAAAGATCGACGACTCGCAACGGTGATTCCGCGGGGATTCACCTGTGCGAACGAATCATAATCGCGGGCCGTACGCGAACTATAATCGACTTGCGCTAACAGAAATCGTTTCTTACGGGACGAGTTTTATCTCGACACGTTCAAATGACCCTACTGTAGCATTAATTCAGGCAATTTGCAACGTGGTCCTCGCTCGGTCACTCTCGTTACATTCTTTTCGTATCTTCCCATCGTGTTCCTGTCTCTCTTGTCGTACGTCTCTGCTCTTCCCTGCTCTTCGTCTGCTTCCGTCAGCTCGTTTCCTTCGGCACTTTCCACGACAAAATTTGACGGTAACTAACACTTAAAAATGTTTAAACATTTTATCAATTATATCATTAATAATATTATTCCCTCTGTGCTATAATAATAGTAGTAAATATTTAGAGAAGAATTGACAGCTGTAAGTCATTTGTATTGACACATTTCAATTTGTAGGTTAACCTTACTAATTATAACTATTTTTTTCAACTGTTGATCAAAATCAATTATTTTGTTTCAGTTGAATATTAACCCAGTGTAAAATGAAAAGAAAAGAGTTATTGTACTGGAGAATGATGGCAATGATTTTAAATTCATGCATGTAGGTTAAAGAGAAGATATGTAATCAAGGAAACAAGTTTAACATGAAAAAACAGAATTATTGAAAAATTCAGAAAGTATTTGAACACTCAAAATAAAAGTTGGGAATAATATTTTTAATTTATTGTGTAATGTAATCTAGTTTTTTAAACGTTGAGTATTTATTTTTTAAACAAAAGTCATTTTTAAAATGTCTGTATTTATTTTCTTTTGCTATTATTATGGACTAATTAAATTCAACTGCTACTATTATTATTAGACAGAGGGAATATTTAGTTACGGTTCAAGAATTATGTATTGCACTTTTATTGTGGCTGAATAAGTTGACGATTGAGAGGTCTTTATGTTAAATGTTTAATATTAATAAAAGTTTGTTGAAACATTTGTATCTATGAATTAAAGAATTGTTATTTTTTTTTAAGCTAAGTTTATATGCTATTTAATATGTGGAATATTTTGGATCTTAGTTTAAAAAATATATTTGTAAATTGTAACAAATGTTAAATAGAAAATGTAAGTAAATATAAAGTATGACGCTTAAATAGGAAATGTAACTAAATATAAATTTTAACAACGCTTAAATTGTAAATATAACTAAATATAAATTATAATAAAGCTTAAATATGAAATGTAAATGTAAACATAATCAAATATAATTTATAATAACTGTCAAATAGCAAATGTGACTGAATAAAAATTATAGCAAATATGAAATAGCAAATGTAACCAAATATATATTATAACAAATCTTGAATAGAAATTATAACCAAATTTAAATTATAATAAAATTTATGTAGTAAATATAACCACATATAAATTTTAAAAAATCTTGAATAGAAATTATAACCAAATTTAAATTATAACAAACCTTATGTAGTAAATATAACCAAATATAAATTGTAACAAATCTTATGTAGTAAATGTAACCAAATATAAATTATGATAAATCTTAAATAGAAAATATAACCAAATTTAAATTATGACTAACCTTAATTAATAAATATAACCAAATATGAATTATAACAAACCTTAAATAGCAAATATGACTAAATATAAATTTTGCTAAACCCTACACAGCAAACGTAACTAAACACAAATTACAACAAATTTTAAATAGCAAACCTAACCAAATACAAAAAATCTAAAATCTTTCACAGAAAATATTAAAACCTACAAACAAAATTTTAAAAAGCTTCCATTCCCAGCCAAATGACGTTCTAAAAAAGAGCAAATAAACCATCGTTACTAAAATTACTAATATTTCCGCACATTTTTAATCATTTTTTTCGTCGAACCATCGAAAAAAGGATAGCGTTGACACCAATCCAGAGCCTAAGGTGACTCCAGCAATGAGTATAATCATCCTCAGTCCGGCTGCTTGCATGGTAAATCAAGGGAGGATCACATGTAAAATGCCGGACAACCAGAAATTTGCTCGGTTTATTTACTCCTGGAAAAAGGAAGAACGAGGATCTCATTGAAGGTCGAGACAAAGGAAGAGTTTGTTGCATGTTGCTCGGCCCTCTCGTAATTTTGTCCTTGCAAAACAGGAAGCGCTGTACAAAAGGTAGTGTGTGGCGCCGCTGTTTTTCTTTCAGACGGTATCCAAATTAAGGGTTTCTTTGTGGCTGCTTCGCGAGAAAAGTATATTTTGTAACGAGAAAGAAAAACAAACGGAGAGAGGGAGACAGAGAGAGAGAACGCGAAAGCAAAAAGATATCATCCGAGGAGGCTCGCAAAAACTGACCACCATCTAGATGTTGTTACCGATCAGCTTCATCATTCTCTTGTATTGGTCGCGTACACTGTCTGCCATAAGTATTGTCATAAAACTTTTCAAATTTTCATTTATACGATGCTTTATTTTAGATAAAATTCTGGTATTGTGCATTTCAGTGTGAACGCTATATATGAGGACGATAGATAAGTGAACGCTGTGTATGTGACCGCTAGATATGTGAACGTTATGTATGTGACCGCTGTATACATAACCCACTCTTTTACCGTCGAACGTTCTTGTTACAACTTTTTGATAAAGTTTTTGAGACTCTATGTTGTGACATATTTTTATTTTTATGAATGAAATTTGTTATTTAGTTATTACTAGATTATTATAATATCTAATTATTACTGTATGGAGATTACTACATGATTATATTATTTAATAATTGCTACATGGTAATGTTATCTAGTAATTTTTATACAGTCATATTATTTAATAATTATTGTAATGATATTAGAATACAATAATATTATTTAATAATTACTATATAGTAATGCTATCTAGTCATTTTTGTACAGTCATATTATTTAATAATTCTTGTAATGATATTAGAATACAATAATATTATTTAATAATTATTATATAGTAATGTTATCTAGTCATTTTTACACAGTCACATTATTTAATGATTACTATATGGTAATGTTATCTAGTAATTTTTATACAGTCATATTATTTAATAATTATTGTAATGACATTACAACACAATAATATTATTTAATAATTACTATATAGTAATGTTATCTGGTAATTATTATACAGTCATATTATTAAATAATTACTGTGATAATGTTATCTATTAATTGTTATAAGATAATGTTGTCTAGTAATTGCTACAAAATAAAGTTGTCTAGCAACCACTCTACCATAACGTTATCCAGTGATCACTATATAGCAATATCTTATTAGATAATCCATATAATTATGAAAAGCGAGTGTCCCAATACTTGTGGACGGCAGTGTACGCAACGTAACGGGCAAACCGCACAGGAAGGATGAGGCAATGCTTCGGGTATCTATGTATCGACGTATCGATGTCTCAGAAGGGCTCGCGTGTCTAGGTATCCCTTAAAAGCGCGTTTCCACGTTGTACAATTCGTCGAATTTGACTCGGTTCGCGTCCGACGCGGCATTTCGCGAGCGTTCGCGAATTTCTTCGAGCTGTCTACTCGATGTGGACTCCCTGAACCGTTCGCAGTCGACGGTTCGACGTGTGAACATTTTGATTGTGGGTCGTGACAGCGACCTTACAGTCCCGGAGTGAGGTAGTATCGGTATTTCTTGCGGTTCTTTGTCCCGTAGGCCGTGTACCAACCTCACCTGCGCCACGCCGGTTCGTCCAGGTAACTCGATCACGCGTGGCGTTCCCGCGACAGTAGAACCACCTCCCCTCTCGCACCTTCGTCTCCTTACATCTCTTCCTTCTCGACGATCCCCACCTTTTATCCTCTCCACCTGTTTTCCCTCTTTCTTTCTTTCGCGTCGCTTTCCTCCGTTCCACGAGTCCGGCAAGCTTCATTGTAACGATCCGAGGGTGATCGAGTCTCGGCCACTTCCGGTTAGGTCCATCTCCCTTTTTTGCTCCGACTCGAATTCCTTGCTCTTAGCCGGGATCGCTTTATACCGACTCGTATTATTCTTTACCGCTTCGGTTTTTACCGGACGAAAACGGACGAGCTTGGGGGTTCACGTACCCCGGCTCGAAAATATGGATTCTGTGTTTGGATTAGTTCGTTTATTTTGGAAGTGGGGCACGTCCATTTTTGAAAAATTGAGAATAGAACTTGATATGGTATTCTTATCTGTGAGCAGTCTGCAGTGAAAATATTTGAAGTTCGATAATACTGATGGTTTGGGTAATTAGTGGTATTGGAAAGATTATTTTGAAGGTGGTGTAAGTTCACTTTGGGTTGACAGATTTAGCCGAGTACTTTACGGAATTTGCCTCTGGTTTTTAGTAATAAGGACAATTCTAAAAGTACGAATTGTATAATATTGGTTGCGTGACGTCAATATGAGTGAGATCTGTTGGTCTGTCTAGGAATGATTGCTTCTGTTGTCAGCTTGCAAGTTCTAGTTCAGTTTCTAGTACTCGCAAAGTCGACACGGTTCTTGTTTTAGGATCGGCGCACAAAACCCCCAAACAATTTCACTGTTCTTTGAAAATTAATTACGAATTGTGGTTTATTTTGTTAGAAATATGACTCGGAATGATTTCAACGAAAATTAACTGTGATGCATCTGAGAGTAGGAGGTGATGATAAGGAAATAATACTTTTCTGGGTAAAAACGTCGCTCCAATAAAATCGTAAACGTGGACCTTTTAATATTAATATCTGCGACGCGTAATGTTTTATCTTTCGATGAAAAATTACCGATGATCTTAATACTAATGTCCGTATTTCTACATCTAATTACTCCACTTCGTTTTTAGTACAATTACAAATATTTTTTACGTTAATTTTACGCTGTTTCATATTAATATAGTGTAGAATGTCAGCAAGAATGCAATTAGAATAGAAATGACGCGGTAACCAATATGGCGCCATCTTGAATTACGGCGAGATTTCTGAACAGTTTTCGACGCTTCGTAGATTAATTATAATTTTTCAGTTGTAATTCCTTGAGACTGGAAAAATTACTATAGTATTTATGTTATATCTTTAATATTTAATAACAAATATTATTCATAAATAAGCCCATCATAAATGGAAACGTTTTGATTCTTCATTTGTACCGCAAGGAGGAATTTCAAATACTTCTTAAAGCTTAGTTGATGTATATTTATAATTTATTGAATATTCTCTAAAATTTGAAAAACTATAGTATCATGATACGATATCCTCAAAACTCGGTAATCGACAGAATTATACATAAATAAATCCATTGGAAATAGTATTATTTCTCTATTTTATCTCCATATTTCAATAGTATTCATTTCTTCGTTGTACTGCAATAAAGAAGTTCCGAATACTTCTCCACACTACCGTACATACATTGTTACAAACGCAATATATTACGGAGCTTCAAAAGTCATAGAACGGTTAACCTTGTCAAGGACACTAGCATATATTCGATCGTTAATTTCTTTTTAAGAATTCAAATTCAACAAGCAGTGGCGAACATACATATGTATATTACCACTTCTTCCGTATATTACTGATACTTTTAGAATTTGTTTGTTTACTTGCTACAGATTGAAAATAAGCAAAGCATAATTACTTTAGAACTTATACATCACTTCTTTTTGTGAGGTTGGAATCGTTCCTGAAAAGGTTAGATACGTTGAAACATATGTTGACAGCTTATTGTACTAATAATAATGAATATTTATATAATACTGAGTATTTAATTTTTGGGTAATAATGAACATTTAGTATTTAGATAATAATGAATATTTAATGTTTAGGTAATATTGAACATTTAATATTTAGATACTAATGAACATTTAATATGTAGATAACATTGAACATCTAATATCTAGATTGCAATGAGTACTTAATATTTAGCCAGTAATAAGCGTTTAATATTATCATAATAATGAACATTTAACATCTAGATAACGAACATTGATTATCTAGATAACATCGAGTGATTAATATTTACATAATACTGAATATTTGACGTTCAGATAATACTGAATGTTTAATATTGATATCCTGTATAGAGTCCTATTAACTTAAAGTTGACAATGAACACAGTACTGAAATTTACTAGACATATAATTCATTACTTTATTGTATTATACTAATTAATGTGACTAAAGCAAGTTTATTTATATATAGTAAAGACATCCTTTCTGTACATTATCTTCCACCACAAAATTCCAACAATTCGTCCTAAAATCTTGATAATAACAAACATTAAATACTTAGATAAATCATTAATTTTTATGTAACAAAGGACATTTAATGTTTAGATAATAATGAAGATCGAGTACTTAAATAATACTGAAAATTTAATATATAGATAATAATGATCTTTCAATACTTAAATAATACTGACCAAATATAATTAATACGTTAATAATACCGTACATCTACCATTCAGAAAATATTGAAAATTAAGATAACAAAGAACACTTCCCAGTAACAAAAAGAAGACAAGCGCTCATGCGTTCAAGCCAGGTCGATCGAACGGTGTTCGAACACCTCGGTTCCACTATATCGGGTGAAAGCAACGCGTTGTTGGTAATGACTTCGTCGCAGTGTTGGTTCAGTGTCCGTCTAGTAATATTGGTAATATCAAGAAGAGTTACGGGACTGCAGGCGTACCGCTCTGCTCTACCGAAAAACATTTCTAGCTTCCTCTTTTACTTACAGTTAATTATCGCGTCTGATCTTTTTTTGCTCGCCATTGTATGAATCCTCTACTGTGCGTATTATAACACGGAAACGATCCTTTCTTTTGATCTTCTTGCGCGAGAGGAAGCAGTTGAAATAAGTGAAATTTAAAAATTAAATGTGGGAAGGTTATTTGTCGTTAATAAATATGAGTATTCATCATTCATATTTTATTGTAATAGGTTAAGAAAAAACTTTGATATATTCTTGTTAATCATTAATTTATTGCAGTAACTCAGGTATTTGATCTTTAAGGATATTTGCAATACAAAAATATTTATTAATAATTATTTATATTAGTATTTATTAATATTTGTGATGGAAATTTCAAACAATTTGTTGGGGTTATAAGTGTTTAGGGAAAATCTAGTTTTATTTTGCAAAGTACTTCATAATTAGTATTTGCATTATTATTTATAATTTATAAGGGAAATACAAGATACAACACAATAGAAATGAAAGAATGTGAGTTTTATTTGGGAAAATATTTTTGGAAAGTTTTCTAGGGTTTTTCTTTGTTTTCAGACTTTTTACATTATTTTGAAATATTGCATTTTTTCATTTTTGTTGTATTTAAAGATTTGGAAATTTTGACCTTTTTAAATTGTGTGAATTATATATCTGTTAATTGATGTTTGAAAATTTGCACTTTTAGAAATTGTTAAAATTAAATATTTGTTAATTGATGTTTGGAAATTTAGGTTCTTAAAAATTGTCAGAATTGTATATTTATTAATTGAGATTTTTGAACTTGGACTTTTAGAAATTGATAAAATTATATATCTGTTAAATGACATTTGAAAATTTGCACTTTTAGAAATTGTTAAAATTAAATATTTGTTAATTGATGTTTGGAAATTTAGGTTCTTAAAAATTGTCAGAATTGTATATTTATTAATTGAGATTTTTGAACTTGGACTTTTAGAAATTGATAAAATTATATATCTGTTAAATGACATTTGAAAATTTGCACTTTTAGAAATTGTTAAAATTAAATATTTGTTAATTGATGTTTGGAAATTTAGGTTCTTAAAAATTGACAGAATTGTATATTTATTAATTGAGATTTTTAAATTTGGTCTTTTAGAAATTGATAAAATTATATATCTGTTAATTGACATTTGAAAATTTGCACTTTAGAAATTGTTAAAATTAAATATTTGTTAACTGATGTTTGGAAATTTAGGTTTTTAAAAATTGACAGAATTGTATATTTATTAATTGAGATTTTTAAATTTGAATTTTTAAAAATTGATAAAATTATATATCTGTTAAATGACATTTGAAAATTTGCACTTTCAGAAATTGTTAAAATTAAATATTTGTTAATTGATGTTTGAAAATTTAGGTTCTTAAAAATTGTCAGAATTGTACATTTATTAATTGAGATTTTTAAATTTGAATGTTTAGAAATTGATAAAATTATACATCTGTTAAATGACATTAGAAAATTTGCACTTTTAGAAATTGTTAAAATTAAATATTTATTAATTGATATTTAAAAATTTAGGTTCTTAAAAATTGATAGATTTGTATATTTATTAATTGAGATTTTTAAATTTGAATGTTTAGAAATTGATAAAATTATATATTTGTTAACTGACATTTGAAAATTTGCACTTTAGAAATTGTTAAAATTAAATATATGTTAATTGAAATTTAAAAATTTAGGTTCTTAAAAATTGACAAAATTGTATATTTATTAATTGACAGAACTATATATTTATCAAAAATGGTTTTATTACTTTGAATTTTTAAATTTGATAAATAAGCTATTTATCCAAGTTACGTTTAATCAAGTCCCAAGTATTTTCATCCCAGAAGCAAATTAGAAAATAAAAGATGTAACCAAGTAAGGTTAGGTAGCCCATCGTAAAGGTAATGGAGACTCGGTTATGTTCGAATTCTCGAAAGGAACGGTAGATGCAGACGTAACCGATGCAAGTGGCACGCATGTATGGTATAGTACGTCAAAAACACGTAAGCAGGAATTTACGGAAAAGAGCCTGAAGGCACTACCGGACTCCTCGTCCTCGGTAGCCTGCATGACGGGAGAAGAAGGAACTCTGTGAGGAGGAGGGATAAGAAGGAAGAGGAGGAGGAGGAAGAGGGCACAGGGTACCGTTCTGTTCTCGGGGACCTCGGTTCACCGGGTCGGTTCTCCTGGCTTCTCATCCACTTAGCAAAAAGCGGCTTAACCACCGATCTTCTGTTCCTCTTCGTTCTCTTCGTCTTCCTCTTCCACGACCTCCAAGTTACTCGCGGTTACGAGCCATTTTCCGGTTCGCGCTTTTCGGAAAATCTTGTGTAGACGATCGTTGTATAGTTGATCGCTGTTGCTGTGGTTCCTGAAATCGTCGATGTGTTTCACTCTTGTACGATTGGAACGTTTAATTATTGTGGGAACTGAAGTAATGTTTATTTGCATATAGATTGTAAGAAAGATTTTAATGTACTGATTGCGATTGTAGTCTTGTGATATTGTAAAATTTTTAGACGAATATAGCGATTGCAATTTTAAGCAATTTTTTGACGACGAGTTTAAATAACTTTTGACGAAAAATGATGATTGAAAAATTAAACAATTTTTTGATAACAAAATAATTGTAATTTTGGACGCTTTAATGCTTAGAGATTTTAAATTTCTATTATTTGTACTATTCTATTATTATGTTCTTTTGATATATCATATTACTACACTATCGCACTACTATACTAATATTGCATTATAGTACTGACATACTTCTACAATATCATTAATACACCACTACTGTACTACCAAAGTACTATAATAAGAATATACTACTAATACGTCTTTATTTTACTATTGTATTATTAATATACTACTACTATACAACTACTATACTACTGATGTTAAACTTGTACTATAATACTGCTACTATACTACTTCTATATTGCTTCTATACTAGTACTTCACTACTACTATACTGCTATTACCTTACAACTATATAACTACTATACTACTGGCGTTAAACTAGTGCTATAATACTGTCACTATACTACTGCTATATTGCTTCTATACTAGTACTTTACAACTACTATACTGCTATTACACTACTACTATACAACTACTATGCTGCTACTGTACTGTTTCTATTATTCTGTTACTATACTATTTCTATGCAACTACTATACTGCTCTTATACTGCTACTATAGTATTGTATTATTACTATAACGCTACCGCACCACTGCTATATTATTGCTCCTATTGTGCTACTACACTATTACTGTAGAACTACTATATCGAGCTACTATATTATACTGCCCTTATACTGCTGCTCCAGTACTATACTACTACTGTACTGCTACTATAACGCTACCGCACTACTACTATACTACTGATACTATTGAGCTACTATACTTTTAATATGCAATTATAACACTGCTCTTATTGCTAACACTGCTCTTACTGCTGTTACTATAGTACTATGCTAGTACTGCACTACAACTATATTGCTATTGTGCTACTATACTACTATTATACAGGTACTATAGTACTGTACAGTACTGTACTGTTATACACCTACTATACTGCTATTACAGTACTATACTACTACTATGCTGCTACTGTACCGTTTCTATTATTCTGTTACTATACTATTTCTATACAACTACTATACTGTTCTTATACTGCTACTACAGTGTTGTACTAGTACTGTACTACTACTATAATGCTGCTGTACTGCAGCTATACTACTGCTACTATTGTCCTACTATGCTATTATTATATAACTATTATACTACTACTACTACACTATTCCTATACTGTTACTATAATACTACTACTATATTGTTACTATAATACTATTACATTGGTACTACTATACTACTATTACATTACAACTGTACTGCTACTATACTTCTACTATGCTGTTACTGTACTACTGATATACTACTATGCCACTACTTCAGTATACTGCCATGCCACTATACTCTGTTATATTACTGCATTATTACTATACTAATTTTGCTGGATTAATATAATACTATTTTACCACTTTACTATTTTGTTATGGAACTATACTACTGCATTGATGTAATGCTTTCTACTATTGTACTATAACACAGTCATACTATTTTACCGCTTTACTATTTTGTTATGGAACTATACTACTGTATTGATGTAATGCTTTCTACTATTGTACTATAACACAGTCATACTATTTTACATATTTTATCATTTCTTCATTACTATTATTTTTCCATTTTACTCATTAATTATTTCACTATCATATTTTATTTTTTCAATTATTACTATAACACAGTTTTATTTTTACTATAAACTTTTCTTATTATCTCACTATTTTATTGATTAACTATTTCACTATTGTATTTCATTTTTTCCAATATATATCAGTATACTATACTAACCCTCAACTATACTTTCATGGACTACTATAATACTGTTTTACCACTTTACTATTTTGTTATGAAACTATACTACTGTATTCATGTAATGCTTTCTACTATTGTACTATAACACAGTCATACTATTTTACATATTTTATCATTTCTTCATTACTATTATTTTTCCATTTTACTCATTAATTATTTCACTATCATATTTTATTTTTTCAATTATTACTATAACACTCAGTTTTATTTTTACTATAAACTTCTCTTACTATCTCACTATTTTATTGATTAACCATTTCACTATTGTATTTCATTTTTTCCAATATATATCAGTGTACTATACTATCCCTCAACTATACTTCCATCACAAATAATATTACAATTATTTAAATGATCCTCAAATTTAATATTTTCCGCTTGCATCAATATTTTATATCAGCAATTTTATTCCATTTTACTTTTACATTAATCTCATAAAATTGCATCCTTCCCGATTATATAGAAAAAAATTAATACCCCATATATTTATAGTTGAGCTTTCTTACTAGACGCAGAGCTAATTAGCACGATTATAGCATTAATCAGTGAAAAGTTCGTTCGTCCGGTGATTAGGATGCTTCCTGCAAAGAAAATACGAAAGATGAATCAATCCTGATGAACGATCTCGAAACGGAAACCCCACCCGTTTTACCTGTCCTACCTGCTCGATTCGCAGCCTCTAGGCATTTCCGGTTTCCCCACGAGAACAGAAGTCAACTCCCTAGATGCGATTTAAGATACCTCTAACTGCTTCTTGACTGCTTAAAGTAATAGTAAAACAGTGATTATATATTCTTGTTTGCATTGCGGCCGCTTACAGTTAGACGACGTATCTGTATTGAAAAGGCACCCAATAATTTTAGTAATCTTTGCTTATTATCGATTATGTGACTAAAATTATGAGATAACTGTTTTACGGTGATTGTATGTACTTGGGGGATTGGAAAGGACTTTGGGAAATTAAGGTATTTGGGAATTGGGGATTTGAAAAGTCTGCTTGTAAATTACAGAATTTAAAAATTTGGAAATTTGGATATTTTGGAATTTGAAAAGTTTAATTATAAATTTGGGAATTAGGGAATTTGAGTATTTAGATATTTGGAAAATTGGATGGAGGCAATTGGGAAAATTTGATATTTCAGGATTTGGAAATATTGGAATTTGAAAATTTGAAAATGGTGTTTGTAAATTTCAGAATTTAGTAATTTTGAAATTTGGCCATTTGGAAATTTGAAAAGATTACTTATTAATTTGGGAATTAGGGAATTTGAGTATTTAGGTATTTGGAAATTTGGAGATAGGCAATTGGGAAAATTTGATATTTCAGGATTTGGAAATATTGGAATTTGAAAATTTGAAAATGTTTGTAAATTTCAGAATTTAGTAATTTTGAAATTTGGTCATTTGGAAATTTGAAAAGTTTATTTATTAATTTGGGAATTAGGGACTTTGAGTACTTAGGTATTTGGAAACTTCACATAAATTTTACAAATTCTCTAAATTTGATGAAGTCCATAAATTTCACAAATTCTCTAATTTCATAAATTCTCAAAATTTTACAAATTCCATAAATTCTATAAATTCAATATATTCTGCAAAATTCAGAAACTTCACAAATTTAATAAATTTTAGGAATTCCACAAATTTTGTAACTTTTACAAACTCCATAAATTTCACAAATTCTCTAATTTTATAAGTTCTCTAAATTTTATAAATTCCATAAATTCTATAAATTCAATATATTCTGCAAAGTTTTGCAAATTTTAATAATTTCACAAATTCTATAAATTTTACAAATTCCATAATTTTTACAAATTCTCTAATTTCATAAATTCTCCAAATTTTATAAATTCCATAAATTCTATAAATTCAATATATTCTACAAAGTTTTGCAAATTCTAATAATTTCACAAATATCACAAATTCTATAAATTTTACAAATTCCATAAATTTCACAAATTCTCTAATTTCATAAATTCTCAAAATTTTATAAATTCCATAAATTCTACATATTCTGTAAAGTTTTGCAATTTCTAATAATTTCACAAATATCACAAATTCTATAAATTTTACAAATTCCATAAATTTCACAAATTCTCTAATTTCATAAATTCTCAAAATTTTATAAATTCTATAAATTCTGCAAAGTTTTGCAAATTCTAATAATTTCACAAATATCAAATATTCTATAAATTCTCCAAATTTTATAAATTTTATAAATTCAGCAAAGTTTTGCAAATTCTAATTTCACAAATATCACAAATTCTATAAATTTTACAAATTCCATAAATTTTACAAATTCCACAAATTTCACAAATTCCATAAGTTAAAAAAATTGATCAAAATCCACAACTAGTAATAACCTCTAACCGTAACCCACGAATACCCCAAATGTTCAAATAGCTCAGACTTTCCCGCGCTCCGTCCGCCATTTTCTCAGTCACACTTGATCCGTCACCCCGAGTTTCCGCGCGATGAAACCGCGCAAAACGCGCGAAACGTGATATTTCAGTCGTAACGAGAACACAACGCGTTCTGAATCGTCTCCCGATGATCTCTTTCCGTTGGCCACATTACGTAATTGTTCGTTGTAAAAAGGAGTTCACACTACGTCGGGTTGCTTTGCATATCGCACAGCCACTCTAAATGATGAGATTTTCGTGGATGGCTGAGGAAACGCGGCGCACAGAAGGAGGAGGCCATATTAAAGTATTGCTCAGATGTTTTTTCTTCTCTCCTCTCCTTTTTTTCTGTCACGGCTTTTGCTTTGCTTTTACGGTTGCTTGGAACAATGACGAATCCCCGACATCATTGTACGCTGGCCCTTGCAGTTCGAGAAAAATGCAGAAAAAGGAAGAAAGCCGAGAAAGAAGAGAGAGAAATAGGGAAAGGTACACGTCGTGTGACAATCACTCGCCGCTGATTACACGGACCATTGTGCAAGGACAACGGAGTACGCGACGATAAAAGGGTTTCAACCCCCTCCACCCCCTCATTCTTCTTCCTCCAGCACCCTGTTTCTTTCTTTCTTCATAGGGAGAGAGCGAGATCATTCCGATGCCGGAATGAAAAGAAAAGGGAGAAAGGCAAGAAGAAAGAGGTCCACTTCCTAGGCAACGCGGTTTTAATGGTCACGCGTGGAACTTTAACTTTGAAACGATGTGTATGCTGAATTAACTTAATGGATTTTATTGATTCTTCTTGGTGTTTGGATAAGGGAATTTGAGAATTTGGTTTAGGTGGGTGTGTGGAGATGGAGAGATATGGAAATTAAGGGATTTTTAAATTAGGTTTTGCATTATTTGTAAACTTGAGAGATTTAATATATTTTAGAAGTTTGACGAGTACGACGAGTTTGACAAGATTTGGAAATGTAAGGAATCTGAGAAGTTGAAGAAGTTAGAGTTTGCAAGTTTGGGAAGTTTGCGAGGATTGTGAAATTTGAGAACTTCAAGTTTGAGGAATTTTAAAGATTTCAGACCTTTTGCAAGTTTGAAGAATTTAAAGAATTTTGCAAGCTGGAAGAATCTGAAATATTTCAGACCTTTTGCAAGCTTGATGAAGCTGAAAGATTTAAGACCTTTTGCAAGTTTGAGGAATTTGAAGCATTTGAGAACTTTTGCAAGTTTGAGGAGTTGGAGAACTTTTGTAAGTTTGAGGAGTTGGAGTACTTTTGCAAGTTTGAGGAATTTGAGAACTTTTGCAAATTTGAGGAATTTGAGAAATTTGAGAACTTTTGCAAATTGGAGGAATTAGAGAGACTTGAGACCTTTTGCAAGTTTGAGAAATTTGAAGCATTTGAGAACTTTTACAAGTTTGAGGAGTTGGAGAACTTTTGCAAATTTAAGGAACTTGAGAGATTTTAAAACTTTTGTAAATTTGAGGAATTTGAGAAATTTGAGGGATTTGAGAAATTTGGCAAATTTGAGGAATTTGAGAACTTTTGCAAATTTGAGGAGTTGGAGTACTTTTGCAAGTTTGAAGAATTTGAGAACTTTTGCAAATTTGAGGAATTTGAGAAATTTGAGACCTTTTGCAAATTAGAGGAATTTGAGAGATTTGAGACCTTTTGCAAGTTTGAGGAATTTAAAGAATTTGAGAACTTTTGCAAGCTTGAAGAAGCTGAAAGATTTAAGACCTTTTGCAAGTTTGAGGAATTTGAAGCATTTGAGAACTTTTGCAAGTTTCAGGAGTTGGAGTACCTTTGCAAGTTTGAGGAATTTGAGAACTTTTGCAAGTTTGTGGAATTTCAGAACTTTTACAAATTTGAGGAATTTCAGAAATTTGAGAACATTTGCAAATTAGAGGAATTTGAGAGATTTGAGAACTTTTGCAAATTGGAGAAATTTGAGAGAAATTAAAGAAGTTAAAGAAATTTTGCAAGTTTGAGAAGTTTAAGAAATTCCCGACATTTGTGTAGTTTGAAAAGTTTAAGAAGTTTGAAATGTTAAAATACTTGGGAAAGTTTGCGGAGTTTAATAAATGTAATAAAATCTAAAAGTTTAGAAAAAAATGTATGGAAGACCAAATCTGCAAATTTATGAACTCTCAAATTCCTAAATCTCCAAATTATGTTTTCAAATTTTTAAATTCTCAAATTCCCAAATTCTCAAATGTCCAATAGTATATCCCCCACTCATCAAAACTACTAAATTCCAAAATGGTTAAATGTCCAACATTAAATCCCCCACTCACCAGAATTACCAAATTTCTAAATTCTTAAATTCTCAAATTTTCAAATGCTCAATATCAAATCCCTCACTCACCAAAATGACCAAATACTCAAATTCACAATCCTTAAATTTAAAACACCCCCAACCCCTCAATCCATAAACTTCAAATTCCCTAAAACAGCAAAGCTATAAAATCCTCCAATTTTCAAACACCAACTTTCCTATCCTTTCCAAATCATTTCACCGTGAAACACCGAGAAGAATAAAAGGAGAGGGGGGTTAGTTTCATGAAAATTTTCGTAAGCATCGATCGGCTGGTCACGTGGTGGCCGGTTAAGCATAGTGCGTATCCTGCCGGCTTAAATTGCATTCTGCAAGGGGTGCGTATCCGCGTGGAGGGGTGGATTTGCAGCGCACGAGGGTGGCACAAAGGAAACTGGAGTACTAACCAAGGCATTAGCAGGATGCCCCGGTTTCCGACAAACAACGTCCAGCCCCCTCTGCGGACTTTCGTTCCTTGCTTCGCTTTTCCCCTCAGCTTCCTCTGGGAACGATCTCGCAACCCAATTACATACGCACTACGTCCTTTCCTATCGATTTCCAAATCGGCTACCTTATTTATTTTTTATCTTCTGACTATACAAACTTCCGAGTTGGCCTTATGTTACATGAACTATTTAGGGAGTTTGCAATTTGGGAATTTGAGGATATTTGAATTTGGGGATTTAGGAGTTTGAAAATTTAGGGATGATAGGATTTGGAATTTGGAAATTTGGGGATTTTAGAATTTGGAAGTTTAGGAATTTGAAGATTTTAGAATTTAGGGGTGATGGAATTTTGAATTTAGGAATTTTGGGATTTTGGAATTTGAGAATTTAGGAATTTGAGAATTTAGGAATTTGAGAGTTTAGGAATTTGAGAATTTAGGAATTTGAGTATTTAGGAATTTGAGAATTTAGGAATTTGAGAATTTAGGAATTTGAGTATTTAGGAATTTGAGTATTTAGGAATTTGAGAATTTAGGAATTTGAGAATTTAGGAATTTGAGAATTTAGGAATTTGAGAATTTAGGAATTTGAAGATTTTAGAATTTAGGGGTGATGGAATTTTGTATTTAGGAATTTGAGAATTTAGGAATTTGAGAATTTAGAAATTTGAGAATTTAAGAATTTGAGAATTTAGGAATTTGAGAATTTGAGAATTTGAGTATTTAGGAATTTGAGTATTTAGGAATTTGAGAATTTAGGAATTTGAGAATTTAGGAATTTGAGTATTTAGGAATTTGAGAATTTAGGAATTTGAGAATTTAGGAATTTGAGAATTTAGGAATTTGAGAATTTAGGAATTTGAAGATTTTAGAATTTAGGGGTGATGGAATTTTGTATTTAGGAATTTGAGAATTTAGGAATTTGAGAATTTAGAAATTTGAGAATTTAAGAATTTGAGAATTTAGGAATTTGAGAATTTGAGAATTTAGGAATTTAGGAATTTGAGAATTTAGGAATTTGAGAATTTAGGAATTTGAGAATTTAGGAATTTGAGAATTTAGGAATTTGAGAATTTAGGAATTTGAGAATTTAGGAATTTGAGAATTTAGGAATTTGAGAATTTAAGAATTTAAGAATTTGAGACCTTGAGAATTCAAGAATTTGGGAATTCTTTATTTAGAGATTTGGAAGTTGTTTGTAAAAGTTGAAATTTAACTGTTAAAAGATTTATAAATTTATAAATTAAAAATTTTGGAAATCCATTACTTAAGAATTGGGACAGTAGAAATTTGGAATGTTTGTAGTTTAGAAAATTAGAAATTTAACAATTAAAGATTTTAGAAATCAAGAATTTAAGAAATTGAGAGTTTTGGAGTCTTACAATTTATGAAATTGAATATGAAATTTATAAAATTAAAAAATTTTAGAATCTTAAGATTGAAAATTTTTATTTGAGAAATTAGAAATTTGACAATTAAAAAACTCTAGAAATTTGGAAAATTGTGAAATTCAAAATTGAAGTAGCTGATAATATCCAAATGAACTTTTTGAGTTCATTTGACAAATGAAATCTTTTTTAAATATCCAAAATGTTACATTTTTTAATATTTGTACTGAAAAGTTCTGAAAAAAATTTTTGCACTCACATTATCAAATTTTCAATTACACAAATATCCAAATACTTTAATTCTAAAATTTCCAAACTTTATAATTCTAGTTTTCATATTCCAAATTTTCCACATCCTTCAGTTCACAAATTTCCACATCAAGTATTTGGAAGCTTTAATTTCTATATTCCAAGATCTTCAATTCATTAAATTCTTAAATTCTTCAATTTGTAAACCGCCTTTCCATTTGATTCCTCAGTTCCACTAAAAATAATACATAAAAGAAAGCAATAAATGTCAAACAATAATATTTTAATTACGTCTATTAAATCGGTACTCAAACATAACCTCGAAAAACCCCCGAAACCTTCTGACCGAGCAAATAAAGTTCCATATTTGGCTACTTTCCTCTATATTCGTCTGCGTTCCAATTACCCGAAATCCTCGATCGGATTCTTCTTTTAATGGCAAAATCAATTAAAGTCGTTCGACATTGTCCGTGTGTACGATCAGATCGAGAGGCTCCCATATATCTCGGGAATAAATCTCTCCTTCCGTCTCTCCGCGTCTCTCCCTCAGTTCCTCCTCCTCCCACCTCCCGTTCCACTTCTCTTTTCGCCTCTTTGTTTAATCTTTCCCTTCCTATCTCCTTATCTTCCTTTTCCACGCTTCGCCTCCCTGTTTAGTCCTATCCTCGTCTCTTCCTCGGTTCCTTTATTAATCGGCTATTTGATCGCTTTCGGTCTCACCAACGACTTAACTCGTTCGAATCTCTCCCCCTCTTTTCGTCTGCGCTTTACCTCCTCTCAATTTCATCCATTGCGATCTCCTTGCTCGTTCTGTACTCGTTGCCTTCGATTGACCCTTTATTCCACTCGCTACTATGTTTATTGTACTCGTGTATCGCCCTTTGTTCCTCCGACACGTGCCTCTTCATCTTATTTTACTTTAATTTCTTTGACTTTTACTGGTTTTGTCGATTATTTCGTTTGTTTCGTGTTTCACTTTTGCAGATAACCTCTTTGTAAAGAGTAGCTATGAGGCGACACGGAGAAAGAAACTAAATGACGCAGGGTGGGGATTTTGACGTATTACGAAAAATGTCGTAGCATGCAAATATGGCGGCCGTCACACAATGCTTTATACCCGCGCATTCGCCTGTCATTTATTCGTAGCATATTAAAAAGAAATACTTTGTAACTTCCTCACAATTTGTGATAAATACAACTAAATATTTCAACTCACCCTATAACACATTCACCAGTAATTTATTTGTAACAAATACCTCGTCCGTTTCCTCTAATACACTCATCCGTATTTTCTCGTAATAAATAGTTCGTCCAACTATTCTTTTCAACCGTTCAAACTCTCTTTACACTTTTCAACATTATATAATCGATATAAATACTTCGAAAGCCAACATTCATAATATACAGAAAATTCACGACAAATAGATTTCGAATTATTAGAGGTTGCCAATAAATTATATTTATTTGATTTAAATTTCCCGCGCGTCTATACAAACAATTTAAAGTGACAGTTTGTCGAACATCGACAGTACCGCCCGTAGTGCCTCTTGTACCTGCTCTTTGCTACTCGTTAGAATAATGCGATGATCTATGGGTGTTCGTAAAGCGTGCATTAGTACAACAAAATCGTCAACTAGTGGCGCTTCATTAGTTTGCCACTATGTTCGCATATATCATACCCCTCCTCTGTTCCGCTGTTCAGGTGGTTTCTTACGCATCGAAATGTCGCGACACGTGCTACGGTTCTGAACAAGTTTTTCTTTAATATGTAAAATAGTTATTCATTCTTGAGTAAATATCGTTTGTCGAGTGTTAAGTGTTTATCGTGTGGTAAGTGTTTGTGCGGTCCATTATCAAAATCCTATTAATTTTTATGACTCGCAACTATGTACGTGTATTGTGTTAGTGCGTTGCTGAAAAACCGCCATTTGTTCCTCCACCAGGTACCATTTATTTTACGTTAATCTTTTTTATTGTTTTTATCGATAGTTTCTGTGATCCGTGAAAATGTGTTTTACGAGTCTTGCTCTTTGCGATATTATAGATAACCTTTTTATGACTAGCGACGACTTTGTACTTATCTATGATCTATAATCTTTAAATTATAATTTGTAATGTGCAATCTATTATGTGTAGTGCAAAGTACATATTATGGAATGTATAATCTAGAATCTACTGTCTGCAACCTATAATCTATAAGATATAAGAATAATCTATAATCTACAAGATGAAAATTACAATCAATAATATAATTTATTAAATTTTTATTTTGATTTATTTATTTTATTTTATTATAACTTGTAAAATTTAAAAACATCAAATTACATCTTGACTAGTAATCAATAATATTTAATAAAAGAAGCTAAAATGTTTAAATATCACATCAATACATAATGTGATTATAAATTATGTTGATAAACGTGTATATACAATAAAGCAGCAGTCTAACGATAGAAAAAGAAAGGAGAAAAAATGATTCTGTCAAAGATGCCCGTTTAGTTTTTCTCACCCTAGTGGGAATAGTCAGAGTCGTAAAACGCGAGACGAATCGGTAACTGGCTTTGAAAATCGGCGTGTAATTTGCTACGCATTATATCGCCACGTGGAGGGTGATTCTTTCGAGTCAAAAGTGAAATTGTAACATTTGTTTCGCTTAATGGCTTCGGCATTGGCGTCTGTACATGTTATGATAAACAACAGCAATAATATTTTCACTAACAATATTAAGATTTATTTTATTTTATAATATTGAACAGTCAGATTTTTTAAGCACTACATTGACAGATTTTTAAATTTTTAGATAAGTAGATTGGTAAATTGCTAAATTACGTAATTTTTGAGTTTTTGGATTACTAAATTCCTAGGTACGTGATTTTTTAATTCCTACAAATTTAGAATTCTTAAATACAAAATTTAAAAATCCAAAAATTTCCAAGAACCTAAATTCTAAACTTTTAATACCATAAATTGCTATATCCATAATTCTTACATTCTGAAATTTTTAAGACCCAAAATTCCCATATCTATAAATTCCTATATTGCAAATTCCAAACTCCTGAAACTATAAATTCCCAAATTTCTAATTTCCAAAGTTTCTAAATCCCTAGTTTCCAACTCCTAAAACCTCAAATTCCTAGATCCTCAATTCCTAAATCCCCAAATACCCAAAACTCTAAATTCCCAAATTTCTAATTTCCAAAACTCCTAATTTACTAAATCCCCAAATTAAACCCTTAAATTCAAAAATCTCCACCTTCCAAATTCCAAACTCCTAAAACCATAAACTCATAAATCCCCAAATTCCAAAATTTCATGTAGCCACGTGACGAAAGTGGGACGTTCGCGACAAGTTAAAAGAGGAATACGGAGCGTTGAAAGTCGAAAATTTAACGGGAAAAATGAAGCCTAGCCGCAAGCTAAGCCGGAATTGATTCGACCTTGCAAAAGGGAGCGTGCACCCCCATGCACGGTTCCCAGCTGTACCCGAATGACTAATACACCAAACGTTCGTCTGGGTGCGACCAGATTTTCAAGGGTGGAAACGAGCTGAATCGAATCTCGGATCGAACCTACACGCGTTTTGCACCCTTCCTGTATCGTTCCTTTCTCTAAACAACTACGAAATTTTCCACACCTTTCTCGCGATATTTCTCGCATCTTTTATGTCTTCTCTGTTGCGATACAACCTCGTACAAACAATTTATTTTTACTTCTACAGTGTGTGTCTTTTTTTAATTGTTTTTGACGGAATCATTTTTTCGCCCTTCTTTTTCTATCGTTAGACTACTGCTTTATTGTATATACACGTTTATCAACATAATATACAATTGCTTTATGTATTGTCATATTTAGAAGTTTTGACTTTTTTATTAAATATTATCAATTATGTTTGCAGACAGTTAATATTCATTTTTTAATATTTTCTTTTTCTTGAATATGTTTACTTGTACAGTGTTTGTTTGTCTCTCTTTTTTTAATTATTTTAGTGTTCAATAAATTATAAATATATAATTGTTGACGGTGTTTGCAGATAGTTAACATTTATTTTTTAATATTTTCTTTTTCTTGAATATGTTTACTTCTGCATTGTGTGTTTATCTCTTTTTTTTTAATTATTTTAGTATTCAATAAATTATAAATGTATAATTGTTGGCGGTGTTTGCAGACATTTATTTGCAGATTTGCATTAATTTGCAGTTGACATTTATTTTTTAATATTTTCTTTCTCTTAAATATATTTACTTCTACAGTGTTTGTTTGTCTCTCTTTATTTAATTATTTTAGTATTCAATAAATTATAAATATATAATTGTTGACGGTGTTTGCAGATAGTTGACATTCATTTTTTAATATTTTTTTTTTCTTGAATATGTTTACTTCTACAGTGTTTGTTTGCCTTTTTTTAAATTATTTTAGTATTTAATAAATTATAAATATATAATTGTTAACGGTGTTTGTAGATAGTTGACATTTATTTTTTAATATTTTCTTTCTCTTGAATATATTTACTTCTACACTGTTTGTTTGTCTCTTTTTTTAAATTATTTTAGTGTTCAATAAATTATAAATATGTAATTGTTGACGGTGTTTGCAGATAGTTGACATTTATTTTTTAATATATTCTTTTTCTTGAATTTTCTAAATGTCAGTCCTTTTTTAGGATCTCTTTTTAAGCTTGACTACATTTTTTTAGCTTTTTTTTTAGATTTTATATTTTTGCTTTAGGTACAGCTCTTGCGGTCGACACTGAGAGGGTGAAAATTTAATTCAACCCTTATATAAGCTAGGTGCCTGAGGTAAGTCTTTAAATATTGAATATTGTATTATATTTATATGTATATAGGTATTTGTTTTCTATGTATTATATACTGGTATATATTTTTGATGTATTATATAGAAATATGTGTATATTTTCTGGTGAATATAATTACATTTTAAGGTTAAGTATTATTATTAATAATACTAACTTAACATTATTTTATTTTTTTCTATTATTATATTGTTCTCAAAATAAGATGATGGTACATGTTATTCAGAAAGATATTTATTAGATATTTTGTGATATGGGGTTTTATCTGAACATGTTTTAACAAATGTGTGAAAATGAAGAGAGTAAAACAATGCTAAGTGATTAATTGAACTGATTACATACAATTGTATTAATGAAATTTAATTTGATGTTGGTACTGATTATATATTAATATTGCTAATTTACTAATAAATATTGTAAATAAAAAAGACATCACTGCCCCTAACTAATAAATAATAAACTCACAGAAAATAAACAAGACATTATTACCCTAACCAATAAACAACAAATCTCAAAAACCAAACAAGATATTAATACCCTTAATTAATAAACAATAAACTCATAGAAAGTAAAGAAGACATCACCACCCCTGTAACTAGTACACAATAAATCCCAAAATACAAACTAAAAATCAATATCCCCAACTAATAAGCAACAAATCCCAAAAACCAATCGAGACATCACTACCCCTAACTAATAAACAACAAATCCTAAAATATAAACTAAAAAACAATATCCCCTCTAATAAACAACAAATCCCAAAATACAAACTAAAAAACAATATCCCCAACTAATAAACAACAAATCCCAAAAACCAAACAAGATACTTCTCCCTTAAACTGAACTCCCCCAATAAACCACAAATCCTATTAAATATACAAAGTACACAAAATATTACTTTTTCTCAACGCTAAAAAAAAACTCGAAACAAAAAATCAATACCGCTAATCAATAAACGCTAAACTTACAAATCCTGAAATTTCGTCTGGCACCGAATGTAATTCAAGATATCGGCAACAAACCGTTAACAAAGGTGATTCTCGAGGCAAATGCAAATAACAGAAACACACGAGACAGTTGGCAACAAAAACGAGCGGGGGAGAAAGAGTTGAAAAGGGTTCTTTTCGCGGTGAGAGAAGAGCAGAAAATTTTGGCGAAAGAAAAGGGCGTAAGTCCGTGGATGGTATGTGATAGGTGACACGTGGAACACAACGGGCAAAGGATGGTAAAAAAGCATTAGGGAGAAAAAGCAAAATGGATTGAGGGTGGCGCGAGGGGTTGAATTATAAAGATGAAAGCCGTTGTCAATAGGGAGGACCTTTATCCACCCTTCTCTTTATCCGCTCTTCCTTTTTCTTTCCCTGACTCACCCCCCCCAACTGTCTCTCTCCCTTACGCTCGTTATCTCTCCTTTTCTCTCCCCACCCTTCTTTCTCTCTCTTCGGTGCCACGTTATTTCTCTCTCCTTTTTTACCTTACGTTCTTTCCTTTTGCATCTCACGTTTTTTCCTTCATGTTCTTTCATTTTCTCTTCCCATTTTTATCTTATGGTTTTTCTCTTTCTTTTCCCTTTTTTCTATGATCTTTATGTTTTCTTTTTTATCTTACGTTTTTTCTCTTCTGTTTTCTGTGTAGAGTGGATTATTACATTAGGGTATTATTAGATTAAAAAATTACTAGCTTAACAGTGAGGGGTTGTATTGTTATAGTGTTAGATTAGGAAATTGTTTGGTTAGGTTAGTACTGGATTAATTATGGGGTTATCTTATTAGTAGCTTAGTAAAATATTAGATTATTAGGTTATTAGATTACCAGAGTAATAGATTTGTATATTATTAGATTACTAGATTAATACATTACTAGATCACTAGAGTACTATATCATTATAATAATAAATTAGTAAATGACAAGATGAGACAATTATTAGATTACTGGATTATTATATTACTAGATGACGAGATGACAAAATTACTAGATTACTACATTATTATATTATTAGATGACAAGATGACAAAATTGTTAGTTTACTACATTATTACATTATTAGATGACAAGGTGACGTCATTTCTAGATTACTAGATTATTATATTATTAGATGACAAGATGACAAAATTGCTAGTTTACTACATTACTAGATTATTATATTATTAGACGACAATAAAACTAATAAAATTAGTAAACTAATCTAACCTAATCTAATCACGCGTACTATTCACGTATTATTATTTTATATATTGTAAACTCACCTAATGTAACAACGTATATTGCTCACGTCGTATTAATTTACGTATCGTAAACTAATCTAACCCAACCTAACCACGCATACCACTCACGCATCGTTAATTTACATATCGTCGAAGCAACGAAAGCAAAGAGGTGCACCATGCACAGCGTATCGTTTCCCTGACAGTAGATTCCCGGGGAGGTCTCACGTGTGTCGCAATCCTCGATCCTCCGGGAAGACCTCCCGGAGATTTCGAAGGTTTCAGAGATTTCGGAGGTTTCGTTCGGGTGCATGGCAGAAGCGCTTGATCGGTGGTCTTCGTGGAAAGAGAACAGATCGATGGAAAAACGAGGGGAGTTTAGTCGAAACGGTTACAGATGGTGTCGTTCGTGGTTTACGACGCAGTGCAGGCCCTTCCATATGGGAATGATACTATTTAACTCACCCTAGAGACCTGGCAGGGTGTCGGATGACCTATACACCCTCTTTTCATGCACAGGTTCGATTCCTGGCAGGTCCATTTTCGAATCGTTGCATTTCTCTTCTAACATGTCCTCACGAGTCAAGTAAATAAAACGATCGAAAGAAATGGTCAAAATCACGAATAGTGGCGCGTGGTGGAGGAACAAATGGCGGTTTTTCAGCAACGCACTAACACAATACACGTACATAGTTGCGAGTCATAAAAATTAATAGGATTTTGATAATGGACCGCACAAACACTTAACACACGATAAACACTTAACACTCGACAAACGATATTTACTCAAGAATGAATAACTATTTTACATATTAAAGAAAAACTTGTTCAGAACCATAGCACGTGTCGCGACATTTCGATGCGTAAGAAACTACCTGAACAGCGGAACAGAGGAGGGGTATGATATATGCGAACATAGTGGCAAACTAATGAAGCGCCACTAGTTGACGATTTTGTTGTACTAATGCACGCTTTACGAACACCCATAGATCATCGCATTATTCTTACGAGTAGCAAAGAGCAGGTACAAGAGGCACTCCGGGCGGTACTGTCGATGTTCGGCAAACTGTCACTTTAAATTGTTTGTATAGACGCGCGGGAAATTTAAATCAAATAAATATAATTTATTGGCAACCTCTAATAATTAGAAATCTATTTGTCGTGAATTTTTTGTATATTATTAATATTGGCTTTCGAAGTATTTATATCGATTATATAATGTTGAAAAGTGTAAAGAGAATTTGAACGGTTGAAAAGAATAGTTGACGAACTATTTATTAGGAGAAAATACGGATGAGTGTATTAGAGGAAAAGGACGAGGTATTTGTTACAAATAAATTACTGGTGAATGTGTTATAGGGTGAGTTGAAATATTTAGTCGCATTTATTACAAATTGTATATGTACATGTATGTACTTCATAGTGAATAATTAATTAGGTTAACTCGACGATAATTTAATAGTTCAACCTTCTCAAATTTACTTCCACACAACTAGAATTAAGAATGCACCGTTTTCAGAAAACGTTTTGGACAGTTTCCGTTTAAAAGACTGGTAATGATCGAAATGTTACGAGGAGCACGTGTGTCACAGTTGAACGAGGGTAACCTTTCGTCTGACCCGGGAACATGAGCCTTCTGGAGGGTCCACAAACATCGTTTCTTGAAAACTACGCAAAACTGCAGTTCGTAGATCTAACCTAAACTATAGTTCAGCTTCCAATTTCAATTTCAACTGTATTATTTACTTTCTGTTATTTCTCAATGCTGTGTGTTTATATGCGGTGCTTTTTGTCTAGCAGTGACTGCTATTTTTGTTATAAAAATTATTTTAGAATTTTAGAATCGCGATGAAATTGTTATTTATATGAATGTTAAGTGGTTTTTTGTTTTGTTAGTGGTGGGATTTGGGAATTTGGGAATTTGGGAGTTTGGGAATTTGAGAATTTGGAAATTTGGAAATTTGGAAATTTAGGAATTTGGCAATTTGGGATTTGAGAATTTGAGAATTTGGAAATTCAGGAATTTGGGAATTTGTAAAATTAGGAATTTGAAAATTTGGAAATTTGAGAGTTTTAGAATTTGAGAATTTGGGAATTTGAGAATTTGAGAATTTGGAAATTTGGAAATTGGAAAATTTAGGGATTTGGGAATTTGGAAATTTAGGAATTTGAGAATTTGGAATTTGGGAATTTGGAAATTTAAGAATTCGGAATTTTAGAAATTCGGAAATTTGGAAATTCAGGAATTCAGGAATTTGGGAATTTAGGAATTTGGAAATTGGAAAATTTAGGAATTTGAGAATTTAGAAATTTGAGAATTTGGAAATTTAGGAATTCGGAATTTTAGAAATTCGGAAATTTGGAAATGCAGGAATTCAGGAATTTGGGAATTTAGGAATTTGGAAATTGGAAAATTTAGAAATTTGAGAATTTGGAAATTTAGGAATTTGGAAATTTGGAAATTCAGGAATTCAGGAATTCAGGAATTTGGGAATTTAGGAATTTGGAAATTGGAAAATTTAGGAATTTGAGAATTTAGAAATTTGAGAATTTGGGAATTTGAGAATTTGGAAATTTGGAAATTCAGGAATTTAGGAATTTGGGATTTGAGAATTTGAGAATTTAAGAATTTGGAAATTTTGGAAATTGATTGAAAATGACAATAGAAAACATTGAAATAGTTAGACATTACATTCTCCTACATACACAAATATTTGGAAATTACATTTTTGTATATTAAAATATTTGGTTATTACATTTTTTCTATTTCCATACATAACACTAAAAAACTTGTCAGAATTGTTTCATATTCAAATCTGTAATAAATAGTGACTTTTATTGTAAAACTATTATTAAGTAAAAAATGCTTAAGTTAGAATAAGCTTGAAAAATACTATTTAGAAAATCCTGTGAATACATTGACAGAGGGAACACCATGTATAAGAAGGAAATAAGAGATCTTTGACAAAGAATTTGGTAGCAGCAGGTGCAAAGCAAAGCTGGCAAAGAAGCCGCTAAAGTGCATCAAGAGGTCCTGTCTCTGCTTCAACTTTGATACCTTCAAATTCCTTTAGTTCATTCGACCCTATTGATTTCCAACGAAATCGCTGCCCTTATTAAATTACCAGAACGAAGATTGACTAAAAGTTTCTGAAATGAATCTGAGGTTTATTTTTGAAAGATTTATGTAGATCCGTGGTGTGATAACCTTTATTTTGTTGAAGCATGTTAAAATAATGAACTCGTTATTAATTTTAAAATTCAGATACGAGTAATTAACTTCATTAAATGTATGTAGTGTATAATAATGTTAGTTAAGACAATATAATTAGTAAAATGAATATTGAACGGGAAAATATTATTAAAATAAATGGTAAGGAGGTTATATTAAAGTTTAGTTACTAAAATAAATATTAGACAAGAAAATATAATTGTTAAAATAAATACTGAACATGAAAGTATAATTGTTAAAACAAATATTGGACAAGAAAATATAATTAGTAAAATAAATATTGAACAAGGAAGTGTAATTGTTAAAACAAATATTAAACAAGAAAATATAATTGTTAAAATAAATATGAAATTATAAGATACCATTGTTAAAATAAATACTAAACAAGAAAATATAATTATTTAAATAAATGCTGAACAAGAAATTGTAATTGTTAAAAGAAATATTGAACAAGAAATTATAATTACTAAAATAAATATTGAACAATAAGATATCATTGTTAAAATAAATACTAAACAAGAAAATATAATTATTAGAATAAATATTGAACAAGAAAGTATAATTGTTAAAACAAATATTAAACAAGAAAATATAATTACTAAAATAAATATTGAACAATAAGATATCATTATTAAAATAAATACTAAACAAGAAAATATAATTATTAGAATAAATATTGAACAAGAAAGTGTAATTGTTAAAACAAATATTGAACAAGAAAATATAATTACTAAAATAAATATTGAACAACAAGATATCATTGTTAAAATAAATACTAAACAAGAAAATATAATTATTTAAATAAATGTTGAACAAGAAAGTATAATTGTTAAAACAAATATTAAACAAGAAAATATAATTACTAAAATAAATATTGAACAAGAAAGTATAATTGTTAAAACAAATATTAAACAAGAAAATATAATTACTAAAATAAATATTGAACAAGAAAGTATAATTGTTAAAACAAATATTAAACAAGAAAATATAATTACTAATATAAATATTGAACAAGAAAGTATAATTGTTAAAACAAATATTAAACAAGAAAATATAATTACTAAAATAAATATTGAACAAGAAGATATCATAGTTAAAATAAATACTAAAGAAACTTTAATTACTAAAACAAATATGAAATCAGAAAATATAATTTTAAAAAAAGTATAAATAAAAAATCAGATTGAGGACAATCAAATTCTGTTCTGGTAATAGTACACATGTACTTCATAAATGATTCGGTTATGGTAACAAGTCCCTTATCACGAGATTGCATAAATTTATTGCATAATGTATAACGCATTTACCAATTAGTCGTATTGAGATTAGTTATAATTAGCCGAGATTCTGATAACGTACGAAAAAGACTAAACATTTTTATTTCTTGATTATATGTGTTCATATTAAACAGGATGTTCTGTATAATGTAATTCTACTCGCTAAAAATAAGACACTAGTAATAAACCTTTTCGGAAAATGTATAATTAACCTGTTTGAAGGAAATTGTGCTCGTATATTCTTCAAAATAATTTGAAGATTTGTTTACAAGTAGAAAAAAAGCAATTTGGAAGTTTTTAAATTGTTTGAGAGATGTTATACTTGCACAAATTTGGAATTTTGGAGGTTTGGAATTTATTTAATAATGCAACGCGTGGTAATTCTAAGCGTAGGAATCTAATGCGTGGTAATAAAACGCGTAGTAATACAACGTGTGGATATCCAACGCATAGTAATCTAACGCGTGGTAATCCAACGCGTGGTAATCCAACGCGTAATAATCCAACGCGTGGTAATCCAACGTGTAGTAATGTAACGCGTAGTAATACTGCGTGTAGATATTCAACGCGTAGTAATCTAGCGCGTGCATATTCAACGCGTGGTAATTCTAAGCGTAGGAATCTAATGCGTGGTAATACAACGCGTAGTAATACAGCTTGTGGATATCCAACGCGTAGTAATCCAGAGCGTGGATATTCAACGCGTAGTAATACAACGTGTGGATATCCAACGCGTAGTAATCTAGCGCGTGCATATTCAACGCGTAATAATGCAACGCATGGTAATTCGAAGCGTAGGAATTTAATGCGTGGTAATACAACGCGTAGTAATGCAGCGTGTGGATATCCAACGCATAGTAATCCAACGCGTGGTAATCCAACGCGTGGTAATCCAACGCGTGATAATCCAACGCGTGGTAATCGAACGCGTGGTAATCCAACGCGTAGTAATGCAACGCGTAGGAATACAACGCGTAGTAATACTGCGTGTGGATATCCAACGCGTAGTAGTATTCTAGCGCGTGCATATTCAACGCGTAATAATGCAACGCATGGTAATTCGAAGCGTAGGAATTTAATGCGTGGTAATAAAACGCGTAGTAATGCAGCGTGTGGATATCCAACGCATAGTAATCTAACGCGTGGTAATCCAACGCGTGGTAATCCAACGCGTGATAATCCAACGCGTGGTAATCCTACGCGTGGTAATCCAACGCGTGGTAATTCAACGCGTAGTAATGCAACGCGTAGTAATACTGCGTGTGGATATCCAACGCGTAGTAATCTAGCGCGTGCATATTCAACGCGTAATAATGCAACGCATGGTAATTCTAAGCGTAGGAATCTAATGCATGGTAATACAACGCGTAGTAATACAGCTTGTGGATATCCAACGTGTGGTAATCCAACGCGTGGTAATTCAACGCGTGGTAATTCAACGCGTAGTAATGCAACGCGTAGTAATACTGCGTGTGGATATCCAACGCGTAGTAATCTAGCGCGTGCATATTCAACGCGTAGTAATTCAATGCGTAATAATGGAACGCATGGTAATTCCACGCGTAGTAATCCAGCGCGTAGTAATGCAACGTGTGGATATCCAACGCGTAGTAATCCAGAGCGTGGATATTCAACGCGTAGTAATGCAACGCGTGGATATTCAACGCGTATGTAGTAATGCAACGCGTGGATATTCAACGCGTAGTAGTCCAGCACACGGTAATTGTCTGACAATGTTTATTTATTCATACAAAATATGCATATGACACAAATATATAATTACTTTTTTTTTATCAAAAATAGCAGTCAAACTCAGTTAAGTGCTATCTTATAATACATTTAATTCAATGAATTATTTGAACGTTTCTGTCTGACCTATTTGTTAGCAAGACGGGTACTAATAAACATTGATGAGTTTAACATCAGTAAGTAATTTTATTGCAAAATTTACAAGATAATTTAGAATACGGTGTTAAATTAACTACCCCGGTGGAACTATTCTAAATTTTGATATTCTAATCTGTGCTACTATTTACAAAATATAAAAAAAACTTGATTAAGTCCATGTGACTGTCCTCTGGTGACCCATGAAGGAAAATGATTCTATAATCTGCAATATAAATTTATTCGTACTTTTCTTCTCGTTTCTTACTCACAACTGATAGTTCTAATTTTAGAATGTCTTTTTGGATTAAAAGAACGTAAACGAGCAAATATTTCTGAAAATAATTTATTTTTATAATTTCTTTTCAATACAAAAGTGAATACAATTAAGTGAAATATGTAAGTTTGAGTGCAAAGGATTAAAAATATTAGGGGTACCGAAAAGTAATCAAAATTTTGTTTGCTGGCGAAAAATATTTATTTATTAAAGAAATCTTAAATCAACAAAATAATTTCCATCACTTTCTAACGCTTTTTGCCAGCGTAAATCAACAGTTCCCTACTTAAAGAAAGTCCTTCGATTTTTCATAGAAAAACTTTGAAATCATCGAAGAAATTTTGATTACTTTTGGGTACCCCTAATATAAGTGAAATTTATTATTAAAAAAGGACAAAGAATACATCCGAAAATATATCGATTTCCCTCGGTTTCTCTGAAAACGCTTTAGCAGAAAGGTCATCGAGGGCAACGCCTGAAGGTAGCTAGAATTCTCGGAAGCGAAATAGAAGTAATCTCTGCAGAAGTTGGTGGAAGTAGGAAGGGTAGGTTGGAGAGCGGAGAATGGTAGGTGCCGGAAGTGGACGGGGGTTGGAAACGAACGGAAGCGAAAAGGGAACGTCGGAGAGAAAACGGAAGGGCTGTGCGGAGTTGTGGAGGAGAGGCGTTGAGAGGCGAGGAGAACGAGGTGGGTGGGTCGAGGAAAAAGGAAGAGGAAGGAGGGTGGAGAGGCTGGAACCGGAACCGGAAGCAGGAAGACGAAGCGACGTCGACGTCGGCGATGGTGGCGGCAGCGACGGCGACGGCCCCGATATGGCGGAAGCGTCGCGTTTGCCGGAAGTCGCCGAGGAAATGAAATGCCTCCCAGCCAGCTAACCCCTGCCGAGCTTCTCTTGCCTTCTATTCCGCCACGCCGTACTTCGAGAGCCGCCATTGCGATCGAAACAGCTCCCAGAAAACCCTCGCCAACGGTACAATTTATTTAGAGGCTCCTCCCGAAATTAACCCTTAGCCATTTCATTTCGTTTCTTAACCCTTTGCAATCCGAAAGTTTATTCTGCCGTTTAACATGTTGAACACCACGCGAATTCCATTCAGGCCACGCAATAAATAATGGAAAGTATTTAAATTCATTAGTAATACGGTCCTGCAATAAATAAAAATTAAGTAAATTTTTAATAAATTTTCAGTAATTTTTATAATGGACCGCACAGACACTTACCACACGATAAACACTTAATACTCGACAAACGATATTTACTTAAGAATGAATAACTATTTTACATATTAAAGAAAAACTTGTTCAGAACCGTAGCACGTGTCGCGACATTTCGATGCGTAAGAAACCACCTGAACAGCGGAACAGAGGAGGGGTATGATATATGCGAACATAGTGGCAAACTAATGAAGCGCCACTAGTTGACGATTTTGTTGTACTAATGCACGCTTTACGAACACCCATAGATCATCGCATTATTCTAACGAGTAGCAAAGAGCAGGTACAAGAGGCACTCCGGGCGGTACTGTCGATGTTCGGCAAACTGTCACTTTAAATTGTTTGTATAGACGCGCGGGAAATTTAAATCAAATAAATATAATTTATTGGCAACCTCTAATAATTAGAAATACCGACAAAATAATTTCCATCATTTTCTAACGCTTTTTGCCAGCGTAAACGCAATCGTTCGATTCCCTTTTTAAAATAGTCCTTCGAGTTTTCATTGTAAAACTTTGAAGTCATTGAAGAAATTTTGAATACTTTTCGGTCCTCCTGATATGTACATATCGCTGTAATTGAATTTTGTGTTCAATTCTGATTGTAATCTGCGTAATTAAAGATCGCTGAATGCAATACGTATCTAACATTTTAAGTTTCTTCAGTTGTCTTCATGTTGTAAAGATAATTAACTTGTTGCGAATGACGTAACTCACTAGAAAATTGAAGTTTGAAGAGTTAAGTACATGGGGGTAGATTTAATATTTGAGTGCGTCAAATAAAGAAATTAAAATTCTTATTATAATGTTAAAACGGACAAAAAATGGTAAAATGTTATAAGTAGTTTGCATATGGCGATCATTCAGAGTTGTAACTAAAATTAAACTTGAAGTAAAAATTAAGAAAAATAATAACCGAATAACTGCAATATTCGTCTAATTATCGGTTTCAATAATTCATTAATTTTGAAAGCTAGAAAAGTTCATTTGAATGTAAGGAAGAAAGAATAGTAGTGTTGGGAAAAGGTATAAGGAAGATCTGCGCATCATGCGCATCATACGTCTGGAATATAATACTACTGCGGTAGTAGTTCATATTTCGAAGCGTAAACAATTAAAATTTAACATGCAACGAGAAGGAAAGAATAGTAGTTTTGATAAGAGACAACTTGTAATTTACTGCAGAGAGAAAAAGAGGTAAAATTTATTGAGGAATAGCACAGTTATTAGTTACGAAGAAAAGTGCGGTAGCCGCATCATAAGAAAGGTATATGGAAGACGTACTTATGTATCATGCGCATGCGCTGTGTGTACTACGCGCATACGCGGTGCGTACTATACCTGGACATACGCCTGGAATAACACTGCGGTACAAGTTCGTATTTCAAAGCGTAAACAATTAAAATTTAACATGCAACGAGAAGGAAAGAATAGTAGTTTTGATAAGAGACAACTTGTAATTGACCGCAGAGAGAAAAAGAGGTAAAATTTATTGAGGAATAGCAGAGTTATTAGTTACGATAAAGAGTATGGTAGCAGCATCGTAGAAAGATATGAGGAAGAAGACGCATGTATCGTGCGCATGCGCTGTATGTACTACGCGCATGCGCAGTAAGAATATATACGCTTCACATTAACCAAGAAGACATTCTATTACATTTCCCCAATGAATAATTTAACTCAAGCGATTAGAAAGAAAACTTGCAAGCAATTAAAAGAAAATTAGCAAGAGAACATTCTATTACTTTTTCCCAATAATTACTTTAACTCAAGCAATATTTGAAACTCAAGCAATTAAAAAGAAAACTTGCAAGCAATTAAAAAAAAATTAGCGAGAAAATATTCTATTATATTTTCCCAATAAATAATACCTTAACTCAAGCAATATTGAAACTTGTGCAACTAAAACAGTACTTATATTAATGTTCTATCATGCAAACAATTTAAAACAATTTAAAACATTATAAATATAATAAATATATATTAATTCGTCAAAATCAAATGAAATATATTCTTGAACATGTACATCGACAAAAGTAATTAGCCGCTGAAGTAATTAATTTTTGAAGAGTCTGATGATACGTATTTTCAGACGAAGAATTTTCGGAATATATATTTTAGGATGAAGCTGGATAACTATCAAGAATATTGATTCTCGTTACGAAGACCATTTTATTTTGGTCGCACTCAAGATATTCGTATTTCGGATTCACTATTTTAGAAGGACATGTTAAAATTTTTAAATTTATGGGTTAATAGATTTTCAAGTTTAGAAATTTATAAATTTGGAAAGTCAGAAATTTTTAATGTTTGAAAATAAGGAAGTTTCGGTGGGAATTTGTTACGTTGTGGTTTTAGAAATTTATAAATAGGATTATTTAGATTTTTCAGTATTCAAGGTATGAATTATAAAATTTAGTTACACAGGTTTGCATTTTTAGAAATTGAGAAATTTGAAAATTTGAAAATTTGGAAAATTGGAAATTTGGAAGTTTAGAAGTTTGGAAATTTGGAAACTTGAAAATTTGGAAATTTGAAAATTTGGAAGTTTAGAAGCTTGGAAATTTGGAAAATTAGAAATGTGGACAATTTGAAATTTGGAAGTTTAGAAGTTTGGAAATTTGGAAACCTGAAAATTTGGAAATTTGGAAGTTTAGAAATTTAGAAATTTAGAAATTTGGAAAATTGGAAATTTGGAAGTTTAGAAGTTTGGAAATTTGGAAGTTTAGAAATTTAGAAATTTGGAAATTTGGAAATTTGGAAATTTGGAAATTTGGAAATTTGGAAACTTGGAAATTTGAAAGTTTAGAAATTTGGAAATTTGAAAATTTGGAAGTTTAGAAATTTAGAAAATTGGAAAATTGGAAAATTGGAAAATTGGAAGTTTAGAAGTTTGGAAACTTGGAAACTTGAAAATTTGGAAATTTGGAAGTTTGGAAGTTTAGAAATTTAGAAATTTGGAAATTTGGAAAATTGGAAGTTTAGAAATTTGGAAATTTGAAAATTTGGAAGTTTAGAAATTTAGAAATTTGGAAAATTGGAAATTTGGAAGTTTAGAAGTTTGGAAATTTGGAAACTTGAAAATTTGGAAATTTGGAAGTTTGGAAGTTTAGAAATTTAGAAATTTGGAAATTTGAAAAATTGGAAGTTTAGAAATTTGGAAATTTGAAAATTTGGAAGTTTAGAAATTTGGAAATGTAGAAATTCAGAAATTTACAAATTCAAAAATTCACAAATCAAAATTTCGCATATCAAAATTTTACAAATCAAAAATTCACAAATTTGAAAAATCACAAATTCAAAAATCCACAAATCCGCAAAAAGACAAATTTCATTAAAAATGAAATAAAAACGTCGCCTAATTAAAATTTAAACGGTACACGCATCACTAAGGACAAAAAAGTTAAACAAAAATAATTTGTTTACAAAGCAGTAGAACAGTTTACTATTCAAGGTTCTTTGCATTCAACTACAAAGACCTCCATTGATTAATGCTATTACGGAAATATACGGTGAATACTTGATGACACGTTGAAGCGGAACGAATCATCTACACTCACTTTACACTTCCGATATTAACCAACCAAGGTCTCCTTAATTGATTATATCTTTTATGACCTTGCGTGAGAATTTTTTGTCTCGGTCCAATATATTTATTACCTTATTTAAATTCGAAGATACTCCACAAAGAAAAATAATTCGATATTTCTCATTTTATACGTCATTGTTTAAATTTTATATTTAGTAATCATTTTTTAGTAAGTTTTTTGTTGAGAAACATTATTAAAATAAATAATAAAATTATGGAAGATTATAATATTAAATTGTTAAGAAGTAATGACAAGTTATTAAGAAATTAATTAAGTAGTTAAGTAACTAAGTAATTATAAATTAATAACAATACAAAATTATTTAACTATTATAAGTAATAATATTAAATTGTTAAATAAAATTGTTAAGCAACTAAAGATAAAATAAAATTGAGTAATCATATTTTTTTTATTAATGAAAATATTAGGATATAAATTTTTTAATGTTTTGAAACAGTCAAAATAAATTGAATATTCAAAATTTGGTCCAATTTATAAATTATGAAGTTGGTAACTTGATAAGTCAGATATATAGGGATTTCAAGTTTTCTAACCTCCAAATTTTTCAGTTTAGGATTTTCTAGGTTGTAAATTTGCAAGTTTAAAAAATTTTGTAGTGGACAATTTGATAATTTGGAAATTTAGGAGTTTTAAATTTCCTAACCTCTAAATTTTTAAATCTAGAACTGTCTAGTTCAGAAATGTAGGGATTTCAAGTTTTCTAACCTCCAAATTTTTCAGTTTAGGATTTTCTAGGTTGTAAATTTGCAAGTTTAATAAATTGTGTAATGGACAATTTGATAATTTAGAAATTTAGGAGTTTCAAATTTCCTAACCTCTAAATTTTTAAATCTAGAACTGTCTAGATTTAATTTATTGCATATTGCATATTTTAAAGTTCAGAAATTTAGGAATTTCAATTTTTCTAACCTCTAAATTTTTCAATTTAGAATTTTGTAGGTTATAAATTTGCAAGTTTAAAAAATTGTGTAGTGAACAATTTGATAATTTAGAAATATAGGGATTTCAAGATTTCTAACCTCCAAATTTTTCAATTTAGGATTTTCTAGGTTATAAATTTGCAAGTTTGAAAAATTTAATAGTAGATAATTTCAAAATTTAGGAATTTCAAATTTCCTAACCTCTAAATTTTCAAAACTAGAATGTTTTAATTTAAAGAAATTACCAAGTTTAGAAAATTGTATAGTGAGTAATTTGATAATTGAGAAAATTGGAAATTTCTAGTTTCATAATCATCAAACCCATTACTTTCTAGCTCAGAAATTTGTGTAGATTATTAATTTGGTAATTCGAAAATTTCGGAATGTAGAAAGTTAATAATATAGTCATCTGAGATTTTTTAATTGAGAAATTGAGTAGCCATCAGTAGCCTGAGTGTACGGCACTTGCACATCCGTGCCCCCCGGGCATAATTGCCCATCACTGTGCTACATACCACGTGTTCATATACAAGGTTCCTTTATCGTACAAATCTAATCGAATGACATGAGTATATACTTTGAAAAATGTGATAAATATGGTAATATTTTAACAAGGTTATGATTTCAAACTATTTTCTGTTGTAATCGTTGTACAAACAGAGAAAATTAACTGTAGTTATTTATGTTTTTTTTTTTATCAAACAGAATAATTACTTTAATTTATATAATAAATATTTTAAATATAATTTTACAGAATTGTAAATGTAATATGAGATGGTAAAGGTGGTTTTAATTAAATTGTAAATGTAGCATGATTATAAATTTAATTTAATTTATGGGTTATAAATTTAATTTAATAACAAAATTATAAATATTATATAATATGAACATTGTAGGAGATTAATAAATAAACTATCAAAAATAATAAATTAATTACAGAATAAATTATTAGAAGCAGTCAGACATTTTGCATTTATCTGAATTATAAATAAATATATAATTCTATTATACATATATTACAGTATAATATATATTAACCTAACCTAACCTAACCATATATATACGTATATTGCAGCATGATATATGGTTAGGTTAGGTTAGGTTGCATTAATGTTGCATAATAATACAATATTATATTGTACATATTATAAACTACAAAAATAATAAATGACCTCACAAATAAATTACAAAAATAATAAATTATTATTAAGGATGATATGTTATGTTACAAAGATAAAATAATAAAATTATTAATATTATATAATATAGTTATAAATGTAGTATAATAAAGCTATTAATGTTGCATAATAATAAAATATTATATTGTACATATTATAAACTACAGAAATAATAAATGACCTCACAAATAAATTACAAAAATAATAAATTATTATTAAGGATGATATGTTACAAACATAAAATGATAAAATTATTAATATTATATAAAATAGTTATAAATGTAGTATAATAAAGCTATTAATGTTGCATAATAATAAAATATTATATTGTACATATTATAAACTACAAAAATAATAAATGACCTCACAAATAAATTACAAAAATAATAAATTATTATTAAGGATGATTTGTTACAAACATAAAATGATAAAATTATTAATATTATATAAAATAGTTATAAATGTAGCTATTGATGTTGTATAATAATAAAATATTATATTGTACATATTATAAACTACAAAAATAATAAATGACCTCACAAATAAATTACAAAAATAATAAATTATTATTAAGGATGATATGTTATGTTACAAACATAAAATAATAAAATTATTAATATTATCTAAATTAGTTAATAAAAGTATTATTGTTACATAATAATATAATATTATATTATACATATTATAGTGACATTACAAACTTCAACAATAACAAATGACCTCACAAAATTATTAAATAAATTTTCAAATAAAACAATCAATCAGTCATTTCTGATTTATAAAAAATTCTAAATAAATTATATAAATTTTCTTCTACACACCTTTTACTCGTATTTCCATAAAACTTGAAAAATGAAAATAATTCCAGCAAACAATAAAATAGTACATCGTTGAATTATCAAGCAACAATTTCTTGAACACCCAGTGAGTTAACCAGGCGGTAAAAGAAATAAGAGATATCTTTATGTAATTTTTGTAGCGGCACGGTGTTCGAGGATAATAAGCGATAGGCTGTGAAGTAGGAAGCTGAGAATCGAAAGAAATAATCGAACAAGAAATGCGGAGGGTCTCGAAGAGGTCGGCCCTGAAGAGCATTAAGCCGCGGTACCGGTGAAAGGCGAATAACACGAATACCTTCCAAGTCGCATGGTTTCTAGTTCTAATAACGCTATTATTCTAACGCAAGCCCAGTTCGCCTACCAACTTACCATTTTACTTCTATACGATCCCTTCTAACGTGTTTGTTTAAACCAATAATAACTCAAGGTTACCTATAAACAAACTAATTCATTATCTTAGATATTAACTACTTATGTTTATGTGTTGAGTGACATTTTCGTTTAAATGCTCGTGATATATTTTATAGTACAGTCTGTTGCGAATGTGTAGCTGTGTATCCATATGTGATACGTACTGGGAGTAGGAAGTGTCATATATGGTACATGCAATATAATGTTTGGACATGAACTGTTGTATGTAATATATATAACATAATATGTATAATAAATAAAATATAATATTTGAATACAAATATGTGGTATATGAAGTATAATGTTCTAATGTAAAATATAGTATGTGATATATGATATAGGATATGTAAGATATAATACTTGAATATAAAATGTGATATATGATATATAATATATAAAATATAATATTTGAATACAAAATATTATATTTAGTATATGAAATATAATGTTCTAATGCAAAATGCAATATGTGATATACATGTGATATATGATGATATGTAATATTATATGAAATATAGTGTTGGTATATAATATATGATATAGGATATATAAGATATAATACTTGAATATAAGATATGATACATAGTACACAAAACATAATATTTAAAATATAAAATATGATATATGAAATATAATATATAAAATACATTTAAATATACAATATAATGTATAATACGTATAATATAATATGTATAATATATAAAATATAATATTTGTAAAATGTAGTATGTGATATATATGTGATATATGATATATGAAATATAATTTTGAAATGTAATATATGATATAGAATATATAAGGTATAATACTTCAATATAAAATATAATATATAGTACACAAAACATAATATTTAAAATATAAAATATGATATATGATATATAATATATAAAATACATTTAAATATACAATATAATGTACAATACGTATAACATAATATGTATGATATATAAAATATAATATTTGAATACAAAATGTTATATGTGGTATATGAAGTATAATGTTTAAATGTAAAATGTAGTGTGTGATATATATGTGATATATGATATATGAAATATAATTTTGGAATGTAATATATGATATAGAAAATATAAGATATTATACTTGAATATAAGATATGATACATACTACACAAAATGTAATATTTAAAATATAAAATATGATATATAATATATAATATACATTTAAATATACAATATAATATTTACATATAAAATATAATTGTATAGTACATAAAATATAATATCTGAATATATAATAAAATGTGACGTATAATATTTGTATATAAAATATGATATAATATAATATTCAAATATAAAATATAATTGAAATTTACTTTTAATTTTAATTTTCATTATTTTTTCTTAGGAAAAAAGATTTGGGGTAAAAAAAAATATCACTTGATAGTCTAAAAATTTGGAAATTTGAGCAACCTTCAGAATTTGGGAAACTGAAGATTTAAAAGTTTGAAAGTTTAGAAATTTGCAAATTTGCTAAAATTTGAAAAATGTAGAAATTTCAGTGATTTGAAATATTGAAAATTTAAAAAATTAAAGCTACTAAATTACCCAACTTCCAAATTTAGTAATTTACAACTTTCAAAATATATTTTGCATCATTTAAAAATTTTTAAATTTTCAAATTTATAAATCAAAAAGAATAAATAAGTAAAGAGACCAAATAAATAAATACAAAAACAAAATAAATAAATAAAGAAATAAAATATATATTCCTCTGCTGAATTTTAAAATTTGCATGAGCTTTATAGGTTATGATCAAACAAATAACAATATTTATAATTTTACCTTGGAAAATTTTGTCAAGAAAGATTGGGAAGTGGAAGAATTGTCAAAGTATTTAATAGTTCCTCGTGGGAACTAAAATCCTGGCGAAACTAATTACTGAACAGTCAGGGCTTGATGATTTTGTCGTCGCAGGAAGTCTCGTGGTGATATTTCGTGCGTGGGTACGGAAGCATTGCCTCCCCTCTTTATTTCTTACAAAACACGAAACGGCAATTCAATATAGGTATACATTATCTTTCACCTTCGTAACATATGTACTTAAATATACACATGGGGTGGTGCGTAAAATGTTTCCTTTATGATGTTGCATGGACACTTTAACATACTGTTCTTTTGTGCATTTAGTATATGATGTACACTGTACATTATACACTATATGTTATACATTATATATTACACATTATATATTATACACTATACGTTATGCATGGATATACTGTATATTGTGCACTGCATATTATATTTTCTAGGTTATACACTATACATTATATATTATATATTATACACTATACATTATACATTATATATTATACATTATACATTATACATTACATATTATACACTATACATTATGCATGATATACTATATATTATGCACTGCATATTATATTTTGTAGGTTATACACTATACATTATACACTGCATACAGTACACTACATATTATACATTGTGTACTATACAATATGCACTACATACTATACATTATATATTCTGCACATTATACTATGTTTTATATGTTATACTGCACACTGTACTCTACATTTTATACATCATGCATACTATACACTATATAGTGTACAATACATACAGTGCGTTTTATATTGTGCACAATATACTGTATATTGTAGGTTACACGTTACACATTATGTACTGCGTACTGCACACTCTATGCTATACCTTATACACTGTATAACATGCACTACATTTTATACACTACTTAATGTACACTATACTGTACTGATTACCCACACACAATACAGATTATAGATTTTGCATTAAATACTGTACACTATACATTGTGTAATACACACTGTATACTAGACACTACACACAAGACACTATACATTATACATTATAGTAGTATACTACCCTGTATACACTATAGACATTACGTAGAATACACTGTGTACACTTTGTACACGAAATATTATATCTCATACACTAGTGTACACAAGACATTATATCTCATACATTAGTGTACACAAGACATTATATCTCATACACTAATGTACACAACATAATATATCTCATACATTAGTGTACACAACACATTATATCTCATACACTAGTGTACACAGAATTATATTACCATACGACTTTATGAATTTTTAGTCCTCTCAAAAATTTCAAAACTTTTATAACTCTTAGAATTTTCAGAACTTTGAGAATTTTTCGAAACTTTAGAATTTTGTGAATTTGTAAATTTGTAGGATCTTGAGAGCTCTGAGAATTTTGTGAATTAAAAAATGCAGAAATTTAAGAAATCAAAAGAATCAAAAAACGTGAAAATCTATAAATTTGCATAAACAAGAATTACGTCGATTATCAAATATGCAACACCTGAAATCTACAATTAAAAAACCCTATTAAATTTACAAATTCAGTGATCTGTGCTATAACACGTCATTTCCATAGAATTTAATCAGCTAAACAATTCAATTGAAACGATAAAAATAATTACAATTTAATTTATCCTAAAAAATGATAAAACCGCAATAACAAATTTGCCGCGGATTCCGTTGTAAATAGAGCAGTATGCATCGTGACGTTTTTCCTTGTTAAAACAGACAGCAGCAACTGCGTGAAGGAATAACAAAGCAACGAAAGAGAAGCAGGAAAGCGACAGGAGAGATCACCGTATGCAACGTAGTTATGTGTGTATGTGCTAGTAGGCTAGTCGGGGAATTAGGTTAGCGGCATAAGGTGGTTCGTCATAACTCCCGGTATTACTTCTCGCAACGTAAACGATTATATAATTGTGTGCGGTGCGTAAACAACGCGGTGGTCGGCGTGTGAATACGCCTTTAAGACGCCTTCAGCCGGAAGCGGACTTTCTCCACCGTTTCGGCCACGATAATCTGTTCGTGTCGAGTTTCCCCAAAACGTCACTCCTCCGTGATTTCTTCCGCCCTGTTTTATGCTTTCGTGCCATCGCATCCTATTTTCCTTTCAGCAACACCTATACGGCACTTAAGTTCTTTTTGTTTTGTTTGAAGAAAGGAGGAAGATTAGGTATAATTATATTTTATTTGAGGGAATTTTTTATGTAATTTGAAACAATTAAGGAGAATTTTCAATGAAATTTCAATAGAATTTTTTGTGAAGTTTAATTAGAATTTTTGGTAAAATTTGGTTAGAATTTAAGATGAAATTTGTATAACGCTTTAGTTATAAATTTAGATAAAATATTAGGTTAGATTTAAGCAGAATTTTAGTGGAAATTTTATTTAATTATATAATATTTAGATAGTATTTAGATACTTAGATAATATGTAGATACTTAGATAATATTTAGATAAAGTGTAGATAATATTTAGATAATATATAGATAATATTTAGATAGACCTTTGCATACAATTTTAGCTGAAAAGATAGAATTTTAAGTGAAGTTTAAATGACACTTTCAAAATAAAACAGAACTTTAGAAGAAATTTATATATAATTTTAGATGAAACGTAGATAAAATTGTAGATAAAGTATAGAGTTTTGCATAAAATTTTATCTCAAATTTAGAAAAAAGTAAAAAGCATTTTAAAAAGGATTTAAATAGAATTTTATATGAAATTTAAATAAACTTACAGGTTAAATATAAATAGAATTTTTATGAAATTTTCATGAAACTGTAGATAGAATGTAGATGAATTATAAATGAAAAATAGGATTATAATGATAGCATCAAGATGTTGGAGATTAAACAGGTTTATGTAAATTAGATTAACTGGTTAGGTTTATTTACGTGGGTTGGTTTCAATCAAATGATCTTGTTTTCTTTTTGCTTCTTTTAATGTTCCGGCATTCCAGAGTCCAAATTTTATAAATTATTCACGTTCAAGTAATTCATTATATCAAAGTTTGAAAATTTTGTTTATTAAATTATCAAAATTTTAATTTACAACAAAAATTTATTTTTCATTTAAACAATCTCAGAAATTAAACTCATTAAAAATAATAAAAGCTTCAAATTTCCAATCTTAAAATCTCAAATTAAAAAATTCAAGTCCTTTGAGGTTTTAAAGTCTAAAATTTAAAAAATTCCAAAGTTAAGAAATTTAGAATTAAAAGATTCCTAAGACAAAAAAATAAAAAATTAAAAGTTTTAAATACAAAATTATTATACAATCAAGGAATGATATAAACGCATCATAAATAAATAAAATATGTGAAAGTTAATAATTATAATATTAATATTCTGAAAGTTAAAATATTAGAAAGTTGTTACATTAACTTTTAAAATGTCTTAAGTCCATCTACAGGCATCAAAAGTTTGTTATTTTTATTAAATAATGTTTATTAAAATTAGTTGATATAATACATCAAACATTTTTAGAAGAAAGAATATTAACAAATATTCACAAGTAGTCTTTAGTTAAGTTAGGTTATGTTAAATGAAACACTTTCACACATATAAAAACATTGTACTGTCATGCAGTCAGTTACTAATATTTTAAAATCAATTGATAATAACAAGAATTAATAAATAATCTTTATTGTATCAGTTAGTTAGGTTAAATCACTTTCATACACATAAAAACATTATACTATTACATAATCAGTTACCAACAAATTAAATCAACAGCTATTAATTAACCTTAAAAAATAACCCTTTTATATCAGTTAGGTTATCATAATCACTTTCACACATATAAAAAAATTATACTATTACATAATCAGTCACTAATAAATTAAATCAACTGCTAATAATTAACCTTAAAAAATAACCCTTTTATATCAGTTAAGTTATCACACTTTCAGACACATAAAAACACACTATTCTGCATTCAGATATAAATACTGTAAACTCAACTGCTAGTAACAAATTAACCTTCATTACAGCACTCAGGTTATCAACCGCGACACTTTGAGAAACACTTCAGCATTTTGAGGTTAATTGAACCGTTAACCCTTAAACATCGCGTCTAAAAAATAAAGCTAAACCAGTTTCATAATCACAGTCATACATTTATTCAAGCATCGTTTGATAGTTGAAAAGGAAGCGATAGTTGTCCGGAAAAGATTAGAAATCAGCCGGGAAAAAGAAGAAGAGTGAAAAAGCAGGAGGGGGAAGGAAAAGATTGAAAAAGGCAGTAAGCAGGTAGGCAGCAGAGTGTTGCGGCATGCTCGAGCGAGCGTGATAGGTGATGTCATGGTGGGTAAACTGCTCCAGAATAAGCTAGAAACCTTCTCCTCTAAAGAAATCTATCGCAATCGGGCCGAACGATATACTAGTCGTTCGTATACTCGGCTACCGACCACCCAGCACATATCGGATATCGAATATCGGTCATCGAGCGACGATCATCGCTTTTCGAACGGTTACCGATTCACTTACATACATATTCGTTTACCTAACACTGTCATGGATATCACTGTTTATATCACTGACTAACACTGTCTAACACTTTTACTTCTCTTCGCGTATTTGCACCGAAGAAAACGTTCGAGAGACGCACGCGAGACGACACGATGACGGATAACTAATTGGGGTGGGGATAGGGTCTTCCGAAAAACGTTCGCAGCGTGCAGTATGGCGTTCCGAAAACAATGCTTTATACCGACGCGTTCATCTGTCATTCGTAACTTATTGAAAAGAAATAATATTAATATAATAATAATTTATAATAGATACAATACATTTAGTATTTTGTAGATACATTTTGTTCTTCCCTATAATATGTTTACAAGTAATTTATTTGTATACAGTTCATTTATAGGTTATTTGTAATAATCATTTCTGTAATACACATTCAAATATATTTTATAATTATTCTAATATATACCTTTATTTTTCAACTTTTTGAGGTTGTAAACTCGATGTAAATACTTCAAAAGGTAATATTAGTAATTTATAGAAAGTTGGCAACAGATTTCGATCTATTAACGATTGACGTGAAATGACGTACGTTTGATTTAAATTTCGCGCGCAACCAATTTCAAGGGACAGGCTTTGTCGAACATTGTAGATGCTGTCGCGTCTAGTGTCGTCGCGTGTTGCTACTTGTTTGAACCTTGACGTGTTTATTTAGAGGTTATACGTGCTTAGCAATAATATAGTGTGTATTTACGTGTACATAAATATAAAAATATTAAATACAAGTAATATTAAATATAAGTAAACGAATATATAATAGTGTGTAAAGTGCAGTTTTCTTGTTTAGAATTATCGATGGATCGGTGGATGCTCAAGGAAATACAAGAATGCATTGCCACTGTATGTAAGTACTTTTTTGTGTTTTTACCAAAATCTACACGTGTTCTTATAATTGTTACTTACAATATTATCACTGTACGGTTTTTAAAGTTTACGACATTTTAATTTAAACAAAAACTGTCTTTCAATTGTTTAACAATAGACAGAGTATTATTATTGAATATTAAAAAAGTAATAACGAATTTTATAACAATTATAACGATTGTTATACTAACATAAACAGAATATGTAACAAATAGAATCGAAATATTGTGAGTGGCTTTCCTTCAAACCCACTACAAACCAGTTACAATGTCGTTCATATCAAGTGTCGACATAACCCTATTTTTTCAATTATACTCGAAAGTATTTCAACGGCAATTAATTTAGATCGAGCATAAGTACTGTTAGTAATAACTAAGAAATTAATTCGTAACACTTCGAACTAATATTGGTCCAATAACAAACCAGCTGCTAATTAAATGAGTTTCAGCAGCGATTTCAATTAATTTCTACTATGGCGACCATATTACAGACAGCTATTAAACTGCGGTAATAAATTTAATGACTCGAATTTAGAACCATTTAATTATAAAACGCGAAATAAACGTAGTCTAAACCTAACATAGACTTAACCTAAACTTATCTGAAACATCAGAAACATGTACAGGGTGATTCACTCAACTGTAACATGTCATATCTCATTTCTGGTTGAAGCTAGAAATAAATGTTCGAGGAAAAAGATGAGTGATTCAGGGTGTTTTGTGTATAGGTGCAATCACATTTTGTCGCGGAGGAAATGACGCACGTGCATTTTGCAATCGTTTTTAACGGAAGCTTTTCTGTTTTTTACGTAGATCGAATTCTTTCGTTATTCCGCGTTTGGAAGTGTTAGAATATTGACAAAATGTATAGTAAGAAATGTTCTCTGATTATTTTATGAAAAGTATACATAATATTATTTAATAGTGACAGAAAGATAAGGGCTTCGTATTTCGCTTTAAAATTTTCAGACAATATGTTACACTAACATTTTATAGAAACAAAAATTTTGTAATTTTTTAAGATTCTAAAGGTATTGCCCCCGTTAATTCAAACTCAGTTTCCCAACATCGTCGTTTAATTTTTGGAGAACGGTTTTTCTGGAAACATTTATTTCTCTCCAGCGTACTCCCTCCCCTTCCTTCTTCCGTCGCACGCACACTCTCGTGCTGATTTTCACTCTTGGCGAGACGACGTAAGGCGCACATAAGGTGAAGGTATCGATTGCGCAACATCGATATTATGCAACCCGCAGCGGTTTCCTGCTGTTATCTAATTACTGAGAATAGAGGAACTCGAGGAGAGGAGGTCGTGGCTGATCATGAATCCGATTCGAACGGTTCAAACCGTGGCTTTTCGCGATTAAACAAACAACGGTGATTCATTTGAACGCGTTAATCATTTTTTGGAGGGAAGAGCGCTCCAGGAAACAAAATGGAGGGACTTGTGAACTGCACAGACATTTTGATTGGATTATGTCATCAAGCTTTTACAGCTGCAGTAGAGGTGTACCGTATCTTGTCGATGTATCGATACCAGTTTATTTAGCCACGTGCTTCAGACACTTTCGATGGAGAACTGTAGATATGTGTGTACGCGTTGCGGACTGGTACATATTTCGCTTTTTGAACATTGAGATAGTATTCGATGTGGATGGGGGAGGAGTTTTTGGGAAAATGTGAAATGTGGAAAGTAATTTTTGAAACGAGTAATTATAAGATTAGGTTTGGAAATTTGTAGTTTTTCGAATTTCGAAATTTTATGAAATTATGAACTTAAAATTGTTCTATTGGTACATTTCTGAGTCATTAATTCTTTTGTTCTTAAATATTCAAATTTCTGAATTTCCAAATTTTCAAATTTATGAATTCTGAAGTCTAAATTTTCAAATTCTCGAGTTTTTAAGTTCTCAAAATTCTCAAATTTTTAAAGACCTAAATTTTCATATCCCAAATTGCTAATTCTCAAATTTTAATATTTATATATCTTTAAAATTACAAAAATCCAATTGCCAAATTCTCAAATTTTAATATTTATATATCTTTAAAATTACAAAAATGCAATTGCCAAATTTTCAAAACTAGAAATTAAGAAATTTCCAAATTAAAATACGTAAATTTCAATACTCCCAAATCCCTAAATTATCACATCCTTAATTTAAAAATATTTAAATTCTTAAGTTTCTAAATCACTGAAACATCAAACTTACAAGTTTCTAAATTGTGCAAATTCAATATCTTCAAATTTTCATATTTTAATTTTTACATTATAAAATTTCCAAATCTCGAGATTCTCTAATTTTCAAATCTATAAATTCCTAAACTCTGAACTTTTAAATGTCCAGAGGTTCAAATTCCAATATTTTCAATATTTTAAATTATCTAAATTAAAAAAATCAAAATGACCTAATTTTTAAATTTCTAATTCTCACTATCTACATATCCAACCCCTAAATTACTAGTTCCAAAATCCCCAAATTTCCATATCATCAAATCCTTAAATTATCAAATCTCCAAATGACCAGATAGTCAATTCATCAATTCAACAATCCACAAATCCCCAAATCTCAAAATTTTCAGCAGCTACAAGACCAAAATTTAAAAAACTCCAAAATTGTAATTTCCAAATTTCCAGTTCTCAACATCTAAATCCTCAAATCTACTATTTTCACTATCCATAAGTCATTAAACCTCCAAATCCCCAATTCCCAAATCCCCAATTCGCAAAATCCTCAAATCCCAAAATTCTAAAATCCCTAAAACCCAAATTCCCAAATTTCCAAATTCCTAAATTCCCAATTCCCCAATTTCCAAATCCCCAGTTCCCAAATTCCCAAATCCCCAATTCGCGAAATCCTCAAATCCCAGAATTCCAAAATCCCCAAATCCCAAATTTCCAAATCCTTAATTCCCCAATTTCCAAATCCCCAGTTCCCCAATTCCCCAAATCCCCAATTCCTCAATTCGCAAAATCCTCGAATCCCAAAATTCCAAAATCCCTAAAACCCCAATTCTCAATTTCCCAATTCCCAAATTCCCAAATTCCCAAATTCCCAAATTCCTAAATTCCCAAATCCTCAATTCCCCAGTTCCCTAATTCCCCAAATCCCCAATTCCCAAATTCCCAATTCGCAAAATCCTCAAATCCCAAAATTCCAAAATCCCCAAAATCCCGAAATCCCAACTCCCCAAATCCCTAATTCCCCAATTTCCAAATCTCCATATCCAAAATCCCCAAATCCAAAATACTCAATTCCACAATCTCCAAATCTCAAATCTCCAATACCTAAATCTATCCAAATTTCAAAACCCCAAAATCCCTATATCCCAAAACTCAAATCGCAAAATTCCTAAACCCCAAAGTCTCCCAATCCCTAACTTCCACTATGAAATTCCCCAGATCCCCAATTCCCCAATTTCCCAATCCCGAATTTCCCAACCTCCAAAACCCACTTACCCGTACCCACTACATCCCGCCCTACAAACCAAACCCCATTCGCTGAAAAGCAAAAGCCACAAGACACATAAACGTACACCAGCAGGCCCATGATAAGAAATTCTTGCATAAATCGTTTTCACAAAGAGAACCCGATGAACGCCGCTTCTCTTTGGAGGAGCGTGTTAGCGATAGTCGTCCAGGAAGTAGGTGCGTCGAACGTAGTTCCTACTTTCGAGGCCGAGACGGTTGTAATAGCGATCGGCATCGTGGTGGTTACTGTATCGTCGCATTCGGGACAGAGACAACGGCGATAACAGAGATAGCAGAGGGAAGACAGAAAGAGAGCAAAGTTGTTCGTAATCTGTGGGATAGGACGAAGAAGCAGCGAGGCATGTCCGAAGGAAAGGAAGCTCCGCGGACCTCAGTTCCGCTCGTTCTCCTCTTCCTCCATCTCCTCGGTTCCCAACCTTTTCGATGTTCCTTCCTCGATCACCGAGATACAACTTTTAATACCTTTTCAAATTATCAACGTATATCTTATTACTGTGATTTAGGGATTATGTCATTTACTAGTGTGAGAAATGTTGGAATTAAGATTTATGAGTGTAGAAAGAATGTTTTGAGTGGTTTGTTTGTGTGGGGATATATGAGAGTCTCGTGATATATTATAAATGCAATTTTGATTGTGTACTGGTATAGTCAGGTACATTCAAATAATATATATTATTTAAATGACTAAATATGTGTATATACTAGTTCACTATCAAAATTGCATTTGTAATATTATACAGGGTGTTACCTGTAACGCTACTCACGATTTTTCTCCCACTCGCAGCCACCTTACGATAAAAAGTTTAGAATAAAATTTGCAGGGTATGAAGTGCACAATAGATATTAGTAAAGCAAATTTTGAAAACAGTTTGTTCTCTTGGCGAAGTCAAGGTCACCTTGGGTTTTTTAAATAGGAACATACATTTTTTTTTATTCATAGCTTTAGAGGAAATTCAAAACATATATTACATGATGTTTTTATTAACATATTTCTCGATTTACAGAAGTGGAAATGTTAAGTACTTAGCTTTTGACTTTGGTAGCGCAACCATTATTTGGTTCCAAAGAGATTACTGAATGTAGACACGCGACTAGAATGTAAGAAAAAACACTTTATTTAATTACGTGTTTAAAATGTATGCCGCTCCTATCACGTAATATTCCGGTCTTTTACTTCACATTTCCACAGTATATGTACTATTATAATAGTGTAAATAGTATAATAGTTAGCATAATCTAGTAGTATAACCCGGTATAATTAAATCTAGTATAATAGTATAATTAATGTAATAAATTTAATATGTATAATACTATAAGTATAAACAGTATAGTATTACAGTAATATACAGTAAAAAGTATTCGTACAGTAATTAATTTCAACAAAAATATTGTGAAACGTCATTTATTAACAAAATTTGAACAAATAAAAAATACATACATATTCTTAGATGTCTATGTATTCTATGTAAGAATGTGTATGTATTTTTTATTTGTTCAAATTTTGTTAATAAATGACGTTTCACAACATTTTTGTTGAAATTAATTACTGTACGAATACTTTTTACACTGACTGTAAGTACAAACAGTATAACACTACAATAATACAAATGAACTCATGTTAATCCATAAAATGTATTCAAATTTTAAATATATTTTAAAGCCTAGTATTGTAATATAATATCAGAAATATAAACAGTATAATATCATAGTAACATAGGAATAAATAGTATAACATTATAACAGCATAAATAAAATAACAAGTTAAGTACAGTAACTTAAAACTTGAAATTTCTTAAATACTATTTTAAAATTACTGCAATAATGTAACAATATAAATGTGAATAATATAATATAACAATATAACTACTATTATAGTAAAATCACATAAATAGTATAACATGTGTCAATGTATAAAATGAACAGAAATTTTTTATATAATTTTAAAAGTAGTATAATGGTATAAGAACACCAATATAAATAGTGAAAGTATAAATAATGTAACTTTGTAATAGCATAAATAGAATAACAAGAGTAAATACATAAAATATGTACAAAGTTTTTGATATAAATTTTGAACTAATACAGTAGTATAATAGTACAGGTATAAATAGTATGAAATCACAATAGTATAAATATAAATATAATAGTGTAAAAGAATATATAAAATGACATGTATAAATACATCAAATGTATACAATTTTAAAACTATTATACTAATATAATAATGCAAGTATAAATAGTATAAAATCACAATAGTATAAATATAAATATAATAGTGTAAAAGAACATATAAAATGACATGTATAAATACATCAAATGTATACAATTTTAAAACTATTATACTAATATAATAATGCAAGTATAAATAGTATAAAATCACAATAGTATTAAGAATATATAAAAAAACTTATTAAAGAATATATAAAATGACATGTATAAACACATCAAATGTATACAAATTTTTGTATACAATTTTAAAACTATTATACTAACATAATAATGCAAGTATAAATAGTATAATACTACAATAATTTAAATATAAACATAATAGTGTAAAAGTATCAATAAAATAACACGTATAAACACATCAAATGTATACAAATTTTTGTATACCATTTTAAAACTATTATAACAATAAGTGCAAGTATAAATAAACCATAATAATATAAGTAGCATAACATCATAATAGCGTAAGCATAAATAGCATAATATCACAATAATGCAAGTACAAAGAGCTATAAATAATAATAATTGTATACTAACAAAAATAAAATATGTGTAAGTGCATAAATAAAATATTTTCTACTAGAATTTTAATAACAAAGTCCCAACTTCTACAATTCAAAAATTTGTAATTCTACTTCCAAGTAATTGTACTTCCAAACCAGAAACTTTGGACACATTCCAATCTCAAAATGCAAAAATGTACAAATTTAAATTTGCACAAACTTCGTTCTACATTTTAGCTTATTTCTTTTGTGGACTCCGCTTTGAGGTTACACCGTTTCGAAAACACCTTATACGTTATACCACGCAAAACGATCGTTTACCGGTTATAATATCGATTTGGTATTTCGCTGTATTTATATCGATTGTTGCGAGAACGTGTTACGGAAGAACTCGAATTCCTAGCGTCTATCCTTGTGTCTAGAGACACGTCTATGCGAGGTCGACTCTATTTTCGCTCGGGTATCCGTCAGCTCGACCTCTTCCTCTGATTCCGAGGAAATCCTATGCCCGACTTTCTTCCTCTCTTCTCCTCCGAACTTTCGGCCAATTGCCAACAAAGTCCATAAAGAATCTCGGATTCTTGCATCTTCCTCGGCCAAACGTATCCCTAATTTTGTATTCAATCGCTTCCGACGATAACGATAGAACGAGCTGAGCTGTGAAAGAGGAAATAGAGCCGTTATATAATAAATTAATATCTGAACCAACAAGACATTCTTTCTGAGGCAATGCAAAAGTACAGGGTGTCTCACTTTTTTCGAACTCTACCTAAATATTTCGCTCGCAAAAATAAGTTATGTTAACACAAGATTTCGAGCGCTTTATTAAAAAGTTTTGATAACGAGACTTTAAACTTTTGTATGTAATAGAAACATTTTATACCGAGTTCATAACTGTTTACAATTTTATAATTGTTTACCATCATTCAAAAATGGTAATTTTACGAAAAGACTGTTTTTAATTGTTTTCTGTATCAAGAAATTATTTTTTGAAAGAGAAGATTTTTGATATTATTAAAATATATGAAATTCTTCATTGTCAAAATTAAATTTTCCACGCTGGAATATTTTCAGAAAATAAAATTGTTAGAATGTACCTACATTAGATTATGTTTCATCATATCGTACCACACAACTTTAAGAATGAGTGTTAGATATGTGAGCGCCATATGTGAGAACGCTGCATATGTGACAGCCAGATATATGAACGCTAGATATGTGACCGCTATATACGCACTCTCTCAATATTTTACCATCAAACTTCGCCAAAATATTCCACACGCAAAAACAATAAAACGTTACATCAACACAGGGTTTCGAACGCCCTGTTAAAAAATTATAACAAAAGTACAAAACGACTACCGCTTTGTCTTTCGACGCATACAGTGTGTCCGAGTTTTCTACGTAAAACTTTACCGACGCGTTCTATAAATAAAAACGATAAAAAAATGTTGTATAAACATAGGCTCTTGAATGTTTTATCGAAAGATTGCGAGGAATATACGAAATAATGGACGATTTTCTCCTGGGATACTACATACGAATAATTCTCGACTTTCATATTTTTTTTAATAACTTTTAATCACGCGTTCGAGAGCCTACGTTCGTATAAACATTTTTTCTTATTTTTATTTAGAGAATATTCTGGTCAAGTTGTACGAACATGGAACACCCTGTATATCGAACAAAACAGTCTGTCGTTTCGCGTTCTTGTTATAACTTTTTGATAAAGTTTTTGAAACTCGTCGTTATGATATTCTTCTTTTATTTTTACTAATGCAATTTGTTATTTAGTTATTAGTAGACGATTATGTTACTTAGTAATTTTTGTGAATGGAGTATGTTAATGAAGTTTGGTAAAATCTGGGACACCCTGTATGTAAAAGCATACACATTTTGTTTCAACATAGCTGTCTATATTCTAAGCGAACATCGATCTTGCTGTACCGATTATCTCTTATAGATAATCTACAAGTCATATGCAACGATTTGTGTTAAAAAATTAGTGAACGTAACCGAAATAAACGTATGCAACGCTGCGTGAACGGTCTGTGTTTATTATTTAGAGAAAGATTTAGCCTCTTAGTAGGTTAGTTAGGTCTTTTATATATTTTTAAGTTTTTATGTTTGTAATTTTGTGTCCTTTCAAATTTTTAGATTTGTAATTTTAAAATTTATGGATTTGTAATTGTATGTACTTTCAAATTTTTTAATTTGTAATTTTATGTATTAGCAAATTTTTTAACTTGCAATTTTACGGATTATTAAATTTTTATATTTGTAATTTTTATCATTTCCAAATTTTCAGATTTATAATTTTCATGAATTTCAAATTTTCATACTTATCATTTTCCATATTTTCAATTTTACATATTTAACATTTTCCACGTTTTCAAATTTTCATATTTATCATTTTCTACATTTTCAAACTTTCATATTTATCATTTTCTACATTTTCAAACTTTCATATTTATCATTTTCCACGTTTTCAAATTTTCATACTTATCATTTTCCACGTTTTCAAATTTTCATATTTTCATCTTCCACATTTTCAAATGTTCAAACTTGTAATTTTCCATATATCAAAATTTTAATATTCAAATTTTCACATTTTTAAATCAATGAATTCCTAAATTTTCAATCCTTCAAATTTGTAATTATAAATGTTAATTCATGAATTTGAAAATGTTCAATTTATCAAATCTCCAAATTTCCTTTGCTACTCTGCAGATTTCTATATTTAAAAATTTCTAAACTACTGAATTTCTAAACTTAAAATTTTCAAATTTAAATAATTGCATTATTAACACCTGCAAGCAATTTTATTTAAATATTTCATCCCACAAAAATTGTACTAAACATATACATACAATAAACATACATGTACACATACACATACACATACATTTATACATAACTTACACATACATTTATACATACACTTATACATACACATACACATACCTACTCATACATTTCTATTAAATGAACAAATTAACATCAATCTCCCAAATGTAAAATTTATTGCTCCAATATCTACTTAAAATTTCCTATTTATTATTATTAAGAATATATATTTACAAAATTTCAAACACTCATATATAAAAAATTGAATATCATTTTACTTTAAAATTTAATAACACATCTCTAAAATCTAGTTATTTTTCTGCACCCCAAAAATCGTTCCAAATATATAAAAATATAAAAACTATAATAAATATTATATATTTATAATAAACATATAAATTGAAATTATTATATCTGGAATATAATATTATTATATTTGAAATATAATAATTCTAAATTATATATTTATTATAAATATATAATAAAACTAAATATTTGAAAGTTGCAATGTCCATTTCTAACCGGAAGTGGTACCACATAGACCAAACGTATACTTCCACCTTCATACCTAATGTCTACTCATTAACACGTAAACTACTAACCATTCAAAATGATCAGTTCCAGATTTCCCATTTAATACTATTCATTTATTTCCCTTTATCTTCATCTCAAAAGTAAGTGTTCATTTAACGCGATTAAAGTGCCAATACTTGTCCCCGCAGCCTTAAAAAAAAAACCCGCAACAGGAAATTGAATTCATTAATTCGCACGGAATTTCTGAATGGAATTTCAAATGGAAAAAATAAGAGTATTCGATACACCGTTGCTTATCTAGAAAATAGTACACGTTACTCTTACGACGCGAAATGCGGGAAACGCGAGCTGGAAACGAGTCTTGAGTTATAAAGTACCGGTTGCAACGGTACGGTATTACGTATTATCTATAAGTTGTATTTCTCAGCGTATGCATAGTTCTTTTTTTCGCGAACGTTGGGAACACGAGTCCGTTAGAGGCGCTCATAACGATGCGTTGATTTACTCTCAACGTTTGCGCGACCGGCAGCTTTTCGTTGGCATTTAACACTAAAACTAACCGAGCGATTAACGACCGTTTTACTACTTTCTTATTTTAACTTACAAAATTTATTAACGTCGTCTGTGCTAGTTTTTATGAAGATTCGTTGATTGTTCAAAATTATGGACTGTGGTCACTAACCCCTAATTTTTATTAAGAGGAGGAACTGTAAGGATATAGAATGTGTAAATTCACTTACCTTGTAAGTATAAGAATTAATTTCTAAACTCACTTCAGTTTGTAAAGTTAAAAAATTAATATATGAATTCACTTATGGTATGTGAGGTTCAAGAATTAATCTCAATATTCACTTATATTGTCTAAGAATAAAGAATTAATGTGTAAATTCACTTATGTTGTGTGAAGGTAAAGAATTAATTTATAAATTCACTTCTGCCTTGCAAGGATAAAGAATTGTCTAAATTCACTTCAGTTTGAAAAATTAAAAAATTAATATATGAATTCACTTATGGTATGTGAGGTTAAGGAATTAATCTCAATATTCACTTATATTGTCTAAGAATAAAGAATTAATGTGTAAATTCACTTATGTTGTGTGAAGATAAAGAATTAATATCTAAATTCACTTCTGCCTTGCAAGGATAAAGAATTGTCTAAATTCACTTCAGTTTGAAAAATTAAAAAATTAATATATAAATTCAGTTATGGTATGTGAGGTTAAGGAATTAATCTCAATATTCACTTATATTGTCTAAGAATAAAGAATTAATGTGTAAATTCACTTATGTTGTGTGAAGATAAAGAATTAATATCTAAATTCACTTCTACATTGCAAGGATAAAGAATTGTCTAAATTCACTTCAGTTTGAAAAATTAAAAAATTAATATATAAATTCACTTATGGTATGTGAGGTTAAAGAATTAATCTCTAAATTCACTTATATTGTCTAAGAATAAAGAATTAATGTGTAAATTCACTTATGTTGTGTGAAGATAAAGAATTAATATCTAAATTCACTTCTGCCTTGCAAGGATAAAGAATTGTCTAAATTCACTTCAGTTTGAAAAATTAAAAAATTAATATATAAATTCAGTTATGGTATGTGAGGTTAAAGAATTAATCTCTAAATTCACTTATATTGTCTAAGAATAAAGAATTAATGTGTAAATTCACTTATGTTGTGTGAAGATAAAGAATTAATATCTAAATTCACTTCTGCCTTGCAAGGATAAAGAATTGTCTAAATTCACTTCAGTTTGAAAAATTAAAAAATTAATGTATAAATTCAGTTATGGTATGTGAGGTTAAAGAATTAATCTCTAAATTCACTTATATTGTCTAAGAATAAAGAATTAATGTGTAAATTCACTTATGTTGTGTGAAGATAAAGAATTAATATCTAAATTCACTTCTGCCTTGCAAGGATAAAGAATTGTCTAAATTCACTTCAGTTTGAAAAATTAAAAAATTAATGTATAAATTCAGTTATGGTATGTGAGGTTAAAGAATTAATCTCTAAATTCACTTATATTGTCTAAGAATAAAGAATTAATGTGTAAATTCATTTATGTTGTGTGAAGGTAAAGAATTAATTTATAAATTCACTTCTGTCTTGCAAGGATAAAGAATTGTCTAAATTCACTTCAGTTTGTGAGGTTAAAAAATTAATGCGTAAATTCACTTTAAGAATTAATCTCTAAATTCACTTATATTGTCTAAAAATAAAGAATTAATGTGTATATTCACTTATATTTTATTATTTTTTTGCTTATTTTATTTTTAATGTTAAATTATGTGTGTATTATAGATCGGTAGACTTAACGGTCGTTTAGAACGCAACGTTTATGTCGCTTACTGTTTAGTGCGTTTAAGGTTACGTTTATACGAAACGAACAGATGCGCGGTTTTTTCGGAACGCAGTATAAAGTGTCGAAAAGAAGATTGAGTGTCGAGTGGAATATTTGTGGGAGAGTGAGTGTTTGTTTAGTGTAAATATAACAAATAATGAGAGGTTAATTGAATATCGAGTGGAATATTGAAGGAATATTGTGGGGAGTGAGGAAAAGATTTGTTTAATGTAAACATAACCTAATAATAAGAGGTCATTCCCATATTCTCAAATTTGAAATTTGTTAATTTCAAAAATTTTCAAACCAAATTGAAATGTCTTCATTCTCATTCTTCATAGTCATTTTTCTAAAAAATAATACCACTCTTCAATGATCCCTATAATAACCGTAATACTATCCTTAAAACAACGCCTATCCTCAAAACGACTATCCCTCTACTTATTTCCTAAACGAAAGGAGACTACCTTGGTACCTTTCCAAATCCTTCAAATTCATAATAAACATAAAAAACTTGAAACAATTACCTATTAATTTCATCAGAATTAAATTTAAAAAATTCGTCGCAATTAAAATCAAGCAACGGGTCTACGCGTCGAACGCAATGCAAATGGTCCGCCATAAATCTTCCACGGAGAGTTTAAGCAAAACAAGGAAGGATTTTATTCCCGCAAAAAACTCTCAATTCGTTAAGGTAGGCCGCAGCAAAATAAAGTTTCGGGTGTACACGGCCGGACACAGTTAACCGGTTAAAGTCCAGTAGAACAAAGTGATGGTATGTCAGTAGGTATTTGTGGATAACGATGGTGTTCATGGTTGTCCATTTGGGTGGTTGCGCGATGTAGGAGTCGAAAGGCTAAGGCGCATACGTAATGCGTATCTAGAAGCGTGGGAGCCACGCTCGAACGGCTTCCTCTCACGGCACTGCCACGCTTTATCTTGCGTTTATAAATAAGCCAACATCTCTCTCTCTCTCCCTCTCTCGTTCGATCTGTCCCTTTTTCTTTTTGTTTATCCGTCTCTCTCGACTCGAACAACTCGAACGGAGCGACTCAACTAGAAGGAGGTGCGCTCTTCAGTTCCGGCTTCCAGCCACCACAGTCTATTAATACTCGATTCTAGTCTCTACTTTGCTTTCCCCTTCCGTCACTTACACCACAACGGTACGCTACTGCGATCCTTTGTCTCAACCTGTTCGCCCAATCTAACCCTAACCTCCTCTCGCCTCACGCAACTGAACTGTCATTTTCGCGCTGAAAACGAACGTTCTCCTTATGCGCTGATTTTCGTCGGGTTTAATTGGGTGTTAACTTTTGGGCATTGTAATACTTTCCTGTTTATTATTATACAATAATTATACATTATACGAGGTGACTTATTTTACTTAAACATCAATTTTTTTCTCAGTTATGACATCTTGATGTGTAATGTTAAACAGGCTGCCATATTTTCTCATTGCATGTTAGGACATCGTTTGAAAAATAAATACTGTATAAATAATTTGAATTAATATTTTTTATTTTCTTGCAAAATAATTTTAATATTTTTAATATTTTGATTAGTATTTAATTTTAATATTTTTAATATTTTAATTGGTATTTAATATTAATATTTTTAATATTTTAATTGGTATTTAATATTAATATTTTTAATATTTTCTTGTAAAACCCTTTTCTTTAATAACATGTCGTTTAAGCATACTAACAATAATTTTTTCCATATATTTTAAAGAACCGCAATACTATTCTTCTTTCTGCCATACTTTCTCTCGTTTATAACTAAACTTTTGTATTTGCTAGTGTTCTAATTGTTGAGCCCAATTCAGTCCATTTTACTCTAGCAAATTTTTAAGTAGATTATAACAACAAGTTGTGATTTAAACGATTTTAAATATATGACATTCCTAAGTTAATGTAGTATGAAATATTTACATTCTCAAATCATTGTATTTCTTCAAGTATTTAATTGCTTGCATACTAGGTAATTGATACAAGTACTGTTTTGATTGCTTCAGTTTCAAATGTTGATCAAATTGAAGTATTCAACGTAGCGTATGTACTGTCATGGCGCGTTACGCGCGTAGTACATACTGCGCGTGCGCGTAGTGCATACTACGCATGCGTGTACTGTACATCGCGCATGCGCACTACGTACTTTCTTACAGAACACTACCTTCAAGACTTTGAGGCTGTAAAAGTTATAAAATTTGTACAGAACTTTGAAATAGTGGATTTGTTAAACTTTAGAACTGAAAATGATTCTCCTAATACTATTTATTTTAACTAGTTATACTTAATATTAGTTTATTTTAACACTAAAATCAGTAATAATACATACTTTGAAATTAAAAGTTAAACAATAAACCTAAATTAATATACATTAATAATCTTGATAAAATTCAATACTAATTTCAAGAAGAACCTGAATAAACATTTGCAAATTAAAATAAGGAAGTTAAAGGTCATTTCAACTGTCTTGATGCGTACAGTATACAACACAGGAAGAATAAAAGAATTTTGATAAACATTTTGAGTGATTGATTAAACATGTGGCTGTATATCCCTAATATCTTTCATGTTGGCATTAAAGATCTCCACATTTTCACCTACTACGTATAAGTACATACTCGATATCTCAGAAGCTTAACTCTTGTGAAATGATCGATCTTTGTCTACAATCACATCTTTTAATCGTAAGCGATTAGAGATGTTTGACCGTTCTTGTACGAAATTTTATCGGACAGACGGATACAATTATCGGGTCGATACTCCTTAATAGATAAACGAATAATAAATTTCCTCGGCTAATCGGACTCGATCTTGGGTCAGTTTGATTAATTATTGAATCGGAACGATAGAGAATATCTCCGATATCAAAAATTAAACGATTCTGATACATAACCTATTTTTGTACCGGTTTTATCGCTTCCTTCCAGATTATTGGTGACGTCCCAATGACGTTTTCGTAAAATCTTGCGAAATCCATTATCGTAAGATTTACTAGCATTTCTATAATATATCGAGTATCGATAACGTCGTTAAATTAAAGTCACGCATTAAGTTTTCCGAGCACAGTAAAATGGCCATCGGCGTAATAGTTGACCGCTCCGATCTAACCCTAATATCGTAGAGGGGCTTATTTTTTATGCATGAAACGTAAGTGCGTGTCGTTCGCACGATTATCGGGCAGAGACGGAATCCGTGTCAACGCAAAACAGAATCCGCGTGGCCGAGAAATGCACTCAATTATGCAGGACATTCGAATCACGGGGCAGAGATATTCTAGTCGCGTGTCCGCAACCAAATCTGATTCGATCGATTGCGGCTATTCGAGAATTATCTGCCCCCTTCGCCCCACCATGCTGCTTCTTCGACCACCGAACTCATCGGTCAAACATCATTTGCGAACCGATTAAATTATTTCGTTCGGTTCGAAGCGAACGATCGACGCCATTTTCTAACCTTCATTCGGGTGCATCGTTCGAATTTTTATCAGATGTTTATGTGGTTGTTGTAGTCATTATCGCGTCGATTTGGAAATAAAAGGCTGATAAGATTTAAGTACGTTGGTTATACAGAGGGTCGTTGCAGCAAATCTTTGTAGAGTGTTGGGTTTCGGGAGTTTTTTTTGGGAAGTTGGGGATTTGAGTACTAGGGAATTTTGGAGCTTTGGAATTTGGGAATTTGAGTACTAGGGAATTTTCAAATTGCGGAATTTTAGTACTGGGGAATTTGTAAATTCTTGAAGTTGCGAGTTTGAGCACTAAGGAATATGGGAATTAGAGAATTTGTGTAATAGTAAATTTAGAAATCTGGAAAGTTTAGTACTAGGGAAATTGGGAATTTCGATGCTAGTAACTATATATTTGAGGAATTAGGCAATAGAGAATTGGGAAGTTAAAAAGTTTGAATACTAGGGAATTTGAAAATTGTTGAAATAGACTACTAGGGAATTTATAAATTTGGGGTGGAAGGAGTGAACTCTAGGGAATTTAAGTACCAAGGATTTCATAAATCTGAAAATTCAGGTAATAGGAAATTTATGAATTTGAATATTTGAACACTAGGGATTTTTGAAATTAGGGAATTTGTGCACTGAAAAATTTAAGTACTAGGAAATTTTGAAATTAAGCAATTTCAACTCTAGGAAATTTAAAAATTAGAAAATTGGAATTCCTAGGGAATTTTCAAAGTTAGGAACTGGAGTACTAGGGAATTTTTAAATGTGATAATTTAAGTACCAAGCAACTTTTAATGTGAGTACTAGGGAATTTATAAAGTTAGGGTTTTGAACACTAGGAAATTTTAGAATTGGGAAATAATTCCCAGGGAATTTTGAAATGTGAGAATTTAAGTACTAGGGAACTATTAACGTGAGCACTAGGAAATTCATAACGTTAGGGTTTTGGACACTAGGGAATTTTAGAATTGGGAAATAAGAGTCCTAGGGAATTTTGCAATGTGAGAATTTAAATACTAGGAATTTTTAACGATAGTACTAAGGAATTTATAACGTTAGGGTTTTAGATACTAGGGACTTTTGAAATTAGGAAATAAGAGTATTAGGGAATTTTGCTATGCGATCATTTAAGTACTAGGGAACGTTTGGCTTGATTACTAGGGAATTCATAAGGTTGAGGCTTTGAACACTAGGGAATTTTAGAATTCGGAAATTGAAGTGCTAGGGAATTTTGGAAGTTAGGAATTGGAGTACTAGGGGATTTTAGAATTCGTAAATTGGAGTACTAGAGAAATTTTAAAATTGAGAACTGAAATACTAGGGAATTTTTAAAGTTAGGAAATTTAAGTTCTAGGGAATTTGGAAAGTTGAGAATTGAAGTTCTAGGGAATTTTGAAATTGGGGAATTGGACAATGTAGTACTAGTAAATTTAAAAATTATGGAATGTATTAAGTAATTTTTGAATTTCACTACCGGGAACTTTAGAAATTTAAACATTTTGCAAATTGTAGCACAGAGAAATTTGGAAATTATTTAACTCAAAAATTCTTATTTTTAGTAACTTAAAATTTAAAAACTTAAAAGTTAAGAAATTCACGAATATAAAAATTCGAGTACATAAATTTCACTAAAAATTGATATTGCAAATAAACTTTAAATTATGATAATTGACTATTACGTACTATTAAAAAATTCATGAGGATGGAGGTATTAGCCTTGTTTACTTACGATGATGTATCGAATTGAAGTTTGCTTATCATGTTAGAAAATTCCCCATTTAATTACGAAAAACCGTTCAGATGCAGATCCTTTATCTCGTTCTACTTCGTTGTATCTTATCTCGCTTTGTAAACGATCACGTTTAATTGATAACAAATACAACTTCCGTGGATTTGGTGCACTGATAAGGGCTTTTAAAATTGTCGTACAAGAACTCAGAATCTTTGAGAACTATCAAAAATAACGAAATTGTTATACGAACACTGATATCTCTATATTTGTGTACTTAAATATTTGTAAAATTGCAATTGATGTTCCTGTAGCAACAAATTTAATTATTATTAATTTCATGTACTTAAAACTGATAAAATATCTTGAGAATTTTCAATAAAACGCACGACAATCTTAGAGATAATTTACGATGACCTTCCCCTTCTTTTCTTATACATAATTGTTAATAATATTACAACATATCTGCAATTTATCAAAACAATACTTCCTAAAACGATAAGGATTTTTGTTTCAATTGAAAGCATGGAAATTTTGACTTTATTGCAGCTATATTAATTTGGATTTATTGAGTAATTAATAACAGATTTGTAGTAATATTTTACTATGTAAATTACTTCTCATGTTTACAAATACTTCTTCAAAATTATTTCTCATTTTTTAAACTTGCAGTAATTTTCAAATGTATATCCTTTTAAAGTTACAAAAACTCTAATTTGTATATTTACACATTTTAGTATTTATGAACTTTTAGAAATTTAAAAATTTTCAAATTGACAAACATTTAATAATTGTCAAATATTTCATAATTTTCAAATTGTAAAATATTTCATAATTTTTAAATTGACAAATATTTAAAAGTTGAAACACTTTTCAATTAACAAACATTTAAAGATTTAGAAATTCTCAAGTTTAGATATTTTCAAAATCAAAACACTTCAAACTTGTATTATGTTAAAATTTACAATCTTTTACAGATATAAAAATTTCCAAATCAACAGACTTTTATAATTTATCAATGTGCGCTCTTGCAAGAGATTAAAATCATAAAATCTGCAATGTACAAACTTCCAAATGTTCAGATCAATAAATCTATAAATTTCCAAAGTATATTTTCAATTTTAAAAATAACTATATTAAATTTCAGAAAATTAGAAATTTTTTAGTTAAATTTTTATATCTACAAACATACAAGTTTAGAAATTTTCAGATAGAAAAATTTAGAAGCATCTTGAAGAAATTAAAATGGCGGAATAAATAGAATAGAAAGGTCTACAACTTTAAAATTAGAATCCGACAATAGAAACTGAAAACTAGAGCCCGACGGATGCACGTCACGAGAAATAATTAAATAAGTCATCGAAGGACGTTTCGACCGAGAATACATCTACCGAATCACGATCTGGCGAAAGAATGACAGAGAAAGAAACAGGGAAGAAAGAGAGAAGAAAGAAAAGTTTAGTAATCTACGTAGATGTTGACGCAATCGAGGAATTCCTCCTGCGAGACGGAGGAAGGAAATTGCGTTGCCCAATTAGAAATCGCGGGAAACCGCAGAAAGAAAGGCCAAGAGACAGCGAGGAAACTACTAGGAAGAAGGAGAGAGTAAAGGAGAGAGGAAGGGAGAATCAGAAAGAGTGAGAATGTTTCGAAACATCATCGTACTTTACCGCAGGATGATTATCCAATTCAGAATGTATTTGGTTAGCCACAGAGAAAATATTCTACCGTGTGCAACTAAAATCTTATATATTAATTACTTCTAGAATGTTCTTTGACGGTTACCGAATGACAGCTAACAAAAAATATCTTCCCGAAAAATGTCTTCTTGACAGGTTAGGAAACTGCATCATCTTCATCTGCATATTTCACTATCGAAAAATTAACAGTGCATAAATACAACCCTTCATATTTTGAATCTTCAACTAAAGAATTATGGTTGGTCCTTAAATACAAATTCGTAATACGTAAATAATGCGCGTCGAATTGACATATGAACCGTAAATTAGCTAGGTTACAGAAATCCTTTTCAGGCGGTCATAAATGCGGTTTATTTGTTTTTTTCCATTACAGGAGATGGCGTTCCAGTCAGCATAAATATACCAACCTATTATAGTGTCCTTATGTTGGCGTTAATCGAGCTTCGTAAACAAATTCATTGTGTTGCCTCATCTGCTTCGTTTTACATTCGTACGTTTTGTAAAGGTTAGAAAGTGAAATGCCTCGTGGAAAAGAACATTCAGGGAGAGAAAAAGCGGTGATCGATGCTTTTCGCATTGAAGGCAAAGGTTACGGTTATGTTGTGAAACAAATAGGTCGTTCAAAAAGTGCTATCGACGATTATAGTGAAAGACGTAATGAGAAGCGTTGAAATTTCCCGCGAAAAGTGTTTGTGACATAAACGTGAAATTTTACGATTTGGTTTTAACGCGAAGATATTGGTTAAGTGTGAGATTAGTACAAATTAAATGTTGTGAAAATTATTCATAAAATTATTATAACATCTTTGTGTTAAGAAGAAAATGTCACAACTGAAAATCGAAGATAAATCAACGAGACGTTCAGTGTAAATGCTTCGTTAGTACAGATTAGAAAAATGTTAGTAAAAATATTTATTCTAAAGAAATTAATGTTTTCTAGTTACAATTTGTCTTTTATAAATTATATTTAGTGAAAAAAAAATTTAATTTAAATACACTAGACAATTTTAATTCATATTTACGGAATGTACAAAAATTGTAAAATATTTTTCGAAATATAATTTCGGTTATAGGTTATGGTATGAGATTACCGCTTCACAAAAAATACTCCATACTATTTATGTCTTACAGAATAAATAGTAACTATTGATACATTAAAAAATTATTTGTAACTGTATTGAAACACAACAAAAATTTAATTTTCATGCAAAGTAGTTGGTACATAAATTTGTATACACTTTAAATAGTTTACCGGAAATAGTACTACGTAATTAGATTAATCTACTCGTTCCCCTGACGTCATCCCATAGGAAATTTCTGGAAAATATTAGTTTTACATATTTAACGTTTTTTATTTAACTTGCATATTCAGTTGTTTATGAATTAAAACTTGCAATAATTGACACACTAAATTATTAAATATAAATTATTATAAATTATTAAAACCTAGTGTGTTTGCCATAAAATACAATAAAATTTCTTTTAAACGGTTGGTATATTTATGAAAAGTCTAAACATAATTTTTATAAAATTTAACAAGCAAAATGAATAAGAATAAAACTTAATGGAAAAGGAACGAAAAAGAATAAAATTTAATGGAAAAGGAATGAAAAAGAATAAAATTGAATTGAAGAAAAATGAAGAAGAATAAAATTAAATTGAAGAAGAATGAAAATGAATAGAATTGAATTTGTAGCCATTTTACAATTAGCAGCTGAGGTCAGTAACGAAGATTGGCGACCAAGGATTAAAATAATTGAACGCTTAGCAATTCCCAGGACGGTACACAAGCATGGGAATCGATGGCGAAAACTCGTCATGAAATCCACGAAGTTCCTCGTTTGATCCACGGCTCTCTTTCTCTTCGCTGGTTGCTCTTTCTTCATCTCCGCATCACGTTCTCGTGCAATTACGCCATTGCATCTCTCACCTCCGTCTAATTTCAACACCGCGAGCCACAGACGCAGTACCAGAGGCCGATAAAACGACGGAAAATCAAAGTTCAAGAACGCGGGAGCACGAATATCGCGCAGGAAAAGACGCGGAAAATAAACGACGGAAAAAGCGGAAACGAGACTGGGATAATTGAATAGAAACATGAAGGGAACGAAATGGTGGTAAAGGAAAAGGTGAGTGCACAAAATGGTGGTACATGCGCTCGTGTATAGTTCAGAGGATTCTTTATGATGAGGACACGTATGCGAACGTGAAAAATTTTAGAGTAACATATATTTTTATTAGGTATTACCGTAGTAGCGGTACCAGGTATTTTTAATGTACTTTAAATATTTAAGTTTTCGACGTTCCGAATTTTTAAATATGGACATTGTATTCGTGTCTTCGTATTTTTAAGTTTTTCTGTTTTCGAAATTATAGATGTATAGATTTGTAAGTTTTCAAGTCTGCTACTTCTCAAACTTTTATACCAATGAATGTATAAATTCATACAATTACAAATTTTTCAATTGTTATTGTGAATTACTAATCTATTAAATTTTTCAATTCTTAAATATATAAATTACCAAATTACTAAATATTTCAGTTACTGAATTCATATATTTCTTCATTTTCAAATTTATTATTCCAACATCTGTAAAGTATAATATTCCTATATGACCATAGATATGCATAGCAATGTCACTATATCACAGTATCCTCAGAATCTAACATCCCTAGGTACCAATAGCTGTATATATCAATATCTTTATTTCCGAATATCCCTAGAGCTCAACAACACTAAAGGCAGATATCTCTAGATCCCAACATCCTTAAAATCAAATATCCCTAGACTCCGACGTCCCAATTTTCCTGGACCCCAACATCCCTAGTTCGCAATATTCCTAGATCCCAATATCCCCAAATCCCTAGATCCCAATATCCCCAAATCCCTAGATCCCAAAATCCCTACATCAAAAAATCCCTAGAATCAAAAATTCGTAGATCCAAGGATCCCTAGATCAAAAAAATCCCTAGACCCCAATATCCCTAGATTCCGAAATCCCTAGATCCCAACATCCCTAGATCCCAATATCCCTAGATTCTGAAATCCCTAGACTCCGAAATCCCTAGATCCCAACATTCCTAGATTCCAAAATCCCTAGATTCTGAAATCCCTAGGCCCAAAAATCCCTAGGTTCTGACATTCCTAAACCAAAAAATCCCTAGAGCCCAATGTCCCTACATACCAAAGTCCCTAGATTCCAATGTCCCAAAATTCTTAGATCCCAAAATCCCTAGATCACAATGTTCCTAGACCCAAATGTCCCTAGATCCCATTGGTCATTCCGAATATGCATACATTTCCAATTACCCACAGATAAAAATCCCCAATACTCTAAAATGGCAACACTTACAAATAACTGTTTCCCTGAATCTCTCTAAAATTCCTAAACTAACAATTTTGCAACTCGTCAAATCCCCAGACTAAATTCTCATATCCACACATCCTGAAATTTGAAAGTTTCCATATCCCACGGTACCCAATTTCCGACGTCTCGAAATTTTGAATACGTCCCAAAATCTTCGGATTCGAAAAAGTCGAAAAGAATAAAAGAACAGGTTTCCTCTCGAGTGGCATATTTTTCCGCCGCGATACCAGATTTGCCGTAGACTGTACGAGGAGCGGTGGAAAGTCGAAATAATTGGCATAAACGAAGTATGAAATACGGAGGTGAAAAACGAGACGGGGTACGGTCGAACAAGAGAGACGGAAGAAGAAGAAGAGGAAGAAGACGAAGAAGAAGGGAACGTATCGAAGCGTGGAGGGGATCGGCGTCATTTCAGTCGTCCTCCCGGATGTGCAGCATCATTACGTGGCATTCTTCGAGGCTGCAAGATCTCCCTTTCTTTCTTCGCTCGACGCGTTGACGTAACCGCGACAAAACAAATTCCTTTTCTAAAAACGAGATATTCGGAATTCTGATCGGTCTGGTTTCAGCTTCTCCGGACAACACTCATAACAGGAGTGTTTTTTTCTTTGAAAAAATATGGAGAAAAAGAAAACAGGAACCTTGCAGACAACGATTCCGTCTGACGTTCGCCGATTGTACCGTGGCGTCAGTCTCGTTCGAGTCGTTTCGGATTTTGTATTGAATTGGAATTTGCATGGGACGGTTACGAAATGTTCAGAAAATTTTGTATCTCATTTTACTTTTGAAACTTGCTTATGCAGCTTCTGCAGCTTGGTCTGCAGTTTACTTTCTTGGTACGGAGTTTGATTGGATTTTTGTTATATTTAATATAGTGATGCTTCTTTTATAGTTTAATAGAAGAATGGTGATGGAAACACTGTACTATAGTAGGAATGTCGTGGTGTTGTAATAAAATTATTGTAGTAGATATATTATGGTACAATTGTTACATTTTAATGCGAATTACTGTAGTATAATATTAACTAGTGTATTACACTAATATAGTAATACAATAGTAACTATAATACTCTTACAATATAATATAAATTACTACTATACTAATATGTACTATTGTAGTATAATGTTATTATGACTAACTATACTACTATAATAAGGATACTATAGTGTAGTAGATATGTTATGGTACAATTGTTACATGTTAATGTGAATTACTATAGTATAGTATTAACTGTTACTCTAGTATATTATTACAATAGTAGCTATTATACTCTTACAATATAATATAAATTACTACTATACTACTACTATACTAATATGTACTATTGTAGTATAATGTTATTATTACTAACTATACTACTATAATAAGGTTACTATAGTGTACTAGATATGTTATGGTACAATTGTTACATGTTAATGTGAATTACTATAGTATAGTATTAACTGTTACTCTAGTATATTATTACAATAGTAACTATTATACTCTTACAATATAATATAAATTACTACTATACTACTACTATACTAATATGTACTATTGTAGTATAATGTTATTATTACTAACTATACTGCTATAATAAGTTTACTATAGTGTAGTAGATATGTTATGGTACAATTGTTACATGTTAATGTGAATTACTATAGTATAGTATTAACTGTTACTCTAGTATATTATTACAATAGTAACTATTATACTCTTACAATATAATATAAATTACTACTATACTACTACACTACTACTACCTTATTACTATACTACTACTATGTACTGCTGTACTACTATAGTATAACGTTATTATAATTAACACTACTATAGTATAGCATTGTAATAGTCGCTACTATACTACTATAATATTATGCAATACCAATTACTATACTATAGTAGGGTAATATAGTATCAATTTCTATACTATTATACTACTATTATACAATCTCATTATAGTAATTCTTGTACTACTATAATATAGTATAAAATGAACTACTATACTGCTATAGTATACTGTTACTATAATATACTGTTTTACTACTATTTATATAGTATATTACCATAGTATAATATACTATACTCTTATTGTATACTATTATAATAACTACTATACTCCTACAGTATACTATAGCATAAACTACTATACTATTTCAAAATTCCATTATCACAATTTCTCTAACAAATCAGAACATCTACATTTATCTATTTATTTATTTTTATATATATCTTTTACAAGAAATTTTCTTTTCAACCATTTTTATACCAACAATTTATTTTTATATTTGATTACGTATTTTTCTCACAAACAAGTTTTGAAATATTTTCTATGACTTTGTCGTGTAAAGAACAAACTTTTTACGCCTACATATATCTAAATATAAAATGACCCTTTCTTTAGAACCACCCTTAAGCCACCGAACACTTTAAATGTCCTGCGGTTAAATGTCAAAACCATACAGAATGCTAAATTGAAAATTTAAAATGCCAGTCTCTGTTAGGTGAAGTAAACAATGCTGGGAATTAAATAGCTGAACGATTTTTTATGATAATAAATTTGAAATCACAAGTAAATTTTTAGTTTTATTTTTAATATCTGCATGGTTAGGAAATTAAGAAATTTAGTAATTTTGGAATTTTTAAATTTGTGAATATTAAATTAGGAAATTTTTCAATTTAAAAATTAGGGAATTTACAAATTTTCCAATTTAAGAATTAGGAAACTTCTAAATTTGGGATTGAAAAATTTTTAAATTAGGGAATTTAGGAATTTTTAAACTTGAGAATTTTTGAATACTACAAATATGAAAATTTGGAAAGTTAATATATAAAATTTTAACACCCTGAGAATTTTTTAATCTGAAAATTGGAATTTGATAATTTAATATCTACAAATTTTGGAAATATGAAAATCAGGAAATTTAGAGATCATAAAATTCAAGATGCAGAGAACCTGAGAAGATTAGAAATTCTAGATTTATTGAATTTGAGAATTTTTTTTTCTAATAGGACACAGGGTTAAAAAGCAACGTTGTTGGTCCACCTGGATTTTCCGGGGGATTGTCAAGCACCGAAAAGATTCCCGAGGAGGCGTAACATTAATCATGGTGGAGGTATGTGCCAAGGCTCGAGGTCGAAATCTTTTTTTTTTTCTTCCTTTCTGAAAGAACGATGATCCACAATGGACTCCTCGGATCTTCCTTGCTTACGCTTGCGTCTGATCGATCGAAGAAAGGATCCGCCTGAAAAGTTATCGGCTCCTTTCTACCCTACTCAGGGACCTATGAAATCTTCAACTCGAATTCCAACGGATCTTGTTCTAAAAGAACCACCGACACAATATTTTTCGACGGAAAACTTTCAATACACCCACCACCGAACAACCTTTCAATCTGTCGCTTAAACTTGTGTCAACATTTTTCTCGATTTCTTTCTTACTGATTCACTCTTGTATGTATTTTCTTTTTTCTTTCTTTTTTTTTTTTGATGCAATTTGAGTTTCTTTTTTTATCGGTGGTAGAAATTGGTTCGCGAATTTGAGTGGAACGGAGATTTTGATGTTTTTTAAATTGCTTTGTGTTGAGGAGGATTTTTGAATTTTTGTGTAATTTATAGGTTTATTTGATTTTTATGAATGGCGAATTTTTAAGGAATTGGATTATTTAGATGACGAGTGATCAATGGTTAATTTTCAAAATTTAAACTTTTTTCGAATTTGCAAATTGAAACGTTCAAAAATTCCTACACTTTCAAATTTAAAAATTTCCAAAATTCAAGTTTTCCGAATTTGAAAATTACAAAATGTACTGAATTGCATAATTCCAAAATTTCTCAAATTGCAACATTTCCAAATTTCAAAAATATAAAAATTCCAAAATTTCTTAAATTTTTAAAAAACCTAAATTCCAAAATTTAAAAATTCCAAAATTCCAAATTTCAAAAATGCCAAAATTTACCAAATTCCATAATTCCATATTTCAAGAATTCAAAAATTTCCCAGATTTCAAAATTTCTCAAAATTCAAAATTTACCAAGTTCCATAATTCCAAATTTCTAAAATTCCAAAATTTCAAAATTTCAAAAATGCCAAAATTTCAAAAATCCCCCAAAATTTCCCAAATTCTATAATTCCAAATTACAAAAATTTCCCAAATTTCAAAATTCAAAAACTCAAAATTTAAAAAATCCCAAAATTTCCCATAATTTACCAAATGCCATAATTCTAAATTTAAAAAAGTCAAAAATTTACCAAATTTTTTAATTCCAAATGTCAAAAATTCCCAAAATTCGAAAATTTACCAAATTCTATAATTCCAAATTTCAAAAATTCCCAAATTTAAAATTCCAAAATTTGAAATTTTAATAATTCTCAAATTCAAAACTCCCCAAAATCTCAAATTCACTATTTCCAAACGCCCAAATTTATGATATTTACAAATCCCAAAACGCAAAACATCGATAAATCAATTCCAAACAACTATGAACACCAATGACATCAAAACCTCTCTAAACCTCTTTAAAGTCGCCATCGCCTCTCCCAAAAATTCAAGAAATTTCATCACTCAAATTGCATCTGAAAAAGAAATTCCACGTTAAAAATTTAAATAAACAACGCCTACATTTATTATAAGAGCATATATCATTCGAAAGAGCATATATCATTTTCCACGACGAACAAGAATACAGAGCGGATGTGAAATGTGCTGTGCACAATGGACGATTAGCGATGAATCAGCTGATTCGATCGATAAGACGTTTCAGCGTTTCCTTCCTTCATCCCTGTTCGAGAATGGATCGTGGAGAAAACGGGAAAAAAGCGACACGGGGAAAAGGCCGAGCACAAGAATCGGTGGTACTCATAAGTCAGCCAGGATATAACAGGTAAAACAGGTTTGTGGGCGTCCAGAAATGTGGGCTACCTGCATCGGTTTTCGATGGGATCCTTCTTCAAACTCGCCTGCCGATTCTTGCGGAAGAAAACCGAAGAAAGGGGAGAAACGGGCCACCCCGTGCACCTGTTTCGTTAAACCGATTATTGTCTCTTGAGTGCAGTATTTTCCAGTGATTTTATTGCAATAATTATTATTATTAGTTAGGCTATATAATTACTTTTAGACTGTAGCAGTTTTTTATTTACTTCTTTTTGACAGAAAATGACGTTCAGGTTATACACATTATTGCACGACTTGACAGTGTAATAGTTAAATACAAATTGGCGCCATTTTCAAAACTTTCGTTTAGGTTATACAAATTATTGTCCAACTTGACAGTGTAATTATTAAATACAAATTGGCGCCATTTTCAAAACCTTCGTTTAGGTTATACAAATTATTACCCGACTTGACAGTGTAATCGTTAAGTACAAATTGGCGCCATTTTCAAAACCTTCATTTCCATACATCGCTTACAAAAAAAATTCTTAATTCCACTACTCAAGTCATTTTGTAAACCCATGGTTGCACCGTTTTACACTCCACAGCGACAACTTCATTTTGTTGATGACGTCACTTCGCTATAAGCCACGTGTCATCGAATAGACTTATCAGTATATCTTGCAATTACTTCCTTAACAATTATTATTATTGATTTATCTGAAAGTAACTCTTGAAGCAGAAACGAATTGTGTTGGGAAACAGTGAGTATTTATTTCAAATAACAATACATAGTGACTGTCATATTTTCCGACGAGTGCTTGATCGCAACTTCACTTCATGTTGCGTAGTAACAGTGTTAGGAATCAATTTATTTAATAAAGTTTCTTGAAAATCAAGTGACGGTTTAATTACAACCTATTTCTAATAATTACTTTGTTAGTATCATATAGTATCATATTATCATATTGTCATGTTCTTATATCATTATAATTGTTATAAAATCATAATTATAGTATTAATCTTGCTGGAATATTATCATTAGATTATATTATTGTATTGTTATATTATCACAGTATCATATTGCCATATTATCACATTATCATACTTACATTTTAACATATATTAAAATTTATTTATTAAAATATACAAATGGTAATATGTATTAAATATACAATATATATAACATGTATTAAATATACAATATATCTACTATGTATTAACTATATAATATATATAATATCTCTATTAAATATACATATCACAATATGCATCATAATACAATTATTACACAGCTGAAAATATCAACAAAGTATGACGTAATATCATAACACAATACCATAATCATACTGCTAAAAACATTAGAGTCATATCAGTACATTATTATAACATGTAACAGTATAATAATGACATAATATTTACAAGAAACGTAACAAAAAAATTATCAGTCCGATTTAAATAATGTATGCATGTGTAATAAAACAACGCACGCGAGACACTTAGTCGATTCGACGTGTCTGAAAGATGGCCGTAAAGACGTCTTTATGCAAATTCGAATAAGGAAATAAAACAGGCACACACAGATCATTTTAATCGTTTGCGTCAGTTAAGGAGAAAGATTATTCACTTGTATCGAAATAAAACGAGGAAGAGCTCGTGATCGAAACGATGAATATTGCCCGAACAAACAAAGATTTCGTGCGACAATCGACGGAAACAAAGAGAAATTATTTTTCGGAGATTATTACGCTATTGATTCGTTATCTCTTATCGGCTTATTGGAATTATTCGATTCGATTACTTCCACACGGTTTTTATGATCTAACAATTCTACCGGAACGTCATATTCTTGTTTGTCTGTAAAAACTAACACTTTTTCTCTGCTAACCAAGCCGGATACTCTTCCTTGAATTACTTCGTTATCACTTTGTTATCGCTTCTCGTGACTCATGCGCAGTTTCATTCTTCCGATTAATTGTAAACCGTTCTGTTCAATCTTTCCGATGGTAAATAGTCGCGTTCGAAAGTGAGGTTAGTTTACGTTACGTGTCAAAGGACTTCACTGAATTTTTATTTATACTTATTGTTTATTGCCCTCATTGTTATTGTACGTTTATTGTTTTATCCCGCACTTTTATTTTATGCTTTTTATTGAAACCACTGATTTATTTTGCACTTTTAATGCGCGCATTTTACGCACTTTACGATCGTAGGGCAACTGCACCTAATATGGAACAGCGCCTAATATGGCACCGCGTCTCCGCAAACAAGTAGCAGAATCTGTGACCGTGGAAAGTATTTCGTTATGAACAGAAAATTAGTATTAATACAAAAGTACATTAGTATTAGTACAAAAGTTTCTGAAAGGTAAGTTAAATATTTAAAACTTTTAGTGAAAGTAAATTGTGAAATCTCTGTATGATTTATCAAATTTATTTTCGTGGAATAATTATTTTGATGACGAAATGGGGACGCAGTTGAGTGTTATGTTATTGTTAAAAGTACATATTGAGTGCATACACATTGCTAATATTATGTAGTATTATGCTTTTATCTTTCTAAGTACGTTATAGATAATAATCAAAATAATGGGTCCAATACTTGTAAACGTATTTTAATATAAATATTAAATTTTGGAATTTTGAAATTTCAAAATTTGGAAATGTGGAAATTAAAAACTTTCAAAATTTAAAATACGAAAATTTGAAAACGTAAAAAATTAAAAATTGATAAATTTAATATAAATATTAAATAAATTAGACATTTTTTTGTAATTAAATAAATATTCGTTTTTTATAAAATGTAAATTTTTGTTATTTCTTTTTATGTATTTTTAACAAGTTACATATCAAGTGCCATTTTTATAATTTATCAATTCTGAATATTTTTACAATTTTTATCGTAATATCAGGATACTTAAAAGTATTGCATAATTATCTGTTAATATGCAAATGTATAGTAATTTTAGCATATTATAACGGTAATTCGTTAGAAAGGAAACGTGTCACTATTTTTAGGAAGCTTTTAGTCAGGTGCTACATATTAGGTGCAATTATCGATATCTGGATATATCGAGAATGTTGTTGACATATCGATAAGGCGAATCGAAACAGGTGTGATTGAAGTGGATGTGAATTTCCAAATCTTTAAATTATAAAATTCTCAGTTTTTAATTTTTTAAGTTTTCAAATTTCCATATTTTAAATTTTGAAATTTTTTAATTTCCACATTTCCAAATTTAGAATTTCAAAATTCAAAAATTTCCAATTCCAAACTATCAAATTTCTGAGTCCCAAAATTTCTACATTTCAATTTCCAAATTTTCAAATTTCTAAATCCGAAAATTTAAAAATTTCCAATTCCAAAATTTCAAATTTTTAAATCTGAAAATTTAAAAATTTCAAATTTCTAAATCTGAAAATTCAAAAATTTCAAATTCCAAATTTTCAAATTTCTAAAATTTCCATAATTCAAAAATTTCAAATTTCTAAATCCGAAAATTCCATATTTCCAAAATTCTAAAATTTCAAATTTCTAAATCTGAAAATTCCAAAATTGCAAAATTTCACATTTCTAAATCTGAAAATTCCAAAATTGCAAAATTTCACATTTCTAAATCTGAAAATTCCAAAATTGCAAAATTTCACATTTCTAAATCCGAAAATTCCAAATTTCCAAAATTGCAAAATTTCAAATTTCAAATTTCTAAATTTCTAAATTTCAAAAATTGCAAAATTGCAAAATTTCAAATTTCCAACTCCCCATTTCCTCAAACTTCCTACCTCAAACCCCCAAATTCCCAAAAAGTAAAATTCCAAACGTAAAATTCTCACACCTCCAATTTACAAATATGTAAAAGTAAAAAATTTGCAAATTTGAATATTCAGAATTTATATTCTTTTCGATACCGTTAACCTTTCTGAAATTTCATCGCTGAATAGATATCATTGTTATTTGCATTTATTTGATATTTAAAGACATTTCATAACAAAGATCGTGATACAATCACCTTAAGAACGTGTAATGTTAAATTTAATACTCGTTGCATACCACCTGCATTCCTATTCAATGTATCCTCTCCTTGTTCGTACTATCGATATTATCGACATATCGTTGAAATCGTTGAAATTGTTAATCGAGCTTTAGGACAGAAAAATGCATTAGACAATAGATCTATCTTGTACTTCATCTATGGATAATGTCGATAATCTGTCGTCCAAATATCGATAGTCGATAGTCACATCCCTAACCTCAATTGATTTAAATATATTCGATGTTTTATAGTTAACCTTTTCTATAGTTAAATATCGATTAGGTATCGTTAAGGTACTGGTAATCGATAGTCGTAACTCCAGACTCAACTAACTATAAAAATTTAAAAATATATTAGATAATAAAATTGTTACGGTTACATATCAATATCGATAATCGTCACATCTCAACTGTCAAAAAAGTAATAGAAAATACATTAAATGATCAATTATGTATTTTGTCTGCAACTAAATATTGGCAAGGTATCAATAAAATATCAATAGTCACCTTTAGTCTGAATCAATTGAAAGGTAATAAGAAATATATTAGATAATAGGACTATTACATCTATGCATAAATATCAATAAAGGTACCGACAAGTTATCGATAATCAATATCCATCTTCAATACAAACCTATTGAAAAAAGTAACACAAAATATAACAAATGATAGGTTATGTATCTCGTTTACAGATAAATATCAATAAGGTATCCATCCTCAACCCGACTGAAAAGAGTAACGAAAAATATATTAAATGATAGGTTTATCATACGTCCGTCCTTGGCTAAATATCAATAAGGTATCGATAACCGATAACCATCAGTCTGAGAAGAGCAATGAAAAATATATTAGATGATAGGTTTATGATGCGCGACTGTGGTTAAATATCAATAAGGTATCGATAAGGTGTCGATAATCGATAATCGCATCGGCAGTCTGGACGTATTTAAAAACGTAGCGAACGGTTCGACCTCGGGGAGACATTTGAACCCGGCGAGAAGCAGGTCCGCGTCGCGTCGCCAGTCAGAATCGCGATTACGAGGAAGCTACGAGGAAGTCGGTAAAGCCGCCCCTCCATCGTTCCACGGTATTTCCCACTCGATTACAACGCTTCGATTATTTCCGTTCGCGCCGTATAATCGTCCATCTATCCGTCCTCGTTCGACCCGTTCAACTCGTACGATCCGGTGGTCCATTTGTCTCCGTTCGTCGAACGCGTAATACGGCGCGGTTAGTCACGCGCATGCGCTCTGCCATTATTCCGTGGGGGCGCGGAGTGGGGGGAGTGGCGGCAAGCTTCCAGCGGAGATCGCGGTTCGCGACTCAGTCGTTCGCCAGCTCCGACACCGGGTGGATCTGTTTCGTCGAGACGTTATCCGGTGACTTTCAACGGCCAGCCGGACAAATCGAATCGTGTCCGAGGTGAAAGGAGATCCGTTTCGTTCGTGTTCCGCGTCCTCCTCGAGTCCGTCTGCTCTACCATATTAACCCCCCGTCTTCGATAAGACTTCGACGAGAGAGACAGGAGTGTGATTCGAGTGGTGCCGATACTGTGATACACACTTAGCCAACTGTAGATAGGCTCTGTGATATACGCGTGCACACATGGATATTTCCATACCTCTGGACTTTTCTCGTTATATCGGAATGATACTCGCATGAGAGATATCGGAAACTATAAACGTTCGTCGCGGATGCTAAGTACGTACGTTGTGCGCGAAGATCAAACGAACGATAGTATGCATGATCGTTACGAGCTATTTGGAGTGGATGTATAAATATATGAAGAAGAGAATCGGAGAAAAGAGATTCGAGGCGGAAGAAAAGATACACGTGGTCGGTCGGTGTCTCGAGGATACCTGTGGATGCCAGCCTGGAGTCGCGACGTATTAGGGCGCGGATTTCTGCCCGATGACCGCCGTACAGATTCGTTTCTACTTGCCAGCCGATCTCCAACGCTGATACTACGCCGCGTCAGATGGTTTATCGGCTAAGCCGCAATTGAGGTAACTACTTTATTGTCTTTATTTCCTGCGTCTTCTTTCTTGCATGCACTTCCGCGTTACGCTTCGTTTCAATACGATACTGTTTTTAACCCTTTAACCACGGTTCTCGAATCTATTCTACATCGCACATTTCGCGTCGGTTTTTAACCCACTTCAAAACAAGATTCTCGATTCGACGCGCATGTACACAACGTTTTTCAAATAGACCAGCATTTTAGTAAGAAATCGGTGGCATCTTTATACATATTTTTATTTTATATTTATATTTTTATCTTTTATATTCAATTTATCTCTTCATACTTATTATATAGTACATTTTTATTTTTGTGTATATATTGAGTATTTCTGTTTTATGAATTATGTATTCCCTTTATGAAGTATTGTAATTTTTTTTATACATGTAGGTATTTATTTATGTTAAGTGTTTATTTAAGTGCAGTTTATTATAGTTCTTACTTTACTTCTGTGGTATTTATTTTTACTTATAAATTATTAGAGTACAATTTTGTATTTACATATTTATTTAATATTATAGTATTTTTACAAATTTATTAAACAGTGTATACCTCTTTTAAAATATTTAAGCTCGTGAAAAATAGTTCTTTGACTAACAAACCATTGTGTATTTTCGAACGAGGAAAGTGTGTTTAACTTTGACAGGGTCAAATGTGACCCTATCATGGATCTTGAGAGTTGACTGATGTAACCAACTATTTTTGGTCATTACCAAACATCCAGTAACAACCGTTATTTCATAATGGTTTCATGTTTGGTTAAACCCGCTGAGGACCACCTGGGTGTCTGGACACTCAAAGTCTCTCTTGAAACTTTAAAATACGTTCAGTTTTGGAAGAGTTATGAAACACAGGGTTTGTATACAAGTCTGTAAATTAACGGAAGAATATAATGTAGACAGCCGACGTAATAGTTTAGACTAAACTTCAGTTTGGGTTGTTTGAAATTATGTGCACTGCAATGATTCTAATCCGGAGCGTGGAAAATGGTGGTCTTTGGCGCGCAAATTTGAAAAATGTTGTGATTTGTTATTGCGTCAAAAATTTAATTTTTGTTTACAGTTTTAGCGACTAACAGTAAAATTACCGTGTTTTATATTTTCTTTTTAGTGTTCGCATGGTTGTATTACAAACTAGAAGAATTTATTAATGAACAAATTTACTATTGTCTGAATGTTTGCATGTTTCGTATTACCAATTTTGTAAATACACGAAATTATGATATATAAACAACAAAATAATTTCTGACAGTTAAGATTACTGTGTGATTTATTAACTTTTGAAAATTTTTGTTTATGATTATATTATAAACTTTGTAAATATATTAAATGATGATAAATAAACAAAAATTAATTTTTAACAACTAACATTAAATATTCTGAATTTTTAAAACATTTTGCATGTTTGTGATTATTATATAAATTATAATAGTGTTCTAAATTTTGATAAGTACAAATCATAGATGAATGAAATAATAATTTCTAAAATTAAAATTACACGGTTTCTTAATTTTTGGAAATTTTGCATGAACAATGTATGCATAGTTAATTTTATAAAAGTGCATATCGTAATAACGGATAATTATTTTCCAAGTTTCTTTGAATCACCAGCTTTTTAATTTAAATAACGCGTTGACGTAAATAATGATTCTATCTTGGAAATGATTTGAAACACTAAGGTTCTGAGTCATGTGAATTTTTTTTAACTCGCTGTCGACAACCTGTCTCGCATAGTTCAGCAAATTACAGGCTAAATTAATAACGCTTAGAATTATGGTCACGATCGCTATCGGCCGCATTAGGAATAGAGTTTACTCTTTAACTTTTGATTTGGTTTAATTACCCATTCATTTTATTCTTAAAATTGCACGCTGCAACCTCCATGCGTTCTTCAGAATATTCTCATGGGTCGTATCATACCCACATTTCGCACTTAAATTAACATTTGTAATTGTACTGTATTTTGTTCTCGAGCTAACGTTTTGAACTTGATATAATCTTGTTTAAAAAATTATATTTAGTGCATTATTGAAAAAATAAAAATCACTATTATAGTAATTTATAGTAATAATTATTATTATAGTAATAATAATTTAGTAGTAATAATACTAATAATAATTATTTAGTAAAATGTTTGTAACAAAAATAACAAAATAATTTATATAAATTAAAGAAGGTATAGAAATGACATATTAGGTTGGAAAAATGTAGTTTTTAATTTTTATAAATACATAATAGTAAGAAAATAATAAAAGTGATATATTTTCTACTACTTTTAATTATTTAAAAATGTAATGTTTGACTTAGAAAAAATAACATAGTTTTGAATGTTGCAAATTTACATTTTGATAAGATCTAAGAAAAGACTATAATTTTAAATGGAAAGTTGTAATTTATTTATGAAAGTTGTCATTGCTTTACGACTCACCAAGTATCATAATATATAATTTTTAAAGATTGCAAGTCTAGTAATTAATTAAATATTATTCACAATTTTTGTACAATTTTTTAAAATTTAATTTCTAATTTTTTAATAATTAAATATTGTTCATAAACAATTTCAACATAAAGATTGTTTAAATTTATTTTCTAACTACTTTATAATCAAATATTTATAAACAATTTATAATATAACAATCTTTATAAATTTAATTACTAACTGCATAATAATTAAATATTTTTCATATAACTTTCCTTAAAATTTAATTTCTGATTACTTAATAATTAAATCTCAATAATAAATAATTTATACATATTAGTTTTTATTAATTCACTCACTAATTCTTTAATAATTAAACATTTTTCATAAATATTTTTTATATAACATTTTCAAAACTTAATTTCTGATTACTTAATAATTAAATCTTAATAATAAATAATTTATACATAATAGTTTTTATTAATTCACTCACTAATTCTTTAATAATTAAACATTTTTTATAAATAGTTTTTATATAACATTTTCAAAACTTAATTTCTGATTACTTAATAATTAAATCTCAATAATAAATAATTTATACATAATAGTTTTTATTAATTCAATCACTAATTCTTTAATAATTAAATATTTTTCATAAATAGCCTTTATATAACTTTTCTCAAAATTTAATTTCAAATTACTAGATAATTAAATGTTACCCATAAACATATTAAATTTATTTAATTTCCAATTAGCTCACAAATAAATATTAATCCTAAACAATTCATACAAAATTTTGTTTATTTAATTCCTAATCGCCTTACAATATTTGCATTTGTATTTTCTCCACATTTAATTTCTAATTGTTTCACAATTAAATTCTATTAGCTTGATATTTAGATTTTTTCTTCCCGCGTTTACTGGAAGTAGTAATGCGTTGTAGTGAACACTTTGAAAACCTAAATCCGTTTGCTAGTTTGTCAACTATAGTCACATGTACTTGTCATAAAAAACATATTGACTTAAAGTATATTCAGAGCATACGCTTATTTGGATATTTAAATTTTCGCGGTTATTTTGACGGCCGAGTTCGAAAGCGTCCTAAGTGCAATCTATTATCGATGACGTCAGAAGCCGCGAAATTTCAAATGTCCGAAGACAGTGACGGTAATTACAACGAATTATTAACTAGTTAATACAATAATTAATTAGTATTAATTCGATATATACCACCAAAACAACTTCGAATCCCTACACAAAATATAGAGCAGTAAATTGTTATGTAATTTACATAGTCAGATTTCCTGAATCGCATAAACAATGTTTTCGAGCGTTGCAATAAAATATAAAATTAACTGAATATTTTTCCGATTCGAAGCATTTGGAATTATATTAAGCTTCTTTGATGACAAATCTAGTTATTTTGAAAGCACATTTCTTGGTGAGAAGACGATTCCTATTATTTTAACAGAAATTATAAATTTAACTTTGGACTTCAGGTGATACATTTCCACACGTATATTTTTAATTTTATCGACTCTGTTGAATATCCGAATTCAAACACAAATGGACTTAGACCACTTTCAAAATAAACGACTGATTTATTGTTAAACCGTTGACTCAACCAAGGATTTTCAAGAATAGCTTAACGCTGCGAGAAATTGTCCTAAACTGATAACTTGTAATTATACGCGGCTTATCATCGAGCGTGTTTATCGAATTTAGGCACACTGTAAACACACTTCCTTTCCGTTATTTCATTTTTTCTTATACGGCCGAGCACGTGTCAATATAATGAAATTCTGCGTATCATCGTGGTAAAAAATATTTTTAAAAATGTTTACTCGTGATTATCGCGAAATTAATATTCCGGATGGCCAGATGAAATTTGTACGTGACTTTTTATCGTTTATTTTAACGAATAAGATGGACAGGGGTTAAGGTGATATTATTTTCGATATCTTTACTTGGGATGATACTGCAACTTATTAATTTTGTGTACGCGATTTAGAATGATTTTTAATATTTAAATTTGTAATAAATAATATTAATTTTTAATATGGAAATTTATATTTATTGTTGGTAATTTTTCATTTTTAAATTTGTAGCAAATAATATTAATTGATAAAATGTAATTTTATTATGGTTAATGCTGATTTTTAATTTATTAATTTATAGTGGTTAATAGTGATTTTTAATATTTAAATTTGTAATGAACAATATTAATTTTTAATATGGAAATTTATATTGATTATTGGTAATTTTTCATTTTTAAATTTGTAGCAAATAATATTAATTGATAAGATGTAATTCTATTATGGTTAATGCTGATTTTTAATTTATTAATTTATAGTGGTTAGTAGTGATTTTTAATATTTAAATTTGAAATAAATAATATTAATTTTTAATATAGAAATTTATATATATTAATGCTGATTTTTAATTTCTAAATTTATGCTATTTAATACTGACTTTTAATATTTAAATTTATAGTAAATAATATTACTTTTTAATATGTAAACTAATAGTGATTTATATTAATATTTAATATACTTGTGAAATTGTAGTGACTTTAATGTAAATAATGATTTATAATAATGGTTTTTAATACATAAATTAATAACTAAATTTTAATATATGAATTTATAATAATTTATATTAAATATTACTGAGTAAATTTGTACTAAATTACATTGAATTTTAATGCATAAATTTATACTAAATTAAACTTGTTTAAAATAGAAAAGTTTATAATAATTTTTAATAAATAAATTAACATTGATATATACTGTATTCTAATGTATTAATTTATATTAATTTTTAACATGTAAATTAATACTGATTTTTATTACATAAAATTATGTTAATTAATATGAATTTTTATTGTATAAATATATACTAATTAATAATAATTGTTTATATTAATATTAATATAAACTTTAATTTTGTATAAAATTACTATTAAATATTTATTAATATTTAATATAAATAAAAATGAAATAAAACGATTTTAATTAATTTAATATTAATTTATACTGATCTGTGACATAAAACTAAAATAATTCCATAATTTCTCAAATGACTCATTTGTTAAAAAGATTTGCACTTTTAAAAAACAATGATCACTTTATTAAAAAATATTATTATTAAATAGAAAATATTATAAATATATAAACAACATTATTATTAAATAGAAAATATTATTAAGTAGAAAGTATTAATCCATAAATATTAAATATTAATTTTATCTTAGCAAATTGAAATTTCACCCCATCATCAATTTAAAGATTTAAAATTCCCGCCATTAATATCCAACATCTTTTTACAATTTTAATTACCATTTAAATTTTACAGGAACACCCATATATTATAAACTTTGGTAAAACTAGAAATTCTTGTGCAATTTCTGTCAATTAAGATATTTTAGAATAAAGATAAGACGACTTTCTGAGAAACTTGTCGCACAGAGAGAAATATGTCATCGAGGTTATGATGGCTGGGTTTTCCTGCTGTTGTAATGGAATACCAGCCGGAAAGTAATTAATTGAAATTCAAAGAGGAAAACTGGCTTATTCTTCCATAGAAAATGCTTTAATCCATAATTCAATTACAACGTAAATAATACTTGCATATTTATTAATTAGAGAGATTTCCTTCCCACTCAATGTTCACCGAAAATCAATATGAATATAATTAAGCGAAAAATTGCTTCTTCAGACAGATCAGTGTATAAAACAGTAAGATAATTTTTATACGAAAGGTTTATATAAAATAATAAGATAATTTTTGTATCGTTTTATGAAATCTTTTTGTAAACAATTTTTAAGTAAATAATAAACAATAATAATTAAATGAGAGTAATTTAAAATTCAAAATAATTAGAAGTAAATAATAAATAATTTTTTTTTTAATTTTTTAACAAGCAATAAATAGTTTTATATCTTTTTACAGAATTTTGCAGATATTTAGTTTTCTTACCAAATTTATAGGGATTTTTATTTATTTTTATTTTTTATTTTTATTTATTTATTAATTATCATACATATATATTTAATCATTGTTATTATTTATTATACATTTAATTATTATTATTATTATTTATTATGATTTAACAACTAAAATATGAGTGTGGATAATTAACATAAAATAACCAAATTATTTTTCAATAATATTTAATTACAATCAAATATGTTGATAATTTTATAACAGTTTAAGGAATGAAAACGACAATATCAATCACGTAGCTTTGATTTTATCTCACGAGATAACTAATTATGCAATTATTTCGCATTAATTATGGCTCGCGTTTCTCGTTTCATCGCCGCCGATGCTGTGTAATTAATGTTGTCAGTATGAGTTGTCGTACTATCACGAAGTTGTTCACTTTTTAATATGTTATCTTACAACATGAATATGTAATTATTACCGCAAATATGACGATCTAGGTATACAATAGTGATATATAAAGACACAGGAATGGTGGAAAAAAAATGTTACAAACTAATTTATTCTAATTTATTAAAAAAAAATATATATATATAATAATATAGAAATTAATATTAATAAATTATTTAAATATAGGTATCTTTTGAAAACTAGGTACATTCTAGTTAGTTCATTAAATTCAACAAATCCTAGCTCTATTTCTTTCCTTTAGATATTGGGATACAAGAATCTAGGGATTTTTATCCAGGGATTGATATACATAGGAGTATAGAAATCCTGGGATGTTTCTATGCAGTGATGCAGGAATCTAGGGATTTTTATATATAGTGATACAACAACTTAGAGATTTTTATACGCAGCAATGCTCAAATCTAGGGATTTTTACGGACGCGATGCAAGAATCTAGGGACCTTTATATGTAGTGATATGTGGATCTAGGGATTTGTATAAATAGTAATACAAGAATATAGGGCTTCTTATACGTAGTGATGCCTGAATCTAGGGATTTTGATTCACACGGATACTAGAATATAGGGATTTTTATATTTAGTGATATGTGGATCTAGGGATTTTTATATATACTGGTACAAGAGTCTAGAGATTTTTATTCGCAGAGATAAGAGAATCTAGGGATTTTTATATGTAGTGATTCTTGAATCTAGGGACTTTTATTCACACGCATACAAGAATATAGGGATTTTCATATTTAATGATACGTGGATCTAGGGATTTTTATATATACTGGTACAAGAGTCTAGAGATTTTTATTCGCAGACATAAGAGAATCTAGGGATTTTTATATGTAGTGATATTACGGGTCTAGGGATGTTTATAGAGACACAAGAATCTGGGTGTTTTTATATGTAGTGATTCTCGAATCTAGTGATTTTATACATGCGGATACAAGTACCTAGGGATTTTTATATAATGACGCATGAATATAGGGATGTTTATATACATATAGAGAGACAAGAATCTAGGGATATATATACATCTAGAAATACTCGAAAATTAAAATCTGAAAGTATGAAAATATAATCATCTCCAGTTACATATATATTTAGTGATATTAGCATCTAGGGACCCCAGGATATTGAAGTCAAGCATAGAAACCTAGTGATTTTAAAGTATAACAATCTTAAATTAAAGATGTCTGGGAATATAAGAATCTAGGGACCCTAGGAAATCTGGAAATTGAAAATTAATGTATTACTAGGGATATGCGTATGTAGGAGTGCAAATATCTAGGGATATAATAATTTGAATATAATAATAATCTTATAGTAATAGTCATCTAACAATATAGGGATATAACAATCTGGGGATTTAGAATTGTGGGAATGTGGAAATCTAGGGATATAGAAATCCAATATGTCCATCATACTAAATATATTATAGTTACTATCAAATTTAATTAAAATCAACATAAAACTGTAAATGATAAAAAGAACTGACACAACTTTCCCACTCATTATACATTGTATTACACATTGTATATTATTTCTATATACAAGTATATGTATCAATAATTATTACTGTAAACGTAGTAATAAACCAAGTGTTCAACAACCGCTTCAACAATTACATAAAACTCACCATGTGCAAAATTGCTCAACTACGTTGCCCAATAATTTGTCTAAAAGAAATCACTTTTCCTTCAATTACATCACGATTCATGTCCCACTAAATGGACACATCTAAATAAATTCGTGGCCTCCGCGAATTAATTAGTTTCACGATCGAGGAAGCGGATTCCATAGGAGATATAAAAAAGAAATTAACATAACCTCGTTATCTTCTCTGCTTCTTAATCTCCAGCCATACGAAGGATTTATGGAAACTGTGTCCCCGCCTCCCTATTTATATTCCCCTTTTACTTGCATACCGGAATGCAACGTAGCCTCTCTTTTATATAAGAACATATTTTTTATACTTAAAATATGAAGACTCTTCATTTCTAAAATTTTAACATTTCAAGGTTTTTCATTCTTTTTATTTCATTCTTCACTTTTTTCATTTTTCAAGGTTTCAAACTTTTCTATTTTTTTTCTTTCATTGTTCACTTTTTCCATTTTTAAAATTTTCAGGTTTTTACATTTTTCAAAATTTTCAAGCTTGTACATTTTTTAATTTTTCAAAGTTTCAAATTTTTGTATTTCTGAATTTTTAATTTTTCAAATTTCTATATTTTAGAATTTTCAATTTTTCAAAATTTTCTATTTTTAAATTTTTGGATTTCGAAATTAATAAATTTTCAAATTTTTAAGGTTTTTTATTCTTTCATCTCATTGTTCACTTTTTCCATTTTTCAAATTTTCAGGTTTTTACATTTTTCAAAATTTTCAAGCTTGTACATTTTTAATTTTCCAAAGTTTCAAATTTTTCGACTTTCAAATTTTTGTATTTCTGAATTTTTCATTTTGTAAATTTATATATTACAATTTCCAATTTTTCAAAATTTTCTATTTAAAAATTTTTATATTTCGAAATCAATCAATTTAAAAATTTCTAATTCTCAATTTTTAAAATCGTAATATTTGATACAATATTTATTAACAAAGTTCCAACAATTTAATTATCACAAAATTCTATGAATAATCAAACTTTACATAACATCCGAGAGTGTCAGATATCCGCCATATCCCGCGCATACCTGTCGAAAATTACACACTAAATATAATACGATCAGTCTAATACACGACTTTGTATATTACGCAACGCTTCCTGTAACTCTCTTAACTTTTTTGGCTACACTTTAGATAACTTTAGAAACCGTGATCTTTACGTATTGAACCGGTAATCATTACATATCCACATATTTTATTCGCACGATAAATAATCACCGTAAAGTCCTCCACATTAAACGTCAAAATGAAGTCCCTATTAATCAATCACGCAATAAAACCGAATCGTTCATAATTTAACGAAAATAATCCACAATTATGGACATAATTCACAATTCGAGAGAAGAGCAAAATCCTAACCTCAATAAAAGTATCGGTTACATAAATAGCGCAAAGTTAGTGCACCGCTATGAATTGTAATTGGAAAGAATATCGTTCTTCCGGATACAAAGAACAAGGCAAAGGCCGCGATGTAAGTTGCGCGAATAAAAGACGCATTTGTTCGAGGCTAATGTACGAGAAATTGAACGCGAACGTAGGCGAAAAGTCGTTCGTTTTTCCGAAGTGGGGAAGAAAAAGGGAAACCAAAGACAGAGAGAGAGAGAGAAGTGGTAAACGCGGCTGCGCTAAGGAGGAAGGAATTATGCATGATTTTGTTCAAGCTCACGTGTTATGTAAATGATAACGTGCAACTTCCTGAATAACGATAAAGGAGCGTAAGCAACTGCTACTACGCTTAGCGCGTCGCGTCACAAACTTAACCTTTACTTGTATGCGTTTTGCGCATGCGCGGACGCGAATCAGCATTTGTACGTACAGTCGGAAGCAAATCTGACTTCCTTCGGTAAAATATGACAACGGAGGAAAAAGATATCTCCCTGTTCTCCGAGAGAAAAGAGATATTCGCTAATTTCTAGGGACTTTCAACGATTTAGTAACTTGGCAGTCGATGAAGAATTTCAAGGTATAAAAATATAAGAATCTAGGGATTTAAGAATGTAGCTATATTTAGTAACTTCGTAATTTAGGGATATAGGGATTTACGGACATCGCTGCCAGGATATTAAGAATCTAGGGTTTTGAATAGTTAGGAATTTTGAAACAGAAGTATTTAAAATTTAGGGATCTAGGGATTTAGGAATTTGATGATAATACTATCTAGGGATTTTTATGTAGGGATTTCTGGATCTAGGGATTTTCGGGATGTAGCGACTTTTGACCTAGGGATTTTTAATCCCGGGATTTTGGGAGCTAGTGACTTTTGGATCTAGGGATTTGGGATCTAGTGACTTTTTGGGTTAGGGATTTTGGGATCTAGTGACATTTGGAACCAGGGATTTTGGGATCTAGTGACTTTTTGAGCTAGGGACTTTGGGATCTAGTGACTTTTGGAACCAGGGATTTTGGGATCTAGCGACTTTTTGAACCGGGGATTTTGGGATCTAGTGACTTTTCGATCTAGAGATTTTTGAATCTAGTAACTTTTGGATCCAGGGACTTTTGGATATAGGGATTTATAGCTTTATGGATTTTAGAATCTAGTGATTTATAGATCTAGTGACTCGAGTCTAGAAAATGACAAATTCAGGGATTTTTGAATCTAATAATTCGAAAATCTAGTGATTTTCTAGTCTAGAAAATTGTAGATCTAAGGATTTTCGATTGTAGAAATTTGTAGATCTAGGAATTTTTCTTTCTAGAAATTTGTAAATTTTGATAGTTAGAAATCTAGAAACTTGATAATTTCGAAATTTATAATTTGAAAACATGAAGTTTGAAATTTGAAAATTAGTAACTTCAAAAGTCCCTCAATTTCCTAGTCCCTAACTATAATTATATTATAACTGCAATAATCAATATAAAAATTATTTTTACTCATTTTATTTACCCTAAAATCGCGTCATTTTGTCGCAATAAAAATGTTTATATATAGCATGAAAGGTAGAAATATTAAATAATTTCTAAGCTATAAGTAAAGAAAATTTTTAAATAAATAATGATGTATATTTAGCGAAAAGATTTTCGCATCCATTTTCTATCGCAGTAAAGGGAGCTGATAAGAGGTTAAAGGGGAGAAACGGTGTAGAAGGAAGAGGAAGTGGATAGCGTGGGGAGGGTGGCGGGAGGGCGGGAGAAGAAAGCCTTTCGAAACGTAATTCCGGCCGGAAGAGCCGGGAACCCGGAAGTAAGGGAGGAAGCACTATGCTAGCGGGGTGGAAAGGGAGGTGGAAAATTTTCCAGAGCCTCGAGGGAGGGCTCGATCGATCGTTAAGATCGCGGACGAGGTGTCGACGTCTAACCACTGGCAAAGTTCTTCCATCTTTCTTTTTTCTTTCATTATTTTCATTATAGTGGTTTGCAATTGTTCCTACAACTTCGTTAAGATTCCTGATTTTCATAAATTATTTACGAATTCGAATCAGTTCATTTTGAATTGCAAACATTGAAATTTTAACATACCATTATGTTTAAATAGTATATCTATGAAAGAAAATTTAAATAATGTAATATTAAAAGGTACGTTTTAATCGTTTCGGGCAAAGGTTTCTTGCTTTTACTACTGCAAAACATTTTGTTATAATAAAAAATTAACCTTCTGCTTCGATGTATAATATATTTAAATGAAACTAATTTGTAAAGAAAACTTTGAAGCTATCATTTATACTATGTATTCTGCACGCGAATGATGTTGAGTAAAAACGAAATAACAAAAACATTGGTTACATTAAATGAAATAAATCAGTTTGGGGTGCAATGGAAAGTGTTGGATAACTGTTGCACGCTTTAGAGGTTTCGTTTTGCAATAATAGTAACCACCATTGCTGACCACCATTACACCATTCTCTGAATCTACGCAATTTTACACATTCTTTTGGTTAAAATAAAAAGAAAATAATCTATGCAATCTATGCAATTGTATAATAAAAAACTGTACAGTAGTTATTTTATATAAGGTTTTTACGTAATTGTCAATTCCATTTGTGATAGTTATATTTTTAGCTTTATTGTAAATGATAGGAGTAAAGAATAACAGTAAATAAATATCTGTGTTACAAATTTACTCACCCATAGATTAAATTAACCGTAGGTTAGTTTGCAACATTATATCAATTCGGAATGAAAAGAAATATATTAATAATTTATTTGTATTTAACAAGTAACAAGAATTGTCTATTATATATATTATTTTATGTAATATAACCTTATTGAAAGGTTAAATGTCACAACTAAGGAAGAGAATTATGTGGCGCACTCTGGATACCACTTTTGGTATTATATAATACGATATAAAATATCGAAATATATCGGAAATGTTCTCATTAGCCGAGATGCGTAATGCGCATGCGCGTAGTACACCGCGCATGCGCGTTACGCATGTACGTTGCACTTCATTTCAGAAAACAATTTCTTACTTCTTCTGTTAATAAATATTTCAACTGTAGTAATATTTTAAATTTAACCAACTAGAACTGTAATTCTAACAATTTTCTACCAGTATAAATAATTTAAACTCTTATTTCAAAAAATATATGTGAAAGAGTAGTTTTCTATTTAATTTGTTTTCTCAAGGAATTTAAGACACACGTGCAGCGAATATACATAGGTAATCATAATACGTACGTCTTTAATTCTTGTTGTAGTGTCAAAATTGTATTCTAATGATATTGACTGTGATATTGAAAATTAATTTTTTACTGTAGAACAAGTTACTTTAATTATTTTAATTAAAATGACAAGATAAAACAATTGAATATATATTAGGTTAGGTACAAGCTTTTAAGGAGAATTAAAGTACATGTACTGACTTCAGTGTCGTAAATTCGAAGTTGAAAACCTTGAAGGTTGTAAAGCTTTTTCTAATTTGATCCTTATACGTTTAAATGACGCTTAGGTAAAAATTTGAAGTAACACAAGAGGGAATAAAAAATCTAACATGTCTGAAGGAGAAAAAAGCGAATCCCGTAACGAGCAGCATTCCAGAAAATGTGTCCGTCTGTGCCTCTCTTTCTTTCTCTCTTTACAGAGAGGAGAACCGGTCTGTATCCGGACCGGAAGTGCGGACCTTGGACGTCTCTTTCTCTCCGATGTCGCCTCTCTCTCTTTTCGAAAGGAACGAATACTTTACTCGGTTCGATCTTCTTCGCTTCTCTCATCTCCTTTTTCTTGTCTCTTGCTTCCTTTTCCGTTTCTCTGTTTCTTGGTAAGCTGTCTGACGAGAGGTATTCCTTCTTTCTCGTTCGTCCGGTTAATTCCCAGAGAGAGCAAAAGGAAGCAAGACGGTCGCGATAGATGGCATCCGGTTCCCCTCTTTCGAGGAAAACTCGAAGAGGAAGTCACGTTTAAAATATCTTCGCTGATGTTCGATCAGGCACTTACCCTCATTTTTCTTCTGACATTTTCCTCCTGGCTCTTCGTCTTGGAAAGTTTGTTTAACTTTTGACAGATAATTTTATTGAGATCAATTACCTTGGCGAAAAATTCAATTGTGCCTGTTATTTTTAGAAAATGCGAATAGATTTTATATTTTTATAGTGTGTACAAATTTTTAATTTTGTAAGTCCCCAAATTCTTACGTCCCTAAATTTCCAAAATTAGTAGTTTCTAAAATTTTGCAAATTTCTAAGTTACCAAAATTCCTTACTTTTCAAATCTCTGATTTCTCAAATTTCTTAATGAATATAATTTCAAATTCCCTAGGTTCCAAAGTCTAACTCCCAAAATTCCCTGGTTTTTAAATCTCAAATTCCCAGAAATTTCAAGATTCAATATCACTAGATTCCCTAAATTCTCGACGTTCGAAATTTCTAATTCTTCAGTTACCAAATTTCCCTAGGTCTTTAAATTCACTAGATTTCAAAATTTTAATCCCTCAAATTTTCTTGTTTCTAAATTAACAATTCCGTATATTCCCTGGATCCAAATCACTATTTCTCCGAATTCCCTAGCTTTCAAATATCGGACATCGAAAATTCCCTAAATCTAAATTATAATTTCTTCGAATTCCCTAGCTTTAAAATATCAAATCCAAAAATTCCCAGGACCCAAATTACTTTCTCTCCGAATTCCCTAGCTTTCAAATATCGAACCTCGAAAATTCCCTAGATCCAAATAACTATTTTTCCGAATTCCCTAGCATTAAAATATCAATCCCCAAAATTCCCTAGACCCAAAGTATTTTCTTTCCGAATTCCCTAGCTTTCAAATATCGAACGTCGAAAATTTCCTAGATTCGAATCACTATTTCCCCGAATTCCCTAGCCTTGAAATATCAGATCTCAAAAATTCCCTAGATCGGAATTACTATTTCTCTGAATTCCCTACCTCACAAATATCAAATCTTCAGAAATTCCTAGATCCAAATAACTATTCTTCCGAATTCCCTAGAATTAAAATATCAGATCTCAAAAATTCCCTAGATCAAAATTACTACTTCTCTGAATTTTCCAGCTTCCAAATATCAAATCCCCAAAAATCCCTAGATCTGAATCACTATTTCTCCGAATTCCCTATTCCTAAAATATCAGATCTCCAAAATTCCCTAGATTCAAATTACTTTTCCAAATTCCATACGTTCCAAATCTTCAAAGTCCCTAACTTCCAAATCTTAAAGTTTTCCATTTTGCCGGAGTTCTAAATGTAAAAATATGTAAATTCGAGAACGTCTGAGCTTTCATACGTACAAATTCAGTAACTAAAAATGTACGCTTGACGGAGCTTTTTTCCCGTACGTCGTTATTTTTCCCAAGAAAGCGCGCAACGCTCATCGAGTGTAGATTGCAACATTCCTCGACTATTATGACGAATCGAATTCAAGGAGACGATGTTCCTTTCTCTTCCACGTATTATACTTACTTTCCTTTGCTTTTTTTTCCTCCTTTTGGTTTCTTCCCTTCAGCCCCTTATCTGCGCCACAGATCTTTCGGTCCAGAACTCAGCTTTCCCTCGCTGAATACTATAATAGTATCTTGATTAATATAGCCTATTATATATGATTCGAAGTTTACCGATCAAATTGATTGCATTTAATGCGCGGTTATAATACCTGCGGCACTAATCGTGTACTTTCTTTCGAATTAACGTTAATCGTCTCCATTAATTATTTAGACAATCTCAAATATTTGTATTGTGTCGGTATTACACGTGTATTGTATTATATTGTAAACATTCGGTGAATGTAAAACGATCAATGAACATTTTAATCGGATCAAATGGGTGATTTATTAATTACAGTGATTGTAATTAAATTAGTTATGCAAGCGATATTATTATACTTTTATGATTAATACTTTTTTGTAAAGAATATGAAGGAGTATCAGCTGATGCAATAAAAAATATATGATTACATTTAGAAAAACATTAATGACCTTCATATGTCCTTTACACGTCCACCACAAAAAAATATACCACCTGTGCCCCCCTGAAAACCATTCAGCTTCATCTAAAACATTGTTTGCTATGAGTAATAATAACGACGCAAATTTAGATGGCAAAATGTGGCACCCTGTATAAAGCGCCATAATTTATTAATAACAGCAGTAATAATTTATATGATCTATTAAAGGGAGTCACCCGGTACGTGTAACACGTTTGAGTAGATATTTGAGGAGAATTATTTTAGCGATAAGTAAAGCTCTTTACGAGTGGGTCGGTTTTGGCTGCTCGATATTACGGTAATAACGATCGACTCTGGTCGCCACTGGTATTATTGCAGTACTTCCTCCATCTCGTATTTATAAACACTGACTTCCTACTCGCTCGATAACTTGCCAAACTATTCACTTTTCACAGCGCAGTACAATTATGGTATCAAAATAAACCGCTTCGATCGTGCATCGTTATTGTAATTACAATGTGCAATCAATTAACCGCGGAGTGACCGCTGGACGAAATCGTGACCCAAATCTGGGGGACGTGCGCTGTGCTACGATTAAAATTAGATATTCAAATTTGCTTATGAGAGACTTATATACTGGAAAAACTATGTACGCTGTGATGTGGAATTGTAGGAGAATGGAAAGGAATTTTATATTAAATTTTGGGTTGGTGAAGATTTGATTTGAAAATTGTTGAATTTTTAAATTTTAATTTACAAGTTTTTGGATTTTTAGATTTTTCAATGTAAAGTTTTACATTTTCAAATTTTTATATTATCAAATTTTCACGTTTTGGAAAGCTAAATTGTCGCATTTCTAATTTTTCAAATTGTGGGATTTCAAATTCTCAAATTTTAATTTTCCAATTTCCTGAGTTTTCAAATCTTAATTTTCCAATTTTCTAATTTTTCAAATCTTAATTTTCTAATTTTCTAAGTTTTCAAATCTTAATTTTCCAATTTTCTAATTCTTCAAATCTTAATTTTCCAGTTTTCTAATTCTTCAAATCTTAATTTTCCAGTTTTCTAAGTTTTCAAATCTTAATTTCCCAATTTTCTAATTTTTCAAATCTTCATTTTCCAATTTTCTAATTTTTCAAATGTTAATTTTCCAGTTTTCTAATTTTTCAAATCTTAATTTTCCCATTTTCTAATTTTTCAAATCTTAATTTTCCAGTTTTCTAATTTTTCAAATCTTAATTTTCCCATTTTCTAATTTTTCAAATCTTAATTTTCCAATTTTCTAATTTTTCAAATCTTCATTTTCCAATTTGCAAAATTTGCAGATTTCCTGTTTTCAATTTTCTAATGTCAAATTCCTAAAATTTTATATTCTCAAGTTTCCAAATTCCTAATAGTTTAATTCTCCAAATTTCCCTATTTATAAATTCTTTCTAAATTCTCAAATTTTCCAAATTTCTAATTTCCCAAATTCTTAAATTTTCAAAAGTGCTAAATCTGTTTTCCAGTTTTAAAAGCTCCAAATTTCCAAATTCTAAAAATTCAAAATTTTCAAAATTAAAATCCCTATATTTCCAATTCCCCAAATTTTTAAAATTAAATTCCCTAAATTTCCAATTTCCAAATTTCCAAAATTAAAATCCCTATATTTCCAATTCATCAAATTTTTTAAATTAAATTCCCTAAATTTCCAAAATTAAAATCCCTACATTTCCAATTCCCCAAATTTCCAAAATTAAAATCCCTATATTTCCAAATCCCAATCCCAATCCCAAAATCCTCTATTCTGAGTTACTACAAATATCCCCCACCCTCAAACTTCAAACGCGAATAACTCCCCCATTTCTCAAAGTTGCACTTTCTCCTCCTACCAAATAATTCCTCTTACCACACCTAACTCCCCAAAATTTGAATCAAATCAAAGTGTCAACGATCGTGACATCTCTTCGTCCACCAGTAATTACGCGTACAAATCATAAGACCATAGAAGAAGCAAAGAAGCAAAAAAGAAACACTAAAATAAACTGTCGAGTTGCGAGAAGTAGGAATGTTCTTCGTCGAGAAAGACATGTCGGGAGAAAGGAATACCTTTGGAGAGTAAAGTGCATCTTCGGAGGATGGTTTTCAAGTTTACTGGGCCACTTGAAAGAAACCTTTTTCTCGTGGGGAGAGGGTGGACGCGGAATGGCGCGCGGCAAAAGACAAGACAAGAAACGCGCAGGGATAAAGAGAGAAGAAAGAGGCTGGTTCCCATGAGGAGGAGCTGCTGCCGAGTGACGAGGGTGAAGCAGCCTTTTTATCGACTTCCGGTCGGCGTTAGTTGCACGCACGTGCATCCGAGCCTTCGATGCTCTCTTTGTACCTCCGCAGAGATTCTCATTCACCCTACTGGGCCCTTCCTTCATTCTTTCTTTCTTTCTTCGAGTAACAGGTAGTTGTAACGACCAGGCAAATTTTTCGAAAGATACCGATCTTGTAGAGGTTTTCGGGACGAAAGTAGCGAACGTTATTGTTCGGGGACGCAAGCTTTCACGTTGTTTCGAGTTTTCGGACTCTTGATCGCAGCGGAGCTTTGTTACGCTGTTATTGTTCGGGTTATATATGGGGTGACCGAAAGTTATGTCACGGATTTGATGTGGGAGGAACGTGTGTTTATGTTTACGAGTGTTTACGTGGAGGTTTTTCAATTTTTTTTTTAATTTAAGAATTGTTGAATAGATTTGCAGATTTGCAAATTGCCAAGTTATTAATTTTTTAAAATTATAAATAATTTATAACTAAATTCTATGTTTTTAAACTTTCGAAATTTTTATATTTCTGCATTTTCAAATTTAAATAATTTTTTGATTTTTGAATTTTCAAATTTTGAAAATTTTTAGATTTTTTAATCTTAAAATGTTCAAACTATTCAATCTTTAAATTACTGAATGCACAAATTTCTAGAATTTTGAGTTTCCAATTTCCCAAATTCTCAAATTTGTACTTTTACGAATTTTCGAAATTTTTATATTTCTGCATTTTCGAATTTTTGAAAATTTTTGATTTTTGAATTTTTAAATTTTCAGAGTGATTAATCTTTAAATTACTAAATGCACAAATTTCTAGAATTTTGAGTTTCCAATTTCCCAAATTCTCAAATTTTTGAATTTCCAACATTTTTGATTTCATAATTTCTCAAGTTTCCACATTTTCAAATATTTAGTGTTCCATGTTCTTTAATTCTCAAATTCTCATAGTTCAAAATTTTCGAATTTCCTATATTTTCAAAATTTTAAATTTTCATATTTTCAAATTTGCAAATTCTGAAAACTCAAATTTTCTGTATACCAAATTTTCAAATTTCGAAATTCTCAAAATTCCCCAAACCTTAAAATTTCCAGTGCTAAATTTCCCAAATTTGTTCATTACAAAGTTTGAGTTCCCAAATTTCTATATCCTTAAATTCCCACAAATTCTCAAAATTCCCCAAATTCTTCAAATTCCCCAAATACTCAAAATTCCCCAAAGTGAGAAGTTCTCAAATTTGTCCATTACAAAATTAAAAAGTTCTCAAATCTCTATATCCCTATATTCCCACAAACTCTCAAAATTCAAAAATTTCAAAAATTCTAACATTCCCATTTCAAAATACAAATTTAAAAATCCATCAATAAAAATTCATCAAATAACGACTCAATCTTCTATATCGCTGTCTGTTCTAACCTCTCATGCTCCCCACCATACATCCTTCTATAAGCTCAGCAAGTGTACCATTAATACACAAGTATTTACTTGCTATCAATTCTCGATACATATTAATTATTTTCTGCGATATATTATCACCTTCTTAATTCCCCACGAATGAAAGTCCAGTATTATAAAATTTAGTGGTTATTCCGTTTAAAGAATGGATTTTTCTTTATCTGTTTGACAGTAATCTGTGAGAAATATTTGCTGACTGTAAGCATTAAAATAATTATTAAGTAGTGTTAGTACATTTGATAAATATCGTTGATTAAATTCGAATGTTTCAATAAACTTGTATTGTACATATGTCAACAGTAAATTCACTGCTTATTTATTTAGGGTTTAATATTTGTGTATAAAATTGTACTTGGCAGAATAGATAACTTACAATTACGTAGATTTATTCAATCTTCAAATTTATTATCTCATTCTTCAAATTTAATTTCAATATAATTCTTTAATAACTGCTCTTGATGACACGTTTTAATAACACTTGTAACATTGTGCAGATTTTAGGAAACGTCTGTAGTCACGTAAAATTGACAGTATATCTAACCTAAACATTATTAGATTATTATGTACAAAATCTTACATCGAACAATAGAATATTATAGCACAGGTTTATACAATTTATAGGTTATAAATTGTTTCGATTTATTGTATATTTGTGGTTCAAATTTTGTTTTAAAACAATTCTTTAATAATGATTCTTCGTGACAATCTTTTACGAAATATAGCGTGTATACTGATACTGCGCATGCGCTGTATCACGTGTGCCACGCGCATGCGCGTCACGTATCGCTTTAAGAAAGCATTTCTTATTTTCAATAAATACTTGAACTATATTAATATTTGTAACTTAAACTGTTACAACTAGACTTATAACAATTCGTTTACATTTCGTACAATTTCAGATGATTTAAAATAGCACACTAAACCTATTATAAGAATTATAATGTGTAATGTATAATAGTAATTACAATGTGTGAAAGAAATGTTCGAAAGCAGAATCCGAGTAATTTAAACGCAACGAGTGTCGAATACGAGTGAAAAATTTATTGCGAAATGTTTTAGTAAATTAAAGTGAAACCCGTAAAAAAATATGATTTAAGATAACGTAATATATTGTGGGAATTGTAGTACGTGGAAAAAATAGGTGAAAATTATTTGAACGAATTCAAGGTGGTGGAAAAATGATATAAAATGTAAGAAGCAGTTTGCAATCGCTTTTTCCGGGAGCAGTTCATAGTCGTGAAGCGATTGAGGGTATAAAAGAGGGCGGAGAACACTAACCACGTGGGTTGCTCGTTCGTCTGATAAACCTCTGTTCGACGACGTGTCACTGACCCTCTCCTTTATCCCTCTGTTCGTACGCTATTTCTCTTCCCCCTCTCTCTTCTCCCCCTTTCTCGCCATCTTTCTCTCTCTCTCTGATATTTTTATTTTATCGCTGAATTCAATTCTAACCGATCTTAATTACTTCGGCCAAATTTAGAACAGATTATATATGACTTGATAATAGCATAATAGTAGTAATTTAATAATAGCATAATAGTGTAATAGTAATATTTTAATAATAATATAGTACTACAAATTAGTAGTAGCATAGTAGTAATAATTTAAAAATAACATAATGGTAAAATAATAATAATTGAATAAATATGATAGTATAATTTAACGAAAATTATTTATGAGCACTAAAATAAGAATTTATTGATAGCTGATAATAATTGTAATTGACAAATTATTGAACTTTATTTAAATATTTATGTTTATAACTGTCTGCATATTATTTACGTGTTTTGTAGAATGAAACAGATTGTTTAATAAATTTATGAATTTAAATAAATTGAAATTTAAAAAATTGAAAACTGAAAATTTGACAACTGGAAAATTTTAAAATCTAGAATTACAATAATTATAAAATTTGATAATTTATTAATATGAATTTTTATAAATTAAAAAATTTGTTACCTTGAAAGCTGTGAATGTAAGATATATCAACCTGTCAATCTTGAAATGTAAATCGTTATAATGTACGTTCCACTATACACGTTTTAACACAATCCAACAATCGAACAACAGGTGAATAGAAAAGAATTGATGTATGTAAACCGAGGAACAAACCTGAGAATATCGAGGAAAAGAAGAAAAGTGGAGTTTTCGCGACCTTGAGTTGGTCGGTGAACCCGATGCTCGTGTGTCCGCTTACGTCATGCTCTCGCCGACACTTCACGAGGAAGTACTTTCTCGGTTCTCCCCACGGATTAAAGAAGGAAAGAGAGAAACAGAATCAGAAAAGAGTGATGCGGGCCGAGATAGCCAGTCAGTGGTGAAGCAACGCACACAAACAAATCAACGCCCTCCACTTACTGTAAACTGTGATCCTTCCCCGTCGTCGAAGTTAGATGGCACTGCTAAACGGTGAAGGTTAGTGATCCTCGAGGGAGCGATCGGAAAATATCCCGCCATATTGATCTAAACAAGACGTGACCTCGAACGGCGGGAAAATTCAAACCGAAAAATTTTGTTTTGGGACAATCAGTGACGTAACAGGTTTTACTTATCGATTTAATGTGAGATATTAAAATTTAATATATTATACTATTATTACTATTAATTGTGGTGGAAAATAAATATTGTTTTCAATAGTATATAAAGTACAATAGTAATATAACTGATAACAAAAACTGATATTCTAATAATATTTAAAATTTTTTATTTTTATGTTTTTATGAGTGCATCATGCGTCAATTACGTCGTGCGTGACTCGAACGATATTTTATTTTTCTAATTGTCGTTGAAGTCCATCATAACATTTAATTAAAATAAAATTATGAAAATCCATAGCGTTATGTATTGATAAGTTAAATATTTTTTTGGATATCTATAAAACTTCAAGTATTTGCAATTATTGAACATGATATGTCAAATTTGAATACTGATATTACAAAGTTTTTATTAAATACCGATATTACATATTTTAATTTAAAATTCTGATGAGCTGTAATTTATTGTAATTTGTTATGTTTTATAAGATAGGTCTGGTGACATTTTAGGAATCGTTTAATTGAACGTAATTGGAGTTTAATTAAATTTAATTGATATAATTAGCAAAATGGTGAAGCATATTAAGTAATAATATTACTCGGTGTTAAAAGAGAATGTAATGACGTCGAATTCATACCGCTGACCGATAACCCAATGCTGTAACTGTCTCGTAAACAAAAATTGCTAATATAATTCCATTCGGTATAATCTGTTTTTCCTTGCTTTCTGTTTGCTTCCTTTACGCTTGACTTCTTTCTTTTCTGCACTTATCATGTTGAATGTTTCTTTACTTTATATTGCATAATATGTCTTACGTTTTTCTTTTTTTTTGTGATAATTTTGAATCTGGAAATTTATAGTTTGTGTATTTTAGAAACATTGATTTTTACATATTTGTGGATCTGAAATTTTGGAATTTGAAATTTTGGAATGTGAAATTTTGGAATTTGAAATTTTGGAATTTGACATTTTGGAATTTGGCGTTTTGGAATTCGAAGTTTTGGAATTCGAAGTTTTGGAATTTGACATTTTGGAATTTGACATTTTGGAATTTGACGTTTTGGAATTTGACATTTTGGAATTTGAAGTTTTGGAATTCGAAATTTTGGAATTTGACGTTTTGGAATTCGAAGTTTTGGAATTCGAAATTATGGAATTTTATATTTTGGAATTTGACGTTTTGGAATTCGAAATTTTGGAATTCGAAATTTTGGAATTTGACATTTTGGAATTTGAAGTTTTGGAATTCGAAATTTTGGAATTTGAAATTTTGGAAATTGAAAATTAAGAATTTGAAATCTTAGAATTTGAAAATTAAGAATTTGAAATTTTGGAATTTGAAATTTTGGAAATTGAAAATTGAGAATTCGAAATTTTGGAATTTGAAATTTTGGAAATTGAAAATTGAGAATTCGAAATTTTGGAAATTGAAAATTAAGAATTTGAAATCTTAGAATTTGAAAATTAAGAATTTGGAATTTTGGAATTTGAAATTTTGGAATTCGAAATTTTGGAATTTGAAATTTTGGAAATTGAAAATTGAGAATTCGAAATTTTGGAAATTGAAAATTAAGAATTTGAAAATTAAGAATTTGGAATTTTGGAATTTGAAATTTTGGAATTTGAAATTTTGGAAATTGAAAATTAAGAATTTGAAATTTTGAAATTTGCTAACACGAAAATAAAAAATTTATAAATTCAGTGATTTGAAAATAAAAAAATGTATAATTTAGTAATTTGAAAATTCGAAATACATATAAATATTAATTAATAAATATAAAAATTCAAAAATTTTCAAGTACAAAAACTAATAGTCAAAAACCTTCAAACTTGAAAATTATAAAATTTAAAACCTGTCAAGTATACATAAACACATTAATACATATAAACTACATATATTATTATTAAAAAAGTATTTGACTAATTATATCAGTAATTTCTGAAATAATTCTCTCGACATTTAAAGACGTTTAAAGGCCCACCCAAGTCCCATTTAGTTACCTTAATAGCCGTCAGTGGCGTTATAACTAGTGTAGTATCGATTCAACCCTCTCGAACGCAAGAATATCGAAATCCATATAATCGTTGATCTACGGAGTGCACGGTCGATAAATCATTGTGCAGTTGGAGCGTAACGTGAATTATAGAGGAGGTAAACACAGTGCACCGAGATCGGAGAAAGTCTTCACTCTTTGCGGTTCTCTATAGATGCACAGCCGGTATTATGTAATCTGTTGCACCGTCTCTTATTCTTAGATTGCGACATCTGAACGATACTTCTTTCAACGATCTCGAAGAACCGAGAAAATTAACCTGACACCATAACTGTGGTATGAACAATTTTAAAGGTTATAGTGTTACAGTTACCTTATCTTCAATAATATTAAATTATTATTGTATATCTTCAATAATATTCAATTATTATCGTAGATCTTTAATAAAATAAGTGACAATAAACTGATTTTTTGTGAGTTTAAAATATTAGGTTAGTTGTATACTTAACCTGTCGTAGGAGTTAAGCTTCTTTTAATGAAAACAACTTTCTTAGTGTAAAGTTTGTATTAGTAGTTTTATATAGGCAATTTTTTAGTAAATTGCAACACAATAATTATTACATACTTTATTTACAGTATGAACAGTATGAAGTATATTATTTATGAACATTTTAGAAATGTGAGGTTGGTGGAAGATTTAAGAGTTGAAAATTTTGTGACATGAAAATTATTAATTTTGAAATGTGGTGATTTGAAAGTTTGGGAAATTGGAAAGTGAAACTTTCAGAATTTGGTGAGTGCGAAATTTGAAATTTATAGATTTGATTATTGAAACATTTAGAATTTAAAAATATAGTAATTGGAAAATTTTTAATTTGACAAGGTGGTAATTGAAAAATTAAAAATTTGGCAAGATGGTAATTGAAAAATTAAAAATTTGACAAGGTGGTGATTGAAAAATTAAAAATTTGAAAACTTTAAATTTGAAAAATTGGTAAGTGAAAAATTTAGAATATAGAAACTTAAAATGTGAAAATTTATTTATTGAAAAACTAAAAATTTCTGTACTTCTAAATTTTCAAATATAAAAATTGACTCATGGTAAAATATAAATTATAAAATATCTCCATATTGATTTTCCATCAAAACCATGGCACCATAAGACGCCATATTGCAATACATCGTCATCAAACCGCGTCAAACCGTATTTTAATGTATAACTGTAAACCTTTTATTAAAACCGTTTAATTCTTTGCAGAAACGAACACAATTGAATACCTTTTTTGCTCGAATGGTTAGTCAATTAGTAGCTAATACTTTGTATTGAAACGGTAGTGAATCAGCTTGTTTTATCGTTGATGTATCCCGTGTTATCGATAAATCAATAGTAGATTGCTTCATAATGGAGCTCGACAGAAATTTGAAACTGCCGTGAAGATAAAGAAAGAGAGAAGGAGAGAGGAAACGTTTGAGTACCCGGAAGAAAAGAGAATCGACTCTTCCCTCTGCGATAAATCTTGAATCATCTTCAAGGATCTTCCGCCTTCTACCTTTACTTTAAACCGAAACGAATTCGTGCTCAATTCGAGTTTCACGCTTTTCTTTCGCTAAACATATTTATCTTCATGCACTGAGACGCGATTTTTAAAATGGCGTATGCCAAGCAAGGAACTTATATGTATATACATTTTATTGTTTGAAAACATTTTTTAGTAAAAATGTTTGTAGTCAAATTTATTGCTATAGTATTTTAATAAATAATTCATTTGTTATTAATAAATATAGATCATTATTTATATATGGCCATAATCAGTTAATAAATAATTTTGTATATTAATTTATATTTGAGATAATTAATTTTATTTAACAGTTTGTTTAAACTATAATTGTTTAATTATTTTATAATTAATAGTTTTAACAATTAATTTACAATTAATAATTCTTAATATTATTTAACAATTACTATTTGCAATCATTAATCTAAAATTATTTACTAGTAATTGTCACTAACAATTTATGAAAATGAAATCCAAATACATATCTATAAACATGTTCAATATTTCACTGAGAATAGAAGAAAATGCACATGCGTTTATCCGTCAGATTTAAATGTCAAGATAAAGTTTGCTCATAAGCGAATCTTGCAAAGCGTGGGATAGCTAATGTCGACCAAATTGTAGTAGCTTCGTTTATGTGTTCTCGTTAGTTACGTAAGAACTATGAATAAGGAATAACGAACCTCTGACATTAAGGAAAACGAAGATCGGCTAAAACACTCGTTTCGCGTCTGTTTACGTTTGTATTTACATTCTCGTACGTCTATCGCTACCACCTGTGTGCGCCTTCTGTTTCTCACCCTAGATAGAATTATGTCATTCAGCTTTACTGAAATTCCTTCGTATATACTAGCAAAAACAATAAATACGTCGCAAATACGTTTTTCAACCGTATACGTAATAGACCTTTACCATTGCATGTAGACGGCGATTAAAAAAAGTGTCTACAGCACCATATGCATATTAGTAGATATTAAGTCTGCTCACAGTGGAGAACTAATTTTTTATTCATTTTTAGTATACATATACCGTACAAGAAAAGTGTATGTTGTTAAATTGAGACGTATATTCTTAAATTCCTATATCCCTAGAATCTGGGATCATAGATTTCTACCAGATATCGCTAGATCCCTATTTCCCTAAATCTCTATTTCACTAGCTCCCTAATTCCCTAAATTCCTATTTCCCTAGCTCCCCAATTCCTTAGATTCAGAATTCCCTAGATTCCTAATTCCCTAGATTAAAAACTCCCTAGATCCCCAATTCTCTAAATTCAGAATTCCCTAATTCCCTAGATCTCTAATTCGCCTAGATTCCAAATTCCCTAGATCCCTAATTTTCTAGGTTCAAAACTCCCTAGATCCTCAATTCTCTAAATTCAAAATTCCCTAGATCCCTAATTCCCTAGATTCAAAACTCCCTAGATCCTCAATTCTCTAAATTCAAAATTCCCTAGATTCCAAATTCCCTAGATTCAAAACTCCCTAGATCCTCAATTCTCTAAATTTAAAATTCCCTAAATCCCTAATTCCTTAGATTCATATTCCTCTAGATCTCTAATTCATTTAGATTCCAAATTCCCTAGATCCCTAATTATCTAGATTCCAAATTCCCTAGATTCTCATTTCCCTAAATTCCTAATTCCCTAGATCTCTCATTCGATATAGCCCTAATTCCCTAGATTCATATTGCCCTAGATCCATGTTTCCCTAGATCCCTATTTGCCTAGATCTCTATTTCACTAGAACCATATTTCCCTAGATTCCCCTTTCCCTATATTGCTAGTTTAGAATCCCGAAATTCCAATGTTCCGATGAGTCTAAAGAAAAATTGAAATGTTGAAAGTTGTGAAAAATTGTTTCGAGTACTTTCTCATAGTGATAAATTAGTGTACTGACATATGTTTGTAATCGTCTAGGGGCTATGGCAGAAAGAATGCAAGATTAATTGTTCCTGATTATTGTACTAGATACAATACATTGTTTTATCATCATTTAGTGTGAAATAAAATCAGATATGGTACTCTTTTTTTATTTTTGTCAGTAATGTATTTGGATTTAAATACTAGACGCAGATTCGGTTGGCTGCACTCGGAAAGATTCTAACGAAGATTGAAAAGGCAATTTTTTGTGCTGAAGATCATTCTCGAGCGATTTCTTGCATTGATTACGACTTCCGGCACGACTTCCTGCTTTCGTTGGCTTGTCACGACCTCTAAGTTAAAAAATGTCCGTTCTGAATTCCCGATTGATTACATTCATCTAACACGCTTCCTCGCGTTATGCAACTGTTTGCCGAAATCAATTGATTTAAGTAGTAATTAAAGTGTTAACAGTAGAGGAATAAATGAATTTTCAATTGCACTTACATTTTTACTGTTCCTTATTTTTGTATCATTTTTTCTTATTATGTATTACACAAAAATTATTACAAAAACATTTTGTTACTGTCCTTGTTAAAAATAATTTAATGTATTTATAGGTTAATATCGTTCAATCATTCGTCTTAAATATCCTACATACGAGGGTAAAGTACTTACAACGTGTTATATAACCTAATAATAATGTGATAATATGTATGACAACAGACGATTAATCAGTTTTAAACAATACTTGAGATAAGGACGCAGTGTGTGAGATTATATAATATATACGGTATTCCAAAAAGACGAAACAAAATGTTTTCTTGAACAAAGTAAATATACGCGAAGAAAACATTGCGTTGCGTAGACACTGCGTTGCGTAGACGCTGCGTGCGCATGCGCATGACACGGCTGCGCATGCGCACTACACATCTCGATGCATGTAAACGTTTCTACATTTTTTGTCGATAAATAATTTAACATTATCATTATTTAACATTTAATCTCACTTTTAATACTACGAGAAATAACCATTTTAAAAAGGATTATAATTTAAATCATATTTTAATATTTGCTTATTATTCGCAAATAATTCATGTTGTGACAATACATGTTCTATTCATACAAGTACGTTGAACGATATTTGATTAACATAAAATACTATTATTAAAACTTAACAGTGTTTCTCATTTAAAATGCTCCATTATTTACAAATTGAATTTCGCGGTATAAACTTTGTTGCAAAATTGCGGCAGCAATTCGACCGTCATTTTGCGGCTGTAATTACGGTGTCGTTAATTCCGCAGACCTATACGCTTTTAATAGAGAAAATTGACCATTGTATTTTACTGATTTCAGGAAAGAGAGGACACAAAACAAGGCGTGTTATGAAATTGTTGCCGTCGATCCAGTTGCCGCAATTGCCGCCGGTTTCGGCCGGGGGTGGAGTGACGGGTATGGAGTCTCGACTACCACCGGGTATATCATTGCCTTTCAGCCCTACAGAGTTACTTTGGCGATACAGCCCTGCCATGAATTTTCCACCCTCTCATCCATCGCCCAGCCCCTTTCTAGACTTCAAGACGCACTTGCCAACAAGCCTCGGTGAGTTGAACTCCTGCAATTTGTTAAATTTTAGTGATGAAAGCAAACACTTTATGTGACAATCATAAATCTTTTCTGAGTACAGTTAAATATAGTTCTTTTACTAATGGTGGTAATTTTTGCAAAATATATATTTTTATATTAATGTCATTCATTTAAAAGAATTTACATTTCTTATTGGAATGTCGATATTGGAGAGCACAGAAACGATAATTGTAATTTAAAATTTGTATTTGGCGCCATGTGGTTTGAATTTGGCGCCGTGCGATTTGAATTTAGCGCCGTGCGATCTGAATTGGCGGTATACGATTTGAATTTGGCGCCATATAAGTTCGCATATGGCGTCCACAATATAAGTTCTAAAAATTTTAGTACACTATTAGAAAATTATATGCGGATATTTCAGGCTTTTTAAAAAGGAGTAAAATTATAATAATCAACATATTAATATTTATTTATATATTTCTTTCTCTAAATTTCAGTTAATATTTGCTTTCATTCCAACTTAAAATTTTTTTATTTCTCATTTTAATTTTATTCCATAAGTGGTTTTCTACATAATTAAAATCTCTTTAATTATGAGATAAAATAATTTGTCTAATTTTCAATTAAGAAATTATTCAAACAATTGTAATTTATTTCGTAATTAAGAGGAGTTTAATTACTTCCAGTAATTAATCATCGAATCAAATTATAATCGTCCGTATGATAATTACAATTTGACTCTTAATTAAAGAAATTTAATTATGAATTAATTACCAAATATTAGTAGTAATTAATTAGTTAAAAAATCATTTAATTATATGGAACTATGAATTGAACTATGTAGTTTAAAACTTTTTTGTTTGCAACTTCATTGTTTAAACTTTATGAATTATTTATTGAACTTTGAATGATCGACGGTCTTTAGGGTCTTTTAGTACCCATAGCTATTTTTTATCTCAGAAATCTTTTGTTATTAAACAAATACAATGTTATTATTAATATGTTCGTTTTTTTAAATTGAATTAAAAATTAATTTTGGTAATTAATAATTAATAACAATTAATAAAATCAATTTAATTAATTAATGCATAATAAAAATTAATAAAAGTAATTTAATTAATTAATGCTTAATAAAAATTGATAAAAGTAATTTAATTAATTAATGCTTAATAAAAGCATTGATTAATAAAAAATTGATAAAACTAATTTAATTATTTAATGCTTAACAAAAACATTGATCAATAAAAAATTGATAAAATTAATTTAATTATTTAATGCTTAACAAAAACATTAATTAATAAAAAATTGATAAAATGAATTTAATTGTATGATAATTAATAAGAATTAATAAAATTAATGTAAATAATTAATTAATGTTTACTTTCTTATATAAGAAAAAAAGATATTTCATTAAAACAAAGAAAACTAACAAAAGAATTTTTTTAACAGCTTCGGATCCAAGGCTGTGGTCCCGCGAGGATGTGGCGACGTTCCTGCGATGGGCGGAGCGAGAGTTCGACCTGCCCAAATTCGACATGGACATGTTCCAAATGAACGGCAAAGCGCTTTGCCTGTTAACAAAAGCGGACCTGGGCGAAAGATGCCCGGGCGCGGGCGACGTGTTGCACAATGTGCTGTCGATGCTGGCTAGGGACTTTAACCAATTCCAAAGGTATCTGCCCAGTAGCCCCGTGACGCCCACGAGGCCGTCCGCGTATCCCCTTAGCCCCCATTCTCATCCACCGACACCGACTTGGACGGAGAACTCGTACACCGCAAACTTGGCCTCGTTAATGTCCGCGAATTCGGTGACGTTATCGCCGGCGCCGTCCGTGGACAGCCAAGCAGGTTCGCCGGGACACATGGAGAGCAATCAGAGCCAGGTTTACAAGAGCGATTCGGACGAGGATAATCAACAAGCGGCAACAGGAAGCCCGCCAGCTACGCCCACAGCCCTCGCCGCCCAAAGGCTAAGCGAAGTTTGCGTTAAGGATCAGCTCAGCCCTACCCTTACGCAGCCCATGATGCCTTTGACGCCCGGTGCCTTCAGGACGAACACTACCAACGTTGCCAGAGAGTTTTTCCCCAACGATTCCCCAGAACCTAATACCAGTAAGCGCTTTTTTTATAAACTTCCTCTTTTGAGAGAGGAAAGTCGTTTCCTCTTGTGTGAGGAAAGTCGTTTCTGTTAGCAATTTTTGTTCTAATTTAGCAGATAATTTTTATGACACTTCACTGGGGTCTTGTTGACCATGCTTTGATACGTTTAATTAACTCTGTAATGTATAATGTTTTGTGGGAAAGGCGAATGAGATGTGGAAGTTTAGAATTTTTGAAAATTTGACATTTGGGATTGAAAGATTGAAGAATTTGGAAATTTAGGAAATTGAGAATTTAATTTTTGATAGTCAGAAATTTGGGAATTTAAAATTGTAAATATCTGGGCATTTGAAAACCTAAAATTTTGAGAATTTAAATATTTGAAAAATTTTCTAAATTTATTTAATTTAAGACAGCACCAATTTGACAATAATTTTGTAATATTTTTATTAATATAAAATTGAATTACATACTTCTGCCTATAATTGAATTAAAATGTACGTTATACTAAAATGATTCTTCTTTATTGCAGATGGTAGACTTCTGTGGGACTTCCTTCAACAATTATTAAACGATCCTTCACAACGATACACACACTACATCGCGTGGAAAAATCGGGAAATGGGTGTTTTCAAAATCGTCGATCCTCCAGGACTCGCGAGACTTTGGGGCATTCAGAAAAATCATCTTTCCATGAATTACGATAAAATGAGTAGAGCTCTACGATACTATTACCGTGTGAATATTTTACGAAAGGTTCAAGGAGAACGACATTGTTACCAGTAAGTTCTGCGTTATTATTTTTTTACCTTTAATTTACGATCAAAACGACAAAAAATGTGTATTTTTTTATCCGGAAGGTGTTGCGGTTGCAAAACGTCTCATATGAAATTTACATTTTTTTTCTGACAAACAATTTAAATTTAAACACTTTTTTTATTTATAGAATTGGAAACTTTCATATTTTAAAGCTTGTAAATTTAGATTATTACATAAAAGTAACGTAAAAGTTTTACTTTTATCCTGGACTGTACAAAGTTCTGTATATTTTGGACTGCCTCAAAGTATTACTAAATTTTCTACTGTTTACTGAGAAAAGATTTATTAAGCTTTCCGGATAATCTAATATAGTGTTATTTTATTCAATATTCTGAAAATCAAAATTGTATCATTTTTATGAAAGAACATACCCAGACCTAGGTACGCTCCTATCTCAGAAGTCATAGTAAAATTTAACAAAAATCTAAAGAATTATTAGAACCGTTATGATATTCAGAAAAAAAGGAATCAATTATATAATCTAATTTATTTAAAACTTTACTGAAATCATTAATTAAAACATGTTCTACTTCACACAATAAATATTGACTCTAAAACGTTCAATATGCTAATAACTTATTTTTGTCTTTAATTTCTGTAATAGTATTTCTATTAACATTTCCCTTAATATTATAATCAATGTAAATCAGTTAGTGACAAAATATGTCAATACTAACCTAACCTAACATAACATAACCTAACCTAACATTGTACTATTGTACTTATTGATTTACATTGTAACAGAAATATTTTGTCTGAGTTATGTAATATATATAGATATGCATGAATATAATAGTAAAGCTGTTACATAATTTAAAAAATGTATACTACAAAATTACTGATTACCATATCTAATAAATAATTTATGACTTTTGAACAGAAGTGTATATTCTTAAATTAAGAAAAAAGAAATTTATATTTCAAGATAAGATTTTATTACTGAATGCAAATATCCCCATCTTCAATTTAAACACAAGAAATTTATTAATATAATTGCACTATAAATGTAAGAAGGAATGAGCTTTAAAACAACACAATTTTCTTGTTCAGATTTCTGCGAAACCCAACAGAGCTGAAGAACATAAAGAACATATCTTTGCTGCGTCAGCAAATGCGGATAAAATTAGAACCGGAAGAAGAAGGCGGAAATGGCGTCGAGCCGGAAACCGATATGCCAACAGACCTCTCGATGTCTAGCATGAGTCAGCTATCTACCGAACAGCAGCAGCAACAGCAACAACAACAACAATCACAGCAGCAACAATCGCAACCGCAACAACCACTACCTCTTCACGACCCACCTGCAAAATACAGAAGTCACGCGTATAACCTGGTAAAAACTAATCAGGAGTCGGAAGAGAAGAAGTGACGCGAGACATAACGTTGATTCAGCTACGTATTTCTGTCGACTGACAAAATGGATTCCTTGCTGCAGCACGTCCTTGTCACCCTGATCATTTACGACAACGACCGTGCTTGTAAGAAACGTTCGAAGAGATCTGTTTCCGAGTCAGCTGTCGGAATCACCGTTCACGTAAGAAGATTTGTGAGAAAATTAATCGAAAGCTGCCGAGTCATCGACGTTTCCGGGACGTATGTAATGACAAAAGACTGAAAAACAACAAGTTTACGGATATCAGCCTGCGAAAACTATCAAGAAGAATCTTCTTGTCTCGCTCGGTCGGTAACGTACCGATTTGCTTTTAGAAATCTACTAATGTAGCGGTCGGAACCGTTAAAAAATTCTCGTTTGAACGTTGGTCGCAACAATATGTTCAACAATGTCCAGTTCTTTGCCGATTCTGAGTCTACTTAACGATCGAATAATCAACGCGGTTCAAATTTCCGCGCGCTTCGAATCGTAAGATGATTGGTCGCCTACGAAAAACCGGCAGCCAATTGTCGTGTTGCAATTGTGAAGGACGCTTCGATGAAGCTAAAACTTTCGCGGATATTCCGCCATCTGTTTTCCATCCTCCGTGTAAACGCACGTGCGCGAGTGTGAAACGTTTCTCGCTTCTACAACGAACTAATTTAGAGAGAGAGAAAAAAAAGAACAGGCTTGGATAGGGTCGTTATCGACGAATGTACAAATCGGTGTTCGGGAAACGGATCGAAAGGTATTTTATTCCAAAGTTATTCTGTGATGTAAAATTTAGCTCAAAGATAAATTGCCCGTGGTGAAATATGCTTAGTTGTTAACGAGAGATCAAATTTATTGAAAGAAAGAATTTTTTTTTATTTAAAAAGAGAAACTTTACATAAGTTTATAAAAACAATTACTGTAATATAAAAGGTAATGTTAGTTCAATCTTGTAAAGGATCTACTTTTGTACGAGAAGAAAGGAAGATCTATCCTGTAAATACTTGAATTTGATAAAACTTAAACTAGTTTCCCGTTGCACCCACTCAGTTGTGCCAATCTAATCGTCGATAATTACATATATACATATATGTATGCGTTTATAGTAATCTGTATAAATGGAGAAGAAAAAGCGTGTCATCGTTTTGGAACTGTCAAAACGACTGTAAGGATTGTTCGTATACCTAAATCGCGGACATCTGTAAATAAGTTGATAAACTATTAAGAAAAAATAATAACGAACTCTATTAAGTAGTAAAAAAAAAAATATGAAAGAGTTTTATGGAATTTGGGGCCAGAGTTATATATGTATACATATGGGCATACACATATGTATACATATATATGCATATACATATATGAATATAAATTTATGTATAAAATAAATCTCTATATATTATATATATATATATTATATATATATATATGTATATATATATATTTTACTACCGAAGAGAAATTTATATTCAAAATTTCTATGTTCGTTGTCGATGCGATTGTGGCTCACATTCCTCGCCAACGGACCCTAGGCTATTAAAATGATAAAAAAAATGTGACTAGGGACCGAAGGCGTGTGTACGATTAGGAACAGGTTTTAAGATCGTATTTTTTCAAAGGAATCGCTACAAAAGACGGACATGAAGTACGAAATATTGTTACGAATTTGTGAGACGAGGAAAGAATAGGAAAAACCAGTGACAGAATAAGAGAGTGTGATGCACGTGTGTGTGTGTGTGTGTGCGCGCGTGAGTGAAAGAGAGATTAAACCCGCGAAAATAAATAGTGCATTAGAGAGATTTATAAATGGAAATAAAAACAATTGTATTTGGCTATTTGTATACTGTGATCTCCGTGAAATTTTTATAGTAACAAATGCGGATGCATAGAAAAACTTTTGTTTCGTGTATATAGTTTCGTAAAAGAATGATTTATATTAATGATAAATATATTTAAAAGAACAAAAAAAAAAGAAAAAAACAATACGTACACAAATTGTGTTCTTAAAGGCAATAACCCGAATTCAGACCGTAAAATGAATTTAAATCTTTCGATGTGCCGTACATTTGTAATGTTAATATAAAGTTCATAAGATTTTGAAATTTATTTATTGATACGTAATCATATAACATCTTTATAATTTTGTGGATGTACTGTTTATGTTCACCGACAACGGTTAAGGAAAAAAAAAGGGAATGTGTTACTTTGAAGTACCACGTTTTGATCTCGATTACGATTTCAATTCGGGTTATCACATATCTTTAGAAATATACCGTTTACATGTGTACACATCGTAGAGTTTTGAACGATATCGACGCTATTGAGAAAAACGGTCTTTTCTCTAGCATTTACAGACTACTCGTTCGATTTATTAAGAAAGTTTATGTTTCATTTTCTTTTTAAAGGTTCTGTATAAAATAAAACTTGTACAATTTTAGGAAAATATGGATCGTTCATTGTATAACTCATTGCAAATGAATTAGCAATGTGTAAATAGAGATTTATTTACTTATTAAGGTAAATTTTGAGTCAATTTATTATTCCTCTTCAAGAGCAACGTTAAAAGTGTCACAAGGAAGAAATCTAAGGAGAAAGAAACTTTGTCATCGATATAATGCTGGAGCATGAATTATGCTTTTCAATGAGTTTATGAACATTTTTTTTAAATAATAAAAACATATATTTTTTGGTAACAAAATTACTTACACATCAATTTTTTATATTTTATTAAAAAAAAATATACATAATAAGCTATATAAAGTTTTATAAATCATTGTTGTGTTTGAAAGAATATTACTTCATCCGCTATTACAGCAGTACTGGGCTTCGTAATACCTTCTTCGTCTTTAAATTCTCCGTAACTTATTTTCCCAGAAACTAATACTCTCTGTCCTTTCTTTAAATAATTGAAAACTGCGTCACGCAAATTTGGTTTAAAAACACATACTTTATGCCATTCTGTCTTTTGCATAAAATCACCTGAAATTTTGTTTAAAATAAGTAAACTTCGCATGCAGTCTTCTTTGATTTGAAACAAACTTTAGTTACAATTTTATGAACATATTTATACTTAATTGTATAAATGTTTTTTCGAATTTTTATGAAAATAGTTACGTCTTTCAAGTACTTTACTAATAAACTGAACAAAATACAACAAATTCAAAACCTTTTTGCATTTAAATGCACAAATCTATATTTGCGATATTAAATTATGAGACCTCTAAAATTATAAAATTTATTAACGTACCATTTGGATATTTGTAATTATTATGCGTGGCAAGAGAAAATACAACAACAGGATGTTCCTGGTTACCCCTTTTTTGTGGATCAATGCCTACCCTTCCTAATAAGGTAACTTGATTTATTGCTGTAAAAGTTAAAGAACAAAATTTCAATATAATATTCCAAATTAATAATCAGTGTTTCAAACTTTAATTAAAATTGATACTAAAAGTTCTTTAATCTTCTTAGTTTTAAGACAACTATTTTATTTTATTTCTTTTATTATTTATCTCAGAATTTAAATTCCTTACATCAATATTCTATTTTGATAATTAAAATTTTTATAATTCTTGTGTTACATGTCAAGACGATTAAATAAGAAGAAAAATAATAACAATAAACTCAAAAATGACAATAAGCAATCAGGCATTTGTTTGCTACTAAGAAGAAAACAATGAAGAAACGAAATATTATTATAACAGAGGGCTTGGAAAAACGTAAAATATAAAAACAAACTATATTAACTAGTAAACATAACACATTACATTCAAAACATTTAATATGTTCAAAGACAAAAGAAATGAGACACGCTTAAAAAATAAAGTTCATGAATGGTACATATTATGAATGATGTCCTTTGAGAAATTATTAATAAGTATATCTAAAAGTGTTCAATTTTCTTACTCACTCTTTTCCAACTTTACATTATCAGTGGCAGTACACATTTGTATACTTCTTGGTGTGGAAATATTTGGTATGATTCTGGGTATAACCTAAAAAAGGTATATTTAACAATATAGATGATACATTTTCAGTACATTCTATGTTACACTACCTTTTGTAACTTACTTGACGAAACATATTTATTTGATTAATACACATGGACAATAACTGTTTAAATTCCTTACAAAATTAAAACTTAACCCACGTTTCCTTCTTACGCATCCTACAACAGAGTCTTCTTATACACTACCGGTTACTAGTAACAGTGTGACCACTAGAACAATATTTCTTATCATCCATAGAAAAATAGGTACTAGATCTGGAAAAACATTTGGCTATTACACAATTTTAGATGGCCCTCCTAGAATATAAGAATAATAGTACACTGCTAGTAGAAATCTACTTTGCATGGGTAAAGAGCGTGAGAAAGAAATGCTAAAAGAGGTATAGCTACTTTGAAATCAATAACGAATTTTCGCAAGCAATTTATTACGTTTAAAATCTAGCTATTTCATTGTATTCTGTAGACTTAATTATTACATTAATTACAGTAATTATACATTAGAATATTGTAATGAACAATTGCATCACAATAATTTGTAGCAATCAGAATTGAATTTTGCATTTAAGCTTACAGTCAAAACAAAAGTACAATCGCAATATAATAACGGTTCTGTCGGTAAATAATTGATTACATTTCAACGGTAATATACCATCTGTGAAGTTTCTATTGTAGTTCCGCGTATCACTGCTAGATGGCGCTGCGCCGAACCTGCATAAGGGGGCGTTCAGATTAGGCAAGTACCTGTCAAAATAGCCTAATGTGAACGACATTTAATCAAAGTTCCGCATTTCACTGCAAGATTGCGCTGCGGCGAACCTGCATAAGGGGGCGTTCAGATTAGGCAAATACATGTCAAAATAGCCTAATGTGAACGACATTCAATACAGCGGAAGAAAGCAATCGTCCGATTTATGTATTCATCACATTTTCTTCCATAACTTACAGTTTTCTTCAACATTTTAGAAGCAAATTAATTGCTACATTATCTTTATTCTCTCAACAGATTTTTATTAGCTTTCTACAATATCCTGTACTACAGCGCACACTAATACATATATACATATTATTGTGTTTGGGCGGGGAGACCAATGAACACTTTTGTAATACTTTTAAATAACAATTAACTTTATTTAATACGGTGTGAACGAGACGTAGGCAAAACGTAGAATGACGCCAACGCATGGCCGAGCGGGAAGACGCAGTGTAAAAACAATTGCCGATCGAATTATCGCGCGGTTTTCGCTCGGTACCGTTCGGTTGTCTCCGGCGATCTTCGTGACCGCATCGCGCAGTCCGCTCGTGGGACTACTTCCCCAATCGCGTATATAACACTCCCCCTACTTATGAATACCAATCCTCGTGTAAAATAAAAACTATAAGCAACGTAACATAATGCAATTATTTCTTTTCTAATAAATAATAATCCTCGAAACGTTTCGGTAGGTTTCTCGTACGTTGAGGACGCGTATTTGAATTTATCGGTGTACTTTCGGTAATCGGTTCAGGGGAATGTTGAGGGGTGGATGTACGGAATGAATTTCTAGGTGTAGAATAATCAGAATTTTCTAATGTGGTTTCAGGCTGAGTATGAGAATGAGATTGAGAATGAGAAGATGGGGACGGTGTATTTACTTCGCTCCTAAATCTAACGCTTGTATTCGCATGTGTATTTTCTTTTCCTGTTCCATTTCCCGGAGTATTAACAATTGTTTCACTATCAGTTAATTCGGAACTCGCATTTTCTGGACAATTGTTCCCTGTGTTTCGGATTGTACTCCCTGCCATATCGGTCGGAGGAATATCGTCTTCAAATTGAATATAATCTTCGCTCCTAACTGGTGTATTGTCCCCTATCGGTCTCAGCTGATTAACATGACGTTTCCAAATACGCCCGTCATCCAAAAGTATATTGTAATGTAAGTCGCCCAGTTGCTTTAACACTTTTCCGAAAACCCATTTAACATTTCCTATGTAATTTCGACAACTGACTCTCTTTCCCTCCTTGAAAATAATGGAGGGCGTGTATGATCTTTCTTTTGTGACTGTAGGACGTAATAAATCTAATCGCGTACGTAATTTTCTTGAAAATAATAATTCCGCGGGTGATATTCCTGTTTTCGCATGTGGCGTATTTCTGTACTGTATTAACAATTGTTGTAACGCTGGTTGTATATTCGTACGATCCGCTTTCATTCGCTTTAACGAGTTCTTTAATATCTGTACATAACGCTCTGCCTGTCCGTTTGTGGCAGGATGGTATGGAGCAGTGAGCCTTTGCGTAATTCCATTTACTTTTAGGAAATCTGTAAATTCCTTCGAAACAAACGCTCTTCCGTTATCGGAGACCAAGTACTGGGGCAAACCGTAAATTGCAAATATCTTTCTACAAATTTCTATCGTAACTTGTGAGTTTATATTATTAACTACGTGTATTTCTGGCCATTTAGTGTATGCATCTACCAGAACAAAGAAATAATGCCCTAAAAATGGTCCTGCAAAATCTACGTGAACTCGCTCAAACGGAACGTTAGCTGGTTCCCAAATATGGTGTGTAATCTGAGTTGGATTATTTTTGTAAGCGTTACATTCGGAACAATTTCTAACTAAATTTTCGATGTCATTATCTATCTTATTCCACCAAACATATCCTCTGGCTAAATGTTTCATTCGTACCACACCAAAATGTCCTGAATGTAATTCTTGTAATATTTGTTTTTGTAATTTTACCGGAATAACTACCTTATGATCCCTAAAAATCACGTTATTGAAAAGCGTAAATTCTGTGAGCGGAACTGAATAGAATCTATTGTTCTTCAAATCCCCTCGTCCTGTTCGAATGCATTTTAATAATTTAGACAATTCTTTATCCTCTAATGTAGCTTGTGCAACTTGCTCTGCTGTAACCGGCAATGTATTGAATGTAGCCTTGTGGAATTCGTCAATTGTATCGCATTCGTATGTATCGGTAGCTGGAATTGGAAGCCTAGATAAGCAATCTGCATTTGCATGTAATTCTGACTTTCTATATTGTATATCATAGTTAAAACTTTGTAAAAATAACGCGTAATGCTGCATTCTCGCGGCTGTAAATACTGGCAAACTCTTTGCGGGTGAAAATATTTGTGTAAGCGGACGATGGTCTGTAATTAATGTAAATTTAGATCCCTGTAAATATTGGTAAAACTTTTTAATTCCGAAAATTATTGCAAACGCCTCTTTATCAATTTGTGCATAGGCCTGTTGCGTTTTTGATAATGTCCTTGACGCGTATTGTATAGCTTTTTCTGAACCGTCCGGAAAAATATGCGAAAGAACTGCTCCGACTCCGTATGGGCTTGCGTCTGTCGCCAATGTAACTGGGAGTTTAGGGTCGAAATGTACTAAACATCGCGGACTTGTAAAAGCTTTCTTCGCGGCTTGAAAACTTTTTTCGCAGTCGGGAGACCATTCATACTTTACTTCCTTTTGTAATAATGTATTCAACGGTTTCAAAATTGAACTTAAATTCGGAATGAATCGATCGTAGTAATGTATCATGCCCAAGAAACTTCTCAATTCTGTAATATTTGTGGGCCTTCGCATATTATTAATTGCCTCTATTTTATCTGGCGCTTTGTGTATACCGCTTTTATTAATTATGTAACCACAATATTGTATTTGGTCTGTAAAGAACTCGCTTTTATCTACGTTAATTCTTATATTATATTTTTGTAATCGCGTAAAAACTTGCCGTAATTTTTGTAAATGGTCTCTCGAATCTACGCCTGCAATACGTATATCGTCCAAAAATACTACGACACCCGGAATATCTTTTAAAATATTTTCAATTGTGCGTTGCCATATCGCTGGCGCTGATGCTACTCCGTACATTAGTCGCGTCGGTTTGTAAAGTCCTTTGTGTGTGTTGATAGTAAGTAATTCGCGGTCTTCTGGTCGTATTTCTAACTGTAAGTATGCTTGCAATAAATCAATTTTTGAAAATACTGTACCGCCCGCCATTTGTGTTAAGAGTTCGTCTGGCGTCGGTAACGGATGCTTGTCGATCTTTAATCTTGGGTTTAATGTAACACTATAGTCCCCGCATAACCGTATCGCACCATTCTTCTTTAGAACAGGCACGACCGGTGTTGCCCAATCCGCGCAGTCGACTTTTTCTAAAATTCCCGTATTTACTAGTTTCTCCAGCTCTTCCTCTACTTGAGCTCGTAAGCGAAACGGTACCCCCCTGGGTTTGCAAAATACCGGTTGAACGTTATCTTTTAGATTTAGTCGCGCTTGTATTTTCGAGATTTTTGATACTGTTGGATTCGTAATTTCTCTAAATTCCCGTAATAATTTCTGCAATTCAGCTTTCTCCATAACCTGTAATGAGTGTATCGACTGCAAGATATTCGTAAAATTTTGTACTTTATCATGCTCTTTCATCTGCAATATCCACTCTCTACCGAGTAGCGGTTCGCGATCTTGCGTGGTAATGTAAATGTTTAGTTTACGCAAAGTCTCACCGCTCCTCACCTTAACAGTAATGTATCCTAACACGCGTATCTGTGCTTTACAAAACGATATTAAATGTAAATCCGTTTTTTGAATTCGCGCGCCCGCAAACAATCTTCTCGCGTCGCTTTCCGACATCAATGTAACGGCCGCGCCACTATCTATTTCGAATCGCACTTGTTTGTCATTCACATTAAGCGTAACATATATTTTCTCGCGAAATTGCGTATGTTCTTGTATTGAAAGTATTTCGCTCGTCGTTTCCCTGTAGTCTACTGTATTCGTTGGAAACGATTTCGCTTTGCAAACTTTTTTAATATGCCCTGCTTTCCCGCACTTTAAACATTTGATTGATCTATCCATTTTACACGCGGACGCGTAATGATCTTTACCGCATCTATAGCAAACGACCAAATGACTATCGCGCCTCGATTCGCGCCTCGGTTCGCGCCTATCTTCACGCTCGCTATTCGCGCCATTTTTCGTGAATTTCCCGCGTTCAAATTTCTTTGTATTGAATGACTTATCTTTAACAAAAGGCACCTTCCTCGTTGCTGCTCCAACGGCTGCGACTGTTTCTTCTCCTCGAAGCTGCTTCGTGCTCCTCTCGGACAACTCCATCGTGGTTGCAATTTGTATTGTCTTTTCCAGGTCCTGATCCGCCATTTCCAGAAGCCTATTCTGGATCCTCTTGTTTCGTAGGCCACATATGAAGCAATTCTGTAACATCGTGTCTGCATACTGTCCCAATTTGCAATTTAACGACAGCTTCTGTAAGGCAACTAGAAAATCTCGTGCTGATTCTCCTTCCTGCTGCTTCCTTTGCATTAATTTGTAATTTTCCGCAACTACCAGCGGTTTTGGTTCGTAAAATTCTTTTAATTTTTCCTTGATTTCCCTGTACGTCAGCTCGTACGGGTCCGCCGGTGCGAGTCGGTCTGCAAGCACGTTAAACGTTTTGGCACCTAAGTAATGTAGCATGTATGGTACCTTGTCTTCTTCTTGAATTTTGAAAATTCTGAATGCTCCCTCAAGCCTTTGTAGCCATCGTGTCCACGGCATGTCCGCCGGATCGAAGGGCTCGATCGTAAAAGTTGAAGGGACAGGCGCTTGGGTTGTGGCCATCTTGCTTCCCGCGTATTCTGCTTCCGCCATTTTTGTTCACTTTAATGTGCGCGTCTTTGAAAGAAATGGATTGCGTTCTTTTTTCCCTATAATTAATCTCGTAGAATAGTGCACAACACTTGAATGTAGCGTGCACTGTGTAAATGTACTTGTATGTATGTCTTTATGCGTTTTACCGCCAATTTTCACTTTCGCGTCGCACTTGAATGTTCTTATCGTATTTCTTCGACGCACTCTGCGTATTTGTAACTATCCTATCGCCAATTTCAGCGATACACCGTAAGTCTGTATGTTCTGTATGTTCTCGTCACACTTTTTGCTAACGACGCACTGGAAATTTCCACACGCAATTTACTCGTCGCCGCGTATTTTTTTTACTGTTTCACTGAATGCACGTACTTATCCCATCCTCGTCGCCAATTTATTGTGTTTGGGCGGGGAGACCAATGAACACTTTTGTAATACTTTTAAATAACAATTAACTTTATTTAATACGGTGTGAACGAGACGTAGGCAAAACGTAGAATGACGCCAACGCATGGCCGAGCGGGAAGACGCAGTGTAAAAACAATTGCCGATCGAATTATCGCGCGGTTTTCGCTCGGTACCGTTCGGTTGTCTCCGGCGATCTTCGTGACCGCATCGCGCAGTCCGCTCGTGGGACTACTTCCCCAATCGCGTATATAACACATATTATTATGATAATTCCGTCCTAGAAAAAAGTGTTAATAATGTATCTATCTGTTAATAAAATATATTCAGTCATTTGATGTATAAAAGTGTTTGAAAATAAATATGAATAAAAACATGTATTTGCATATTTACTTATTTATAAATCCTGTCACTCCGATCCCAAGAAATTACACTAAATTTTAAGAAATAAAAAATAAAAAATAAAATAATGAGAATTTGTACCAGAAGAACATGTATTATAAGAAGGTATTCTTTGTGCTTCATGGAATTTTCATAACGTCATTTGAAAAATTCCCGTGGCGCGATTTTTGAAATTCCACCGACCGATTTTGAAAATTTGTATCAGGAGAACATAAGTTGTGAGGAGGTATCTTTCGTGCCACTTCTTGGAATTTTACTGACGTCAAATTCCAAGAATTCCCAGACGCGATTTTTGAAATTCCACAGACCGATTTTGAAAATTTCTATCAGGAGAACATAAGTTGTGAGGAGGTATCTTTCGTGCCACTTCTTAGAATTTTGATGACGTCAAATTCCAAGAATTCCCAGGCGCGATTTTTGAAATTGCACCGACCAATTTTGAGAATTTGTATCAGGAGAACATAAGTAGTGAGGAGGTATCTTTCGTGCCACTTCTTGGAATTTTGATGACGTCAAATTCCAAGAATTCCCAGGCGCGATTTTTGAAATTCCACCGACCGATTTTGAGAATTTGTATCAGGAGAACATAAGTTGTGAGGAGGTATCCTTCGTGCCACTTCTTGGAATTTTGATGACGTCATTTCCAGGAATTCTCATGTTCTCTTGATACAAATTCTCTCTTTCGAATATATAAATTTTTACTCTGTTGGGTTTGTTAGGTAACAATAAATACACAATGATTGTTGATCAATTTTTCTTTATTTTCACCACTTTTCATACAATGCATAACTTAATTAAACTTATTGTTTAATCATTTAGTTACTAACTTGCGGAACGCCCGTGCTATCCACGGGAAATTAATCAGTTAACCTTGAACCCCTGCGCAGTTCTAAACCGTAAAAGATAGACATGCAAATTTTTACAAAGAAAGTAATCAAAGAAAAAGTAGTCGGAGTACCCACAATGATAGCGTAATTAGTTTTTGTGTGTCCCTTAATAAGGGTTTTACTGTACCATCATTGTAGGAGTACACATGCATAATATTCTTCTGCTTTGTTTCGAGCATGCGTACAACGTCTCAGCGTAACTCACGGACATGTTTCTGCGTTATAATATGATGATTATATATCTTACCGAATATATAATTTTGTACGTTGTAATTTAATTGATCCAATACTGGAAGGAAATGGAAGAAAAGTAAGAATATTCTTTAGTATGATCAGAAGAATTCGTATTATTTCACAGTTATTGACATTGTTCAGTTATTTTTATGAATTCCTGCCAAAATGTAGTGAGAGTATAAACCTTTTGACTACACCACTTGCCAGTTTATGAGAAAGCAATTATTAAATTACGTCAAAACAGAAGTGCTGATGTTAGTGTGAAAACAAAAAACGCAATTAAACCTCTATATTTATTTATAAAGGATGGTATTACAAAAATTATCCAATTAATATTAAGCAAAGGTGAAAAGGTTAATGTTAAAGTGATCTAACAGTAGATATACTTCTACAATGTGGAAATTTAATGTATAAGTTATAATCTCCTGTGCCGAGAAGGATATTTAAGATGTTAATGATAAGGGTAATAAATATGTTTTTAAAATTGCAACATATTTTACTATATGTTGTTTACTATATGAACATTTCTACTATATGATATAACTGTTGATCCTGAAGATATAACTTGAAGGTGCTAATAACGAAGCATAAGTCATTTACAAACATTTAAAACAATAATTTATTATAACTTATACATTAAACAATTCGATCTAAGTTAGATATGTACATTTCTATCTCATTTGATATTTCAATCCAATTATTGAGAAATAGATCCGAGTGGTGGATCCTGCCATTTGAATTCTTCTTGATAGGTGACATAAATAAGCCAATAACAAACATTAAGAAATCCAAAGGAGGCTGGAAATACTATTCGTGCTACTTTATCAATATAAGAAACACTGTTTATGTGTCTTGCAATTTTTTCTCCATGTTTTCTGCAATTTCCAGCTGCTTCCTTTTGCCTGCGTCGTCTACATTTAAAAAGAATAGAAAATTTTTTATTATATACTTTAAAAATGTTATTTACATTACACAAATGATAAGTTTTTATATAAATGTTGGTATCATGAACAGAGAATATGTAGTAAGATAGCTTAACCTAAATGCTTCATCTCCGGCGAGGCAATAAAGGAACTGCCGCCATTTTGGTATCCATACATCCGTTTGTGTTTGTCTTTCCATAGTCGACGGTTTTGAAGTAACGGAAACCGTCATTGATTCTCTCCCGTAAGACGCTGATTCCTAATTTATTATTATTATGTTAAGATAATTATATTAACAATATTTCAAATAAAAGATTAATCCAAATTTAAAGTTACAGTTAAAATTTCCAAGTCCAAAGATAAAACCACAAGATAAAAATAATGAAAAATTAGATATTAATTTAATTAGTAAAACTTTTTCATTTAATAAAAGTTAGTAGTTAAATTATATCAAGCTACAATTTTGAAATTCTTACATTAATACCATAAACATCACATATTAATGAACTTCTTCTTCGATGTATGTCTATTATTGTCTCTGGATGAACAGTTTGAGGACTGCATGATACGATACTACAAAACCCATCTTGAAAATCAGTTTCACTTTCATTTTCCAACTCTTCTTCATCTAAAGGAATTTCACCACTACCAACCTGCACAAAATTATTTCTTAACTGAAAAATGTTCACATTATAAAATGCAGAAGTTTCAAATTTTTATATTGAGAAATTTTTATTTTATTATTACTTCACATACTTTTATTAATACTGACCATATCTTCTCATTCATTTTAATATTTTAATGTGGAGAATCAAAGTAGTCTATATTTTAATTAATACTTTGTGTACATTAAAACAGTATTTAAAGTTGATATACCTTGGTAAAGTAGTGCACACCAGCAAATTCTAAAAGAGTAGCAATGCAATATCCAAAACTCATTAGCAAAAACCAATCTAGAGCAGTAGCATAACGGACCTTTGGCAAATCAGTTCTAGAGTCAAGGCTAATAGTAGATAATGTCAAAACAGTGGTTATACCTAAAAAGATAGCATATTGAATTACCTGCCTCAATATTTATTTGAAATAATTTATTACTATACACTACATTAATATAATATATAATATTAAAGAAAAGGATCTAAGAATGCAGATCTTAAATAACAAAGTTATAATACCCGATAATATAAATAAATAAAAATGAACTAAATATTGTTTTTAATGTTTGTACTTTGGTCATAAAACACGTTTGTATTTTTTTACATAAAAAGCATACAATTTTGAATATACAAAGTAAATATATTAGTTACAAGTTTCTGAAGAGAGTACAGCATTAGTTTTCATAAAGGGTGGCAAATTTGTTATGAGTTTCCAAGAACAAAACGTATTTAAGAGAACATAGTCATTTGTTTTAATTTGGTTGTACCTAAAATGATCTTGTGAAAACAAGGAACACCCACTTGTTTTTTGTTAAAAACATAAGACTAAAATTTTAAAACATTGCATTAAATACATAGTGTCAGTGACAATTTTCACATTATTTAAAACAATTTAATATATTTTACAGTGTTATTTCTTTACTTAAGATATTGTAAAGAGATTCAAAAATATTATATTTTATATTAAAAGTATTAATTTTGGAATTTCTTTTGATTAAATATTTTGTAGTATAATTATGTATATCTCTTCTCAGTGATGGATACATATACGTAAATCACGTTAAATTTTAAATCCTTTTCTTTCAATATTTTGTAACTGAACGAAAGCGTAACTATTAAAAAATGTTCGAGAAAAAAATTTACCTAAACCAACTCTATCACTGGTAGCCTCACGGTGGATCCAAAATGAGACCCAACTTAGTACCACTATTAAAACGCAGGGCACATAAACCTAATAAAATTGTAAGGTTAGGAAAATAAGTAAAGCAAAAATTACATTTACTATTAGTTACATTTTATGCTATTGTTAAATCTTTCAGTTGAAGAGCTATTTATTAAAGTAAAAGAAGCTGTTGTCATTCTTCAAATAGCTGTATACACTTTCAAACCAATTGTGTAATATTACACATTTCAAAAAGGCGCCAATCTCCGCATCTGTCACTGTCAACAAGACAGCGTAACATCGAACGCATTAAACCGTACAAAAGGCAGTAATTTCTCGATTGTAGTTGAGTAAAAAATATCGATTTGTAATGCAATTTTATTTATTTTAAAGAAAAATGATTAAGCTGTTTAATGATAAATAGTATAATTGTTACTTTTAGGTCGTTAAACGTAATTGTTATTGCTGAGTTATTAAACAACAAGAAATTGTTATGATTAGACAGTTCCTTGGGTAAATTCATTACCTGAATGAGAAAATAACCAGTATGCCGTTGTAAGTTGAAGGAGACCTGAAGAACCGAAAATTCACCCTCCCGTCGGACAAAAGTTAAGTTCCTGTACGGTGAACCCATTAAATCGAATTGCGAAAGAGCCATTCCAGGAACAAAATTTACGGAAGAACCTTCTTGCCACTCGTAAACTAATTGACCGGAAGTGTATGCATCTTAAAACAAAAAAGAAAAAGTAGAAATTTTGCGTGAAAATTCGAGGTGTTTTTAACATAGTTTTTATAATCTTTTATAATTTTGTTAGTAGTACATTTTTATATTTAGCATATTTTAACATATTTTTAATATTTTTCTCACAAAAACATAGTTCTTATTATATTAATTTTAAAATAAAAATAAATGAAATTAAAAATGTAAAATTAAAGTGTAATAGGAAAGAAAATATAAACTAAATAAAATTAAAACTCACTTAAGTGTAGTGTATTTAAAAATATAAAAATACTAAAAATTTTATATAAAAATTCAGCATCTTTATTCGTTTAGTTAATATCCTGCAATAATTAAAAATGACTTTATTAAATGATGAAATAAAAGTTAAATATGTGTACAATAGTTGTTAAATATTCTTTCTGAATTCCAAGGTTATGTTTGAAGATTTTTAAACAAATACTTACAGCTTCCAAGAATAAGAGGACAAGATTGTCGATCCATGGGAAAATTCCTGAGTTCCATTGGACATTTTGCTTTTATAGTAAGTCTGTTTTTAAAAAGAAATTAGTAAACCGTTCTTTCATTTAATATATGTGTGCGTATAGATATTTGAATAAGATTTCTATTCAAACCATAAATCATTATTTCCCGATTTATATTCAAAAAACAAGATGGCATACTACTTTCATCTACACAGTGTTTGATTAAAATTTTAATAACCTCATTGAATAAAGAATATCCCCGTCCTGAGAGATTCTTAATAACTTATTGGGTACCGTGATGGTGTGCACATAACTATGTTTCCCATTATAAAAATACGTATCTGGCCTCCAAATTCTTTCCAACATTTTAATGCTTAGACTTAACGATTTTATTGGGCCTAGAAAACTCAACCGAGAATCCCGCCATGATTGCCGGAAGTAACAGTCCATTGAATAGTCCTGTAATGGTAAAAATGGCAAATGAAATTTTTAATTAAATAAAAAAATGTAGAAATATACAGGGTGTCCCAGTTTTTTTTTGCCAAACTTATTAACATATTCTATTAACATACTCTATTTCTGTATGTTGAATACGTAAGGAAAAATAACAGACGATTTGGTATTAATTAATTATTTATTAATAAAAACGAAAATATACAACACGTAATACACTGGCGACAACGATAATTAACAATAATAATTGATGATATATAATATAAACGATTACAATACGTATTTACAATAATGCAACAATTGAGCAATAATACATTAATGAACAAATATTTAATAATATGCAATAATTATGGAATAATCAATAATTGTCAAATGAGGAACGCAATATTTTAGAAATAATAATTGTGAAAATTAAAGAAAGAAAATGAAATTTGTATTGCTTTGTATACAACGGGTTCGAGACGCTAAGGACGGAACGATCTACGACCGAACCGAGCGGCGGCTATCGAAAGAGTGATAGCGGGTCTTAATCCGTCGCGGTTCGGACCCCGCCGAGTCACGTGGTCCTTCCCCCACTCCGGATAATACCGATTCGAAAACATGGTGGCTTTGCTCTTGGGTTAGCCTGAACGTCTCGGAAAAATACCGAAATAATTTCCGTATATACATATATATATTATATATTATATTATATATTAATATAATAAATAATATATAATATATAATAAATAATAAATAATATTATATTATATTATAGAAATATAAAAGGATATCATATCAACATAGAGTTTCAAATATTTAGGCAATAAAAACCTAGAACACCCTGTATGTAGAGTAACTTAACATGGACGAGTGTTCAATATGAAACACTGCAATTTTTTAGTTAATATACAGCAAAATTTATAGTGGCCATGTAAAATATTATGCTAATAATAAAGTAAAAAAACAATTATATTAATATTTGAGCTTTGTTTAAAAGTGTGTCGTTAAATATAAAATATTATTATTTTTATAAAATTTGAATGGTATCATTGCAATTTTTAACAGTTTAATGGAATAATTATTTAAATACAATTAATTAGTAATTATTAGTGTACTTATTATTAGCAATAATAATTATGTTAATATTGTGTGAACATACCATATCCAATTCTGACACAGGACCCATGCTTCTTATTAAAATATTCGTTTTCACTACTGTTGGTGTACCTAATAAAAACAATTTGGTATTACATTTCATTATGAAGCGCACTTTGCGGAAAATAGATTTATTGTAAATTTTTGAGTAGGTATGGATATATAGTAAAATTTTCCAAATTATGGATTTGCAAACTTTTAAATTCTCAAATTTACGAATCCCTTATTCAACAAGTTTTCAAATATTTTTAACTTTTCTAATGTACAAGTTTCTAAATTAATTACTAAATAATGATTTATTCCTTAATTACTAAATTACTAGATTACTAAGTTGGTAAGTTGCTAAATTACTAAATTCTTAAATCTCAAAATCCCCAAAATTTCAAAATTCTAAAATCCAAAAATTTCGAAGTCTCAAAATTCCAAAACCACAAAATTTCAAATTTCAAAAACAAAAAAATTTTTAAATATAAAATTGCCAAAATTGCAAAATTTAGAAATGCCAACATCCAAACACTCAAAAGTTCAAAATTTCAAAACCCCAAAATCCGAAATCTCAAAATTCTAAAATTCCAAAATTCTAAAACTCAAAATTCTAAAAATCCGAAAGAATCAAAGTCTAAAAATTTCAAAATTCCGAACTCCCAAAATCCGCAATACTAAAATTATTAAAATTGCAAAATTGCAAAATTTCAAAATTCCAAAGTTCCAAGATTTAAAAATTTCTAAATTAAAAAATCCGAAATTCCAAAATTCTAAAATTCCAAAATTCCAAAATTCCAAAATTCCAAAATCCTAACTTCCAAAATCCCAATTTCCAAAACTACAAAACCTCAAAATTCCTAAATTACCAAATTTTCAAAACCAGAACTGTAAAATCTCAGGAATGGAAAATTCATACTATATTGCTTTCTTTTTGTTTCAGCGGGTACAATCGTTGCCCAGAAACTTGTTGGCGGCTACTCAAACTGCCCATCACTGATGTACAATCACCATACATAAATTATCTTTAAAAGGATTCTTGAAATATAATGTAATCAATTGTCATCCCCATAAATAACTAATGAAATCAGTTAATATCACCATTAATAACTCACCTATAAATATTGCTATAAAGGAAAAATAAAATTAAAAATAAAATAATATATAACTTTTGTTTTATTAAGGTTATGAGAGAAATTGTAATAAAAAGAAATATTAAATGTATACAAAAATAATAATTCTACAAGTGGAGTAAATATATAAATAAATAATAATTTTATATATAGAGAATAACAAATATAATCAACTGATGCGTCCATAAATGTTTCCGTTACAAAAAGCAAATAGAGAATGGAAGGAGAAGAGCAAAAGCGGGTGATATGGTGCATGCAAAGCAAAAAATAGAACAGATACGTCGACAGAAATGGGTATGGAAGGATAATCGAAAGGATTTCGACATTTTTTTCAGCTACGAAAAAAAGAAATCGTAAAAAAACTGAGACCGCATCATAGAGATAAAAAGGCGATTTCCAAGAGATACTTCGCTTTCGCTGGCTACAATCCAACTTTTCGCGTGTTCCATTCATATACCATCTTGTATTTTTTCCTCTTTCGCTCGATCATTCGTCAAAGGCTGTTACGATGCTCCATTTCTTTCCGTGTAAACATTTCGGTATCAATATTCGAATAACAATTTATCAATATGTACTTTTCAATTTATTTCAACTTCTTTCCGCTCCTTAACCGTTCCTTATATTTATATTAAGCAAAATTTTATTTATATATTTTTCATATTTGTACTTACATTTAAACTGCGTTATATTTAACTAGGTTGTAATTATTAACATGATTTATTTCAGTTTTATTCACTAATAATTTCGTTATTCATTTTTATTAATATTAATTTTACTGTTCACATAATTAAATTTAGAATTCATTCATACGATGATATTTATCAATTTTGAAATTAGCTGTTCACTTATATTCAACTAAACACAGAAGCTTTATTGCGTATAGCATATTTGCAACAGAATGCAACAAAGGATTTAGAAACTATTTTAATTACTAATTTTTGTCAAAAGGTATATTTGGATACGTTTTTAAAAAAGTTATGTAATAAACAGAAAATGTATTAGAAGTTCTTTATTGCGGTCCTTTTTGCAAGAAAATGGACGAGCTACCGCTGAAACTGTTTTACTGTAGATGTTTTAAGAGAGCGTAATTAAAATTTTGTTTGACTTAGAACAGAACGTCAAAAACTATTCTCTACATGGCGTTTATTAAACAGAGAATATATTATTTATATAAAAACCGTCACAGTTTAAATTCATATAAAATAAATATTTTGTATTTTAATTAATATATTCGAAGAGAAACACAATGCAAAAGATGCAGTACGTAGTCTACTGTGTTTTATACGTGACTGAAGGAAAACAATATGGCGTCGATCGTGGTTGATTGAAATCGCGGAAAATTTAAAGAGTTACGTATAATTTACGTATACGATAGTAAAATTAATCGTAACGAAAACGATAGTTAAATTTTTATAATTATTAGAAAACTATTTAATATTTTGTTTTACAAAAAATGGAACATTGTTGAAGTATATAGGATCGCGGAAGCTCTCGATAGTTTCGGAAGGGGTCGGCAATGTTCGGATATACTCGGATAAAGATCGACAGTTGACGATCGAACAATATACCGGAACGTACAGAATTGCGCGGTAGCGTGCACATGTCGTGTGAACAATATAACGTGATACATACTATTATCATTAATATACATATTTAAATACATAGATTGTTAAAATAATGAATATGTGTTTCTCTTAACCACTTCATTAACAATTTTGTTTCTAAAAGTACTGAATATTCTGTTTTAAAAAATTATAAAACGTTTTGTTCTGAAAAACATCGAATACCTTGTTTTATGTAGATATGAAACGTTCCGTTTCCACAAATATTCAATAGTGAATATTTTACTTCTGACAATATGTAAAGGTAAACAGCTTTCAAAATATTTTCAATTGATTGTGAAAGGAAACTTGAAAGGAACAGATTTTATGTACATGAGAAGTTTCCAAGTCTTATTCAGTTTGTAAAGATTCTCAAAATGCACAGTTTCTTCCAGTGACACCTGTCAGAACCAATAGAACCTAACCTATCTTACATTCTAGAGGCTACAAAGAAATACTAAAAATATTAGAGATTTTATTAGATTGAAAACAAGCCATCGGAAATTTATGGAAACTGAAATAAAAAAACTATACATGAATTTTTCGAACGAATTTTGATAATCGCTTAATCCTGTTATCAACAAGGTTGGAATAATCCGATCATTTCCGGCAGTGATCCAATTCAATCGACGACGATAAGGAGAGTTTTGCGAATACATGTTAGAGTTTCCGATTCAATAATAACTAATCAATTTTTATCTGTTTACAATTGTTGTTATTATTATTATTACAAAATTATAAATTTGAGAGTCCAGAAATTTGAGAATTTGGAAATTTGAGAACTTGAGACTCAGTTAATTTCAAATTTTCAAAAATGGAGAATTTGAAAATAAAATTTTTAAAATACAAACAAATATCTAAATAATTTATTTTATATTTCCAATAAATAAAAATATAACAAGGTTGCTAACAAATTAAGATAGGCATCATATACAATCACTTCAACAATAAAATTATTTTTATTTTAATTTACCTTTTCCATGTGTAGGTAGTTGATTGTTCTCATAATTCATCAGCAGATTTTCAAGAACCATAGTAATGTTCTTAGAGACGACGTCGTTCACGGCTCCTCTGGTAGCCATAGCCTTAGAAGTTTTTGCTGATGGTGAAATTACGTCGAGGGCATGATTCCTTTTTTCATAGGTTAACAATAACACCAGATATATCAGTCTGAAATAAAAATATTAATTTTATTTAAAAATTGTTTTATAAATAAAAATTTCTAATAACAGCATACTTTAATTCTCTAATTTATTGAATTCACAAATTTACAAATTTCCTAATCCAAAATATCCATATTTTCAACACTTCAAATTCACAAATTACTGAATTTCTGAAAGCATAAATTCCTGCACTTGTACTGCCCCCCCCCCCCCCCCCCCCTCCCCACATTGAAAAGAACAAGGAAGAAATTACAAGATAATCGGTGAAAAGACAAAAAATGGTAGACATTAGGTAAAGCAGGGAGAAAGGTGAAAGAGGCCGCAGAAAAGAGGAAAGAAAAAGAAGAAGAAAAAGAAGAGAGGAATAAGGGTACAAGAGTGCTCTCCTTATCCGCGGATTCAGCAACTTCCGACGAGGGCGCCCCTCGATGTTTCGAGTGAACATTCTCTCTCGTTACGTCAGAATCGCCCTTTAAGTCCTTACAACGGCCCTTTTACCAAAAACCCATCGAAAATAAAATATTTTCCTTACATTTATCTCTGGTACGCATCCCTAAATCAATCCTCCGCGACAGTTTCTAATAAATATGCAAATTATTCGTTCGTTATGTTTTTTAATCTCACGTTTTAAATATACACAGTATTCCAAAATATGTATTCATATTTTAACCAAAGAGTAGATACCAGAGGCGACACTCCGATATCTATCTTTGACGTTCGACAAATGGGCCCCTTAAATTGGTTATATAAACGAGCGGGAAATTTAAATCGAGTGAATTGAATTTCACGTTATTAGTAATTAGAAATTTATTTCTTGTCAATTGTATAGTAAGCCTTTCGAAGTATCTGCATTGATTTTACAACGTTGAAAATTTGAAAATAAGTAATGTACAAAATATATTTCGAAATTATTACAAATAAAGAAACGACGAATTATTTATTACAAGAAAATATGATTAAATGTATTAATTAAACGATGCAAAAAACAATGAATAAAACTAACAAGAGTATAAAACAAAAGGTGTCAACAACTGTAGAATATACATGTTTTAAAACTGTTCCGATATCGAAGTAGTTTGCGCTCTGTTCAAAAGAAGTATAATCAACAAGAAGGTATGAACTGTTGGTAACAGAGCGGTAATTTTTTCGGCTATTGCGAACACACGTTTGCTGGATACTCGTGGCACTTTAATTTCAGCTTTTTCATTAAAGGCTTGTATCAATATTGCCATATTTGTGTGGCTAGCTAAATAATCAATGCAGAATACCAATCTTTGGCACAGCTTTCGTTACCATAATTTATTTCGCGAACCTACTGTATTTTTAACCTAAACTGTCATCTGTCATTTTGTACCAAATTGCATCCGTTCCATTAAAACATAACCTAATTATTAATATTAATGGTGATACATCCTGTGTGTCCTGTTTTTAATATATTTATCACGTGAAGTTTAAAACTGTAGTAGTGTATGTACAAGGTTATAAATGACGCAAATTTTATTATGGCATTTATTTTAATTAATTTATTATTAAATACATTTTTCCAGGATTGATTTAAAGTGGTTAATTTTTTTAATGAAAAGTGACAGTGCGGTTTTGAACATTCAGCGCTTTTTCTCAATTACAACTTTACTAACCTTAATTGTTTATATTGTTCATAATTTTAGACTTATTTATTATATTGTTTAATGTTTTCTGTATCATTTATGTGTTTAGTCAAAATTTTATTGTTATCTCATTGCCGATGCTGTTTATATTATTATATAAATTTTTTAAATTATTGTTATTGTTATTATTTATATTATTGGCTCATAATTGTTTATAATTTTATTATTGTTATTGTTTCTATTGATGATGTATATTATTATTTATATAGTTATTTACAGTTCTGTTATTGTTATTGTTGTTTTATTTATTTTGTTTCAGATGTTACATTGGTTATGTTGTTTAATAATGTTTAAAGGTTATTAAAGTAATAAGTGAGTGGTTGTTCGGTAAAAAATGCGTAAGATGAAATTTTACTTACATGATCATTTCGTTGAAGGATAATCGAAGAATCTGTTTTTTCCGAGGCACCAATAAAATATCTGTCGAAATATTGAATAGACTCGAACCGAATACCGGCACTCGCGAGAAAGATCTACATACACGCGATTCTTCTAACAGATCCTCGTGGATCTCCCACCTGGAGAGGAGACTTTCAGCCGCGCAAGCTCCAACAATCCTACCTTCGGCAACGTTCAACGAACTTTTATAATCGTTTATTTCTTTCATCGGTCTTTCCTTACATTTTACACTCAGATGGTAATTTATTAACTCAAGGTTATGCGCAGATATATAACCTTAAACATTTTGCCCATCGCGCCGGCCATATGTGTCCCTAGTTATAAAAGCGGTCTAACGATAAGTTAAGAATGAGTTTATCAATTATTTCGCATTGAATTTTCTTGCATTACCGTAATCTGAAACGATCTTTTCAAAATTGTAAAAATTAATTCTTTAGATAGTGTTGATTGTCATCATTGAACAGAATGCAAATTATTTTAATTATGACAGTGACGCTGTTAGTTGTGTTTGAGTGAATTTACAATTTTTATACAATAAATGTGCTAATTACACTAATGATATAGGAAGATTTTATTTCATGAAAATGACTTAAAAACATAACTACAAAAGTTAGAATTTTTAAGAATCTTCAAGAGATTTGAAAGCGAAATTATCTACTTATCTGTAATAAAATATTTTATTATACAATAAAACTTTATAAATAAAATTATTTATTCATAAAATTATTATAAAAAGTCCTTAAAAACAATATTTATCAATCAAAACATGTATTATATCATCATTATTTTATAAAATCACAAATTATTCAAGATTGTTAGAAATTGTTAGTGAAACGTAATTACTCGTCTATATCAGCCATATTAATTCATTTTAGTGATTCGTATCATCCAACCAAAATTTGTGAAATTAAATCCGTATTGTCTGTTCGTTAGCTACTCTCCCACTAAATGTATTCAGTTACCAGAAAGCTTTCCTGCAGAATATCCTAATCAAGTTTATAAAAGAATACTACACGAATTTCATTTAAGTTTATTATTTACTATAACTGATATTTTATATTATTAAAATATATTTTAATATTAATAAAAACAGTGCTTGAATTTTTATTTCATTTATTGTTTATTTATTACTGCTTTAGCATAATTTAAATATTAGTAATAATATACAAAAAGCTTCCTAAAAATATGAATATAGGTTATCTTTTACATTTAGTCCATATTAAAGTAAATAAAGTCAGAGACATGGTTGTAAATAATGTTATTATCTACAGATAATTATTAAATCATTTTTTGATACAATTACAATGAACTGTAGAATAAAATATAATGAAAAAGTAATAATAAAAAAATTGTAATTAGGATGGTGGGATTTGAACTCGTAATCTTTCATTTACAAAGATAAAGTATTTGTCATTAGACCAAACAAAAAACTCAAAAACAAGTTTTTATACATTTTATTCAGTTTACAATTAAAATTATTTATAATTTATTTTTTTCAAAATTAAGCTAAATCAATTATTATTATTAAATTAATTTAGCTAAAAGGTGCATTTTATTGTTTACAACTAAATCCTCTATTCTCAACAAATAAGAATCAAAACAAAAATGTCGGTATCTGATTCTACAATTAAAAACTTACAATTGAATACCAACTAAAACACATCAATATAAATAAATATAACACTTGTAACGTCCTTCCGGCATCTTATCAACAGAGAAGTACTTCAGAAGATTTCTGTCTTTCATCCAAAACTTGCAATACCAACTAAAACACCTAGATCAATATAAATATAACAGTTGTAATGTCCTTCCAGCATCTCTCCCTCATAAATAAAGATACTCCAGAAGATTCTGGCTTCCGGCATCAAAAACTTGCAATACCAACTAAAACACCTAGATCAATATAAATGAATACAACAGTTGCGTCCTTCCAGTATCACGGATGAAGATAGTTTAAAAGATAAGAGAGATATACTACTCTGTAATACACTTCCATATTACCATCATCGTTACCTTCTGTAATCGGCATATTACCATCACTGCCACCATTAATCTTAAAAGTGTTAAAGAAAGCAGGATCGATGGGGCATCGGATGTTGTTAGGTTAACGACTCTCGATACCGGTGTGTGTTTTGCGGAGATATATCCGTCGGGTGGCACTTCGATCGTGACATCGAAATCGGGAGGCTGTTCTGTGTGTCAGTAGGTCGTCGGAAAACGGGGCTGCACATGCGTGGTTCATTTTGCGCTAACCTGACCGCCTCGAGTGGCGAGGAATAGCAAGTGCCGTGATATACAGGACAGTGTTATCGGTGTTCAAACAGCAACGAAAGATAAATAGAGGAAAGATCGAACGGAGAAGCCGAACGAGAACCAGTTGCGAGTGTGACACGTCTGAAAATGAGGGAGGAGGGCCAGGAAATGACACGTCGAGATGGTAACCTGTGAAAAAGTGCAGATGCATCGGGACGGAATTCGATAAAGTGAACAGGTGAAAGGGGATTCGTAGTGGAAGGAAGTTGAAGAATAATAGAATGATCCGAGTGATCGAAAGAAGGAGATAGGAGAAGAAGCTGGGAGAGAAACGAGGGAGAAAGTTGAAGAGGGAGAAACAAAGGTGAGGGAGGGAGAGGTGCTTATTGCGGGCAATAAAGACGAATGTACACTCGGATGCAACGGAGGGTGGTTTCGGGGAAGTTGCTTGGGCAGAAGCATTATGCTGCTCGTTAAAGGACTACGGGAAGCAAATGTGTAGGGTTGGAAACTGGGATATGAAGAATTTTACAGATTGTAGTTTTTTTAATTGCAACACTCGCAATTATCAAGTTTTAAATTAGTAAAGTGTTGGTTTTTATATTTCTAAATTATCGTTTTCGAATTTGTAGTTTCTAAATTTTCAAATTTCCAAATTTTTCTAAAAGTTCTAAATTATTACAAAATGATTAAATTATCAAAATTATCAAATTAAACAATTTAATAATTTACCAAATTTCAAATTATCAAATTGTCACATTATTAAATTACTAATTAATTAAATTATAATTTCAATGATTGAAATTTGTAAAATTCTGTCTTTTCAGTTTTAAATTTGAAAATTTAAAAGATGATGTTTAGAATTTATTAATTTCTGTATTGTTAAATTTTGTAAATTTCAAAATGTTCATATTACCAAATCCATTTTCCAAAATACTAAATCTACATATATCCACATTCCAAGTTGCCAACTTTCTAAGTTTTGAAATTAAAAGGTTTGAAGTTTAAACTTTGAAATGTAGAATTTATACCTTTGTAAATTTTTAAATTCATAACTTTAAAATTTCTATATTTCTAAATTTTGAATTTGTAAATTTCTTAATTTACACACTTGTAAATTTATAAAATTATAAATTGAAAAATATGTAAATTTGAAAATTTCTAAATATTATAATATATTAATACAATATTGTAATATACAAATGTTTTAATACTACAACAAATATTATATTGCTTCTTAATTTCTTTCTTAATTGTATTTTATAAAATTGCACTGTGAACCACCAAATTATCTTAATTTGTTTCTAGGGAAACTAGGGAGAAGATAAAGTCACTAGATAAGTGTTTGGGGATTAGTGTTTCTTTTTCATGACAATACTACCACTTCCTAACAATACTAAAATAAGTTAAAAGTATTGAATAATATAAAATGTCAATAATTTAAAAAATTTTCAAATTCATAAATTTACAAAATTACAAATTTTCGTTTTGCAAATTTACAAACTTTACAACTTTTTAAACTCTATTGTATAAAATTATATTCTCTGTTATACAATTTTTTATTTTCCATTCTACTTATTGTCCATTCAACAATTTTTTATTCTTTATTCCACGACTTTTTATTCTCTCCGTAATTTTTTATTCCCTATTCCACAATTTCTAATTCACTGTTCCACAACTGTTCATACTTAGAGAAAGTAGTATTTGAAATGCAGCCTCTGTGCATCTTGGAGTGTACGTAATCAAGGAAAGTCGAAAGTGTCGTAATACTTATGGACGGCAGTGTATCTCAACAGAGAAACCGAAAGGAGGTTAGTAGAGAGAAACAGAGAGTAGAGGGTCAGAGGAAGGGGTAAAAAAGGGGGATGAACAGAGAGGGTGAGTGGCGCGCAGCATCCGAGGCATCGGAAAATATACTCGAGAACGGCGTCGACATCGGACAGTGCTCGTGAACGAATCAGTCTGCTCGGTGGTGAAAAAGTGTGCCCTTTTAAGGGCAATCGTGCCAGGAAGGGTGAGAGGCATCGACTCCTGGTGACGTCTCCTTGACAATGTCCGCGGATCCTGTCGACGACCTCTACGTCGACATTTCGCAAGCTGAATGCAACGAGTACACCCTTCTTTTACACTTACCTACCCCCCTTTCGATCTTTCCGGTGAAGCTTCTTCCTATTTTTATTTATTTATTTACTTGCCGCGCGTTAAACTCGTAGACGTATTCTAATTTATTGGAATTATTTTCTGGATACAGTTTTTTGATTTTTTAAATTCAGAAATATATTCAGATTTTTTAGATTGTTGATAAATGTATTTGCATTGTTTTAAATAGTTTATTTAATGGCTTGGGTTAATTTGTGGGGATAAGATGTTTTGAAATTATTTATAGACAGATGTATTAAAATTTTTTAATTAGTTTATAGAGGCAAAGTATTCAAATTTTTTAAACAGACTATAGGGATAAAATATTCAAATTTTTGAGATAATTTTTCAAAATAAAATATTTAATATTTTGAAATAATGGACAGTATTCAAATTTTTCAGAAATCTTACAAAGACATATTCAAATGTTTTAGAAAGTTTACATAAATATTCAAATTTAAAAAAAATCTTTTAGAAACAAAATACTCAAATTTTTAGAAAAATAATAAAAATTGCTCTTTATTAATATTTCTTTAGTCATTTTAGTGATATGAATTAGACACTTTACTGTAAACAATTAAATAATTTTTATATTAGTCATTTATATATTGAATGGCGTTGTTAAAACTATTTTTTTAAGTTAAAATTTTACTGTAATGAAATTGAATATTTTTATATAATTTATTCTTATGAACAGTTGAAAATATTTTATATATTTTATTAGTAAAATACAAATATTTATAATAACTCTATAATTTATAATAGTTAATTTTTAGTAATTTAGTGATTTATAGTAATTTATAATAATTTATTATCATGAGCAACAATACTTTTAGTTTAAATAATATTTTTTAGTTGTTTGTTCAAGTTGAATATTTAAATATTTGTTAAAAGAATAATTTTAACTTGTTTGTACATTTCAAAAATATTTTTAATTTAAACAAATTCAATATTCAACCTTTATTCGCTTATATTAATCATAGTGCACGTCACACATGAATTTAACATGAAATAAATTATTTTTACAGTGTAAAAGTTCCACCGTTTTGTATTTTTCATTTTATTATAACTTATAAATAGAAGCAATATTCTGACGTATATATAAGCGCAAAGTTTTACAGTACATATTCAACAAGTTAAAAATGAAAAATTGAACGATTGAATTCAGTGAACAGGGAAGTAATATCGCTTCATCGCGATAATGCTTAGGTTCATACTGGAATGATTACCCAGCAAGCAATCAAGAAGTTTGGTCGGGGGATGTTACCCAATCCCCATATTCCACTGACATCGCTTTAACAGATTTTTATTCATTCAGGTCATTGCACAACTTTTTAAATGGCTCGGGATTTATCAAACAGAAACAAGTTAAACGGGCGTTTAATTATTTTATAGATTTTATGGATAAAAAACTCGTTACGAATTTCAATTTAAATGGAGAGTACATAGAACGTAAAAAAAGGTAAAATACCAGTAGAAATTTTCATTAACCAACGTCGACGGAACTT